>NC_079156.1:80036469-81374684 GCF_947563725.1 Argiope bruennichi
TTCTTAGTACAAACGATTTTGATAGTTCAAATCGTTTTTTATCTTTTATTGTTCCCCACATACGAACCTTGAGAAACACTGATTCGGACGCTTAAAATGTCGTTTACATTAATGAAAACAGAACAAAATTCAAAATTAACATGTTACCACACACTTTCAGTTCCTGAACTAATTTTAACAGAAAATGGAATGTGCGATAGTAAGTTAAATTTTAAATGCACTACTAAATCAAAATGTCCCAACAAATGTCTTAAGTATTTTAGAAACAGTCCTAGTGCAGCTAAAATACAATAATTGCATTTTCACAATACTCTGATCATATGATAGGAACTTTATATCCAGTTCGTTATATTCAATGTTAATAAAAATTTTAAATTAGTTAGCGTAATGTTAAGATTATTACTGATTGAAAGAAATAATTTCCATTTTATCACTTCAATAGTCCAATTTGCTTCAAATACAATAAATCAGTGAATTGTTTTTATTGGACAAAAATTAAAAAATTTTAATCAGAAAAATCTTAAAAATATAAAAGGCGCATACATGTAAACGCCTTTTCCTTCTCTTGAATATCACTTTAATATACTGTACTATATCAAACTGAGATTTATATTCAAAAAAAATTTAAAAACCAAGAAATGCAATTTCAAGCAGAATATAATTAACTTTTCCTGCATTGCTCTGTTTACCAGGCAGATGGCTGAAACTATTTTCATACCAGAATGTAAAGATATGTGGAAAAAATATCTGTTGTTCAGTATTTCCTAAAATATGCATTTACTGTTTAAATATTCCAATTCCTTTGTGAGTTACTGACCTATGGATTGGGAGGGGAAAATCCCAATTCTTATAATCAAGAAACTCTTTTCGTTTTTCATTTCAAAACGAAATTCCAAACGAATCTTAATTTTCCAGAAGTTAACACAGAAAATTCAAAAACAAATTTTCTGCTGACAACTCCTGGGTCAAAAGTTTTCACATCAGTCTTTACAAGCAAATCTTGATATAATAATCATAAGAAGATTTTAGACATACTCAACAATTTCATTCAAGCCTGCATTTATATATTATACAAGGTGTCCCAAAAAGATTGAAATGCAGTTTAATTCTTTGCCTATTAGAGATAAGTGGGCAATGTAAATTGCAAAGCAGTTCAGAACAAGGTACGAAATAAGATCATGATCATATAAAAAATTTCCCGTTTCCCGTTAATTTTCCCAAAGTTAAATTTTTATTAATTTAGACAAATTTAGTCCATTGGAAAGTTTTTATTTTTTATGCAATAAAATCATTTTCAAAAAATACTGCACATTCGTATCATTAATATTGAGTTATACTTAACTGTAATTTGAACGCGCTGCATAGGGACCATATACCAAAATAGAAATAAAATTTGTTTCATATAAAAATGTAAAATATTTACATTAAAACCTTTTTTGTCTGTTTAGGGATATTCACGGCAGAGCAACATATTCTTACGGGTTTTTTGTTTTTGTTTGCTTGTTTTTATGTTCAGATTGCCATTTTTATTTGTAAAAAATTAAAATACAAAATATATTGCAAGTAATTCATTGTCAAATTTATCAATTTTTCAAAATGGCAATCTAATTAATTCACAGACGGTTTATTTTCTTTCATTTAATTTAACCATTTCAAATATTTAATGAAAATATTTTTTAAAAACAGCATAGTGAAATGCAGACGATTTTCTTTTATCAAAAGATCTAATATGTCTTTTATAAAATGTTTTATCTAATTGTGTGCATGATTTTTTTTTTTTTAATTATATACGGTAACTACGAGGCTGCATAAAATGAATTTGAAAGCCTCGTGCATTCGGCTTCTTGCATAGGCATACCACTGTTTATCTGTATCTATTAAAACTTTATTTAAGGGTATTTGACACACGCTATCGCATGATTGATCGAAAAATTTCTAGTATCAATTTGTATATGGCTCCTATTTTCTGCTAAGAGCATTTTACGTGATGTGATAATAAATGGCATCGCTCATTTTTTTTTAATGTATCATAATTAATTTGGTTTTAAAGATGCAGTTATTTGGGAGTTTATTTCTTTTTCCCTTTAATAATCTTTTTGCATGGAAAAGATAAACTTTCTAATTGATCAAATTTGTCTTAAAAGGGTGGCATAAACATCTTTTCGAAAATTAAACACAAAATTTTTTTTATTAATGTCGTAGTCTTATTCTGTACCTTATTTTGCAACTTACATTGTCCACTTATCTCGAATGGGTAAAGAATTAAATTTTCAATCTTTTTGGGACACCCTGTATATACGAACACACACAGAAATGTTCAGAGTATTAGCAGTATTTGTTCTTACTAGAATGAAAAATCGCCATACTACAGATATAGACATACAGTTGATGGCAACAAATTAAAAATTTTAAATACTACTTTTTTTATACAAACCCAATACAGTTAAAATACAATAATTATATTGAATATCATTATTCAATATAATTATTTCCAAAATGATTGAATTTTATGTTTAATTCGATCCCAATTTAATAGTGCAATGTATTAAAAATATAAATATGATCATTAATGATTCAAAGAAATAATTTGCATTTCATCACTTCCAAGAACTTAATTTGCCCCAATCAATAATTCAATAATTAAAATTAGAAAAGTCTCAAAAGACAGGAATGGCAAATTCAAAATATGTATAAGCTTCTTAACTGAGAACAATACAAGAAATGCATTTTCAAACAGAATAGATATAGAATTTATTTTCCTGTATGGCTCTGTTTCACAACCACAAGACTGGAGCCCTTTTCATACAGGAATGTAAAGATATATATCAAATGATAAAGCATAGAATTTTTATTCACAATCATAAAATTATTTCAAATCATTTGTGAGTTTCAGATTAAGAGATTTGAGAAAAATCCACATTTTATTAATCAGAAACTCTTTCCACCTGTCATTTCAAAACGAAATTTCAGATGAATCTTAATGTTCCAGAAGTTAACACAGAAAACTCAAGAACAAATTTTCTGCTGACAACTGCTGGGTCAAAAATGTTCACACTTCAATCTTTAAAATCAAATCTCAATACGATATTTGCAAGCAGATTTTAGACATACTAAAATACTACTACTTTATAATTTCATTTAAATATGATTTGATATCTTCATAGATAAAATTACCATAATCTAGGCACATAGGCAACAATCTAGGCATTTTAAAAATACATATAAACAATACATCACTAAAAAAAAATACAAATATTGCATAGAATCATTTTCTTCTAAGATTGATATTTTATATTATATTATATTATATATATATACACACACACATATATATATATAAAATCAAGAATATTCTTCATAAAAAATTCCATTGAAAATTATATTAATGCCAATAGCTAGTATTTAAAATAAAATACGATTCTCATGCTTTTTTGCAACTTTTTCTTTATATGCTTGCACTTGCATCTTCAAAAAGCCTGCTTTGCATTTCTGCATACAAATGGCAATATTTGCTTCTATTGTATTGAAAAACTTTCACCTTCACCTCTACTATTTACTTGTCCATACAAAGGATAAAAATTTTTTGGATCATAATTTAAATATATGATATTTCTTTGTGCTGTCATTTCATTTCAAGAAAAAATTCATTCTGGAATTTTGAAGGATTTTCTTTTAATGATATATCTTTTGACAAGTATATTAACTTACAAATACCTAGTATCTTATTTACAGAACAATTTATATTTCATTTCTACAGCTAAATTGAATGCAGCTTTATGTTATTATTTAGTCTATGAAGTCAATATATATTCCCAAGTTCCTACACAGTTCCAAATGGTGTATTCCACACTTTAGTCTGTTTCAAAATCACTCATCATTTTGAATTTTATTGAAAAAATAAAAATTTAATTTTACTTCATAGTTACCTCATTTTTAAAATAATTTAAAGCATTTAATTTTTTTTTTGAAATAATTAAGGTTTTTTAAAAATTCCCAAATAATCGACTCAAATCTACAAACTACTGAATGTCAATAAACAATGCAATAAAAGTCAGAAGGATGAACTGTTCAAAGCAGTTTTATTTTAATACAGACAAAAAAAGAATTAACGATAGGATTTCTGGTAACGAGCACGAGCACCAGGTCCACCAAACTTTTTGGGTTCGCATCGCCTTGGATCAGCAACCAACAAGGACCTATCATATTGAATTAAAATGTCTTTGATTTCCTTTTTGGAAGCTTCATCTACATCTGAAATGGAATGAAAATATGAATAAGAAATTTCACATAACATGCACCCTTTTAACATAATGAATGGCACAGTATTCAGATATTGAAGGAAAAAAAATGGAAACTACAAATATAATTGCAACATAAATATATTGGCAAAGCATGCTTTGATATTCATAATTTTGTTTTTCAACTATAATATTATACTCTGTTTCACCCTAACTTGGCAGTATTGTAAAAGGCAGAAAATGTGACGCTCCGAGTTGGGAAAGAGTTCCCCATCAATTTTGACTTTAAAATAGTTAAAATGCTCAGAAATATATCAAATAATATCATAAATTACAGAAATCCTTTTTTTATCAGTATGTATTTAAAATTATTCTCAAGTTAGAAGTGTTTATCTGTTAAGTATTTTGTAAATAAAGCGAACGAATAAAACGAAACGATTGACATAATGAATTCCACTTTGGCTAGAACCGGTCTTCAAGGTCAAATATTTGGCACGCTTTTCTTTTACATCTCCGCCAACTCAGCTTCATTTAGTTCCCAACCATTATCATCTTTCGTACTTTTTTATTCTCGCTTTTTTACCAGCTGATATTTTTGATACTATTAATCGCATTAGTAGTTATTAGTTTTGATTGTTGAATATTTATTCGAATCGTCATTTCTATTCACTTCTAAAATGTCTGAAAAAGAAAAAGTGTTATCACCGAATACGTTGTGCTCACCGATTTCGCTCAAGACGAGTGAAATCAACAAAAAGTGCAACATAAAAATAGAAATAAAGGCATCCAGTCCTTTAAGTACCCCTGGAAAGAAGCAGCCAGGCTCAGTAGGTAAACATTCAGGTCATTTTATGAAAAAGTAAATATGATGATGTAAAAATGATGATTTTACATTATCCTGTATCTGACGAAAAATCCATGCATTTATTCGTAGAAATGAGATCCCAACATTAGATAAAGTTTTAAAAGATGTGAACAATGATACAGATA
The DNA here is from genome assembly GCF_947563725.1 of Argiope bruennichi. Lineage (NCBI taxonomy): Eukaryota > Metazoa > Arthropoda > Arachnida > Araneae > Araneidae > Argiope > Argiope bruennichi. Next base: position 80,041,698 of record NC_079156.1, read on the forward strand.
TCTTTTCTAAAAACATTAACCAAACTACGCTTTACAGAATATTCAAAGATTTAGGGTTTTCTTTTGAGAAACAATGAAACGAAAGGAAATAACTTTAATGATTTATTAAAATAATGTATTAATAATATTGAACAAAATAATGAAAATAAGGAAAAAATTAATTCTGATTTAAAATGATAATATAATAAAGTTAATAAATATTTACTATTTGGCGAAAAATTTGCGAGATAAAGTTCCGCCAGCGATCTGCATTTCTAGTAACTTTATAGTTTAAAGTAACCCAGTTCCCCTCACAGCGACTGTGATTCGGCATACCTAGAATATACACTACTGCCAAGTTAGGGTGAAACAGAGTATAGAACAATTTATGTTGATCTCTCTATCAACCATCTGAATCAATCATCTCTTTCAGGATCAATCTGAATATCTCTAGAAAACAGCAAATGGCTCTCGTTTTTTGAGTGGGCACAACAAATCCCACACCTTACAACACAGACAGAGGATTTGTGATGAATGTCCTTGGTGCAAAGCAGATCAAGCCACCCCAATCATGTTTTTAAATGTTTTAATGTTACGATTTTTGAGATTTTAAGGGACCTACTATTGTTTTTAGACTTTTTAGAGATCTTTGGTTTCATGGAGGTGGTATACTGCAACTATATCGCCTGGGATCAGAAACAACAACAACAATTATATTAATAGCAGCTAAAAATAAAAATGATCAAAAATAGTATTATGCTTATTTTTTTTTAAAAAAAAAGGGAATTTTACAATTTGAACTTACATTTCTGATAATAAGCAATCAAAGCTTTAGAAATAGCTTGACGAATAGCTGAAAAGAAAAGAGAAACATTAAAAATTTAAAGAAACAATGGAATATTCATGTGATAACACAATGATGAAACAAAGATAACAAAATTTAAAAGTATATAAAGAAGTTTATATCTTGAAATCAATTGCAATACATCACAAAATTGCCATATGTTATACAGAAGCAACTGAATATCATGGAATATAAAAAGCAAAACTGAATATGACAAGGTAGACAAAAAGTAAAAACTTACATAATTCATTAAAAGAGAGAGAGACTTTTAGTATTTCAAGAAAAACTATGACCACCATATAAATTTTAATGAATAGATAATGGAGAAATTTGTTTCATAGAATGAAAGCACTAGAATTTGCTGTTTTTATTGTATAGTACTGACTTCACCAAAAAATGTAAAAAAAAATCATTTCAGGTTATAGCACAGGTACTAAATTACTTTCCCTGTATTGATCTGTTCACTATCCACAAGGATAGCAACCTTTTCATAACAGGAATTGTCATTATAACTACTATTACTATTCTAAAATGTTGGGTCACCAATAGTGATGAAAGCAAATGTTGGGAGATTAAATGTGCGAAATTTTAGCCAGGAAAGTTATACAAGTGTACACTAAAGAATACATAGTTAAAAATATATCTAGAAGTATTTAAATTTAATTTCTACTAGTTTTAAATAAAAGTAGCAAATTTAATATGTCTTTGTACAATCTATTTTTACCCGAGAAATACATTTTAGTACATTGTACAATATCAAATATAGAAAAAATGCAAGAAATCTATTTTCAAACAGAATAGTTATAGAATTTCATTTCCTGTATGGTTCTGTTCTGCAGTCACAAGACTGGAGCCCTTATCATAAAGGAATATAAAAATGTGCATCAAATGATAAATATTTCCATAAGCATACAATTTTTATTACAATTCATTTGTGAGTTTCTGACAAAGAGATTTGAGGGGGAAAAAAATCTACATTCCATTAATCAAAAACTCTTTCCATCTGTCATTTCAAAACGAATTTCAGATGAATCTTCATTTACCAGAAGTTAACACAGAAAACTGAAAAACTGTTTTCTGCTGACAACTTATGGATCAAGAGATATTACATTACAATCTACAAACAGAAACAAGTATCTAATATACTAATTTCAAATTAATAATAAAAATAAATTTTCAAATAACAGGGTGTATTGACTTCACTGAAATACTCATTTGAAAGTCTTTTGCATAATATAATCAAGTTTTGGTCAATTTCAACAATTTCAGATATTAAGTATTCTTTAAAATCCATGAAATTTATAATTTTAGAATTAATGTGATCAATGGTAATTTAAACATTTATCTGGAAAGAATTCTGAACTCAAGAGAAAAAATGCCATATGTAACTTTTTTTCCACAATCTTTTTTTTTTTTTTTTTTTTTTTTTTTTGTATTCTACAATTGTGAATAATAGTTGAAGCACTTTAACTCAAGTCATGAAATCTTAAAATAACTGTAAAGTAAAATGTTAAAAGAGGGACATAATTCATTTCACCATCTGTAGATAGAATTTTATTTAATATTAAATCCATATTAATAATGGTCTACATGAAAATTACTATTTCAATATCAACACAATATTATCAATATAGAAAGGATTTAAGATTTTATCATAAAATTTATACTCAACATCATTAGTAGCTCATACAGAGCTCTATTTAACTTAATTAACACATAACATCTTCAACTAAAAAAATTAACCTTTTTTTGTTTGTTTTCAGCTTTGTCTGAAAACAATATGCATTAAAAAGCTGTTCAATAAGTTTCAACTAACATATACTACCCATAAACCAGAGTTTAAAGTCCAATAATCATAATTTGGCAATTTTCATTTGATTTTTTTAAAATTTATTTTGGATGCAAAGAATTCATAATTAATTTTTTTTTATTTTAAAAATCGAAACAAAAATGTTTCTATAATGATTTCCTACCAATTTTTCAATTTTACTTCAGAACTCCTTTTATTTTTAATGTTTTTAATAATTAAAAAAAATTTATTGAAATTTCTAACTTTAATTTGGATACTAATGTATTATGCCAGAAATATCTGAAAGACATCAAATTATAAAGAAGAGTTTATTTTCAATTACCATAAATTTGTGATATATGACCACCACCCTTCACTCTAACTCGTATGTCAACACCAGCAAATCGTTCTTTACCTAATAGGAGAATAGGCTCCAAAAGCTGTAATGGAAGAAAAAAAAATTGTGATATATATTTATTTAAAAATGCTTAATATAAAATAATATTTGTATTCCATTTGATAATTTAATACAATATTTAGATTCATTTCAGTTTTTCAGATAAAAGCTTTTTTAGATCTGATCTTTCTTAAATCTTTCCATCTGATTCTGAAATATATTAGACGAATTTCAGAACTGTAAAAACTTATACTTCTACTTCATTTATTATTTGAAATTTAAAACTAAAAAAAATTTAAATCTAACCTTTCATTAAAATTTTAAAAAATAACAAGCCCTCTTAACTATTTGAATAATTTTGTTTAATATATTGTTACATGTAGTCATTTATTTAGAGATTAAAACAACTATAGAACAAATATCCAGAAATACAGAATTTTAAAGTTATATAAGACACTGCCTTATTAATTACAAATAATAAATAATTATTGTCAACATCAATATTTATTAAAAACATATTCAAAAGATATTCAAAAATACAAGTAATAAAATCTTACCTTATATTTTAGAATTTGAGGTTCTAATAAATCAAGAGGTCTTCCATTCACTTTTAATAGACCATTTCCATTTTTACAATAAGCAACAGCTGTAGCTGTTTTCTAATGAAGAAAAGTATATAAATTAAACTATAAATTAAAATCAAGAAAGCCTAATCTGAAAATATGTAATACTAGTACTGTAAAATATATATAGAAAATATGCATGGTATATATTATTAAAGCATATATTCATTGCAAAAATCAGAAAAACAATTTGATTTGGTTATTCATAATTTATTAAAGTTAAATCCACAATATTGCTGATTAGTGAATTTTTCCATTTAATAATCACTACAAATATAAAATGAAATTATTTTCATCGATGTTATAAATATTAATAAATACAAAAATTCATTTCTAGAAGCACTGACACGTAGCACTGAATTACAGGAAAAATATGAATTAACTAAATCTTGATATCATTTGATATTTATTATAAAGTAATTTTAACAATTCACTTAAATTAAAGAGGAGAGGAGCGGTTAGGATTAGATTCATACAACATCATTCAATTTTTAATACTCATAATCAAATAAAATGCATAATCTTTTCTCTCTCCAATGAGTTTAACAAATGACCTAGTTAAAAATGTTTAAACAGACCAAAATATTATAAAATTAGGTGGTTCCCAAGTCATTTTTTTAATGCCATTTGCTTAAAATAACCATACGATTTCTTTTGTAGTTAATTCATTAAACATAATATCTTTGATGACTACAAACTTCCTAGACTGAATCTTCACAGTTTGTATTGACAGGTTGAGGTATATAAATTCAATATCCAAATATGCAGAATTTTAACCAATAGTTTTGTTCAACAGAGTAATTTTTTTAATAATAAATAACGTTGAAATTTGATTTAATATGGAGAATCGCGAAAGAAAATTGTTGTTAGATGACCTGGCAAATTTAAGTTTTACCTAAAATAGTTAATTTATCATTTTGGTCATCTTTTCTCATTAAGAGATATTTGACTTTTAGAAGTAAAATTATGAATTGGTATATTTGCAATGTCTTATTAAAAATCCTTATATCCACTAATACTGAATACTGCATTCAATCATCGCAATTTATTTTAATGAAATTTCAATTGCCAACTACGTAAATTTTAAAAAATCTGATCTTCCATTATTTATACATTTCATTCAGATTAGAATAAATGCAGCCCAAAATAAAGTAAATATAATTCATGCATCGCACAGAACGAATGCAAGCTAGAAGAATAGAATCATTCATAGAATCTATTAATTAGACCTTTTGATATTTTTTGAAAATTTAATCATGCAATTTTAGAATCATTATTTAGGCTTGAGTTTAAAAAATATAACATTTATTATCTAATGAAAAGTAATCCATCACAAAGATTGAAGATATTTATACAAAAATGACCTATGTTATTATATGAAAGTTTGGGAATTGCTTTCAAAAATTAATAATCAAAGAAACATAAAAAATCTACACTGTATCAAAAGAAAATGCTTAAATCAGTATATATGCATGAATGCACATTGAATCAAAATAATAAGGAGAATATTAATAAAATATTTAAGTATATAAATTTATGATGTAAATTTACAGTATACTAAAATCTGTTATATTTCTGATGTTAGACACAATATTATAACTCAGTCATGTTTTCAAATATTCTGAACAAAATACAAGATGAAAAATAGATGTTGGTTTTAAAAAAAGCAATGAATACTCTAGCAGAAAAGTAGAAAAGGCTTTTAAGAAGTAAAATATGAAAACTGTCAAGTATATTATTTAAAAGAAGTTACCAATGCCATTAAAAAAATAGGTTAAAGAATAACAATTTTTCTAATAAAATCATGGGCTGGCAATTATAAAGAAGCAACTAAAAACAAAATATTACAATTAAGTCTATTGTATATAAATATTATCAGCATATTTTTAATAATTACATTTGAAATTATATTATTTCAAAAAAGAAATGAAATGATCAGGATATTAATTATAATGAGTACAAAAATGTGATTGCAATTTAAAAGCAAATGATAGGCCAAACAAAATGAAAAAATCATAGTTGTGAATACGTTTCAGGTCTGCATATAAATATATATACAAAAGAAAAAGGGAGATAATTATTTTTTCATCTCAGAAAAGTTCGATTTTAGCATTCTGTTCCAACAAAGTAGAAACATAGATAGTTAAAATAACTTATTGCATATAAATAAATCACCGATAAATAATAAGAAAAATGTTCGTTTCATTTTCTCTCTTTATCAATGCAAATTTTCTAAAAGTACTTGATATTTGTTATTAATGAAAAATACTTTTTCTTTATGTGTGTGATATTCACTCTTAAAACAACCACTAATGACATCCCATACCAGTCTAATGTTTGAAGTATCTCAGTTATATAATTTATAATTCGAAGATTGTCATCATGAGAATTACACAAAAACCTTTACATGCAAATTGTATTACTAGCATTAATAACGAGGACCAGAACAAGCAACCAAAGTGAAAATAACTAAATATTCTTTATACGAATTTCTCGGTACAAAAAAAATTATTGGCTTAAAATCAAATCTACATATTGTTCTCATTAAAATCTTTGAATTGGATAATAAAATATTTTCTTTAATAGGCTTAATATCAAAAAGTAGGACTTAATTTTTGTAAAAAATAACAAAAAAATAACTTACTTTCCTACCGAAAACTTGTACGGAATTAACTGATTCTTTCGGCGCTTGTTCCATATTTTATTTTATTTAAATGGTGTAGATTAAGAAAACCTAACTACCATATAATATTTGCCAAATTTCTGACAACGTGGAAAAAACTTGTGAAAACCGTGCACACGATTCAAAGAAAATGAATCAGCATTTCACTTCAGTGAAACGGACTTTTTCAGCAAATCATATTTTACAAGATAATTCCTGAGTTTTGTTTTTTTTTTTAATTTTAATTTTTATTTTTAATCCTACAATTGCTGCAGTTGCAAAATTGAAGTATCATTATCAAAAATATTTTCCAATTTAACCATTTGATAATGAAATAGAAACATTCAGCTGTGAATTCAACATTAAAAAAGATTGGGTTCGACAGATTTATGGATTTTTTTTTGACATTTATGAAGCTACAAACCACTACTTCATAATGAAATGTCAACCGACTAAGGACTGTTGATTTGTGCAATTAATTTATTTCGCTTCGCTCCGTTATGAGGCTGCATAGACCTTCAAACTTTTAACTTGTGAATAAATGATGTTATATGAGTAGTCAACCCAGTTTTTAAATGTTCATACCGTAGCAATATGAGGATGTTTTATTACAATCAAATCTGATGAGCAAAAGACCTCCGATTAAGTAGACTTTCAGTAAAATCATGTCTAGAACATTGTACTTTCAATATCGATTGCAAGGTTCTTTCGGAGTAATGGACTCAAGATAAGATTTCATCAAAGATTCGACTGATGCATTGAGTTGGTGACATTAAATCCATTGAGATCAAGCATCTATCTACTGTAGGTATGCAGAAACTTAATTGCTAAATTGGAGAGAAATGTGCAGTTCAGTGTTGGTCTTGTCATGTGGGAAATATTCAAAATTACAAACTTCATTCCAACATAGCCCAAATATAGCTTCAGTTAAAGATAGTAATTAAAACAATCAAATAAAATTCTGCAAATGGGTAGTTCTGCTCTGCCTGAAATTGTGAGGAAACCAGAAAGTTTGCAATTGGTGTCGAGTTTTTTTACTTAATATATTTCTTCTGTTTCTCCTTACAAATCAATGATTTTTTTATATGGTTTATTTCTAGAATACCTATAGGCATGTGCAAAAGCTTGTTTGTAAATTTAAAATTGCAATAAAAAGATTTTGTGGATTTATAAAAAAAAAAAAGTTTATATTTTTTAAACTAGATGACTAATTCTAAAACCATTCCCAAAATATTCTGGTTATTTTGAAACCACACTGATATGAAGATGATAAGAAAAATTTATTTTATTTAGACAAATCTTACCTTTCGCTTTAAATAAATGAGAATATATAAAAAAAAAAAAGAATAGTTACTTTTTAAAAAATTATGATCAATTGTAAGATTTCAATGATTATTTTTATTTGTGCAATTGATAATAGAGCTTGAAATTTTTTTCTAATAATGAGTAACAAAAATTTTGGCAATAAAAGCATATTTATCTAATATGTTGGCATTGTAACTTTTTGAGTTTTAGTTCATTATTTATTCGTTTATTTTTTTTTTAAAATTCCTGAAAGAAAAATTCCACATTAAGTTAGATAAGAACAGTCCAATTATTCAAAATAGCAGACAATGTTTACGAAAAACAATAAAATGCAATTAAAAGAATATATTCATATTTGAACTAAGAAAACCCATAGTGACAATAGTGCTATAGCAATAGCAATTTTTAAAGTGGTATAGCAAAAGCATTTGACACTACAAGAAATGTATATCTTTATTCCCTCATCTTATATTCATTATAAAGTGAAGAAAACTCATTTCTAAATTCTGTCTGAAAGATCTCGGAAATTATAGTATATCTTTTCCAAAAAAGGTTAATAACCTGAAAATGGAAAATAAATGTTTGTAAGGCGCATTGTGTATTTTAATAAATATATTCATTCCATTAAGGTTATTTTTGATAATAATTAGCGACCATAGGCAACCAATTGCTCTCCCATAATATTGCCGCATTTAAAAAAGGCAGCTGCTCTCCCATAAAGCTGATAAGATTCATTTAGTAATGTCAGACAATTTTGATTGACCATATTTCATCTCCCCATTTGAAAGTTCTATTTTGAATTATATTTATACACAGAAATAGCACACAGTTATACACACAAATTGACGGATAAAGTTGAAGAAATCGACCTAACTGTTGGGGTTGGGGGATGCATCAATAATTTTTGTGATATATCTGAAAAATACAAAGTTGAAGTGTACAGGAAACCATTAAGGATGTATTTATATACCTTGTAATACCCCCCCCCCTTCATAGAGAATTTATAGTAAAATAGTTTTTTTCAGTTTTATTTCAAAGACGACCATAAATGATGTATTTAGTAGCAATGAGGTTTCAAATGGAACTGAAAGTGGCGAAATCGAACAGATTCTGGGAATTCTGTCATGGATTTTTTCCATGACAGAATTCTCAGAATCTGTTCGATTCTGGGAATGGATTTTTTCCAATGAAACGGATAATGGATTTTTTCCAATGAAACGGATAATGGATTTTTTTTCCAATGAAAACGTGCAGTGAAATAATGATTTTGAGATTTATTTCCAAATGGAGAGGAGAATAGGCTATCATTAATGACGTATCTATACGTCATGAGTTTTTAAATTGCATAAAAATTGACGAAATCGGCACTGTTATTAAGGTTAGGGGGGCTTTGTCTGAGGAAAGTTTCCAGAAAGAAGAAAGACTCTATTGTGTGTGTGTGTGTGTGTGTGTGTGTGTGTGTGTGTGTGTGTGTGTGTGCTAAGCTCTTCATACTTATCATACAAGGCAAAGGAAAGGATAATGTCAACTAATTAATTAATTAGAAATTAATCATTTTTTTTTCTTTTCCACATTTTGTACTGTACTACCTATATTCTTTAAAATGTGTTTTTGTTTTAATGCGCAGTTGTCAATGCATTTTATGTGCTTTAAAACAGTGCCTTAAGCATAATTAAAAAGCAATCGTCATATGGAGGCACCTTTCTTGTACACCAATATTTGTGAACAAAATTTGCAATACTAATATAACAAATATAAATACCAAGCTTATTGAGTTAATTAACTATTAGTGCTGTTTAAAATCGTCTAGTTCAATTTATATTTTAATTATAAAGCATTAAAGTGTATAATGGTATATTATAACATTTTATTCAAAAGTGGTTTTTATGTTAAAAATATTATTCATGAAAGGTTTAATTCAGAGTAATGCGGAATATATAAACTATTATGAAATAAAAAATATCGAAATCGAACCTGTAGTTGGAGACAGAGGAGTAGTTATTTTATTTTTCTATTTATTTTAAATATAGGCCCGTGCTGGGGAGGAACCATAAGATTGTCACCCGGGGCTTAATATATCATTTGTTATTAGGTTAAAAAGTTAAAATATAACATAAATTCTTGAAAATTTGAAATATCAAGCAATTGGCAAACTTTTTAACAATAACGTACGCATAAAAGAACCACAAATTAAAAAAAATAATCGATGGATTTTCTCCTCTTGGTTTTATTTGTATACTTTCACAATGTGGGGTTTAGCTTCATAGCAAAATGAAAAAAATCATTGAAGAATTTTAAATTTTCTTCCTTTGGCTTATAGAATCGAAAATTTTCATACAGATTTACAATTTTGATGTCAAAAGCACATAAAAAATTTCTTTCATATAAATTGTTGCATTTTTGAAATGCCACATTTGAAGACTACAAATTAAGAAGACAGATTGTCAATTCTTTGATGGATTTAAATGAAACTCTAGTAAGTTTGCACAATTCTGGAGTTCAAATATATTAGATGTCAGTCATCTATATCTCTTCGTGTAAAATTATCATACTTCGTTTACATTTATCATTAATATAAAATTAATCAATAAAAAAATCTTTAAAAATTATTGCACTTTTTTAATAGAATCAGAAATTAATTTCTATGTTGCGTGTAATGTTACATTAAAAATGAATAATCATATTACAAAAGATAGTTGGTTAAATCTTAGTGAAATTCTTGGGTTACTTTTTAAACTATTTGTATTAACTTGATCGTTTCATGCTTGTATAGATGAAATTTCCTAATGTGTTAATATGTGTGAATTTCTAATGTGCCAGAATTTTGAAATTTTGTGCAATTTTTGTGTTTTTAATCAGAATATATTGTTGATATTTTTAGAATATAGTTATTAGCATTCAATTATAAATTTTGAATACTAATTTCTTACGAATTAACCATATTGTAATAAATTTTTAGAAAAGTTGGTTCCAATATTCTGTAATGCATGCAATTATAAATTAGAATAAATCAGAGCCTGTTAAGTAGAAAATAATGAAAACTATATATACATATATACTATTTAGAACATTAACACACATTTTGTTTAAAACTGTTTTTAACTAAATTTATTTGTACATATTCGTCCAAATGATTAAAAAAAAAATCTTTAACAATGCGGTCTAACTTACTCATTATCAATAAAATAATTATATGCTAATAGTTATTTAATCATCTTACGTATGATACGCTTGAAAATCGATTCAAACATTTCTATGGTTAAGTTAAATGTGATTATTATATGCACAGCCATAATAATAATTGTAAAAAATAAGCTTACTAGTTTGTGGAAATTGAGGAAGAAATTTCCAATCAGCGTAAATCGCCAGATATGCATTTGCTTATTTTGAACATTATATGTTAGAATGAGCAGAAGTGGTCTAACCGAAACTTCTTCGCCTACTTAAGCCATGAATGCTCAGATTTATTTATTTATTTTTGCCGAGTCACACACATGACAGTTGTATGCTATGTAATATAGTAAAGAAAAAAAAACACTTGTATATTAAACGCATACAACTCGTGAAAAATATTGGCAAGCATTATCCGGCTGACTTCTTTTTTTTTTTTTTTTTACGATTGATTTTTGATACAAATACCAACAAACCGAATATGCATTATGGAAACCGTTTTTCGAAACGATAGGAACCAAAATATAGCATGTATCTACAATACAGTGCCAGTTACAAGATTACATACCAAATTTCATTTATTTCAGTCATTGCATTTTTAACTAATCGGCGCTTACATGGATATGAAAGTATAAACTAACAGACGGTCAGCCCTTTGACAGATTTAATTAAAAATTTGAAAAAGATCTACACTTTAGATACTAAGACTATGAACTAAATTTCCTTTATTTAAATTTTTAAGTTTTCGAATAATCACATTTAGATTGCATGTAAAAATATAGACAAATGAACAGTTCTCTCAAAGATTTGGCTTCAAACTTGATGCGGATCTACGGATTCTAAACTTGTATGCACAATTTTATCTTTAAATTGTTTGGCAATTATACTCGGACAATCAGACTTCCTCTGAATGGATTAAGTTTAAATTTTGATTACAAAATTTGTGTAAAAAGTATTTAAGGCATACCCTCGATTTAATTTCATTCAAGAAATTAGCGCCATATGCGGGAAAACTCTAAATCGAGGTATCACAAAAGCAAAATACTAATCAGAAAATAAAAACTTATTTCAATTACATATTTTTTAATTTCTTCCTTGGGCCGCGGTGGCCTGATGGTAAGGTCTGGGCTTCGGAGCTGGAGGGTTTCCGCCTCGAGACCCGATTCCAATGAAGAACCGTCGTGTAATGGGTCCGGTGTACGTTAAATCAGTCGGGGCCAAACGTCTTCCAGCTGGTGTGTTGCGGAAGTTTGGAGAAGGGTGTGCCAGCTCAGGTGTCGTCCTCATCATCTGACCGCTGTTCAAAATTACGAGATCCGTCCCAAAATAGCCCTAATGTAGTTTAAAAATAGGACGTTAATATGACTAAACTTTCTCAATGGTTTCATCATATATTTTTTAAAGAAATCGGATATTTTAAGTTGTATTTTGTTTTTATCTTCTACATCGTAAATCGCATTCTAAATATATATGAGCTTGTGCAAACTTTTATATCTTAGAGTGAATATCATGTCCTTCATTACAATCGCCCGAATCATCCGATTCTGTGTCTATCAAATCATTTAGAGTCGGAATCTTTGATATAAGGGCATTTGTATCTAAAGGTATGCAATTCGCAAAGCATCTAAAATGGGAAAGAATTCTTCCATTTCTTTAGGATTTTCATTCTCAGATTCTTCATCTCTGACGTCCGGAAAACCACTTTTTATAAAAGAACTTAAGTTACGTTTACTCCCGACTCTCTCCCATAATTTCTTTTCTTTTCGCTTCAGAATAACCTCCAGCTTAGGATCTCTAGATTCCCTGCCAGTTTATATACATGAAAAGATTCATTGAGGGAGAAAAACTGTTTGAGTTCATCTATACTTATAATAAAGCTCAATGTGTGTGTGTCTGTGTGTTGGCGCTCTACAGGCCAGACCGTTTGACCTACACATGCCAAATTTGGTACATGTGTACCTTGGGGGTGGGGAATGTGCACCTGGGGTCGCTTTTTTGAATTTTTAATTAGAATTTTAATTATTAATTAAAAACTAACTTTCCCGCCAAAAGAATCTTCCATTTTCCCCACCGCCAACTTTCCCGCCAAAAAAATCTTCCATTTTCTCCACCGCCAAATGAGTAAGACTTCAGCTTTTTTTTCTCCCAACAGTAATAAGGCTAGGGTTAACATTTTTCGGCGGATTATTTCAAACGGTTCTGTTTATTTTCTTAATGTTTTATGCATTTAAAATTAAACATTGTTAATTAATCCATGTTTCAGATTCATTCTGAAGTACTTTTGAATTAAAATAAAACAGAATAAAGGAAATTAAAAATTTCTAATCTGCATAGCGTTACCCCAACTGGCGTAGAAAAATTCACGCATTTGCGTTACCGGAGCTGGAGAAAAAAATTCACGCATGCGCATTCAGACTGTTGCTATGACAACCGTTATCAACGGATGATTTAAATTATTTTTAGGTTAGTTGCATGCTTTTGTAAGTAAATTGTATTTATGTTAGTTATATATTTTTTGTATATGCTTATAGTTTTAAGTACATCGTTTTTTAAGTAGTTTTTTTAAACCTGTTTTCGACCGATTATTTTAAACGATTCCTTTTATTTTCTTAGTGTTTGATGCATTTAAAATGAAACATTGTTAATGAATCGATCTGTTCATGATGAATCTGAGAAATTTTTGTTGACAAATTCTTGAGATATTACATAAATTAAGAAAGATATTCTTTAGGGACCATAAAGTTTAAACGCTCAGTGACTCTGTTATCAGTAATCATATTATAAAAAAATGCTTTGTTTCAGTAAAATATATTATGATATTAATTGCAGATTAATTCTTTCCACTTTAATTTAAAGCATAAATTCTACGGGAGCTAACAGAAAATTAGAGAGATAATATTACGTTATGACTGAAGGCCTTTATAATATTATGAGTGAATTCCATGACTATCAAAATTTGAAGCTTTAAAATATTTGATGAAGCTATTAAAGTAGGAATTAGATAAAATATTTAATTATTAAAATTTTAACGAGAATTAAGATTGGCGAACCGGCTGGTCGCCAAAGGCGGCTAGTATATAATAAAGCTACAACAATATGCACAGCACAACTATGGGGGGAAAAGGGAATGTTTGTTGGGGAATATGAGCTAATGGATTTTGATGAAAAGTTAAAATTGCTCTCTCCTCCACTGAAGAAATTCTATGAAGTGCTTCTAGTTTTCTCACTTTTTCTTACCTTCAAATTCTATATTTAGAAGAGCATTTTTTTAGAAGTTGGTTTGGGCAGTGCACATTAAATGATCGTAAAATACTCAAATTACAAAACTGAGTTTCACTTGTGCAACTGGCAGAGAAAAATTCCACTCGTAATTTTGTAACTTTAAATCTACAATATGGGCTATGGATTGATCAGTAGATTAAAGAATATTAAGCTTGTGTGAGCTCATTTGTCTGCCCAGTTTGCTAAGATTGCTTTCAAAAATTATTTTTGTCATTCGAGATTTTGGGTTTGAAGTATATTCAGTTCAGAAGCTTTTAATATTTTTCCCCCTCTTCATTACGTCTCAAATGGCGCATAGCAAAACAATCAATCGGAGTTTCAATAGTTCTCCATTATGACAGCTTTTACCCTTTACTGCAGAAATCCTATCCGGAAAAAGATTGAAAAACAATCCTGTCTCGTCAACATTAAAATTTTCTTTATTAAAATATTTTTATATCAAGGATGATAATTTTTTGCTAGTTAATTCTTGGACAGTCTTACAGCAGACTTACCACAAATAAACTTATCCGATAAAATTGTGCTTCTACTTAACCCCTTGACATACGAATTTAGTTAACTTCGTAATTCGATGGTACATCTTATTTTGCACATTCATTGTTATTTTGATTCTTATAATAATATAAGGAGCATTTGAGACACTTTACCGTTTCTAAGTGAGTTTTGCATTTTTAAATAATTCTGTCGCTTAATTGCAGATTTAAAAAAAAAAAAAAAAAAAAAAAAAAAAAATTCAATAATTCGATGCGCATCTCAGACGCGTCATTGTATTTTATGTGAAGGGGTTAAAACGTTCTAATAAATTGTTTAAAGCTGAGAATCCATGGATCTTCAGTTTAGAAGCAATTTCTAGTGGTTTTTTTTTCAAAACGTTCGTTTATGAAAGTTTGTTGCACGAGCTTCGTTGAACCATTAAAAATGGTGACGAGTTTTTTTTTTTTTTTTTTTTTTTTCCTTTTTAGTTAATATTTCTATTTTTTCCGAATTTTGCTTCACAGCATTTGCTTGCTTTAAAATCGTTTGCTAAATTGGATATGAAATACCAAGTAATTTAGCAAAATCAACTTTATTGTCAGCTTCGGCTTTTTTTTTTTTTTTTATGACTTGAATTTTTCACTTTCATTTTTTGAAAATCACTTTCTTTTTGATGTCATAATACAGCATCCAGAGCTAACGAAGAGTGGCGGAAAAATACCTACTTTCTCGATCGCAAATACAACAACAAATACGGTATGACGGTACACTATGGTATGGCTCAGCCCGGATTCTAGGAATTTTATTCATATGACTAAGAAAATAAGGGGAAAAAGCAGTCTTTCCACTTTTTACACAAAGAGAGGAGAAGGGGAGATTCCGAGTCGCACAGAAAGAGATTCCTCCTTCTCTGTGTTCCGAGAATTGTGTTGTACCTGATGACAAGAATGGGTTTTTTTTTCCCCTATCGCAATTGCTAGCAATTTTAGGAAAATTGATCGGAATTCTTCCTACTGAAAAAGACGTTAAATATACGATAAATATTTCAAAGTAATAACGTTAAATCAGGAACTTTTAAGTATTACAAGTACAGGAAATTAGGACCAATAAAGAATGGCATTATATAGAAATGTTACACCAAAATTTCATTTTATTAGATTTTATCTACCTAGCTCAATACATTTGTGAATTATTTTGTTCTCAGACATAATTTCAAACTAACGGGAATGTTCCCTCAAAAACTTTCTTTCATACACTCGAATTAAGACGTCATTCCAGATTGGTTTGGTTTGGTTATATTAAAGTCCCGTTTGAAGCAACGCTTGGACTATTTTGGGACAGACCTCGTAATTTTGAACCGCGGTCAGATGACGAGGACGACACCTGAGCTGGCACCCCCTCTCCACACCACACCACACCAGCGGAAGGACGTTTGGTAAGACGTCATTCCAGAAAAAGCCTTGCAGGTGGATGCATTGGCATACAATAATCACGAAATAGGAACCTTTGGAACTAATTTAACATTTTTACTAAATCTATCATGTTGTATTTGATGAGTTTTTTGGCGATTAATTTCTAGAATACGGTTAATAGAATTTGAAAATCGAAGTTGTGTTCAGACACTCTTTTTTTTTTCTTCTTACTGCTTTTTTGAATAAACGCCTTTATATGTTTCTGAAAGCATAGACCGACAGATGGTCAACCCCTCATTGGATTTATTTACACTATAGATCTGTGCACTGAATTTTATCTGTCTAACTCTCTTCTTTTTGCCACTACATGCTAACTTAAATCCAAACAGCCGGACAGGCAGTATTCCTAAGAATGTAGTTTGCTCCAAAATTTGATAGAAATGTACAAATTAGGTGTACGTTTTTTTTTTTTTTTTTTTTTTTTAATTTTTTTAACCACATTTCATTCATCTAGTTCAAAGCGTTTTTGAGTTATCTTTTTCATACACAGATAGAGGAACATTTTCCAAAAATGTGTTTTTCATATTCAAGAAGTTCTAAACTGTGGAGATTCATCAAAATCTCGAACACGAGTTGTTTGAAGATAACAATACTTTCTGTACATTTCGTATACGAGAAGATAAAAATGTATTTTTCTGGCTCATGGCGATCTAAAAAGAAGAGATTTGTTAAAATACAGAATTCAATTATTATTATTATTTTACGATTACATTGTTTTTATTCTGAGTATTTCGTACATGAAAAGGGAAACGGGATATTCATGTTAAATATAATAAATATGGCATTTACAGAATTAATACTGATTAAGAAAATTTCTAATAGAAATTGATGTTACGGCCTCATCTATATAATAATTTCTTTTTATTTGGGAATTTTCAGAATTTTTTAATTTTTTATTCCAACTTTATAGTGCCTAACTGAGCGTGAGAACATTTTATACATTAAGTATAGTTATGTATAAAAATATAGTTATAATTTAAATCATATTTACTATGAAGTATTTCAAATATTTCAAAAAGAAACTTTTGCCTTTATAATAAAAGTTTCAGAGTCCTTTTTCAATATAATTTTCTAAAAATTATGAAAATTTCAGGTAAAATTTATTCAACAATCACAGGTAATCTCTAATATTTATGCAATTCCACTTAGGCAATTTTTCAATTCGAATTAATATGTCTCCTTCTTGATGCTATTTATCATAAAAGATTATCTAACTCAGAAAATCATGTTATATTAGAATTATTATCAAGAAAATTGACCTGTCAGCTATTGCAAAAACTTTTCTTTAATAACTTAAATTACAAAAATAAGTGTTCTTTTAACTGACGGAAAAAAAAAACCCATTCTACTATTGAAAAGAATTATGTTAACATTTCGTACTTTAAGCGTTTTCGTATAATTCTAGAAAAAAATCCAGATGAACGACTACTTATATAAGAAATCTAATATATACCCTGAAAGAAATTGAACATAAAAAAAAAACTCGTTCTCCCATTACTCCCATTGATAAGGGACTTCTTTATCTACGGATTTTTTCTTTAATAGTGTTAAAGAATTTCTAAAGCTTCGAAAACACATATTTCTGTCAAATCTTCCGACACTAACAATACTTAAAAACAGAATAAAAAATTATTTAACTGCATTTATATTTGTGTTCATTTTATATTCATTCATCAATAGTTGATATTTATTTCAGTTCGCTGTTTTCCGATTGATATATAATTGCACAAAAAAAAAAAAAAAAAAAAAAATTAGAATATCAAAATTAGGTCACGAGGTAAAAAGTTAAAAAAAATATCTCTATGAAAACGCAATCGATTTAGATCGTAGAGGTATTCCACCAACTTCACTTACAGAAAAGAAAACAGATATGTTGCAATTCTTGTCTAGAATTTTCATCAGGTCTTTGTTACAGCAGATGTATAAATGTGGATCATACGGCTTACATAAAAAGATTTAATCTTTGTAGAGTTATAAAAAGTGAAAATAAATAAATAAAATAAAATAATTTGTAAATAAAAATAAAATGAAAAACAGATTTTATTTTTCTAACTAAAAAAATGTAATAATAAATCATGATTTTCTACACAGCTCAGAGATGGGAAAAATGAAATACAAAAAAATATAAATTTTGATGATGATTTGGATATCAGTTTCAGTTTGAACCTGATTAAAATTCACCGAAATGTTGTGATTTACTGAACAGTTAAACGCATGCTGCAGAAAATATTACTTCCATAGATAATTGCCATTATATTTCAAAAATTGGAGAAATTACTGTGGTGTTAAAATACGACGTAATTTGCCTTGAATAATTTCAGTCTCATCTTTAGAAATGTAATTTTTCAAAATTTTTAAAATTTTGATTAAAAGAATTGTATGTCTCTCTTTTTAACTTTCTCTGTCTACTGCAGAGTTTATATTATGCACAAATTAATTTAGTAATGCTAATATTTTGAAGTCACGATAAGGAAAAGAAATTATAAGCTTTTTATCCCAAGTTTTCAATATAGATGTTTTCAACAGCGGGTGATCTAATCGTAATCCTTACTTAATATTTGGCGAGTTTTTCATCTTTTTGGCACGATTTGACAGAGATGAGCAAAAATTAAATAAATACTGAACCACTGTGTTCTTTAGATTTTTTTTAACTCTTAATATTAATATATTTTAATAAAATTACATAATATGACAGAACAGAAGCGAATTAAATATACATAATTTCAGTAAATTGAATAAGTTTTATTTCCTGAACAAAGTTATGCAGTATGCAAAAAATAAACATCTTCATTCTTCAGTTTTAAACAATAGAAGAAAATATGTGATTAAATATGTCCAGAAGCTAAGACGGTTGGAATTTTATTAAAGTGATGAAAAGGTGGTTAAAAATCGTATTTAAAAGTATTTTTCAAAATTTTTTTGAAAGTAGAAAAAAAAAAAAAATTGGCGAGCAAATAAATTAGAAGTCTTTTTATAATTACTGAAGTTACCAATAGAAAAATATTGATTTTTTTTTTATTTAATTAAAAATCAATCTAATTCAAATTAAAAGCACACACTTCAAAATACACATAATCATCCGATAGTCTACTATATTCAGCAGAAAAACATAAACACACATTTGTCTTTCTTATTATTAGAAATTTAGCTTAATGCGTGTTCTTATTTCAACATCAATAATGCGAGTTCTTACCTAAACATCAATTTCATTAAATATTTCCCATTGAGCTTTTAAAAGAAATTTTTTATTAGTTATTAATTGGAGGGTACTTATTTTTTTCTGACCAATGCCAGGAAATAAGCAGGGGTAGTTAACCGCATAGGCATTAAAAGCTATTGTCTCAGGCTCGTATACCTACACTAAATGGCGTTCAATGCAAATATTAAAACAGTACCTCATCCCACGTTCTTAAACTGTAATCCTCAGATCTTCCCTCCATTTATGCCAGGGTGGAAGTTGGAACCAAATAATTATATATAAGACATTTTTGAAATTAATATAATATTTAACAATAGTAGTTTCATTTGTAGGGATTTAGGTCACACCTATTTTCACCAAACCATTAAATCGTTTTTTTTCTAGTAAAAAAGATTACTGTATTTCTAATTAATTTATTTTATAATTTATTATATTCTCTCTCTTTCTCCCACTTTTATTCCAAAATTATATTTTTCATGTCATTTTTATTAAATGTATATAAATTATTTAGGATATTTGCATAACTTTTAAAACTATTTTTAACTATGAATGGACATTATTTGACAATAAATAATGTATCAAACAACTAGTCTACAGTGACACAACTTCATAAAACTCCAGAACAAATTTCAATTTCATAAAAATTCGAAATATTTTCATTTTTTAAAGTTTAGTGACGAATTCTTAATTTTATTTTTTAAATGCAGTATATTAACTCATTGTCTTCATTTAATTTCAAAGAAATATTTTTCAAATAAAAAAAATCATTAAAGTTCAGTTAATTTCTTCTAAAAGCAAAGATTTTAATCCGTACTTAATTATTATTATTATCGACCCATTGGTGTCATCGATTGTTGTAAATGACTTAACTCAAAATTTATAGCTTTATAAATAAAACATGAGAAATACCGAATATTTAAAATATATTTAGACAAACAACTCATGTCAACTGCTCATTTGAAAGATTCATTTTCAAGCATAACTCTAATACTTTTGGTCAAAATAAAAATCACGTTTCCCCCTTGATGGTTCTGATATGAATTTAGAACGCAATAAATTAATTCCAGCCTCAAAAAATAGCAAAAAATATCAGCTATTAGCTCGTTATTTTATCCATTTCTCTTCCAAATAAAATGTTTTTTTTTTCTTATAATTTCTATTCCGTGTTCTTCTCGTTCGTTTTAATTTGTAGCAATTCTAAATAATCTATTAGGTATTTCAACATAAATAATTTTTTTTTCTCGCTGATTGATAAGACAACTTGGTGAATAGAAACATAATCTTCCTATTTTATTTGTATTAAGTCCAATTTCAGTTTGAGTCAAATTTATAAAATACTACTCCCATAATTTATTTTTATATTACAGAGATTTATTTGTCTTTCCTTATTAATCAAAAAAGTATTATCAAAACTTTATGACTCGCTTGTTTATATTAGAAACGATGTGTGCGCACGAAACCTAAATAATGGTTTGAACTTATTAATTGATTGCGATAATTGAATATACAGAAACATTAAAATGAGAGGAAAATCTTCATTTTTGTTTTTAAGAAGCTTTAGTTTACACTGAAAAAAAAAAAAAGGTTTAAAAAAATATTTTTTATTGAATTCAACTAATTAATTCCAAAATTTTGGGCCTTCTGGTAATGGCATTTGAGGTACTTATCACTCTAGTTACGTAATTGTTCATGCTTCAAGACCTACAAGGGAGCTTAATTTTGTCTATCATAATTTTTAACCATCTGTACATTTTCTACATTGCAGTCAGCACCAATGGAAACGAAGAGAAAAAGTCAGAACGATAAAAAAAAAAGTACAAAAGCAATGGTATATGAAATATTTCTACAGAATAAAAATGATTTTTTAAAATGATATTATTAATCAACAATATCTTTTATGCCAAAAATTTAAAAAGATTTACTACCGATTTCCTGTTTATGATTGAAATTGAAACATTGTTATTCCTTGGAAGGAAAAAATTTTGTCTACCAATTTTGATTATTAAAGGAATAAATGTTGAGTAAAATCATTTACATTTCTGGCACCTCCAATATTCTGCTCATTTAGAAAGATGTTGTTGCTGGAAATTGGATATTTTTGTTCTAAAACACATCCATTTGCAAAATAGTAAGACTAAACGCACTGAATATATATTTCTTTAAAATGACGTAATACGAGAAATAGATTTTGAATAGAATATAAACAAGTTCTTTGTATTAAAAATACGAAAAGAGATATTTTAGTTTTTACACTGCAAATAGAGAATAAATGGTAATGTTCTGTTCTATTTGTAATATAATTTGCTTCTTTTAATTTCTACATTTTTTTTTTTTCTCTCCTGTATATTTTCTTTATTTTTTTAAGCTCTTTCCTCTTAAATAATTTATATTGGATTTCAGTTTTGTATCATCTTTTTTATCGACATTAATTTCATCCCCTGATGTGCAATTAATGCAGTGATTCCATCTTCACTATTGTTTTTCTATAAATATATATCCACACAAAATGCAAAATTCAGTAATGCAGAACTATAAAATTACTGATACATATAAATATCTATCTATACTTATATAAAGCTCAATGTGTGTGTGTGTTCGCGATCTACAGAAAAGACCATTTGACTTACAGCTACCAAATTTGGCAAATGTATACCTTAGAGGTCGGTAATGTGCACCTAGGGTCCCTTTTTTGAATTTTTAATTAGAATTTAATTATTAATTAAAAACTAATTTTCCTGCCAAAAAAATCTTTTCATTTTCCCCGCCGCCAAATGAGTAAGGCTTCAGTTTTTTTCCCCACTCTAATGAGGCTAGCCTTATTTTTCGGCCAATTATTTCAAACGATTCTGTTTATTTTCTTAATGTTTGATGCATTTAAAATGAAACATTGTTAATGAATCGATCTTTCAGATTCATTCTGAAGTACTTTTGAATTAAAATAACATAGAATAAAGGAAATTAAAAATGTCTAATCTGCATAGCGTTACCCCAACTGGCGTAGAAAAATTCACGCATTTGCGTTACCGTAACTGGCGTGGAAAATTCACGCATGCGCATTGTGTTCTGATTGTTGACAATATTATCAACGGATGATTCTTGATTTAAATTATTTTTAGGTTAGTTGCATGCTTTTGTAAGTAAATTGTATTTATGTTAGTTATATATTTTTTGTATATGCTTATAATTTTAAGTACATCTTTTTTTAAGTAGTTTTTTAAACCTGTTTTCGACCGTTTATTTTAAACGATTCATTTTATTTTCTTAGTGTTTGATGCATTTAAAATTGAACATTGTTAATTAATCGATCTGCTCATGATGAATCTGAGAACATTTTGTTGACAAATTCTTGAGATATTACATAAATTAAGAAAGATATTCTTTAGTGCCCATAAAGTTTAAACGCTCAGTGACTCTGTTATCAGTAATCATATTATAAAAAAGTGCTTTGTTTCAGTAAAAAATATTATTATATTAATTGCAGCTTAATTCTTTCCTCTTTAGTTTAAAGCATAAATTCTACGAGAGCTAACAGAAAATTAGAGAGATACAGATTACGTTATGACTGAAGGCGTTTATAATATTATGAGTGAATTATATGACTATCAACATTTGAAGTTTTAAAATATTATGATGAAGAATCTATTAAGTAGGAATTACGTAAAATATTTAATTATTATAATTTAAACGAACATTAAGATTGGCGAACCGGCTGGTCGCCAAAGGTGGCTAGTATGTAATAAAGTAAATTCCCTGTTCAAATAGCGAAAAATATATGTTGTAGATGCACTACATAACAATATAGCGATTGTCTAAGAGCAAATAAGATTAGTTCTCGTTACTCTCTTATTATCTATAGAGTTTACCTAGAAAAGGACCTCAAAAGAATTTAGTGCATATGGTCACATATAGCCAAGACGTTCTCTGGGATAACACCTTTATTAGTGAGTATGAGAGTAAGTTTTGGGTAGAACACTCCCGCTGGTCTAAAATGTAAAATCATCCCATATAAGATAATTTTTGGGGAAGTTTTAAAGTGGTTTTTCTACTGTAATAATTCCGGATTATCGAGGAAAAACGCCAAAATGTTGCTTAATTTTTAATTAAAATTTGACCAAAAAAAATCGTTACACGTTTCTATCTTCTAAAGTTTGCCTGCGCCAAATTTAGTAGCTTTAGATCAAGCGTTCAATCTGTCGAGCGCTAATGCACAGATTCTCATTTAGTTTTATTATAAGTAAAGATAAAGATGAGTATAATTTTCTTGAGGCATTTGCATAACTTTTCAAATCAATTTACCATTCATCTTTTTCAGTTGATCCCGCTCTAAGAAATCAATGAGCCTCAATTTTTATTGACAATGAAATATGTTCAACTCGTCATTTTTCATGATTAATGAGAGGCGAATACCGTAATGACATTTTAAGCCAATGAAATGATGTCTTTATTAAAAGGAGGAGATTTTCAAACCGAAACGATTGTTAATTGGATAAAAAAAAATCTATTAAACTAAATAGTTTTTTTGTTCTAATAAAGATATTATTAACTTGATTTTATATATAAAGTTCGGTAATATATTTATTATTCAATATTATGCATCAATGTTACATATTTAAAAAATTTCATATTAAAATTTAAAAATTGAATATTAAGAAAATAAAGGTTGATTTCCGCGGGAACTTCATCTCATCTGACTGAAGAATTTACGGGCTGATGAATTTAGTATCATAGAAACATTTGCATCAACTTTATATTCAAAAAAAAAAATTCTTTTATTTCTTCTTTCTTTCTTCTTATACAGCACACTCCTGACTATCCGCTTTGCAACTATCCGGCTTCCCTATTACCCGACCTAGTTTTCTTTTATCGCAATTAAATAAAGAAGGCAAGGCGTTGTATTGGTAACATTGTCAAGGCATTAGAAGCGGGCGTTTGCTACGATCTTCCGACGGGTCGTCTGTAAAATACAAGTTCTGACAGGAAAAGAGTAGCGTTCTGCTCGATGTTCATTGCTTCATCAGTGTGTAATGGATCTCAATTGTTACCGCTGTTCCTGATTATAACTGCACAGTACATACAGTATTCGTGAATTGTTCATGGGGTATGCCTAAAATTTTTTAAAGTGTACTACAGTGAAGATTACAGAATTTATGTTAGAATGTGAACAGCTTATATTCTTTAACTTACTTTTTCTCTAATAGCTTCTTGAAATGTGCTGCGGAGTATATAAACATATATGAACTACCAATACAGAGTCTTCTATTTTAACTCGACACGTTACCGGCAACTGCTTTTATGATTCGCCAGACCGCTTTCACATTCTACGTGGCTTGAGATAAATGGAGGACTTATAACTCAATAAGAAGTGTGAAAATACGTATTAAAACAATGAGTTATTGTATAAAAACTTTGTCTTTTAGTATTGGTGGACCGAGAAATGAGTTCATAGAACTCCGGTCTATCCAGCTTTTTTGTTATCCGGCCTGCCCTTTCGCCACATTAGGCCGGATACTCGGGAGTGTACCATACTTTATTTAAAACATTCTTATCGTATATATTTTCCACGTCATTTTTTTTTTTACTCAAATAGGATTGTAACAATACGAGGGGAAGGAACTGATCAGACAGTTTATCAAATTTCATATCAAAGTATTCATACGTAATTTTATAATTCTTCCCCCATTCACTAATATCAGAAAAATCTGACTCAAGTCGTGACCCACATCTTCCCGTGGGTCATGGGCCATTTGAGTTGAATAATTTCGGTAATTTTCAACAGAAAAGAAATAAAGACCTATTTGGGATAAAGAAAATTGTTGTTACTTCTCAAAGACAACAAAAGTAAATCTGATTACAGAATGCGACAGCTTATTATCAACAAAAGCTTCTTTTAATGAGAAGATGTTTAACATTAGATAATAGCATTTTAGATAAGCTGCATAGTATTTAAGATGATCGATACGAAAACCATCATTTAGACTTTGGCTTTATTGTTAGATAAAATTCTACATTTTATCTCTTGTAAAATAAAGTGCTGTCATAAAATACTAGAGATTGATTTAAAACCTAATGTAGGATTGGATCATATTTTGAGAGGCTGCTGAGAGAAAATGATATTTTATTTTGAAGCGTTTTTTAGTTAAATATCAAAATTGCCCTATTTATTTACAGGATTGGTTTTGCTTGGTCTCTAATATCAAAACAGTGTGGAAAGCTGGAATTTAAACTATATTATATAAAAACAGTAGTAATTCATATTTTTCATTAATACATAACCAACTTCGGCATTCAGCTTGTTCCCCTGGAATTTTGGCTTTCATCTATGACAGTTTCTCTCTCTCTCTCTTTTTTTTCACCTGACCAACTTTGTTTCCTGCTACTTTTATTTTTTAATGTAGCTAATCCTTCCTAATTTCCATCTGTGTTTTCTTTTACAGCTTTAGAATTATCATAAAATCTTGATATCCGCTCCTAAGATTCTAATAATTTTAGAATAGCTATAGAAAGAATTTATAGTACAAAGGCAGCTATTTACAAGTTTGATTGATTTTTCACATTTTTCTTCTGAGAGAGTTCCTTCGTTAATAAGGTAATTAGGTTTAGGCCATAAATTAGATATATTTTCATAGAAATCATATATGGCTATTAGATTTTGAACAAAACTTAAAATATATTGCTGCACCATAAGCGATCTTTCTAGCATCCACAAAGTCGTGTATTTTAATCAAGTTTGGTTTGGGAGGTAATATCCATCTGAAAACTTGAATGTCGTTGATATTTCGAAAAATTACTGTAAATCTCTACCATTCGTCTTTCTTTTTTACAGGAAGATGAAAGCCCCAATTTAATTTGAATAGCTGTAATTTCTTCCAACATATCTTTGTTTTGGTACCATTGGATCAAAACCTCAAGTAAAACAAAGAGACGAGCTTTGGCTGACAATGCTCGATGTTTTGCCACATCAAAATCTTCATTAGTAATTTTGAAGTAAAAACTATTCTTCTTATTTTTCCATAAAGCTTTAATCTCTTCCGAATCGGGAAAGGGATATTGTTCATTGTTTACCACAGATACAGGGCTATTAGTATCACTTGTGAAACGATATCCTTCTACAATACAATAAGTCAATTAATTCTCATTGAAGCTTTTTGCCGTTTTTATGACAACAGTGCGTCATCTTTTTCTAACATACCTGTTGCTGCAGGTAATTTTTAACCATTATCAATGGCAAGTTGTTTTATTATTTCGATAGCCAAAAAAGAGTGCACTTGCAGTCCCATTTGTGACAGTTGTAAGCTCGTAAGTATTTATTGGATCGTGTAACTATCCTTCCACAAAGTGCTCTGAAGTCATCTTTGAGCCGAATGAATTAATCCTATCTTATACATTTTTTTTATATCCGCTGCTTTCTTAATCCAACCGTAATCGAAAACAGATAATCCCTTCACTATATTATATTGAATAAAGTGAATTCCCTTCAGTTGTCAGTGTCGATGAGCTAAAAACTGTTAGAAAGGGCTAGTATTACTTTCTGGAAGGAAAAACACCTGAATAAATGTTATAATGTTATGCATCTTTTTTTTTTTTTTCTTTTTTTCATTTCATTAATCTCATCCATGTGTCCTAACTCACAATATTTGCGTATAAAATTCGAGTAACATGTTAATTATTCAAGATCTTTGACAAATTGAGTCCATAATAAATGTAAGACCAATACATCTGGTTTGGTCTAAACAATTTTAACTACACACCTACCTTATATTATCTCTTGAATAGTTAGTTTGAAAGTGTTACCCTCAAAATAAACTCTCGTTGCTCTTCGAAAAATTGAGAGTAACATACCAAACTTCCAAAGCTGTTTTGTCTAAATTATTTTCATGTTTTATAAATCCAGGCCAGCCATCTGGAGGGTGAGGCGGATGCTATGCACCGGGGTCCCGCGATTGAGGGGGCCCCAACATGATAAAGAACTAAAATAATGTTCTGAACGATAATAGCGGGATGGAAAGAAGAGAGGAAGAAATTAAACTGGAACTATTGATGGGTTTTGAAATATACGAAATTTACAGATATATTACAGCTTAGTGCAAGTGTGCAACGTATTATAAACATAAAATACGGTCATTTACCTACAAGGTTAAATTACATATATTACTTTGATAATTCATACTATAAAATGTTTCATATTTTTAGATCTAATCAGGTCCATGCCTCTGGGTGTCAAGACTCGGTTTTAAAAAAGAAAATTAGCAGGAAAGGAAAAAAAGGAGGGGGGACAGCTAAATTTCAAAGTCATGAGTATATCTGTTTACTTGGTTATGAAGTAATTCTGTCAATGAAATTGCTTCGACTTCAGAAGTTACAATTCAAGCTTCAACTGGCGAAGAAAGTGCACAAACTACACAGTCTTGCAATGAAAATATAGAAACTGTGAAAATCTTTGAAGAACATATGTTTATACATGATTGAATCAGAAAATGACGACGAAAATGACAATGACAAATGTGATCATACATACTATTGATCAGGTTTATGACCAAGCATTATAACTAATAAATTTAAAACATTTTGTGTTAAAAACAGACTTGTACAACACAAAGGAGTTTTTGCTAAGAATACTCAAGGTAGATCATTTTCAACTATTTACTGCCTTTTTTTAAAGCCAAATCGCAAAATGCAGATTCGCAGCTGGTTGATTTTTTGCAAAGCTCGGTGTTTTGTTTTTGCTGTACATTATTTTCCAGAAGAAATGGGAAAAAATCTACACGATTTATAGGTTTCTATAATAACTGGAGAAAGTTGCCAACTGTAATTCAAGATCACGAGCTTTCTATTTGAGTAAATAAGACTCTGTGCTTATGGATCATATAATTAATTATTATATGATTTATTCGACTATTATATAATTAATTCATTTATTGTTTGGAAAGAATTGTTGAAACGACTAAATTTATGTTCGACTATTGATAAAACAAATCCAGTTAGTATAAATAAGGCAACGAAACAACTTTAATTACTATTTTAAAGAATTGTAGATGTGATTCTATTTTTTAGCATGTATAATTTTCCATTTCGAGGAAATCATGAAATAGTATAAACGCCTAATAATAGAAATTTTTAAAGTTTAATCGAATTATTAAGTAAATACAACACTATGCTTATAAATTATATAAACAGAATAAAAAATTCCAAAATTGTACATTATTCAAAACGCAAAATTGTGCAAATTGTGCATGATAAAAATTCCAGAATTGTTCATGATTTAGCACAAACATCACAAGAACAAATTATTCCTGCGTTAGGAAATGAAGTTCTTAACAAAATTAAAGACGATACAAAAGTAGCCATGTATTATAGTATTCAAATGGATTCTACTTTTGATATTTCCCATAAAAAACAAACTTCAGTCTGTCTTAGGTATGTAAATTTTGAAGAGAAAAGATTAAATATAAATGAGTATACTTTATAGGGTTTATTGAAGCAAGTGGTGTGACTTTAGGAGGATTTATAAAAGGAATTAATATTTATTTATTGGAAATATTAAGTGAGCTTGATTTACATATTATGGATTGTAGTGGACAGGCATACAACAACGGTCGCAACATGAAAGGGAAAATATAAAGGTGTATAATCTAAAATAATTGCTCTAAACACTCATACATTTTATGTGCTTTGCCTGTGACACTCTTTTAATTTATTAATTTGCGATGCCGCTTACAGCAGTATATATTGCATTTTTTTTTTTTTTTTTTTTTTTTTACATATTGCAACGTTTATATTGGTTATTTTTTGCATCTACAAAAAGATGGGAAATTCTACAAGAGTATTTAAACATTTCTCTTACACCATTATGCACCATTTGTTCAAAAAAAAAAAAAAAAAATACGGTTATAACAGTGTATATACAGTTTGAACAAACTTGGAATCCCTTAGAAGAATTTATTGATGTAAATAACAATAATATAGCAATATCCGAAGCTACAAGTCTTTTGGATTCAATACAAGAAATGACATTTATTTTATGCTCAACAGTATGGTTTACAATATTATCCAAAATTAGCACTATCAATAAACTATTTAAAGGAAAAACAATTGTTCTCCATTGTGCTTTTAATTTAGTCAATAAAATTACAACTGAAATCCAAAATTTAATTCATTTTTAGACGAATCAAAAGCGATTGCACTTAATATGAATCTTTCAGAGCATTTTTCTGAAAAACGAATTCGAAAAAAAGAGTAAAATTATATTTCGAAACAGCAGAAAATGAAATTATAGAAAACCCGGTTGTTATCCCGGAAATTATAGAAATACAAAATTAGCACTATCAATAAACTATTTAAAGTAAAAACAATTGTTCTCGATTTTGCTTTTAATTTAGTCAATAAAATTACAACTGAAATTCAAAATTTAATTCATTTTTAGACGAATCAAAAGCGATAGCACCTAATATGAATCTTTCAGAGCATTTTTCTGAAAAACGAATTCGAAAAAAGAGTAAAATTATATTTCGAAACAGCAGAAGATGAATTTATAGAAAACCCGGTTGAGGAATTTTGATGCTATTTTTCTAATTCTGTAACTGATACTGTTATTGTACAGATAGAAGACAAATTTAAATTATTTGAAATTAATCACTGATATAAAAACTTTAGAAAAACATGAATTAGAAAAATGTTCTAAAAACTTTTTAACGTTTTATAATAACGATGTAGATGAAAATCTGCCCAAATAATTGTTTTGCTGCCGGATTTGATTTTGAATAACAAGGACTTAAATAACGCTCAACACATATTGCAATATATACTAAATAATTATTTCTAAATGTATTAGCTGTGTTAAAACTTTTCTTTACATTGACAGTTATAATAATAAATGCTTAGTGCTTTTTCAGCAAATTAAAATTAATGAAGAATTGTCTTTGGGCACGCATGTGCTCATAACGCTTAAATGCACTTGCTATACTAAGCATCAAAAAAGAAATTGCAAAAAATTGTAATTTTCCTGCAGTAATTAATAGTAAAAACACAATCACGCATTAAATAAACATGCAATAGTAATATGTGCTTGTATTTGAATTTTTTCTTTGCAAAATCTTTAGGACCCCAAATGGTTTCTTACAACTTGGCCCTTTCATAGAGAAGGCCGGCTTTGTATAAATCCTGAAGATTCCTATTCTCTTTTCTTTTCTTCGCATATTTCCTGACACAATGAAGTCCAAAACAGTTTTTTGTAGAAAGAAATTACACTTTGGTGTAGATATTTCCCCTGGTCTCAGCAATTCATAAAATACTTCTATACTTAGAAGCATATATACTCTTTCAGGCGCATTAAACATTTTATCGGATAATTTCATGTTACTAAAATTGTTAAAGGGTACCTTGAGTTTATTAGGTGTTAATCCTTCGGTAATTGTAGGAATAAGTAAAAAGTTCGAACATAGCTTTTGTTTTCGTTTGTAATATTGGCATTACTTTGGATTAAATTACAACCGAGGAATCAATCAATCCTGATATCAAGACATTTGTTTTTTCTTTCTTAATTTTAATTAATCCTGTTTTAAGAAACACATTTGACTTCCGTTATCTACCATCCAATTCAACCGCATATATTTCTTTGACTCATTTAACAAAAAACAAACAGATATACTCAACAATGTCAAATGCTGTTATTGCTTATACAAGGTAAGTTATTTCTTTGCACAAAAATCAAGAGTACTGATGTTTAGGGAAGTCTCTTCCTGTCGGTTTAGTTCGATTACATTAACGTCCCGTTTTAAAGCAACATTAGGGCTATTTTGGAATAGATCTCGTAATTTTGAACCGCGGTCAGATGACGAGGACGATACCTGAGCTGGCATCCCTCTCACCCCACCACGCCACATCAGCGGGAAGACATTTGGTCCGGACGGATTAAACGTGTACCAGACCTATTTACACTGAGGTTATTCGGTGGAATCAAGTCTCAAACCTGAAACCCTCCGGTTCCGAAGCCGAGACCTTAAAACCAAGCCAACGCGGCCCGCTCTTCCTGTCGGATGAATCAAATTACCAGCTCTTCAATGTCTCATTCTGATATTCTCAGATTGAGCAGTTTTCTTTTCTTTCAGCGGAAATTGACCAACGAAATTTACCCGTTTTTTTTTTTTTTTTGTAATGAAGAAATTTACGATGCTCCTTTTTACGGTGACATGATACTTTTGATTTGCAATTTATTATATTGTGAAAATTTGAACAGTTAAAACGCAATATATTAAATTTTACAGTTTATATTCGTTCCTCAAGAGGTATAGTAAATAATTTGGCCCTGCCAAAATGTGGTGTTTTTCTTTCTTAATACTTTTCATACCCGTTAAAAATGTTTTAGGCACATTTCTTTAATTTTTTTGTTATAATTATCAGATGTTATTTTATTTTGAGACGTGTAGTAAAAATTTTATTTCTGTTCCAAATTCATTAAATCTAAAGCAATTACCCTCTCTCCTCGTGTTACACTAATATGCGATACGATTTCTCTATCAAGTGTTTGATAAGTTTCATCTGACTTTAATTGACAAATCAAAATTTGTAATTAATCTGCTCGCGGACATTTTATATATTTCATTGCGAATATACGAGGCATTCCTAAAATTCTCTACGCAAGAAACAAGGGATAACTGGAATTCCCTAAATATTTTTTACTTTCAAATATTTAATGTTCCTCATCTTTTGTATTAGCTATTACATTGGAGGCTTTTTACTCTAGTAAATTTAATAAAACCTCACCTTTGAGCTTTTTCAGAATATTTTTTGAATTATAAAGTTCTAATGATGAAAAGAAAAGAAAAAAAAAACAGCTATAAATTTGTAATAAATAATTCTTCAGCTAATTACATGGGCTATGATCCCCCTTCCGTTATTAATAAGAGATGTTGAAGAACTAAGGTTTTTTTTTTTTTGTGTGTGTGTTTGTGTGGTGAAGGATCACATACCATTGACTGTAATCGCTAAATAAAAAGGAACTCCAAAAATAGGACTTAATTATTCGTTTTTAACTTGTTTCTTGCAATATTTTGTAATTCTCTGAAATAAAAACTGAAGTAAATATGTGTAATGTGTGAATTATAATAATATTTTACTAGCAAAAGCACACGCAACTTGGGATTCGGACTTGGAACGATCCGTTTATACAAGAAAGTAGTCATTGAACATATGTCTGTGAGCTATAAGGAGTACCTTAAAAATGAAATCAGACGTATCAAACTTTAAAATTTTTTGAAATGGATGAAGTAAAAGCACTGTCATTTTGAATCCATAATGAAGTGTGAAAAGAATTTTCTTAATTAATTTCAGTATCATGAAAAGTTTTGCATATAAACTTTGGTAATAAAAAGATATGCATTTGGTAATAATCTCCAAATGCGTATCCCAAAGGAGCGATACCAGATCTAAGGACACTGAACAATAGAGCATGACTATGATTTAAAAGCATTCGTCTTAAAAGATGAGTTTGGTTTTTGATAAAATGCCGAAATTGTAACAGATAAAGATAACCAAGGTTTTATCTAGAAGATGACGGAGATTCATAATTTACTATATATAAACTACTAATAGTTGATGTTTTAAAAATACTACAGCATACGCAAAGAGCATTTATATCCTGATGATGAACGTAATAGCAACGAGGTAAGTAAGACCTAGTTGAACCATACACTTTTAAGCTGTAATCCAATTTGGAACAAATACAGTTGTGATTATATCCTTAAAAAACAAGTGTAAAGTGCTTCCCATACACTAATTCATAGAACACGAAGGACATTTAACGGCTGCCCGTACATACTGTGTAAATCTATAATATAAGTTACAAAAATTAGGTGTTTGTCGAATTTAACACCAAGAAATATATGTTAATCCTATGCAGTCAGAAGGTTACTATTCTGTGTCAATTCTGGATATGTTGTAATGCTTTCCAAAAAATAAAACAAAGGGGGGTGTACGGTTTTTTAATAGAAAATGAAAAACCATTGTTTTCGGACCAATCTAAAATTTTATTTATTACCATCTGCCGTTCTATGAAAAGCATATCCTGAGCAGAATAGATCTTTCAATTATCAACATAGATGATGATAATCTTAGACAATTAAACTATGAAGATTTTCTTAATTCATTAAATAATAATGATTTTATTTTTAATTAACGAATCTTATAAGAAATGAATTATATTATTATTTTTCTGTCTTATGCGATTAAAAGCCACTTTCTCATTTATATTTGTGTTTCAAAGTAATTCCAAGTCAAAAATAACTCTCCTCCCATAATCAGAGATACTACACAGTAATAAACAGCAACTAAATTAAAAAAAAAATATTAATGTTAAAAATCAAAATTTCAGTTTTCTCAAAACTGAAGGCAATAACAAAGTTAATACTGAAAATCGATCAAAGATACACGCTCTTCATCACAGAACTAACATTTAGCCGATTAAACCGATTACTCTTAATTGAGGTTCGCATCAGAATGCAATCAACTTTCTTAGTCGGGCAGGACAGCTGCCTGGGCACCTTTACAAGATACTAAAAACTTTTAAGAATTTATGATAGCTGTGTTTTTCTTTCTTAACTCGAAATCCTCAGCAGCTTTAAAAATGTTTCGAATAAAATCTGGGTAAAGTAATAAATATGATCTTTTTCACAGTCTAATGTTGAATTTCGGCTTGATTAACTTAAGATTCTTCTTTTTCGATTCAAATTTTTTTTCGCACCATTATTAAACAGAAAAAAAATTCTACACAGATATATTGCATTAAAAATGTTATAACAATTTTTAAACGTAGTTTTTAATCTCATTTTTTAAAAATTATAAAAATACATAAATATGTCAAAAACATGGTTTTAGTTTGCATTATTTTTCTTTTCCAAAACTGCATTTTTTTTTTATCATTATTTTGCTTCAAAATTGAAAATATGTAAAAGAAGAGGGAAGAAATGAAAGTCTCATAGCGCAAAGTTACTGAAAATTCGGGCAAATAACTATTATTGTTTCCACTTGGGCCCTGCTTTCTTACCGTTCAAAGATCAAACAAAAACACGTGTGATATCACAATCATGAATTAAACATCATTAGGCTTGCCATGTTCTGACATTTTTTTTTTTTCACAATCATTATAAAGTGACGATATATGGCAAAATTGACGAGATTCGCAGGATTTTGAATTGATGCCATTTGATTCCTGTGTCACTGTAGCAATTTATTTATTTCTAGGATACTTTCGAAGAGATTAGTCCATTACTACACCCATTGTTGTTATACATTTGAAATAAAAGAGAAACTTAGAATTTATTATATAATCTCGTTCGCTTAAAATTATTCATTAATAATTTCAGAAATGTTGGTATTATTTATTACAATTATCAACGATCTACGGGGCTACCAGAACTTAAATCAAATAAGTAATGTCATGACATTTCATTTTTCATTCGCGCTTCAACTTTTTCAATTTAGCGTTGGCAATAGTTCTAACAACAAGCTGCTCGGGTCGCTGGTTCGTGCAAAAACGCTTTTTTGAGGCATAAAGAATTTTGAATAACCGAGTGTTTTTAACTAGAAGAAAAGTATCTCAAAATGGTAAGTGTATTTATTTGCATTTTTGAACATAATGAATTCCTTTACCTTTTTATGGATTGTGTTTATCTGTTTTGATGCAAGAGGTAAACCTAAAATATGTACGCACAAAATCAAAATTCCATTATCCTTGTTCTGTGGTATGTAAATTTTTAGAAATGTCGTTTGTAATGCAAATTAGGTATTTTTTTAAAATTATTTTTTCTAACTTCAACCTCCCGGTTTTTAAATATTGATATACTTTCATTTTATTTTAAGTTTTGAATGAAATTAAAATGCTTTGTTCTTGGATATTTAGGATAAGCGTATGTCTAACACCGGTTTGAAAGTCGGTGGAATTGCTTTGATTATTGAGTTGCGTTTAATTTATCAAATATGCTTTTTTTACCAAATCAGTTTTTATTCTAATAATTCAATCGTATTAATTCTAGTTTACACTTCTGTTAATGCTTATTAGTTAAATTATTCTTGATTTTGAAATCGTGGATTTACAGCATTAGGCATCAAAAACGCAGTCCCTTAATTTATTTTAATAAATTCTTTTCCAAATGTTTTGTATTTTTTCTGTATTTTCTCTGTAATTATTAATATTGGATCTTATTTTCTCAAATATTAAGATTCTCTTCAAATGTTTTATGTATTGACCTTATTATTTTTATTTCCCTATTTTATTTCAATTGAATTGTTATTTTAAAGTTATTCTGAATTTTATAATTTTTTCTTCTGCAATGGGGCTGTTAGCTTGAATGTTTTTAATAGTATTTTAGAAGCATTTTAAGTTAACAATAAACAGTTACTGAAGTAATTTAGCTTACATATTTTATAGTGAAGCAGTTTTTAACTTCCTAAAACCTTTATTCTAAAATTCCTATTAGGAAAATATCTAAAAGGCTTATAAAAATGGCTATTGAAGAGACAGTAAAACTTGCCACTTGTTAACTATTTAGCACTTGGTTAATGTATAGTTAGAATGTTGGTGCATTCATATTAGGCTTAATATCCATATTAATATTTGCACATGGTTAATAACCATATTAAAAATATTTCCACGTGGTTAATGACCATAATAGAAATATTTGCACATGGTTAACATCCATATTGGATATGTAATTCAGTGTAGCAAACAGTTATACTCATATATACTTGCACATGGAAAACAGCTGCATTACATGCTTACATATGTTGAATGGCCATTTTAAACATCCAAACAAGCATGTGATCATGAGGCAGTTTATGCTTATAAGTTATTTTTTGTATTAAAATAGTCTCTGATATGAAGTCTTAAATCTATAAATTAGCTGTAGGAAGGGCAACTTTTTAGCCTTTTTATGTGTTTTGTATTTATTAACATACATGTTTATTTTTAAAGTTAAGTCATGTTTCAATCTTTCATGAGTATTAAAGCTTTTATATTTACTATCCTTTTACATGTTTGAACTTTGTGCATCTCTTAGCTTGAACATATGTGTGATTGTGAGCTCTGTGTTTAAAATTTAAATATTTTTTTGGATTCCTTAAGATTTATTCCATTTATCAATATCATAAATTAGGGTAACATTCTGAAAAAGCTTCATTTACATTTTTTTTTTTTGTTATGGAATATTTTTGACAACTTTATCAGAATTTCAAATGTAATTTAAAAAATATTCATTAAAAGATAAGAAGTTAATATATTTAACTGATATTATTTAATATGTTCTGTGTCAGTATTCATTACATGCTTTCGTAACATATGTTATAAACCTCTCTATCTTAGAATTTCGCAAAATTGGCTTTAGAATTTCGCAAAATTGGCTATTGTAAGGTTAAAAAAATTTAAATTTTTTAAATTTTAAAAATTAAAAAAGAAAAGATTTAAAAAAAAACAGTTCCAGGAAGGCCTTTTAATTGAGTTAGAGCTGAGAAAGGCATTTTATAGTTTTTTTTAGACGTAGAGTATACAAAAAATAAAAAAATCAAATGTTTTAAAAGTTAATACTTTAACATTTATAATAGTCATTAATGCTTATCACCTGCAAAATATGTTTGGAATAATGATAGTTATTTGTTAAAATAATTTAAAATTAAAGTTTGATTTTTTTAATACTGTATATTTGGTTGAATAATAGAAGAGTGTCAATTTGTACACTTCTATTAAAATGAATGAAAACACACCTGAAAAAAATTTATTGTAATGATTCTTAAGTAAAACTTTTCATTTAATAGTCATCATTTCATTTTACACCAAATTGGTACAAGACCACAACAGCTGCACAGTGTTTAATTCAGCATAACATTGTCACCCGAGCACTTTCCCTAGCCATCTTAAAGAATTATTTACTCTATAACTTACAATGTTAAATGGCCCTAAATTTTTCTCTTTTCATCCAGTATTCATGTCAGTATGATTCTTTTATGAAGGTTTTATGAAAGTAAAAAAAAACAAGCATCTAAGTTCTTAAAGTTGAAATTAATAAATATTAATAGATAACAAACTGCATATCTTAAGTATTGAATATTATATTGGATTACTAAATTCTTTTTGCAAGTTAGCAATATTTTTTTTTGAAATGTAAATATGAGCCTTTGTTATTTAGCTAAACATAGATATTGCTGCAGAATTAAGCTTTATTTTAAATTATTTAAACAAATAATCCATCTCAGATTTATGTTTTACCAGATAATTTACAACTTTAATAATTATTCAAAGAATAAATTTTAACATATGTATTTTTTTAAAGAAATTTAAATTTTTATTCAGATTTTGCATAAGTATATAATGTTTGCATACTATAAGAAAGATCATGAAATATACTGTGAAATGTTCTGTCGGCTTTGTAGCTCAGATAAGAGTTCTAAAAACAATTTAAAAAAATTCTGCTCATTGTTTTTGAATAAATTTTTGAAAATTTCTGTAACTGTAATTAAAAAATTGTATTGCCATATTTGAATAAAATTTATTTTTCCCAAGTTTATACAAATACTACATCCATGCAAAATTTATGAAAATTTGAAATGCAAAGTAAATTTAGCTTTAAAGTTGTATTGCTTTTATTCAGAATTACTCTTGTGTATTAATATTTGGAATCTTATTGTAATTTACTTGCAGTGGTTAGGAAAAAATATTAAAAGTTGTATATTTGCATATAAATTTTTAGCTTAAAATTGCTGCAGTAAATGGCACAGGAATCATTCTTATTGCCTATTACAGAAGGGCAACATCAAATGTAAATATTAATATATGTTTTAATTAGTGTTTTTACATATGTAAAAAAGGGTTTATTCACAAAAGGGTTTTTCATAATATTAAAACTTTAAAAAAATTCTTTTAATGATTTTGATTAGTAGTATATATCATTATGAATGCATTATTACATATAAATGCAATAAATCCTTATACTTTTTCAAATTATATTTTCTTTTCCTGCCTGTTATTATTTCCAGTTAACATTATAAGCCTCTTTAAAAATGTTGAATTACACATTTGTTTATTTTTTTCTTCTTTCTTGTACATGAAGTATACAGAAAGTATTGTGATTGTCAAATTTGGACTTGGTATTTTGACGCATCTTCAGGTTTTAATCTCCCCGAGTTTGAAAAATAAATGTTTGGAAAATGTCCATCTGTCTGTGACAACGATAACTGAAAAATGATTTGACCTTGACAAGATAAAATTTGGTATGTTATCTTTGTACCAAATTTGCAGATTTCTATCAAATTTTGATTAAAATCTATTCAAAAGAATTTCGTCTGGCTGGCTGTTTCAATGTAATTATAAAACAGAGAACTAGATTGATATAAATTCAGTGCTAAGATTTAACATCTATATTATTCACAACTTTCTAATTTTGGTCACACTTCTCTTTGGATAACCCCTATAAATATATGTAAACATATTTTAACAGTTGCATGGCTGAGAAGAAGGGACTTTTGAAAATTTAAAACTTTGATTTATTTCGTCACTAGAGGCAAAATTTACTTATAAAGAGTAAGTGGTAACAAATATATCAGTCTGCATCTTGACTCAAGAGCAGAAGAGAACAAAATCTTTCCCAACAGTGGTTTAGTTATGAGATTTTGATAGGATTGCTTTGACATGTTTGGATTTAGACAGTGGAATTTTGGGTATCTATGTTGTAAGCATTAAGGATTTTTATCCTTTTACTTAGAGTGTAAGAACCTGCTGAACTCAGCAGGTTTATAGAGCATGTGTAGAATTAAATAAAAAAGAGGGAGTTGGTAAGGAAATGAGAGAATATTTTAGAATGAAGTTAATATAGGCTAGAATAAGATACAAATTGAAAAATTAATGAGAACTTAAATTAGATTAAGAGAGGATTGTATATCGTTATGAATGTGTTATTACATATAAATTCAATAAATCCTTATACCTTTTCAAATTATATTTTCTTCCCCTGCCTATTATTATTTTCAGTTAACATTATAAGCCTCTTTAAAAATGTTGAATTACACATTGTAGTCTACATTCTAATTTCTCATTTTTGTTTTATGTTTATATTTACTTTAATCAAATCTCTATTTGGAAATTACCCCTTGCAGAAGTGATTAAAATAAACTGCTATTAAATTTGTCATGCAAAATGTTATTTTTGAATGTTTTACAATATATTTTAGTATAGAAAGGTCATTAAAAGATAATGAATATTCTGTATTTACATATCAAAACAAAATATCCATGGTTATCTTTTCACTGCTAAAATTTTAATTTTTAAAAGATATATTTTAATGAAAATATTACTTGCCTGTACTATGAAGTTGTAATTATTTTCTTTGTAATAATTAAATATTTCTTTATTTCAGGATGTGTTCCTTATGGTTAGACGCAAGAAAACTACTATTTTCTTAGATGCGAAAGAAAACACTACAGTGTATGAATTAAAGAGAATGGTTGAGGGCATTACAAAAGTTCCTCCTGACAACCAAGAACTCTACAAAGATGATGAGGTAACATTTTTTCTTAAAAATGTTTGGCATGCAGTGAATGATTGTTATATATTGTGAGTTAATTATTTGAGTAAATAATTAATGTTAAGTTAAGCATGAAATGTAAAAATTTAAAGGAATAAGAGATGAAAATTCCGTAACAAAATTTTAAAGGTCTATAAATTAGTGAAATGGCAGATACTTTCTATTTGTTTTAACAGTATTTAAATATATCACCTTTTCAATTAGTATGATGATAAGTAATTTCAAGTTTTTTTTTTTTTTTTTGACATTTCACATTATATATATATATATCTATGTACAAAATCATCTTTTGCTAGGGATAACGAATATTTTACAAGCGGTTATTAGTAACCAATATAAAGTCACAAATACCAGTGATCAATACTTTTCAAAGAGTGTGATTCAAATCCCTGATATGATCTTACTGGTGATATTTCGATTACAGGTGTTGGATCACGATAGAAAGTAGCAGTCGATACGATATCACTAAAATTTACTGGAGAGGTGACTTAATTGGAAAGTAACAATCAATACGATTTGTCCAACAGAAGCTCTCGAACAAAACAGAAAAGGAGAAATCTGTGAATGGATTGATAAGTGATTGTATCATTGAATTGCATGTCACTGAAATTTATCGGAGCAGTGACTTCACTGGAAAGTGCGAAGTCGCCACTCCACTTCATGAGAGTAACCTTGACTTTCCGATATTCGCATTTGATGATTCACTATTCCATATAAATCCTTTTTTATTGTTTGTGACTTGACTTACTTAAATTAGTAAATTAAGTACTAATTACAATGAATAAATTTTAAATTTAATATTAAGTAATAATTTTTAATTAATATGATTGAAATAACAGATATTTGGAGCAAATATTTAAAAATAACAATAGCAAAATTATTTGTTGTTCAAAAAATCGTGGATTATGCATCTCTATCTTTTGCTACTTGATGGACTTAATTAAAATCCAGTTTTCGAATAAGCTATTAGTCAGTTACTAGTATGTAAATTCCAGCTTCATACATATAGTGACCAGCCATCTTCTGTGAAGCCTCATACATTTGCTGAGTTGTTAGATACACTTTTAGTAGCTTCTTGATTGACATGTCTGTTCATTCAGATGTCTCTCCTTAGCTGTTGTTGACCTTTGTTACTGCATATGTACTACTGGTAGATGCCCATTGGTTCAGATGTGTAGCTATTTGATTGATGCATATTTCTACTATTATTTAGCTGTTTATTGATGTATTATTTAGCTGTTTCACTTATTGACTTGAGAATGCCACTCTTGCATGTTGTTGATTTTGGATAGTGTTAGCTTACAAGATAGCCATTTTGGAAATATTTGCAACCTTGTCCTCTCAGGCTAATGATTAATTTAATTATTCTGCCTATGATTATAATTTTTTCTTCTCCATTAAAATTTTTAACTTTCCATTGCTATTACTGCTGTGTGCCTTCTGCAATTGGTTATTTTACACTACTATCAAATGCATGTCTGACTGGACTGTATAAGTATTCTATATCTTTTTGTCTATCAAACTTTCATATATTTTATTCTGACATACAGCTCATAATTTGTTGCTTTGCATAGTTTAATGTTAGATTGAATGAAGCATGAAACCTGGCAAATAAAATCAAAGGCAAATTAGTATTTTAGACAATAGTATTTTAAGTATTCCAATTGCTTTTATAAAAATATCCAGATGTTTCTATATATCTATATACTTATTTTTATTCTTAAGGTTAAATGAATTTTCTTTATTTGATTA
The DNA here is from genome assembly GCF_947563725.1 of Argiope bruennichi. NCBI lineage: Eukaryota > Metazoa > Arthropoda > Arachnida > Araneae > Araneidae > Argiope > Argiope bruennichi. The sequence continues at coordinate 80,083,208 of NC_079156.1, forward strand.
GGTTATGGAGAACAGTAAGATTTTGGGAGATTACGGCTTGAATTGTTCAACAGCCAAAGCCCAAGCTCCTGCTCAAGTTGGCCTCGCTTACCGGGACAGTGGTAATTATCTGTTTAGTAAAATTTAAATGTAGATGGCTTGTTCAGCTAAATTTTTGAGTTAAAAATTTTTTTTTAGTATTATTTCAGGTGTGTATGTATGACAACTACTTTTCAATTTAACATTGGGAATAAATCTGTTGAATAATTTAGGAGGATATAAAGTAATACTTGTTCTTAATGCTTATTCTGAAAGTAAATTTTCATTTGGACATTAAAAGAAAATAATCCAAAGTTGGAAACATTTATAGGAAGTTATAATTATTTGCTGTTAGGATTGAAAGCCTTTTCATACTATTTGATCAAGTTTTATATTCTGGTTTTAAAGAAGCCTGCAATTTAGAAAGACTTTTATGTCCTGAAGTATGCAACCTGAGTGTTTTGTTAAATTCTTTATACTTTTCAATATAAAGAACACAGTGCCTCATAGCGATTGAGTAACTGATAAATAGCTGTTGAGTTCCATAATTATCAAAAATCTACTCTATTTGCAGCTTAATTCTGGGTTTTCTTGGGCATCTTTAACATGTGTGCTTATTCAAAAGGTTACTTTTTTTTTTTTTTACTGTATTAATAAATTAGGAATATTAATTATAGCAGATGTATGTTTACGAGATTGGCCTGTATATTTTTCGCATTTGACCCTTTAAATTGAATGTGTGCTTGGAAAAAAGTACACACACAGGATGGGACCAAATGATGTCTGTCTGTACAGGTTGAACAAGTATAGGCTTCTTCCACTAAGCCTAACATACATTATGTTTCATACCAGTGCACATAATTCATCAAAATTATTATTTGCATGGAAATGAAACAATTTTTTAAATATGTAACAATTTATTTTCAGTCATGATTAAAAAATTAAAAATACTTGATATTTAGCATTAAAATATATAGTGCATTTTATTGAGATCAATAATATTTAAAAAAACAAACAAACATGTTATTTATGTAAAATATAAAAACACAAGGAAAAATTTTTTTAAAATTTATTTCATGAATAGATGTTACAAATCAGCTGGAAAATATCAATTCGGGATAATGTATTTGTTTAAAAATTTAAACCTAAAGATTGATTCTTCATTGAATTTCTTATCTTTAGTTGAATAACACAATTCAAATTTGTAATCTTTTATAAAAAATAAGAATGTAAAAAAGTTTAAAGTAATGAGTTCTACTCTAGGTAATTGCTTAATTTGCCACTGAATATTTTTAGTTGCTTTGTCCCCCCCCCCCCTCTTAAAATTCCTTACTCTTATGAGATGAGAACTTGATTTTCATATGATCCTCTAGTTTGTTGCAAAACCTTTTCTAATGTGCTGTAATAAAAAAAAAATGAGACTTCTTCTTTTCAAATCTTCCCTGTGAAAGCATGGGATTAATTTTTTTTAAAAAATCTATTGCAAATTTCAAGTTATCATGCGAGAACATTATTATTTTTTATGTCATTATTTGCCTTAATAATTTAAGTAATTAACTAGTTTATGAGAGCTCCAAAACGTTTTTGCCATTTATGCTTTATTCATTGCCTACGTGATTTCAAGCTTTAAAACCCCCTAACCAAAACAATATGTTCTCACAAAAAGGAATGCCACGTTTGGAAGCTGAATAACGAGCATTTCCATTGCAATGCGATTTCCAAATGATAAATTATTTACCAATAAATTTTTAAACATTAACTTCTGTAGAATCTTTATGAGAGCAATATTTTTGTAAAAAAATTGCTATTTTTTAATTTCTGAGATCATAAACCAATTTTGTAATGGATTAATTTTGGAGCCGGAGTCAGATCCTTCAATGTTTCCCACTTAAGAATGAATGAAGTGATATTTTCCCATGGGGGCGGGAGAAAATGCTTTTATCAAAACTGTTATTAAACGCGAGTGAAGTTTTTTTGAACATATTATAAAAATTAAATTATTTAATTTCCTCCGAAAAATTATATTCCATGAAAATTACAGTTATGATGTCATAGTTCTATGTCAAATTTTCAAAAACGCATCTGCTGTCAAAGAAGCATATGTAATAATAAAGCACTACTGGTAAAAGCATGTAAAAAAGCATATCTGATTAAAAGATGATGAAAATTGCCATTTATACTTTATTCACTGCCGAAAATTGCCATTTATACTTTATTCACTGCCTATGTGATTTCGAGCTTCAATATTCATTGCCTGCACGATTTAGTTCTCTGGAATTTTTTCTATTTTAATTGGATGTTTTGTCCCCTCCCTCCATCTCCTGAGATCAGCATATATTAGTTTAATTGGTGAAAACTGAAAGTGTAACTTTTGAAATAGTTGAGAAATTTGCAGTCTTGATTTTCAAATAAATTTTTTTTTCTTGTTAAAATCTTTATTGTAGGAGGAGGGTTTTATGTTTTCCTCTAGCTAGCATTCTAAAAAAATAAATTTTGGATACAGGATAAATTTTTTAAAATCATAATGTTGCGATTTAAATCTTTTAAGGTGAATACATAAATCTTGCTTTTTAGCTCTTAAATTTTCTTTGCTAGCATGATTGTTTACTCATATAATATATAGATCGAAATGAATTTGAATGTAAAATACTTGTTGGACTACATTAGGTACTTTAAATGGTCTGTTTTGTACTTTTTCCCTTTTTTAAGTATTTCATTTTAGCATTGGTTTAATTTTATTAAATTGCTATTTTTCTTTTAACCTTTTCAGGGGTGGTGGTTGCAAAAGAAGACACCAGTTTTAAAATTTTCTATATATAAAAAAAAAACTGTTAGCTTTAAGATTCTCAAAATTGCTGGAAAAATTGCATTTAGTCTCCTTTTAGAAAATAGATAGCAGGATGAGAATTTTCGTTTCTTTTATGGCATTTTGTTAAAATTGTCTCATATTTCGGAATTTTTTTGACCTCTTAAGAAATAAAATTTTATCAATCATCAATTTTCTTACCATATCCATGATGTTTTAAATTGTAATTTTGTTTAATATTCAAATTAATTTAAGAACGAATCATATTGGCAGATTTACAGGTGTCCTCATTTGAGGACACTGCCCATGTAGGACCCCATAGGACTTTGTTCGCCTCTCTTCTATACTGCTGCCTCTCTCCATGTGAAAGGTTTTAATGTGATATTTTGCAGAGAAAGATGTGATGTTGATTTTATGTTCAGGGGGAGTTTTAGTTTATTGTTCTTTGAATTCGGGAAGAAATCCATGTTTGAAGGCAGAAAACATTTTGCATTTAAAATTTGCCTTTTTTTAAGACCGTTGCTTATATTCCATCATGTTCTGTCTTATTTTTTGCTATCTTTTTCTGTAAATATTTACAGTACACTCCCGATTATGGCGCGACCGTCGCGGATAATCCGAAAAAAGCTAAAAACGGGTATAGCAAAAGAGAAAACAGTCATTCCAACTTTGAAAAATCGTTTTATGTACAATAAAACGTAAAATAAACAGCAGGAAATGTTTAACTAACGCTTAATATTTTAGTATATCACTCAAAACTAATCTAAAATGCATTTTGTTAATGAAAACAGAAATGTGCTTTGTACTTACGAGAGGCGTTAAGGATACACAGAAAAATTAATACATATGTACTGTTTTAATACTATAATGTATTATGTAATTACAAAAGCATAACTGTAAAACTACACCTTTTTGAAGAAATCAGTCATTAGTGTTTGCTTCTTGCTTTGGAAGCATTTTCTCTTTGCTTGGAAGCAAACCAAAAACAACAAAAAAACACTTAATGCAGCAGGCGCGGATAATCGGGAGTCTACTGTAGTTTAATGTAGCCATAATTAGGGCCATGTAGCCATGTAGGATTATTATCGTATTCAGCATGTAAAAAATTGTAAAGTGACAAGAAAAGGGGGGGGGGACTAACATATGCCCATCAAGTGTCCTCCTTAAAAAATATTCACTGTGCAGTGCCAAAAAAAAAAAAAAAAAAATCTCAAAACAGGAACAATTCAATGAGCCAAAAATAAATTCTTATTATGCATGTATTAGATGAAAAGACACTGCCATATGCTTTCATGCCAAATGTTACTTTTAATTTTGTTTTTATTTGATAATAAAATTTAATTGTAAGTATTTTTAGCATTTTAATTGGGAGAATTTTTATTCTTATTTGAATTAAATTATAATTTATATTGTAATATTTCTTATTTTTAAATTTTTAAGATTTACTTAAGAATTTTTGTGGTAAATATAGTATATTTTTATATTTAATACTTAAAATGTTTCAAATTACTTAGAATATAAAAGTGTCTATAAACCTAAAATATTCATAATTATGTTGTCCTAAGGAATTTACACCATTATTTTGAAAGAATTTTCTTACACAGAAATTGCTATAGGCAGACGGTGTCCTCGTTTCAAGACACCACCTTTTGCAAAACCAGACAACTTAAAAATTTTTTGACTGCAAAATCCATGTGTGTACAAACTAATGCTCATATGCATTGTGTTTTTTCATTACATTTCAAAAATTTTAATGACTTGTGCTGGGAAAGGGTTAAGTGCATTAAAAATTTTTTCGATTAATTTACTTTTAAATAAATTTATCAATTTTTTATAGTGTTAATCTTTTTAATAATTCATTGTTGCATTGCAAGAACATTTAACTTATGTTATATTTTGCAATTTGTGTATTCAGATTTAAAAAAAAAATGAAATCTTTTTAATTGAATGTCATAAGTCATTTATGCAAAATGTTATAGCAATCTTTTTTATATTTCATTATAAATATCAAGCATGTACTTATGTTTTTTATTTTATGTTTCTATATTTAAATCCATTTTTATTTCAGAAACCTTGGGATTTGAAAGCTTAGAAATAACACCGCTTTCTAGCCCACCAGAACTGCCCGATGTCATGAAACCCCCAGAAACACAGAGCCATGAACAGACAATGGCTTAAGAATTTGTCATTTTTTTGAAGTTTATGGCTGTTTTAAGTTTTTTTTACAAGTATGTTGTCTTATTCATTTGAAATGTAAATGTATTCATATCTTGCAGCCATCCTTGCACATATTATCACTGTTCATAATTTTGCAACTAGTAACTTTTTTTTTTGTAATTTAATGTGTATGTGAATAAATGTTATGTGCAGTTTCATGTTTTGAGTTAATAGACTTAAAATAATCCCTTTTATGGGTTGTTTTCAAATTAAAGAATTTTTTTCCCTTTCAAATATAGTGTAGTGTGTATTTACTGTGGTCTTTGGCAAAACAAAACAAAAAGTTGCTTTTCATAGACTTTTGAAAAGTATCTGTTTAACACTTAGTAGCAGTTATAGGGACTTTATGTGTAAGCACTTTTATTACCTTTATTACACAATTTTTAGTAACTAATGTCATTTGTAACTGAAATTTGTTTTGTCTTATTATATAAAGTTCCATTACCTTAAATTGTTTTATATAAGTTTACAAAATTTGTTAAAAAATCTTTATTAAGTTAGCACATACAGTGGAACTTGGTTACTTTGAAACAAATTTTTCCAAATATTAAATAGCTGGATCTAAAAAAATTGTAGAAGACAACCATTTTAAAACTGAAAAAACTCCTAATGATTTATTTTTAATGTTTTAATTGTAATATATTATCATTAATAAACAATTTTGATAAGTAGTTTAAAATTTTAAATTTCAGTTATTTTTAATAAGTTTCATTCTCTATACATTAAGCACTCTGAATATAAAAATTGTATGGTAAAACTTCACAATAAGATATTATTAGATTTTTTTTTTTATTAAATGGATTTGTATAATAGTACAGTCTTCAAGTGAATTAATATTAATTTGATTACTGAAAACAGAAGAACTTTCCATTCTGAATTAACAAATCATTTCAAAACAGGAACTTTTTGATTATTTTTAAGACATAAAAAAAACCCCTAGGGTTGTAAATAACCTTTTAAGAGTAAAGTAATACAAAAGACAGAGAAGTTTTTTAAAAAAAGAAACATTCAACTGTATTAAACAATGGTTAAAAATTTGTTTTAAAATATGTTTCATTAAGTATGACAGTGTTTCTTAAACATTAGTTCATGAGCTCAAAATGGGATCACTGAATTTTTATTGAGATTCTCACATATGTCTTCCATTTAAAAAAGGCATTGAGAGAGAAACTCGCCAAATTCATATAATGAATAGAATGTCCTGCGTTTCTATTTAAATATATGTTAGGAGTTGCAAATGAACCTGAAAATTTTGTGGATTTAAAAAAAAAAAGTCAAGAAAAAAAAATTTCTCAACACATTTTATTTCTGAAATATGTTATTTTGAATCTTATTTTCGTTTCAAGGATGCAGCTGAAACAGAACTGTTTAGTAAATAATTAAATAAATAAATAAATAAGTGCATAAAGGATGATACATTTGTAGTTGATATATTTGGTTCTTTGCTTATAACTTTTTCTTGCAGTTCAAGAATACTAGCACTATTACACATGATTTTTGGGCATATAAAATTTTGCAATGAATACTGTTAATCTTTTTTACTGAATTTAAAAATACTAAATTTTTTTGCTTAGATATTATGTGAATGGAATAAAATCTTAGATGTTTCGTTACTGCACATTAATTCTTTGTTTGAGAAGGGAGATTTATTTCTAAAGAATGATGTTTGTAAAAATATGAAATACTTGTTAGCAAGAGAATGCATATTTATTTGAAATATGCAGATTGTATACAACATTTGTTTTATTATTTAAACCTTTTGAGTTCATCTCTTATTATTGAATTGCCTTTAAAAAGTTTTTTCATTGGAGGAAAGGGAGAGAAAGGGAAAGAATAATTGAAAATCTGTATCATGAATTGCAATAAATTTCAAACCCACAAATATATGCATTTGTGCTTAAAATAAATGAGAAAATATTAGTGTAAATTAAGAGGCATTGGATAAGTAAATTTGAGTGCTATAGCATGATCAAATTCCTAACTGCTGCTATTAACTTAAAATACAATCAATCAAACAAAAAAACCTATAAATATCACTCTAGGTTATTTGGAAAATATTTAAAGTATTTTGATTTATCACAGTAAATTAAATTTTGGGAGATTGAGTACCACTTTAATCAATTTTCTTTATGATCACCTTCTCTGACAGTATTCTTAAGGATATAAGATTGCATAAATGACATCAGGTAATAGATTTATTTGAGGGTGAAAATTATTGACAAAATTTCTCCTTTTCTTAATCTTTTTGAAAACTTATGCTACAGAAATGTAATTAAAAATTATTGGTAAATTAATTTAAGATCTGAAGAAATAATTTTAGGTAAAAGCCCTACATCTTCAGAACTTATGAAATTTTTGAGTTGTCAATAAGGATTTCACTTTTCTTTTAGGAATTTTGAATACTTAAATGTGAAAAAAATAAAACCTTTTTAGCTATTAAAATCCATTAAACATTTGCATATGTTGACAAGTGAAATTGTTTATTGAAGGCTGAATTTCTTAGAGCTATTCATTCTTTTGATATTTTTCTGAATTTTGATATTTTTCTTTAAAACAAGGGAAACAAGAGTGGACCTTAGGAAATGTTTATACTTTATAACTAGCAGACATGGGTAGATTGCTGAATAATATTTATATCTGTTTTGCTAATCATATTTTTTCCGTTGGGATGTCACCATAAAATATATATATATATAAGTTGAAACAATTTGGATTAGATTAGAAGGTTAGATTATGAATTGGAGAATTACTAGGTATTTTAAATGCTTTCATATCCTCTCCTACATAAAATAAAAAGTTTACTTTCAAATATTGTTTGTTGACAGTAGTGCTTTTACTCTTAAATGCTAAAGCAATGGTGTAATTCTATCATGACAATATACAAACTGAAAATTGTCATTGAAAATGTTGTTTAATACATGATATTTCAGTTTAATTGAATAATCTGCTGCTATCAAAATAATTTTGAAGTAATGAGAGGTGGCATGAGTTATTTCTGTAATTTTCTCTTAAACATTCTAATTTGTAATATAAAATGTCAATGTTAAGGAATGAATAAATTGAATCTAGATTTTCTAAATTTTTTCCCACAAGAAAGTTTTGTAAAAGTTTTTAGCCATTTTATCCTTTGTGTTTACTTAAAGAAAAATGTGTTGTTTGATTGATTTTCAAGAGAATTTAAAAACTTGAAATTGTGTATTGTTTGCTCGTTTTTTTGATAGTTTGTAATACTAAACAATTGTTAAAAATAAAATTTTAGTTTTGAGAAAAAGCCAAAATTTCACTAGAATGAATTTTATTGTATGAAATGCATAATGAAAATTAAAAAAAAATGCCATAGATAATATATTTAAAAAAATCTTTGATTTTAAGCAGGGGAAAAAAAAAAAAAAAAAAAAAAAAACGTTTAAAAAGTTGAAATAAATAAGCATTGTATTATTTTGAATTTCACATTATCATTTAAAAGGTACTTATACCACAAAGAAAAAAAATGTCAATTTTTAATATTTACTGTGTTATGGATTTTTTATGCTAATAAAATGGTAATTTATATATGTAGTATTACATTTTCTTATGTGCTGAATCTTTGTATTGTGAATGTTATGTTTTTAATGTAATATTTTATGTATAATGCTTCCATAAATTATAATCCCTTGAACTATCCACATTCTGAAATTGGTTAGTTCTTTCTGAGTAGGCATGAAACAGAATTTAGTTTATTTTTTCACTATAATAGAAAGCAAAATCACTAAAAGTGGGGAAAAAAAAAAAAGAATTTGAATGCAGTTCAAAAAATTTATTCAGATTGATATTTTTACTTTTCATATTACTTGCAACCAGTAACATTTTTTTTCTTTCATTAGTTGTTAGTAAATTTCTCATGAGAACCACTGTGATATGAGGAAATTTTACATGCTTTTATGAATATAATGTAATCAAGTGTTATATGTAATTTTTGTTGATGTATTATGCTTATTTACACAAATATTTTCTACTTCAATATTGGATTTTGGTTGGCTTTCTTGGATATGCTTATTTCGAAATTGCCCCATTTTCTTTCAACTTTTGAATAATTCTTGTTTCTATTTGAATCTTTGAATTTTTTTATGTATAATATGTATGTGTGTAATAAATGCAATTAGTTTATTCGCCTAGATTATTGACTTTTAAAGCTGTAGATTATTAATATTATCATTTCTTTTTTAAAAAATTGTTATTCGCATCAAAATATACATTTAATTGAACCAGTTTACAACAAATATAAAAAAAAGGTGTATATATTACAAAATAAAAGAGAAATGAAAATTCTAATGTAATATTAATGAATGTTAATAACACACTATTGAATGCTTTGATGGACAAGTTTGAATTTGAGTATAACATTTAAAAACATTGTGTATCAAATTATGTTAAATAATATTATGAAAATTATTAAGAAAACATAATATGGAAATGAAATTGATTACATTATTATTTTTTTTTTTTAATTTTAAAGTGATAGAAAGGCCATTTTTATAAGAAAATTGCTTTGGAAGATATGAAGGTCAATTTCCATAGAAAAAGTCTGCAGTTACTCATCTTGCAGCTAAGCATACTTTTGTGCTCGGATTAAATTTTCTTAGCTTATTTCCTGATTTCTCTTGTATCTTCTTTCCTCTGACATAGCATTTTATATCTATTAATTAAGCGATTTACTCATTATAATCAGCTGTAAAAATGTTTGATAAAGCAATCTGAAATTCCTTCAATGGCTTGTTTACATTTGATTATTGCTATTTGACAATCAGTAATTTCTGTGCCTGTAATGTGTTATATACTTTCATAAAATTAAGCATTTGAATTTAAACATCACTTTAACTCCTGAGATGAGCGTAGTTCTGTTCTTTCCTTGCTTTTTGAAGTCCAATTTCTCTATCTTTTAATTGTCTAGCATCAAGTAGTAATATGTTAAAATCATGCACCTACAATAAATGCTTGGGCAGTTAGATATTTTTAAAACCCGCTTTTGAAAGAATATAAGCTTTTAATGCTTTTTTACATCATACTTCTGTTTTTTTATATCATTTGTATGAGAATGTTGGTTAAGTCCCTGAACATGGTTTAAATATTGCTAGAAAGTTAAACATTTTGCTTAATTATTATGAAAGAAGAAGAAAAGTTTGGTTGATAATGCCTTTTTCATTTGCTTACAAGTATATGCACACATATATTTATTATTTTTATCTTTATAATCTATGGTTTATCTTAAATCTGAATATAATCAACTTAGAAAATATGGAATTTAATTTTATTTTGCTTGTTCTTGCAAGTTAGAAAATTTGAATACCTTAATAAATGTTTTTTAATTAATTTAAATATAATATTTATGTAATTATTTAAAAACCTAGAACTTCTAAATTATTCATGCAAAACAAATTTCTTTTAGTTGATGTTTAACTAGTGATTGATTTTCCTAAAGTTTGTTAGCCTGTTTTTCTCTCCATTTTCCAAAATTTAAAAAAATTGCTTGAGAAACTAATATATATTTATAATAATAAATATGCTGTTCTGTGAAGTAGGCATTTTAAAAAGACTATTATTTGTTTCAGTTAAGAAATCAATTTATTGCTCTCTTGAAATATGTCACCTTTGAAAATATTAAAAAATAATAAATAAATCTTGTGTGCTTCTTTGTTTGAAATATGAGCCTTCATACCTCCAAGGTTTGAATATTTGGGAATGAACAACAAGAATCTGAAGTATTTAAATATTCTTATTATTACCTTAGCAGTATCTATGACCCTCAAATTTTGTGAATAAATTGATTCACTATCATTCATTATTGTAGTGACCTCTGAAGTATCGCCAACAATTTGTATTGAATTTTTTATGATATGATGATTGTTATGTTAATATATTTACATTAATGGATAAGTATATTAAAAATTCTAAATATTTTATTGCACTAAAATTTTTAATTGTAAATTTCTGATGAACATGGTTTTAAAAACAATAATTGCTTGAAAATAAATTTTAATAAAACATTTTTTTATGTATATATTTTACTTGAACTTTCTTATATTTATTTACTGGTATATACAAGGATAAAAAGTAGCAGTTATGTAATTTTAACATAATAAAACAGTGTTGACAAAAAGTAATGATCTTCGACATACACTATATCTATTACGGTTATTTTATTTTCAACTAGAGATTGTCCTTATTAAATCAAGCTTAATTGTTATTGTACAAAATCTCCAATCAGTTAGAACATAATCTAGACTGGACATATGAATTTAATCTTTGGAGATGCATCCTGCTTTTAATGATAATCATTTTAATTCATTTATGAATGCTGAAGATACCTATTTGCTAAGATATTTAAACATGCTTATGTAACTTTTTTCTTTTAAAATAGTTATTACTTGACTTAAAATGCTTTTCTATAAGTATCACTTTACTATAAATACTCAAATTCCGACAATTTGATGCACAAGCCAGACACATCATTGTACATGAAGGGCACAACAAAATTTATCCCTTTCTGTTAACAGTTAATTTAACTACCTATGTGTGCATTCTTTCTTCTGACTTCATGATTTTATTATAAAATGCATGTACTTCTTTTTCCAATAACAGCTTGTTTATTTAATTTTAGATTTTCTCAGTGACATGTGTTTTGGACACTTCAAGCTCTTCTTTAAAGCTACCCAGATGTCAGCGAGTTGTCAAGATGCAATTTTCCTTTCTCTTTTCTTTTTTCAACTGGATAGTTGCAAACCCATAGTTCTATCCTATATTATTTCTGTGATTTGCTTTAAAAATGATTCAATGAAGTATTTCGCATGTGATTATTACAGACTGCAAATGGTCCTTAAATCTGTTTTCTTGCATATCTAGCCATAACTTCAAATGGCAACATTGTTTCTTATTAGTAGAATCTAGTGTTCTCTCTAAAAATACATTGTTAATTTATTTTTTTCTTTCTATAAAAAACCTCTTGTATTATTTTTACCTCTTTAAGAAAACATGATTTTCTTAACCACTCTTAATAAATTTATTATTTTCTAATCATAAAATAGCTGAAATATGCAAGTTACTTCAAATCATAGCACTAAATTAAAATTTTTGGTTTCTGTCCATGAGAAAAGTTTGTCACAGAAAATCTAAGATTTGCACGAGCATTAACTTTTACACAAGTCATTTTAGTTTAAAGATGTAATTTCAAACGTGGTTGAGTATTGACATTTGTTTTCATAATTATTTTTCTTTTTTATATTTCTTACCTGTTTGCCATATCTCCATTTTGGATAATTGCAAACAGGGAACAAATAAATGGTTAATTATTTGCATTTAGTTGTATGCATTGAAAAGGATGATGTTAATTTAATATTTATGGAATTGTCTTGTATTCAGAATTTTAATGTCCTTAAAATATTCATTTTAAATTTATGGATTTCCTTTCCCATTGTTGAAATGCTTTAAATATTAACATAATACATACATAATTTAAAGTATTGTAAGAGTTCTATAGTTGTTTTTTCTTTAGAAACAAAAATATCCTCTTTTAACAATAAGTATTTATTTGATATTTTACTAACAAGTTGAAATCTCATTTATATTTTTGTAATTTTTTATTGAAATTTTTCCAATAAGGAAAATTTAATATTTTTTTTTCAGGTATAACTTTTATATAGAATGTTTTTGTTCTGAGGTAAAACTTAGTTATGCACATGCTTGTTTTTAATTATAATTATCCTTTCATTAAGTTACCTTTGATTTTGTGATGTTTTGTTCCTCATCGTTTTCCTCATTAGATCAGTATGTTTTATGTGTTTTTTAATTAAAATGTTTTATAAGAAAATATAATAGTTATGTTTTAACAATGCATTTTATGTTAAGACTTTTGTGATGTTTAGATTTTGAAAATTCGATACATTGATAAATAAGGCATAAATTTTTCTGTGGATAAACTTCTTTTTTTATATATTTTGAAAAAAATTCTATGTTTTTTTCTCTTTTTTAGAATTGAAATTTTAAAATGCTCCTTAATTAAAAATACTAAAACCCTGTAAAGTAAGATTAAAATCTTCTTTGGATTGGAAGCAGCTAGTCACCAAAACTGAAATTGGTCTTGCATATATTATTCATTATTCACTTTCTTTAAAAATTTAGGTTTACATAAAAATGTTGTTAAGTTACAAAAGATTGCAGTTGTTTTCCCTCCTTCCCCAATTTTAAAATTTGTTTGGATATTTTTCATTGAAATTTCATTTTTTCAACATGTTATTAGTGTGTTAGATAGAATATATTTAAACTTGTGAATTGGTGTTGTGTATGTTGTGCAAAATGCTGTGCTGTTTAGTAAATGATTCATTGTATTCTTTGTTAAATATTATTCAAAATCAAGGATTTGCCAACTTTCTGAATTTCATATTTACTTACTGGGCATCTTATTCATATTTGCTTACTGGGCATCTTAATTTTGGCCTATCATAACTTTAAAAAATTGCATTTTAATTTTTTAATATTGTAATTGATAAATTAATCTAAAATGAAAATGCTTAACGAATAGATCAGACTTTTGTGTTAATTTTTTCATAATATTTTAATATTCATTATTAAAATTTTATATAATGTGTAAGAGGTGAGCTTTTAAATTGATGACATTTTATCTGAATAAAATAAATATAAAATATTTAAGCAGAGTTTAAAAACTGGGACTGTGTTTTACCAAATGTAAAGTTCGCTTACAGCTTTTCAATGAAAAAAAGAGTATTTAACAATTGCTATAAATATTTTCTCTTAAAAGGTATGCATTAGTTCTGAAAAAAAAAACATGAGCAGTTGTTTCTATTGCATAAGTAGTATATCTTATTACGCAGAATAGTATAAACACTGCACTTATTATTTACATATCTGTATTATTTGAATAGCTACTGATTATCACTAATTAGATTAATATATATGAAGGTGCATACGTTGCTGATATTTTTGAATTTTGAAAGAACTTTTAATTGTGCATCATGACTAACATTTGTCACATTTATAGGATGAAAATCTTGAAATCTTCATATAAAAGTTTTAGATTCCTTCTCATACAAATTAAAATTAAGCTGTCATCAGAAGATAGATGAATGTAGTTTTGCAAAAAGATTTTGTTATTATGTGAAATACTAAACAAAGCTTAATATTTTGGCAAATGTACAGTAAGCTTTTCACTTATGAAAGTTTGCTTGTGAATTTATGAATTTCAGAAGTGGTGCTTTTCCATAAAGCATTCAGTGTAGTAAATGAATATTTGTATATTATATTTCAAAATAAAAGAAATTACTGAGTTTTTCCCACCCATCTCTTCTGCTAGTAAAAGTTAATTCAAGAAAATCACATTATTTAACATTGTCTTTATTTGGTGTATTAATATTGTTGTATAAATTGAAACTCATTTGAATGTATATAAATGCTAATTTTCATAAAATTTTGAAGATTGATTTAATAAATTAGAATTTGTTTTGAAAATTGAAACCTTAAAAAAAGAGTAATTCTTATGTGCAATTGTAACATTGAACAGTAGAATTTAATCTTTCATTTGTCACAATATCTAATAAATATGCACTGTAATAAAGCATAATTTTTTTTTCAAACAATAAGCCATCAAGTTTAGTAGTCAAAAAAATTTTTGCTCAAACCTACAAAATGAAAATGTTTTCTCTTGTAAAACTTCTGTTATGCCAGATGATGGTGTAATTTCTGTCGAGGGTTGTAGGTATAAATATCCTTTCTATGAGCTGTTTCCAAAAGGGATTTTATATTAATTTATAAGATAAGATGTATGTTTATTTGATTTTTTTTTAAAAATGCTAAATTTTGACACACATTACAAATTTTCCTTTTTAATTTATTTATGACTTCCCCCCTCACACTATACTCCCCCCCCCCAAAAAAAAACCTCTTTAAAATCTTTTTTTTTTTTTTTTTTCCATCATTTCTGATTAAATCACAGTTTTCACTAAGTTTTTATATCTGATGAAAGTGAATGCGTAATATACTGTTAAACGCGATTAGTTCCTCTCTCTTAAAAAAAAAAGGTAGAGATGACAAATTAATATGCTATAATTATTGAGAAATATCTTGCTTGTTGCAGAAAAAAAAATGTCTAATAATAACATTGTAGTAACAATGTTGTTAATAATGATCTAGTCAAAATGACAGATGACAGTATAATTTGTGTAGGTATAAATATCCTTTCTATGTGCTGTTTTCAAAAGGGATTTTATATTAATTTATAAGATAGGATGTATGTTTATTTGATTTTTTAAAAAAAATGCATTACATTACAAAAAAAAAAAAACAAAAAAAAACCCATTACAAATTTTCCTTTTTAATTTATGACTTTCCCTCCCTCGCACTATACTCCCCCCCCAAGAAAAATCTCTTTAAATTCTTTTTTTTCCATCATTTCTGATTAAATCTCAGTTTTCACTAAGTTTTTATATCTGATGAAAGTGAATGTGTAATATACTGTTAAAAGCGATTACTTCTTCTCTTTTTTTTTTTAAAAAAAAGCAAGAGATGACAAATTAATATGCTATAATTATTGAGAAATATCTTGCTTGTTGCAGAAAAAAAAAATGCCTAATAATAACATTGTAGTAACGATGTTGTTAATAATGATCTAGTCAAAAAGACCTTGATATCTGCAGTTAAATGTGACTGAATCAATTCAGCAATTATAGCAACCATTAATCTGCTTCGTTTTTATTTATCATGGGAATTAATATATCTTCATGTAATTGAGCTTAAATTCATGGTTAAAGGTGTTTTTTTTATATTTTTTTCAATGGAAATTTGATTATTATCTTAAGAAAAAGTGTCAAAATCATTTTTGACATGAATAATCTAATATTTTTGAGACAGTGTAGTACTGTAAAGATAAACAAAACTATTGACAACTATTTTGCCAAATAATAACCAATTCAAACACTACCAATTTGTAAGTAAATTATTAAGAAAGGAAAATTGTTAGCTATTTTAAAATTAAAGTTCTGAGGTGTTGAAAATGCTGGTGTAATTTAGAAGTATAATCATTAAGGTATATGTTGTTGTTATAACTGCAAATTTATTAAAATATTACAACAGTTTGTTACTAATGGTCATCAAAAAAGAGGGGGCGTGAGACGTAAAAAGGAGATAGAAAATAAATGAACAAGGAAGAAAGCCGTAGGTTGGAACTAATCGTCAAAACAGCTAAGGAAAGTCTATTGTACACACAACTGATTTGAAGATTAAAACTGACTTCCCTTCATTTGAAATTGGAGATATCAGAACTGAAATTCCACCAGACCCGCCTTGAAGCTAGGGCAGCTGATTTCTTTCTCTCTCTCTCCCTCTCTCTTTTTTTACTCCCAAAGTTTGTTCTCATTCTCTTTCTTTTGTCCCTCTATTCATTTTCTTTTATTAGAGTGCCTCTCTTTCTTTTACTACTCGAAAGAGAGGCACGTCTATAATTTTATCAAGCGTTATTCAGATGAAAATGTTTATAAAAAGGGATCAATTGCTATTAATTATTACATGTAAAAATCAATAAAATTACCAGATCTTAAAAAAAAAGAGCATTTTCAAGGTTTTTACTGAGAGAGGAATTGAATATAAAAAGTACTTTACCAAATTTGAACATTATTGATATATCTCCAAACAGAAAAATCCAGTTGCATTGAAAACTTATATTACAGTATAAAAAACGTAACACGTATACAGTAGTATTCCAAATTTTGTTGGTTGTATGGCTGTAATACAGAAAAAAAAAGTATAATTTTATTTCTCATGTTTGCAATGGAGATCATGCCTCAATTTTTGATGGTGTGAATGATTTGTCTCATCTTCCTGAAAAAAAGCTCGAAAATTGTGAAAAACATTTGAGAAATGTACATTTGTTAAGAATTTTTTTATCTGGTTGTGGAATTTAAAAAATTAAGTTACAGGTTAAATAGTATGTTTCTAAAAAGCAATTTTTTGAAAAATATTTTTACAGTACTGCTAATTTTTGACTACTGCTCTGAAGTTTAAAACTTCATTCGTCAAGTAAGTGCTTATTAAATATACATTACACCACCCATTGATAGCCTTCGTGTACTTTAAATATTCTCTTTTTTTACTTTTTCGTACACGTAGTATAGACACATTTTTAGAAAATAGCCGTATGTCTTTCGACAAAGATAACTCAAAAACTCTTAGAGCTGGACGGTTGAAATTTGGTATACGGTCTTTGCACCAACGTTGCAGATTTCTATCAAATTTTGAGTAAAATCTGTTCAGAAGAAGTTTGTCTATCCCGCTATTCGAATGTAAGTTAACACGGCAATTACAAAACGAAGAGAGCTGGATAGATAAATTCGGTACATAGATTTAACATTTGTAATGTAGACACCTGTCAAATTTTGAGCTAAACCCAACTACGGGTTGATTATCTGTCAGTCTGTATTTTCAGAAACATGTAAACGCATTAATTTTAAAACGCTGTGATTTAAATATATCAAATCTGATATGGGATTTTATGACTACAAGTGCAGTTTTGTGTCAAAACCGCACTTGTAGTGCAGTGTTTTTGATTCAGTCGATTTGAGAAAAATGTGTCTAAAACACAAATTCGATTTTCACATACTATTAATAAATGTCAGAGATTAATCGCCAAAATATCGCCAAGGATGGCACGATAGATTCAGTAAAAATGCTAAATCTGCGTCAAAGGTTAATATTTCGTACTATTGTATGCCAATGTCATGTAAAACGATTTTCTGGAATGACAATTTTTTTGACAGAATATGCGCGAAATGTTTGAAGAGATCGCTCCCGTTAGTTTATAGAAACAGTAGAAGTGTACAATTAACATATATTTACCAATAATACTGGGAAAAGTATGTCTACAAGTCTGACCCTTTAGCGTAGAACTCCCAATTAATACATTTAGGAGCTTAAAAACTTAGGAGTCTTTTTTTTTTTTTTTTTTTGAAATTTTAATTATATTATTTATTAAACGAGTTATTGGCGTTTCTGAAACTTCTGAAAATATTATTCGACAAAAAATTATTTAGTTGTGCAAATCTTTTCTTAAATTTTGGCAAGTTTTCAAAAAAAATTTTTTTTTGAATAATTTTTAATAATACATTAAATTATTGGAAAAGTTTTTGTCCGTATAGTGCCAACATAGACACAGAACAAACGTTCTTCTTTATTATAAGTAAAGATATATAGATTTATTTCGAATTCTGCTGAGATGCTTTTGGATTTAATTGCTCTTTTATATTTATTAATGATATTTTAATTTTTTATTCAACCTTTCATTCACCATTAAAAGATTTAAGAATAATATAAATGAAAATTACTCGTTAAATTTGACGCTGTCGATATTCTTAAAACTTTAATTCTTGGCTTTAAAAAAAATTCCTTTCAAAACCTTTAACCTTTATATCTTAAAATATTACTGCTAAGAAGGGAAAAAAAAAAAAGTTTTTTATATTCTAAGCTTTTCACATGAAATATATGAGGCAAGTAATTCATTCAGGGATTGTTTTGTGCATAAAATGGACTATTTGGTTCTCAAAGATGTGAATTCGTGTGTCGTCATAATCACGCAACTAAAGCAACACATGCCGTATAATTGTCGTTTTCTTGGTAATGTGCAATCCGATTGTATCAAATGTGAGATAAAATTTTTCTATTATGATGTTGCTTTAATTATATATTTCCAGTAGTTTTATTTTTTATTTTTTTTCTGTTTAAAATATTTAATACTTTATCACAAATTTTAAAATGCCGTCTGTTACGCAATTTTTTCAGTTTTATTTCCAGAAAAAAAAGGGCCTATAATTATAGTGAAGGAAATTATGTTTGATGAGGTAAAGACCATGAAATTACAGATCACACACTAGTTCAGTTCTTTTCCACAATCGGTGCATACCTTAAGATGCCAAGAATTGTTGACATCTATGTCATATGGCATATTGAAGAACTGTTGTGTACTTATTTGGTCTTTGGTTTTATTGATACAATTTATGGAATATCTTTTGCTGTTTGAATTTTTAGTTGTTTTCAAAATTCGAGAATTGACAATCACCTATAAACCGCTTGCTGATAAATGGTTAGTATGTAGGAAGAGATGTCTTTTGAATGGCATTATGTTTAGAAGCACACTATGATACAAAAGGAAAGGAAAACATGATATTGTTCCTTAATCGCAGCAAACAACGCTATTCCCACTAATTTGTATTAAATTTCCATTCTTTGGGTAAATTGGATTTTCATGAGGGATAAATAAATAAAAGAAAAGAAAACAAGCAAACATTGTCGTTTCCATGTTCTGGTATGAAGGCATCCAAATAGGAGAAAAAAATCCAATTCCATAAAAAATTTAGCATTTGTATTGTACAATATTCTTTAAGTTATCGCTTTATAGATCAAAAATCCTATTAGCAGCACAGAAGCTCGAAGAATAGGCTGAATAAGAGTGCTATCTTCATCACCTGGTCACACTCCAAATTTATGAAGACACTCTGAAAGCCACCTAAATGTATATTCATGTAAATTAGATGTTAATCTAATCAAACCATGCAAAGATAAATTTTGTATAAAGTGAAATTACACAGTTACATTTTATATCACTTTATTCATCAAAAAATAATAATATGAAAATTTGTGTACAGTAACTAATCTTATAAATACTCTTCTAAATTATACTATTGCATAACATATTATTTATAATAATATCCATGTATTATAACACTTAAAATAATGTATTATTTTTATATCATAGTTTAAACGTGTAAAAATCCATCTAACTTTCAATCATGTTGACACTTAAATCGTAGCGTTACAGCAGACGTAACGGTTTATTAGAATTCATTTAACGTTATTTTAAATTAGTGGGATTTGCAAATACTTATGAGAAAGCAGGAGACTTAATGCAATTAGATTGTATTTTGTATTCATCTTTTGTGCAATACAACCATGACAACACCAAGTTTTATTGACGACGCTTCCGAGTTATTAAACATAATCGGAACTGGCAATGAAATTATATTACATATTCGCAGCGAAATTGCTGCGAGAGGAGATGCAGTTACAAGAAGTATTTGTCATGCGAAATCCTGCTGCTCTCGCGCACATAGGAATTGAAACAAATTACGCCCAAATGCCACTTATACAAATGAAATCTGCCGCACAGCTATTTGTCTTCAGCTCGACATTTACAATAGTAATGACGATTCAACAGCGTGTACCTATTGAGATACTAGAGTCAATTAAAATTAGGATACAAATTTATAAAAGGACTGAATTTTAAATTACTTCGTTTGCCTCTGCGTCATATCAAATTGGTTACGATTAATTAGGATTGGTTACTTTTAAGAATTTGTACATGGGGAGAATAGTTAAACTCATTGGTAACTTTAAAATCATTCATATTTAAGGAAAATTAAAAAATATATAATATCAAAGAAGTTTTAATTTTATCTGGCTGATGAAAATTCAACGTTTAACTATTAGGAAAAGTAAGAAACACTATTGGAAATCAAATTGAAAATTATAACAGGAAACGCCTACCGGATAAAAGCTATTATTTTCTTGCTAAGTTATCGAATCAGGAATTTGCGATTTATCTGGCATGTCTATTTGGTTTTACATGACTTTAAAGAAATTATCTGTGAGACGTTAGTTAACTCTGTATCACTTCATCATTGCTGTAAATGTTTACGAATTAGCCATTTTCGAAATATTTATTGATTCGTGTGTCGCGATTTTAAATCGTGCTAAACTGGAATAGTAAGACATATATCATAAAACCAGATAAAGTATAAAGTACCATAATTTTTTTTTTTTTTCCCTAATAAGAATTTACAATTTCTTCATCTTCGGGCATACCCTAACTTCTTTGCATGAAGTTCTGTCATATATTTCTATATAATTTGGCTCTTCTTTGTGTTTCTATATCATCTGAGTTTTTACTTTTAATTTTGAATACCCCCGTAGAAGGTTTTATATAGATGTTTCAATAGCGATTAATTATATTCAGATAAATTGGAATAAAAAAATTTGCAGAGGCAGAAATATTTTTTACGCGTTGACGAATTTTTATGCTACATGAACATTTGGGGAAAAAAAAAGTTTTGAACAGATATTTTTCAGACGCTTAATAGCCCAAATACATGTATATGAATAAGACTAATGCATATTCCCATAAGAAATTTACCCAGAGATTCTGGATGAGAACAATCTTGTCAGTAATTCAGAGTCCGCTTTAAAAGATTACTGGGCATGATGTTCGATAGTTCCTGGATCCCAGCCAGCTTTCAAGCACCATGTAACATAAATTTAATTAAAAGCCATTTAAAAAAGCACTTTATTAGTAAATTAAGAAATATATATATATTATTTTAATTGTTTTTAACTTTTTAGTCATTAATCATTATTATATACATTATGGAATTTCAAAATGAATTTTTTTTCCCGATATTTACTTAATGATCACAGATGCGATTCGCATACAGCGGCGTATCGAAGATAATTAGCGTACGGAGTATAATATGATTTTTTTTGCCCCTCGCCCTTTTGATCATCATTGGTTTAGCAAGAAAAATGGCGCCAGAGACATTGTAATAGTTTTTCGTTCTTTATCGCATTTTACTTTAAAAACCTGTATAATCACATTAATATTTTGTCACCATGGAAAATCCTAGGATTGGCGCTTTTGGATTCCCCACTCCTGTTCTACAGTCCACTGCCCACATGGAATTAAAATTTAAATATATTTATATATCAATTCGTGAATAAATTCTATATAATAATAGGGAATGCAAATGTATCAAAAAGTGAGTAAAAATTTCACTTGTAGAAAAATATTTCATTATGCATATCAAATATATAACTTATAAAATAAATAATATCCAGGTTAAATTGTTCACCAGGACAATTCTTTTCTTTAATTGACTTTAAAGAAAAGAATTATTTAGAAATTAAATTATTAAATTAAAAATTAAAGAAATTATTTCCTTAGCATTTCGTAAATATTTTAATTTATTAATAAGGCGAGTTTTGTTCACATATGTGTGCTTTATTTATTTATTTTTTTTTTTGCACAGTAAATTATGACGTTTTTGACCGTGAAAAATTCCATATGGCATGCAAAACGTATACCTGAGATCATCAAAGTTGGGGGATACTTCTTGTCGAATGAATAAGACATTCCCAACTTGTATATCTACATGATTTCGATTCTCTTGGATCTGGTTTGGTTTGGTTATATTAACGTCCCGTTTGAAGAAACACTAGGGCTATTTTGGGACGGATCTCGTAATTTTGAACCACGGTCAGATGACGAGGACGACACCTGAGTTGGCACCCCCCTCTCCACACCAGCGGGAGGACGTTTGGTCATGACGGATTTAACGTGCAACAGACCCCCTTACACGACGGTTCTTCGGTGGAATCGGGTCACGAACCTGAAATCCTCCGGTTCCGAAGCCGAGACCTTACCACCAGGTCACCGCGACCCTCGATTCTCTTGGAATGCTCTACCTTCTTCAGAAATGTGTATAAAAATAACGCAATCTATATATAGGATAAAAAGGAAAAAACCAAATGCATAAATCGACACGAGAAAATGACTTTAGTTATAGAACTTCAGACTATGGGTACTAAATGAAAATAGTTTAAATGAAAGCACTTTATTACTCTATATAGCACAAATTATTTTTTTACGTGAAACTGATGGTGCAAATTATGTCCATGCATACTCATATTGATGTTGCTTGCTCAACATAAAGAATAATCGTTCTTCCTTTCAATTTATTACAATATGCAATGAGAATTTTTATTAACACACAACTTATAATATTTTTTGAATCATTAAAGATTGCACTCCATGCTTTTTTTTTATTAAAAAGAATATGAAAAGAAATATAATAGATAATTTTTTCAAAGTGAGAATCTTCAGAGGTAACACAATAACATATCGTAGTCAAAAAGTTGTCAGATACAGTTTTTAAGTGTCTTTTTATTTAAGCTTGAAAAAGAACTTTTTAAAAAGAAATTGTTGAAGTCACAAGATCTTTTGTTCGTTCTTGTAAAATAAAATATTGATATAAACTCATATTGAAATTATATGGATTAATATTTGGAGAATAAAGCGGCTAATGTACGATTGGTAACGATTAGATACTGATTGTGATAACTCGCATTTAAAATTCACTATTTACAGCTCTGATAAATATTAATTCAACAATAAAAATATGACCTAGGTACATGATTGAATATGATGCTTTGGAAAATATCTTGAACCAGTTTGGAATGGTTTCTTCAAAACTTTCTTTCTCGCATGATCTCTAATAAATGTACTTCTGTATTATTATTCATTGGCAAATAATAGTTACAAAAGAGCCTAATAAATTAGATCTTTGGCAATGAATCGCAGGAGAGCTGTTATTATACAAGAATCTGAAAACCGAATGTGTAATTTAGGCCCCATTTTTTCCAATGACTAAAAGCAAAATTTGACACAAAGCTACGATTGTAATCACAATCACCACATTTCTTCTATTTAAGTCATTGCATTTTTGAGCAATCGCGTTTACATACTTGTGAAAATACAGACCGATAGACGTCAACCCTTAGACGGACTTGATTTCAAATTTGATATATATCTACACTTTAGATGTTAAAATCATGTACCAAATTTTATTCATCTAGCTTTCTTTATTTTGTAGTTATTGAGTTAACTTATGAACAGCTGGATAGACATACTTCCTCAGTGTGAATTTCGTTCTAAATCTGACAGAAATTAACAAATTTGGTGCAGAAAATGTATACCAAATTGCACTCGTCTAGCGCAAAGTGGTTTTTGATTTACCTTGTCCATAGATAGGCAGACAGGCAAACATAATTCCAATAACGTTTCTATGACGCGGGGAGGTCCGAAATGTGGAGATTCGTCACAATCTCGAGTTCGAATTTTTTCGACGATCACTATATTTCCTATTTGTATATTTCATATTCGAGTAAATAAAAAGAGTGGAAATTATTTCAGACAACTTTCTTTTAAACCCTCTCTCACTGCACCAGGGCCAGATTCAGCTTTGTAGGTAGCGTGACAATGCTTTGGGGCCACTTTATTCCAAAATCAGATTTTCCCATTGATTTTCATTTAATCAAGACATAAACAGTTTTTAAGGCAAGGAATATTATGATTAACTAAAATTGCAAAACATTTAACTTCAAATGTTACTATGAAGAGGATTCAGTAACTCACGAATAAAAAATTAAAAGTAATTAAAAAAAAGAAAAAAAAATGTTAATAATTACAATTTTTTTTAAAAATATTATCTGAATAATCTTGTGTAAAGTTTGTCAGAACTATTGTTTTGTTATAAGACAATCTACTTAAAAAGATTGCACTGTATCATAATCTATAAACGAATGTAAAATCATGAAAAAAAAAAAAAAATCTTAAGGATAATGTTTAGAAACGTTTCGTGATTTTTAATTATAATAAGTTTAAGTACAATGCCCTAAAAATGGATTCCTAGCATTTATAGATTAATAAAATCAACATTTATGATTGAAATTTTTTGAAAGGAACTCCATTATAATTTTCCTCAATGATGTTTATAATGATCTACAAATGAATTTATTTTTTTATTTTTACTTCATTAAAATACATTTTTTTTTGTTGAAAATAGAATTTCAAAAGATAGACCAAGATAAGAATTAATCTAATAAAGATGAGTTGACGCATTGTCTTCTTTTTCATCAGCACATGTACAATGAATCCATCACTTATATTTCCAACACTGAATCTAATTCTTAAATCTCCTTGAATATAAACCTTGTTGTTGTGTGGTGACTTATGGCACTTTACAAGCCCGCCGACAAGTTATCTGTCAGCGATTTAAGCCGAGTGAGCGTCTCTTGTTTTTTCAGTAGCACCAACTAGGGCCAAGAGTACGACTTAGCTACTTCATGCGTCACATTCGCTTGCACAACCCTTTTTTACAGGGGCGAACATTCACACGCCTCATAGATAGAACATAGAAGAATAACAACCATGCCTGAACCGCGACGCTCAGATCACGGGGAAGATGCGCACCCTATGTCAGGACACCGGCCCTTGAATATAAATAATCAAAGCCTCATTTCCAATCGAGCAGAATTGTAAAAATGAATGTTTCCTCAAACTTATATGTGGAGCATGAGTATTTTCATTGATTCCAAATATTGCTTTCGTTGGTTAATCTTCCTTATACAATCTGACCCATCTTCATTAATCCACAAAGAAAAAATTGTGATTCAGGAAAATTCGAGTAGAATGGGCTTATTATATCACGTAAAATCTTCGTCTTGTCTTACAGACAAGTTAATGGGTGTTTAATATTTTTTCTTGGTCAGGATTTTAACAAAAGTAGTCATAAGGTATGTAATTAGTTAATAAAGGCTACAATTTTAGTTAATATTGTTACAAATCTGTAATTTTGCTACCAGGCACGAATAGTGTCATCCTGGGAAAAAACCGTTAAAACCTTTGTAAGATCTGTCCTGTGAGTCAATGACCTGAGAGCTTGGCGGCCATTTGGCGACGAGTTTGGCGACTAAATGGATCATACTGGAAAGTTCGAGAAGTTTCACGATCCATCCAGTAGGAACCAAGATACACTCAGATACGCCCTGATTGGTCTGAAGATTCTAGTCCCGGCTCCCGGAACTATAAAAGACGGGCACTCTGAAGCTGTAAAGAAGTCGTGTGTATCGTCAGAAGAGAGTCGGAGTCGCCGACAAGTAAAAGATTTGAGAGGATTAGACAGCAAGTAAGCTGCTGAATTAGCGATTAAATGCGCTGCGTCATTACGATTGATTGGCGGTATTTGTTGTAGAAAAAAAATTTTGTAACAATATACATGAAATGACAACCAAATCCTTATAAGTTCTTTATTTAAGTAAATGTAAATAAATTATTCAAGAGAAACTAGACTATTTTTTTTAAAAAACTAGAATCCAAACGAATCGATCAAAATGGCCGCTACTAAACACAAAGGTATTTTCTTCACTTTTACCACTAATGCCCCGTACTCAGCTTGTTTGTGCCATGAAATGAACTAGCAACTCAATTACCTCGTCTTTCACAACTTTCTTCTACAATAAATGAAAGACAATATTAAAATTATAATTACAAAAGTCAGTCTTCGATATAATCTCCACTACAAAATATAACACATTGTCGACAAGTCACAAAGTCAAAGTGCAACAAGTTCGTGGGTGCGGACAGCATCTATTGGCGAACCGCATCGAAAGTCATGATCAATATACATGCATTCTCAAATATCTCTTAAATTAGACGTTTGCTGCAATTAAATCTGATGATTCAAAAGTGCCCTAAAAACTTGCAGGGAGAAATAAGGATATTGTCTTTCCTAGGGACGACTTTATATTATTTATTATGTGGAATGTCACTACATCTTGCAAAAATATTATTGTAGAAAGCGCTCTTTTTTCTTTAAAGACCAGTCTAGGACCATATTCTCATGCTGAAGTACCGCTCCGTAGTAATTGTGCAAGTAATCACTCTCTTATTGGATACCACCTTTTAAAAGAGAATAACAAGAACAACAACAAAAAAGGTTTCTTTTATCCGCTCTCTATTTTCACTCGAAGATGTAGAAGAGATATTTTTTTCTATTTATCAATGGGGAAAAGCCGTTGATATCGTTCAGGTGTTGCAATTTTAAGTGCTATGAACTCCATGCAGTTTAAAGTTAATTTCTTTTTTCCGTAAGATGATAAGTATTGAGTTCAGTTCTTCTGCAATTATGGACAAAGCCCGAGTTGTAAAAGCTTCTCTTTCTGCAGTATCCAACGGTTCTAAATTTGAAACATCATCCAACGCTTTCGTTATAAATACCACATTACCAATTAGCATAATTTCATTTTATTTTTTGTTGTGTCATGTCAAAGACAGACATAGAAATATAATTTCATGAATTTCTTTTCGGATTCAGACAGCTATAAAATATGGAGATCCATCTCAAAATCTTCAGGTAAAACCTTTTGTCTGTTAAAAGGCACCCTTTTTCTATATTTCGTATACAAGAAGAAAAAATATTAAACTTTTCAACTATCTACACTTTTACAAATCAATCCGTATCAGTTGTTATCACCCTGTACAGAAAATCCTGTATGGAAGATTCTGTACCAGTTCTGGTATTCAAATTAAAACAAACCAAAAAATTGAGCTGCTTTTTTCTTATTATTGTTACTTGTGGGATAATTTAAAACAAAATTGTGCGATATGCGAATTTCTCCTGGAATGTAATGGAAATCGTTTTGATCAAGTGACAGAGGAAAAAATAGTGATCATTTTCGGTTTCAAGATCAGAAAATCATGATTAGATCCAGTTCCACAATTATTGTTGAATATGATGATCAGTTATGCCATCTATTTTCAGCTAGTTTCTTTAAAACTGTCCAGTGGGGTTTGGAAAATAAGTGCCTGTTCAATTATTGTTCTCATGTTCTAGCCACGATACAAAATTAAAGCTTCATGTCATTGAAAAGTAAAAAAAGATTCGAACCTATAGCTTGAAACATCATAGTATGAAAATGTTTTCTATTTCCTGATATGTCGTCATTCCTTGTCATCCAGATTTGACAATAATACTGTCAATTTTAATTTGATTGCATTAATCATTGCATGCTCTTTGAAATGATTTTTATTTCATGCAATTTTCTGTTAAAAAATTTCTATTGTATTGTATTGTATTTTGAAAACATGTTAAAGTTTAAATGTATATAACAAAGACTGAAATATCATATTTTTTACTCTATAGAAATTCAAATTTTTGAATAAATTCTTGTTTGTATTTCAAATATTGTAAAGCGTAAAGAAGATTTTCTAATGAAGATTTTAGGATAATTAATTAAATAACTATTTTTTCATTATTTAAAAGTTCTGTTCCTTTTGCGCTTGCGCAGTATTGTAATAGCATAAAAATAATGGCGGTCAAAATATGTATACAAAATTGAATTGAAAATAACCTTAATATAAGGAAGAGAGATACTTAGATAAAACTTTATTTACTTTATTGATTCTTAAAATATTTCTTTAACTTGAAAATTGTTTTAAAGATTGTTATTACAAAAATTTATTCAAAACTTGATTAATTGCTTTTAAAGGACTGAGACTGAAATCTATGTTTGAAAATGATTTAGTTTATATTCCATGTTGTAAATATATATTAAGTTGCCATTCAATAACATTTGTATTCTTTAAAATCATTAACTTATGAAACAAATTATCTCTCTCAGGTTTTAAAAATCGTTTGGAACAGTTGACAGTTTTTCGAGAAACTGCAAGATAAATTTTTTGATGTAATATACTTTCTCATTCGAATTGGAATTAAAATTGCGTGCGATTGAAAGATATTTTTCTTTTTATAATTTTAAAATAAATAAAAGCTACTGTCGCTATGTCTATATCTATGTTCCACATCTCTTCCTAAACAAATGAGCAGAAATCAGCCAAACTGTTCACTTGGTATTTCAAATTTCCCAAACGCAAATATTAATTAGAAATTGATACTCGACTCCGTACGGAAGTTTGCCATTTTTTCACAACAATTTCTGAGTAAATTATTCCACAAGAAATATTTTTACATCATCTTAAAATTCAAAAATTTAATTAATTTAAAATTTAAAATTTCTAATTATAATAAATTTTAATTTTAATTTTTTATAAAATATTAAGTCATTTATATATATACTATTTTGTAAAAATTTAGGTCAAAAGAAAGGTACAGACGATTTTGAAATATAAAATATATTTATATATATATTCTGTTGTTAGCCACAGAACAAGACAATAATACTCTGTTTTTCATAGTAGTTTTTTTGGTGACTCTTTTTATTAGTTTTGCAAGCATTCTAATGTTTAATTGGATTTAAAAATTACCGACCTTCCAATCTCATGTCTTTACTGACATCTTATACAAATATATATAAAAAAGTTATGAATAAATTATACTATTATTAAAAAAACAATGCTGAAATATCGAATATTTATTTTTGTTTAATTGCATGAGAACTATTAAAGTACATAGTATATGCTAGTTATTAACCATTCTGCTATCTCGTTAATATACGGTTACAAAGGTGAGGTAAGGAAATTATGTTTAAAATTCATTTTGAAAATTTATTTCAACTTAAGGAAAATAATTGAACTGAAATCACTGAAAAGCTAATATTTTGAATTTAAAAGTAGCATAAAAACGATTTTCTGTTCAAAACATGTGCCATAGTTATTGTGGGAAAAAAATGTTAAACTTTCGATTCATTTTTAATTAAACATTTATTAGTAGAATCTAAATTTTAATTATTATTATTCAAATCACCATCAAATAGAATCAACACGGTACATTAATCTAACAAAACTAAACCGATAAAGGTGTTGCGTATAGCACCTTTACGGCTTAGTTTTACGATGTGGGATTGTTCCTCTTACAGATTCTTAATATTTGAAGAAGAAGCAGTCATATTAGTATAAGATTTAAAATACTTCTGAAATTTCCTTTCAACGTTTATTTTGAATTTATTTATTTATTATTATATAATGCTTCTTTTTCTTAATTATTTTTTTTGGCTTTTAAAAATTGTTTAGCAAATAATAAATAAATAGTAAATGAACAGTGTGAGTGAAAAATTATTCTTAGTTCTAAGTGAATGACGCAAAAATTCAAATCTAGAAAAAATATTTTGGGAAGAAACTACAAATTTCAAAATTAACAAATGAGTTTTAATTTGACTACTGAATTTTTGAAAAAAATAACATATTTGATGAAGATTTATAAGCTTTTTTTAAATCTAAATGTGTGAAGTTATAATAATTTTGTGATACAAACAAAAGTGATATTTAAAGA
This sequence comes from Argiope bruennichi, assembly GCF_947563725.1. NCBI lineage: Eukaryota > Metazoa > Arthropoda > Arachnida > Araneae > Araneidae > Argiope > Argiope bruennichi. Next base: position 80,113,178 of record NC_079156.1, read on the forward strand.
GTGCAGTGATGGATAATCAAAATTTCGACGTACTATTTTGCTTTTTAAAGTAAACAACATGATCAATATGTATATCTGATTTTCTGTCTAAATTCCTTTTTTGTGATTATAAAAACTTTTCTAAAATCCAAAAAATAATTTTTACAAAATGTTCACAAATTTTTTCTATTTATGTTTTGTATTCATGGTTTTCTAAAGGTTTTTCAAAGCTAATTTAACTGGATAAAATAAACATAAATTACAAAAAAGCATTAACATTTTTGAGTTTCATAAAGAAGTTTCAGATTAATAAAAATTTTATCTTACTAGTGTTAACAGTTATATTATTCACTAAGTTTAAAGCAGAAAAAAACCCTCATCATTACAGACTGTCTACATTATGATTTATTTAAAAATAAATAAGTAAATACTGTTCCGTAGTCCTTCTTTCAGATTACTTGAAGCAAGATGTTAATGGTAAATATTTAAATAAATTTGAAATGATTAATATTTTTTTCTAATATGGTGAGAATTCAAATTCTCTCCTGTACTTCGTGTATTAAAATTATCAAAGTGAAAAGCTTCTAAAATAGAAGAAAAAAATTAATATGCATTACCAGTTGTAATTACAGAGGAAGAAAAACAAAATTTTCACTCTCACAGACACTAATGGAAACTCATTTAACATGGCAATCCACATTCTCTTTCCTGTAAATGTAATATTGTTTATGCTTCAATAATCGTCCGCTATAATTTTTTCAGTAAAAAAAAAAAAAAGCTTTTTTTTTTTTTTTTTTGTAAAAAATATTGAGTGGAACTTTGAAATGAAAAGTCGTCTGATGTTCCAACAAAATTTAAATGATAAATATTTAAATAAATTGAGAATCATTAATTTCTTAAACTAATATAAATGGCCTCATTATAAATTATCATGTAGTATTTCATTTATGAAAGTTATCAAAGTGAATAATTTCTAAAAAGGAAGAAAAAAATTGGGATGCATTTTTAATTGTAATAGGGTTAATGCTTTTATAATCTTGTTCCATAATTGCAATAAACAAAGACCTTCCTTTTCGTTGAAGATAAAGAAATCGGTGTGGAAATTTGAAGTGAAAAATCTCTTATTATTTCATGCAAATTACATAAATTCCAAGAGATATCTATTAAAATTCGAAGCGCTCTAAGCTGCGCTACTTGATCACTGACACCGCGAATGGCTCCAATTGGTCGACAGAAGTTTTCGAATTCTGCGCAGTGAAGCCCACTTCTTCAAACTCAAATCACCTGTGTTTCGGTATAAATTGAGAGGATCAGAGCAAACTCTTTCGATCAGTTCGCGAAAAGCTGCCTTCAACAACAAATTTGAGTGCCCATTCTCAGAAAAGTCTTATTAAAAGTATTGACAGGTAAATATATTGCATTTATTCAGTGTTTAATTTCTTATATTAAATTCAAATAAAGATAAAACTCAATTTTTAAAATTATAAATTCCTAAATTCAAGTTTTGGATTTTAAATAGATTTATCAATCTGATAAAATTACCTTCATTTAAAAAAATTTATTTAAAAGAAATAAACTCTCTTTTTGATTCTCAAGTAAAATTATTTTCTAAATTGAAATCTTACAGTTTTTACACCGTGATTCGCTCTTTAATATTGTTCACTTTTTAAGATCAGCAATTTTTAAACACATTTTAATAGAAATTTTCAGGATATTGTGTAAAAAAACAAATTAAAAATTTCGATTTTGATAGTCTATAAAAAATAGATCCATTGAAAAAAGAATATCCTGTTCAATGATTTGGTTCGAGTTAAAAAACATATATGACGTTTATCAAAATATATTTAAATAAAGATATGCTAATATATGAATGAAATTTTGAATTTAGAAATTTTTAACAATTAATGAAATAAAAGTTGAAATTGAATTTGAATGTCTAAAAATAGTTATATAAAGAATTCATTGCTAAGTGGTATTGCTTAAATAAAGCAATAATAAAAACAAATAACTTAATACAGAAAAAATTATTAAAATAATGATAGAATAAATAATTTAATACAGATAAAGGAATTTAATACAAGACAGTCTGAAAAAGTTTGAGATAGAAAGTTTGGATTATCATTTTTTCAGTTGAATGCATTAAAATTAACTATTTGTATTATATGTAACCATTATAAAACTCAATTCGAAGTGATAAGTTTATTAAATTTGAAATAAATTTGAATTAAATTAAATTTGATTTTAAATTCAGAAAATTCAATAAGTTTATTAAATTGACCAAATTTGAAGTGAGATATGTTTATTAAATTCGTAGAATAGTTTCTAACATTTTTGGGCGTATTTATTTTTATTCAATAAATTTATAATCAAAATTGTTAACTTGTAATTTTATAGAACTTTTTTAATCACAAACATTTGTAGAATTGAAAATTTTTCACACAATTTGTAGCTTATTTAACAAATGATGGTTTATTTTATTTATAAAAAAATATAGATCAATTAATTTTGATAAACTTTTTATGTATTTGAGACGTTAGATATTTTGAATCGGAACAAAGGAGTTTTTCAAAAATCATTTGATTGATCAACTAAATTGTTTATATTTTAAACTACCAGAGCCACAAAAAATTATAAGATGAAAATATTAAGAATGCCTTCATTTTCTACAAGAAAATCTTTGATCTTCATGATGTTGTTGGTTATATAAGTTAGATTTATTATAAGCTCTGTGTTAAATTTACGTTTTCAAGTTTAGTTGAGATTTGCATATCTGGAAAAAAAACTTTTTTGAAGTTTCATTTGATCTTGATATTCATTTCCTTCATCTGTCTAGAAAAACGTATTGGTTAGTATGTGAAATATGAAATTTTTAAATAAAAAAAATGTAATTCAGAGGAGTATCAATAATAGCATGTTACTTTTGATGAGCTGTCTTTCATATATAGAATACTGTTGAAAGTTTAATATTTTTTTATCCCTCACCATTAGTGATTGATGATAAAATAGGCAAAGTATTCAATTATCTATTGGCTCTACATCTTTGCTGGCGTCTTGTGATTTTTTAGAGTAATTTAATTTTATGTCTTCATTTGACTTATAATTCTGAAGGAAAAAAAGGAATTTCGCTGAAAAATTTCATGAAATTAATTTACGTATTCTGTTAAACTAGGGTTGTACACTCGATTTTACTTGTATTAAAATTAAATATCGTTTAATTTTCCGAATATTCTTAAAATATTTCCCATGTTGTCCACTTTGTTTGTAGATATGTATGTGCGATTCTTTTGCAGTTGAACTTTGAATGAAAGTATTCATATTCCGTTAAAAATACTTTGAATTGTTTACCGTTTTGCTTAAAATTGCTTTTAACTTGAAGTATTCATCCTTCTGTAAATGGTTAAATGAAACCAATACTCTTAAAATAAATAGCATTTTAATGTTTTGTTGTTTCCGTTTCTTAAAATAAAGCTTTCTTATTTAAGAAAATGTTTATTCTGAGATTAAATTAAAATGAGTAAAAATATCTGGGTTTGGTAGTTGGGTGGGTGATGGAATCGTCTGCAATTTGCATTGTCAAAGAACTCATTCAGCGCCCAATCTAATACTGACTATCTCCTTTCTCTTAGAAGGAAATTTAGAGTTTTTTTCGTCTTAAGTAAAAAAAAAAAAAAAAAAAAAAATCCTAAGTTGCTAGTCTCGTAATATAAGTTATCTTATTTTTTTAAAAAAAATAAAAACATACTAATTGTTGCATGCTAATTCTAATATAAAACATTTTAACTCTTAAACATTCGAACTAAAGCATTTAAACATTATCCTTGTCTATATTAATAATAGAATAGAATTTCAGGAATAATAATTCGAGATACTAGTCCTCTTGTGTATGCGTGTTAATTCATTTTCCAGTCTTAGGTTAGATAGTTTCATACTGATGTGAAGTTTGAAGAGTGGGGTATCGAATCAAGAGTCATTATAGTTACATGATTTCACTTTAAAAATGCTAGAGCTATCTCAGATTTCATATGTACTAAACGGTATGTTAATCTAATGAATGTACTTAAATTTATCAATTCATATTTTGCTTATACGTGTAGCCTGATGAAAAATCCTGTAGGATCTCTCGTCATTAGAATCAATGCTCCTTCAATTTTCCTCGTCCTTGTCTCATGAACTCATCTGGAAAGCTTTTTCCGGCAGTAACTATCAAAGCAAAACTTCTAAGGCTAGGCTCAAGGCCAGTTTAATCAATTTATTTTTGGTTTATGTGTTAATATTTAACTTGATAGGAATAAATTTTCCTGATGTGCACTTCCTTATGTAAACAGGATCTTATCTTTCACTTCACTTTACAAATTCTTTGTTCACTTCAGTGACATTGTAATTAAAATTACTATATATTTTTAATATATTGTATTTATAAAGTGATATATTAAATATCACTAAAGGATTTCTGACTAAGAAATGTCTAGAGCTGTTGGGTTGTGGAAGGTTGCAAGCAGATCGATTAAAAAGATTAGTTTTAAATAAATAAGTTTATAAAAATACAAATTCTATGCATTATAATATTATAGAATAATATTTATAATAAACCAGGAGTAAATGATTTTCATTCAATAATTCTTTCCTATTTCATCAGTTCATTTAGTTGTTACAATATTTACAAACTCTGAACATCTGCTTAAATAATAATTTGTACAAATGTGGATGCCGTGCAATCATGATTTATAAGTAAATGAAAATAAACACATTTTCACAAAATTAATCTAAAATAAATCATTATTATGATGTCAAATTAAAAATGTATTGTAATGTAAAAACTAGATGGACTAGTTTATTTAAAAAAAAGAGTCCTCACAATGTGCATTAAATAAAAGCGGCAAAATACCTAAATCCACTAGATTCGTAATGATTGGGTGAAGGGGGAGGGTCAAGATGAGTATAGAGCCCAGATCACTAGTCTAAGAGGATGCCATAAAGAAAAAGTTATTATGTAAATATTTTTTTTAAATGAAATATCATGAGAAGGTGCCTACGTCACAGAAACCCGCCTTTATTAAATATATGGTCATGAGATAAAAAAAACAACCATTAATTCCAAATCATTAATAATGCACAGGCAGAAAACTTCTTGATGACCCATAATATGGTTAAACATGATATACTTCGTGTTAAATTTATGAACAAAATCATGTGCATCATTTAAAAATAATATATCATCAGAATATTTTGAACTTATGGGTTGCAACTTTATGATATAACTTTTTCACGTTTCAGCTAATTTGCGATTGCAATTTCTATAACTATTGAATGAGTATCTATTGTTAAAATCAGTGGAAATGTTATACTTTCAACTTTTTTTTTATATATATTTTCAAAATATGGCGCATTTTATGCTCTGTCTCATGTTAAAAATCACATAAGCATTTCAGAGAAATGCATTTTCCCTTCAAAAGATTTGATTCAGTATTTGACATGGATCTATAAATTTGATGCCAAGAACACACACCAAATTTCATGCATGTTTTTGATTTACCGTAATTACATACATAAACTCCACGTAACATTTATTCTCACACCCGAAGTTGTTCACACTTATTCATGATTCATGTGGATAAATACGGAAAAAATAAAATTATATCTATGAAGAGTCCGATGCAGAGTCTGAGCATCGATATATTTAGTCCAAAAGACGATACCAATCAACAAATTTGATGAAGGAGACCAAATACCAAATTTCATTTGTTTATCTCGTTTTATTTTAAAGCTTTCATAATCACGGAATTACATAAATAGACAAATATGATACAAAAATTCATTTTCAGGTCCCATGGAGGTCCAAAAACCTAAAGATTAATCAAAATTTCGAGATTGACATTTTTGACGATTTCAGTATTTTCTCTATATTTCATTCAAGAGAAAAAAAAAGAGAGTAAAATTGAAGACAATATGTAGTTAAAAAATTAAAATGTTTTATGTTTTCAATGTATTTAAATGATAAGTACAAAATGACTACCAGAATGATCAGTGTTTTAAATTATAAGTATAATATTCGAACGCTCACCAGCATTTTTTTCTTGGCAATATCGTTAATAGTCCTAATACTAAGAAATACATAATGCTGCTTCAGTTAGTCTTTATATTATTCTTACCATTTGTCAGTTCTTTTCTAAAATATTTATTAATTATTCCAGGGTTCTCATCCGAAATAATTAGGAAAGTGAGCAATGATTGTAAATATTAATTTCATCCAGTTAATTTTATGATTCTGAAAGTGGTTTAGATAAAAGTGTCTGACTATGTTTACATTTGGCGTTAATTTTTGAATAATAAATGAGTTTTGTCACATAATGGAATGTATTAATAACAAGGAAAATGAAATAATGTATCATTTCATCAAAAAAGTAAGTAGCGGTGAAATTAAAATGAATCATACTCCATTTAAAATGACTATTTTGCTGATTAATTTTTAGAGGAGTATTGCTCTAGCTGATATATATCACTGACATCTTCTTTGACGTGAATTTACACCAAGACTATAATAAAATTTTTCAAATAATTTCATTTGCATCTTTATGAAGTATAAAGTTCGTAAAATATTTTCGCATCGCAAATGGAAATTTTATATTAATTTCTGAATTAATTTTTATGTATTATTTTTCTAAATGTCAAAGGTTAAAAATGGTGGATGTCGAAAATAATAATTTGAGATTTAAGAATATGCGGAAATGATTTAGAATATGCAAAAATACATCAACATTCGAAATATTCAAAAAATTTTAATGAAGATAGAGATTAAAAAGTAGGCATGGAGTTAATATACTAAATAAACTTGGCGATTATTTTTGCCTTCTGATTTAATTTCCTTTGAGATTGAGTTTCTTCGAATTTTAAATATGAATGCAAAGGAATATAGTACAGGAAAATATATAAGATCATCAGATATGTAATTATATTATTATTGCATTTAGTTCTTTGTAGTTATTATTAAAGAAATCATGTTAGCAGATATGGCTAAATAATTGGACACTACATCAGCATTTGGCATTATGTACTCTAATAATATAATTTATTTTAAGTTTCTATGAATTTTTATATTGTTTTTAAGAGTAATATTTAATTTGTATTAACATTGTGTGTCTTATATTTTTATTTTAAAAATAGTTTTTGGAAAAAAATATATTAGTCTTATTAGTTTTGCAATAAAATAAACTTAATTTTGTTTTAATTTTTGCCATAAAAATTTGAACAAATTTAATACTTTTACTCTCTACTTTGCTTTAATGCAACCATTTATTGCTTTATTATTTGACATTCATTTTATGACTCTATTGTAATATAATAAATATATTGATTAAATCTTAACAGAGTTAGCCGAATTAAAATACCATTTTAATTTTATTCTTCCGGAGTAATTTAGGTTTAAAATAAATTTGATACTTTCACTATAGCTTAGAATCCACAGATATTATCTAATGTGTCTGATAAGCATTAACAAGCTTTAACCACACAAATTATATATATGAGCTATCTTTATATGATGCGTATGTTACAATGTGAGACTTTTAACCCAACATGTGGATTCTTTGACTGTAATTTTGGTTGAAAGTGTAAAAATAGAAGTTTGTCAATTTTAAGACAAATGCGATATTTTAATATGCCAATCGTAACAGTTTTCTTGACGATTTTTATTCAGGAATAATGCGAAGATTATATTTACTATCAATAACAAGGGTTTAAATAAATTAATTAAAATAATGTACAGTAAAATCTTTTGAATTCGCCGTTCGAAAGATTGTACCAAAATGACATATTAAAAAAAGCATTATGTCATCGAATCTTATTAGTTCAAAACTAGTAAACTAGTTACTTTAGTCGTAAATTTTAATATTATAAATCTGCTCTTTTTATCAGGTTTGCTAATATTTTGATATATTATTAGGCCTAAATTTTCAGACAATGATATTAAAAATTATACTTAAATTTTTTTTAAATGCCAGCCTTTTTTCAATAACATAATGATAATTTTTCTTGAATGACTATACATACAAGTTGCTCATTTTAATAGTGACATGACAGTTAATTTTTAAACCATTTGAGATAGGCCTATAGTTTCAATTGGTTAAAATGCTCAGAGTTAATCAATAAATGCATTACAGAAATATTACAAAATCTAAATTTTTATACAATCCGAAATCTTATTAATCAAGCTGAGTAAAATATTGACACACTAATAATTAAGACAGGGCGGGTAGTCTCCCAAAAATTTTCTCGCGTAAATGTGTTATTTCAGAGAACGTCTCGTATAGCATTAGCGTACGTAATAACGAAATATTATTAATGTTGCTAGTGAATTTAGCATTTTTACTGAATCTATCGTGTGATTCTTGACGAGTTTTATAGCGGTTGATTTGGTTTGGTTTGGTTATATTAACGTCCCGTTTGAGGCAACACTAGGGCTATTTTGAGTTTTTTAGCGATTAATTTCTAGTATGCGATTAAGAGTATCCAAATATCGAATTTGGGTTTTAGACGAATTCTTCTCAACCGATTGAAACAAAAATCTGACACAAAACTGCATTAGTAATTACAAAACCCATACCGAATTTGATAGTCTCCTGAAAGTAAAAACTGACAGACGGTCAACCCCTTGTTATATTAGGCTCAAAATTTGATAGTTATCCACACTTAAGATGTTAAATATGTGTGTGGTCAATTTCCACACACTTACACACACACACACACACACACACACACATACACACACACATAGTTTTAATTTGTACCGACTGATTCCATACTGAAAATTCTTACATTCGTGTCGGAAACATTAAAAAGTAAGACTCGCAAACGTAGCAGTTTTTAGAAAATGAGCGGACTGATTTTAGATCTTTTGTTCACCGCTATCATTTATACTACTCACTTTGGAATTAATGGTTACTTAAAATTTCATCTAAACATTTTTTTGTTGCTTGGTTGCTCGATAAAATATTTTTAAACTTGATGTTTTGATATACACATAGATAAATAATTTTAATAAAAATTAAAATAAATAAATAATAAAATAAAATTTAATAAACAATTTTAATTAAAAAAAGTTAAATATTTTGGACTAATTACCTTTGACGATTTGCTGGTTTGTCGGTGATTTTGCTTATATTTAATTTCATTTATGTATGATTTCATGTCCATGATTCCGTTAAATTGACAGAACATGTAATTGTTTTACATCTGCTCACGGTGTACCTGAACTTATGTACTTCTGTTCATACCGTTCACCTATCCTTTAAATTTCGCGGCATTGTAACTTCATTTTTTTATTCCCTTGATAACTACATATATCTTAAACAATATTCTTTTTCTTTAGCTTTTAACAATCAAGAAAGAAAATCACATTATTAAATATTTTATAAAACAATGAAAACGGTTTGAATTTCAAGGCACCAATATAATCTATTGTTGAATATTTCGCAAAAAACTTTTACATTCAAAATTTAGAAAAATTTTGCATAATTATCAAACTGATATCTTTAAAAAGACAATTATTTAAAATTTTGTAATAGCGTAAAATAACACGTTTGTAAGTCATCGCGAAAACCCTTAAAATTCAAAATATTTGTAATTAATTAAAATTCTTATTAAAATTACAAAAAAAAATCTCTCCGAGAAGTACATTTTCACTCAGCTTCATATACATGTGTCATATTTGGTAGCTGTAGATCAGATCATCTAGCCTTCAGAGAGCCAACATGCACACACATTCATCATTATTATTAGTATAGATTTTCTCAGTTAAATATTTTAGAAGCCTTACACCGTTCTGTCCATTGTGCTCAACGTTTTCTTAACTAATTTTCTATGTATATCTGTCTGTCTGTCCAATTGCATAATAGAAAACGAACAGCAGTGTTGGAAATTGGACACACTTGAAAAATATTTCACCATTGCTTAGTTATAAAGTTAAACATTAATTTAAAGTACAACGATATTTCAAAAATTTTATTAAAAGCATGAAATATTCTTAATATAAAGCAAAACTCACTGAATCTTCATGTCATGAACATTTACAACGGCATAAACAAATTAGGATGAAATATTTTTAACAGCAATAAAAACGAATTAAGTTTCTTTACAGTGAAAACAATGAAATATCGTGTTATGAAGTAAATTCTAAAATACTTTTAAAATTATTAAAAATAGAAATGGAATTATACAGCCAACAAACTGGAGTCAATGGAAAAATAATTGTTTATATATTAGTTTAATTTAAAAATTATTTTTAGACTGTAATAATTTCGGAAGCTATGCTGAAAAGAATTCAAAATTTCGATTAGAATTTTTCTTAAATTAAAATTTTTAAAAAATGGCTACGATTGGCATTTTCATATTCCAAAGTATATCTGAGCAAAATTTGGTTGTTGCAATATATAAGAGAATATTGTAAAAATCACGCAGCTAAAAACAAACTTTTCTTCGGTTAAATTTTGGTGAAATGCCCTTCTCGAAGATGTATAAACTCTGAATGCTTTCCTCTTTTCCTGTCTATATAGGTCCTCTTTTCATATTTATTCATAAAATATTTTTTTTAAATTTGAGAAAGTCCGAAAGAAAAATATCGTTCTTTTAGTGTGTTGCTAGTTTACTAAGTTTTGATCCTTCTCCGTTCTCTAAACAAAAAAAAAAAAAAAAAAGCTGTGGTAAAGATATGGATGTTTTAGAATATTTATAGTGATGCCTATAAAAAAAGACAGCATAACACATAGGGAAAAGTGTTTTCGATATACATTTTATTAATGGGATCCTTTTGAAGAATATGCGAGAAATTCTATCACAAAACACATCCAATATTTTAAAGCTTTGGACGTTTTAAAAGGTGAGCTCTAGGAGTTGAGAATCAATCAAATAATCCCCAAACTCTGCGGTATATCCATTTAACCTCAAAGTGGATTGCATTTGAAGACTGCCGCATGAAAGTCTGCATACAATATATTCGTTCAACAGTTTTTCTAACAAGAATTCTCTAAGAAAGAACTTGAAAGGGTCTTGTTTACTCAACCTCCTTTTTTTGTCAGTAATTGTGACGCACACAAGGATCGAATAAGAGAATTATGATTTTTTTTTTTATCATTTAGTATTATTAACATCAAGCATCATTAGAGGAACAAAATTCAATGCAATTTTAGGCATGCAAGTTTAAAGTATCAGTAAATTATTTTTAAGTGGGATTTGTGAAATACAAATGATTTTGCTTTTCAAGACCGTCGTATTATCTCTCAAAAGCAACCGTCTTCAAATTCTGTCAATTACAAATTTTTTCATTATAACTTTTTCTGGAATATTTTTTTTAACAATTTTCTTGTTTTAAACATATTATTATTATTTAAGATCTACTTTGTTTATTTATTTTTCTCTTTACTGAAAATGCATCTCATGATAGAGATATAACTTCTCTTTTCTTTTTTTTTTCTACACAAAGTAAACAAAAAGAAAGTACTGTAATTATCACTAAAATTAAACTGCGAAATTTTATGCTTTTTCACGTTTCAGACATGCCTGAGTTAAAAAAAAATTACATTTTTTCTTTCTCATATACGAAGTATACAAGCAGAACATACTGCAATCGTCAAAAATTTAAATGAGAGATTTTGACGAATCTCCACGTTTTAGATTTTATTGAATCAGAAAAACACATTTTTGGAGTTATGTCCGTAGGTTCCGACTTTCTTTCCTTTTCTTTTTGGTTTGGTATATTTGGATTTCTTTTTTTCTCACTTTATGTCTGTGCTATTGATACGTAACTAATTTGTTTGATTAATTACTATTTTTATTCTTTGGGTGGAATATTAGTGAAGAGGAAGAACATGAACTGAAAACAACCCCGGAGACCTCTGGTCTTCTACAGAATTCCGTTTCATGCTGTCTTTTCTTTGTTAAGGTTTTCCAATCTCTCACCTCAATAGCTTTCAAGTGCTTTGCCAAGCAGCCAATCCACACCTCCGTTTTGGTCTCCGTCTTTTCCGGGCTGTCAAATTTGTTAAGAAATGTAGGTCTTTACCAAAATACATGTACGAACATTCCATGTCCCAAAGCACAATGTCCTCAAGCCTTTTCCAAGTCGTTTTCCATAAAACGGCCGAGTATTTCTTTCTTTAGATTTTAACAACAAGTTTTATTTGGAGTGGGATGGTTAGCCCCATCCCCAACCCCCCAACCTGGAACACTAGTACCCTGATATAATCACCAGAAGCAGGCTGTACTCCCAGACCTTGGGTACCCTTATAGTCATCTTTTTCCCCAGCCATGAGCAGCTACACAGGGACTATTCTTTCACATCTGGTCGCCACATGAAATTTAAAACTGATAAAATATGTAATGGGTTTGTATTATAAAAGATCGAATATTTAAAAACTTTTAGAATTCGGTAAGAGACATAAAGAAAACCCCAATAATTTATAAAATTATGGAAAAAAAACCCTTCTTTTAATAAAATAAAGGAAACTGAATTAAAAAAGTCCGTTTTGAATGAAAATATTTTTTTAAGAAATTCGAAGTCAATTAAAATTGGCATAACATATCAAACAATGGCTTATTTTCCCAATGCATTTTGAAAAAGGACCCTAATTTCCTTCACTGAATGATATTTGAGCTATTATTTTCCAATTATTAAAAGATTGATCCGGAATCAATCGGCCTGACTTTTATCGCGATCAATATTTTTCAACTGCTCGAGGTTCTTTCTTAAATAGTCTTGTATAGACACTATTCACAGTGAATTAAAATGCTTAAATATCTTTAAAGCTATTTAGAAAGAATTCAAATCAGCACATTTTTTAAAATTATTATTTCGATTACTCTAAGAAATTTTTTAAAAAAGCCATTACTTGTGATTTCTAAATATTTCATGTTTATATCTATGAATAAAAGTTTTTTTTTTTTCACTATAAACTTATTTGTGAATACAATTCTTAAAAGTTCAGATATTAGTATAAATTTAAATCAAAGATAATTATCTTTTACCGATAGTAAGGACTACTGCTGTTTGTGGAAAGTAATTCTAATTCTGCATTATTTTTTCAGAATCCTTTGTGATAAGATTCAATATGAAGACATGTTGCCTCATCATAACCTTGCTGCTACTCTTTTCTGCATCAGATTGCGTCCTTTCTGCATCAGTCAGGACATGCATCATGTAAGTCATGTTTGTTTTCACATTTTCCCTTACGATAATCAATACGATGTATATTTGTTTCGTTAGTTAATAAGATCTACTGTTTATTTGTTTTCTCAATCAACAATAGATCTTTTCTGATAATATTTAAATAGTGATTTTATCGCTGTTTTAAAGTTAATCAAAGAATATTTGGTATTAAGAAATACAAAATAAGTGTCACTCGATATAAGAAATACAAAGCGAGTGCTTTTCAGTTGAATGAGGTGAATTCGCAGCAGACTTTGAACTTGAAAAAGAGGAATATCGACGCTGGTCAGACCTCGGGATTAAAATCTGAGTTGAGACAATAGATAGAGGGGAGATTTATGAGGAGATGAAAGAAGGAGGAGAATGACAGATATTTTGGACATTCGATTTGAAGCTGGGGATCGTACGAGTAAAATGCTAATGTGGTAGTGGCACTTTTTTGATCCAAATATGACACGGAAAGCGAAAAGAAAATACTATGCTCTGAGTGCCATATCCTTTTATTAAACTATTAAAATGAAAAGAATTTAGCGTTTTTTTTTTTTTTTTTTTTTTGCATATATTTTTCTCTGTTACACTAAAGTCTTTTAAGAATGTCACTGAAATAACCGTTTCAAAACAAATACTATCGAATCCCGATCCAAAATATGGTCTTTATTTAAGGCTTAAATGTAAGCCTATTTAATTATGATTTTATAAACATTTATCATGATATTAGGTTCATAATATTGAATATTATTGATGATTTTAACAAGATTTATAATTTAAAAAAAAATGTTTTATATTACTGAAAATTACAATCCACGAGTAATGATCTCTGTGCATACTGTAATCTTTCATTTTCAGAGAATCCGACGAATTGTCAAAGGAACTGTTGATGGTAGATATGAGAGGACTTCCACTCTGGCAATAGATAAAAAACAGTAATTTCACAAAACTAATGATTTGTATAAAAGAGTACTAAAGGAGCTCATTATTAACTACTCTATACAAGAATGAAAAGACTATAAAGCACCTAATACAAGAATCTTCCATTTAGAAAATTTTATAGAGTGGAAAACACACACACACACACACACACACACACACACACACACACACACACACACACACACACACACACACACACACACACACACACACACACACACACACACACACACACACACACACACACACACACACACACACACACACACACACACACAATGAAATCCGAAAAAGAAAACGCTAATAAGAAATTTAGAAAAGGTGCTGTGCTTTCACGTTGTTATAATCACAAGTAAAGTATTCGACTCGTCCTGAGACATATGGAAAAAATCCGAATGACTGGATCTTCGCGATAGTATTGATGAGAACTAAGGTGGAGTTCCTAAGGGCCGTCATCGACCACGGTACAACCCTTCCCGCCATCGGTGTGGGGTTGCCCACCCCAGACCATCTCTGTACCCACCAAGGTGGCGAGAACCAATCATCCTACCGGAAGTTTATTATCCTCATGTCTGAGGTGTTCATTTAGTTGAGAAATAAAGGTTAAGGAAGTTACTTAAATATTTTGGTCAAACATCTAAACTCAAATATATATATATATATATATATATTAAAAAAAAAAAAAAAAAACACCCTTCGATTTTTACAATTTACAAAACACACAATTAGACGAAAAAAATTACATTATTTAAAATTGCATACTGGATCAAATAATATGCAAGACTGCCCTGATGTCTATAAGGCAAATAAGTATCATTTTGATTATTCATTTAAGTACATTCATTTTACAAATTGGAATTGATATAAAAAGATTTATGTATCTATGTTCCAGCGCTGTTACCAGGACAGGTTATTAAATCTAGAGGTATCAAATTCGCTCAGATTTTTTTTTAATTGAGAATATTTACATGAATTTTTGTTTTGTTTTTAATTTCAATTAGAATTTTAATTAGTTAAAAATTAATAAAAATTTTATATTTTTCTTTAGAAATGCCAAAAATATTACAGTTCAAATGTGATTTTTATACTCTTTTTCAAAAATTGCCTTTTTAATGACAACAATTTAATTGCCCTACAATTTTTTGACTACAAAAGTTTGACAGTTTTTAAAAAGTACTTTTTGCGTGGTTTTCAATAATAAATTTCATTGTAACAATAAAATTCAAACTGTTTTTATTGTTTCATCACTTATTTAATCGAGTGATTTTCTTTCACTCTTGAAAACCATGGAAGAAAGATTTTGCTGATTATTTGTATAGTTTATTTACATAAGGAATTAAAAATAGGAAATATAATACCACAAAGTGCAATTTCAAAGATTACTCAGATACTTAAGTTTTAAACGGCACTATGATGTCATCGAATTCCACCTTTAATGAGAAAATGATGAATATCTATATCTAAAATACTTAATTATGTAATTTAATTAATACTTATTAAATTTAACTTTTAATTAAACTGGGAATATTGGAGAAAATTACCAATAACCAATATTCTCAACAGCTGGTCGCCAAAGGTGACTAGTCTGAAATAAAATAGTCTGGACTAATCTGAACTTTAAAAAGCAAGAGCAGACAAAAAAAAAAAAATCATTGTTCAACAAATGTTGAAAGATTTTATCAGTGTGATTTCACCAGTTTTATATATAATATTAGTTTATCGTGATGACATATATTAGCATTCTTAATTTGAAATAGTATAAAACAAATTTTCATCCTTTGGTAATACGTATTTTGGTCTGACTGTCGGCCTGCTTTATATAATACAAGTCTGTTTTTCTAAAATAGAATTTACTAATTTACTATAAATTTGTATTACAAAAATGGAATTTTTCGGATTTATTCTGACAGCCAAAAGAAAAATATTCCTTTATAAAATTTTGATATTTGGCAAAAATAGAAAATAAATAAATAAAGGAATATGACAAAAGTATTATGAAAAAAAGATCATGGTCCCATTTTCTAGAAATCAAGTTTCCCGCCTTTTTGACATTCGAAGATTTTCTACATCCTCCATCTCTGCTATAATTTTCAGTTCAATATGTTTTAAAAATTTCGAAAGCATATTCGAAAGGGGATAAGGGGATTTGTTGATCATTAATGTGATTTTCCGATGGAGTGCCAGGCAGAATTTCGAGTTGGCTTCCCTTCTGTCTTAATAATTAAATCAAGGAGGAAAGAATATGCTGCTTCGGTATTAAACATAAAAGGGAATTTTTTTGAAAGGAAACGTTGATGGATTCATTGAAAAATTTTTACGTTTTATATGAAAAAAAAGTAAAACATCTTGAAAGCCTCTCGACAGATAAACCTTAAAACATTCTTAAGAACAAATATATTTTACTGTAGAGAAGAATTACGATTTCTTTCTTCTTTCTAATATTTAAAAACTAAGACTGCATATGTAAAGGAATTCAGTCAGAAGACTGTTGGAAGCATCTTTTCACAAACTTTGTATTTAAATAAAATAAGTTGTTTCGTTCATTGTGTTTCAAAAAGTGTAGGGTTTTTAGAGTCGAAAATTCTACACTTAAAAATATTATTAAGATTGTTATGTATTAAACAACTATTTTTAAATGATTTATAGTTAGTTTTGCTTATTTTAAACCATTGTCAACTGTTTTAAAATGTAACTCATTATTTTATAATATGAATTATAAAATGCTGTTAATTTAATAACTGCAAAACTTATTAAATGAAAGAAATGTTGGTATTAGTCAATTTTCAAAAAGCAGTATTAATTGATATTAATAATAAATACCATGCAATTTATCTTCTTTCTGGTCTTTATATATCATTCGTTACATAAATACGTGGCATTAGAATAGTGCAAACAAATTATACAATTGAAAATACATATAAATTAATTCTTAAACAAAATGGGTAAATAGAAAAAGTTGTAATTCTATAAAGATACCTTAAATACATGCTCAGAATATATGTAGATGCTCGAAGATAATTGTATCTTTCTTTTTTCCTAAGAAGAATATACATGTTTTCAGATTCATATATAAAATGATCCATTTAATTGCCATGATTTCCCTTCTGTACCATGTAAAAAAATTTAAAAAGAACATATAATTGTTTTACACCTATAAGTAGTTTTGATCCATAACTTATAGATATATAACAATAGAAATAATTTATAATGAATTTCGTAAATTATAAATTCCCTTTCCTTATTGACAAATAATTATAACTATTGATTCCTTTCCTTATATCGCACAAGGTAAACAATTATTAATACTTAAAGCGCTGGGAAAAAATTTTAGAGACAAGAAGCAAAATATGAATCAAGAACTGAAATCATGAATATGAGTCAGAAAACATTATATATGAATACATATGCTATATCATACAGGACATAGCTGAGATGCTTAGCGTATTTTCACGTATTCAGAAATGCTAAATAAGCATTAAGAATCCTGGAATATTATAAGAGTGCTGCATTAATTACACAGCACAATTTTTCAAATCTGAGATTATCAGCATATTTTCATGTATCGACAATTTCGAACATACAATAATGAACATTGAGTTATTAAAGATATTAATTAATTTCTGCTTTCCTTCTAACATAAATATAATCTTCAAAGAAAAACAACTGGAGTCATTGTTTCTGATAATAAAATAAAATATGTATTTTGTAAAAGGCTATTTGCTATTAATTTTTTGTTGAATAAATGTTATAGTAAATTAAATATTTGATATTCTGATTTTTTAATATGAATTGCGATGTTTGATATAATGTTTTGTTCTAAATTTTACTTTGTTCTACTAATATTAGCAAAAAAAAAAAAGTGAAAAGATTTTCCTAGTTTCATTCCGGAACATGGGAAGAGACGAAACTGGAAAGTAGCATTCCGAAAATTCGAACTGTTTTAACTAATCTAGCTTGCATGTCTAACCATTTTACCATAGACCCAGAATAGTGTGAATAAAATGAGCTTGTACTCTGAATTCAATTATATTTAAATGAATTCAAGCTATAAATAGAAGAATGAATGAAATTAGTAGAAAAATAAATTAATCTAAAATAGAAGAGTGAACGAAAGAGTAAGACAATAAATATTCAAGGTCATATTTTACTTAAAGAATATGAGAATGAAAATTAGTCGAATAACAAAAATATTATATCTATAATGAGAAATAATATACAAATATCATTAAATATAAAAGTTCTAATAAAAAGCTAATGTCAAATTAAACTGCATCGAGAAGTTTCCTTACTTTTGATTCTTTGCTTTCGATTTCATATTTCGAATGTGATTGAAACTTGTCTACCCGAGCCTACATAATTGAAACAAGTTTTATAAATAATTCAAATCCTAATTAAACCTAACATTATAGATGGAATTTTTCAGTTGGTTATAGTCCTAAAAATTAAATATTTTTTGTTTTTTACAATTTTGACTGGTATTTGCCACTCTTTTCCTCCCATAAAGAATATTTTTCAAGGAAAAATTTAAAATAGCGAATCAATGGCTTCCCATTTGATATCCGATTATAGAATAGCATATTCTTAAGCCTCCAAAAGGGAAATCAACATTTTTTTCACTCGAATTCTTAAAGGTAATTCAACTTAGCTAAATTATATGCAATGTTCTGTATAAATTTTACTTCTCCCAATCTATTTCAAACGATAAATAAAAAAAAATATTCTTCACATTTTAAAAATAATTGCAACATTCAGACGATAAAGTAAGAATATAAATATAATGTTACTATTTCGTTTTAACTTAAAAATATAAAATCATAAACTATTAAAAATTAAAACATTTATCACAATAATTATAATCCTTTTAATAAATTTAATTTTAAATATTTATAGAAAAAGGCATATAGCGGTTAAACGGAAGC
The DNA here is from genome assembly GCF_947563725.1 of Argiope bruennichi. NCBI lineage: Eukaryota > Metazoa > Arthropoda > Arachnida > Araneae > Araneidae > Argiope > Argiope bruennichi. The sequence continues at coordinate 80,132,201 of NC_079156.1, forward strand.
GGGGTAATTTTTTGTTGACAGTTTTAACGGTTAAACCTAGAAAAGAAAGAAATATGACATTAAGAAAATATTACTATGTCGAATAAATAGGCAAGAAAAAAATAAAGATTATTTGGTGCAGCCAAGGAACAAACTGAATGAAATCAATATCAGTGCAAAATATGGTAAGTTTACAAAATACGAGTTATCAAAGGAAAACTTTTTTCCTTTTTGCCATTAAAACTCTCATGATCGGTATTTAATTTTAAAAAGTTAAAAGAAAACAGTTTTTAAAATTATGCTTTTATTAATGAACTAAAAATATTTTTTTATCATTTTTTAATCTTTAGTTAATTATTACGAATGTCGTGAAGTGTTGAAGTCATTTTTTTCTCAAATTTATCAGGAAGTAACTCTAAGCAGATAGAATTAAAATACAATTGAATTAATAGATTCCTTATATTTAAGTTCTGAAATTAAAGCCATTTTAGTTCTTTGTTTATTTTTGTTTTAGTTCTTTGTTTTATTTTTCAAATTAGTCCAATATTCAAGATTATTTTAAAGGAATGAACAAACGTTTTCGTAATCTGAAATCTGATCGGATAAAGTATAGTGAACTCCAGCTTAAAATTCATTTTTACTCGTATTTTTTCTGAATTCATGAAATCAAAAATCAGTTATTTCTAACAAATTTTTTTATCAGTATGTGCATCATGGTGGAACGAAAATGGCCTTAATTTTTTTTTTTTTTTTTAGATTTTAGTTTGGTAATAATGCGAAAAAGCTGCCTTTTAGGTTTAAAAACAATTTTTAAAAATTTGGTTGCAGTATTATAATATTGCAACCAAGTTCTCTTTGAATTTTACATTCATCACTTAGCATGGACAAAAGGATATTTTCTAAAGCAGCAAAGTACTCGTTTCTTTGAATAATCTGGTCTTGAGAGATAGATCTGGTCTAACGTCAGAGAGATAGCGTGAATATGAAATAAGGTTAAAAAGATGTTTGGAACCATTACATGAAGGTTTTAACTTAATATTAAACCACAAAGTAATTTTATCCAATCTTGTCTGTTTGATGGATCTGGTTGGTTTGCCTCTTTTTGTAAAAAACACTGCTGTTCTTCAGCGTTGCCATTGTCACCCGTAATCGTTTCTGATACACTAGTATTTTCCGTTCTTGATTAAACTTAATTATTCTCTGTAGTTCTTTACTCTTTCTTACTTCTTTCTTCCTCAAAGCGCTTGTGGTAGCAATATCAATATTACCTACAGCCATTTTCCTGTTTGAGCGTTGATCGGTTAGACACTTTTATTCCATAACTGGAACTTTTTTCTTTTATGCGAGTCAGCAATATCAAATAAACATTTAGCTTCTTCTCTAAGATTGGAATCAAACTTATCTGAACATTTTTTACTTTAATAAATTCCCTAATATAGCATGATAAGCTTTTATCATTTCTGAAATTCTTTTGCTAGAAGCAACAGGAATAGAAGCTTTTGACCATACTTTTTCAATTATGGGAACTAAAGTGTCACATATTTCACCTACAGAAGGATCCTTCTCTGAAGTAATTTTGAGGTTTTGCCTAATATAACAGTAACACTGCATAACAGATTCGTAACTAGGGAGTTCAACTTCAAGCAAACCACTAAATTTCTCAAAAATAGAATGCTCTGACATTTGTCTTATCTTCACTAATTTAGACTCAGCCATTTTTACTCACAACAAAGCACACAAACTAACAAATCATTTACGTTATTCAGTTACACAATAGACGGAGTGGAGACGCCAACTCAGCTGAACACGGTAAAGCTACTGAATTGAAATCAGGCCTGTACTTGTCACCAGACGCAGAAAAATCTTTGCCTTACTTCAATAATAACTGCTCCGGCCACGACTGTGAGCCTACCAGTGCAATAGTAAAACTGTTTTTATGTTTACATTCATACTACAACGTCTATTTAAAGCTTTTTATTTCACAATCGAGGTACGCAGAAATCCTTAAAAAGTTACAAAAAGTTTGTTTTTATGAAACTTTAACGTCCTTGCGGCATTGAATTTTTTTTTCTTTTGGAAAACAAATGTATAAAATTCATGTTTATTTTTTGCATGGTGTCTGAAGTCCAAAAAGTTTTAATGAAATCTTTAATTTTTAACTTCAGAATAATTACCTTGAAGATTTTGCTCCGGGAGTTAACGAGGAGATTAAATTTGGCACTTTTTTTCTTTTTCTAAACACTATTGTTCTTTCCTATTTTGTATTTTGACATTAGAACTTTTTATTTTTTATTATTCTTTTAATTTCATAGTTTACATTCTTACTGTTATTCATTAATTTTTTTTTATTATATCTATAAATAAGATATTTGAGATTTGATTAAACTATAAATTCTAATTGGGACATATAATTTTTTTTATCAATTTTATGATAATATTTCAATTTAACAAATATAATTTATATTAGCTAAATTTTTTATTGTTTTTGCTTTTATATTTAAGATCAAATTTTAGAAAAAAAATTGCGTACCTTTAATAAAGTAGTGAGTGAGACAAGAAATAGAACAGATAGTGATGTTTCTAAAATTATAAAGTTTAAATGTCTATTCAACACTGTTGTCTATTCAACACTCGATCACACATATTTTTCTCGATGAAGCTTATTGAGAAAGAATAGTACAAGATATTTAATTCATATGAAACGAAAGCAATGCTATAGGCGTTCATTCATTCCGTCAAAGGTGGCTAGTCTACAATATCAGCAACTTGCGAAGCGAGCAATCAGGAGATCAATGCCACAGGAACTTTTTTTTTGTCTCATAAAATTAGAAACAAATCAATTCGCAATCCAACATCCGCTGATTATTATGCAGATCGGGGCGTCTAATGTGTTTTCCGACTCATCAGCGCGATTTTTACTTGTTTATTCGCTGTTTAATGGCAGGCAATCTTTTCCCGCCATGTTTCAATTGAAATTCTATTGCGAAGGCTTTGAAAGCCCTTGGGATATCAAGTTGGACTAAATTGGAACTTCTCTTTATCTGTTCTTAATTGATTTTCGAATGATTAAACAAGGGACATAAGCATTACTTCAAATGAGTAGAAACGCTTGTACTTTAGCTTTATCAAAAGGTGTGTTATCTTTTGTTCCCTGAGTGATGATAATTTGTCAAATTTCACTCCATATGCAGTAGCGGATTCCAACTAGACAAACTAGGCAGCCATCTTGGGCTGCTAGAATGAATGGGGACTCAAGCAAATCGATTAAAAATCTTTATTTTCTGCGTTGCCAAACAATTAATTTTGTAAAAAAAAATTCTGACAAAATGTTAAATTATTAGGATAATATTAAACACTTGACCATGTGTAATTGTTCCGGTTCTTGTGTATTTAATTGTATTCACTAAGTTGTTAGAATATTTATGAACACGATGCCTTTGTTTTATTAATATTGTGGACAAACCCGGATACAAGTCAGTCTGAAATCACAATAGATAAAGATAAAAATATTTTCACGAAATTAATTAAGTATTAAAAAACTAACTTGAAAAAAACTTTAAAAATGGGCGGAAAAAAGAAGCTAAATTGATAAAAATGTCTAAATCTCCCTGTCCCTAAGAACTAGAGGTATTTGAAATTAATTTGTCCTTTTTTCCTGAGTATGTAAAATAGCATTAAGTAATAAATTGCTTTGGTATGTACGAATAATTTATGCATATATCTGTATGATTAAATAAATAATATTTTAGTGATCAAATGTTTCTAAAATTCGTATGTAACTTGGTGGTTAAATCTCGTCTTTCGGCTCGGAGAATCTCTGTTTGAGATTCAACTCCATTTAAGGTCTGCCATGTATGAGGACCTAATGCATATTAAATCTACCATCTTGGATCAAATATCCTCGTATTTATGTGACTTAAAGGTTTGAAAGATATATTACCTACATAGAAGTCATCTCGTCGTCCATGTTTAAAAATTAGATTTAAATTAGTCTTTTAGATTCATTGAAATCAAAATTAAACATAAAACTACAAATGTAGCCATAAAATAGCATGCTAAATTTTATTTATTTGTCACAGCTTTTCTGATCTAGCGTATTTGCATATATACAAAAATATCGACCAGCAGATCAACCCTTTGACAGATTTGATTGAAAATTTGATTTTAAAAAATCTGTATTTTATATGCTATACCTGTGCACTGAATTTTATTTATCAAGTTCTTTCTATTTTGTAACTATCGCATTTATCGTCTGTCTCTCCGAACTGACAGACTTCTTCAGAATCCGTTCAAAATTTGATAGAAATCCATAAAATTAGTATAAAGTCCATAAATCAAATTTTATCCATCTAATTCAAAGCGCTTTTGAGTATCGTGTTCACAGACAGACATAATTGAAAAAATATGTTTTTCGGAATCAGGTAGATCTAAAACTTGAAGATTCGACAAAACCTTGGGTTCGAATTTTTTGAACGTTGGGATCTTTTTTCTTCATATACTTCTTATATCAGAAAATAAAAATGAGCTCATTTCGCGCTCAATGATGTCTAAAATGGGGAATTGCAGAATCTCGTAGTTAATTATTTTTAATGATTGCAAACGTTCTTTGCGCATTGTTTATGTACCGAAAATGGTAATACAAAAATCAACGAGAAAATTGATTAATGATTACTTTAACCGCATTAGTGTTTACCGCTCACTAAAATTTAACACTTATTTCGGAACATTTATCTATTTTCTGAGTTTAATTTGTTCAGCAGAGTTCTCTATTGAAGGACAAACGTGGCCATCGCTTTACTAGTAACTTGTATTAAGAAAGAGCATCGAACAATCATACATAATCTTAAGTTGCTTACCATTAACAACTGGACAGTAAAACCCACAATCCAAATCAAACACCTGGCCTTATTGTTGCAGAATGCTTTTTTGTCGCATTATAATGAAGACCCACACGCATGGGCACTATTCATTCGGAATTTAAAAGTCTTGAAATATTCCTTTGCAACCCGATTTTACTCCAAAATTAGTTTAAAGACGGATAAAACTTACATCGTTGGACATTTTGGACCACCCCAAAACCTTCTCGCCTTCCTTCCCTCAGCTATATACATGCTAGTCCTTGTTAGCCGTTGGACTAAATGCATCATATATGCAAGGGAGGATAAGAAATGGCAGCCTCTTTCAAGTCCTGTCTTTTTATACAGACAGCTCAAAAATGAAGTGTGTTAAAGTTTTGATTTGTTCACAGGTTTCAGAGTTTAGAAGATTCAATCAAATTAACGTAATAGGATAAACCTTAGCATAGAGAGGAAATTTTTGGTATCTTATTATTTTGAATATTTTGAATCAGTGATAAATACATCAATCAACAATTTGATACCAGATTGTTTTTCTTGCAAACTCTCTTTTCCTTCGTTGCGTGACTTCCATACAAATTTCATGCTTGTAATGCTGGAATTTTATAATGTATATTTTTTTTCACTGTTGATAATAAATTATATATTTAAAGCTTTGTATAACTCTAGACTGCAACTGACAGTAGAGTATCTTATTATACTCTCAAATCTTATTTTTAAACTGACATTTATTTTATTAAATTTTTTTATTTTATGTAAATGATCCCAATTGGTAGTGAATTAAAAAGATAAAGAATACACGATTCTATAATTTATATAATAATAAATCATAAATATGTTAACCTTCCGTCGGGCGCAATGCAAATCCTAACACGATCGGGCGCAATTCATCTAAGAGATTAATGTACTCAATTAATGCAATTTTTGAATGTATGTTAAAAAAAAACATATTAAACAGAACTTTTCACTTACATTTGAGTATATTTAGTATGAGTATTTGAGTATATATGAGTACTCAATTAATGTGACTTCATCTCACAGATTAGTTGCGCCCAATGGAAGGTTAAATACTGCAAAAAAAAAAAAAATACACCCCGAAGTTTTTAAGAACACATCGAAAATAATTTTTTTCTAATCTAAAGAAGCCAAAACAAAATCATGAAAGTACAAAGAGCTGGAAATAATGCAGTGAAGAAATTAAGCCGCTACGAGTATCACTAGTAAAACGAGCGAGAATGTTCTTGCATATTTTCCAATCAAGGCCTTATTCCTCTCCCTCCACATGAAATTATGGACATTGAATAAGCCTACAAATACCTTACATGGCATTAGCGAACAATATAATTAATTTCGAACAATACAGTAATGAAATATAGAGCGCTGGCATAAATCTAACATTTTCACCTAATCTATCGCGCAAATAAATCTGTTTTCAATTATTTTTATTTAGCTTCTATATAAGCAGTGTTAAAGAAACAAATATATTGACAAGTTAAAAGAAAGAAAAACAATGAACACATTCAATTGCAGTTCATCTTCAAAAGAATTGACTTCAATAACTTATGCATAAAAGAATTAAAATTAGAATTTAATAATAATTTTAACCAAAATGACAAAAGAAAATGACAAAAATGCAATATCAATGCTACTGAAATACCCTAATACCGTGTTGTTCATTTACAAGTCAGTTAGTTAGTCAACACATGAGACTAAGTTTATCTACAAGCGAATTTGAGAACGTGAAGTATAGTTCTGTTATAGTTTAGTTCAGCTATATTAACGTCCTGGTTTAAAGCAAAACTTGAGAGCATGAAAAGAAGTCTTAAGCGTGATGTTCTAAAATTTGAATGTTATTTGAAGTTTAATTTGGACAAATTAACTTAAAATATCATTCGAATTGAGTTCGAATCCACGGCTCTTATAATCCACACACACACACACACACACACACACACACACACACACACACACACACACACCATGTGTTCCAAAATTGGAATGATGCTTGATTTTAATTTGTTAACTTTTCAATAACTATGTGTTTTTGTTGCTTGTAAATCAGATGATGGCATATAAGTAAATATCTTGATAATGGTGTAAAAAAAAATCTCGAGGCCTCAGAACCCGTCTGAATTGTGTTGAACTCATCGCATTTAAAACCTTTAGTCGGGTCATTTAAAAGATTATGACATGGAAGCATTTATAAGGTGAAGAATTATATCACATGTTATACATACAAATGAATTAAATTTCTTTCTTTCATTCTCTTCCAGAAACTGCGGTCAGTGTAAGAAGATGTACGGCGAATACTTCCTCGGTCAGCGCTGCGCTGAGGAGTGCATGAAGACGAACGGCTTTCTGGTGCCCGATTGTAACGAGCCCTCCACCATCATAAGATACCTCTCTAAGCTGGCCTGAGGTCACCTAGTCCCTTTCCACTTGTAATCTTCCAACACCCTCGAGATGGAAAATAAAGAAGGATTTTTATTCTTGTGAGAATCTCATTCACTGGAACTTTTCCTTTTTTTTTGTATGGTGTCCCTTTTCACCAAAAAAACAAAAAAACAACAACAAAAAAACAAAAAAACAACAACAAAAAAACAAAAAAACAACAACAAAAAAACACGTATTACAAACTGGAAAAATAAATTTTTTTTTAGCCCTATTTAATAATGCTTTAGTATTGCATATTCTGACAGCTTTCTAACTATGACGAAGTTTACATTAATATATTATATAAATGAATAAAAATCAATGAAAATGAAAAGTATAGTTGAACTAGTTTTGAAGGCAATAACACATCGAAAATGGAAGTAACTTCCTTTTAGTTTTAGAAAGGTCATTTCGTTAGTGTAGAAATGGAAGCCTATTAAATGATACATTCACCTTATGTTTATTGTGAATTATCAGTCTTAGGACAAATCTATAATTCTAACTGTTAGAAAATCATGCCATACATCACTGACACCAAAAAAGAAATCTTGGACATTTATGTTTGAATTGAATCCTTCCGAATATCCTCCACTTGGATAGTGAAATTACCAAAAACTAGTTTATTCGTTAATTAGAAATCTGGCCTGCCCTTACAAATATACAAATAGAAAATTGTAGGAAACAAAACTGTCAGTTTAAATTTAGGAATGATGATGTCATGTCCACGTTACCACGGAAAAGGGGTGCTGTAGCTTCTGAGGGTAAAGACCCCTGAGCACCCGAGGGCAGCAGTCTGACTTCTAGCTCATATGAAGATGAAACTCACACATTCGCTTGCACATCCCCTTTTTACAGGGGGGGGGGGCACATTCACACACCTCACAGATTGAACGCAGATGAAGAACAACCATGCCCGAACCGGCATTCGAACCCGGGACGCCCAAATCACGAAAAAGATGCGCTACCCTTATGCTAGGACGCCGGCAAATTTAGGAATAAAATGAATAAGAGAATAAAGTAAAGTAATTGAATAAAAAAAAACTGTAAATGAAAGAGAAGTGGCTTAGCTAAAAAACTACACTTGTAGTCAAAAATTCTCATACCAAATTTACAAATATATTTAACTCATTGCCTTTTTGAATTATCGTGTTTATTTGTTTCTGAAAGTAAAGACCGACAGACAATAAACCCGAAGTTGCATTTGGTTCAAACTTTAATAGGTATCTACACTATAGAGGCTAAACGTGTGTGCCGAATTTTATTCTCACATACTTCGGGTGTTAAATTTGTGTATAAAGTTTTATCTGTCAATTTCTCTTTGTTTTTATTCACATATATTTGGACAGACATTCTTTGAATGAGTTTCGTTTAAAATTCCATAGAAACTTTCAAATTTGGTCAGAAAACCAAATTTCATCTATCTAACTTGAATCGTTTTTGAGTTATCCAATTCACAGGCAGACATAATTCCAAAAATGCGTATTTCGAACCCAGGAAAGGTCTGGACGTGAAGATATTTGAAAATCTCGAGTCCGAATTTTTTGGCGGTTACAATAATTTCTCTTTGTACACTTCATGTATGAGTAAGTGAAAAGTCGAGAAACAATTACTTTATAATGAATGCAAATTATTTTATAACTTAAATGCAGAAATTCCAAACAAAAATAATATACTGACAAAATTTAAATTTTTTTCTTTTGTTGGAGAGAAAAAGCGTAATTTTTTTATGAACATTATCCTAATATTTTAAATTCGTAGTGAACTGAAATGTATAGAGAGTCCATAAAATAACTCTCCTACTTTAGAAATATCTCAGCCAAAGTTACTGAATGAAATGAAAACAGATTTCATATAAAGACTGTGTAAAGCATGGGAAGATGGACCCACAAAAAATTTAATAACAATTATCGTCAATAGGAAAGATTTTGGCTTTAACAATTCAAACAATGGCCAGTAGTTACGATGAACCTTCAGAAAACAGATTGTACGACATTTCATTAATGTTTCAACAATAATAAAAAAAATACATATACAGAATTGTATGAAGTTCACAGAAAATAATCTACTCGGCCACATGGTCCGTATGCAATATTTATGGCATATAAGATATTGCATCGCCGACCTTCGGTACATTTTTATAAAACTTATAAACTCATTCTTTCCACAACATTCATACAAAATTTGGTATATTCCGTATATTAGTTTTAGTTCCAAATTCCTCCAAACAAGGAAATATATTTAATGGTCATTGTTATATAAATATTTCTACTAATTTTAGAAATGAAAGTTGTCTCTTTGTGTGTGTTGGCGTTGTACAGGCCAGACCGTTTGACATATTGTACAGGCCAGTACAGGCCAGACCGTTTGACATATTGTACAGGCCAGACCGTTTGATATATTGTACAGGCCAGACCGTTTGACATATTGTACAGGCCAGACCATTTGATATATTGTACAGGCCAGTACAGGCCAGACCATTTGATATATTGTACAGGCCAGTACAGGCCAGACCATTTGATATATTGTACAGGCCAGTACAGGCCAGACCGTTTGATATATTGTACAGGCCAGTACAGGCCAGACCGTTTGATATATTGTACAGGCCAGGCCGTTTGATATATATATATATATATATATATATATATATATATATATATATATATATATATATATATATATATATATTGAAGAATGGTTGGTTTTTTGGTGTTTTTTTTGGGGGGGGGTTAATTTTTAATTATTTTTATTAAATAAAGTCCAATAATAGTTTCGCTTTTTTCCGCAACAAAATTGAATTTTACACCATTCCAAAATTTAAAAAAATGTCTTTAATGATACCACTTTAATAATTGTGCCAAATTTTCATGAAATCTGGTAATTTTTTAAAAATATATTGTTTTTAATATCCAACAATAAGTTATATTGTTGCCATGAAATTCAAACCGTTTTACATTGTTTCATCAAATATTTTCCATTGTTGTGAATCAAATATTGTTCCATTGTGATTTTCTTCTATTGTTGAAAGCTAAAGAAGAAGGAATTTGCTTACTATCCTTGTAATTTACAAGACAAGTAAAAGAAGTGATTTTATAATACCACGAAATTTAGAATTTAGATGAACTGGACATTTCTTTTTTCATAATTCACTGATATCATAAAACTGATTTCCATTAAAAAGGTTCACTTACATAATGAGCAGAACATATGACAATTAAAATAACATAGTTTTAATGTCTGACAATTTGAGGGAATCATTGATATGAAATTATATCTAAACGATTCAACAAAAATTTAATCTTACTGATATTTCCGGCGAACATGCTGGGCCTCAAAGGCGACTAGTTTAATAATAAATATAGGTAGACAATAAAGTCCTTACATAAGTAAAAAAAAAAAATCATCAAACTAAGAAGAATTCGAACGAATATCTCCAATATAAATATTTTACTAAAACAGAGTTGAGTAATTAATTATAAAATTAATTGACTAAAATTTAATTTAAATGCAAGTCGTCTTTGCGCAATTTTCTGATTTGCTCAATTTTTCAAATTTTATGATTCTCGGAAAAAGTGCAATATTCCAATAGAATTCACAATATTTAAAAGAAAAATTATTCGATCCGGATCTTATTATTAATGGATTGTGAAAAAAGATTTGACATATTCCTCGATGAGATACAACAAAAACGCCCCGATGTCATATTTAAAAACAATTTAACATAATTCAGATTTTCAGATAACATGTTTTCAGATTTTCATACTTCAGTACAATCTCAATTAACTGAAATTAGAAGGGAGGCTGCATCGGATGAGGATTTTTTTTTCAGTTAAGCCAGGAACATCTGTTACTATTTTCTCTCTAATTATTATATGCAGTTCTGAAATATTTTGAGCATAAAACAATTTTAAAATCTCTGCAGGTTACATTTATGTTCTTTATGAAAGGTAAAATATCATTTTTAGGATTATAACAAGTGCATCATCACTATATGCTTAAATAAAGTTTATAGCATATGAACTACTTATTAAAAAAACATTAAACTTTTGCTTGCTTCTTACCTTCCTCCATACAATTTCCAGCAACGATATCGCACCATGTTTTCATTTAGAAGGATGTCAGCTGGTATTGACACTCTAACACTGATCAAACGATCTTAGGACAACCTAAGATAACAATAACATATATACAGTAGTTTCTGTTGCCTTAAAAGAAAAAGCATTAAACAAAATTATAACACACATGCAGTAGAAAATCTGCAGCTGGTACAATGTTCATTTTTTAATTTCACTTTTTAAAAAGCGAGGATCCTAATTATAGAAGTAGATTATTGAAAAATATAATAAATTCTTGGGCTTCTTCTAATGTTCTAGTAACATCGTCTGACAACACTTTGTCGTTCATGTCATCTATTTCGAGCACTTTGGTCAAATATGTAAATGCCTCCAATAATGTTTTTACAATTGATGGATTCATGATTTCATTCGAACCACATGCAAGAATCTTTTTATCCACTTCGTAAGCCTTCGTTTTTATTTATATATTTATTTTTTTGCTTATATGTTGTTGTTTCCTATGGCACTTGCCATGGACAACCCCGTAGTTACGAAGGCAGCGATTTAAGCCGGTGGGGGAGCGTCTCTTGTTTTTATAGTAGCGCCAACTAGGGCCAAGAGTACGACTTTGCTACTCACGCATCACTCATTCGCTTGCACAACCCCTTTTTACAGGAGGGCACATTCATACATCTCACAGATAGACCAACGGAAGAACAACCATGCCCAAAATGGGACTCGAACCCAGGAAACCCAGATCACGGGGAAGACGCGCTATCCCTATGCCAGGACGCAGGCTTGTTTAGATGTGGATTTGTGGTTTTAGAGGTTTTTCAGACAACTTGAATTTTCGATTACCTGTGTTTTTACAGTGCATACAATTTTTTTTTCAATATTTCCAACCAAGTTGCTTATAAAAACGTCTAACACAGCTTCATGTTGAGTTTGTTACTGAAAATATAAATTTGTGTAAGAAATACCTTCCACTGAAACTGTTAAAAATTGCAATATAAAAATTATTTTTAAATTTTTGTAGGATTAAATTTTGATGAAAAGTGTTTATCGAAAAATTCCAAAGGATACTGTCAAAATACATCAATTAAAAGAAAAATTATAAAAATTTATAAACTTGAATATTTTTTCTGCTAAGAACTATCTGCTATTTTACTATGCATAACATATAATTAAAGTGCAGATTTATCTATTTTTGTAAAAAAATTAATTTAAATAAGAATATATAGAAAAGGCGAAATAGAATAGAAGAAGATGGTATTAATTTTTTTAGATGAATATAGAAAATTTTTATGTAATTTGATCAGTTTTGACCAAACTGAAAATTTCTTAACTTTATACTGTTTAATAAATTCGCCAGAAGTGCATTGGGTAATAAAATGTATTCACACCGAATAGCCCCTTGTTCCTGGAAAATGTTAGGTTGGGATTGCATAGAAAGAAATTATAGGATATTCCAGCGTATTTGCTATTAAATAATATGTGAGCTACTCTTATTATATAGCTGGATTCCTTCATCCTCAAGTTGATCGAGCATTAATGCAAAGAGATTGTTGAGAGAGTAAATTGAGACTACTAAGATTACATTCACAAAGAGCGGTTGAGTTGATGACGTCAGATTGAGAGCTCACTTCATCGTGTTATGCTATGGAATAAATGAATTTTTCGATGGCTCTTTTGGCAATAGAAAAACGTTTTTACAGTCTGATTTTTTTTATTGGAAGAATCACACATTGTGAAGTGATAAAAATGTGGAATATTTAATAGAAAATTCTAATAAAAATGGCTATTTTTCCGATTTAGTCTTTATGCAAGAGACGATGAAATAATTATGTCTACAGCCTTAACTTTAAGAATAGAAACCTTAATAATAAAAGACAGAATGATTATTAATAATTTGAGATTTTAAGATAAACATTCGTTTAAATAATAGTTACTTCACTTACTTCTAATTAAAAGCAAGATGTCTTATATTTGAAAACTTTTTCTTCAAAATGCCGCTGACTTTACAAATTCTTCTAGAAGATCCTTGTGTTTCCCTTGCTTTTTGATTCACATACCATGGAAATCCCAATTAAAACATCACAGTATATAAGACAGGGATAATTTATTTCTCTTTCTTTTTACGCCACTTCTTGACTAATCTGTTGCTGTGAGCGGACGTGCTTTGTCCGCGCCTTCTTGTAAATAAACATACTTGCCTGCCTCCCGGGAGAGAAAATAAAGCGAACTATAAAGCTTCAATGAGTCTTTCTGTCTTGGAAACTGCAATATGCTTCAAACAAAATAATGCTTACATATTGGTTAGTCGATAGGATTCGAACATATGTGGTTTAACCCCAATGGATTTCGAGTTTTCCCGCACAGGTTGGAATCCTGTCTACTCTTTAATATGTAAACATATAATTTTTTAATCAGAAGGCAGTTTCAAAGACAGTGAAGAAACTTTCGACTTCTTGACGTCATTTTATTTCATCTCGGGGAAACACGCATTATGTACAAGCAGAAGCGACGAGCACACACACAACACAGAACGACATAGAAAGAAATGAGGGAAAAGCTTATAAAACTTTTATTCCTGGTCTTATATATTGCTATGTTTTAATAAGGATTTCCATCGCAATGTCAATAAAAAAAGCAAGGGAAACATAGGGATCTTTTAGAAGAATTTGTCAAGTCAGCAGTATTTTGTCCTTCACTCGGAGTGTGGGAACGTTTAGGCTTTTAGCCGATTCAGCAATTTTTCAAAGCTTCTGTTGAATTAATTAGATAGAAAAAGTGGAATGGGATCAGGAAATAAGAGAATGTTCTAGAATGAAGCTAATATGGGCTAAATTGAGCTAAAAATTAAGAAATTAATTAAGTTTAAATTAAATTTTAAAATATCATTACATATATATATAATTTCAAAATTTTCAAACCATGTACTGATGAACTGACAACTGCTAATCAGTATTTATACCATATATAAATGGTTACAAAAATGGTTGTTTTATGCCTTAAATAGAATCGATTTTAAGAAAACTTATACTAAATACATTAGATTAGGACAAAATTGTAATTATATTTTATAATACTGACAGTATAAAGCATTCCAGCGTTTTCTCTCTCCTTTACCTATCCTCTTTTTTAAAAAATTTTGCTTGTTTTGGGTGTCACGTGCAGTCGTGTAGGTCTGAGGAAACTTAATTTCTCCAATAAATTTTAATTATTAATTTGAGAGTTGAAAACCTAAATAGAGAGATAGACAGTCCTGCTTTAAAAGAATTGAAGATGACTGGTTCAAATTAGTTCTCTCTCTCTCTCTCCATGGCATATAGGATCGAGACGAAGCAAGACTAACATTAACACAGAAACAATATGATCTAAAGTGCAAGAGGGCATGATCCAAAATACAAGAAGGCACATCATGGATCTTTTCTCATGGAATTATAATTTTTCTTAATTATCTCATTTCTTTTTTCATTTTACTATTTGAAGATAGTAAACACTAAAATTGGATAGATATTACAGAAAACGGGATATCTATAATTATAATGAAAGTGTAAATCCTTAGTTTTTAGTCGTATAATAGAAAAGGCGATCCAAGGTACAACAACCACTCCTATTATTTAAATGGATACATAGTGAGCAACACTCTCTACATACTTTTTATCTTAACAACAGAATTATGAGCCTAGAGTGCTTCGTTACTTCACGATAATACTTAAGTTTTCGTGATTTTGTTTAATCCTTTCCAAAGAAAACATATCAGCAAGAAGAACAAAAGAAAAAGAAATCGAAAAATAACCGGAGAAAAGGCGCGAAAAAAAAATGTCATCTTATTTCAATGAAAGTGTGAACTCTGGAGCAAATATTTGCTTTCAAACCGTAAGAAAAGAGTGTCTTCGGTAAGTAGTTTACTTTCAAAGTTTATTTTTAAATAAGAATCATAAACTTTTGCCCTTGAGGTAGATTTCATTCAGGAGATCCAAGAATTCGTTGTTCTGTTCCGATCGATTTTGAAAGGAAAATTCTATCGCTACAGGGGTAAGATCAAAACAAGCGTTTCTTATCTGCATAAAAAATGAATTACAAAGTTGAATACAATCTTTTTTTTCCTTCCCCTTCGATGCAAAAAATGCAACTACGTAATATATTGTATATCAAATGCCATTTTCATTTATGTAAATCTAATACAACTTATTCATATCATTATTGAGAATTTTTAATTTTCCGAAAATGACAATATTATTTTCATCATTTGGTCGTTTTTACTTTCTGCTATAAGTAGTATAGATGAAATTTTGTAATCTTCAAAAAATTCGAACTCCAGATTTTAACAGAACTCCATGTTCAGAACTCCTGAGTTCAAAAAACTTATTCTTCAAATTATGCCTATCTGTCTCTTGGCGAACACTATAACTCAAAAATGCTTCTAGATGCCTGAAATTTGGTATGTGGACTTACAACAACATTTGTAGGTTTCTATCAAACTTTGAAGAAAAACCATTAAAAAAATCTGTTTGGTTGATTGTTAGAATGGAAGTAAACTGGATAATTACAAAATAATAAGAACTTTATAGATAAAATTTGAGCAAATCTGTAAAAGATTTGCTCGTCTGTACTTTCTTACACATTTAAACAAAATAATTCATAAACACAATGGCTTAAATCAATGAAATTCGGTGTGACCTTATATTAACTGTAGCTGTATTAAATTTTGGTTTCAACAGTTGGAAAAAAATACGTCCAAAATACATATTCACTCGAATTAGTAAAAATGCTAGTTTCATGCCAAAGATCTATATTTTATAACTATTGTCCGCCAATGCCATGCAAGGCATTCGTGACCTTTCTGAAGGTCCGAAAGTTTATGCGGGGGAGGGGGAGCATAAGAGCTTCATCGGAGAATATGCGAGACAATTTCGAGGAGACCACTTCCAATGGTTCGAAATTACCTCCAATACTGGGAATTAGGTATTTGTTTTAAGAAGTGTGATAATGAAAAAAATTGTATTTATCTTTCCACTTAGATAATGGCTACTAATAATAAAGGGAAATGTGCGTTTACGTGTTTTGGAGCTTTGCAGGATTGACCTTTTGGATATATTTCTTACTATCTGAAATAGATAGTTTAGAGCTACCAAAGTTGGCATAAATATACTTCAGAGGATGGAATGTGCACTCGGAAAGATTTTTTTTTTTTTTTTGTCACAATTAGAATTTTGTTGATATTCTTACTGTTGGTAAAGATTCATTAGAAATTTAATAATTATTGTGAGAGACTTAATAGATTTTGAAAACGATAAAAATGTCATAATGTTGTTGGTAATCTTGAACGTTATTGATGTTTTTTTTTATCAACTGTTATCTTAATTTGAACAGCTATGATAGTGCACCATTTTTTCAGTTTTGTTTTTAAAGAGCAGAACATAAATTAGGTAGCGAAATTTATTACTTAACTTTTATTTATTGAAAATCTTGCCGTAAAAGTGAAATCCCATTTAGTTCATCAATTTTGTGAAAACTTTTGTTAATTATTACTTTTTAAGAATAAGAAATATAATTAATGGAAATATGTTATAGATTTTCTTTGGACCATTTCTAAATATAGTTATAACTTTTGAAAGATAAGAAAAATTTATTCTTTCATTAGTAACTTTTCCTAAAGAAATATTCAAAACTTCGCAAAAGCATTTTTTAATGAATTATGGTGTTAAGTTTCAGTATGCAAGCATCAATTATGAAATGAAATTGCAATAATTGTTTTGAGAGGTTAAAGTTAAAAATTGCTTTTACTCAGCAAAAAAGACGTCTAGTCCGTTAATCCTTGTATTCGATTAGGTATTCTTCTAATATAAAATCAAATTATGGAGGGTATTTTTGATGAAAGTTGGAAGCAGAAAAATGTTCCTCCAACTGAATCTAAAACAAATAAATTTGGAAAAACTGATTAAAGAAATGTTGAGCGCTGAAAGTGAACATAATAATAATTATTTCTCCATACTTCGGTTTATCTAGAAACTTTCAGGACATTTAATTTAATTTAAACTATTTTGTTTGTTTAATATATATTCATTATAACTGCACAAAACGATATTAGTGCTCACCAAAGACAAAATAAAGAAAGCATACTGGTGGTTTGTTCATAAGGCGCATATTAAATTTAAAAAATTAAGTTTTCTTTTCTCACAATTTGTCGTCTTCACCTTATTTCAAGTTTGATTATCAATTAAAAATGTTATTAAAACTACTTTTCAAAATCCTATAACTTAGATTGGGGGTTTGAAGCCGCGGTGATCTGTTGGTAGGGTAAGAACGTTTTCAGGTTAGAAATCCAATTCCAAATTCAAATAATATATGGAAATATATATGGAATATATGGAAATAATAATATAATATATGGAAATCGTAAATCAGACAGTACCAAACATCTTCTCGCTAATGTGGTACAGAAGTTTGAAAATGTTACTCAAAATGCTATCCTTGTCTTCTGACCACGATTCAAAATTACGAGGGCCGTCTCAAATAGCCATCATGTTGTTTTTAAAAGAGACATAAATATAACTAAACTAATCAAACAAAATGTGAAAACCTGTCATCGTTCCTTGTAGCAGTAACACAAGAGGAAATTAAAACTAATGGGCTAATCACGATGTCATATTTTTTTTTTTTTTTTTTTACTTCAGCACATCGAAACAAAATTAGTTTAAGGGAGGACTTAATTTTGTTCTTTTAGAGGGTTAATCAATGAGCTGGAAGTGCGTAGTTCATTGCTTAACTCACCTAAATGAACTTCCACTTTCAATAAACGTAAAGCATTGTGAGTGGTTAACCTTATTTGCAAAGCAGTGAAATTAATCGTCACAATCTTCAGTTATTGAAGTTTGCAGCTCTGGCTTATTGAAGTTTGCAGCTCTGGCTTATTGAAGTGTGTGGCTCGGGTGCTTTGTTTTGTTTTGCGCATTATCTTGAAAATAGAGAGAAGCATAGATTGGCACTCATTAATAATGCATCTAAGTTTCTGTATGAAATAAGACTTGATGAAATCGGTATTGTAGTAGTAGCAGGGAATATTATTTTAAAAAAATTCTCCCGAAAATGATGGCGGTGGTAGGACCATTGATAATTTATATAAAGGTCATGAGCTTTCACAGATCATAAAGAATGATGAAATCGGGCCAGGGATCGTTTTTTGTGATATTTTATTTATTTTAAATGAAACGAAATAACAATTAAAATAACACCGCTTTAATGTCAGATAATTTGGAGAAATCATGAATATGCAATTATAAAAAACGATTTATCAGAATTTAAATATAATCAATATCCATACGAAACCAGCTGGTCTCCGAAAGCGACTAATATATAAATATAGAAGTTTTGTCCATTTTTAACAAAGTTATCAATAAATATGTCTGGCATTGTGTAAATCAATATTAATACATTTATATGGTTAATTATTGAAATATACTGGTGTTTATCAAAATAATGGAAACACCTGTGAATAAAAGTGACATTTTTGAATGTCCACTGTAAGCATTAAAATATAATTGTAGCTACCAGTTTCTTTATAAATAGCAATGTATATATTTTGGTATATGTGTTAACTTTATTGAAGTTCTATAATTCTTGGTGTTTTGTGGGGTGTTTTTTTCTTTCTCTCTCTCTCTCAAAAGGATAAAATCTCGGACCTCCCAAATTTCCAAAGTGGCCAGATTGTAGGAACCCGACTAACTGGAGCAAGTGTGACCGAAACATCCCAACTTTTAGGCTTTTCTAGAGGTACGGTGTCTAAAGTCATGACAACATACACACAGAGCGGCAAGACAAGCTCGGCAAAGCAAAATAGTGGGCGGAAAGAAAAGCCTCAGTGAAAAAGACCGACGGATATTGAAACGAATTGTAATGTCTAAAAAGCGAACAACTGCAGCAAAAATGACCGCAGAGCTCAACAGCCATATGGTTTCTCCAGTATCAGTGATTACAGTTAGAAGAAACTTTCATAAATAGAACATTTGTGGCAGAGCACCAATTCCCAAGCCACTTGTCTCAGATGTTAATGGTTAATCAATTGATAAATGGGAGAAAGTAATATGGTCTGACAAATCGTGTTCCATTCTTTTCCCTACAACAGGACGAGTATGCACGTTTTGGGGGGATACCTGCACAAGCGTATGATCGGGATTGTCTCCTTACAATTATCAAGTATGGAGGTGGATCTGTCATGATTTGGGCAGCCATGTCGTGGTTTTCTGCAGGATCAATCGTAACCCTGAAAGGACGGATCACTGGGGAGAAGTATAGAAAAATTTCAGCCGACCAGGTCCATCCTATAATGAAACTTCGTTTCCTGCAAGAGATGGAATTTTAAAGGATGATAATGCACCTATCCATGCAGCAAAACTTTTCCAATCATGGTTTCATGAACACGAGAATGAAGTTGAACATCTACCTTGGTCCGCATAGTTACTCTACCTCAATATAAGTGAACCGTTATGGTTCGTAATCGTTCAATACGGAATCGATATCCTCCACCGGTATCTCTCTCAGAACTTTCACAATATCTCCAGGAAGATTGATACAATATTCCTCGAAACGCTATTCAACACTTGTATGAATCGATACCTAGACGAATCCAATTGTATTACATGCCAAAGGCAGCCCTACACCATACTACTAAAGAGTTCTTTTTAAATCTAAGGTGTTTCCATTATTTTGATAACAACCTGTACATAAAAAATTAGCAATACAAAGAATAACAAAGAATAAAATTAATTATTAAATTATTGTATTATAGAAATTTCCTTCTATATATTTTTTTAGTGCTCAATTATACAGTTAGAAAAAAGTCAGAATTTTTTTTTTCTTTGAAAAAGCAGTACAATTAATCTTGAAATTTATTTCGTGATTATGAAAATCAGTACAAAGTAACTCAAGATTTCGATACTCTAAACCATAATCATTCTTAATTATTTCTTTTCCTAATTTTATGTTTTATTAGCAATTTTAAATATTTCGTCTACGCTTTTCAGCCACTCAGTCTAGTGAACAGCATCTTAATATTTCAATTTCGATCACAGCAATTATTTTACACCAATCATTTTAATTTCGTACTTTTGCATTTAACAATACTAATCAAAACTGATAGCTATCAAAAATATCATAGAAATTAATTAATCAATTAAATTCAACCTACGCCTACAGCTGTTCACCTATCATACACTCACGGAGAGCCAGCCAATTTTATTGACTTCAGAATAATTTTGCAGACTTGAAGGATTCCGTACGCGAAAATTAATATTTTCAAATGAAGCTGGTTTTAATTATTATTCTAGTCTTGACAGATAACTGATATCCGATCCACAAATCCAGCCTAACTTAAATTCATCTCATAACTCGAACGTTTTCCATCATTTTACACTTACGCCATTAAACAAATGACGAATCGAACAAAGTTAACGTCATTTCCTCGAAATTTATTGTGCTAGGCGAAAGCGAAAACAAAATGGAAAACCTCCGCGCCGTGTATATAATTCTACAAAATTGCAAGGGATGTAATTTGATAGGCGTAGGACCCGCAGGACTGATTTTAATCTTAGAGGAATGCGATTAAACAAAACGATGGCCAATTAAGTTCATACAAACAGAATGTGGAAGTGACAGTGTCAGATGAAACGAAAACTAATTACGCAACAGTGAATTATTTTCCTATCTTTCACTGCTCCTAGTGTTTCTGTGTACTGCAAGCGTGCAGTGGGTTTTTAATATTATAGATTTAATCTATTAATTCATTTTATGTATACTGAAATTTGGTTAATTCAAAGCTGGTGGGATCATAATAAAATTTTTTTCTTTTTCGTTTTCTCTCCCTAATTAGAAATAAGAACACGTCTTTAAATGTCTAGAATAAGAGAAAAAGACATTTAAATCTAAAAAGGGCATTAAGTAAAAAAATATTTTGAAATATAACAATTTCAATAAAAAAAATAAACTATTAATACTCAAATAATATAATGCTTTTTGAATGTAAAAATTATAAATCAAACCTTTAAATAAAAAATAGAATTAAAATCTTAAATTTTATGTGTTATTTTTATGAATTATATTGTTTCTCAGGTGACAATACTTCTGTTAACTTGTAAACAAAATATCTTGCGTTGTATAGACTGCAAATAGTGTTGAGGATAGCAGAATTCTGTACAAATAGCGTTATACAGAATGCGACGGCTGCTGTAATCAAGTCATATATTGATAGATGAAGACCTGCTTCAGATATTTTGAAATTTATATTTTTTTGCAAGTAAAAAAAGGTATAAACATTATCACATGTGATGTTTCATATTAGAACGTGAAATATTCATTATTTTTAGTTGCCTTTTTTTATTGGTTATATTCTGCAATAGCAATGTTTTCGAATGAATTAAAAGCCTTAAAAACTATGAGCCTTAAAAGCCTTAAATGTGCTTTTTAAACACATCTTAGTCATTGGAAAGACGATTTCTGATGTTAAAATTTCGTAGATAAAGCATTATATGAGACTGCATTTTAATGTTATTGAAAGCAATGAATCTAATTTTATTTCAAGAATGTAATTATCTCTGTTTAAACTAATTTAATTAAACTGTTTTAATTTGTTATGTTTCATAAGAATTTTAGTACATTATTATGCTTATAATTTCAAACGATAGTAAAGTATAGAAACTTTAAAAAATACTTTTTTTTCCAATAAATTGAACAACGCATATTAATTTTAGTACATTAAAGAATAAGAATTTTGAGAAGAATTTTAGTTTCATAAGTTTAGTTTAGTTTAGTTATAAGTTTCATTTAGTTAAGTTATAAATTTCAATTAGTTTAGTATAATTCAATTTAGTTAGAAGTTTCATAAGAATTTTAATATATTATTATGCTCATAATTTCAAACGATATTAAAATATGAAAATTTTAAAAATTACGTATTTTTCAATGATTAAACAACGCATAATTATAATAATTACAGCATTTTTATTACAATAATCTTTCTTAAGAAGAAAGATGGGGAAAGAGATTACGAGAGAATCCTTTCTGTTTTATGAAATATATCTTAGATCATATAACCAAAATGAATGGCTATTATTGAATACATTGCGATATTTTAGATCATTTTATTATGATAGGTAAAATAATTATTTTTATTTATATTATTTTTTGTTCCGTTTTAAGTAACTTTGAAAATAATTGTTCAAGCTCTAAATTTGTTTCGAAAAAAAAAAAAAATTCAGATTATCTTGTGGTTTGATTTAAGATTTAAAATAAATCACAATGAATCAATTGAATCAGCTGATTAGCTGAATGAATCAGTCAAATCAATGAATCACCATTTTGTTCTAAGTGAGGCTATTTTGAATATCTGCTTAGATACTAAGATTCTTATACCAAAACGACTTCGTGTTGATATTTAAATGTAAATCAATAAATGAATAATTTTAGAGAACATTTTCAATCTACTGTTTTCGATGGTCACCACTTTATTAAATTTTTTAGTGCGACATGTTTTATTTTTTTAAAAGGATTGCTGATGGATTTTGGAGGGCGATCTTAATAATATTTTTCTTCACATTTCTAATTCTGAAAATATTCGCGTTTTTTTTTTTCAAGTATTAATTCAATTAATTCATTTTTGTATTTTCTTGCATTTTTTTATGATATGAATTCTAATCTTTTACTTTTTGGATTCTATTAAGTTCAATTATCGTCTGCTTTAAAAACGAAAAAATGAATATATAATATTCAGGTTTGTTTTGTCTTTTTAATTTTCATGTTGGCAATAATTTTTCAGATGTAATTCAATCTTCTTAAATCTTTTTATTCTGTCGATGATTTTTTGTATTGTGTGCTCTAATACTGTTAGGAAATTAAATTCTTTGCTATTTTGTTAGAAAAATATACTTCATCTTTCGCTGAAATGAATTCTAAATCTAAATAAAAATTATTCTACCTGCACATCAATTCAATGAATATTATTTTTATGAGAAAACAGACGATTGTGCTTATTTTGATTCAAGTATATATTATTTATACAATTAAAAGGAATTTAGGAGACAAAGATTTTTTTATTTGACTTCCAAAAAAGTAAGTACCTTCTTCATTATTTGTGATGTATTTTAAATTTAATTCAGAAGAAATGTAATTCATTACTTTCCTTTTTACAATTCACTTGTAATTATTCATTCTCTCTCAACAATAGATATTAAAATTTAAAACGATGCGAATAATTGTTAATAAATAATAAAAATATAAATTTATATAATAATACAGATTTTATAAATTTTAACGCAGAATATGCAAAATTCCTTAATGTTTAAAGTATCAATTACAGATTGTACGCGATTTTAAGGATGATCCCAAAAAATAAAGTTAATACTTAAAATCTGAAATTTATTGTAGTCAATTTGAATTTTAAAAAATTCTTTTATTTTAAGACAAAAGGCGTTAGATTCAAACAGTTGAAAAATAGTAAAAATTAATCAATGTAATTACATTATAAATACATTTGTGAGGCCTATTTAATATGCAATTTATATTATATTTAATAATTAATAATAAAATTATGCTGTTTGAAATAAATTTTAATTTCGCTAGTTTTTTAAATATAGATACTGTTTTTCCAAATTATGATTTATTATTTATACAATTGAAGTAAGAAATAGAATGAATACATAATAATAATATCATTGGAAAAGTAGTAATGTAAATAATCGTAGATCACCTAGATGCGTATTCAAAAGTTTATTAATGAGAGTTTTACATCAATATCATTCCATTTAATAGGTAATTACAATAGATATAACAGATGAAATAATATTAACAAGGGGCGTATTATTATCTGAAATACAATTTAAATTATTATTGCAAAAATAAATGGCATACAATCAAAAGATTACAAAGTCTATCAATATTTTTAAAAATTATATGCAATAAATCTTAAATAATTTATGGATTTAAAAAAAAAAAATGTTAATACTGTATTATGTTAATTATTGAATTAATAATAATGTTAATAATTGAATTAATGAATTATTATTTTTGAATCAATACAAAATCCTCTACATAACATTGAAAAAATTCCATCGGAAATATTCCATAATGAGTTATTGAAAAATATGTCTTGCAGCTTATAATTCATATTGTCAGTCGTTAAAATAACATTAAAAATTGACCATAGACCAGTAATTAAAATAAAATTGAAAATTATTAATAAAATATGTATAATTTCACTTCAATTTGATTTGTCTAAAGACCAGATTAACGTGGCAATCTTTTCTATTTTTTTCGAAAACCGAAAATAAGAATTTATTTTTAAAGAAAAACAATACTTGTAGTTTTTTAACGTATCACTTTGTTTGTAAGCACCAATATTTTTTATCAAAAGACTAGATATACTCATGAGAACTTGATATATTATTTAAATATAAACACATAATCAGAATCCAATAAAAAGCAACCGGTATGTAATGTTTTTATTTTTAAAAAATTCCAAATTGCATTAACATAGTTATAGCTATCTAATTCAACCCCTTTATTTAGTTTATCACCATTGTGAATATCATGAGTGTATTATACCGTGATTGGTAATATTTGACAGGCATCGTGTGCGGCTTATTTCACCTACAAATATAAACGGATTAAAACTGAATAAACATAAAACGCAAAGCAAAAAGGAAGAAAGAAAAAAATGAACACATGTCTTAGACTCTGACACTTTTTCATTTCAACCTCTTCTATAATAATAGAGGAAAATCTTCTGGCTGTCTCCATATAAGAAAATTAGATTTTAATCAAGCTACTCTCAAGTGACCAATTATTTTTGCTGAATTTTAATTCTTAGAAATGAGATCTTTAAAATGCCTGTTGCTGGTTTGTCACAAAATCTTCGAACTTAGATTCTTTTATTTTACCCGCGGCAGTTTTAATTCATTTGCTTTCGTAAATGAAATAATCCGCAAAAGGCGATGGTCAATTATCATCAGTAGGGAAATCACGCTATAGTGACTTTGTTCATTTATCACAGCAGCTGGGTCTTTATTCAGTTAAGAATATGTACAAACACATAAACTTGTCTTTTTAAAGATTAAATTTAAAAGTGAAAAAAGTTCAGTTGTTTGGAGAGTTAATGACAAATAAAAAAAATTCTATTCAATTTCTTTCAATCAATTCTTATACAATAAATTAGCCAAAACAAAATATTCTATTATTTTCTCTGTTGCAATAATGGAAAAATACGGAAGTTTCAACAATTATAATACTTTCTACATACGCCCATCTAATATATAAGCCGGAAAAACCTCAGATATTTAAAAAAATATATTACGGAAAATGAATATAATTAGAATAGGTTTTTGTCATTCTTCTGTCTGTTCATTCGCTTTTTTTCACTCTTTCAACTTCGCTGTTGGATAACATTTGACACACACACACACCATTTAGGGAGCCAATACGATATATTAATACAAAGTAAGAATGAACACATCAATCAAAACATAGTAGCCTAGTGTCAGCTCTTATAACACAATAACTTCATAGTAGTGCCAATCTGCCTGTGTCACTAAATGATATTACAAACATGTCAAAGCAATAGCAGATTATCCTATTCGCTTTCGATATTGATATTATTGTTACAGCTTTCCAAATGACATTTTAATATAATGTACATGTAAAAATTTCATATCAAAGCCAGTAATACCACAATTTTGCCAATCATTGAATGTCATAGAAAAGATACTGCAAAGATTAAAATAACAATATATTTAATTCTTGTAAATTGCAGAAATTATGGATGCTGTATTTATAGCCCTATATGGTTATCGTGCGTCTTTTTAATGTAATATCTATTTACATCATTCATATTATAAAATGTTTTAGTGCTTTATCATTAAATTTATTGTATTATATCCATATTTCTATATTAAAGCAGCAGTGTGGTGGCATAAGAATAAAAAAAATATATTGTTCAATAAGAAATTTTCATAAGTGGTTTTTCAATTACTAAGCCAAAATTAAAGAATTTCAAAATAACGTTTTGAAATAGTTAGTTATTTATATATAATTGCTGCTAGGTTACAAGGACAACATCAAAAACAAAATGTATTGTGATCTATAAATAATCTCAATATGATATAAGAAGAACCATTACCACAATCGGCATATTTATCATGAAAATGACCTGAAAAAAGAGGCCATATGCGAAGGATTCTGTCCTAAACATCCAATATGGTTGGATTTAATTACCAATGATATCAATTTGGGTCTTTTTTTGAAAATAGGAGAAAAACTTCTAATGTCATTAAGATTATACTTAAAATATTTTTCTGAACATGGAAAAGGAATTCCAAAATTTTTAATAATCTTTTTTAATAACCTTTTTCAAAAATCTGTCAGTTTTCAGCAATACTATTATTTATTTAATTGCTCTAGTCCCGGCAAAAAGAAATATCATTGGAAGTTTTCCTAACATTCCAAAAATTCTTTCATTATTCTCAAGCTATTTTTTATTTAATTCCTTTAATCCCGGCAAATAGAAATATCGTTGAGAGTTTTCCTAGCATTCCAAAAATTCTTTCGTTATTCTCAAGCTATTTTTTATTTAATTGCTTTAATCCCGGCAAATAAAAATATCGTTGAGAGTTTTCCTAACATTCCAAAAATTCTTTCATTCATTATTCTCATGCTATTTTCCATTTAATTGCTCTAGTCTTGACAAATTAAAATATCACTGAAAATTTTTCTAACATTCTAAAAATTCTTTCACTCTTTCGTTATTATTCGTTATTTGTTATTGCCTGAGACTAGTTTAATAACTTTCAATATTCGACAGCAAGAGATATTTCGAGAACATTAGAAAATTATAAAATTAAAAGTAACCAAAACTTCTTTAATTGCATACACACGTGGAAAAAGAAGGAGAAAAAAAACACCATGCATCAGTGTTTTTTTGTTCGAATTGGAGGCATAACTCAAAATAAAAGAAAAGTATTCTTGTAAACATATTTGGAACCAAGCCGCGTTTATGTCATTTTGTAAGATGTTTGCAAAAATTGTCCAAATATAGTCAGAAACAATTCAACTTGATAATACGAAGAAATTTGCATTGTGTATTATGCATATTGAGATATAATATAATATTTAAACAAATATATAATAATTAATCTGTTAAAACCAATTATACTTAAAATTTATATTAAACAAGCAGATAAGAGAATGGTATCAAAATATCCTGATTTTATTTCCATTACTAGATAATATTTTCCGTTGTTGCATTTTTCAAGGCACAGACTTTGTTAATTAAATTTAAAGATCCAAATTGTAAGTTCTGATATTCACCGATGATCACTAAAATAAACAATGAAAACTGAAGCGTCAAAAAGAATTATATATATAAATTTGAACCGAAGTTAGTTTAACACTGGTCATTAATATTCTATATAAATGAACTTAATATTTGAAAAGAAAAGCTTAATTTCAATTGAATCCTTAGTAGTGTAGAAACGAGCATTATGTCTTTCAACGGGATTTCTTCATTCATAAATTTCTGCGTTTTATCAAATGGAGTTGCAACTGACTATAGAGAAGAAGCTATTCAAGCTTATTGAGGAAACTGGATATAGTGCTGATGTCGTTGCAATCGGGCATCAGGAGTCCTCTATATTTGATGCAGGACTCAGCGCAGCGCTGTCCCTCGAAGAAAGCTCCGTATGTCCTCTTGCACTGGGCGCAGTTGCTGATGCACATCCAAGTTGGACTGCGGCCGTAGCATTCCGGAAATGCCTCCATGAACAGAACGATTACAAGAAATACAACCCCCTTACGACGCAACATTCTTCTGAAAGAGAATATCATGTAAATAATCAGCATTGCACGCATACACACATAAAATCTATCCAATGTTGCAAAAAAAAAAAAAAAATTATGACGCAAAACTTAATATACTATGTTACATCAGGAATTAGTAAAGTACAAATAATATTATGACATGTTATATCGAAACTGACATGAACGTAAAAGTTACTAATAGATGTTGATCAAGAGTTAATACAATATAAAAGTTACTATGTATCACATTATTAATTTTTATAACATACAATTCCTTAAGCTTTTTTACCCAATCCCATTTGCGCAACTTAAATTGTAGACAAGACTCTAATTGCCGCCATTTAAAAAAAGATTCACTTTCTAATGCGCTCAACTCTTTAAATTTCCTCTATGTTTGTTGACAAAAAATTAATCTGAAAACTATCTTAATTAGAAATATTTAATTTAATTTAATATCTATTTTGAGTAAAATTATTTAATATTGATTAATACCTTATTTTTATTTATTTTGGGCTCACGGGAGCATTGTTATTAATAACTGTATTCTACTTTTAACTCGATATTGCCTTTTTCTACACGTCGCGTGTTATCTGTATACACGCAACCGATCATTTAAACATACAGTTTTATTATTTGGTTCAAATATACTTTGGAGGATGAGAATGTGCACCTCATAATGACATTCCTGAAATTGTAATTAGAATTTTAATCAATTAAAATTAAGCAAGATTTTGGTGTTTCACCGCTAAGAATCCAGGAAATATTATTGTATAAATATGATTTTTACAATGTTTTATAAATCAAGAATTATATTTGTGACAATACCAATTTTATTCCCTGCCACTTTCCCCCTAATTTTTATGTTTACAAAAAAACCATTTTATGCATAATTTTTAATTGTACTTTTCATTCTTGCATTGAATTTTTGCTCTTTTGTAAACTTCATAAAATATTCAATTGCTCTTTTTTTTTTCCATTTACGTACCAAGCAATTAATTTATTTTCCTTTTTTAATATTATTTGGTAATATTTTTATAGAGCTTTGATTTCACACTTTATTTATGCAGTTTCTTGTGCAATCTACAAACGTAATACACTAAGATATTAAGCAAACTTGAATGTAAATTCAGTATGCTGAACAATTGAAATTACTATTCTTTAATTGTTTATAACTACATTTCAATACAACTAATATGTTATAAGAGATACTCACATAATTCATATCAATTATCTGGCATTAATTTAATGATGTAATCAACAATACAGAAGAAACAGGAATTAAATTTATAGCAGCACATAAGATAATAAGGAACCAGATGTTAAATAATACGCATAGGTAAGATTTCCATGCCATTTTAATATTTGACTCGATTTCATCAAGAAGTTTCATACATTCAAAGAACAGAATAGCTGTAAGGCATTTGAAATAATCTTTCTTAATTTTCTACATCAATTTGAAGTTTAGGAATGCATTTTAAAAGAAACCAAGGATATAAAATTATACATTGAAGAATCGATTGATCGTCGAAGGCGGTTAGTAACAAATAAAGTATTTTCTAGAATACCCGTCTAATCGCCGAATTATTGCAGAGGCAATTTTGCATTCAATACTTGTTCTTCTAATACTTATAAAATCTAATAATTTCTACAAAGTTCAATCATACCAAACTGACTTTATTTAAATAATATAAATATTAATATTCTTCATTGCCAAAAAGTCTTTTATATTTAAATACGCTTTTAATCTTATCACCAAAATTGTAAATATATTTAATATCGAATTCGACAGCCAATAAAAAAAACAACATCCAAAATATATAACAAAGTGTTTTGCTAAATATTTATAAAATTGGCGGAATAAGTTAGAAAGAGGTATGCATTCTAGTTGTATTAGAATTAATAAAATTTACAATTTCTACAGGGTTTTTTTTGCCTTTTAATTTACCAAAATTGTATAATATAAGTATATATATATTTGAACTCATGAAGTTGTGCAAAGTTATCAATTTTAGATACAAATTTTAATCACGTCACTCTACAATACAGGAAAAAAAAATCTGATTTGAAGTAATTAAAAAACTAAACACGCTATTAAAATTCTTTCCCAGCATCAAAGCACTTACCTTATTTAGAAAAAATTATGAAGAACAAAATTCAATTGGAAGTAAATTCGAACCACTTAACTGTAAGAAAGTTCAGTGCGAATGTCGGGAACGTCTGACCAAAAAAAGACTTTTATAGGGCAGCCGAACAGCAGGACGGCAAGGAATAAGAACGCAGGGGGGGTCTTTGATTGAAAAGTCTCCATCTTGGATCTTTTATTTTTTTTTCAAGATCAAAAGAATTTAGGAACGCACAATAAATGCGAATTTGGATGAATATCATTCAACAGCCTACAAACATTTATTCTCCGATTTTTCTAAGATCAAAAATTCGTATTTTGTAATAATGCTTTTTTTTTTCAAATATTGGCAGATGTTTCGATGAAAGAATGAAATACTATTCTGGAAAACGAAAGTAGCGATGTATCTGTCAAGAAAATATGCTTTTATGTGGGTGGAAATCATCCTTTTGTAGTTCTAGTCAGTATTTCTGATTGTTTAGGACATAAGCGTGCTTTAAGCGAAAGTTACAAAAATCGAACAATATTTTACGGATTAGATTGCGCTCGTCCAATTAGAATTTATTATATAAAATCAATTAGAATTACCATCTCTTAAATCTTTCTCTGATTATAAATAATAATAATAATAATAAAATGCCACATTTTATTTTTGACTTTATAATATAATGAATAGAATAAAGTATACCATTTGGGCCCTTTACCGTTGATCAATTAGATGCAAAATTCGATGAAAATCAATATTTTAATATCAGAAATCACATACAAACTTTCTTTCATCCTGTTTCTTTATTTTCGAATTATCATATCCACATAAAAAAAAAGCAGATAAATATACGACTCATTATACTCTAAAAGCATTAAGTACAAAATAAAACACATAACTACGATTTCGGTATATAGATAATATGCTAAATTTCATCCCTCTAGCTTACTGCGTTTTTAAGTGATCAAGCGTTGTAGAATTTCGTACAAATTTTAATGCAGGTCTGCAACTCTAGTAATAAAATAATATGCCAAATTTTATTTTCTGTTTAGTTTATTGCATTTTTTTGAGCTATCAATTTACATGTTCATAGAAAAAAGATCTTCAAGAGACACTCTGAAGAGAAAATTCTAAAAATGAAATTATGTTTTTCAACCGGGATATTTTCAAAATCTCGAGTTCGACTATTAAATTATTTTCTCTACACTTCAATATGAGAAAGCAAAGCGTAAAAACTTTGATTATTACATTAACAGTCAATATCAAATATCAAAGTGCCGAAGCCGATATACATACACTAGGCTCCCGTTTTGTTTTTAGAGTTGCAGTATTAAAAAAAAATTGCATGATGACCGTTAGTGAACGAATAGTTCAATTATTTCTCATGCATGCCGTAAGAAGGAACTGAAACAGGTACCCAAAGTTTGAGATTATAACCGGATATCTAAGCCCTGAAGCCTATATCATAGGACCGGCCTTCTTGGTTGGCGGTTGGCCGCAGGACTAACAATTCCACCTGGAAAAAACTTCTTGTTATGATATATACGGCCATCTTATGGAAAATAATTTAGAAAGGGATAGAGGATATTTCGTTTTGGGACACGGGATGTTTATACCTTATATTGTAATAAGGGCCTACATTTCTTAGCAGAAGAATTAAATCCAGAGACAGAGAGAGGGGTTAGATTTAGGTGGATTGATTGGTTTCAAAAAGACTTGAAAAAAATTAAGGTGACAAATTGGAAAACCTTAACCAAGAACAGGGCGGCATGGTATATTATCATAAAAATATAGCGCTCATTATTAACTTTCTTTGTTGACTTACAGATATATACTTCGTTTATACAAAGTTAAATAATCTATAAATAAGAGGCATTAAAAACCACAAGCGAGATGCGAAAATCATAAGTCGATTAATACTAAGAAATAATTATTTTTTGAGTGTCATCAATGTTATGTTTGCACTTTTTAATAACCCATGGGAGTAGGTAAAGACTATTAACATTTTATGACAAATAATCAATATCGTATAATTGAAAATGCTGTTCCTATTTTTTTAAGCAGCACAAAAATTGACCAAAGCGTAGTAAAAAAAAAAATATTTTTCAACAAATAATTTGATCGTATTTATTGTAGGTGCAATTAATAGTATATTTCAACATCTAAAGTAGAGCTTAATATGGAAAAGAATATCGCTACAGTAAAAAAATTATTTTATATGATACCTGATGCTTGATATCAAGGTATATGAAATTATTATGGAACAAAGATTTACGACTTATTGCTTATCAACATAAATAAATATTTTTTGAGATAATAATATTTTCGTGTAGGATGAAGGATAAGAATATAATAAAAAGCATATATATATATGATTCATGGAGTAATAAAATTAGCTGTTATAATTGATTATTTTTAATATTCTCTAAATCTTTCTTATTATCACTGGCGGCTCGTCATCATAGAAATTTAAAGTGCTGTAGATATTTGCTACAGGGATTTTCACTATGCCTAGGAAATTTTCCCCAAATATTATAGTTACGTTTTCAAATTGAGCAACAAATTTTGGTATTATGATGAATATGTATTCCGTCTCTATTAGAAGAAATGATAATTAAAACTACCGAAAAGAATAACCCAATTTGTAAAGTCTCAAAATATATTTACCCATAGCTTTTTCTCCCTCGCAATTTCCAGCAGTGTGTCGTACAACTGTCGAACTGTTGATATTGACCGATGTTTCCACTGATTGGACATTTCCCAAGGCTTTTTCACTTCGGGTAGTTTTCGTCTTTGAGCGAACTGTTTGGTGCGTTTTGGCTTGTCTCAAGTTGGCGATGGCTTCCTCATTTTCAGCTATTCTTTGTTTTCGAGAACAAGCTGCTCTTTCCGCAGCTCTTTTTTTGATATTTTCCAGAGCTGCTTCGTGGGCTTTTTCTTGCCTTATTCTTGCGAGCTTTCTTTCATTTTCATTCCATCTTTCTAATGAAATAATCGGATTGTCATCAATGTGTGGAAACCGGGCCTTTGAAGATTCATAACTAAAAAAGAATTAATAAATCAATAAAAGAAGTATACTATATACTGAAAAAAGCTTAAAAATGTAGAATTATATATATATATTTAAAATAATAAAGAAAATCATCAAACCACCTGGTCCGATTTCATCACTTTTTATTTTATACCAAAGCTTAAAGCCTCTACATACACCATCCATAATAACCTTCACTCCTTTCATTTTCAATTTTCGAACAAGAAATAAAACTGTATATTATCTGTAGGAAAAAACCTTTGTCAGAATTCACCAACCCCAGCAACTGGACTGATTTATATAATTTCCATTTCATATAGAAACTTTTAATTTCTAAACACATTATCAAGGATTTGCTATTCCCATTACTGTCCGATATTTATAGAAGCCGAGAAAACATTAATTCCTTTAACACCCTCTACCGGAGAAAATCGCGATAGAATTCCACATTCTCTACCACTGGATTGTTTTGAAAATTTTTATCATATATTTAAGGTTAGGGATTTTAGATATAGCATCAATAACAAGCTCTCTCTATATTCGAGAAATGTCGAAATAAATTAAAAACCCTGCTTCATTGCACCTTTTATACGAGAAAAACTCTGACAGAGTTCTCTTGTCACAACTATTGTAGAGTCAACAAAAATAATGGGACATTTCTGTAATTTTTTCTATTTATTATCGCATCTGCATAAAACTGGTATTGATGTAATGGCTCAAAAGGATATATTTGTTTAGATGTATATATTAATTAACTGAGCTAATTAACTTAATTAATTAATATCCCGAAAATTTTCCCATTAAATCAGGCTTTTTTTTTTTTTTTTTTGCTTAATATACTGCTTATTATGAAAACAGTCTCCAACATGTTTTTGTATGGTTCTGATGAAAATTTCAAGTTTTATAGTTTTGAAAAATGGCACGTCTAATATTAAGTGAATTATAAAAACTTTTGATGATATCTTGGAAACCATATTATATTTCTCATCTTTTTTTTTTTTTTTTTTTTTTTTTTTTTATTTCAAAAACATAATTTTACTATACAAACGGATGAAATAAATTTTCGAATTAAAAGAATAATATATTTTATAAAATGGCCCTGATATAAAAAAGTGAATTGCAACATAGTAAAATGTTTACATGTTACAATTTAGCTTTAACAAAGCTGGAATACTAAAATATCGGAATCTTAAAAATTACTTGCACAATTATAACAGTGTTTGAAATATTTGAGAAAAAAAGTGTGTGTGTGGGTGAGAGAGAGAGAGAACATTACAAAATCCCCTGTCGATTGGAAACGTTTTGGAACTCCCACTTGTTGGAGAACTGTGTATTTGTTTCTATCTATCTATCTACTTGTCGCTATACATGAGTTTTAACTAATGTTATAAAATTGCCATTGGATTATTTGTAGATAAGATGATTTTTTTTATATAAAAAGTGGGATTTCTTTCTTATCAAAAATAAGTATATTTAAGCAGTTGATTAAAATATATAAGAAATTCTTATAAACATTTTATAAGAATACTTATGTTGCCGGATCGTGACATTTAACAAATCATTTATATTTTATTGCCTTTCTGTCTAAGATTCAATGATAAGAGATTGAATGTGCTTGAGTTTTTAAATAAAATTGAAGAATCATTACTATAGTTTAAATACTTTAGATTTCATTGGAAATAAGGATTTCAAATAAGAACGACAAAATCTGCCTATTTATGAATTACAATCAAATATAACTACAAATTTCCATTTTTCGTATTGAAAAGCGTTTTTTATCGAGGAATTTAAAAAATGTGATCATATTTGTTCAAGATATACTATTAGTTGTAATTACCATTTTATTTTGTATTTATCCTGAAATGTATAAATTGAGACGATGTAAGTCAAAGAAATTAAATTATTGAATCGTAAATAGTTGTATACCAACAGTAGTCACAATATTTGTGTACTACTAGTATACCAATAGAATAATAGTCTACCGATATATAGTAATATCATAGAAGTAATGATGGTATAATAGTATACCTTAGAATACCTTACCTTAGTAGTATACCTTATACCTTAGTATACCTTATTAGTAGTATACCTTATACCTTAATAGTATACCTTAATCAACCAATCAGCACAAAGATTGAAATAAATAAAATTTATCTTCATTTTTTTTTTCTGTCGCAACAATAAGAGCCTGTGCCTAGGACTTAATCACATTTATAGATAGAAACTTAGTATACAGATATCAGAGGTAATGTCCAACAAAATCGACATTGAATAGTCATTTCTATGATAATTTTCTTCTCTTGTGACGCTCATGTAGACTTATTTTCTTTCAAATGTATTCACTTATATCCTACTTATTTGATTGCTTATGATTAGTAATAACAACACCAATGTCATTCTCATTCAAACTAAATAATTAATCATTTATTCTCATCACATAATCTTATTGAATGAAGATAACTAAAACTTTTTTTTATCATAACCATAATATTAAACGAATCTGAAATACTGATATATGTACTGTTATTATGACCCAACCCTCAGTAAAAATTTCTTTTTCCGCTTCTCTAATCCTTTCCTTCTAAGTTCCCTGTGAAATTAAAAGAATTAACGATTACAAACTTTGTGAAATTTCAAGAACATTTTATCAATAGAAAAATAATAGAGGCAAAAAAGAGGGGAAGAGATCCTACACACCCATATTTGCAGGTTAATTCAAATTTTTGAAAAAAGTCTTTGAATTAATCAAATTTGATAGTTCGTCATCTTTGTTAATTGAATTCTTTCACATTCTAAAGTGGAATCGATTTTAGAATTTTTTGTCTTTTTGCCATCCATCACTCTTCAAAATCGTTGTGTTGTAAAGGAATAAGACACTTTTGTGTCTTCCAGCTTAGTTTTGAGTCAAGCAGAACGGGAGGTAGAAATAAGTGTTATCTCTACACCATACGAAGAGAGCAAGGAGGAGGGATTGTAAAGTTACAATGGTCACCTTGTTGTCCACTGACAACAATGAAAGTGACCTACACGGTAGTATTGTAATCGGACTATCTATTCTTGCCGTACGTCTGTCCTTCCTACCCAATTACGGCAGCAAAATCACGCCTTTGAAAACTTTGAAAGATAAATGTCTCAACTTCGTGTTGTTGTGTTTCCTTCTCAGTCATGACCTTGAGCAAGTACTCATAGTCGTTCGGAACTTGACATTTGAGGTTCTCTGACTGTCTTCCTGAAAAATTCAGCTTTCATTTGCTAACATACAGGTAGAATCTGCATTTCAAAATACCATACATAAGGGAGTGTAGCGAAAACCTTGATGCAAATTCCGATCAGACTTACTTGGGAATTTAATCGATTTCAAAGTTTGAATTCCAACATCACATAGAATAATCAGCTTATGTCTATTCTGTATTGTAAACCATTCTATATTGTTGTATTCTAGAATCACTATTCGCGTTTGCGATGCAGGAATTAAATAATGAAATAGCGAACAAACAAAAACTAATAGAATATTTCTTTTGCATATAAAATAACTCGATTGATAGTTGATATGCCTTGAACAACAACGATTTTTTTTAGTGTATATTTGTTTCATAATTCACATTCACAAAGCATTAAAGAAAGAATTTAAAGACTCGGCACATAATGTAATTTCAATAATATAAATAAGTCATATAAGACCAGAAAAAGAATACTGTAAAGTTTTCGAAGTAGAAAAAATTAATTAAATATTTGATTAGTTAGAAATTAACAAAATATGTTTGTCTTTTTTTACATTTTGAACTATTCCACCAATATATTTCTACTTTGTCTTTTATTTTAATCAGTCTTTTGACAATGTATTTATTGGTCTTAAAGTACTCATTTACCCGCGTTTAAATTAAGTTGATAATTCACACAAAGATAGCTTTTTTTATGATCCAGCATTTGTGAACGAAATTTGCAGTACTAATAAAAAAAAATAATACTTTATGAAGGAAATTGGCAGTCGATATTTTTTTTAAAAAAATCGTTTGGTTCAATTGGTATTTTAGTTAAGAGTAGATGATGAAAGGATTTTGTCTGTAATATTTATACAAAAGCAGCTTAAAGTTTAAAATTCATTTGATTTGATTTGCTCATATTTATTCATTTAATATATTTGTAAAAGCGTAAAAGCACTGGAAAGTACAATAAATATCTGTGAATTGGACTTTTTTGGTTGGTATTATTTAGTAATAAAAACTTTATTGAAGTTATTTGAATGTATGTTAACACAGTCGTGCGAATTTATCCTTTTGGAGAAAAATAAATATAATAAGATAATTGTTTTCAATAAAATAATTTATGATTATTCACATGATACAATTTTCAAGAACTGATAAAATGACGAATTCAGCCGATAAAATATTTTTAAAAATTTCGCGATTTTAAGTTAATTAAATAATTAGAAACCAAAAAAAAAAACGTTTTGTTATTATCCTTATTGCTACATGGCACAAGTATGGAATTGGAAATTAATGATTATTTTATGAATTTCAGATTTATGATTGTAACACTGCACCCGTTTATTCATTTTATTTAGGCAAAATTGAATCTACTCCATTCCCTAATACAATACACTAACTACTTCACGGAGTAATTAACCATACCCAATTGATTAGTTAAAGTAGTAATTAATTTCAGAAAAATACAGCATTAGAATTTTTCATCGTTGTATTTCACTTTAAAAGTTACCACAGAATGCATATTTCTGAAGTTGCTTTTGGATGCACGATGCTTTGGATGTCGATTGTTGTAAAAAAAAATAATCATCAAAATCCATCCATAACTTTATAACTTTTTTGGCAAAAAATGAAAAAAAAAAAGTATTAAAATATTGCGAAACTTCAAATTGTTCCATTAATCAAAATAGTAAATAGTAAAAGTAGATAAATAGTAATAGTATCAATCAAAATAGTATTGTAAAACTTCAATTGTTCCATGCGCATCAAAATAGAATATAAATTATTTTTTTAGATTATTTAGATAGATATTTTAATTCTATTTGCACAAAATTTTGCTTGTTTAACTTTATCGAAGGTACAATCTTTTAACTTCAAA
Source organism: Argiope bruennichi (assembly GCF_947563725.1). Lineage (NCBI taxonomy): Eukaryota > Metazoa > Arthropoda > Arachnida > Araneae > Araneidae > Argiope > Argiope bruennichi. Next base: position 80,170,587 of record NC_079156.1, read on the forward strand.
AATTGAATTATTTAACATATTTTGAAATTAAAAAAAAATCATTGCAGTCATATTGCTTGAGGTCTTCAATAAAAAATTCTAAGATTCATAAATATTCTATTCATTCAAAATTATGCCATTATATGTTTATATAGTATAACATAAAAGTTTCAGAGTTGTAACTGAAAATATGATGCTCATGGAATATTTTAAAATTCCAGGATTTGATGGAAAAAAAAAACTGAGTCATACTGTCTAAATGTAAATAAATGGGAGAAGCATCCTAATATAAATAATTTTTAAAAAAAATTCTAATACTGAGAAAACAAATGAAGATACCAAAATAAATCTTTTTAAAAACTATTACTCGCAATCTTCCTATTCATAAATATAAAAATAAAAAAAAGCAATTTTTAGTCGATTTTTCACATTTTTTTTTATCGTTTATTGTATATTTAAAAGTCATATTTATACAACGTCTTTTGCATTAGCGTAAAAAAATTTATTACTATGAACAGATCAAATGCTATTGCAAAATAGTATTATTTTAAGAAAACAGTCACATTAATTGAATGTATAAACAATAAATAATTAATTAAAAAATTATTTAACTCACTTATACTTAATCTCCTCTATGTAAGCTTGCATATCTTCGTCTTCGCACATTTTGCAACGACGAGCCGACCGAGAGCCAATACAACCCATACTGGTACCTACAAGTACTTGCGATGAAATGCTATACAAGACAAGGACCTTCTTTACCGTGAGACCTACAGGTGAGTTGTAATAGAATCGTCCAGTCGCTTACCCATTGGCCACCATTCAGAAAATTTCCCCACAGAAAAGATCGCCGAAAGGGCTGAAATCCCCTTCTTTGAGGGTTAGACCAATAACATGATTGATGAAGTGTGACAAGTTTGTACAAATGTTGGATTAAAATGTTCGTTGGTGGTATAGATTATCTATGGGGATTTATAATGGTGACAAGCCAAAAATGGAAGACATTGAAAAGGATATTGAGAATGGTGAACGGAGATAAAAAGGTTTTGAAATAAAAGAATTTCAAAAAAGATTTTGGATAAGTTTTTATCTAACGCCTCCACAATGTAAAGCCATATTTTAAAAAGGATTAAATTTTATAAATCATTGCAGACCAATGTTTTCAATATGCACATTCTAGAGTTTGGCTATTTGAAATGGGTGGGATTTCAATAAACATTCAGTTTATCCAACAATTCGGATTATGAAACATTAAGTTTAAAATGGAATACAAATGGGGGAGGGGGGCACAAAAATTTTGAATAAAGAAAAAAAAAGGGGGAGGAAGAAACAATATAACATATACCCGTGATTCACACTTTCTGTCTAATTAAATGATCCCGTTGTGCTGTTATATGTTAATTATAGTACAGAAAGGATAATCTTACAAAACAAACAAACAAAATTTACTTTTAGTTTATAGTTTTTAATAAAGAAAATATATGAAAAAATTAAACAGCAAATAAATTTAATAATAGGTGTTATTATAATTATGATTTCAAAAAATAATTTTTAGTAAATAAGTATATTTGGATGCCACGTATAATTAAACTATTGCGCACAAAAAAGGAGCATTTAACGAACAAGAGCAATTTGGAAACCAAAACAGTTTATTTTTTATAATTTTTAGTTTTGAATTAAACGGATAAATCAAGAGTTTAAAAAAAAAAACTAATTATAGAGCAAATTTTAGCATAATATAAATTTATTTATTAACAACGTACAAACAAAATATTCCATTCCAACTGTTTAAACTGGATAGAACATTAGCTGATAATCCGGATTAAGTGAAAATCCAGCCTTTAATCGGATTAGAAACGAAAATCTGGCTACCTATCTGGAAAACAGCTGCGAAAATCTATTCGCTAATCTGAATTTCTGCAGAGCTGCTAGATTTGATTTGTAGCAAAGATTCAAGTTGTAATCTGGATTTACAGTGAGAGTCCAATCGATAATCTAGACTTAAGTATTACAGTATCCATATAATCTGTACAGTATCCATAAGACTAGGGAACAGCAGGCAGGGCAAGTGTTTGGGCGCCATTACAAGCTGCACAAAATGGTAAAATAAATAAACCCTTTTAAGAATAAAAGTATATTTTTACTTTTACTCTTATATCCCAAAACTAAAATAAAACATCTTGGAAAACAAAAATGAAGTTCTTTAATATTTTGATGTATTCAGTTAGCTGGAAATTTCTTACTATTTAAGTTTCGAGCGCAAATTCGTTAATGACATTCACAATAAAATCTTGAAAATTGGAAAATATATTTTTTGAATAATAAGTAAAAATAGGTATATCGCCATAATTATGAACGAATTATGTAAATATTATCTGACAAAACAAGATTAACATGAAATCAGACTTAGTACAAATAAAATCAAGAAGTCATTTTTCTATTAGCGAGAACTTCTACCAACCAGCAAAATAGTGATTAATATTCTGAAATAGTTAACAGGTTGTTTTGTATTACCATGAACTAAACTGAATCGGAAATCTATTTCTTTTAATAATATAAGTGTCCAAGCGTAGAAATTATGAGCAATGAGAGCTTTACTATGCTGAAAGATGGCGTAGATGGAATAAGGAATCATTGATTCGATATTTTTGCTATTTTTTGAGATTGGAATGAATATATTCTGTCAAAAAAGAACAAAAATCAAACCTTGGCAGTTCTTATTGTAATATATGTAGTGCTTTAAAACGAAATATTTGCTGAAGATACAGTTCTCATTTGCAAATTGGCTCAGTTGAAGAAGTTCATACAGCTAATAATTATTTAATTGTTGTACAGTATTTAGCATTGAATAATTAATTAATCGCACTTCCATCAAAAGATCTCTATATACTTCTGTATATAATACTATAGAACTTCAGTGCAAACATTATTTCAAAAGTTTTTGCATATTTTAATTATATTTTTGTTAATAATAACCTTCATAATTGCTGTACTATTTAATTTTTTAAAATTGTTTAATTAATCTGTTGAATAATTAAAATGCATTGATCGGTTATTAGACTATATTGTTTAAAATGCTTTATGTATAGTTATTTAAGTTTAATGTCAATTTTTTCTTCCCCATTTTAATGGGGGGGGGGGTAGAGAAATGGCTGGGGAAGCAAGAATATTCAGTTTGAAAAAGAAAGGAAACGCGCTGCTTTGATATTTGCCTTGTGAGCCATTTTATATAAGTATGCCTTAAATAGTTGCTTGGAATCTAGATTATATACTCAGATGTATTCGATGTACTCTCTTATTGAATATTATATTCCATCTCAGAAAAGCATTGTTAGTTTTAGAACGGGGCATTAATATAACGACACTAAACCATTTCAAAAAAACTTATTTGTATTAAAAACTCACTGATTCTTTTTAGTTTTATAGAAAAAAAATTCGCAGTTGAATATTTGAACAATATAAATCTTAAACATCAGTAGGATTTCCAGTAAAATAGATTTTTAGTTTTAGTTTTAAATTAGTTTTAAAAAAACTACTAGGAATATTGACATTTTTTAATAAATAATCGATTTTTAAGCACGAAATTATCAATTCCTGTTTTGTTAATTAATATAATAATAAAAATGAATTGATTAAAATTAATACGGCTCTGCCAAGTAAGTTTCTTAAGAAGTACTAATAATAATAATTTGATCTCCTGAACTTGATCTGAAACACAGTTTTTCCTCTGTTTATTATTATTATTTGTCCCAGAATCTAAATCACCCATTGCTTATTTTTGTATACAGCAAATCCCATTTTTTTTGGGGGGGGGGTAGGGGGGAGGTTCTCTCTTATACGAAGTACCTAATATACAAAGAGAAATATTCTAATAGCCAAGATATACGACTTCTGAATTTTGATGTACCTGCATGATTAAGAATATGCAGAGTGCGAAAAAAAAAATTTTTTTTAATTGTTTATTGATTTATCTGCGAACATGATAACTCAGAACGAAACAAATTAGACAAATTGAATTAAAATTATTTTGTTATCTTACCACCAACCAAAGGGAGTGATCGCCTCGTAACTTTCTCGCATGTTCTCTAAAAGATATGCATCATAAATCGTACGCCGTTGGCGAGCAATAGCTTACAAAAGAGCTACTGGAGTGCAATCTTTGGCGATATCATTAGCAATTAATCGTTGAAATACGAGTAACAGAGAAATATCACAAAACCGAACATATATTTTGGACGCCCTTTTTCAGACTGATTGAAACCAAAATTTGACACAGAATTACAAATTTATTTAGACAATCATATATGAAATTTCTTATATTTCATTATCTTTTTTTTTTGAACTATCGCGTTTACACGCTATAATTCTAAAATATAGACAGACGGTGAATGTATCTCTTGACAGATTGGGTTATTAATTTGATACATATCTTATCTATATTTTAGACGTTAAATCTGTGTAGTAAATTTTATCACTCTCCTTATCTCTATGTATTTATCCTTATCTCTATCTCTTTATCCTTATCTTTATCTCTATCTTTGTTTATTGTGTTAACTTATATTTGTACTGTCAGAAAGGTATATTTCCTCTGAATGGATTTCGTTCAGAAGTTGATAGAAATCTGCAAGTTTCGAAGTCATATACCTAATTTCATTCGTCTAGCCCAAAGGGTTTTGGGGTTATCGTGCTCACAGACAGACATCATTCCAAAAATACTCCTCCATTACTCCTCTTCGGATTCAGGGAGGTTTGATTTTTTTAGTTTTAGTTATATTAACATCCCGTTTTAAGCAACATTAGGGCTATTTTGGGAAGGACCTCGTAATTTTGAAATGCAGTCAGATGACGAGGACGACACTTGAGTTGGCACAGGGAGGTTTGGAACGTAAAAATTTTCAAAAACCTCGAGTTAGAATTTGTATACTTCGTATACGAGAAAGTAAAAATGCTGATTTCTATCGAATATACATAATTCTTGAAATTTTCTATTCGTACTTATGCATGTCAACAAAATAACACGCAAATGTAGGGAATTAGGTGGAAGAAATTCAGTATGTGATTATCATCAAAATTGAATATCTGTATTAAATTTTTGGAACATTGCGTTAAAAAAGTTGATTGTCCGTGGATTTGTCTTTTCGCTGAAATATGAACGTAATAATTAAAAAACGCAACAAAGCAAAAGAATGGATTTGAATGCTAGAGCCTTTGGAAGAGAATAAAAGTCATTAAATGTAAAGGCCATAGATCAAATAACTAATCTTGTTACATTTTTGAGTTACCGTTTCAACAAACAGACATACTTCTAAACATGCATCTTTTTATTAGAATTGCAAGTCCAAAGCATGAAGAATATATGGCACAGTAAGAGCAAGATTATTTTAAGAAATGATTTGAAAGCAATTCAGTTTTCTACAATAAACTACTTTGCAATAATGAGCCCCCGTCTGCTCAAATAGTGGTTGACCTCCAATTGCAGAACCGCTTCAAATTAATTGTACTAATAGGACAACTTGTTTGAAATAACAAAAGCTATTATAATGACAAAAACGGATCAATCAACTCAGCTTTTCTCAGAAAAACCGTATTAATGTAAATCTGGATAATACTGCTCAAAATTAGAATTCAATGCACAATCATTGTCAAAAATACTGCCAACAGATTTTTTGTATGTTATGACCAATATGATTAATTAGCTATTATTAATGTTAATAGCGGTTAGTATTAACTAATCGCTTTTGGCTATCAGAAGGTTCGCCAAGGTTAAATAGCGTAAACATAATTTCATGTCCCTGATTATGTCAAAATATCAGTCATTGAAACCTGATAAGAAGTTAATAAAGAAAGGCGCATCATTTTAATTGTTTTACATATGTTATATTCATAGTCCACATGAATCTTTCTATTGGGAAAGAGTTTCTTGATACAATAGTAGTTTTAAAAACATTAATGTCCGGTTCATCATCTTATTTCCGCAGCATCGAAAATTCTCTTTTTATTCGTCTTATGAACTGTACAGATTTAAAAAGAATCCTTTTTCCTCAGCTATCAACAACGAAAGAAAGGTGATTAAATATTTGACAAAAAAATGAAAATGGTCTGAATTTCAGGACAACAATGTAATCTCTTGTTGGAGTTATGTAAAAAAGGGAAACAAAAGCGCTAAAATTTAGGAAATATTTGGGAGATTATTAAATTTGTATGATTAAAAGAATAATTGTTTAAATTTTGAAAATCTATAAATAACAGTTTTGTGTATTAATATTTTAAGTCATCGCGGAAAAAAGGCAATATGTTTTCTAATTTTTTATTAATTAAAATTCTAATAACAATCTTTTTAAAAAAAAAAAATCACTCTGAGGTACGCATTTCCATTCTCCAAGATACATATGTGCTAAATTTGGTAGCTATAGTTCTTGCGATCTGGCCTGTAGAGCGGCAGCACATGCACACAGACGCTTTATTAATAATAGAGATAATAACCAATTTAAAAGTTAAGTTTATATTAATAATCACACTGATCATAGCATATATAATATGTAAAAGAAAATAGTGTAATTATGTGCTGTAATATTTTCATTACTCTATCTTCTCTTTTGGACAATAGATGGCGATGCCGGATTAGGTAAGCATCTCATAGTCAATTGCGATTATAAATAATGAAATGTGATGTTGTTCTGTACGAGATGCGCGCGTTAATGCCTTGTGTTTGTTTTGTGTGAAATGTGATCATTAAAGAAATGCTCACGTAAACATGGGCCTTCTTACTTCCACTGCACGTATCGTCTTCATTCCATCACAATGCAGATTAAAAAAAAATAATAATAACTAGATTTAGTGAAGGTATATTCACAACTGATTTGATGTACTTGGTCAGATTAACTCCTCGTAGCTACGTTAGGATTTTTAGGTTTATAGTTAAAAAATTTTTGTAAATTGAAAAAAAGGTTTTGATTATATATGTTTTTTTTTTTTTTTTTTTTTTTTTTTTTTGCAAAATATAGTATTTTTGATAATACCTTTCTTTCAAATTGATTTGCTTTCAAATTATTCAAGTAATTTATCAACAGCGACAGATATAAGATATAATAATTTACAATGTGTAAACAGTTCAGATAATGCATACATGATGCAGTGGCATACATATACGAGGGTTGGAACTTTAATAGTGGCAACTATTTATTTACATGGAATACAAAAGTGATTCATGTCACCATGTTTTACAGTTCTTCAATATAGACGCTTGTATTGTGTACAACCCGTTTCCAACGTTGTGTAAGTCGCTGAACACCTGCAGCAGTGCCTGTTCTATTGACAGTTCGAATGGACCGGTCTACTGCCGCAAGAATCTCTGGAACAGTTTTGAAGCGAATGCCACGAAGTAGTTCCTTCATCTTAGGAATTAAGTCAAAGTCACAACGGCTTAGATCTGGTAAGTATGGTGGATGGTAAAGAACTTCCCAGCCCCATCGATCGAGCAAATCAGCCACAGCTTGCGTTGCATGCGGCCGAGCATTGTCATGCAAAATGATAGGGACGTTCTGCAAAAAGTGTCGCCGTTTTCTTCTCAAAGCTGGTCTGAGATGGTTCTCCAAAAATGAGCAGTAATACAGCGCATTGACGGTCTGATGTGGAGGAACGATATGCGTTAGGATTAAGAAACATGTCTGCCACATTTTGGCGTCCTTTTACCGATCCTTTGGCGTTGAAGACTTTTACCGATCTTGCAACAGTTCTGTAAGGCGAAGCAGATTCCCCACAAGCCTCTTGAAGCCTTAGCTGACACTGTCGTGCAGTATGACCTCTGTCACATTCAATTTTTATCCAACTTCGTTGTTCTTGTTTTGAAAATATCTTGACAACCCTTACTTTAGACCGCAAGCTAATACAAGGATCAGTTCTTCGCGTCATTCCGCATGCGCGTGACGTAGGAAGGACGGGTCTTTTTGCTGAGAGGTAAGGTAGATATGTAGCTAACGTGTGGTATACGTGACATTCTTTGGTTTTGTCGCTTGGCGTTTTTTGCCACTATTAAAGTTTTACCCTCCCATACATAAACATACACAGTATGTTTATGTATGCCACATTAAGTCGAATTTAATCGTTCCAAAATAGATTTTGATATTATATATCGAACGGAATGATGCATAAAATAAAAGAGATTTATGGATTGCATAATTACTTATGAATCATTAATACATAAAATTAAAATAATTTTGAACAAGGTTGTTAAAGTCAGATTTTTTTAAATTGAAGAATGAAATAAAAACTCAGTGGTTTGCATTTGGATATACATAAAAAAAAGCATGTTTTAGGGAAATACAAATATATCGCATCGCAGAAGTAAATTTAAGCACAAGAGTTGAAAAAAAAAAGCCTTTAAGCTAAATTTTATAATCTCGTTTAATTTTAATATCTCGTTTACATTTTTCTGAAAGTATAGACCGACAGAAGGTCCATTCTTTGTTGGATTTGGCTCACAATTTGATAGGTGTTTACACTATAGAAGTTAAATCTGTGTACGGAATTTTACCTATCTAGCTCTCTTCGTTTCGTAATTATCGTGTTAACTTATATTCGAACACCCGGACAGGCGGATTTTCTCTGAACAGATTTTACTCAAAATTTGATAGAAATCTGCAAATTTTGTGTAAAGACCGCACACCAAATTTCAACCGTCTAGCTCTAGTGAAATAATAGAATATTTAATTTTAGATTATTTTCAAGAAAAGAAGTCTTATCATATTGCCTTTAAAAAGACTCAAAATTAGAATTAATTTTAAACAAAACAGTAAATAATTTTTTTAAAAAAATTAACGTAATCTAAATGCTACTCAGTGATGGGGTCAGACAGTATTTAAATTATATATCTTATTAAAATTATAAAACAAAATAATATTTAAAAAACTTATAAAAGGTAATAAGTTAAGAATGCTGTTGGAATAATATTCCAAAATTTAAGCAATTTTTTTTTTCAATAAATTGCATGATCCTTGTAAATTAAATTTCTTTGAAAATACTATAAGAAAAGAATTCAAAACCTTGGGACCTCTAGGCAGTTGCCTACTTATTAATCCGGGAGTGGTAACATGGTAGAAAGTCATATCTATATTTACTATGTTTTAATCTGACTATGTGACTTTCGATTAAAGAACTATTTACATATAAGTGGGAAACTGGGTTATCCAGAAGATTTCATTCAAAGCTGGGCTAAAACCAAAGCATGTTTTTAAGTAAGGAAAAATAGTCGAAATCTAAGACACTAATCTAACCGTAAGTCACAAATTAAACTTCTTTTCACATTTTATTTTGCCCTAAAAATTTTTTTAATCTTTTTCAACTATGTAAGTAAATGTAAACTATGCAAGTATGTTCAAAAGTAAATAAAATATCAATATAGCATGATTTCACAGCAAATGAAACCTGAGGCACTGATCTCCCAGAAACTCTAGTGCATACTCCCCAATAGAGGTTACCCTGCATAAGTTGTGGACCTCAGACAAGACCTTGAACGTCAGGAATTCAGAATTTTATTTTATTATCAATGAATCGACATATTAAAACTTAATTATTGCACTCCATCATTGCAAGAACGTTCATTTTAATTATGAGCCATTTTGCTGTTAAAAGCATTATTAGCAAGTATTTGTTTTATTTTCTTTCTGCTATGACCATGAGACTTGAAACTAAACTGAATGAATACAATATAATGGAATAATTCATGGTTAAAAAGAATGCTGATTGTAAATAAAATCGATATGATATAAGAGTACAGATTCTGAGAAAACATTATTCTCTTTTTAGGCACATAAAAAAAAAAGAAGTCCATCACATCTGTGCATAATTTTTATTTCTGCCACTCATTCTCAAAATAATTTTGACCTACGAAAATAAAAGCAAGTAAATAAATCGAAAAAAATTATCTACTGGAAAAATGCAAAATATGAAAGGGAAAAACTAATATTACTTACTTTAGCAAATTCTAATACAGAATTAGTGCTATACAAACTCAGATTTCAATTTGCAAATGTTAGAAATACTGAAGATAAATATATAAAGTATAAGAATTAGCAATAGACTTGAAATAAATAGAACAAACGATATTGCATCTATTAACTCAGCAATTGATAAGTTTTTTAAGTACAGTAAAAATTTAATTTTTAAAAAAATCTTTTAACGTATTTTAAATATTATTATTGAGCCTACTACAAAAATTATTGCTATTTTATTTTGGTACACCCTTTTGTTTCAATGTGTCTACCTTTTAATATCTATTTTTGAAACAGATATCTTTCATGAATTTCAATACTGTTTATCTCATTATCATATATTTGGTACCATAAAACCAAATTTTACATAAATAATCATTATGTAAAGAATAAGTCTCAGTCATGAGAAATTCAGCACAGTTGTCGTTCATGCCACTAGGATTAAAAACCAAATTTAAGGGGAAACATTTGAATAAAACACTATCCCTTTATTCACACCTATATAAATACTTTGATTAAAATCTCACAACATGCTTTTGAAATGGAAATTCTTATCAGATTTTTAAGAAAAATCCTTAATTTGTATTTCTAGATATTATTCCAGTGGATTGTCAATTCTAAGACTTTTCTCAATTTCAGCAAAATTTATTTTCACACATGAATTAATGCAAAAAGACAGAAGAGTAAAATAATCTTCGAGGGTGATCAGACAACAGAAAAATTAGCTCTATGGAGGAAATGAAATCCTTATAATTTAAGAGCATTTCATCTGTGCACAAAAGTATAGAGATAATCATTTGTATAGTCCTTAAAGAAAAAGGTTAAAAAGATTGTCCCAAGTTGATTTTAAAAATGTTCAAGATGAAGCATATTTATTGTGTTTATTATAATATGCTGTTTTGCAGTGGTAGACTAAACATTCTGCAATCACATGTACTTTATATGGACCTTTTTTTAAAATGACTGGTCAATTTAGTTTCACATTTTTAATTTAAAAAACATGCTAATGATTCATTTTAATTCTTTTATATTTTAGCAACTTAGTGAAAATATGTTTTAAAATAATTTTTGAAATTTTTAATATGGATATCATGGAAAAAATAATTAAAGTAATAAAATTCTTGAAAAAATTAAGTTAATGATTTCCTTACTCACAAATATAAGTATTTAGTTGTTATGAAAGATTATAAAGAAATAATAAATTTCAAACAAATATAATATTAAAAATTATTTTATAAGATCTGCAAAATGGAAAATAAAAAAGTAACTACTTATATCTTAATCATTGTAAAAATTCAATGTGTATGCACACTGTAGTTCTAATATTTTATAATCAAAACATTTTTATTTTTTACCAGTTTATTTATTTGTTGAGTCAATAAAATTTCTTTTAATCGACCAGCCTGCCTGTCCACCCTTCAGTCCAATGGGTTTCAGCAACTAATTTGAAATTCATCATGGGCTGTTTGCATTAGAATTATGTAAAAAAAAAAAGAGAGGAATCTTCAGGTTTTTAAAAGCCCTATTAAAAAGAATTCAGGAGAAAGAAATTTCCATTAGTAAAATCTCAAAAATGTCTGACAAAAGGTGCAATAAATACTGACTGCAATAAAACTGAAACTGAGAAAAGTATACAATAAAATCTATATTTTGTATTGTTAAGTGTATTATTTTTGGATAGATTTAGTGATTCTCTAAATAAATTGTTCTTATTATTGACAATTGTAAATAATAAGCAAATTATTTATTTAAAAGGTTTATTTACATAATTCCTCTGAAAACTCACCAATCATCATGCATAATGGGGAAAAATAAAAAATAAAAACACAACATTTGCGTAAATTTTCTTTTTAATATAATACTTTGTTGTGATTTTCATATAAATGTTTTATAATCCAAGAAACATATTACTCAAAATAATATTGATGATCTTTAATGAGGTATAAAACAAAACAATATATATTACATATTTTATAATAAAATATAAAATTTATTAATTTAACTAAGTTGAAGAATTTAATGTCAACAATCCAAGCATGCCTTGTACTGACTTCACATGGGTATCATCACATATTTGGTCCTAAGTAGGAAAAACAAAACAAAATAATAAAAAATTACAGGTTAAAAGATAAATACAATAAATTACAAAAAGTGAAAATCAAAAGATAGAAATTATCTATGAATTCATTACCATTACAAACAAAAGCTACTTATTAAAAATTATCAACCTTCAGAATCTTTTTAACACATTAACTAGATTCGTTTTTATGATTATTTCATTGTGTGCTCATTATCTTCACAATAGGTCCATTTCTTAATTCAGAAAAAATAGGATCTAAATAGGTTATATCCAACAAAAAATACAATATATAAAACTTTACTTTTTCAATGACTCTCTATATTACTGAAAATAATTTAAGAAACCAAGATATTAAAGAAAACACAATCTCCTAAGCTTACCTTTAATCCTTTCAGGTTTAGAATTAATAAAAATTTTAACAAAAATAATATGTATTTCACAATGAATGGAACTACCAAACTGTATATAAAAGTGACATAGTACTTAAAAAAACAATTCACTAGTACATTAAATGAGTTAATATTAATTTCACTCTGTTAATCAGGGAGAAAAGATACAGATATTAAGTTTTTATTTCCACACTTTTATTTTTCCATATGATTCACCAGATGTAGTATAGGTACATTCACACATTAAGTGCTAAAAGAAAAAAGCATGCTTAAATTGTATCTAGAAATCTTAAATTAGCCAAAATTGACAGGAAGTCTCAAGATTTTATGGTTTGCAATTTTTTCTTTTAGGGTTACATTAAAAACAACGAGTAGCTACCACCATTGCCAGCTATGTTGAAACAGCTTTAGAACTATTTAATAACGCTTTTATGAATATGCACAATAATATCTCTGTAGAGATTAGGACTACAATACTTGCATCAGTTACAGAATGAAAGAAAAATATGTAAAACTTGGTAATTATACGAAATTATTCTTATTAAATTTTAATAGTTTATTTTTATAGTAGTAGTACTTTATGAAATATAATGCACTGAAATCAGATAATAATTCTGTGACTACTCTGTAAAATATTTTACTATTTGAAATAGAATTTAAAGATCATCCATTTTTATAAAATCTGGTCTCTTTTTCAAAATTGCAATATTTTTTGAAATAAAGTGGGTTGAAATCCAATGATTATTTAATAATTTTAAATAATTTATTATTACCAAAAAATGCCATGCTGTCTATAATATTTACAATATATTTGAGTTTTAAAATAATCAAAATTCAATCCAAGGAAACTATAAACACAATATTATTTAAAACATGACAAAACATAGTCAAAACTTTTAAAATATTTTTATTTCAAGGAAACATTAACAAAAAATAATTTAAAGAGAAAACTAAGTAAATAATAAATACAATTTCACATTTAAATGATGCATTATTTCATTTATGCCAAAAGATTGGTTTGCACATAATTTCTAAACAATAAAACATGGATGTAATAAATATAATAATTGAAATATAAAATAATTAGAACTATACATATGTTAAAAAAGATTATAAAGAATATCAAATATTCATAAATGCTCTAAAAATTAAAAAAAAAAAAATCCTACAAAATAATCATACTTAAAAACTTTACAATAAAATGCAACAATTCAAATGAATAAAATAATCACCTGATATTTTTGTCCTATCTTAAGTGCAGCCCATGATGCATATTTGAGATTCTCTTTTTTCTTGAGGGCAGAACACTTTGGAGAGGCAGCAACATTAGTAGCAGCCTAAAAATATGAAATAATTTTTTAAAGAAAACAGATAAAACAATTTTATAACTATACTGAGAGAGATTTGACTACTACACGGTATACATTATACAAAATGATAATCAAAAATTGTATAATTTTAATTGATTATTCATAGATGCTCCAATAACTAAGCAAAATATACAAGGCATTGGCTATACTGGGGAGGGGGGGGGGTCTCTATATCAGTGCACTATTCTATTATATGTATATTATATTTCAGAAATGAGTTAGCACTATTTAAGGCAAAATAATTATTTATTTTTAAAAAGTTAAGAATGGCAAGACAGGGAAAGGATGAATAGTATCTCCATGCAGGTTTAAGTTGAGGGTTAGAAAAAACAGAGATGGGAAATTAACGCTTTATTTCAGGGATCAAAAGAAATTTCTTTCCCTTGTTTTCTGTGACATTCTCAAGTCTGAATAGAGTTTAATTGTTGGTGCCTTTAGAGTTATATTTTTATCTCTCAGTATTATTGTAGATTTTGGTACAATTCAGGAACAACTTCATCTAGAATGAAGTTGTTCCACAAACACCAATATATTCACACTGATTCACTGCTACACAAAATTTACAAATAAATGATATTTCAGTGAAAGTATCAAGAAACTAATAATATCAGGCATGAGTTAATCATAGGCATGAATAAGAATTTTGTTTCCTACATTTTTGCTGATTAATGGTCCTAAAAATTGAAGTAGTTCATAATATCCCACAGTTATGATTCAACATCTCTTATTAAAGAAAGTATACTTAATTTTTTGAAAAAAAATTCAGAAAAATATCATTAATAATGATTTTCAAAAATATCACTAGCATGATGGGTACAATGTACAGAAAAAAAATGATATATTTTTAAAAATAAGATTTGAACTTTCACTCATGAATATATTCAATGAAAAAAACCATTTTAGACAATTAATGCATTTAATCTTTCAAAAATGTTTCCATTCTCTAGGACTCTTAGTGATTTTCCAAATTAATTTTAAAAGCATCAGATTTGTTTTACAATAATTTATTAACATCTAGGTAAGTAGGGTTTGACAGTTTTTCAAACCCAGTTTAAAGAATTCATATTATTCAGCAAAAATTAAGTTTAAACTTATTTGAATGATATTGGTTCTTCTTATATGTGGAATGAAGATGAATATCCAGAACTTTTAGAACTTTATAAAATCTTAGGATCGATTTGTCTAACATTGATGGCTTAGGAGGACAAGATGACAATTTATTAAAAAGTGAAGGTATATTTAAATTTGTTAAATGAACTAAAAAATTTAAACACTGAAATAAGTTTGAAATTATTATATGTCTTAGAAGAACAAATTCAAGAAAGAAGACAACTAGAATTAGAACCTCTTTGCTGTATTTGCAAAAGCCACAAAACATTTCTAGTTCAGCAAAAAAATCTAGTGTGCTTTCTTTAGCTTCAACAACTGAAATTATTAAATTATCTGGAAAGATATCGTCTAGAACATTTCCAAATTCTTATGTAGAAACCGATTCTGATGAAGAGCAAATCAAAGAAACTACTCAACAGAGGAATGCTTTTTTAAAAGAAGTCATAGTAAAATCATTTCATAAGTTTTTTGAAGACCCTGAAGAAAAACTTACAAATCCGAAGACATTGAAAGCTGAATTTTCATTATTTCAAGCAAAGAATAAAAGAACAAAAAATATTTGTTATTTGATGTTATGAAAACTGTAAAGCCAAGCTCAGTAGCTAGTGAACGAGTATTTTCAATTTCAGGCAATATTGTATCCAAAATAAGAACAAGACTAGCCACCGATTAGTGAATCTTTTATATATTTTTAAAATCCTATTTTTGTACAAGATTAAATTAGTTAAATAAAATTATTAAAAATAATATAAATATTATTTGAAATTTTTGTTTGAGTTTTCATTATTTTGTGTAAGTAATATGTATACGTAATCCTTAATTTTTAAAAATATATTTTGACTTTGATATTGATTTTTGTTATTTTATATAAATTAAATAATAATATTTTTTTTGACAAAATTTCGGAAATTGGCTAAAACCAGTTTTTTGGAAATATTAAATTCTAAAAAACCGATTTTTCAAAAAGCAGATTTATGTATAAATCCTTCATCTAAGCTTGATCATAAAAATATTACAAAAAAAACTTTATGAATACATAATGATTTTATAGTATAAAGGGGAAAAAAAAAATATAAAAGCAATTCTAAAATAAAATGTAAATTACAGCATTTTACTTAAAACAAAAACTTTTTTAATGCAAAAGTTTAAATTAATCAATTACAGTTTAGTTGATTCCCTTGAATTGTAACAAAATTCGAAAACTATTTATAATTACTGTTTTATATCACCCACACTCATTTGTATAGACATATAAAACAACTGATTGAAAAATAAAACATGCAGCGTAATGGTAAGCATAATATAGACATTGGCATGAACATAATCCTTTTTAATTTTTAAAAAAAAGATTTTCCTTTTTTTATTTTTGTTCAAATACATAATTAAGTAGGAATCAACTTGTTTCTTGGATAGTTATATACAAAGAGAGCTTAGTATGTGCATGATATTAATATCTAAACAGTTGAAGATTTCAGTTGATAATAAAATAATCTATGCAAGTTGGAGCTAATAAAAGGTCTTTATTTTATTACTAATTATAACAAACATAATTGTTAAAGATTCATTTTTAAAAATTTTTACTACCTTCATAGTTTTATATATTAAGCATAAAACTGTTTATTTCATTCAGAACTTTATTTTTATTAAAGATTATTCAGCAACTTGGCTAAAACAAGTATAAAAATTGCATTAAGACAACAGTTACTGTTTTTACACTATTTCATGGAACCATCTTAAGATATCTGTTCCATTATTTTTTGCCCCTCTCAAATAAACTGCTATTCAAGGGGCTTTACAAAAATTCAATATTTTACCAAAATAAATAAATAAATCACTTAATTCATAGAATTTTTTACAATGATTATATATCCAAACCCATTATACCACATCTTATATAAAAAAAATTTACCAAGTAATTGGAAACAAATTAGGAAATGATATTTGAAGTTACCAGAAAAAATCCATATAAAGATCGCATGTTACGAGGATTCAGTTTGATTGATTGTGCAAAATAAGCTCTTGCTAATTCCATGTTTTCTAAACCACCAATGGTATACTGAATCTATAAGAAAATATAATGAAGAAATAAGATATAACTCAAAAGTCCATACAATTGAAAATTAATATAATCCATACAACAGAGCATTTAAAAAGCATTAATATTAGCAGTTATTTCATGGAATGAAAGGCTTCAATTAAATCCCATTCAGAAGTATTTCCTTTATAATTAACCCCTTTTTCTTCAGTCAACTGAATTCAGCATTTTTTCATTAATGTAATTTCAAAATAGATAATAATAATCGATAATAAGATCAATTTTTAATTGAATGATTAGCCTTTCACTCACTTATTGCTACAGAAATCTGACTCATTACTAATAGTATACAAAATATAATGATAAGATCCTAAAATTAAAAGAATTCAAATATAAATTAGGAAAAATTATATTCTTTCTCTTTTTATCTGTCAGAAAAAGTTATCTCAAATTGAATTGCTTCTCAATGGAGTAAATATCAATAGAACTTAACAATATACAAAACATCTAAAAAAATGTTAATTGCTTGAATTATTTTAAGTACAATATCCAAGAAATATTCTTTCTTTTCCTTTATTTAGAATTTTATAAAAATATATATCACTTTATAAGTTAACTACATTAATTAAGGAGGAATTTTATATCAGAAATGGATGTTGAAAACTGTATTTTATTTTTAAAATTCAAAATTATTAATAATTTTCTTTGAAAAATTTTCTGATTTGTACAATAAAGATATATGTTTAAGTTTCATCGAACTACATTATCCAATATTTGTTGTTTCTTTCCGTGGATCTGCATATTAAATGCAGCAAAGTTAGTTTGTCAATATCTCTTAATATTTAAAATTTTGATTTTATTAAAGAATATCTAATTCTTTTATTTTAGATATTAACATGAAGAAAGAAACGAAATTAATTTTTTTCTTCTTTTAACTTTAAAAATACTTAAATCCTTTACTGTTGAATTACAAAGATTTCAGTGAAAAGAGTGAGGTCTTAATTTTTAAAATATATATATAAATTTCAGAAAGAATCAAAATGCCATTCCTTTATGGTATACTTCTTTAAATTATCAGAGTCAACAATAATCACATAATTAAATTCATCACCCTCATTTAACTTAAACAGCATTATATATATACACACATACATACTTCAGCAGTCTTACAGTAACACGTTAATGTTACAAACTTAATAAGGACATTTTTTATTTATTAATGTCCGTTCATGAATAGAATTAAAATACATATTCAGTGCCTTTTTAAATGTACATAAAACTTTAACACAAATAAAATTTCAAAAGCATTTTAATAAATAATAACTTTTTTTATAAAATGAAATACAACAATAATATACCTCGGCATATCTCTGATGATACAGATGATTATGGGGATTATATAGAATGAGTTCTTCATAGCAGAAAGCAGCTTTATAATAATCTTGTTCCATTAGATATAAATCAGACAGTTCCATCCATGCTTCATGGTCACTCATGAATCTAAAAGAATTTTTTAAAATTTCATTCACTTATTCAAAAAACTAATAGTAATAAATACATTCAAAATTGAAATCTGTGATCGTGTTTAATTTAACAGACATTTTTATATCAGATATGCCATAAATAAATTTCATTTCATTTAACAAATTACACAAAACACTGCACAATTAAGAATTATATAAGATCAGTTAATACAGAATAATTATGTACCAAATTTCATACTGGGCACTTTTATACTGTAACTAAATTATAGAAGAAAAATATATCACTATTAATAAATAATAACGAATTACAACTATCTTTTCATATTAAATGTCATTAAATTTTTTTTAAAAAGCTTTACAATTAAAAAAAATATTGTTAATTGGATAATATGAAGGCCTCACTTCTTTAAATAATCTGTTAACTCCTTCACAGCTTCAGAAATTTTATTTTGGGCTTTTAATACAGCAACTTTTCTTTTATATATAACTGAATTTGATTCATCGTGCTGTAGTATACTTTCATATAATTTCAAAGCATCATCATACCTAAAAAAAAAGTAAAAGAAAAATACAAATTCCCTGTTATGATATAAACATATTTACAAAAAATAAAAATTAATTTTTGTTTATTGCAAAATTATCACACTCCTTGACATATTTATTAATTTTTTTTAAAAATATTAATCTTATATATACATTTATTACCTGCCTTCACTAAAATTTTTCTTATCCATTAAATTATTCTCTATATTTTAAATAAAATAATTCAATGTCAGAAATCATTCAATTAATTAAACATACTATGCATGCTTTAAAGTTGATCATCAGCAAAATTATGATTCTATTATACAATCTATTCTTCATAAAAAATTTTACAAATTCCAAACTTTTAAAAATGAACAATACTCAAATGCTCATAAAAACACCCAAATGCTCTTAAAGCATAAGAAAATAAAATAAACATGCATTAATGCCTAGTTTTCACAAGAAGATGATTGAAAAGAAAGCATCACGGGATATCAGACAGATTCATTTAGATGTTAGGATGCATAAACACAGTTCTATTTATAATATCACTGTTCTTTTGCTGTTACTTTCGTTTTAGCTTATACTCTTCTCATCTCAAGAAATGCACTCTTCAGTCAGTCCACTTCTCTGGAGAGTCAGTGAATATCATTATAATCTCATAATTCTCATTATAAGTGATAATCATTATAATCATAATTCTCATAATAATTTATAGTAAATCAATGAAATGCTTTAAATAATTGATTTTTCCCATTTTTATTGCATATGAAGTATTTAATAGAATTGTGTATTTTCAAATCTTTATTACCTTAAGATTCTTCTACATACCCCTTAAAGTCATCATTATAAAAAACAAAAATTCCTACTTCAGATTGCTTTTAAAATTAAATAAATATGCAAGCATTGTGGTTAAAATTTAGCATAGTCATAATAATAAGAATAAAGAACAAGTATTTAGATAAAATACTTTATACATTTGAAACATTACATACATGAATTTTAAAAGCAGATTTGAGAGAGAGAGAGGATATAAGGAATATGACACTTATTCAAGCATTTTACCCAGAAAATGATTCGATGTAACTAGTAAATAAGTAAGCAAAAATTTACATAAATAAGGTTGTAAAATTTATAAAATTATAGTGAAAGCAGGAATTAGGTCTAACTGTAATAATCAATGACATTTTTTGATAAATAGAAATTGAAAATCAAATCTGAATTAAAACAAGAATGATACCTATCGAGAGCTTCAAACTCCATTGCACGTAATTTGCGAACTCTAAAGCTTCCAGGAAATTGTTTGTCTAATGTTTCTAGACATTCCTATAAATGTGAAAACAACACTCATTGTTCAGATATTCTATTATCCGATTATGTTAAATACAAATATGCCACAATTAATTAGAATTGTTGAGACATAGCTGTATTTAAATAAAAAAACAGCCAAATAAATTAAGGCTATATGTTTTCTAATAACAAAATAAGTAAAAATAGATGCACTGCAAATTATGCAATAAAAAATGTGATTACAGTTATGACAGCAATAATTAATTTTAAATAATAATTAAAAGTTAGCGAGTTTAAACATGCATAGAAACATAGTGCCAGGTACTCTAAAATTTTATTTAACATGAAAATTAGCTGAATTCAGAAATTTTTCAAATTTTAATAGCATGAAAACTCTGGAAGAAGCAGGAATAGTGTCAATTTCTCATTTTTGTTATTATTTTTGATAAATTTTTGCACTCCAATCAGAATAAAAAATGCTGCTTTTCAATTATTTAAACGCCATTCCAGCCATGCACAATAGATGAATTTGAACACAAATTTGACTTACAGATTGAAAAAAGAAAAAAACTCTTTTTTAAATTTTGCAAATCAGCAACAGATTTCAAAATTAAATTGTAATTATAAGGTGATACTGATAAAACATTTTTTTAAAAAAAATTAATTGTAAAAATCATCCAAGCTTCATTAAGAAAAAGTCACCAGAAGTTATAAATATATGGGGGGGGGGGTCTGAAATAAGCGTTAAGAGTGCTTTGCAAGCTCAACTATTAAGTTGTAATAACAACTTCCAACATTTAAATAGAACAGGTAAAATACATTTAACTTGTAACATAGTTATATTGGGAAAAAAAAAAAAAAAAAAAACACATGAATTTTGTTTAAAACTAACATTTTTTTTTTTTTTTTTTTAATTTATGAAAAGTGTGAATGGGTTTGATTTGAATTTTTGCTATAATCAAACTAGCAAAGCAATTCAAAAAGAAATTAAGAAATAAATAATATTCATATGATTTTCAGAACAGATGTAACTTAGAAAAACATAACTTAAGTCAAGATAAAATAAATATAGTGATGTGTCTAAACTTATTTAATATAACAAAGAATGTTTAGTATTACATAAATTAAAAATTGCTACATACATTACTTCAAAATAATAGTTAGTTTACCTGTGCTATATCTAAACGATGGCAATCTAATGCCGCCAGGCACACTTGTTCACAGATTAACCATTCTAAAAGATATTAAAATATTTCTTTGTATTAGGAAACCTTTACATGTTAACTGCAAAGGTAAACTATTATCTTTAAAATTATGATTGATTGAAAATGACAAATAAAAATAACAACAGTAGTTTATTCTCACAAAGATCAAAGACAATATAAAATGCTACTTATAACAATAAAATGTGAATGCCATAATAAAATCTCACTGCCAAATAATCAATTTGTTTCAGCTGAATACTTTTCATTTGTATTATTAAAAAAGCAAAGAAAATTTAAAAGAAGCAAGAAAATTTTAATAATCCTTAGTTAGTATTATTGTTAATTAAGCTTCATACAGTATTAATACATTTATAGTTTTAAAAGCAATCATAGACAAACAGTTAAGAACAGAGCAAAAGAAAGTTTGAAAAACTGTAAAAAACTTACTTTCATCCCCAACTTTATGAGTATAATTTGATAGCACATCTTGCCAAATTTCAATCACTTCTTCAGAACATCTCATATTATCTTCTCGCCATTGTCTCAGTGTCTCCCGAGCTTCTATAATAATGCAATTTAAATAATATTCTAATAAAAACTATTAAAATAAAGCAAATTTTCCATCATTAAAATTTTTTCATTATTTTCAAAAAAATAACATTTTTTGAGAATTGTTTCAGACTTGATATTTAATTCCATTTAAATATTTAGTAACATTCTGTTCAAATCTTATCTAGTTCTAAAAGTAATATTCTTGAAATTTCAAATTTTTTCAGTTATATGTTGATGAGTAAAATGTAAGTTGCCTAAAAAAAAACCACCCATGGCTGTTATAAGCCATGAGTGGAGTACAATACCAACTTTTTTTTTCTTTGTTATTTATTTGGTTTCTCAAACACAATTATTCATTTCAATTCAGCACAGATTATTCATAAGTACACCTAGTAAGCAGATTCTAAAAAAATATCAATAAGTACAAGAATCTGAAATAATGTTTATATGTATTCATAGCTTATAATAAAAAGTAATATTCACAAAATTAAATCCTCAATTTAACAAAAAACATTATTGTTGAAAATGAAGCATAGCATCTATAAGATGAAACAATACATAATGCAGAACTGAGAAAATATGAAGCTGCAGTTTCAAAAACATTCACTTTCACATAAAAAAAATAATAATACATTTGCTTAAATTTATAATCCCCCCAAAATTTCTGACTCATAAAAGTTAGCAAAACATTGAAGAACTCTTTTCAAAATAGTACAAATGCTCAAATTCATATATGTGGCATCAATTAATTATGTAGCTAATTATAGCTATATATTTATAGAAAGAATAATTTATAAATAATTTTGATATAACTAGTTGCAAACCAACTCAACAAGTAAAAACAAAAAGTCGAATCTTCTGATTCTGATATTTAACAATAGAAAAAAAAAAGCAAAGGATGAAATATTAACAGCAAAATTTTTTTTTTATTTAATTCAAATAATGATAATATTGTAAATTATGTTTAAAGTATTCTTAAAAATGAGTTAAAATTTTCAAAAAATTGTATCCCCAAAAAATAGTTAACATAGAAAAGATAATTTTTCGGATTTCAAGATATAAAAATAGTTTTCATGTAGTAATATTTTTGGAAGTAGTCATGGAAAAACAAAAAATACTTCTAAAGTGCATATTTCTATATCTCTAAAAGTATACATTACATTACAAAATTTTTTACAACATGAGATATTCCATTATTTACAGAACATGAGACATTCCATTATGTGGAATATATATATATATATGTAAATATTCCACACAACTATTTACTTATAAAATAAAATAGCTGTATGAAAATAACTGAAGTAATTCTTACAAAAATGAATAAAAAAAACAATGAGATTCTCAGAATAATTATTTTATTTCAGGTTTTACTCACAGAACATACATGTGTATAAAACATTTTATATAAAAATACATTAGAATTATTTAAATGAAATACAGACTACATCTTATACTACTATAAAAAACAGATATAAAAATTAATATCTAAACAGGGGGAAAAAAAAAAACTTTTTTTTAAAACCATTCTTTAACTTTTTTAAAATCTATTCCATAATAAATACTTCCATATGCGTAAACAAGTAATATATAAAACAAAATTTTTTAAGTCAATTCCTACTTTTTAAAATTTATTTTAGTTACTTTTTATTAAATAATTACAAAATTGGTGACAAACTTGGCAACAGATTTAGCGACCAAATAGAAATTACTGGACAAATTTAATTAATTAATTAATATTTGAAAAAAAAATTGTATTAACATCAAGTGTCATCTGCTACAAATTTTAAAAAATATTTTTGAATTTGAGTGGATGAATAAGAAATATTTTATTTACGATTGAAAATTTGAACAAGATATATATATATATATATATATATATATATATATATATATATATATATATATAGAGAGAGAGAGAGAGAGAGAGAGAGAGTGTGAGCTAATAGTAGGAATTGAAAAAAAAGAAAATTCATTTTGAGAAAAATGAATTATAATAATATTGTATATAATGAAAAATAAAGCATATTAATAGAAAGTATAATTGTTATTAAAGAAAAATATAAATATTTTTGACTTTTAAACAATTAACATTAATTGACAGTGCATACAATATCTACTAAACAAATTTAAATTTTCATTTAAAACTAACAAAGGAGGGAGGGGATGCACTTATAAAATAAAAAATATATTCAGCACTTTCATACATAACATATATTCAATATTACAAAATACAAGAATATAAAATTTAGAACTAATTTGAAATAAAATATCAGTTTATTTATAAAAAGTTTAGTGAACAAATGTTTTATTTATACAACAGTTTATAATCCTATAAATTGTTAATTCCCAAGTAAATTTGAGTATGTGCTTTTCTTCTTGATTTTTTTTGTACATGAATTTATCCATGCCTTTTTATTTCTCGCATTTAAAACAAAAAAAGAATAAACTGTCTCTTTGATTTATTAATCTGTATGAAATGATAAAAGTATAATTTTCATTGTTCTGATATTTCATGTGCTACCTTTATAAATCTTCGTACATTTTCTTTCTTAAGTCTGGGATATTTAATTTATCATAGAAATGCTATCTAACAAATTTAATACAATGCATTGGTAATATGAAGTCTTGATGAAGCTAATACGCCAGCTTTTATTTTCCCTATATATTAACTGTGAATATAGTCAAATTTTTATCTGAAAAGTGCTTATGCATTTACTACATGGCAATGATTAATTGCCAAATTTAAGAAAACTGCGAAGATTGCACGTTAATGAATCCTTTCAAAAGTAAAATTTAAATATATTCACTAAATGCTCTAATATATATTTTCAGGACAGAAGCAGTTTAGGACTTTTAACAATTTTATGGGATTTTTATTAATTTTATTGATTTAACAAAGATAGCAATAAATTTTTCTGATTTAAAATATAATCTTCAATTTTTTTTTTCAACTCCCTAAATTAATACTTTAGCCCACATGTGTTGAACTTTAATTAAATGATTTTCGGGACCTGAGATATATTTTTTTTCTTACCACTATACATTATTTAAAAAAAAATAATAGAATTACAGCATTTAATATAACTACAGATATAGAAAATCCTTTTTATATGAACAAATTAGGTTATAAAATAATGCAAGATAGAGTTCATTTTCAAAACGTTTAATTTAACTTTTCATTAATTGGTAATTAACGTGGAATGTTTTCTTTTTTACATATTCCATGCGATACCGAACAAGATTTTCCAACTTTCCGAACTCAATAAATTAAAGAGCTATATGTTCAGGTCTTTTTGAATAATACACTAATTAATTATATGATCATAAAATATTCGATTGCGAGCAAATATATGTACTTCATTTGATTTAATAAGCACTTATGGGTGAGATATATGATCACAGTAAAATTCAATTTTCGGTTTGAGGAAACTAGAAATATTTATCATCTCAAAATAATACTAATGCTAAAAATAATTAGAAAATATAAAAGTTAATTGCTTAAATGAAAAAATAAAAGAAAAACAAAAATTATTTATAAACAAACCTTGCCAATCCATTGCCAATACACTAAAATGAGAAACCGTCTGCGTGAAAACGGAGGATATTGCTATTTAAGTTGAGTTGTACATTTCTTATTGTGGTGACGGTTATGAGTAAATTTTTTTTCCGGCTCAAACGAATAGAAATCTATTAGATGACATCATAGTCACATGATCAAAGAAAACGTTTACATCATCAGCTTGCTTACATGCCGAATTTTTATCAGATTTTCGCTGCCCCTTTCATCAATAATTCTTATTCTAAATTTACTCTTCTACTCATGTTTATTAGATATTTGTTACAGAATTTTCTTGTATTTAATATTATAACAATTTTATGAATGAAATCTTCCGCTACTCATGTTTGGTATAGAACACGGTTACTATTTTTTTCTTATTTTAATCTTGTGCAAGTTTGAGGATCACGTCCGGGTCACCAATGTGCAAGTTTGAGGTTCGAACTCGCAACGTTATGTTTCTTAGCCGAGTAACAAAGTCACTAGACAAAAGTGTACACTCCTTTCTAGAGGTTGTTATTTGGCTTATGAAGTTATCACCACAATCTGAAAGTAATATGAACAGTTAAAAGAAAGGCAATATTTATTTCAAATCACTCTACATTGAAGAGAAAATATCAACAAGTACCATTCATATAAAAGCTGCATATATATATATATATATATATATATATATGTGTGTAATGATATTTTTAAATCTAATTTAATTCCTAATTAATTTATTAATTTTTATATTACAAAGTTAATTATAAATTGCTCTATCATTTAATATTTTACTAACTAATAAAATAAAATAATAAAATTATAAATGCAGAACAATCAATGATAAAAACGAACTTAATCTTCCTGCTCCTACTAAACACCAAAATTATAAAAAAGAAAACTATATTTAATGAAAAATATGAATTTCTTTGGTAAATTCATCTATTTGTGGCTAAAAAAATGGTTATAATTAAAAAATTAATAAGAATGAAAATTCGTGAAGAATTTTGTCCTGTGATTATTTAATTAAAAAAAGAATCAAAAGTGAAGTTGCAGACAAATGATTCATATTCTACTGCAGAAGAAAATCGTTTTCTTTACATTGGTGCAGTTTAACCTACTTTCGTAGGATTTTGCATCACAAAAATCAAATAAAATCTTTTTATTTTCTCGTATAATATAGTGAGTGTATACTAATCGTCAAAAAATTCTAATGCGAGATTTTAACGAATCTCCATGTTTTAGATCTTCCTGAGTTCGAAAAACACATTTTGGAAAAATATCCGTCTGTCTGTGATAAAAATAACTTTAGAAAAAACGGTTTGAGCTACACGGTTAAAATTTAGTATACGCCCTTTACATCAAATTTCAAAATTTCTGTCAAATTTTGAGTAAAATCTGTTCAGAGGAAGTCCTTCTTTCCGAATATAACAAGATATTTACAAAATGAAGACAACCAGATACATAAAATTCGGCACACAGATTTAAGATCTATAGTATAGACAACTGTCAAATTGTGTGCCAAATCTAACTAAGGGTTGATTGTCTGTGGGTCTGTAGTTTCAAAAGCATGTAAATGCGATAACTCAGAACCATGATGAGTTAAATATACCAAACTTGATTTAGAATTTTGTGGTTACAAATGCAGTTTTATGACAAAATATTGTTTCAATCGTTTGTGACAAAACATGTCTAAAAGCCATATTCGATTTTTAGCTACTATTAACGCATGCCTGGCCTGGGATTAATTCCGAATAACTCGATTTAGATTCGGGATAGATTAGATCCTCAAGACAGATTCAGTAAAATTGCTAAATTCAAACCAAAATTTAACATTTCTTAAATATTGTATTTCAGCGCCATGTAAAGCGTTTTCTGAAATGACAAGTTTATTAGAATATGCGAGAAAGTTTTGGGGAGATCATTCCCAATGGGTTATGCATTAAGATAAGTTTGCTTCTTTGCAGTGTCAAGAAAAGAGAGAGTAAATACAAGCTAGATGATTTATGTAAATTATATTCAAAGCTGTGATGACAATGTAATTTGATTTATATTACATTTTTTTTAAGTCAATGAATAGCCAGAGAATAAGGGAGGGGCAAAAGATGTATGCTAAGTCCTCTACACCAAGCATCTTTATAATGTCATTGTCTCTTTAGATTTTAAATTGGTAAGGGGGACTGCTGATTCAGTTTTCTTTTTGATCATGTGATACCATATTGCTTGCATTACCATATGTCACAAGTCTATGGCTTCAGTATGAGAAAATTTCGAATATGTTTTAAATATGTTATCGGGTGAAATACTATCACTTTCATTATGAAATTTAGAGTACCAGTTTAGATTCATTCATGATTAAAGTAATCTAAAATTATGAAATCCATTTCCTGTTTCAAAATCAAATTACTGGAATATTAATTATTAATTCAATATGAGGAATCGGAATGAAACCATTTCTTCATTTGATATTAAAAAAAATCGACAATCATAAGCATTCCCAAAAAATAATTTCACTAAATGTTGTTTCAAATCTTTCTTGTGTACAGAAATATGAAGTACAAGAGGTACATACTATACACAAGATTTGGTTGTATTAAAGTTATCAGTTAAAAATCCCTTAACCCCCTCATTTTATCAAAAAAGTTATAATTGATTTTGTTGAAAATATTGATTTGTATTCTCAAAGGTAGATTTAGTTGTTTTGTAGCCTTAGACATTATATATTGCCAGGCCTTTTTTTTTTTTTTTTTTTTTTTATAAGCATGTAAGTTAAGTTTCAAATTTTTAACTTTTAAAAAACATGTCAATGATTTATTTTAGGTTAATCTTTAATTTTAGTAACTTTGTGAAAATGTATACGTTATATGAAAATATATTTTATTAAGTTATTACAATTTGCGATTGTATGGCATCTATGTTTGTACATAATAATATTAAACAGATGCTTGGCATTACTATTCAGTGAAACAGATAGAAACCTGAGTAATTACACCTGACAAGATGTTAATATTTATAGTTTGTAGAATTTGTATTTTCTTCTAATTTATTTCTCTGGCAATTTGGCTCCTCTACCCTTCATTCAAGTTCGTAGATAGATGCCAAGTCTGAAATCCACTACTGAGTATTCTCGATATCCTGAAATACTAATTCAATTTTCCTTGCAAAATGCCTTATATCAGATACAATAAAGGGAAAATTAAATCAAAAATCCTTTTTTTAAACTCAAGAATTTATTTTAAAGCTTTAAAATGCTTATTTGGAGAGAATTCGTCTGATACTGGAGTTTCGATTGTTAGTTTCAAAATAGGTGCAAGTGTTTACCACAAAATTTTCTCCTAAAATTCGAGGAAAATTGCAGTAAATAATAAAGTAAAAATAAATTTGTAAGGATCTTTAAAACTGGCCTTCTGAAAAAATTTTAATGAGTGTTTTGACAAACTTAAAATGTTTCCATGCAAAATCTACATATATTTAAAGTAAAATAACCACTGCATTATGCATATAAAAATTCAAGCTAGAAGTTTGTTTTTTGATGAAACGTTAAGTAAAGAAATAATAAATTTTTAATAACTAAAAGTGTAATAAGTTTTTTTAAGATGTGTATTTCAAATCCTATGAAATATTTTTTGCAGAAACACTTGTTTCCCATTTAACAAGCTGCCATTTGTGATAAATTCTGTTTCAACTATTAATTTTGTTTAGTTATATCAATTTACACAGTGATAGTTTGAGAGAAAATTTCTTTTATGGAAATAAATTTTCTTTCTTGTGATGATACTTCTTTTCATATTTAAGTTAATTTAGGTTTAATAGATAAATTCAAGAGATTATTAAACTAAGCCACAAAATGCTATGAAACAATGCTTGAAGGAACTGATAATTATTATTAATAACTATGCAACTTTTTTTAAACAAATACATTTATTTTTAAATTAAAAAAAATATACAAAAATGGAATAACCATGCAAAATTCAACACTGTTGCTTGATATAAAAACTGAAAAAATATTACAATTTTATTTATCCATTTTCTTCAAAATCTACTTCAGATGAAGGTTTGCTATCAGATTCTGGAGCAGGGGGTAACATTTCAGCTACAACGGAAAGAATTTCATTCATTTGATCTTCATTGAAACGCTCTTCACTTTCTTCTATAAGCTAAAATTAGGAATTTTATTTCTTAGTAACCAGAACTACTTAGTAGAATCGTTTTATCTTAAAATTAAATACTTAAAATGCACTACAAAACAATATGAAAAATACCATAATTATATGATAAACTGCATTCACACAGCATCAATTTGATTTGGTTTTTGAATATTTTTGAAAAAAATATCAGCTATACTTTCCTGTGAGATCAAATATACTTCCTCTAGTGTTAAGAAACTACAGTGTTACTCTTCATATCAAAATCTGGCAATGATTTTAAACTTCTTCAAAAGTATCATAGTATATTATGAATATATACATATCATAGAAATCACCTGGTGGGTACACAATGAGGAGTATGAAAAGCTCAAGAATGAAGCATTATTCAACAAGAAAGCACAGAAAGAACACTTGCAGAAATCAACTACATATATGCAAGCAGCCATTATTAAACAGAAAACTCCTCACTGCAAATGACCAGAAAGCTTTAATGAATATTCCAAAGAGAGAATACACTAGATTATCTCATTTTCGTTATATTGCCTTTATATAGGTCTTTTTTGATAAGGCATAGCTCTGCTAGATGGTTCTCTGAATCTCCAGTCTTTAAACAGTTGTCACTATAATTCTTTTTTTTTTTTTTAGAATCTTCATTTTTGTCACCAAGGCCAGGTGTAATTGAAATGATATCCATTTAATATTTATTACAGTATCAGTAAGACTATCTTCCTTATTATGAGATTAACTGTACAATAAATCAGTACTGCAGATTCATAACAATTTTCTGCAAACGTCTGAAACAACACTACAATAAGAAGTTCAGAATAAATAAGACAATACAATAAGAAGTTCAGAGCATAACTGACTAGTTAGCTCACGTAATGGAACTAATTCATGATAAACAAATCTACTAGTGTGCTTTTTTCTGCATAATCATAGCTTTTAATAAAATTTGACATGATAGTTTTACATCCTAGTTCAAGTAACTTGAATTTTTGAATCATTAAACTATTAAAATATTTTGATCTTTATGCGACTTTGTAGAAAGCATATATTACATCCCTAAATTAATTAATAGCTCTGTTCAACAGGCTGAAATTGTTTAAGCCCAATGCCCAATGAATTTTTTACGGCTTGTAAATTTAAATTTACTGTAACTACAAGACACTTAAAATCAAAACATATCATTAACATTCCAAAAACACTACTTTCAATTTGGTGCTGATAACAAAAAACACCAACTTAGTGTCAAATTTAATACATAGAAAAGTACGTATCTAATATTTACATGCAAAAAAGTAGGTAAAAACTAATCCCGTTTTTATATTTAGACAGCTTATCTACAAAGTGTCAACAAAAAACATTTAAGTTTGGTTTTTGAGGTATTTACTCTTCTTTTCAAACATAAAAGCTCTGACTTCTAGATTTATTACAAATTTCCTTCAGTTGATTTGATTTCAGTAGTCGATTTCAGTATTTTGCAAATGCAATAATGAAACAAAATTATTTGTTAACTAAAACTGAAGAAAAGGTACGAGATAAATTGCCTTGATGGAATAATAATAATATGCTTTTTGAAAAAAATCTACTGTTGAAATCAACTGAATTTTAATTCATAAATTAATTTAAATAAATCAATAGGAAACACATTCACTGTGACAAACAATAAATTTAACTAATGCATGAAAAAATTTGGCTTACTAATTGTATTTCCACCAAACTTGTTGGACGCATATTTAATAGTTGCAGTTTTTCTGCCCTAAAATAAAATATTAATAATTAAAATAACTACCAGAAAAAGAATTTTTTTTGTACTTATGTAAAGAAATACATAATATTTTAAATATTAACCATGATCTGATTTGACAATTTATATGGGCATATTAAATCCAGAGATAATTTTCCTACAAAATATGGAGCTTATAAATACATACAAACCAACAAATCGGAACATGAAAAAAAAAAATGTTTCTACAACTATGTGTATATTTCTGACAAAAGAAAAATAAAAACTATTATGATATCCAGTTTAATCAATTAAATAATTCGGAGTGAGACAACATTTAGATAATAGCAATAACTACAGAACAAATATTAGATGAGTTTTTGAATTGCATGCTTTTCTTTTATTTTAAATTTCTATATAACTATAATTTATAAATGTGGATAAACCAACTGTAGAAAACAAAATCTACTGTATAATTTAAATGCATTTTTTTCAAAAATTATTCAATCCTTTTAAATTAATTCTTCTGATTTTATCCATATCCAAACAGAATGAAAACTTGGAACTCATGAAAACACAATAATAAATATGCAAAAATGTCTTCTGAATATAAATATATTTAAAAAAATCTCCAATATGAATCACATATAGAAGATTTCTAATTTAGATTAATTACAAGATTCCCAGATACTAATAAAAAAAAATAATCCAATAATCTAAAAATTTTCCTTCTCAATTCTTCATAAATGTAAAATTTAGGATTTAAAAAATTAAGAATTACCATAATTTTTAAGAAATTTGATATGAAGAACCTAATATTAAATAACCCTTCAATGCTGAAGGGTTCCAATAACTTACATCATTTTGTGTTCTAAATTTTATAAGAATAAGACTGAAGCTCTAATTGTTGTTGTTATATACTGCAAATGTTATTAAATCAATTTACAACCTGTACATTACAGCACAAGCATTGATGTGGAAATAAATGTTTCTCATTTCTGATAGCATATTCTTTTAGTTTTGTTTGCATGATTGAGAGTATAGTATCTTATTCCACACAGTTAAAATAAATGTTGCTATTTGAAAAGTAAACTACAAATATATTTATTAAAGTTCATAATATTTTTTGCTCATCTGAAGCCCAGTGGCAAGCATTTATTTCTTAGCTGCATCATAATTAAAATAGAAAATGACTTCTCAAAAAAATTTTCAAGAAATAAATTGGAAAAAAAAAAAAAGAAAATTTTAAAACAAATTTTTAAAAAATCAAGGCAATTAAGGATTAAAGAATTTATATTGCAGAACTAAAAGATCAACGGAAATCAAAGGTAAGTTCTGTTTATTATATTATTCCTAATTGTAAACTGAACCATAAGAATTATAAACTACAGTATCATGCCAAATTTATGTTCTGATATTTTATGTTATTTTCTGCCAGTCCTCTCAGAATAAATTTGAATGGTATTAATATAAGTGGTTTCTTGAGATTTACCTTTCTCACTGATCCGCACCACTATTCCTTTGGTCTTTTGAAAAATGTAAAAGGGAGGAACTATTGTAATTAGAAGACAAAGTGTTTTGCAATCAGAGGTACTTTTAAATTAAACAATAACTAATTTCAAAAAGAAAAAAGAAAAAACTGCAAATTTGTGTAAAAGGATTGAGAAACCTACTGAAACATACAACTATGCAATGAAATATCTTTTGTATTATATATTTTAATTATTATATTTTGTTTGAATATATATTTGTAAATACATTACACATTCAAAATTCTAAAATTTTAATTGTGTAAGGTTTGAGAAATGCAGTAATGACCAGGATATGAGAGTAGTGTTAGAACTATAAATTATACTTTCCAACTAAGCACACATTGTTACAGTGATTTTATAAAGTGTAAGCTTTAAATATTTAAAAATGCAATTAGCAGTGAAAAAGGACAAGATTAACAAAAAAAGTATACTAAATATTGAAAAAGTTCTTGACTATTTCAAAAAAATTCCAAACAGTCTTTTTAAACATAAATGTATATTTCAATGAACGCTATTGCATAAATCTTAAATTACTTTATATTTAAACTCTACTAAAAACTACTTTTGTTGCAATAATAAATATACATGTTGTAAAATACTAATAATTTCTTTAACATTTCTGAATTTGACAATTAACAGTGAAATTAGCCAATTATTTGAACTTTGATTTTATTTAGACAATACCATATATAAAATTTTTTATAGGTCTCTCCATCATTTTTATATATAAATTTCAAAGTGTTCCCAAAGAATTTCCATAGATTTTAAAATATGCATAATTTTGTATGCCAGAAATCCCACAAGCCTAAAATAATTGTAATGTATAAAAGATTTTCAGAATGAATAAAAATTCTAATACCTAAAAAATTCATAAGATATAAATGAAATAAAAATTTATGTATCTCAAAAGAATTTCCTTCTTTGAAATCAAAGGATGTAGAAATATCTGTTAAGAATTTCAAATCAATAAAAGTTCTCAAAGATGACCTTTCCTATTGAAAAATTTTTGCCAAAAATTTTCTATAATTGTGATTTTCACTTTAGTAAATTAACTATGTATTCACAAGAAAATGTCTCAAGCCTTTTCTGTTAATAATCCATGTAAACAGAAAGTAGAGATATAATTGTGAATCAGCCAGTCTCACTAAAGAGAAGAAACATGAGTATGAACATCTCCAATACTCAAACAGTTAAACACTAATTTAGAGAGTTTTTGATTACAAATAAATACAATATTTATTTTCAATATAGTAACAAAGTTTTACCATCAAGCTTTAATATCTAGTTATTAACAATTACCATGAAAAAGTGGACATTATAAAAAATGTGTATTTAGTCAACAGCAGATTACCAATAGATTTTCAAAACTTGTACAAGGAAACTGATAAGAATTATGAATAAACTAAAAGAATCCAATATAAAATTCATAAGGAATGATCAATTTTCATCACTAAAACACTGTTATTACTAGGTTTTGACTATTTTCTGCAGGTAAAAGGTTAAGTACATTTTTTTCAAAATTAAAAATTGTTATATTAAAAAATATCAACTGGATTTACCTTAGAACCATTAGATTGATTATCATTGTTCTTAGAAAAAATTCAATTCAATTTAACTTTAATGTAAGTTAAGTCACTTGTTCTGAATATCACAGAATAAAAAGATAATATAGTAAAATTATTCTGTATGGCAGAAATGTTTTTAAACATACAATGGTGTAGTGAATACTTTTATACAATGCTGTAGTGAAGAGAGATCAAAGGTTACAGGTAGTTTAAACATCACAGAATCTAGTATTTACTAATACCACAAAGACAATATTGTTTATGCAAGCTTATAACTGAAGAAAGTGAATTACTTCATACTGACTCATGTCAAGCTTCACAACTTTAGAGTCAACTTAATCAACATGGGAAAACAACAAATAGGATTGAAGATAAGGGAAGTTAATTTAAATAGATTGCTTCCATAGAAGTTAGCAGAACTCAGTGCTTAAGCAGATAAAATTTTAATACACAGTCATAAAACAAGTTTGAGAAGGAGGAAAAAAACCCGCTGAGTTTTATAAAATAATGGATTGTGTCAAACATAAATAGAAAGAAGTAAAATAAAAAAACAATGAAATGAATAAATTTATACTGGAAGTGCTTAAGATAGTATAAATATATTGGAATTATTACATGAATGAAAATCTACTGATCACAAAAAAGATAAAATTTGATTCTGAAAAAGGATATTCTTGTTTCTGTGGAAATATGCCTTGTCTGAATACAATAAATAAATAATAACAAAAACTGTATGAAAAATTTATAAAGAGAAGGGCACTTACTTAGTTAAACTATAAGGTTGAACAGCTGTTAAAAAATTTCTTACAGACTCAGGTGTTTGAGTTGCACAGGGCATTTCTTCTAGGTATTTTACAGTCTAAAAAGAATGGAAAGAAATTAATCAAATTAAGATTAACAAAATAAGTTTTCTCCTACATTATATACACATATATGTTTATATTTGAAAAGGTTATCTTCTGATAAAGGAAGTAGGCAATGAATTCTTTAAATGGTATCTTTTAATATCTGCATGATTATTAAAAAAAAGATCATTAAGATTATAATTAAGATTTCTTTGCTAGAGTTGACACAATTCAAATAGGAAACCTGAAAGCAGGAAAAAGGGATATGTAAAAGATTCAGAATTTATATATCCTAACAAGGCATGTACAGATTCTAAAAAGTGAGAACCAAAAACCTGTTCAACTTAGAAATTAAAATTAGAGTAAAGTTCAAATTCAAGTGTCATGGAAAATATCAATTTTAAGAATGTAGTTCAAATGAAATTTCTCTTTCTCTCATTGACAAATGCACATAAGCTTGTGTGCATGTGTAAATATGTGTATGCAATAAATATATTCTATCCAGGTTTTTTTTTTTTTTTTTTTTTTTTTTGCTTTTGCTCTTTTGTCGCAATGTATATAAACGTATATAATTGCTTCTTTCCTAATGAATATGCCTTCCAGGATGGAATAAATTGAGTTTAAAAATTCATAAGTGTCTCCTCTTTAGCCACACAATTGCTAAAAAATCTCTCTGTCTCTCTCTCTCTCTCTCTCACACACACACACACACACATTTATCCAAACAAAAATACATAATCACCAATAATCTTAGATAGTGCAATTGGAGTTTACTAACTTCATAAACAACTGTATTTAGACGTTGTAATGCTTTTTCTTTATCACTTAACTGTCCTTCCTGTAGTCTCACAGAATATTTAGGCCCTTTGAGGTCACTTTTCAAATTTTCCAATAGAGCTAACACCTTCAAAATTAAAAGAGAAATAAAATTTAGATTAATAACAATGAACTTCGGAATTTAATTTCATAAAAAATTAATATCAAATTTTGGCATTTTAATGGAACATGCATATAACATTATATTTGTATCAAAATTTATATATATAACACACACCTACAAAATAAAACAAACAGAATCGATAAATCATATTTAATACAGCTTGATAATTAAAAAAATATATAACAAGCTTTCTTGAATTTTTTTACATAAAACAAGGTAAATAAGGTTACTGATTATATCAAAAAATATATTTTCTTATTCTGATCTTCAAAAAAAAAAAAAAAAAAAAAAAAAAAAGGTAAAAACTTTGATTATTACATGAACAATAAGAAATATCAAAGTTTTACAGTTATAAAACTTTGTCATTCAAAGGAACTGCTTAAAATGCTGATTATTATCCAGGCACTGCTGATAATATTGCAAAAGTAATAATAATGCAATATATATGCCAAGCATATCAGTTTGCATTTGGGCACCTTCTTTAGTAATCTTTTCTCATAATTGATTAATTGTGAATAGTCTTGAATTATAAAATATTTCGTGCATTTTCATTAAAAGAAATATTCTCAAATGTGAGGTCTATCAAACATCTCTCACATACATTGTTTGATACAATTCTTTAATTTCTGGTAAACTTTACTCTCAAGGTAGTTATTCCCAAAGAAAAACAGTTTAATTAAAAAGATACACAATAAATCAATCAATGCAGTTAATGATATGGTCTTCCACAGTTAAATGAGAATTATCATTAGTTCAGTTAGTTGAATTAGGAAAATTGACTCTTCCATTATTTATCAAAACAAATAGATTTAATAAAAAAAATTCCAATGTTTCAAAAAAAAAAAATTGTTGTTTTAATTCATTAAAAATTATAAACTTTCCACAGCTGAAAAGATGCTATATTTGTATTAAATAGTTTGAGTTATGAAACTTTGTTGAATACAATTAATTGATTATATACTAATTTCTCAATGTATGAGCACAATGTTTGAGATATTCTATCAATAAATCTCCAATAAATGGCATAGTTTTAAACATTTTGTTTCCTAACATTTAATAGGCATAAGTTGAATTCCAATGGCCACCACAGATTATTATGCAGTAAATCAGAAAGAATTTTAAAGAAAAAGAGAGAGAGAGGAAGATGTATTTTCACAACAATATTTTTTATGGTTATAGGAGTAATTACATAGACCATTTTTAATATTGCAATATATACAATGATATATATATATATGATTTCATCATCAAAAAAAATAAAAATTAATAAACAAGCAGGAGTGGTTTTCTTAAATTTTCTTGCATACTCTATAATAAATGTACTTGTATTATTAACAGTACATTATTGGTAAACAATTATTATGAAAGAGCATATAAGAGTGTGATTTTTTATGACTAATTGCTAGGATGCAGTTAATACACAAATGCCTGAAAATCGAGCATGTATTTCAAATGGCCTTTTTTTTTTCTTTTTTTAAATCTATTAAAATGAAAATTTCAGTTACAAAATCAATATCAAATTATATATATTTAAGTTGTGCTTTTCAGTTATCATGTTTATATGTTCGTGAAAGTACAGACGGACCATTATCATTGCTGTTTTACTGAAGATGTGCCCTGTAATTCACATTTACATTATATGAAGTAAGTTTTTATTTCTAGAATTTTTTTCCAGATAAAGAAAATAACTAATTCAACAGAACATATAAAAAAAATGTGATAAAATATTATTTTCTTAAAATATGAAATTGAATAGGTTTTATTGATTAAACAGAATACAAATAAACAATTTTTTTACCTCTGTGTTTGAAAGCAAAGCTGCATTATCTTTTATGCTAAAAAATATAAGAACACATTAAATATTTTGAATCATATTGAAAACAAATATTTATAATATACATGTATAATTTTGATATGCACAGCAAAATATAACAAAAGTAATTAAAAATATAATATACATGACATATTTTACATATAAAGGAAATAAACAACAATATTACATATAAAGGAAATAAACAACAATATTAGAATTAAAAGTTCTTTTCTAAACAATAAAACATTGTTTTTAAATACAAACGATTTTATTTAGGAAACTTCCTTTAAAATGTAATGATTTAATAAATAAAAATTAAAGATTTATTTTTAATTAAGATACAAGAAATTTTCAAAATTAAATTTTTGATATAATAATAGTTACATTTCCTCATAAAAGCATTCTGTCACATTTAACAAAGTATACAACAGACATTAAGAAGGATTATTGAAGATAAAAATAACAATATTTTTCTTATGAGGGCAAAATACAGAAATGGGGCATACTTTTTTTAAAAAAAAATCTATTTCAGCAGAATCATCAAAGGGAAGAGAGAAGCATCTGTACTAAACGAATACAGATAATTTAGTTCTAATGAATTTTAGCATATGCAAATCTGTCATTTTCAGTGAAATAATAACTGTACAATAATAAATTTTAAAAAAAACTGACTAGAACTTAGATTTGTTTTGCTCATAACATGATATAATTACTGGCCATTGACAGCTTATTTTATTCAACAATATATTTATATAGACAATCGTTTATCTCATTTGAAGCTAAATCTCATCATTTTGCAGCTAAAGTAAATTATTTTTAGAAATTTTTTTGTCTGAAATTATTAAGAGAGTTTAGAATGATTTGAAAATGAAAATTATTTTTTTCATTAACTGGCAAAATTCATATTTTATTTCCGTTTAAATATTGAAATTGAAAAGAGTTTGTAAAGATAATGTAATTGTAATTTAGTGTCAGAAATAGGTTAGGAAATATCTGCACGAGTAAATACTCTCACGATACTTACACCTCCATGCCGGTTTTGATGGAAAGTAAATATAAATAAAAGCAATTTTAGACATAGAGTTGAGTTACATAATCCCTGCTGTTTAAAGATGTTTATAA
This sequence comes from Argiope bruennichi, assembly GCF_947563725.1. Lineage (NCBI taxonomy): Eukaryota > Metazoa > Arthropoda > Arachnida > Araneae > Araneidae > Argiope > Argiope bruennichi. The sequence goes on from NC_079156.1 coordinate 80,209,827, forward strand.
AAATAAATTAAATTTTATTTTGTTCCATGTGGATAAATTTGAAGGAAAAGAAAAAATAAATAACTTTTCTAAATCTAGATTTTAGGTTTTGAATGTTAATAGCTGCGAAATGCAATATTTTCAATGTTTTCTCTAAATACTTCAGAAACGAAACTAAATTTGAAAACGAAACTAAAATTAATATCTTATTTATAGGTTTCATATGCCATATGTAGCATGCAGTATAAATTTTTTTTTGAAATAGCTTTCTTTTGTATAAAATTATTCATTCATTATACTAATACATGTTATAAATAATTTTAGCGGCTTACATTCAGCGCCATCTTGCGGTAACATTAAAATCATTGAGAAGATAGTTGACGAGTGACTCATTTTTTTTATCGTAGACGTAAAGTTGTGTCAAGTGCATGCGAAATGTTTGTGATTGACTCATGTGCGATTGGTGTTCTGTAATCGTGGTATTTAAATTGATTGACAGATTATCGAGGTCTGATCCTCAGAGTTATTTGATTTCGGTATTGTGTCGCACAGTTTTTTGAACGGCAATTTCTTTTAGAATACCGAATCTTCTCTTCAGTTAAGGTGTTTTAGTTGTAAAGAAAACAGTAACCTCAAAAGAATTATTTTTAAGCGCTCTTTGCTGTACGTCGTCGGCATAAAATGGAAGATCTTGGTAAGTTATTTAATCTTTTTTATACATATATAATAATTTTAATTAATTAATTTTTATTCTTTTGATCAATTTGTATGAGTTTTGTAATTCGTTCATTTTAAATTCCCTTCCTATATAATTCAGCAAATGAAACTTCGATTTTTATATTCTTATTTACAGAAATTTTGATTAATTTTATGTGATTCTTTAAGGTTTGATTGGATGAGAAAATTAAAAGTTCACTCTGAATGATGTTTTTAGTAAAAATAAATTAAAATTTATTCTGAAAACTGTTTGGTTCCATTATTTGTTTAAATTTCTTAATAGAAAGAATTGGATATATAATTTGATTTTAATAAATAAATAATCTAGATATGACAATAATTTTGATTATTAATCCCAAATTAAATTTTATATTTGCATTGCATTTCTTTTAATTTGTGCAAGCTATGTTTTATATTTTGATAAACTTATGTAATATATGTCTCTTTTGCCAATAGGCAGTGGAAATTTGTATTTTAAATGTTAATTTTTGTAAAGAAATTATGAAATATTTTCTATACATAAATAGCAATGGTATTCTCTCCTCTTTTTTTACCAACTTGTCAAAATTTTATTCATATGTATTGTTATTTAGACAAAATTATTAGAAATTACAAATTTATATCGACATATCTAAAAAAATTGTTAAGCACTAATGAATAAATAAATGAATAAAAACTTTACAAAAATGCCAGAATTGTTTTTTTGCTAGTTTGTCAGTCTAAGCTAACAATTTGAAATCTACATTTTGCTTGAAGGTTTTTAATTTTTTGAATGATAAATTTGGAAAAAGATATAATTTATTTATCAATGAGTAACTATTTTTTGTATTGCATTTACTGTCAATTTTTATTTCCCCCCTATTATTTACAAATATCCTGATTTTTATGTAGAGAATTGCAGTTGACTGGGAAAGTAAATGTAGCATGTGTAGATGATTAGCAGATTGTTTTTGCAACCAAAGTGCTGCATTCCATACTTAAGGAAAAAGTTGATGTGATATGGAGAAATGGAAATTCTGTGTTGTGTATTGTTTCATTATATACATTCATGGTTCAAAGTTATAAATCTCTATATAATTTATTCTCAAAGCTTTTCTTTTTCTGCTTCGTACTAAATGATAAACATTATACTGTTTGTACTATAATTGATATTAATAAAGTGATTCCATGGATTCTGTCTTAGAATAACTTGGGTGAATGTAGCAATCTGAATAGAGTCTTAATTGAATGTTTTTTTTTAATACTTATACTTCTTGAATAATGCAAAAATATAAAACCATTTGAATTAATTAAATAGTAACTAACTAATTATTTGGCAGTTTTTGATAGAATTGACTGATTTATTGAAAAATTGTATGTTTGTGAATATTTTTGTTAGATTAAAAATTTTATTGAAAAGCAGAAATATTTTTATTATAAGATTAATGCTGCTCAAGAAACAAATTATGAAACATTCTTATGACATTTGTAAAACAGAAAAACACAGTAAACAGAAAACACAGTTTTTTTCAAGATATTTTTCATGTAGTAAATTTGTAACATATAGTTAAATGTCATTAAGTTGTCACATTATGTGGTTATGTATTAATGATTATGTACTGGCAGAAAATGAAATTCTAATGCTGGAAAAACATTGCTTGAGTGATCTATAAAAGGTATTTACCCCTCTAATATCAATGAACCACTAATTAAAGTGTTAGAGGTATAATTTTTTAAATAAGCACATTGTTTCATGATAAATGGTCTTCTTGTATACATTTCACTGTATGAAAGGATAACATTATAACACATTGTATGATAATTGACTAAAGTTATTTGAAATTTTTCACAGAGAAAACAACTAACATTATGCAAGAACGATTATTTTTCCTTTGTAAAATTGCATAAAGAATGGAGTGTGATGTCAAAATTATGTATGAGCACTGTTGTGTGTTGACAGCAAAGCTTTCAGATAAATAACAATACAAGAATACTGCTTTGTTATTACATAGTGCCATATTATAAATCAAAAGGAAGGCTGCTAAATTCAGAAGACGAAGATTCCCAATGATAATGTATTTATAGTATAAATTTGTGACATTATTTGTTTTAAAAGTTCAGATTAAAAGTTGTCTCTTAAGCAATGTTTTCAGTTCTAGCCTCTTATGGTATATTATGGTATATTTGTCTTTTTCTTCTAGATGTGATCAAAGTTATCTTTAGTAGTACTTTAATAAAATTGAATGGGAAGTTAATGCAAATGAGTTCATGTGCAAGACAATTTCTGTTTTTTGCTAACAAAATGCCGTATCTCTGAATAGCTCTTGTTTAATATTTTATTACTTATATACAGTGAGCCCATTCTGGGCATTCTAATTTGTATTGGAGTAGAATTTCTCTTGTTTCTTCTAATTAATTAGCATTTTTCTAGTCAGCAAAAACTTCTGTTCCAAAACCTAAATCAGTATCCCATACTACGTTAGTATCAAATATTTCTGAGGTTAGCAATCTTATGGCCACCATTATCACCAGATTTATAATTGATTGATCGTATGCAATTATGTCTAGAAAGCTTGTTGCTTTTCATTCTCTATCGTCTAATGACTGTTGTTGATTTTACACAGCAGGTGAAAAAAATTTTGGACATTTATGTTTATTTATGTACTTTTTCGGCTTTCGGCTATTCCTATATATACACTTTTCTGGCATTTTTGGGTCCTAAGCAATGTATGCTTTTAAGTTTCCTTTACCAATGACTGGTCAGTTTAGTTTGACATTTTTGACGTAATTACATTTTTAATGATTTGCTTTATTTTAATTTAATTTTTTTTATTTTAGTAACTGTATGAAAAAATATTTTTTATTTATTCTTTAATGTGTATATTTTGAAAAAAAATTATTTAAGTAGCAGATTCTTAAAAATTAATCATAATTATGAGTTAATGAATCACCTTTGGTGACCTGCTGATTTGCCAGAATTATTAATTACATTAAATTTCAATTAAAACTTTTGTACATAATTTAGTTTTAAAGGCTTTCTCAGCACAGAGTTTTTAAAAGTTTGATGGTCAGGTCACTTGTACCATTTTAGAGGGTTTATATAGATATTGTACCTATATTTATTGTCCTTTATTACTCATTGTGCCATATGCCTTCCTAATTTTCTTTAATTTTAACAAATATTTGAAGTTTAATCTTGCACAGAAATGATTAAAGTTGAAATTTATTCAGTGACATGCTTTTTCAAATCGAACCACACTCTTAAAAAATACAACAGTGGGAAAAAAAAGGACTGTGCAACATTGAAATTTTGTTTATACTACAAAATGTAATTCATCATTTATATAATATATCAGAAGATTATTCAATAGAAATTTCTTCAATTCAATAAAAAGATTAAACAAACTACTACAGGAAAACAGAATGTCAATGCAGTGTGATAAAAGTCTTTAAAGTCTTACTGCATTTAAAAACATTAAAAAAATTAATTAAATCTGGACAAAAAAAATTACGTCTACTTAATAGATATCATTGAAAAGATAATGAATATTAACTAATAATGATGGTTAATTTTTCAAGAATGATTTTTTTACTTCAAATAGACCATTTTATATTCATATGTTACTGGACCAGTTAATGAGTAATTAATAATGTAATATATTATAAAAAATTATTACATAATGATTTTAATAATACAGTGTACACATAGTATATGTGTACAAAATATTTTTTTTTCAAATTTATTTATTTAACAATGATGTTAATACCAGTTTTTAAGTTACCTGCCTGCACTCCGCTTTATTTCAGCTGTGGCCTTGTAGCAAGATTTTGGATACTAGGCCGGAGGGTGTAGGGTTAAAAACCCGATTCCATCAATAAACATCGTGTAAGCGGATCTGGTTCTCGTTAAATCCGTCGTAATCAAATGACCTCCCTCTTGTGTGGTATGCATGGGAACTTGGAAAGGGAGATGCCAACTCATGCGCTGTCCTCGTCTTTGACCACGGTACAAAAATAGGTGATCCGCCCCAAAATAAATAGCCTTAATGTTGCTTCCAAATGAGATGTTAATATAATTAAATTAAACTTCAGACCAGAGCTCGTAGGAGCTACCTAATTGAAAATCCACCATTGTCTCATATGAAAAAGAATATGAAAGCGAGAATTCCTTTGCAGTTGCTACTGATCATTTTAGCACATTTTTTTTTTTTTTTTTTTTTGTCTTATAACTATTTATTGGCTCATTCTGACTCAAATGTTTTGAATATAAATAGCAGATATTTATTTAGGTTTAATAAAATTATTTATTATTAGATCTTCAAACGGAATATGAAATTCTCACTACTTGGCAATGGAATGACGCCTCATTCAACACATTTCACATAACATTCCCAAAAAATAATAATTTTGATGCATATTTGGGATATTTTCAGTTTTAATATTTTTAAACTCTCGTTAAAATTATATACATCACTATAATAACTGAATTTAAAGTTAAAAAAAATTGCAATTCATCTCTCCCCTTACAGCCCCTCTCGTAGCCGTTTTTTGTATACGTTTTACCCACTACTACTTCAAATTCATTTAAAATGACTTCATTTAAATGCCGAGAAAACATTTTAATTTATGTTTTCAAAAAAATATGAAATTAAAAAAATAATTATTAACTCGAAATTAAAAAAAAAAAAAAAATCTATTACTAATTTTTGTGGAGAGTTGAGATTATCAACCGTAATGGCGATTTTAAACATGTAAAATCTGAATGTAGTTAATGCAAGTTTATCGACTTTGGGTTTTTCGTTTTATCCAAAATCCTTAAGACGTTCATCGTAGAAGCTATCCATAAAATTTGTAACTCTCTCTGGAATTTGTGTAACTGTTCCACTTTTAATGTTTACAGACTCAACCATCTAAATGTAACAAACTACAGCCAGTCTGACCTACTGGGAAAAGTTTCCCTTCCAAACCTATTTTTGTTCCCCCTTATGTGTTTTGCCCGTGTTATTTAAACATTTGTTGACGACAGTTTTCATCTAAATGGGTTTAACGTTATAAATACTACGTTAAATTTTATGTAGCATAATATAATCTTGTAATTTTAACTGACATTTGATACAGTCCATTATCCTTGAACTATAAAAATTTTACCTGTACGCTGTGTACTTTTGTGAACACATTTAAAAAAGGGTAACTAGTTTAAGGTCATCGCTAGTGGATGAAAGTTGAAACTTATAGTTAATTTGATTGTATTTTTATTTTGTCTGATACAACATCGTAACTAAACTGGTGGGACAGAACCATTGCCATCAGTCGTAAAATAAATAAATAATTTGAATTCCAAATTCGATTCATACAAAGCAAGCTGCATGAATGCTGTTTCCACATTAATTAAAAATCTAATCTACGGAAAATAATTAAATATTGACCTGCATTTTAGTATATCTTTCGTTTTTCAAGTAAAAGAGGTTATTCAATTCTGCTTTTCGAGACTTGAAACGTGAATTTTACGAATTATTAGTGTTTGGAAAAAGTGTGTGTTTACATTTAATCCTCTTTTTGGAAATAGTAATTTCGACCTTTTTTTGCTCTAAATGAAGAAAATGAACTAAAAAACTAATGTTTTCATGGAATAGACTAATTCTACTGATATTCACTGATAATATTAAAAGTTTGTTTAGGTATTAATTTAAAATCTATAACAGGTAAGAATACATTCTGAATGGAAAAAGATGATCAATCCCTGACATATTAAATGTCAGGGTCCTATGGCGATGTTTCCAAAATCTTCTGTATCAGTCAATCCTGCAGATTTTGACAGTGTTGTTTTTTGAAAGCATAAAAATAACAAATTGTTCTGATTTCTTTGGTTCAGTGAGCATTTCAAAATATATATTGTTAACTATAATACATTCATTATTAAATTTTTTAGCTATTTGATAGAAATGTAGCTACTCGCGAAAAGAAATGCTTTTGAACTTTAGTCCTGGGATTGGGAGAATGTGGATGTTATTTTAAGCACTTTTTTGGAACTCTGATAAAAAGAGGTCTCGTTATTAAAGAATTAGAAAGAAATTAAAAGAGAAGCCTAAATAATAATGGGGTTAAATGAGACGTATTCACCCGGACATCAAAATAATCAAATTCTGATGATAAATTTTTGAATTAAATACAAATTGCATTCCTTATTTCAATATGATATATTGATGAAGGGTGTTCTTGGCATTAAATACTCTCTGTTATCTTAAAAGTCCTGCTCGCAAAGCAATTAATTATTTAAAAAAATAATGAATTGATCTTAACTCTATAGGAAATGAAGTTTTGATTTTGAACTTTAGTGCTATTATAACTAAGATTGCTTAATTATAATTTATATTTCATGAAGCAATCTACCTTGTATTATCTGTATTAATCTGTCTTGAACTATAGCTCTCTGAATATCCGCTCTGCTAGTGTTGAAGCGGAACTATGAGGCCGAAGTTATGTCCCGAAATTCCAGTAAAGAACAGCATCAGCATTTATTTTGCTGCTGTTATATCCCTTTCCCCCCTTTTTAAGATAGCATTTTCCTTTAGTCAACCTCTGCTATTTTAGCAAAAACAAAGTTAATTGTTTCAGCGGCAAGTTAACAAGTTTAGATCATTTTGCATTAATAATATTCAGAAACTGAATTTGCTTCTCTTATACCGTCACTCTTAAAGACTTCGCTTAATCTATTAAAAAAAAAACTCCTAAGAATACATCAAATATGTCCTTAAGAATATATTAAAATCATCAACTCTCATTAAAGAATTATCATTAATTATGATCTTCCATTTATAAAACCTGCGCTTTCATCTAGACAACAAAAATGTCAACTCTGCTGAATTATCCACTCGTCTTAAAAGCAAAGATTTTGCTGATATTCTGGTTTGTCAGGCTTTTGAAATTACGGGTTTGATCTCTTGCCGCTACATTGTTTTCATTTTTACTTTGCTGCTGATGCAGAATGGTTTAGGCTTTTTTTCCCCTCCAATTAATATTTATCTTGAATCTATTTCATCACTTACAGATTGTGTGATAAAGACGTGTGGCTTACAATGTATCATAAATATCAGACTTCTTGCATTTACTTTATATAACTAAGCAAAATGCAAAGGGGAAAAATTGCGGAAAATTAATATTTAATTAATACAGCTTCATCAGGTGGAATTTTAAACTTTAAGTTGTAGCGCTATAGTAAAAATATTTAAGAAATTATTAAGAAAAATGCAAAGGGGAAAAATATCGGAAAATTAAAGCCTTTAATTAAAACAGCTTCACCAGGTGGAATTTTATACTGTAAGTTGTAGCGCTATGGTAAAAAAATATTTCTTTTAACTATTGCGAATGTATTTTACGTCTATTCTTATGGTCCAACTATTGCGAATGTTTTTTACGTCTATTCTTATGGTCCTTTAATTGTTTTAACTTTATTTATTTGCATTCATAGTATTTTATTTCAATAATTGCGTTCATTTTTCGAATCGGCTGACAATATATCGTTGATTTGAGCTTACTTTTTTGTTATTTTAGATTGTGATCGAGTAAGGATATATTTCTAAATTCAGTGTGTATTTTCTTTTTAGTTTTTTTTCCCTTTAATTTCAAGTTCCTTTCATTCCTAATATTCTCATTTATTCTCTTTTACAAATTTTTATATCTGCTAGCCTATATAATCTATTATAAAATTCTATAAAAATTATTAAAAAAATTCTTTAATACCAATGCGACGAATAAATCTGTAATTGCTTTTCTAAAATTTCTTCATAACGTGATGTATTGGTTATCTTCTAACCAATATCAATAAATTAGTTCAAAACTCCCGGACACTCACTTTTCCCCTCCTTACATTCCAACACACAATATTAGCGTAAACTGAGTATGGTATCGTAACAATCGTTAAAAATCTTATCCTTTTGTTATCGTATTTGCCGTTCAAGTTTTTAGTTGAGAAAAGGACGTACTGACAACAAAAGTAATAAATGGATTTTTATTTGCGATGGAACCGATAAAAGCTCTTAGCGGGCTGTAATTTGCTCATCACTGTCTCAACTATAATGTACGCTTTTTTCTTTTAATCTTTTATCTATGCTAGCTGCATTATACCAGATATTTTTCAAAAATAATTAAAAAAAAATTATTTTTAGATCTTTGATTAAAATAATGAACGGTCTCATAGGGTTACAAACTGTGTGATAAAGTATGTATATATGTATACTTCCACAATATATGTATATTTCCAAAATTTTGCGAAAACGAGATGTGATCCTAAAATTTTCATCAAATCAGACTGTAGCAACATGACAAAAATTTAGTGCAATACGCAAACAAGCAACTAATATTGAATAGCAAGAAATGAAGAAACGAAACTAATGTCTGAAAAACGTGTGAATGGCATATATCAAGAACCAACTTTTAATATATCTTTCGCGTCATCGTTTGTTTCAATCTGCGATTTTATTTAAGGTAACGTGTACCTCAGATTTCGCGCATCTAATCAAAAACTAATTTTCGCTATGGGCATTAAATTTATGCGTATTAATTTCAAAGTGTTCGTAGTTATTATCATTTGTGTACTCGATTCGTTATTATTTGTGCAAACATAAATATTTAATAATAAATAGTTTATTTTTAATCTTCATAAAGGTTCCTTCATAAACAATAAAATCTCTTTCTGAAAGTTTGTGTACCGTTCGTATCTTAAAAAATTCAATGCTGCGAGAATGAAATGGGTTGTTATAGTTTCGGTTTCTAGAAAGTGATCCGTAATATTTAACAGTTTGTGAATTAGTGTTTTATTCTATATGCGTCGGACCCTAAAAAATAGTAACTATTGCGCACTTTCTTCATTAACGTTTTTTAATCATAGTTGAGTTTAACATAATTTTTAACTTTTAAGTTATAGCTGCTTTTTAAAAATATTTTTCTTTTATTTGTTGTAAAGTGTCGCTGTTTTAAAAATACTTTTCTAATAATTCATTAAATAATGTTGTATAAAATATAATTATTCAAAGGTTGAGTTTTATTCCTTGTTTGAATTAAATCTCTCCAAACAGTATTTCTTGCTAACATTCCGCATGTTAATCTTGTGAATTAGCTTTTTGCTTCTCAAACATTTTCGATACATTAAAAAGAAATAAAATATTTTTTTCTTCTGTTTCAAAATTAAAGCTGCATGGACTTACTATATTGCTTACATACTTCTTGAGCGTTAATGAGGAAAAAAAATTCTTACTTCAGTTATAGAAAATCGAGCTTATGAACAAAGGAGCGTAAAACACTGCTTCCTGAGACGCCGGGAGGTCATTTAAGACTTTCTCAAGGTTAAAATTCTAAAAAGAAATACAAAATTCTCATTATCTTAAACGAGACTATAAACTTCCAGCTTTAGAAGCTTGTTCCATTTCATCAGAACTATTCTGAGGAATCGAATGGTATTGAATCTGGTGGGCGCCGTTTTAACCTGTTAGGAACATGTTCGCGTGGGAGTTGAGCCATACTGGTTTAATTTGCAATTTTAAGTTAACTTTTAATTTAACTTTCAATCTTTGGCTGAATGATTATACTGATTTATTATCGATAGCTTTAATACATATTGTACACTGAAATATGAATATTTATAAAATGCAATGCATGATTCAAGCTGTTGAAAATATTGTTTAAAATTCTTTTACAGAATCGAAGGATTTTTAAAGAAATAATGCGTCTCAAGAAAAAAAAAAAAAAAAAAAAAATCAGTTTTGTATATATTTTTTAAAATTTGTCATTGTCTTTGATGGTACTAGAACTTTAGTCCTAAACCGTGCTTTTTTTTTAAAAGTACGCAATTGCATAAGACATTCTTATTTAAAGAAAATATGTGGAATTAATGCATGATTATCTCTCTAATCTAATTTCAATTTCTAAATAAAGTGTTATTAGAAATGTGAGTAAAAAAATTTTTTTAAAAAAAATAAGGTAGCTTTTTAAGGAGGTTTACCTTTGAATGAACCTTATAATACTCAGTAATTCGTAACTCTCTTCAATTATTTAAAAAAAAATCTCAAAATATTGGTTTGAATGTCTATTACCGCACTAATGCCTATAACTATGTAACTTTCGCAGCACAGTAATTAATTTGTACTTTTCCTAATTATTAAATTACCTCATAACTTGTACTAATGTATTTATTGAACGTAATGTTTGTGGATCGTTTATGCTATATTAATTGCACATTTTATTAAAAATAAATTACGTTTTGATTAGTTTTTTTTTCCCTCTGCCACAATTTCAGTGCTTTCAACAGAAATCCAGATATCGCGGCAAAGTTCGTATCATTCATTCACTTGAAGTAAACTACAAAAATCTGAAATTTTTAAAAGCGAAGCATTTGAAATTTACCTATTTAGATTTATCATTGTTATTCGACTTTCTTATGTACGGTTCTCCAACAGTAAATTTTGAAGCTGAAATTGTGACATTATTTGTCTTGATGAAAAAGATATAATTAATTTGAAATCTTCCAAACAAGCTGGAAAATTTTGTATTATGGCACTTTTCCTCCCAATGAACGATATAGGAAATGATTCAACTTTTTATCGGGGCTACACAGATATCGTACTCTTTTACACCCTGAGTAAAAGAGTACGATATCTGTGTACTCTTTTACACCCAACCCTTACATCAAGAGTCTCCAATATAGACGTCTCACTGTGTAAAGAAGTCTAGTAGTGGAGCTGCACTTTTTGTATAATTTGCATCCCTTGCTGGCCTCTGAGGCGACCGGTGACGAATGACTGGCACAAATCTTCTCACTTCTTATTGCGATCATTTATTAGATTGACATAGTACTTGTCGACGAGGCCTCTGCCGTAGACGCCCTCTCTGAATGGTGTGTATTTCAAAGAAATTGGCATAGATAAGTCGGACGTCTATTAATCATTCGAGAATGGTTTCCTGTCCCGTTTGATGCAGTGCGTGAAATATATAGTTTATTTTAATGGTCTTGGGAGTAACTTTATGAAAAAAACTTTCCTGTTAGTGCCTGAGAAAGTAAGTGAGGAGTTTAAGGCAGTTTGACTCGTCTGTGGGATTTTAAGATTTATAATCTATATATCATTTAAGGGCAGTTAATCTGTAATGTGTCCTGATGGTTTTTGTTTCTTGTCCTTCTTTTATCGTTAATTTGACTAATCAAAATACTTCTTAGAAACTTATTTTTAAAGGTATATCATATGTACATTTTTGATTTAAGTTCTCTTTAAGTCATATTTAGTGTACATTCTAATTAGATGTTGTAGGGTTTTTTTTTTTCTTTTGTGAAAACATATCTTCATATTTCATCAGTGAAAAATATCTTTTAAAGATTTATTTTTCTTCTTTCCAGAAGGTAGAAAGACTTCAATATGTATCGTTGTATATATTTTCACAGTAATATTCTTTATTTAAAAAAAAAAAGAAGAAAAAGGAATAAAGAATTAGCTTTCTGTATTGCGCTTATTCTTTCAGGCATCGCTTGATTCTTAGAAAAGGAATGTAGCTGGGTGCGTCATTGTGGTTAAAGTTGCAATCTCCACTAATAATAAAGAAGAATGCATGTATGTGTGCTGACGCTGTACAGAATAGGCCGTTTGAGCTAGAGCTACCAAATTTAGCACAGATAGAAGTTGGAGGATGAGAATTTGCCCATTAGACCGATCCCCCCCCCCCATTTTAATTTGTAAAAAATTAAACAGGATTTTGAAGTTTTTTCGCAATTACTTCCGAAAATACTTGCGTACAAAAATAACTTTACCGTTTTAATGCCCCCCCCCCTCCAAATTATCTTTCAGATGATGCCAGTTTGATTCCTGTAAAATTCTTTAATCTAGATGTGATTAACTTTTTACCATATTTTTAAATATATCTCACAACAGTATTTTAATTGTTGTTAAATATATTCATTATATATATTTTATACTCATAAAATTTTTATTGGTTATTTAAATATAGTTTTGTTATTGTTTTTTATGAGTTAACATTCAAAATTTAATATAAAATGTAGTGGATCTTATAAAACATGATATAACTCAAAATTGACCACCAATGCCATGACTCATGTGACTACGTCTCATATTTCAAACTGAGAACTAGAAAATCTGTTATCCAGCATTAAGTTCTGTTACAAGAATTCATTCTTATCTAAGAATTCTTTTGTCAGAGAACGAAGCCCACGACTGAAATGAGAAGTTTTCTTTGCTGATATACTAATCCTTGAAATTCTGGCATTTCCGCTGGATAAAACATGCAACGCTCTCAGTTAAAAGATATTTCCCTCCACTTCTGAAATGATTATTCACGTTTAAAAAGCTTCCTGTAATCGTTAGTGAGAGGAAGTCGGTATCTTATTGCAAAATACAATAAATTTTTCCAGTTCTGGAACTTGCCTGTTTTAATTTGGAATTCAAAACATCAGAAGGGAGATAAAGTTCGATATAAAATTACAATTAATGTTATTATTGATTTATTATTATTACTAGCCGCCTTTGGCGACCAGCCGGTTCGCCAATCTTAATGTTCGTTAAAATTTTAATAATTAAATATTTTATGCAATTCCAACTTTAATAGATTCTTCATCAAAATATTTTAAAACTTCAAATTTTGATAGTCATATAATTCACTCATAATATTATAAAGGCCTTCAGTCATAACGTGATATGTATCTCTCTCATTTTCTGTTACCCCTCGCAGAATTTATGCTTTAAATTAAAGTGTAAAGGATTAATCTGCAATTAATATAATAATATTTTTTTACTGAAACAAAGCATTTTTTTTAATAATATGATTACTGATAATAGAGTCACTGAGCGTTTAAACTTTATGGGCACTAAAGAATATCTTTCTTAATTTATGTAATATCTCAAGAATTTGTCAACAAAATTTTCTCAGATTCATCATGAATGGATCGATTTATTAACAATGTTTCATTTTAAATGCATCAAACACTCAGAAAATAAAATGAATCGTTTAAAATAATCGGTCGAAAACAGGTTTAAAAAAACTACTTAAAAAACGATGTACTTAAAACTATAAGCATATACAAAAAATATATATAACTAACATAAATACAATTTAATTACAAAAGCATGCAACTAACCTAAAAATAATTTAAATCATTGAAAACAGGTTAAAAAAAAAACTACTTAAAAAACGATGTACTTAAAACTATAAGCATATACAAAAAATATATAACTAACATAAATACAATTTACTTACAAAAGCATGCAACTAACCTAAAAATAATTCAAATCGTCTGTTGATAATGGTTGTCATGGCAACAATGCGCATGCGTGAATTTTCTTCGCGAATTACGGTAACGCAAATGCGTGAATTTTTCTACGCCAGTTGGGGTAACGCTATGCAGATTAGACATTTTTAATTTCCTTTATTCTGTGCTATTTTAATTCAAAAGTACTTCAGAATGAATCTGAAACATGGATTAATTAACAATGTTTAATTTTAAATGCATAAAACATTAAGAAAATAAACAGAATCGTTTGAAATAATCCGCCGAAAAATCTTAACCCTAGCCTCATTACTGTTGGGAGAAAAAAAGAACTAAAGCCTAAATCATTTGGCGTTGGGGAAAATGGAAGATTATTTTGGCGGAAAAGTTGGCGGTGGGGAAAATGGAAGATTTTTTTGGCGGGAAAGTTAGTTTTTAATAAATAATTAAAATTTCAAAAAAAGGGACCCCAGGTGCACATTCCCGACCTCTAAGGTATACATGTACCAAATTTGGTAGCTTTATGTCAAATGACCTGGCCTGTAGAGCGCCAACACACACACACACACACACACACACACACACACACACACACACACACACACACACACATTGAGCTTTATTATAAGTACTAGCCGCCTTTGGCGACCAGCCGGTTCGCCAATCTTAATGTTCGTTAAAATTTTAATAATTAAATATTTTATGCAATTTCTACTTTAATAGCTTCTTCATCAAAATATTTTAAAACTTCAAATTTTGATTATTATATAATTCATTCATAATATTATAAAGGCCTTCAGTCATAACGTAATATGTATCTCTCTCATTTTCTGTTAGCACCCGTAGAATTTATGCTTTAAATTAAAGTGGAAAGAATTAATCTTCAATTAATATAACAATATTTTTTACTGAAACAAAGCATTTTTTTTTATAATCTGATTACTGAAAATAGAGTCACTCAGCGTTTAAACTTTATGGGCACTAAAGAATATCTTTTTTAATTTATGTAATATCTCAAGAGTTGGTCAACAAAATTTTCTTAGATTCATTATGAGCAGAACGATTAATTAACAATGTTTAAATTTAAATGCATCAAACACTAAGAATATAAAACGAATCGTTTAAAATAAACGGTTGAAAACAGGTTTTAAAAAAACTACTTAAAAAACGATGTACTTAAAACTATAAGCATATACAAAAAATATATAACTAACATAAATACAATTTACTTACAAAAGCATGCAACTAACCCAAAAATAATTTAAATCATCCATTCATAACGGTTGTCATGGCAACAATCAGAACAGAATGCGCATGCGTGAATTTTCTTCGCCGGTTACGTAACGCAAATACGTGATTTTTTCTACGCCAGTTGGGGTAACGCTATGCGGATTAGAAATTTTTAATTTCCTTTATTCTGTTTTATTTTAATTCAAAAGTACTTCAGAATGAATCTGAAAGATCGATTCATTAACAATGTTTAATTTTAAATGCATCAAACATTAAGAAAATAAACAGAATCGATTGAAATAATCCGCCGAGAAATTCTAACCCTAGCCTCATTACTGTTGGGAGAAAAAAAAGCTGAAGCCTTTCTCGTATGGCGGTGGGGAAAATGGAAGATTTTTTTGGCGGAAAAGTTGGCGGTGGGAAAAATGGAAGATTTTTTTGGCGGGAAAGTTAGTTTTTAATTAATAATTAAAATTCTAATTAAAAATTCGAAAAAAGGAACCCCAGGTGCACATTCCCAACCTCCAAGGTATACATGTACCAAATTTGGTAGCTGTATGTCAAACGGTCTGGCCTGTAGAGCGCCAACACACACACACACACACATTGAGCTTTATTATAAGTATAGATTACCTATGATTAGAAAGGCAACAATTGAAAATTCTTTGAACTTTTGAATTTTCTACTAATAAAAAAACCAAATATGCGTGTTGGCATTTTGACTTGGAACTAAAAAAAAAAAATGATGCAAGTTTTTTTAAAGATTGCACTCAATGGAATTTTTTAAAATTTTTTTAATTAAAATTTAAGTGATATTTTGGTGTTCCTACCTATAATTTCCAAAAATATCAATGCACAAGAATTATTTTGGCATCATTTTAATATATATAATATAAACTTTTAATTTAATTCATATCTTAACGAATTTCTCATTTTTTTAAATCTTAAATTAGTTTATATTACTTTACTCTAAAATTTTCGCTTATTTCCTGATCCACATCCCATTTTTTTTAAAAAAATTAATATTTCTAACACGTGCTCTAAAAAATTGCAATTCATAGCAGTTTTTCAGTAGGTAATGGGTAAAAATATCCCTAATACCTACACATTCTCTTCAAAGATACATAAATTTCATAAATCGTAATGTGTCAAAGAAAATTAAACAAGTGTATTAGTACAATCTTCAAGAGAAAAACGTTTTCTGGTGCGAACGGACGCGTTCTGCCTTTGTCTCTGTTTACAAATGATGTCTCTCTTGGAAAAATAAATCGATACCAAAAGTGTAATCTATTCCTCCCGCATCTATCAAAATTGTTATGTGTATAATTTTAAATTAGCTACGCTCTATAAATAATTTCTTAATCGCTCAAACTCATCTTCCCTGTAATTTCACGGAATATATATTTTCCACGGTATCAAAACGCTGATCTCTCATTTATATACTTTCTGAAATTATATAAAATCGAAATTCTTTCCGTTACTCTTTTTCTTTTATCCTTTCTGCTTGCTTACTTATCTAGCTGCTCTGCTCTTGCCAAAGCCTGGACAAAGAAATTTTGGCAAAATCTAAAAATTGGATTGTATTCATGCAATTATGTAAAATAAAAATCGTTAAAAAAAATACATCTTCAAATCATAATATGTGTGTGTTTACAAATACTGTTAAAAATTGAGTTATATAACTATTTGTTAAATTTTAATAATTTCTGAAAAATGTGTGTGTGTGTTGCATGGATTTGCATTACATACATATGTAACAATGAAATTCAATAAATATTTATTCACATTCTTTTCTTTCACTTTTTTAAAGTTTAAGAAGAAAGTTTCACCTTATTATCCACTTAGTTTGCATGATGAATAAGAAAGTGAAGTTGCAATACTCCGAAACATAACATGCAATTAGAATAGAGATTACTTCGACTGTTATATTTTTAATGGCATTATGACGTCATGGAGCTTGACTCCATTAAGGAGATTCATGTGAGTAATAAACAGGATAAATGTAAGATAATTAAAATTGTATACAATTTGATGCTTAAAAATACTTTACTGTGGGAATCATGATAATTAAATTATGCATAAAAAAATTATTCCGAAAAAGAAAAAAGAAAAAAAAAACAATTTTCTTCTTGAGCCGCTTTTAACGACAAAGTATATATTCTTAATGAAATAATTTAAGTACTTTTATAATCGCATGACAAACATAACTTCACAAATCTTTATACTAACTATACAATGTCTTATGCTGTTAATTCGCGCCCTTTTCTTTCTCTTGCAAGATGAACCCTATAAAAAATTGGCCCAGGACATTTGCGAATAAGTTGAATCTGTTCTCATGAACACAATTCAGCTTACATTTTTGAGATAATTTCGACGTGAAACTCTTGGTGTTCATCGCGTGCCGAATAGAATTGCCATCTGCTGATTTTCTTTCAGCGATCCGTCCAAATTGGCTTATAGTGAGAGTTCGTCCAGGATGCTTTGATCTATTCCTGTAAGCGCTCTTGATGTGGGAGGAGAGGAACAGGAAGTGGGTGATGGGATGCACCCTGTGGTTGACTTCCGGTGGGATTCTTAACCGCATCTTGGAGACAGGTTGTGGTTGTGAATGTTTATCCCCTGATCATTGCGTTAAAAAGACTGAAAAGTTACGATGCATTATGGGATATGTAGAAATTATGAAATGAAAATCTTAATATCGAAGCGACGTTGAGTGATAATTAATAGTGTTTGTAGGCATAAGTTTTATTAGAAATTATCTAAGCAGATGATCACTGCATATGATGATTTGAGATTTTCCTATAAAAAAATAATTCTTGGTAATAAGCATTCTTTTTAAGTGAGTGGCATAGAAAATCTGTACTGACTGAAAACATGAAATATAATCTTGAAAAATGATATTTCGCGTATAATATCATAGATTTTAATCTCTATTATTTATAAATGTGGTGACATCCCTATATTAAATGCATATTGGTGTTCTATAGGGCAAATCATTTGATATAAAGCTATCAAACATGGAAAAATACACATTGAATAGTAAAAATATACACCTGGCGGAAATTTTTTTTAAAAAAAAAATAATTTATAATTAAAGAAGAGTTTGCCCCCCCCCATGATAATTTCCAAGAATAAAACACACATTTAAGATTTTTATTCCATCTAAAAAGTAAAAAAAAAATTCTATTTTTAATGGCAAACAATTTTTATATTTGCATTTCCAATCAGTGTCAATTTTGTCATTTTCAAATTGTTAAATAATTTGTCCCTCCCCCCCCCCACTTGAATTTTGGCTTTTTTTTTTAACATAATATTCAACAATACTGTTTCAGTGTTACCATTAAATTCTATCCGATTTCATTCTTCCATTAAATATTTAATCGCAAAATTTTCTTCCATAATAATGGAAGGATTAAATAGTAATCGATTCTTGGCTCTCTCTAACAGTAACTTCTGATTCACAATCAAATAACTAATATTTCTACTAATAATAATGGGAAATATATAATGTATTAGCACTTTACTGACCAGATCATTTGATTTAAAGCTACCAAACAGGACACATATATGTTATATATACTTTGGGGAATAAAAATATGCATTTCGATTTTTTTAATTTATTTTTTGCGAAATTTTAATTAAAATTTAATCGAAATTTTGCAGTTTTTCCGCAATGACTTCTGAAAATGAAAAAAATAAATAAATAAAAATAAAAATAAATAAATAAATAAATAAAAGCACAAAAATTATCTTTACATCACCTTAAAATTGAAAATATTATCTTTTTAATGATACTAATCTTTTTACCGCACCTATTTTTTTTTTCTATTTTTAATCAGTTAAAAAATATTTTAAGGTATTTTACCATATATTTTATTATTGAATTGAATTTCAACTCGTTTTCATTGATGCTACTAATAATTCGTTCTGGCTTTTTTTCTTTTGTTAAATAATCAAGATATGAAAGTATGGCATATATTCCCATGGTTTCGGTATAAGATTTGTTTTTAATTGCATTGCTTATAATTAAGGTTTGACTTCAGAATCAAACAACGGTAAAAACTTTTTTTTAAATGCGCTCATTCTTGTAACATAATAGGACGCATAAAGATATAGACAGAACATTAGAAAAATGTATGGCAGTGTATGTATAATAATGGGAGATTTATGTCTGTCAAAAATTGAAGTTTAAAAAGAAGCCATTAAAATGTAGTTACACAAAATATTTAACTGAAATTTTTAAAAGCACTATATTTGGTGAACCAGATGTCGCCAAAGGTGACTATTGATGAATTTAAATGCACTATATATATATATAATTATGAGTTGACTAGCTCTATTATAATTATTGAGTTCATTGTGGTTTGGTGGGAGAAGTCTTGTTTTTGAAATAGATGGATTTTGATTTCGATATTGAATCCTATTGATATTTTATAATGTTTGTAGGCTGTTATGTACACTGTATCAATTGTTAATAATCAGACGTCATTACATTGACATTGAACATAAGTTTGCAGAATGAGATGATGCCATGTTTATCATCTGAGCATGATATAAGATAATGAGATTTGTCTAAAAATAAACCAGTTATTAGAAAACCAGAACCAGGTGAAATTTCGAAATTCGACATTAACCTAAATAACACTAATTCGATTAATTATTGCAGCTATAAATTATTATAAATTTTTTTTTAATTTTAAGTATTCAGTATCATGAATATAGTGAAATAATGTAAACTAAATTAATCAATATAAAATTATATATGCTTGATTTAATTATATTATTGATCCACTTTAATGTAACTATTGTTATTTGGAATTGGCCATGTAATGGTCAGATCATAAATACAACACTTTAATCTATAATCCTATACACCAAATTTACACACCGCGCCAACGGAAGGATGTTTGACCCTCGATGTCAGGTAATTAAATCGGACGATCTAAGTAATTATGATAAATCTTCAGTGAAATCAGATTTCGAACCTATAACCTTTTAACCCCGAAGCTCAGTTCTTACCACAGCGTCTTTAAATAAGGTTTTAGATATGAATTAACATTTTAATTGATATTATCGAGGAAAGTGGGAGTTGCTGGTATATTTCCATTTACACAATCAATAATTGGGTTAATTTTACTCATCTACAGAAAATGAATTCTACTTCTCTCTGCTTTGAAATGTTTAGTAAATTTAATGATTTATAGATTGCATATTTAATGAAATCATATAAAATGATCGCAAAAATTCAGATGTAACTTTTGAAAAATGTGGTCTGAAACTTTTCCTTCTTTTCTGTGCTTCCTTCCTTTTCATTTTTTCCTTCCCTGTTTTAATTCTTCCTGTTTAAGTTTCATTTTATCAAGCTGAAAAATTCCGCCGTAGAAAAATAATTTGCTAAAAATAATTACCGTGCTCAATGAAAAAATAGTTGCCACGCGTAAGCGAAACTGCAAAATTCTTTATTCCAATTATGCTTAATTCTCTAGAATTATGAATAAATATACTTGGGAAAAACTTCGACGCCGTAGAAGATTTATCGAAAAATTGCCCTCGTCCAAAGGATTTTGAGCGTTTATTTCGTCATCAGGAGTATTTAATACAATGAAGCAATTTTTAAGTATTGCGATATTTTTTATCTTAAATTTGTTGATCAGTTGCAGTGGTAGCGTAAAAATGAACAAAGCCGGTACAAAACATTTTTTCTCATCTTTTGTCCTATTTGATTTTTGAAATTGTAATAAATAATTAATATTTTGTCTTTTCGGTTTCTCAGAAGATGGAGGTGCAGGGCTTTTGTTAAATTGTTTTAAGATGCCCGAATTTTGCAAATATTTATGAACCATGTTTGAAAACAGTCGCAAGTTGGCGTATGAAATTATTTATATGCTTACTTTATTTACATGAAATACTTTAAATCATTTTAAATCGAGAAGATAATAAGTTTCATGCTAGTTCCCGAATTACTGATGTTTACCTAACATCAGTGTCGAAAGTAAGTACAGCAGGCAAGATATTTCTCGAAATAGGAAAGATAATAGTAGGAAGGGGGGGGGGGGGGAAGGTTATGAGAATGAAAACATTACCTTTACCCTTTTCTTTCACTGTACTGTAATTTTAGGTAGATTTCTATGCGAATACTATCTATTGCAATGGTTCTCATGTCTAGACTTAGTGAAAATTTCTTCAGTTCTTCACCGATCATGGTCCCTAGAGCCCAAAACCACCCTCCGTTCAAAAGCTATATGCGTATACGCTTTGTCCATGTTATCTTATAAACAGGATAACTAGAATAATTTTGTTTGGATTTTAACTGGCTTGGAATATTATGTTAGAAATGTAAAAATCTCTGACCAGTTCGTAAATGGCCCGTCTAGCTCAAAGGGGGTGGGAATGATGGGGAGTTAAAATTTTTATTTCGTTATGAATTTCTTACTATTGAAGATATTGAACAAATCCAATTAGCCAAATGAGCGCTTCATTAAGACGAACAAATTTTGTGTTTAAAGTTTCTCGAAAATTGCAATATCATTGAAGATAGGGGCTGAAAAGTGGTTTTCAAGCCTTTATATTGTTTTTTTTTTCGAACATTAACAATTTATGTTGCCAGATAGTAACTTAGATTTAAGGGAATCTATCCTTCCTTCCAGCCTGCCGAGAGAAATTTTTGAAATAAGTCTACGTTTTTATCTATACTTATATGTAAAGCTCAATGTGTGTGTGTTAGCGCTCTACAGAAAGACCATTTGACCTACAGCTACCAAATTTGGTACGTGTATACCTTGGAGGTCGGGAATGTGCACCTGGGGTCCCTTTTTTTGAAATTTTAATTAGAATTATAATTATTAATTAAAAACTAACTTTCCCGCCAAAAAAATTCTTTCATTTCCCCCACCGCCAAATGAGTAAGGCTTCAGTCTTTTTTTTTTTTTTTTTCCCAACAGCAATGAGGTTAGGGCTGACATTTTTCGGCCGATTATTTCAAACGAATCTGTTTATTTTCTTAATGTTTGATGCATTTAAAATTAAACGTTAATTAATCGATCTTTCAGATTCATTCTGAAGTACTTTTGAATTTAAATAAAATAGATTAAAGGAAATTAAAAATTTCTAATCTACATAGCGTTACCCCAACTGGCGTAGAAAAATTCACGCATTTGCGTTACCGTAACTGGCGTTGAAAATTCACGCATGCGCATTGTATTCTGATTGTTTACATTTGAACGGAAGCGGACTCGATTTAAATTATTTTTAGGTTAGTTGTATGCTTTTGTAATTAAATTGTATTTATTTTAGTTTAAGTTCATCGTTTTTTTTAAAACCTGTTTCCGACCGATTATTTTAAATGATTCTGTTTATTTTCTTAGTGTTTGAGGCATTTAAAAACATTGTTAATTAAAACTAAACATTGTTCATGAATCGATCTGTTCATGATGAATCTGAAAAAATTTTGTTGACAAATTCTTGAGATATTAAATAAATAAAGAAAGATATTCTTTAGTGCCCATAAGGTTTAAATGCTCAGTGACTCAGCTTTCAGTAATCATATTACAAAAAAAAAAAAAAAAAAAAATTGTTTTAATAAAAAATATTATTATATTAATTGCAGATGAATCCTTTCCACTTTAATTTAAAGCATAAATTCTACGGGAGCTAACAGTAAATTGGAGAGATACAGATTACGTTATGACTGAAGGCCTTCATAATATTCTGAGTGAATCAAAATTTGAAGTTTTAAAATATTTTAATGAAGAAGCTATTAAAGTAGGAGTTACATAAAATAGTTAATTATTAAAATTTTAACGAGCATTAAGATTGGCGAACCGGCTGGTCACCAAAGGCGGTTAGTATTCAATAAAGTGGAGCCCCCCCCCCATACTGAATTAGGCTTTGTTTGTTCCATCTTAGTATTTAAGCTTGACATCCTTGTGATAGATGAGAAGTGTCCCTGCATATAATGAAGCATATAACCCCCTTCCTTCTACCCCTTTTATTTAAATGCGTGTTAGTAAAAGGAAAATTAACTTTCACTGTGAAAGAAGATTAATTTGTTTGCGAAATTGCTATGCTTCCACCTGCTCTTCTAGCTGTATACTTTCTCGTCTATTGACCACTCTCAGCAAACTTGACATATCGCAACGGGTTTACAGTGTACTTACTTCTTTCGTAATTTCGTGCGTTTGCATAACTAGAAAAAATATCTCTATCGCATTTGTTTATAAGCTACGGATATTGAATGAATAATTCATCAACCGTGTAAGACATTTTTTTTTCCAGTTGAGTTTAGTTAAGAAAACTGAATTATTCAACGACTTACAACATCAATGATTTCCCGCAAAGAAGCAAAATCGACTGTTCAAAAAAAAAAAAAAAATGTCATTAATTTTTCTCGCAATTCTTTCTGGGAAAACAGTCAGTGGTCAAGTGTTGAGTCATTATAAGATAGTACCCGTTCTCTGGTTTAACCTTAAAAGTAATAACGTAGATAGATAAAATAAAACGCTGTAATTTGTTTTCCTGTAATAAGTTAGTCGGATCAGTCTTGTCAAACTTCTTATTAATGAATCTTTTATCTATAGCTATCTCGCCTCCGAAGTGATTACTTCAAATAATCTGTTTTTTTTATGTGCTTGCTTTGTGTAAGTAATTAACTGACCGCTCAATTATTCATTATTCTTTAAAATTAGAATTTCTTTCATGTTGCTAGAGTCTCACTGAGGGGAGACCAAATTAGCGGTAGAGTTCTGTTCTTATTTTCATCTACACTATACAATAGGGTGGAACAAAAATGGCCTTAATTTTTTTTTTTTTTTTTTTTTTTTTTTTTTTTAGATTTTAGTTTGGTACTAGTGCGGAAAAGTTGCCTTTTAGGTTCAAAAACATTATTAAAAAAAATGGTTGCAATATTACATTATCTTGAGCTGCCGCAAAAAGCTTAAAATTTGTTTTAAAAAAAAAAGTATGGAAATTTTTAAAAAAGGCCTTTAAAAATTTTTCTTAGATTTTAGTTTGGTAATAGTGGTGAAAAATTAGCTTTTAGGTTCAAAAAGAAATTTAAAAAATTCTGGTTGCAATATAACAATATTTCAAGGTGCCGAAAAGAGCTTGAAGTTTATAAAAAAATTAAAAAATTATAAACTTTGATAAAATATTTTTTATGAGTTTTTCGTTCATATAATGTTGCAAAAGAGGATTTTAAATACGTATGTAAGCATTACAATTGGAAAAAATTATTAATTATAAAGTATAATAATAAAAGAATATTTTTTATGCCCAATTTTGCGTTTCTTACTTCTGTATCCTTAATGATTACAAATATTACAGCTGCAAAATGTTTGTTTCTACTTCATTGCCACATTAAACAATTTTTTAAAATTAAATTTTGGCCTATTCACATGGGAGTCAATTTTTGTTCTTACATATCCTTCTCTTGCTATTGAACCACAGACATTTTGAGCCGATTCAGTTACCAGTCTCGCAGCTCTTTCCACTGCTTGCATATGACAAGCAAGCCAGGGAAAGTCGATAACCGAGTTCCCTATATTATTTGGTCAGATAGATACCAAATGATTCAGATACCTTCTGTATAAAGTTTTAACTTAATATTAAACCGCAGAAGCACTTGGTAGTTTTATCGCTTCTTGTCTATTTCATGTATCTGGTTGGCTTGTTCCTTTTTGTAAAGAACACTGTTATTCTTCAGTGTTGTCATTGTCGCCAGTAATCGTTTCTGATGCACTAGTATTTTTTGCCCGTTCTTGATTAAACTTAACTATTCTCTGTAGTTCTTTACTCTTCCTTGCTTCTTTCTTCCTCAAAGCGCTTGCAGTAGCAATATCAATATTACCTATAACCATTTTCGTGTTAGAGCGTTGATCATTTAGAAACTTTTTTTTTTCATAATTTTTTTTTTATGCAAGTCAGCAATATCAAATAAACCTTTAACTTCTTTTATAAATTCTGTGAGGTTGGAATCAAACTTGTCTGAACATTTTCTGCTTTTAGACTTTAATAAATTCCTGTATTTCACATGTTAAGCCTTTATCATTTGTGAAATTCTTTTGCTAGAAGTAGCTGGAATAAAAGCTCTTGACCATATTTGTTCTATTATGGGAACTCAATTGTCACATATTTCGCTTTTAGAAGGATACTTCTCTGTAGCAATTTTGAGGTTATGTCTAATATAAGAGTAGCGCTAGATTCGTCAGTAATGTGTTCAAGTAAATCACTAAATTTCCCCAAAATAGAACATTCCAATATTTGTCTTGTCTTCCCTAATTTAGACTGAGCCATTTTTATTCACAGCAAAACACACAAGCACAAACTAACAAATTAGTTACGTTAAGCAGTTGCACAATAGACGGAGGGCAGACGCAACTTAACTGAACTCGGCAAAGCTACTGATTTGAAACCAGCTCTGTCCTTGTCACCGGACACAGACAAATCTCCGCTTACCTCAATAACAACCGCTCCGGCGACGACTAAACTGCGAGTAAAACTGTTTTTATACTTTTTTTCGTATGACAATGCCTAATGAAAGATTTTTATTTCATAATCGAGGCACGCAAAAATCCTTTAAAAGTTACAGAAAGTGGGTTTTTATGTACCTGTAACGTCCTTGCTGCATTTCAAGGTTTATTCTAATATTTTTTTATAATTTTTATTTATCTTATCTATACCAAAAGAAAAGTTTTCCGCGCTGTTACAAATTAAAAATTTAAAGTTGATTATTTCTTAAAAAACTTTAAAATGTTGCAAAAATTTCAATTTTTTAAAAAACTTGAACGTCCTTGCGGCACCTCAAGACCTACTCAACATATTTTTCATCTTTATAATTTATTTTATCTACGCCAAAAGGCAACATTTCTGCACTATTACAAATTAAAAATCAAAAATTGATTTTTTTCGTTCCACCATATTACACAATATGGAGTGTTTTGTATTCAGCTTCGTAAAACAATAAAGCGAACTGAATTCACATTTTTTAAAAAATTTTCTTCTGCGCAATTGGGCCTACATTCTAAAGGCAGATTCGCAGTTTTGGTATCATAACTGTGCTCCAAATTTAATTATTAAGAAAGTAATCCCGCTGGTATTTACGTATACGTAGTATAGAGGAAGTATAGTAATCAAGGAAAAAGAACTCGGGATTTTGATGAATTTCCAGTTTCAGACCCCGCTGAGTTCGAAAAACACATTTTTGGAAAATGTCTGTCTGTCTGTCTGTGGCAAAGATAGCTCGAAAACGCTTTGAGTTAGATGGTTGAAATTTAGTATATGGTCTTTACTCACAATTTGAAGATTTTTGTCAAATTTTGAATAAAATTTGTTCTGAGGAAGTCCGTCTGCTCGGCTGTTCTTATGCAAGTAAACGCGATAACTAAAAAACGAATAGAGCTAGATAGATTAGATTCGGTGCAAAAATTAAACATTTATAGTGTAGACACCTGTCAAAGTTTGAGCCAAAACCAACAATGGGTTGACCATCTGTCGGTCTGTACTTTCAGCAACATGTAAAAGCGATTATTCAGAAACGCAATAACTTATATATATCAAATTAGTTATGGGATTTTGTAATCACAAATGCAGTTTTGTGCCAAATCTTTATTTCAGTCGATTGAGAAAAACGTGTCTAAAGTTGAAATTCTAATTTTGGATAATAATAATCGCCTACCAGGGATTAATCGCCAAAAAACTCGCCAAGAATAACACGATACATTCAGTAAAAAATTCTACATTCACACCAAAAGTTAATATTTTGTAACTAATGGGTGTCATACAACGTTCTCTTGCATGACAGTTAATACTACGTTCTCTTGCATGACAGTTAATACTACGTTCTCTTGCATGACAAGTTTATTAGAAACATGTTGAAAGTTTGGGGAAGACTACAGCTGCTGATTGATAATTGTATTCTCATACATTCAGGCAAATTTGAAAGAGAATTGAATTTGTATTTTGGACATTTCCCCCTGATGTGATTAAGTCTAGATTCTAATAAAAATCTATGGTTTAGGTGTGAAAATGGGCACCAAATTTATCTAGTTGTTTACATTTTTGAGTCATTGTATTCACATGCAAACAGGCAATTTCCCCTTGGATACGGATATTGTTCGAAATTAGATTTGGATCTACAATCCTGGTGATAAGACCATATTCAACAATTCATCATTTTAAACTATTGCGCTTTTAATTTATCGTATTTTCTTACATACTTTTAGATAGATTGACAGATAACAACTGATGGATTTGGCCCAACATGTTCACTAACTGAAATTCATCTCTAACTTGTTGCGTTTTTAAGTTATTGATTCGTGCATATTACTGGCAGATATTCGATCCGTTTGTGAATCTATCCAAAGTTTGACAGAAATCTATTATTGTAGCTTGAAGTCCGCATGCCATATTTCATCTGCTTAGCGTATTGTTCTTTTTGAATTATTGTCGCAATAGAATAAACAGATATAATTTCAAGAAACGTTATTACAGACACAGTGTTTCAAAACGTTGAGATTCATTATAATTTCAAAATTTAATTTTTGATAATTGTCATTACTTTTGTAGACTAAGGAATATAAATGAAATGTAGCTGAAATAATGTTTCCAGTGTTTGATTTTTGACTCTTTCCTCTCAGAAGTTGAAGTGTCATTATAAACAAGAAGTTGCCAGTCTGCGGTAGAGCATTTCCTCGTTAGTCAGTAGGTCATCATTTACTTAATTACCATTAGTCTTTTGTTGGTGAAGGCCACTCTGAACTGGAAAGAACCTACAGTCGCTTCCATGGATTTTTTTTTCTTTTTGTTTTTATAATGAGAAGATTGGTTTTGCTAAGTCCTCGCAAGTGGGTGTACTTTTCCAATTTTGTATCAGACCATGCGCAACATTCTTTACTTTACTTAATTATTGGAGTTAATTTGGTGGTTTCACAGAATTTAGGTTGATTTACAATTTTTTCTGGGAACTTCAAATTCCTTTCGCGATGCGAAGAATTTTGGATTCTAATGAAATCAACAACTTTTCAACTAGTCATTACCAATTAGTAACCAACTATCTACGACACTCATTTGAAGAATTGCTTGGAGAAATCACAAATCTATATAATCTTACAAAACTTTTCCCAATTTTTTAATAAGCACCATCTGTAAATTCTCTAAATTCAGTAGTTCTCTAAATTAAAAATTGTCTGAAAAACGCTGCTATGAATCTAGAAATTCAATGTTTCTCTCATCTCACTTTATGTATGCATCCGAATTCTACTGAAATTCAGTAGATTGAAACTGAAAGAAATCTTTGCATATATACTTAAACCCTGATATTAATTTTTTTTTAATTTGGATACTTTATAGTAGTTATTTAGAGTTGAGATTAAAACCTCTTAACTGAATTTGAAAACTGTAGAACTAATAAGTATATGTTTTTCTTGCATATGTAGAACAAATAGAACGCTGGTGTAGCCGCGGATAAAGCGGCTGATAAAAAATATTAAGTAAAAAGAGAATCTTTTGATACCATAAAATAGATATTTATTATATTTTGTTAAAAAATTATTAAATGATATGAATGTGCTTAAAAGTATTTTGTTTATTATTAGCTGATACATCCGTGTTGTTCGGAATTAAAATGCTTTGATACCTAATATTTTTAATATAAAATCTACTTTTGTATGTAATATTATAACACACAAAATCCTTTCGTCGTCTAAATATTTTTAATTAAAATGGAAATAACAAGGCAATTTTTAAAAACCGGAGATAAATTTCCTTATTTCAGAATCGTCTGCATCTAATCAATAATTTATTTAAAAAAAATTCATTCATACTATTTAGAAAAATGGCATCATTGGAAAGGCAAATGTTTTAAGATGATAAACAAAGTTTATCGTGGAGTAACTTGCTTCGAAGTTCCTTCGGAAATAACTAAGTTTTTGTTTATTTTCTAAGTGAATATTTAAATAACTTTAGTTTTTTGAAAAGTTGATAATATTCTTGTTGTTTCAAATAATAATCGTGGAAAATTTTAGTCGATTTTGGTACATTTGTTTTGAAGAAGATGTGAAACATTTATACTTACATAGCTGCAACGATTTTTATTTACAATAAGATATTTTATTATTATTTTTGAAAAAAAAGTGATATTTGAATTTATCTTATTCCAAAATTGTAGGGGGCCCAAGATTTTTACAATTTTAACAGTGTGTTTGTTAAGGATAATCTCGTTAATTTATTTTGTGGATGCAAGTGTACATTTAGAGACAAGTGACATTCGGTTGGTTTAAGAAAAGACCAACATCCTTTAACTCTCCCTTGTTTTTGCGAGGGGTGGGAATAGTTGGTTTCTTCCTGTTTTTCTGTCTGGGTGAATCATTTCCTCTGGTGCATCTTGAGAGGGGCTCCCATTCATTTGCTTCCTGCGGGGTCTATTTCGGGAGCTGACGAATCCTGCCGGCTGAGGGTGAGGTTGCTTTCGCGGATGCCAAGGACGGCGACTGGCCTTTAGTTTTCATTAGCCGACGAGACTGCCTTCTGAACGATCCTTGACACCAGTCGTTTTGATCTTTAATTTATTTCTGAAAATAATTAGCACGGTTTTGAGATTGGATTTTAATGGAGAATGATGTAAATTTTACGACTTGTTCAGAAGCATGAGTCATCCATATTTCGAAATGAGAAATACATTTTTTTTTTTCATTACATCTTGGAAGTATTAAGTAACTTTTTTTTGTTTTATTGAAATTTAGAAAGTTTAATAGAAAACAAATGACTTGCAAAATTTTCTTAATAAGATCGTAAGA
Source organism: Argiope bruennichi (assembly GCF_947563725.1). Classification (NCBI taxonomy): domain Eukaryota; kingdom Metazoa; phylum Arthropoda; class Arachnida; order Araneae; family Araneidae; genus Argiope; species Argiope bruennichi. Next base: position 80,239,782 of record NC_079156.1, read on the forward strand.
ATATTAATTCCAAGTTTTGTTTTGTGATGATTCATTGCTAATAAAGCTGTAAAATGTTTGTTGATAAAATTTTTTCGTATCAAACGTTGAGAGATATGAAAATCGTATTATTTTAGCAACCTTATAAGGTTTTATTTTAACTTTATAAGGTTATTATAAGGTTTTATCATTTTATGTACTACTATGCAAATTGTTCTACATTGAAATTTTGGGCATATTATAAAATATGTTTCATAATTTAGTCATATTTCAATGAATTATTCAAATAAAAAATTATTGAATTTACCCTCTACCTGCCCCCCCCCCCAAAAAAAAACAAATGGAAAGAAATTATTATATTTTAACTAGAAAGCTATATTATTTAACCATAAATAATATAGCCTTCTGCATCCAATTAAATCGCTGGAAGAAGCAACAGTGTCTAAAAACGGACGATTTTAAAAAAAAATTTAATCTTTGCTTACTCCTGAAGTTAAACTTTTGCTGTAAATGAAACTTTATTATTATTATTATTTTTTAATATTTGAAATAGGCCGTAAATGTAAATTTATTTAAGCTAAAAAATAAGTTGTATCTCCATTTAAAATAATTGAAGAAATATCCCGGTGGGGATATTTGTTTCAACAATTAAATGTGATTTGAGGTTTATTACAATTATGAAATGTATTTTTGTGAAATATTTAAAAAATAGTTTTAACATATTTCACAATTAAAAAAACATAAAATATTTAATTTAAAACTCAATAAAAAATTGTACGGTAACTAAATTGGTATAATTGAAAAGATAATTTTTTCAAATTTAGAATAATGTAAAATTAATTTTTAATTTATTTTCTTAAAAATGATGAAAAAGCGTCAAAATTAGTTAAAATTCTAAGTAAAAAAAAAATAAAAAATTCTCCAGAGTTCTCATTTCGATTTTTCAAAGTGCATCTGCCAAAATTGGTGGTCCTTGTTTTAATACCTAGAGAAGTAGAGCTCCAGCACAACATCCTTTTTTCATATTATTAGAAATTGTAGATACTAAGCATTTTGATGAACTGCTAAAATAGGCAGGTGATTTATTAATGGATTGTGCATTAGATTGAAATGCGATTGCCATCTAATTTATGCGCTGTTCTATTTAATGGAATTTTTTAGCGCATAAAAGAATAACTAGAATGTACTCAATCAGTCAGTATTTTAAAATGCATAATTGGGGGGAAAAAAGAAAAAGAAAGAAAGAAAGAAACGAATTTGCAGCTACATAAAATTGAACGATCATAATGCGGTTTTTAAATTTGGATATTATAACATTTGCATCATTTTACATGACAGTGGAAATAAATATTGCAACATTCATGTCTGCGAATATATTAATTATAGTAATACAAAGATCTTGTTATTAATGGATTGACATTTCCGAATTCATTTGCATCATTTTACATGACAGTGGAAACAAATATTGCAACATTCATGTCTGCGAATATATTAATTATAGTAATACAAAGATCTTGTTATTAATGGATTGACATTTCCGAATTCATTTGCATCATTTTACATGACAGTGGAAACAAATATTGCAACATTCATGTCTGCGAATATATTAATTATAGTAATACAAAGATCTTGTTATTAATGGATTGACATTCCCGAATTCAATGAAGTGGTAAAACGTTCCAAACAGAACAAATAAGACTGATTTTAAAGATGCATCCGAGATTCTAAAAACGTGAGAACCTAAGTTGTAATCAATATGCGCATCAAAATTCTTCGCTGTCAGTTCAGCTCAGGTGAGACACTATCTCGAAAGAATTGGTTGAATCGTAAATAAAATCTCCCGCGCCCAGCTACCTCAGGGTGTCACATTAAAGTGGCGGCTGAAATAACGCAACGCTTACGAAAACCGTTCCCGAAATAAACTTCCATTATTACGCCAACAACGACGGAGCTGTAGCCAACAGCTCTCTCCTTCCCTCGACCTCTGACAAAGTGGCGAGGAAATTTTTTAGCCGCGCATTCTTTGTAAATTGGGTGAAATATCGTAAATCTGTCCACATTTCTTTAAAACGTGAGATGTTTGCAGCGGCTTTTGTATTTTTTCGGACATGCAGTAAAATTGAGAGAATACTTTTGTTGAAATATAAAGATATAGATGGATAATAAATACAATGTCAGTAATTTGATGCGTGATTTCATGCGGGAACCTGAATGTCTATTGACAAAGGTTTTAAATATTTACGTTTGCGAGCGCTGTTCGCGGTCATTTTTTTTTTTAAATACTACCTCAAACAGAAAAAGAAGAAAGAAAAAAAAAATGTTCTTAATGTGTGTATTAAATATTTTCAGTTAAAAATTGTTGCTACGAAATTTTATCGACGCCCTTTATTTTAAGAATTTATTATTGGATTGCGCTTATAAATACTGAAAAATCTAAGGGGGCAAAAAGTGTTGTAACCTATTAAAAATTTATGACATACTTTCACATCCATATTGCTTTAGGAGTAGTGATATTCAAATTTTGTTTAATCAAATATTCATAATCCAATATTTAATGATATTGGATACCCGGATGATATGGCGATAATTGTGACCTAGAAAAATTCCTAAATTTTAGATATTGTCAATTTAAAGATCTGTAAAGGCTAGAAGAATGTTTCTGGTGGCTCGTTAAGCAAAAAATAAGACTTTGACTTAAGACTTTAATCCGAGACATTTATCGAATGAAATAAAATCTTATTCATTGAATTCAAGCTGAGTAATAACCACAATAAAAACCAAATGAGACACAAAAAATTTGAAAATGTTAAAATATCAGACAAAATTATGCCAAACAGTAAAGGGAATTATAACGGTGTTAAAAGACGATATTTAAATATAAATATCTACAATTTAAAATTAAAAGAAGGAAATAAAAAATAAGAAAGCAAGAAAATAAGAAATAAAGAAACTAATAATGTCCGAGGGGGGGAGGGGTCGACACCTTTTAACATTGTAAAAGTGTGCGAGTAACAGATATGTTTAAAGAATTAAATAAGCTTACTATGTCGATGATAAAAAAAAGTCAGTTTTATAATTTGTGTTGAAATTAATATTGAAAAAATGATTAAAATTAGAGAATTAATCGTGCAGAAACAGAATGCATGGCACAGAAAAGTTAATTTTTTTTACGGTGATGTATATATAATTTTTGTGGATTGATATGTTCCAAAGTTATAGAGGAAAGTGTAAAATAATTCTGCTCTCATTTCATCCTTTTTAAGGGATCATAGAAATTTGTTTTAGTAGTGAAGTTAATCCTTCTAGGTGTCAGGGAATAAGTGTACCAAATTTTGTTCGATTCTGTCGAAAGGTGCGGAATTGCATAATTGCAGTTGCAAACAAAGAATCAATTTTATAAATATAGATTATAATGACTGATAAAATATGTAAAACGTGGAACTTCTGTTTACATGCAGTTTATTTCTAAAACATTTTTCATCAATTTTTACACTATCAGCGCAAGTGAGAGTGATTTCTTTTCGTGTTAAGTTCTGATAAGATTTTTTTTTTTTTTTTTTTCAATTTAAAAGCAGTGCTCTGCCTGAAGTTCCATATATATAAAATTTTTTTGATTATTATTTTAAATTAGTAATATACCTAACGGGCATTCCTCGAGTGTGGAAATATTTTCATATCTTTTAATAATAAAAATTAATTATTCATTATTATTACGAAACCTTCATTAAACTTTTCCTAACATTTCGGTATTTCTTCAGAAATAAAACTCAAAGTTCTTATAACACAATAAAGACTGTAGTTATCACGTATGAAATCGGTTGTTGATGATTATTCGAGAAACTAAAAATTATATAATTATATATATTATTATATATATAATAATTATACATCTTTTGAGAACTTTAAAATTATATCAATTATATAATTATGTAAGTTCTCAAAAGAATACCATTCTACACGTAAATAAAGGCATTTTTAAAATGAATTAAAATGTTTTTAATGTGAAATGTTTTGAATTAAAATAAAAATATTAATTGCACCAAACGATTTTTAAAAACTACGGAAAGCTAATTTTTTTCAAAACTTGGATGATACTTATTAAAATTAATAGAAAAATGAGTCTTTGATTTATTGTCATGAAACCTTTTCTAAATTCGTTTTTAATTTCATAGCCATTGCAAACAAAATTTGGGAAAAAAAAAAATGTATTTTTGTAGTTTCTATTTCTGTGGTGTTTAAAATATTAATGAATTTTCATTCCTATTTCTATGGAGTTTTATTTTCAGTGTTATAACATGCAACTGCAGTTGTTTGCTAAGTAAATTTGTCTCAATAGAGATTAATTATTTGACTATTATGAGATTAATTAATGTTCTTACATTTTGTACAGTGTGCACTGAAGTGTACAGTACATAGGCATTTATAGGTGACATTATTTACTTTTACTGTGACTCTGACAGCGCATAAGGTGTTAAATATTTGTATTTCTTACATTTAATTGTTACATTATATTGCTGCGATGGCTTGAAAAGCTTGTTATTTAGATTCAGATGTCTTTGAAAGCCCTTTAATCTATTTGAGACAGACGTTTTAAGAGTAGAATAATCGAATATTTTGGTTTTATCAAATGACTAGAAGTTTCAGATTAGTTGCGACAGTCTAGATTTTCTGATTTTCGATCTGTTCTAGAAATAGAGTGCAATCCCATATTTAAATTAAAGGTTTTGGATATGCCATTTTGCACTTATCTATTCCTTAATATAAACTGTTAATTATAAATTATTTAAAAAAATATTTACCCTTCATATAATTCTCTTAATTATAAGTAAAATTGCTTTCTTATTAACAGCAGTGTACTTGAAACGTCCTAAAGAGAAAAATTATGAAAATAATAGTAAAGTATTTTATTTGTGAATCTTCAATTTTTTCTACTTTTTTGCTTTCTCGAATACGAAGTTTAAAGAAAGAAAGTATTGTAATTATCAAAAAATTTGTACTCGAGATTTTGACGAATTTCAATGTTTCAGATCTCCCTGAGTCAGAAAACGCATTTTTTAGAATTATATCTCTTTGCTTATAAATATGATAACTCAATAGCGCTTAGGACTAGATGGGTGAAATTTCGCATGTGATCTGTGCATCAAATTTTTAAATATCTGTCAAACTTCGAGCCAAATTCATTCAGAGGAAATCTGTCTAAACGGCTGCTTGATTATAATTATAAAACAAAGAATGCTAGATAGATGTGATGAATTAAAATAAAAATATTAATTGCACCAAACGATTTTTAAAAACTACGGAAAGCTAATTTTTTTCAAAACTTGGTACTTGATACACAGGTTTAACAGATAAAGTGTTGATATGTATCAAATGTGGAATCAAATCCGTTAAAGAGTTCACCTTCTTTTAGCATGTATATAAAAAAGATAATTCATAAACATAATAACATAGGTAAATGAAAATTGTTCACTGTTTTAGCATTTAATATATATATGATTGTCAAATTTTAAACAATATCTGTCGAAAGGGCTAACCATCTGTCGGGCTGTACTTTCACAAATATTTAAATATGGTAACACGAGAACGCAGCGACAGAAATACATGTAATTTAGTGTGTGGCTTTTGACTTTAATGTAGTTCTGAGTCAAATTTTGGTTTTAATTGATCCGAAAAAAAAAAAAAAAAAAAAAAAAGGCGTCCAAAATACAGTTTTCCGATATTTACGTTTTAACCGCCCGGATATATCGTTACTTTTGTCTGCCGGTGGCATGTGGTTAATAATGCACTTGTACATTTATTAGAGAACACGTGAGAAAGTTTCGAGAAAACTGTTCCCGCTGATTTCTTTTCCTTTAAAATTTTTTTTTAATTGCATATTTTGTTTTGTATAACTTTTAAAAATTTAGTTTTACCCTCCCCCTCCAAGCTGCCTTTTCTCTTCCCATAAGCGTTTCCCGAGATTTAGTTCTCTTACTCTATAGTATCCCGTGTTAGCGCAGAAAATCGGGCTATTTTAGCATGTATCAACCTAAACAATCAATTGCTAAACAAGAAAACCTTTAAATGATTTCAACTTTTCATAATCATGTAATATACAATTTATATTACTTGATTAACATAATCTTGTTATTACGTTATACGGATAAAATTTAGATAATTGTCCAGTATTACTGAAATATATACATTCAGTGTTCTCAGCTGTAATATCTTTCAATGGATCAAAAGAATAATGGCATAAATTGAAAAGCGGGAGAGATATATCAGTTCCTGAAAGCTACTTATATTAACTAATATTTGAAATAAATTGAACAACAAAGAGTACTGTGAACGATATGGAAATTTTAAAGACGAATTTTGCATTTCGTACAGTTTTATAACTTTACTGAATAGGTGGTATCAATGTCAAGTGGAGGCATAAATTTCCAAATGCTGTGCTCATGTTCTGTCAATAACCAAAGTATGAAAAGCTTCAAGATTATGAATTCTTGTTAAGATATGCATTATTAATTGAATTCCTCCATTTTTAAAAGGTTGAAGTGATAGAATTTAAAAATTAAATGGGGAATTGACTCTTTAAATATAAAGAAATAAGTAGAAATTTTGAAATAAATTTGATTTTAAATTTAATCGTTTTAAAATAATTACATTTTGAAATGCTTATTGAACGGAGAATTGTTAGTGAAATATGGTGGAATTTGGCTAATTGGTAACTGGTGGAACGACAGTACAAATTTTCGCTTTCCAAGAATTGGTGTAAAAATCCCTACTGCAAAAGAAAATGACAATTTTTGGGCTAGAAAGGCCAGCGAAGATTTATTTTTAATGCTTAACAGTTTTGATTACTAAAATATAATTATTGAATAAATAATTAAATAATTTTAACAAATAAAGCAATAATTTTAATTAAAATTTTCTATAACTATATTATTTAGAATAAATTTATCCAAGTGATGTAAAAATGATTATTATTATTATGATATGCACGTTAACTTTTCAATTAATTTTAAATTAATTAAAAAACTAATTAAATTTTTTAAAATTATTTTTTCTAAGAAAATGCCTAGTCAAGAGGTAATTAACATGCTAAATTTAATAATTAAAATTTAATTGAATCTTGTCGAATTTTATTTTAACATGCAATTCGACGCATTCGATTTAAAATTATTTGAACATAGTGTAATTCAACCTTATCATTATTTAAAAAACAAAACAAAAAACCTTATTTTAATCGAAGTTTTAAATTATTCCTTTATATTTTCGATTTTAAATTTTAGACAAATTATTAAATTTTTATTAGATTTTTTTAATGAACAATGTTAGATTAAAAAAAATCATTTCCAGTTCATATTTTGAATTTTGTTTCCGATAGTAAACTTGTATTAGTAATAGTTTCAATTTTTTTAATATGCACGTTAAATATTTTGCTATTTCATTCGGACTCAGTGTAATTAAAAAGAATCCTTTTGTAAGAAGCGTTATTTTAGATACTTCTTTCAATTCTTCCTTTACATGTAAAAAAGTTGTTTCAATTTTTTAAACTCTTTATAAACTTTTATAAAACTGCTTTTCAAGAAAGCGTTTTTTTAAAAAAAGGTTTGAGTGTTTTTAGTTATATATTTTTAAGAAAATTTTTTTATAAGTACTAAAATAATGATTGTCATTTGCTATCTAATAAATAAATACTTAAGAGTGTTTTAAAAAGAAGTAGTTATTAATTTTTCATTTTTATGCACTATTTTAGTATTTATATGATAATGAAAATTCTTTTTGAAGCTTAAATATTGTTTTCAATTGTATATTCATATGTATGCAGAAATTCACCGATTCTTTCGTGATTATATTTTTAACGTTTAGAGGGCGCTACTTACTCTATTCTGTTTCTATAATTTAAAAAAGCTACAAATTCTCTTCGATAGATGGCAGCATGGGTTTATCATTTAATGCAGTATTGTTGATGTTTGTTTATATACTTGTCGCTGTACCTTCAAATGCTAATTTCAGCATATGATTCGACGTTTTTTTTTAAAAAATAATTCACTGTTCAATTTAATAGTTATCCGAAATGTTCGCGCATATGAAGATTCCTCCCTTATCTTGTGATACTTTCTCGGTTTTACCACCAGGAACTCTTGGTGACTGCGTAATTTTCGGAAAAAATTCCGATCGCCCTTGTGATGAAGTCCAAGAAGTAGTGTACGTACCGGCAACTGATCATCCTCAATCATCTAAGCTCAAATGTACGTATATTGAAGTGAATCAAGTACCTCACACATATGCTGTCATTCTGAGTAAACCGTCTTGGATGTGGGGAGCTGAAATGGGAGCCAACGAACATGGATTATGTATAGGCAACGAAGCTGTGTGGACTGTGCTCAACGATGAAAGCGATTCCATTGAAAAACTGCTGGGCATGGATTTATTGCGTTTAGGTTTGGAACGTTCAAAAACAGCTGAAGAAGCAGTTCATGTTATAACCTCTTTATTAGCAGAGTATGGAATGGGTGGGAATTGTTCCGACTCCCTGCCCAATTTTACATATCATAACAGTTTTCTGATAGCTGATCCATCAGAGGTGTGGATTTTAGAATGTGCTGGCACTCTTTGGGCAGCAGAAAGAATCAAAGAAGGGGTTCGAAATATTTCAAATGAGCTATCTATCCGAACCAACATTAACTTGAAGTATGATGACCTTGAAAAAGTTGCTAACGAAAAAGGCTTATGGAATCCTAAAAGGCCTTTTGATTTTAAGATGGCATTTGATGTGGATGATGATCTTGAAAGCCCTAGATATAAGGCTGGCAAGCAATTGCTGACCAATTTCTCTCAAAATGGGGAATTTAAAGCTACTGATATGTTTAAGGTGTTACGAGATAAACCCAGTGGAATATGCATGTCTTCTGGATCATTTGTATCTACTGGTAGTCAAGTTTCAGTTCTGCAGAAACCTGAATCTGGTCTGCCATCGTGCCACTGGTTTACTGCCACTCCAGATCCGTCTCGCTCTGTTTTTAAACCATTTATTTTTGGAGAAGATATTGCATTCCCAAATGCTGTTGTATCCCCAATTCCTGATTCAACTGCAGCTACTTCAGATGGTGTTGATAGAAAGCATAATTTATACAAGCTTCATGAAGAGTTTTGTATTAAACGAAGGGGCAATCTTGGCACATTGAGAAACCAACTAAGTGAATTAGAGGCAAAATATGTTGATCTTGCTGAAGATATTTCTTTAAATTATGGTGCAAAGAAGGCAGAAGCTGGCAAATTATTCTGTAATGCTGTAGAGGAAGAATCACTTTTATATTGTTAATATATGGATTAAATACTCTTATATAAAACTGGTAAATGAAGCAGAATAATGAATTTCTATGAAAATATGCATTATTGTTCAGCATTAGTTAATTATTACTTTTTACTGCATATAGGAAGCAGAATTGACTGATTTAACTAGCCAGCTAGTAATTATTTTGTACATCAATTACATAAAGATATATTTTTTATATTTTGCTGTGATATATGATTTATTAATTGCAATCATTCCTTTGTTATGTCAGTATTGTAATCATGAATATTTCTCGTGAAATACAATGAACTATATATATATATAATATGTGTGTGATGTATCAGCAATAGTTATAATTTTATGTAAATATTTTTTTCCCCCTTTTAACAGTTTTTGTAGTTTAGTTACATTTTAGAAATAAAGCTCCAAAGGATATTTATTGTATGAACCATTTTTCCTGAATTAACTCTTACGAATGGAAATACAGTATTTTTTTATATCATTCATTGCAATTGCGAAATTTCAAGTATGTCAAAAAATAACACAAGATTTATGTTGTATTTCCACCATTTGCAGTTAATTTTTTTAAAACTGTTTTTTTCTTATTTTTCAGAAATTTAAAAATTTGCATTGTAATTTATTTGTTTATGTTAAATGCAATTCCATTTTTATATCTTTTTTTCATGTTTATTTTGTGACATTACATAGTTTTATATAGGAGGATTTTTATCATTAAACAAAATATATGATTCATTGAATTTATTTATTTATCGATTATTTAGATTTAGTGAGAAACAGTAATGAACACCTAAAGCAATTATATTTTTTAACTACAAACATGCCTCTACATTTAGAAATATCTAAGTAAATTATTTTTATTAATATTGTTATGCTTTTAAATTTAATTGGCTCATATTTATAATACAAAAACTATAACAATTTAATTTTTAAAGAAGAAACTATGACAAATGTTATATTTTATTTTAAATGACAATATTGTTCTTTTTTCAATAATATTGGTACATGTTAAGCTTATATATAAGTTGGTAGATCTGTCCTTAAAGATAAGACTAGCATTTCTGAAGAATGCTGGTATAATCAATGTATGAAATATAATATTTCCATACAAAATATATCTTAAAATAAAGCAATTCTAATGACAAAAATAACCAAATATTCATTCACAAACAGCAATCAATATTTATTCTACTTTACACAAGAACTTGATTAATTATTAAACCAATAATAAAGAAAATTTTTAAAAACATTTGAATCTAATAAATAATATGGTATAGAAACAAAATCATAGCATATAAAATCAAAGCAATTGCAGCCAGCATGAGGGGACATGCATTCACAATAAATAGAAAAATGTGACAATAATGATACTAGCAACAGTAATATGAAATTAATGGCATATCATAAACAGTTATTTAAAAAATAATTTTGGAATTTTTAGCTTTTCTAAAACCTTGGTTCGAAAAAAAATATTTTGCAATTTAAAAAGTATTATTGATAGCAATTTTGTTTTCCCATGTAATGAATATTATAAATCATGTGCAGTAATGTCAGTATGATGAAATTTATGTTTTAAATTCATTTGATTTTGTTACACTTTCAGTGTTACAGCATCAAATATCCCTTGTTTTAGTGTTTGCTCTCTAATGAAAGAAAGCGCTGAAAAATTATTATTTGAAATGCAGTTAATTTCAGCAGGGATTTAAAATTATAAAACAATTTTCAAATATGTAGTATTGTGTCATGATGACAAGTTCTGTACGAAAGGCTTTTGGCTGCTTATCAGGCTACTGTATAGAGCTGAAAAGAATTTGGAGATTATTGATTGTTTTGCTATTTTTAGCATCTTCGAGTTTGCCGACCACATTATTAACAGCTGAGCATCTTGGGTTCAGGATGAATGTCTTTGATTAAAAAAACTTTAAGACTAGTTGGTAATGTCCAATTTTTTTTGTATATATTTTTATGATCATTTTATCAGTTAGTAAAAGCAGTCCTGAAATAGACAATTAATGACATATTTGAAAGCATAAAATCATTTTTTAAGTAGTTTAGGTCAGAAATGTAGTTGAGAAGGACAGATTAATACTTAGAAGTGTTTCAAACATTGTGTTAAATGCACATTGAAGTTACTTGAAAAAATTTTTTTTTCTTAAAAATATAGGTTTGGGAAAAATTACTCAGATTTCACTGACAGACTAAAATTAAATTCACTACTAATGAAATGGCCTGAATTCTCTGAAATCTGAACAAAGATTAATAATCTTTTAGAATATAGTGAAATAAAAATTCGAGCAGGTAGAGAATTTTATACAAAGGCTGCTTTAAATAAAATTATTTTTTTCCATTATGCAAATAATTTTTTTTCTTCTGATTTTTTTTTTATTTAATAAAAGAAATGGACAAATAAGTTAGTGAAATTAAAAAATTTTGAAGCACAGTTGTATACACATACACATGGCCTGAAATCTTTTTATGAAAAGAATATAAAAACATATTTAATTAGTGAACTGTAAATTTGAAAATATGGACATCAGAACCAAGGCGTGTGGATTAATAGAAATTTTAATTTCAGTTATAATTAATTTAATAAATGTGTCAGGTTGTTCTTGTGATATTTGTTTCTGCAATTACCTTTGATAGTGCTACAAGCTTCTATTTGTCATGCTTTTATTTTCTTGATTTACTAAAATCTTTATGTTGCGTTAATATATAAAAACATTTTTTTTTAGTTTTATTCTTTCTATTTTTACATATTAAATTTATTTCTCCGTTTGTTATTGAAAATAATTTTCATGTGAATTTTTGCATCGTTACATTAAAAAAAAAATCTTCAATTTTTTTTTTTTTTGTTTTTTTAATTCTTGTTTTTGTGAGGACGTTTTTTATGTGAATTCTATCTTTATAAGAATGTAAGAGTTATTCTGAATTCATGCTAATTTCAAATTATCGATACTGTTCTCTTGGGAGGCATTTCTTACATTGTGAATGATTGAAAAATATTAAGTTTATCAAATTTTCTGTGCAGAAGATTTCTGAATATTACTCAAACACTAAAGGGGAGAAAGGGAAAAGAAAAAAAAATAACTTTGTGTGTGTGTGTTTTGCTTTTTTTTGTAACTTTTAGCAGCTTTGAATTCGGCATTCCTCATATGTACTAAATAAAACTAGATTTTAATTTGTTCTTGTTGTGTTGTGACTTATGGCACTTTACCAGCCCACTGACAGTTATCTGTCAGTGATTTAAGCCGAGTGAGCGTCTCTTGTTTTTTTCAGTAGTGCCAACTATGGCCAAAAATACGACTTAGGTACTCGCTTGCACAATCCCTTTTTACAGGGGGGGGGGCACATTCAAACACCTCACAGATAGAACACAGAACAACCATGCTCGTACCGGAACGCCCAGATCACGGAGAAAACACTCTACCCTTATGCCAGGACGCCGGCATTTATTCCTGTTTGAAGTCAATAATTGATTTTTTGATATTTGTTTCCATATTTAATAATTCTTTTAGACAGTTTTGTAATGTGTAATTTTTTTAAAGTTTAAGAACTTTTCCTTTGTTCTCAAGTTCAATGCCTTAATTAGTAGTTTTTTATTGAGATGAAAACATATATATGTAAACATGTTTTAGCAGATGCGTGGCCGAATCGAAGAAACTTTTGAAAATTTTAAAACTCCGATTTATTTCACCAGAGGCATAATTTACGTACGAAGAATACGTGTTAAGAAATACATCAGTCTATAATCGCGACGTAAGAGCAGAAGAGACCAAAATTTTCCCCTTCAATGGTTTTAAAATGAGATTTTGATAGGGATTTCTTTGATACGTGTAATCTTAGAAAAGGGAAATTTAGGTATGTTTCAAAGAATGTTGTAAACATTAATTGTTTTTATCCTTTTACTTGAAACGTGAGAAAATAATGAGACCATCCATTTTATAGAACGCGTGTAGAATTAAATAAATAAAAAAAAAGTTGAATCGGATCAGAAAATAAAAGAACATTTTAGAATGAAATTAATATGGGCTAAATTAAGATTAAAATTTGGAATTAAAATTAGATTTATATATATATATATATATATATTAGAACTTAGCCTTGATTACCTTACAATTTAATGGAGAAACCTTTTTTAACAATATATCAGTTGCCGTTAGGGTTAAATAGTTAAAAATGTAACAAATTCAAATGCAATAAAGCGGATATTACAGATTTGTAATATCAAGTGCAAGCGTGCAAAATACCATGGCCGTGATTTCCTATGTACCAACAACGCCAGAAACAGTTTGTTCTATTGCAAATAATAAAAATAATTGCAGTATGAGACATGGCTGTCGGAGCTATCACGCATTCTGATTGAAGATATTACCGAAACCGCTGAACTAGATTTTGAAAAATAATAAAGAAGAAAGTGATGAAACATCCTGTGTCAACAGTGAAGAACTTATATGGTATGCGAATGGAATGCCTTTGTGCTTATGATTTGTGTCCAATGGCATCTTGCCTTCACTATAATTTCTCTGACGTCACTGAAAAACTTCATCATCTCAAGTTCACTGTTTATTACCAAAAAATATAAAGCAGATTCGAACTTTAATCTGAACATCATAATATGATTAAGTTGTGGAATCGTTTCCTCTACTTTTATTTTATTTTTTGCATTAAATTAATTTTAAAATTATAATTAAAATTAGATTCCCGATTTTTAATTATCCTATGCCATTCAAAAAGTATGCGCTTTGAAAGACAGTGGACTTGTTTTGTTTAATTATCAAAACCATTGCGTTCTTTTAAGAAATTTAACTGGCGCATGTAACCAATAATCTATTATGAGCACCTAATTACTTTTTGAATGGCAAATCAAAGATTCATTTAATTTTAATAATAATTTTAAAATTAATTTAATTTAAAATTAAGTTTTAATTTAAAAAATAAAATGAAAGTTAGAAGAATCAATCCTAAAACATTTCCAACCACAGTAAAGGTCTGTTTATTTTGTTCGAATAAAAAGAACTGTATTACTTGTGTTTACCTTCAGTGGTGGCAGCGGAATGTTGAAAATTAATGATTATGTACACATGAGGTGCAATTATAATACACACACAAAATATATTTTATATTATAGTGAGTATAATATTAAATATATTTATATAGTGTGTATATGTAAATCCAGGAACTAAGACAAGGTGAAGTGTTCTTAAAAATATTTTTTTAAATTTATTATAAATAAGAAAAAATTATTTTGAGGTAAAATTTATATCACTGAAAAGTTTTTTCTGTTAAAAAATGTTTTAAAGTGTATAAAAGTGGTTTCTGTGCGATAAATGTTTTCCGAAAGTATGCAGAAAGACGCTAAAATTTGGAATAATTTTTAGTTGAAAGTTTTGAAAGCCCCTTTCTGTTTGCGCACTGATTTCCCACGATGCAACTTAGTGCAAGTTAGGTACTTCAAATTGCATTGACTGCTTCTTGTAGGACATTTAGAACAATTTTTATATCATGTCAAGCAATTTTAGGAAGCATAACCGTCTAAAAATATTTTACAAGTTAAAAATTGTTCACTTTATGAAAAATGCAATCAATTTTGTCTGTTGCATGCGTTTTTATAGCTTGATGCATAGTAATTTTAAAAATGATTTTTAAAAAAATTTCATTCCTTGTATTACTATAATGTTTTAAAACTTCGGCTTGAATGGCAGATTTGTGTGTGTGGTATAGCATAATTTTTTTTATATTTAAAATTTAATAATTTTTTGCCTATGAAATTATATTTTTGCTTCACTAATAATTTTATAATGCCATCTGTTGATGCCGGAATGTAGAAAACTAATTTCTTAAATAAATTCATACCAGATATTTATACAAACCAGATTTGGTCATTTTACTTTTTTGCAAAGAATGCGCAATATGCAAAATTTCAGGTGGACCAAAAATAACTATGATGAAATATAAATAAATTAACACGGTAACCAATTTAAAAATATGTCATGAATGGAATAACAATTATGTGTGCAGGTTTTTATTTATGTATTTATGCCGGGAATTTTAATGAAGCGTGGGTGAAGGTCGTTGGGGTCATTATTTAGTAGGAGTATTCTAGCGCAGCTGTTAAATTGTTGAATTATTTTCGTGTTGATCATTTGTTTATCTTGATGAAATTTTAACTTAGATAAATACCAAGTTTTTGATAGCGTTTTCGTCTCCATTATAAACTGCATTCAAAATAAGTTTTCGCCATTTCTTTTTCTCAATCCATAATTTAACAATGTTGCTGAAGAGGATGTGTTTACTTTTTAATAATTTTTGTTGCAACACTGTTTTTGGAGAATTTTCAGTGACCCAGACAGATCTTTATCTAAAGCGCGCATTTGTTTACCCTCAACGTTCTTGTGGAATCTCCGGTATCATAATTTCTTATTTGATTACTTCTACATAGCTTCTTCGAACACAAGAGAGTTCTTTTTAAAAAAACTTGCGATGAAGTGTCAAAAAATTGCGCTATCGCTCTCGTGTTGTACACTCATATCCACTTCCGTCATTACGTCAGCGCACGACCAAGTTCGGTAGTCAAAAGATTGCGAGCCATCGGAACAATATCAAAATTCGGCTACACTCTCCGCAGAAAAGTGCATTCTTTAGGAGTGCACGCCATTCTCTTGTTCTGTTTGGAAAAGTGATTGGGTGATTTCTGATTAGAGCAAACGATAGTTTTTGGCTGGATAAAGTGATCAGACGATTTCCGATTGAAGCAAACGATCATTTTTAACTGGATTATTTGTTTGTCTTTTCAAAATGGAAGAAGATTCCGTTGGTATGACTCAATTTTCTGAGTTCAATATTTTCTCAATTAACTTAGTAATTTTTGCTGAGTTGCTTCTGTTATTTTCAAATTCCGATAGGGCATGCATTGCAATCATGCTGATACTGAATTTCTGTATATTTTTTTCTTCTCACTTAAATGCATTTTGCAATCTTTTTAATAATCTGGAAGAAAATTGACGTTTAATTTTATTAAATGCAACCATATAGAATAGCAAATAACAGTGTTTCTGATTTAGTGATTACGAACAACGAATTTTTAAAAATTTAGTTTATGAACCTACCATTGTGTCGTGAAGAACAGAATTTAGATGCGTTCTTTGTTATTCTAATTCATTAATTAATCGAGATTAATATATATATATATATATATATATATATATATATATATATATATATATATATATATATATATATATATATATATATATATATATATATATATAATATTTCAAATACGAATCAAGTGTCATTTTTTTAAAATATCACTTTTCCATTAGCACTACAATGTTATTTATCGTTCGAAAGCAAGCTGTTTTAGAGATATTGTTTACTTGAAAAAAAAAAAAATGTAATTTCTAAGCAAATATGACCAAATCTGATAAAATGGACAAAGCAAAAGAAACAAAATCAATTTAATAGATACATTTTCTTATTTATTTGCTTTTTGAACGGATATGATATGGAATTGAAGTTTTCTTCATCGCATAGTAACTTCATGATTTTCGGATCTCTTGAAAATATTATTTGTGAAAATGTTATTTTCAACTAGTCACCTTTTGTATTTTAATACAAATTTGCCGCATCTCTGTGCTGTCAATATCTAACTTTAAATATTTTCTGGATCTTTTTAAATGAATGAAATTCAGGAGCTAGTTTCATTTATTTGATGTATTTTAGTTGGCACTTAATGAATGTGGAGACATAAGTTTTTTTTCATGGATAAAAGTAATTAATAATTTTTTAAATTTATAATATGCAAATCAATTGGTAGAACTAAATGTAATTTTTTTTGTCAAGTACCTATCAAATACAGTTTACAAAAGTCGTTAAATAAATTTTTTAAACTAAATAATTTTTTGAACAATTTTTATTTTTAAATGTTGAAGCACCTGAAAGAAGTGATAATTTCTTCTGCCCTCGTATTATTCGGTATGACCTTATTTGAAGTCGTGTGACTTAGGGTTAAAAAATATTACATTTAAAAGTTAATATGTTGAAAGATCACGACTTCTTAAAGGTTATTAAAATAACTTTTTACATTTTTTATCTCAGCATGCTTATGGATACATGTAAAACCATATACTAATCTTCTTTTTATCCATGTCTAGTCAGTTTCTATGATTGAACTGTGCTTTTCAAAATCAAGATATTTTCTGAAACAAATATCAGAAACTAAAGTCATAAATCTTAATAAGTTATACGTGCTTGCAATGATTTTGACGGATAAAATATTTTTCAAGAATTGCATAAATTTCAAAGTAAATATTATTCCTTCTTTTTACGGAGCGTAAAGGATGAATAGTAAAGCCTAAAAGATTGTTTTTATTTTTAAGTGTTTTTAATAATGCTAATTAGTAACATTTATTTAAATTTACTTTTTTAGTACAGTAATTTTTTCTTTTAATTAAATAACCAAGAAAAATAATTACTTGTTCATGCATTTATATTACCTTTCACTATCTTGTTAAATTACAGTTGCTTAAATCTTTATCTGCGATAGTAGATAATGAAGGAAGAAATAATTAAAAATTATCTAGTTATGATCAAAAATTTTATTTGTAAATTAGTTTGGGAATTAAATAAGGAATTATTCAAAATCACTGAAAAAGACATCAAATGATGCAAAAATGCATAATCACATAGCTAAGAATGACAACATTCACACGATTGCATGCGCTCAGTTTCGCAGGTTTGTAATATTACTTTAATATTATTTATGTTGTAGTGACTTCTGCGCATCTCTGTCCTTAACAAATAAATCTTAAATAGGGTAGTTAAAGTTTTTTTTTTTCGTGAAGTCTGAGATTTGTTAATTGTAATTTTATGGAAATTATAATTGATAATTATTTATTAAGCCAAATACTTTATTTAAAATAATATTAAATAATCATAATTATATATACATTTTATAACTATGTTAAATATTTGTTACAAGACTAAATTTACTAACGGGAAGCTCAAATATCATTTAAAATATAAATTTCATTGAAATGGGTGGATCGCCCACGGCTTCTCGAGAACATGCTAAATCCATTGGTAACCATCCATCAAAACGGAAATTTTGCTTTGTTGTTCTAATATAGAAATTTTCAATTCATCGCTTCGATTTGTGACTCTTCATTGCAATACGATACTGCTTTCATTAGAATCGCTCATTTTGTGAATGCAGGGTAATAATAATATTTTTATAAAATATTTTTAATAATAATTATAGAATAAAATATTTTTTATTCAAAAATTTAACATTATTGAACTCAAATGTTATTATCTCATGTTTTTTTAACGGTTACTGCCATATACAAACAAGGTTACTTGATTACTAAATTATTATTTTTATACATTAATGTTTTTTAAAAAAAATTTATACATACTTAGATCAGAAGGAATATATACAGATACGAGAAAACTTAATGCATTCGATGAAGGACTATGGAAATGTTTGCAATTTTTAAAACTTCAAAATAAAGAATTAAGCTAACTTGGCACACGCTGTGAAACTTCAAGTGTTTACTTCAGAATTTCATCTTCGTCCTGTCTTATCAGCTCATAAGTTATCGTTTAAAAGATATATCCAAGAGCTCTCCAGTGGTTTAAAAATAATCATTTAAATTCCGTTTGTACCTTTTTTTCCCCTTTTTACTTATCTCTGCTCAGCAGTTTAGTACGATAACAAATTTACTGATTTAATTTTTTGTTCAAATTTGGTAGATCTGATATTTTAATGATTTTGTTGTTGAAATCAAAATAATAATTTCAGAGAATATGAGGAATGTTTGACTTACTATTTATGAAATCACGCAAGGTTTTTATCTCCTCTTTAGTAGATTAAAGGTTATAACTTCAGGTCAAGATAAGAAATCCGGAGAATCTCGTTTCTCGATTAATTAGTTCCTGGTATTATAAAATGTGATTTCATTTTTCGTTTGAAACCACTTTGTTTAGTTAACGCAGATTATTAAATTTTTGTGAAGATGTCGAAGTATTATAAAAGGAAGGGAATTTGACAAGTGTCCTAAATTGCTCAGCTGAGAAATTATGATGAACCAAGTGCGCAAAATGTTAACTTGTCTTGCCTTTGAAGTATTTTCATTTTCTAGAATTTGTATCTAAAAGTACTGCAATTTTTACAATAATAATTGTAAAAAAATTGTAGGTTATTATTACAATAATAATTAATACATACAATAAATGTGAAAATGCATTTTTTTTAGATTAATCGCTTTTGAAGAAGAGATTAAATCTATTATATGTACATATCCATTAAGCGTTTCTTTATAATTTTGATATCCAAATTCTCACCTTGAAATTTCGATATTTGTCATATACTAGTAATCCATCTAGCAGTGTTTCCATTTATTTTAAAACTTTTGATTTCATTTCGTGTTTCAATCTGCGCCCTCACTACTAAATATTATTTGTACTTTTTTTAATGATTGGTGAGTAAAATCTGCCTGACAAGGACTAATTTTTATTGATTTGTTAAATTTAACTCCAGTTCTGCTCTTCGAGCTCTCAGGCAGAAATGTGAAATGGATCTCTTCAATAAATCAAAAAGTGGATAGATGAGTAAA
Organism: Argiope bruennichi; assembly: GCF_947563725.1. NCBI lineage: Eukaryota > Metazoa > Arthropoda > Arachnida > Araneae > Araneidae > Argiope > Argiope bruennichi. The sequence goes on from NC_079156.1 coordinate 80,259,678, forward strand.
TTTTAATACAAGAAAAGAACATATTTAGTAGTTCTCCAAATCACCTGATCCAGATAATCGAATATCTGGTCATGGGACATAGGCATCAGACCTCCAAATCGTCTGGATTATTTAGAACAGGCCCGATTCAGATAATCGAATATTCTGGATGATTGGTCATAAAATTATATGGAGTAACCGAATATTCGTATTATTTTGCAACATATATCAATTTAAATATCATTGCGGAAACGTATCAGCCAAAGTCAGTAATATCAATATCTTTAGTCACTTTTACTCGGGGCTCATTTTCACAAAGGGTGTCGGATAATTCTCTTTCTGAAAGCGGATCTGGATAACAAAAATTCGGAAAGCTAGAAATCTGCTGTAATACATTTATTGCTTTCTAAATAATAGCATTAAAAAATGTTAATGTAAGAGTTTCCGATCTACGCATAAAATGGTTCGGTGCGTGCTTCAGATATACGCCCAACTGATTGACTTAAGAGCCATTATTGTTCAAACTTGTGCAGATTTCCAAGTTTTCCATTAGTTTGAAAGGGATAGTATATATCTTTATAGATGAAAGTAACTTGAATCTTTAAATAGACACAAAGCTTAAGTTTGTGTTGTAAATGTCGCAATGTTAACCTAATCCTGTTTTATCTCCCTTCTCTTTTTAGAAATATGCACCATACAGACACTTCTGTTTCTATATTTGTATTAATTTTTTTAAGAATCTGAAATTCAGTACGATTTGTTTTCATAACCGAAAACTGAGATAGTTAGATGGTTTATGAGCAGATTTACGCCTCACAGTTGCGTAAATAATTTTTATTATTTATTTTTTGTCGGAGACATAACCTCCCTGTGACTGTAACTGGATCTAGCTGAGACGGAATATTCTCCTGACCCGGATTCTTTTTTTAGAATTTTAATGTTCTGTTTACTCGCGTTCATATTTCGGTTTTCGAAAATTCTTCCTCCCCGCAGTTCGAAAGAGAGATGAAAGTCTGTTTTGTTTAAAATTCAGCGAAATGAAACGGAGGAACGAATATGAATGGGCGCGGTATTTATTTTGTTTGTTTGATTTGTTCCGTCTTTGTGTTTTGCTCGGATGTGGGAAGTCTTGGCATCGTGCCAGAAACTTTTGACACCTCCAAGTTAACAATGCATAGTTGAATTTATATGGCTCTCGCGTTCGTATCTTTTTTTTAAGGGGGAAAAAAAAACTTTCTGTTTCTTTATAGTGTTGTGAATGAAAAAATTTGTGCGAAATTTCTATTTTAAATTATGTAATTTTTTTTTTTATATATATATCTGTGCAATGTATGCTATTTTAAAATTCTGGTATCTTCGTAATGTGTGTTTTCAAGACGTTTCGGACTGTTTAATATATTTATAAGCTGACATCAAGATTTTGGCAAAAAAAAGAAACATCCTCGCTGTAGTTTTTAAAAAATAAACATGATGTGGTTTCACGCCCCATTCGCTCTGTTTTTCAAACTACGAGAATCACGCTGTGATTTTTTAGAGATCATTACATAATGGCAGCATGGCAGCTCGTATTGTTCGCTCATTATATAGTTATGTATCTTTGCGAGTAGTAAGGAATTATAAATACATCCAATATTAAAACTAAATTTAAATTATTTCAGATTGCATGAACTGCTAACATTAATATTTTCATCAATTATTGAAAACTATATCTTATATTTCTAAAATAAATATTTTCTTGTAGCAGACATGCAGATGTAAATGTTAGAAAGCAAAAAATTATTATTCTAAGATTTTTAAAAATCATTATTGAATTTTTTTTTCGTTTTAATTAGATGTATTTCATCAAATATGATCAACATAATGTTAATGCATTTGTAAATGTTAACGTTAACGTAAAATAACGTTAATGGCATTGAAAAGATCGCTGAAGAATTAATAAGATTAATTTAGCATTTCAACTTTTATGAACTAAATCCCATCATAAAAAAACTCAAACTATTTTAGCGATGCCATATTATTTTTATCAAATTATTTTAAATTAACTTTAACAATAATGATAGAGCATTCTGAATAGTTAACATTTGTGTACCAAATTTTATTCATATAGTTTTTTTTTTTTTTCATTTGATAGTAATTGTGTTAACTTATATATTCGGACAGAAGGAAATATAGACTTCTTGAGAACGGATTTCACGCAGAATTTGACAGAAGCACACAAAATTGGTGCCAACACTATATACCAAATTTAACTGTCTAGATTAAGTCTTTTTAAAATTATATTTGTCACAGATAGACAGACAGACAAAACTGCCAAAAATGTATTCTTTAAACTCGAGGTGTTATAAACTGTACAGATTCTTTAAAATCTGAAGTTCGATCTTTTTAATGATGACTATACTTTATCTATATTCGATACTAGAAAGTAAAATTCACTATTAAAATTAAGGAGATCAACTAATTTAATTTAACTCATTTAAAATGCATTAAATAAGCTAAATATTAAAAAATGACTTGTTCTTTTATTAAATTAGTTTTATTAATTCTAATATGAAAATATTTAGGGGAATTTATTACTCTAATTGAAAAAGTTAATTTAATTTCTATTGAAATTTGCAAAATTAAATTTAAGTAATTTTTTTAAAAAAAATGTTGGATAGACAATTTACAACTTTATTTTTCATTTATCCTTAACCGTTTTGATTTTTTCCTTAAGAAATTTTGAAAGTATGGTACTCATTAAAATTCCAATTAGTGATTTTATTTTCCTTCTATTGCTACAAATGACTAATTGAACGTTCCTTTAACACCTTTTTTGAGGGAAAGGGATTTGAAAATGAATGACGGTAGGATAGAACGAACATCTGTCAAAACTAGAAATTATCACATGGTCCATAGATGCTTGTTTAAGCGCGGTTGACGATGTATGCGTATTTTCACGGTGTAAATAAACTTTCCAAATGAATTATCATACTCTGAAAGTGTTATGATATAGTGTTTAAAACGCTGTTCATTGCATTTTTACCCGTAGAGAGCTAATCGTTTTCCTATTCACGTTCGAGTGTTATCGTGAAAGACAAGTTGATCCCACGCAGGTCTACTACCTACCTAAAATTTTTTTTAAAAAACACATTAGACTATATTAGTCGTTCTTTCACACTGCCGGAAGGTATATGTGGTTTGGAATTCGAAAACTACGATCGCCTGTTTCCGATATCAGGATTTTTGGTTTGTGTTTAGATTAAGCCAATTTTAACTAACTGTACCTTTTTTTTATTGGGTAAGTTAAATATTACTTATTCAGCATTAGTATTTATTAGTTAGAATAATTTTCAGGTTACTAATTTACGAATAGTATTATTACATTGACTTTTTTTGAATCTTAGAATCACGTCCTTAATTATGTTGAAGCGGTTTGGTCAAATAATGTTAAGGATAATTTTATTGCTGGAAATGAAATTGTGTAATGTTATTAGTTCCATCTGTTTTTGTTTTATTTTCCTAAAAATCATGTTTTAATAGATTTTGACTGTTCTTTTTAGAACTTATTGATATCTGTGAATATGAGTTTGTTTCTTGAGTTGCCTGAATATGAGAATTTTTCAAATGATTGAAATTAAAATTATGTTGCTGAAAATTCACTTTTTCTCTTTAATTTATTAATTTGATATGGAAATAAGTAACATAAATGCATTCTGCGAAGTGGTTGCAAGATGACTAGAAGGAATGGACAACTAAAATGTTGAGTATAAGATTACCGCTTATTGATATTTAAGAACGAAAATTAATGATAATTTAACCCTTTAAAGGGTCATTTTTTTTTAGTCACATTATGTTAAAATATTTTTAGGCTTGAAATTAGAATAAGAAAAGGGATTCATTTTGCTTATTAGATAAATTTAATTTGATTAATCAATTAATTTGGTTAATTAATAATTAAGTAACAAATCAAGACACATCATTTTGTGTGAGATAAAGAACTGAAACATCTAAGTTTCTGTCTTTCTAAAAAAATTTGTCAGAACTGATGCCAACCTACACAAATTCATACAAAGATTGATAAGTTTGGTGGGAAGCATACTTCCCACGGCCCTAGAAAAGGTCAACGTATGAGTAATAACTATATTATACCATATCTCCTAATTTCATTGTCAGAATTTATTAATATTTCTAATTTTATGGGCTTATTGCTTTGTATTATTAGAGTTCCAGCGGTTGATAGCTATTCTTGTTTATTCAGCAAATTTTTATACATTGATAGTGGATAAATCCGATGATCAGGATGTAATTGTTTGTATCTGCAATCAACAATGCTCTGATATGGGACCAGTAACTTCTTTGGTTGCAAACACGTGAATTTTTCATTCAATTGTAAATTTAAGACCATTTAATGAACCTCATTTTGAATTATCATTTCAATCCACTGTCTGGTACATAACCTGTATGATAATGCTTGAAAATTGGCCTAATTAAATTGATTCAGCTCAACGAAAAGTTGCTAAACTTTTATAATTCTTGAAAACGATTCTTTCTTGATTTGAAATTTATTCGAAAACTTTCTACCTTCACCTGAATGTATATAGGCGTTTCAGAATCAGATTTATAAATGGAAATTTAAGGTGCTGATTTAAAAATTTTTTTAACTGTTAGTAGTCATTAGGAATATATATATATATATATATATATATATAATTTTTATTTTACAACAGCATCCTTCACAACTTTTGTTATTTTTACCACATATGTCTAAAAATCAGTTCTTGAAATACAAAATCCCCACCTACGGCCTTTTTTTTTTTTTTTTTTTTTTTTTGCGACTTAATTTCAGTAATGAATTATTAATTATTGCTTCTAATTTTTTCCCTTCAAAAATATGTGGATCCGATATCATTCTTTATACTCATTATGGGTTTGTAGGTTTTATACTGTAATTGATGAAATCTTTCTTATTTTAAGGTATTTATATCAGAAAGAACTGTTTTTTTTTTTATCAACCAAGTTTTTACAGTTTTTATTTATTTTATTCCAGAAATAATGAACCTAGTCTATTAAATGTTTAGGCTCTTCCTATGCTTTATATTTGGAAGTAAAGTATTTTCGATTATTTTATTTATTTATTTTTAAAATATAAAAGTTAATGCTTCGTGTTTAAAGTATTTTACTTCGCAGACCTTTATAATATACGAATTTTTGTTTAATGTAAACTTTCTTATATTTTGATTAAATAAAAAATGCTATTTAATTGATATGTTTAAGATATATAGTCTAAATTCTCTTGTATTATATTAAAAGCTGAAACAATTAAAATGATTCAAGAAATATGCTCCCATTTCTTTGGAAAATATCGTTTTGGATCAACATAAATGAAAGAACATAATTTTTCACTGATGAACATAATCCTGTTCAAATTTCTGTTTTTTAATTTCCTTTTTTTCAATCAGATTCATTTTTCTTTATATCATGGATTTGGATTTGAACTTGGAGCTTAATTCGAGGTTATACCTATAAGCGATACATAGAACCAGTCTAAGTAACTTGTGGAAATTTTAAAATACAGCCTTATTGAAATTTATTTGCTTTTAAAGATCCCATTTACGTAGCTTACATAATTTTAGTTCATAATTCATAAATTGTGTTAGTTAATTAGAGGTAGTTACTAGTGTGTGCATATGATATGTTTAATTTTAAAAAATGAGTTGTCTATCTTTCAGACTGAACCGACGCTTTTGTTATTGCTGTTTTTTTAAAAGCAAAGAATCCGTTGCACGATTGTCAGTCGTTCGTTTAAAAAATGAAAAATTCATTTCTTTAGAGATTTGATGTCAGAAAAATATTTGAAAGATAGAGGCACATCTTAATAAGCTATACTTTACCAAATCGATTTTTAATTTAAGATGTCTCAGTTCCGGCATTACCACCCCATATACGGATCTACAAGAGACAATTGAATTAATTTTTTATTAGCATACATGGGCATATTTATTTTAAGTGGAAAATAATCAAAATTTCGTTCCCCCCTTGTTTTTTTTCTTAAATTTTATATTGCATGATGACACTCGATACGTTATGTTATTAAAAATTCGAGAAACGAACTTGTCTCAGATTTACTTCTCGGTATCTATCCCACACATTCGCAGAAACATCCTCCCTTATTAAGAAAAACGCCACATATCTTCGCTTTCTCCCATTTCATTGCCGGTGACGATTTCGCTTTCCTAATAAACCGATCAGAAGGCAACCAGAGGCGCATTTCACGTCACATATTTCCTCCCGATTGAATGCATCTATTAGACTGAATTGCAGACATGCCCTTGCCCACTCGCCCTATCCTTTTAAGGCACTGTCTTTGGCCCACGAATGACCTCGACCCACACAGCCCATCACACTCACTCACACACACGCTTTTCCCTTGTCTCTTTTCTTCTCAATCACTGAGTTCTTGTGTCGGAAGAAGAGTCGGAAAGGGAAAAGCGAATCAATAAAAAGTTCTGTTGTGATCGGTCGCTAAGCGACTCCACTTGCCGTTAAGTTAACTGATCTCTTTGATTAAAACGGATCAACTGATAAAAGATTATGGCCACCTCCACGATTCCACCTTCAGTACTGCACTCGTTCAACCAGTTCAGAAAGGAATCTCCACCTCCAGGATGTGAGTTTTTTTTTCTGTCTCTGTCACTTCAAGTATATTTATGGGATTCTTTTTACTTTCCTGTGTCGCGATGGGTTTTTATCTTGAAGAGGTTTTTATCTTTTAGATATGTGTGCAAAAGAAAAAGAGATCAAGTGTCCGAGGTGCCTTGTTTACATCTTGGCATTCTGATGGTGATATGTCACACATCTGCTAGTCTTGTATGTGACAAATTACTATATAGGAACATTACATTTTCTTTTGCGCATGGTTTTTGTTTTTGTAATATTTGAATATAAGCTAGTTTTGATAATTATGACCAATCTGCAATTATGCAATCTGCATCTGATAATTATGACCAATCAAGAGAAATTTAGAAAATTCAACAACATAGCTACACCTTATACTAAAAATGAGAGGCAGGGAGTGTGAAAATATATATATGAAAGATGACAAGATGATATTGCAAAAAAACTATTTGTTGACCTAGTTTACTAGAAAAGCAGATTTTGATTTGAAGAAGTAATTGTTCTACTTTAAAAATAATTTTACTTAATTTAAAAGCATTTTTAGTAATTCATCCTAAAGCATGTTCGTAAAGCCATTAGTAATTGGATATATGGATTGATTAGAATGCCATTTTAAAATACAGAGAGAAAGTAGACGATAAAAAAAAAACGATACAGAAAATTGTTTTAATGATATCTGACATCTTAACAAAGTTCAGTTAAATATTCTTATCGATTGTAAAATTCTCTTAATTTATCCCGATCACTGGTATAAAATATTGCTATTGTAAACTTGGTTATGTTTTTAAAGGTTTCTAATTTGCTGTGAGCCCGACGGCAGCCATGCAACTTCATTGACCTCCGTTCTCAGCAAAAGGAAAAAAATGTTATAGTATCAGATTGAAAATTCTTTATATTAATTATATTAAATATATAATTAAAATAATTGAATATATTCTCTATAAAAACTGTAATTAACTACAAACGCAAATCAATTTGATTTAAATAACTGTTGTTAAATTTAAATTAATATATTTTTCCGAGTTTTTTTTTTTTTTTTTTTTTACTTTCTTGTATATGACTTCTTGAGAAAGTAATCATCAAAAAATTCGAGCGCGAGATTTTGACGAATCTCCAAGTTTCAAACCTCCTTGAGTTCGATAAACACATTTTTGGCATTATGTCTGTCTCTGAACACCACAGTTCGAAAATATGTTGATGTAGAGGAATGGAATTCGGACTTTAGACCAAATTCTTAGATTTCTATCAAATTTTGAATGAAATCCATTCTGAAGAAATTTGTCTTCTTTGAGCACAAGTGAACTCGGTAATTACAAGTAATAAAAATCTGTAAATAAAAATCATTACATAGGTTTTAGCGACTAAAATGTAGATTCTTATCAAATTGTGAACCTAATCTACCAAAGGGTTAACCATCTGTCATTCTGAACTTTTTCATTCGTGTAAATGTTGTAACTTACAAATGCAATGGCTTAAACAGTGACATTCGATATGTGATCATGTGACTATAACTATAGTTCCATGTCAGATTTTGGCTTCAGTCGGCCTGAAAAAAGGCGTCCAAGATACACATTCGTATGATAAATGCAGTAAAAATGCCAAATCCACTCCAAGATCTGTATATCGTAACTACTACTGTCCGCCAGTGCCATGCAAGGCTTTTGTGGCCTTATCCAAGATTCACAGCATTATGCGGAGGAAGGGAAGTAAGACATTTATTGCAGAGTATTCAAGAAAGATTCGTGACCATTTTAGCTGATTTTATTTTTGTATTTTCTGACACATTATATTTTCTGTAACTTCAGTTTTTATTCAATTTCATTTTCGATCATAATCTTTGGTTCTATAACTTTCAAATATAATATTGAAAGAGTATTAGGAATTCATTTTAAATTGGAGAGTTTTAGTTGCTTTTGAAGTTTTGCATGAAATAAGATTATAGGTCAAATTATCTACTTTTGTTCTGTTTTTTTAATGTTAATACTTTAAAATTCCATCTGAAATTCATTTTCAGCTGTGTACAGGCTGTTATGTATGAATACTAAAGCTTTAAGATTATTTTATTATCCTGGTAAATGATTTCAGTTAAATTTTAATTGAATTATTCAGAGCATGACAGACAATTCACTTCTGTAGTGTAATCCCCATCTTAATTAAATGGTAAAGACATGGTCTCTGCATTTGGTTATCTGGCTTTACGCGTTTCCGAATTGACACATCTGAACTGCCGACTTGGCACCCATCCTGTGCAGTTGGCTTGACATGACAGCACAGTTGGCGGCACTTCGGTCAGAAGTTAGTTTACGCTTCCTTCGCTTTGTATTGAGTTTGCTTCCTCTCATCTTTTATTCGCGCCTCAAAATAGGCCATTTTCTTTATCCTCCTCCCGGTGAATGAATTAGCATGTTTTTTAAATCCTCCCAGGCCCCCTACTGAGAATTAACGAGTCTAGTTTGTCGGCAGTCTTTGTATGGGATCGTTGGGAGAAAATAAATTAGTCGTGCGTTTCGATCTCGTTTATATAATTGGACGAGATGTGTGAAAAAATGAGCCAATTAGACTGTTCGCTGTGATTCGCAAAACCAAATTAATTTGTTGCGTTCAGCTTTTCTAGAATTAAACAAGCGATGGTTTAATCTATATGTGTACATTTTTGTGGTTTTTTTTTTATATATGTGTGTGTGTGTGTGTGTGTGTGTGTGTGCGCGCGCGCGCTCGCTTATCTGTTTTAGTTTTTTGAATTTAATATTTTCTCCACCGAATTAAATTATGGTAATTTTAGAAATAATGATTAGCAGAAGTACTTATATAACTTCACTTTTCCCCTCTTCGAGCGTTTGGATATATATATATATATAGTCGTAACTTGTCTTCAATTACCACTTCGGAGTTCATTTCACCAGTAACAACTTGGGGCTTTGTAAATTAAGAATTAATGAGATGTAATTGGTTGATTAACTGACTAATTATTATTACCTAGTTTAATTCCAAATTTGCTATATTTTATATTGATTTGAATATGCAAGGGTACTATAGAATTCCATTTATATAGATATCTAAAAGGTAGGGGGGGACAAGCTGCAAATTAAATTCGTTTCAAATAAAAACAATGATACATCTGATTTTGAATGACGTATTCAAACGATGATATTTTAATATATTTTGTATAAGTATACATTTTATAAACATCTTTATTTTTGTAATTAAATAAATACGTTATAAGCAAGTTTTTTTTTCCCCTTCAAAACTTTTTTCCAAAATTATTCCGTTATCTAGATATCCGATTATCTGAATCGAATCAGTTTGCAGTTAAGCCGGTTAATTAGTGTTCTACTGTAATTAACTTATTTTCTGACTATACTTTCTTTTATGTTTCTGAAATTTAAAATGTAAGACCTTTTGGGCCACATCTGCCATCTACATATTACAAAAGAGACTTATTTCTAAGTGATTGACTCAGCGTGTACTAATAGCATTATTTTGGACTTAAATCTTTTTCTGCTTAAATGTTAATAACTATGGAACTGCTTCAAATAATAAGGCGTGTAAAAATGAAATGTGCATTTTTCTTTTCCTAAACTTTAATTGTTTCCCTCTCTATGCAATATGTTATTCTTTTGAAAGATTAATGCTAAAAATAATCTACATACCGAATTAAAAAATTAGAACAACTATAATATATTTTCTTTAAATTAAAGATGATATAAATTATAAAAACTGGCAACATACTGAAATCTGGGTTTTTATTTTCATGAATATGATTGCGCTCCAGTTACCAAATTCGACCAAGTATTCATCGAATAGGCGGGTATAGTGCGCATTGAAACATGACAAAATCGAAGATCAATGTGATGTCATGTGGTTTTTTTAACCATGACTGAAATTTAATAGGTCATTGCCGCAGTGTCACAATATAACTTTCAAGCAAAATATCAGTTAAACAAAACCGAAACCTAATACATTTCCTTTGAAATGATCTACCTCTACTGCCATTTTACATCCTGTTTATTTAGCGCAATATCCTTCCTGTGTCTGCTTCATCTTATGATATTTTCCTTTAATATATTTTTGTGTTTTCATTTTGTATGCATTCTATTATCTGTTAACCGAATTGTGGGTGATTTTTATCTTAACTAAGTATATACTGGACATGGTGTATTTTCTGTACATCAAAGCCGTTTCTTTGATAAAAGTTCGACTTGTCAGTGTGGCACCGAAGAAGGATATATAAATAACGTGTTCAAAGCCTGTGTACTATGGCGAGAATGATCTCTTGACGTCGAAGAACTCAGAAAAATTTCAGTCGCTAAATCTTCTATTAGAGGCATTTTGTGAAAGTTCCTGTCTTTAGTTCTCTCCTAATGTAAAAAGTTAATGTACATTTAATGTATTTTATGCTGAATTATGTATGCAATGTTTCAAAATTTAATATGTAATGTAAAATTTAATGTTTATTTTTTTCTGTTTATTTCTTTTGTACCATTATGCGATTTCTCTATCTCTAGAGAGTTCTTTGTTGTTTGCAAGTGTCCAATGCCGCTAAGTGCCGTTTGTTCCTTCGTGCTAGGTAGGGTTGTTCTTCGGCGGCCCCGTCCTGTATAGCTTCTGGCTAGGTCGGGGTATCGCTTGCATATGGCACAAAAAAGGTTGCATTATTTGTAGAATTGAAGCATATTACAAATCTCAATTGATCACAAGATCGTACTATCATATTTCAGTGAGATTGTGACCGAAGGGAGTTTTATTGAGGCCATTATTTATCCATTTGTAACATTTGACTGAAGCTTAAAATTGGCTGGAATTGCTATGTGATGAATAGCAAGTACTTCATTATTAAGATATTCCCTGTATTTTAGCGGTATATTTCTATATTTGATGTAATTGGATAATGTCATTTTGATTTCCATGCCCCCAACCACAAATTGTCACGTACCATGACCACTAAGGTGGACAAAACTGACACATTATAACAGTAAATAAAACATATTTTATCTTGATATTAACATTTATTTTTTTCTTTTTTGGAAAATTGAATAAAGAATTTAAAGAAAATATAGTGAAAACTGTTTTAATTGTTTTCATGCCAATTGCTTGAATGGAATTTTTCATTGACAGCATGGGGGGGGGCTGTCCTTAAGCCTTCAACAAAACTTTACTGCAGTAATATCATTGTCTTTATTATCAATCGACGTTATTGTAAGTTTCAGCCCTGATATTTTTTTTTTTTTTTGTTTGTTTAAATGTGACTTCAGTTTTTTTTTTTTTTTTTTTTTTTTTTTTCCAAATGTGACATTTGAGTCTAACAAATAACAGTTAAATCTCATTGCTGCTTTTCTTTCTTACGTTTGTTTTGTCTTTTTTTTCCCTTTTTGATAACCTAAATCTATCTTAATTCATTCTAATTTCAATTATTTTCCCCCTCTCCTCATTCTTCTAAGATTTATCGTTGTTTTACACAAGACGACAGGAAAAGAGAAAAATTTCTAACAGATGTCAGTAGTGCTGTTTCTTGTTTAAAATTCATTGCCAAGTAAATGCTAGGAAAAGAAAATTTAAAATAACGCCTACAGTCAGTTGGCACCTAAGTTGTACTGTGACGAATAATACAAGCAAAGAAATGCAAAGGAGATGTCTTCCATGACGAATTGTTACTAATGTTAAGCTAAGATTTGGATAAATAGCTCCCCCCCCCCAATTTTATTCTTCATTGTAATGGTCGTAAAGATTTCTAGCGTGCTTATCTGACTTGTAAAATTTGAACAATTTTCTTTGGTCTTAAGATTATTCTGCAAGGTTAGTTGTCATATTATGCACTTCTGATACTGAGCCCGATTCTAATTGTTTATTATATTGATTCGATACCAGCATTATGCGGCAATAAATCTGAATTTGATTACAATGAATTTTTTTGCTGTTGGTTCGAATTGCAGTTTAGTATGCCCCTATTCATTTGATGATTTCAAATGTATGACGAAATTTAATTTTGTTATCCTTTGCGCATCTTAAAGGGAAAAAAAATAATAGAAAAAAAGAGAACTAGTACTACCGTACAATTTAAACACATTCATTGTCTTTTAGATGTTATGCATGTTTGATGATAACATATAACAGGTATAGTTTGGGTGTCATGTAAATGGCATCCCATTGATTTGATCGTTATATCATTCCGGTAGGAAATTTCCTATCAGAAAGGGGAAGACTATTAAACGATTGCTCTGAGTTTCAACATTATTGATTAGCAATGAAAGATAATCATAAAATTTTTGTCGTGTAACTGTTAAGAATTCAGTTAACCGCGTGATCTTTCTGGGCGGAGCTAGCTGTCAATCATGTATCTCGTGGTCTCCCTGTTGTTGTTTAGTATATATATATTTTTTCCAGTAGAAGGGAACTTGACTCCTGTGCTAGGGGGAGTGTGATCTGTGATCTCGGCTCTCTCTCTCCCGAGAAATTTTATGTGTAGTTCTCTAGACCTACTACGCTATGGTGTCATGTGCCTTTTGTTGTTGATGTTACCAAAAAAAACCACATAAAAGACAATATGTGTCTTCAAGTCATTTCAGCAAGGACACAATCTTCACTATCGAATAAATTATTGTGTAATCATGAAATGCAACGATAATTTACAATACATCATGCTTTACTTTAATTTTTCTTTCATTTAATCATTTATTTATTAATTTATAATAACCAAGACATTACTTAACAGTATTACAGCAAACTTAGTCTGTAAAAATCTCTTCTTAAATTTCTTGTCCCATGGCCTTTTAATCAAAACAGTACCTTTAACCATGTTCAAAGAAAATGAAGAGCTTTTTTGTGTAATAGATTGTGTTCAGCATGTACTACATTTTTCTAAGCTTCACCTGTGATATGACCCATTAATAGTTCAAAAGATTAATCAATGCATCGTCATTCTCAAGGCAAAAGATTGTACGCTGCCAGGATTCCGACATTTTTTGGAGAATGCTGGCATGACTAGAGTGAAAACTTGTCGCATAGCGTCTTTCAGATCTAAGGATTTATTAAAAATAATGTGATACTGGAACGTTATGTTATCACGAACTGAAAGATGGTGTGTGACGAGCTTGAAGAATGTCGCACGAAATCCGATGACGTACTTTCTTTTGTCCTTTAATATCTATATGTTATTTAGTTTTACATTATTAAACGAGTCTCGGCTTTTAACGAGTCTTTTAATCGTTTGAGTACACATTCATTTGAACTTTTTTTTTTTTACTTGCAGCATATTTTGTGGGCATGTGAAAGCTGTATGTTTTATGCAAGAATTAATTTATTTCGTATTATATAAATATATATACTCTTAGATTATATATACTCGTCTCAGTTTCAATGACGTATCAAAACGTCATGTGCATCTGTGCCCAAACAAATGCATGACGTATTGACACATCAAATGTAGCCAAGGGATAATATGATGGACACAATTTTATGTTTAAAATCCTCTTTTGCTTTTATTTTCTTGATAGTTTAAGTCAGATTCAAGCTATTATGGATCTACTAAATAGTTCAACAAACGTTAAATAATGAAACAATGTTTTAAGTCTTGTTCCTTTTAAAAACAAACAAACAGACACATTAATTTCGGAAAGTAAGAGTACTGATGGCGTTGAACTTTTCGTTTGTCAAGAAGGGGCGAATGTTCCTTTAATTCACAATTACTTATTTTTAATGCTAGATATATCATTTTCACGTATGCGATGTTGATGCCATTCATAGGTTGCTTTAGTTGTGACTTTCACTTGAAGTCAAGAGAGGAAGGGGGTTCACGATTGGATAGAGGATGTTGACTCTCCGGAACCTCTGATTCATACCTGTCGGGTGTCTCCTTTCGTGCCCATTCTCTGAGCGATTTACTGACCCCAGAATTGGCGGCTCTCTGAATTGGCCCCTTGCCCGCTCTGCTAGCTCCCGTTGATGGACGGATTATCGCACTATTACTTGTTTACAAGAAGGAAGAAGGGCTATTTTAGATACCGACGTAATTGACCGTTAGTGTCTTCGGTATCAGTTTGGATAAGTCATCACACATCCTATAAAATTTATGAAATGTTCTGGAAAAGTTATGATTTTTCATAAGCCTCTTTCGCAGCTCTTTTTTTAAATCTTCTTCTCCATTTTTTTAACAGGATCATGCTTCTTGGCTGAATGCTATCGTTAAATTGTGTAATATGACTTGCATGATCAATTATTTTCATCTTAATCGCAAAGTGAAAAAAAAAAAAAAATCGTTTGTCGTACTTTATAGTGCAGATCTTTGGATGTAGTTAAGCATATAGTTAATTTTGGGGTGAAAGATGTTCATTTAGAAATGTCTTTGCAAATTTTTTAAATAATTTTTCATATAATTTCGGAGCATGTTATTGCACCAAAACCTTTTTTTTTTAAATAAATTTGAAATTCAAATAAATAATGGTTTTATTTTCATACACTTTTCTCCAATTTTAATGAATTTTTTAAATTATTTTAATTATATTTTCCAGAAATACTTTTCATGGTTTAACTTATGTGTTTTAAGACTATGTTTCTTATATGTATGTTATCAATGCTTATAAGATTTTAAAAATAACTGAGTAGTAAATTAATTAAACCTAAAACTTTATCAAACTATCATATTTACGTTCTAAAAATCCGAATCCTCTTTAATTTTTTTCCAATTTTGCGCAGTTAAATGTAAAATGATTTTGAATTGTTAGCTGCTATAGGGATTAGTTCGGTTTTTCTTTGAATGCATCCTCTATTATTTAATATAATTAAAAACTTCTAATTTTAAGGGAATTTAAATTAAACTAAATCCACTTTGTTCAAAATCTTGGTATGACTCATTTAGTCAGTATTCTTGTTTGTGTCTTTGAATAATATATTTATTTCTTGGACCCATGATAGAAATTGTTAATTTGATTTGTAGTTAACGGTAGTTGATAAATTTGATTTCTGATATTGTTACTTGATAGATTCTGTATAACTTCGGAGCATCTTATCGCACAAAAGTCATTTTTACATAACTTTATAATTAAAAAAATGTACTTTTAAGCGGTATCCGTTTTATTTGCATGCATTTTTTCTGAAAAAATTAATTATTAATAATTTTAAAATATTTTAAGTCGGAGTGATGATAATTTTAAAATGATAATTTGCTTTACCATTAATGACTAAACAAACTCTGTTATTCAGGGTATGGAAATATATCGCTATACATAACATCACTCATTCTTGGAGGAAATAAAGTGCAGTTAATAAAACTTCACTCCAAATATAGAAGAATTGACATTGGCCTTTTTATCTCCCCCCTTGCGTTTCGTGTTGTCATCGTTCTAGTGACCACCGGTGGAAAGGAAATTAATTTCTAAGTGTGCCAACTTCCTTTTCTGGAAATGGAACATTTTTTTAATTGTTATAACCTTTTTTTTTCCGTATAAACCTTTTCTGGCTCAATGCTTTCTTTGTCCTTGAATTACATACAATGAACTCTCGTATAATACGATTAAAAAGTGGCACGCTGGGGGAATATACGCCATAGAAAATCGAGTAATACTTTAAATTTATTTACGACTAACTAATATACCTGGCATTGTCCAGGATGAAAATATTTTTTATGCATTTTACTGATGAAAAATTAATCATCTAAATAATTATTACGAAAACTGTTAAAACATTTTTTTTTTATTCTTCAGCATTTATGAGCAAAATTTTAAGCGTTTTTAACACAAAATATTTAAATGAAAGATTAAAGTTATATAATATCAAATCAGCTGTTGAAAGCTTTGTTGATGTAAACGTTTTAAGCTAGGAAGTATTATATTTAATATTAGCGATTAGTATAACACAATATCGTCTGCGACTTTATTTTTATTTAAAATGAAAATGATTTGTTGCTGCCAAGAATTTTCTCAAAAAAATTAGACAATCCCAAACGATTAAAAAAAAACACCGGCATAAAACCATTTAATTTATATATAATTATAAATTTTCGGAGATTATACAAAATTTAGTTGTAGATTTAAGTTGTGAGTAACAACTTAATTATGTGTTTACAACATGAAATAAGAGGGCAACTATTCTCAACAGTGAATTTCAGTTTTTATCCACTCTTAAAAGCTAGTAAATGTTGATTAAATTGTTAAGAAACAGTAACAATTTTCAAAAATTTTTTTTAATATCAATAAGAAAAAACAAATCGTATTTAAACATCTTTATCTCACCTTTTTGGTTATTTTAAATTCTGTTTACTGGACAACTCTTGAGTACCATTTATAGTATTAATTAATGGTTAGATTAACCGCTGCGTGGTTTTTTAATTATAAAAGAAAGTAATTAAGTTTCATGAAACTTTCACTAAAATTTTTCTTGTATTTCACAATATTTACAGAAAAAAAAAAATGTGAAAATTATCATTTCCACGGTTTTTAATTCAATAACTTTAATTTTTATGGGGGTAAAAAAAAGGGGGGGGACCGTTTTCAGTTTTATTTATATGAAAAGATTCTTGTGTAGATAAATTTCTCGAACTGCAAGATTTCTAATAATGCATAATCACTGTATTAACTTTATAACTGCATTATATGAAAATTTACTAAAATATCACTCGCAAGTTTTTACCTTGTATTAAATATCTTTGTGATTTTTAGCTATCTATTTAAATTCTCATTTTGATCAATAATGAGTATGCAGTTGAAATTTAAAGGGAAAAAATCGTTGAAAACCGAGTGTTCCGAGTACTTAGTGTAAGGAAGTAATCCTTTTTTAAAAAAATCTCGAACTTTAATTTCGAAACATCGTAATATATAATTGCTTTAGGCTTCATTCATCTACTTTTATATAATTAAAAAAAATTGCCCTTAATAATATAGCAGCGATAATGCTTACTTATAAAAAAATTAGTATTTAATTAAAAAATTAGTTGATATGTGTATAAGTGAAGTAAAATATTTCTAAACGTTAATTAAAATCGGGGAGAAAATTATATAAATTAAAATTGGTGTGATTGTAAAGTCATGTCATATATATACAGGGTGTCTCAAAAACCTTGACCGCGGCTTTTATTCCTTAAATATTGATCACAGACATATACTGTAAATTACAAAGTTGTGTAAAAAATGGTGCAGAATGTTATGAAATCTATTAAAATTTTCAGGGGATTAAACTTTAAAAAATACAAAATTTAAAATTTTATACGGACCCCGTACAAAAAATTTCCCAATGAGTAAAATGTGTCCCATTCTCTAATAAGGTCATGTACAAGGCCGGGATAAAAAAATTTTAGAATTTTATCAGGAAAACTCTCAAAGATATGTTAAAACAAAGTTAGTGAAGAGTCAATCACAAATTAAAATGCAAATATTTACAGCTTCAGTGCAGATGACGCGACGCAGGAATGCATCATAAGGAAATAAAATATACTTTATATCTTTAGTTTTAAAAACAATTTTAAAATCTATGCTTCCTGAAAAATGCTTTAAAATTTTATATCATGAATTACAGAATGTAACTTAAAAATAGCACAGTCAATGAACTTGTAAAAAAACTTATTTAATCTTTCCTTTAAGTTATTATTTCAAAAAAAAAAAAAAAAAAAATTAAAACTTTTGAACCAATAAATAGCAAAATTATTATTTATTTATTCAATCATTACCTTCTTTATTAATTTGTGTACGATCCCTAAAACATGAACATTCGACATGATTTTTCATCTTTGCTAACTCATATCCAGGCATCGAAAAGTGGTTTAAGTCAGCATTTATGTAGTTTCATATCTTTGAGACTTTTTGTGATAAATTTCTGAAATTTTATATATAACCTTATTAGAGGATGGGACACATTTTACTCATTGGGAATTTTTTTGTACGGGGTCCGTATAAAAATTTAAATTTTGTATTTTTAAAAGTTTAATCCCCTGAAAATTTTAATCGATTTCATAACATTTTACAACTTTGTTTACGCAACTTTGTAATTTACAGTATATGTCTTTGATCAATATTTAAGGAATAAAAGCCGTGGTCAAGGTTTTTGAGACACCCTGTATATAATTTTTAAAGGAATATAAGAATGAATTCTTTATAATGATATGTCCCGTATAGAATTTCAAACGACTTTTGTACCATGCATGTTGCATTACACAATTTATAGATATCATCCAGATTACAAGTATTATTATTTTATAAAAATCTCAAGTGTTTATATTGACAGATTTATACAAATATGCATATTATTATAAAAAATAACCTTATTTTTTACATTTTTACGTAAATGTTGATTTGATTGATAAAGAAGTCTAGGAAAGGGATTGTTTTTTTTATGCAAAAATATGCAGTCAGTAACCTAATATGCGGAACGCCTACGGGTCCCCGATTCTCATTTCAGAATATGCGAATACTTTGGAACATTTGTGAAATTTGTATAGTCTTTTTAAAACTTAATTATGCAATTTGTGATTTCTGGTATTTATTAATGATGTAATAATCCTCAAAATTGATTTTTCATTCTACAGAATGTATTAAATATCTTATTTATCGTTCTGGACTTCACAAGAAGCTTTAAAACATAAAATTTAGGATAAATAATCAGTTTTTAGAAAATTTGTTGAAATATTTTCTAAATTTCATTCGCTTTTCAAGAAATATTTCCTCTTGTAAGGTTCCATTCAATAATTTTATATTAATTGAAATTGCACGATCTAAAACAGTATGTGTGTTTTTAAAATAAGCTAGATATTTTTAAAAATTTGCTTTTATCCCAATATTTATTACATTGCTGTTATTTTTAACTTGATTTTTTTTAGGAAATTGTAATTGGTGTAAAACCGCTGTTGTTTCAAAGTAACTCACGATCAAAAACCGATTTAGAATTTAAACTGAAACTTGTCGGTCATTGAGACTGCATTCCACGAATTCTTTCGTGTTTCTTTTGAGCCATTTGTATCCGTCGAGTACGCCACTGCTTTGACAGCTCTTAGTTAAATCTGGGCTTCCTCTAGTTTACAGATACCATTTCTATAGTCTGCCATGTTCATTAGTCAAACATCTCTCCACGAGTCGTTTGTCGGCGGTTTCTCTTGCTCTGAAATAAACAATCTTAGTCCCCTCGCCAAGAAGTGCAGCAAAAAGGAGAAATCTCACCTAGAATTACATCCCCATTATGTGATCTCCAGGTTTAATGAACTGCCAAGGGGAAGGCTTGGCCCACATCCATGCTGCCAAGTTGGACAGTTGCATGAGGGAATCCTTTCCGCTTGCTAAATACAGACGTGCCCTTATCGAAACACAGGATCTCTTAATTTCTTTCGGCCTTAATCTGGGGCTTGTATACACTCCCGCTTCCGTGGTTGTCTTTTTGTTTTCTTAATGCGTATTCGTGGAAGATGATTTAATTACGGCTTCGGTAACAGTGTTTTTGCTGATATGTTCGTGCGGTAAATAAAGATGGGAGTTTCTAGAAAATGTTTGAGATCAGATGAGTTTGATGTAAGCAACCGAATTATCCTTGATGGTTTTTAATATTGCCTTCTGGAGGAAAGATGCGTTTTTCTGTTATTTTCATATTGACTGAAAAGACCAATGTTGTGATTTGTATTCTTGAAACGTAGTAAAAAGTTATTTGAAAAACTGTTAAAAGTTATTTTTTATCTATGCATCCAATATTAGTATTTGATGCTAAAAGGATGTTTAGAGAACAAGCAAGTCAGTGCTTTGATTCATTTTAAAGTCTACTTATACAAATCTTTCGAAAGAATGGGGACTTACGTTAGTCTTATTGCTTATGTATTGTGAATTTTTTAAAATGCACAGCAATACAGAACAGTATTTACTTTTTAGAAATCATGTTTCTCAATAGATTTGTTCAAAACAGAATCTTTGTCATTCATAAGGTGTTGAATCATTTCAAGTATAACAATTAACACCTAGCGAATTTGGTTCTGGCCCATTTTAAATTAACATATCTATATAAGGAAAAACAGAAAAAAAAAAATTCATTTACTTACTTGTAATACTTTACTTGCGCACTCTATTTTTTCTTCTGTTTAAACATTTCTTTACTTTTGCTTCTACTTAAACCCTTCTTTTGACCATTGATGCAAGAATGGTAAATTAAATATCAGTTTTCCGAACTATTCTGTGCCTAGTTTGTTTACCAAATACATGAGTATCTTAAATACAACATATTTTAACATAATAATAATCTAATGTTTTCATGAAAAAAGGTTCTTCGAAAAGTGATTTAAAGATCCCCCCCCCCCTCTCTATCTGAACGAAATTTTGTCGTTTCAGAAATTTATTAGCATTCTTTCCGTAGTTTCTCCTGCCGTGTGCACCCCGGTAAAAAAGCTTAAACCTTATTATCTTGTTAATTTTATTTGTAGACAGAAAATTAGAAAAATTTACTATAGAAAACTAGGGGTTTTAAAATTCCCTCTGTTAAGTTACATGTAGTTCTTTTTTTTTCTGGATAATAGCCAAGCTGATAGAGGAAATGACTGGAACAGGCAATACTGACTATACGAGACACATTCTATCTAGAAACTATTTTTAAAACTATTTTACTGCTCTTTAGTTTTGTAGATGACTGCAATCACTTAGATTGAAATTTTTTTCTGATGTAATCTTAAAAATAATAATGGTACGGAAAAAAAATATAAATCCATCAGTGGGGCGTACGATAAAAACATTCCCACAAACTGAATAGTTACTAACAAAAAGTTGCTACAGTGTACTCGTAGAAAAAGCACAACCGAAATGTACACAAGAACTGCGGTAAACAGCTGCATAAATCGTTATTAAACAACTGCAACAGCACAAAGCTCTCAGAGTGTATTTGTTGGAGACTTCGTTTGGTTACTCGTTTGAGCTCAACTCATCTGATTCTTCTCTTTGCACGCCTGACTATCAGCTTTTTGTAGTTTTCCTGACAGGACATCAACGATACAACAGGGCATCAAAATAAATGTCAGAATTTGAATCTTAATGGAGCTGCATCAAGATTCTCAAATTTTCTTTATCTGACAAATATTCTATGTCTACCATTTTTGTACTCCAAGGTGTCGGGGGAGAGGTCATTGACTCAATATCCATTCGCCAGCTTTTACTGTATCTGTAAAACTCTCTTCCTTATCAGGAGATTTATTGCAAAGGGAATTAGTATTACGAATCCGTAACGATAGGAATAAAGATAATGTCTCTCTAACCAATTTTCTCATTATAATTTGAAATAATATTTATCATTGCGATAAAGTAAAGTATTTGAATAGGTAGTTTTTCGGTTTTTCCCTATGAGAGAACAAATTTAATTTCTAAAAAATAGTCGATTTTTCCTCTTTAGATGCTTTTTGATGGTGTTTTTCTCTGTCCAGTTTGTATTTTGTAATGCTTGATAATATTTGATGTTACGATGCTGCAATATAGTTACTATTTGATTATGATTGCTCTGTTGTTATTTGGCTAGTTGCTGTTGTTTTGACTGGTCAGTTTATTATTTGCCTAGTTGCATATACTGCGAAATTACTACTGTAGCTACTCTTGCATAATAAGAAATGCCAAACATTCTAATGAAGGTAATCCGCCAAATTACCTGCACAAATATTACTCACCAATTCTCTGTTACTTCCGCTCCATAAAGGTTAAAAATTAAATGAACATCCCCACATATACTTTTTTTTTCTTTCTTTTTTTTGCAATTTTTGTGTAGGATTCTTTATGTGAAAATGGTTCATTTCCATTTCTTTATTTATTTAAAAATGATAATTCATGATTAATATATGCATTATTTTGTGAAAATATATATTATTATAGATAGTGGTTGATTCATGGGATTTAGATTTATTATCGGTCATGGTATTCCTTGGTTATAAGTACTGCAAATTGCTGAAAATTAGATGTATAATTCATGTTTATCGGTTTCATTATTTATTTACAATTTGCTAAACGTAACCGTTTTTTGTATTCATTTTCATCTATACCAGGCTTCGAAAAATTTATCCTTTTAATGTTAACTTGAGACTACGACTTTTTTTTTTTTTGTACTCTCATTAACGCTAAATCAATTATTACTCGTGGTAATTCATGTGTTTTATCGATTCCGCGTTATTGTCCGAGCTTGCTTTACTTACAAAAGTTTGTTATTGTTGCTCATGTCATTCAGATCTTCTCCAGACATAAAAATTTAAATTATGTAACTTGTCGATGTTACGATTTGTCACCAAGATATAACAGCTCTCGCATTGCATCTCTAAATTTTCTAGAAATGCTACAAAATTCCTTTTTGACTGGAAGGGTGATCTGATAGGTTGCATGAAAGGGTGGAAGGATTGATCTGATTGGAGTAGAAAGACTTGGGCTGTAAATAATATGGAACTTTTCTGAAGCAAATTCGATTACTAATATTATTAAAATCCTGTATTTCGAATTAATTGTCATTAACAGGACTATCTCTTTCTGTTTTCTGTGTATCTTTAATTGATTTTCGCTGTTTCTTTACATAGTTGGACGCATTGAACCAAATATTCGTTCTTTTGATTCCACAACTGTGAGAAAAACACAGTTTGTTTGTTTATAACTCACCTAAAAGTGAGAAAACGAGCTCTGAACCGAAATCACACTACAGTGCTTACGTTTCCAGCAAGAAGCAACCTTAAAAATTTCCTCCCGAGGTACAAGTTCGTATTAATTATCCCTCTTGTCCTGAATTATGAGCTTTTTGTTTTACAAAACGTCAAGAAGGCGAATCCTGGAGCGCCGCATTCCCGCCGGTGGTTACTTTTTTATCCTCCCGTTCCGAACGCTACATTTTTTGACGTGGGCGATCCAGCGTCCATATTTGGGTCTGGCATCATTTGATCTGTCTGCAGAGATACGTCACGGCAACCACGTGCATAAACACACAACGCCTCTGAAAGAAAAGTGTACGGGTTTTCTTTTACAAACGTTGCCGCCTGTGGCAGACGTAGCTAATGAATTTTGTATCGAAAACGA
Organism: Argiope bruennichi; assembly: GCF_947563725.1. Classification (NCBI taxonomy): domain Eukaryota; kingdom Metazoa; phylum Arthropoda; class Arachnida; order Araneae; family Araneidae; genus Argiope; species Argiope bruennichi. The sequence goes on from NC_079156.1 coordinate 80,283,293, forward strand.
ATAGTTCCCGACGACGGCCCCCCGGGGTTTCTTGAAGAAAGGAGCTTGCGCCCTCTTTTGACAAATTACGTGCTGTTCTGATGAAAAGCACTGATATTTTGTTCGGCGACTAGAATTTCATTTGTAGTGCTATATTTGAGGTGGTAGGTTGTTTGTTTTCGTTTGTTCCATGAGCAACGGTTACGTTTCGGCACTTTTTCTAATATCATGCTCCATTAGGGTATAGGTTACGAGGCGTTTTATTTATTGCTTTCGGTTATGAAACAATAAAATTAAGAATTCAAGAGGATCAATATAAAAGAATCAGGATATCGTGTTATATTTTATCGATTTGAATTTGTTTATTCTATTTAAAACTAATATATATTATTCTGATTGAGGAATAATATATATATTTGTATTAAATATGAACCTATTACATTAGAATGAGACACTTCATTCTTCTGTGCCTTGGTAGGTAGAAAGAAAAATTAATAGACAATTCCAGTTAATTTCAAGATTGCAGTGCGGAAACAGTTAAAAATTGCCAGTTTAAGAAAATCCAAATATATTCTCTATAAAAATCGGTTAATTTTATAATTTTAACACGATTTTTTGAAATCGTTGTTTATTCTGTTGTACATTAAAATTTCTTTGTCGCTCTTATTACAGTAATAAATTGAATTCAAGATGGAATAACCAAATGGAATGGTCTCTTCAAAACTTTCCCGCATATTCTCTAATTAAAATATTATCTCAGAAAACGCCTTCCATGGAATTGGCGTACAATTGTACGAAATATTTACCTTTGGAGTGAATTTAGTGGTTGTAGTGGATCTATCATGTCATCCTTGAGGAATTTTTTTGAGATTAATTTTTGGTATGGTTGATAGTATCCGAAAATCGAATTTTTGTTTCAGCAGCATTCTTCCCGACTGATTAAAACAAAAATTTGACATAAAATTACATGTGTAGTTGCGAAATCCGTACCAAATATGAAATATTGAAATCATTGCATTTTTGAGTTATCACGTTCACATGTTTCTGAAAGTACAGACCGACAGACGGTCAATGATTGGATTTGGCTGAAAATTTGATAGCTGTTTACACTCGAGTTATTAAATCTGTGTACCGAATTTTATATATCTAGTTCTCTTCGTGTGTAGATATTATGTTAATTTATACTGGAACAGCCGGAGAGACAGGCTTCTTCTGGACGGAGTTAGCTCAAAATTTAATAGAAATCTATAAATTTGGTGTAAAGACATAGACCAAATTTCATTCTTCTACTTAAAACATTTTTGAGTTATTTTTGTCACAGTCAAACAGATTGATGGACATTTCCCAAAAATGTGTTTTCGAATTCGGGAAAGTCTAAAACAGAGAGATCCGAATTTTTACATGGAGAAAACATGGACAATTTTTTTAGCACTTCGAAATTTTTATTAAATCCGAAAATCATTACATGAGATATAGCATTTGCAGTATAAAAACTATAGTTTTAAAAAGAGCAGTAAAAAAAAAAAAAAAAAAAAAATCATAAATTTTGCTATTATTGGTGTCGTGGAACTGTAAGAAAAAAAAATGATTCATCATAAATTTTTTTTTTTTTAAGCGCATGAAATGATACTTTGACTTTCACCAAAATCTGTAATAATACTAAAATTGTATAAAGTGTATATTATTAAATGAAAAAAAAAAAAAATCCATGACTTTAAATTTCATTTTCTGCTTGAGCTATAAAATGATTTTGTGATTGGCTCCAGAACTTGTTTAGTTTTCAAGAATATATCGATTCTTTGAAATCAAAACTATTATTTCCGTAAAAAATTGGTAAAACTAATACTTTGAAGATGTTCTTGATGGCTTTCAAAACGTTTCATATTCTAAAATTCGAACTTTTTATGATAAATTTTCATACTGCAAATTATAGTAACGAATATTTACTTAATAAAAACCTGGCCTGCATTTGACACATTCGATTAGCAATATTAGTTGCATTCCTTTAGATATAAACTCTGTGATGTTTTTCCCATCTCGCTTGAGTTTCAGAATTTTGATCATGCTGTTGTTTTCACTGTCTAAAACGTATGCTTGCAGGGAAGCAAGTTTTACAGAATATTATTGCAAAAAAAAAAAAAAAAAAAAAGCTTATTTTATTATTTTTCTGTTTACTGCATTTTCTTGAATAAATAAGCATAATAAAAACTGTTATCAGTTTTGCAAAATTTGAAATTTAGGGCTTAGTTGCAATTGAGATGGGTTGCACATTTCGTATGTTTTCGAAAATCTTAAAATAGCCGGTGAAAGGTAAAACAGAACTCTAGAATGATTGTAATCTTTCCGGCTGATTGATAATGATGTGTTCAACACGTTTCTTCCCTGTTCCTACTTATTTTACTTTGAGTTTTTATTGGATTAACTGATTTTTTCCCTGAAAGTCTAAGTATTTATTTGTGTGGCTTTATTTCTTAGGATACTTCGCAATCATTTGCTTGAAACTCTTTTTGTGAATTTTGATAAAAATACAATCATTAAATATTTCAGCAAAATCTGTTTGTTTTTACATGATTTTATCTACCTTGACTTTTTTCATGTTTGTCTAGATGAAATTTCGTAATCCATTTTCTCTTACTATCTGATGCACTGGATTAAAAAAAAAATTGTACAGTTGTGTTCCCTATAGTATAAAACATATTTTAATCTTTTTAGAACGGAATAATTGATCAATCGATTATCTATACTTATAATAAAGCTCAATGTGTGTGTGTGTGTGTGTGTGTGTGTGTGTGTGTGTGTGTGTGTGTGTGTGTGTGTGTGTGTGTGTGTGTGTGTGTGTGTGTGTTGGCGCTCTACAGGCCAGACCGTTTGACATACAGCTACCAAATTTGGTACATGTATACCTTGGAGGTTGGGAATGTGCACCTGAGGTTCCTTTTTTCGAATTTTTAATTAGAATTTTAATTATTAATTAAAAACTAACTTTCCCGCCAAAAAAATCTTCCATTTTCCCCACCGCCAACTTTTTCGCCAAAAAAATCTTCTATTTTCCCCATCGCCAAACAAGAAAGGCTTCAGTTTTTTTTTCTCCCAACAGTAATGAAACTAGGGTTAAAAATTTTCGGCGGATTATTTCAATCGATTTTGTTTATTTTCTTAATGCTTGATGCATTTAAAATGAAACATTGTTAATTAATCCATGTTTCAGATTGATTCTGAAGTACTTTTGAATTAAAATAAAACAGAATAAAGGAAATTAAAAATTTCTAATCCGCATAGCGTTACCCCAACTGGCGTAGAAAAAATCACGTATTTGCGTTACGTAACCGGCGAAGAAAATTCACGCATGCGCATTCTGTTCTGATTGTTGCCATGACAACCGTTATCAATGGATGATTTAAATTATTTTTGGGTTAGTTGCATGCTTTTGTAAGTAAATTGTATTTATGTTAGTTATATATTTTTTGTATATGCTTATAGTTTTAAGTACATCGTTTTTTAAGTAGTTTTTTTAAAACCTCTTTTCAACCGTTTATTTTAAACGATTCGTTTTATTTTCTTAGTGTTTGATGCATTTAAAATGAAACATCTGAGAAAATGAATCTGAGAAAATTTTGTTGACAAATTCTTGAGATATTACATAAATTAAGAAAGATATTCTTTAGTGCCCATAAAGTTTAAACTCTCAGTGACTCTGTTATCAGTAATCAGATTATTAAAAAAAATGCTTTGTTTCAGTAAAAAATATTATTATATTAATTGCAGATTAATCCCTTCCACTTTAATTTAAAGCATAAATTCTACGGGAGGTAACAGAGAACTAGAGAGATGCATATTACGTTATGACTGAAGGCCTTTATAATATTATGAGTGAATTATATGACTCTCAAAATTTGAAGTTTTAAAATATTTTGATGAAGAATCTATTAAAGTTGGAATTGCGTAAAATATTTAATGGTAATTAATCGATTGTTAATTAATCGATCTGCTCATAATGAATCTAAGAATATTTTGTTGACAAATTCTTGAGATATTACATAAAGTAAAAAAGATATTCTTTAGTGCGCATAAAGTTTAAACGCTGAGTGACTCTATTTTCAGTAATCAGATTATAAAAAAAAATGCTTTGTTTCAGTAAAAAATATTATATTAATTGAAGATTAATTCTTTCCACTTTAATTAAAGCATAAATTCTACGGGTGCTAACAGAAAATGAAAGAGATACATATTACGTTATGGCTGAAGGCCTTTATAATATTATGAATGAATTATATGATAATCAAAATTTGAAGTTTTAAAATATTTTGATAAAGAAGCTATTAAAGTAAAAATTGCATAAAATATTTAATTATTAAAATTTTAACGAACATTAAGATTGGCGAACCGGCTGGTCGCCAAAGGCGGCTAGTTTTGAATTAAATCATGATTCCACTTAAATATGTATAGTAACAGCTGATTGACAATTTGCGAACAAATTTATTTTAGATAGTCAAATTTTTATAATATTAAATTATGAATTATATTAAAGCATAAAATGTGGAAAATAATAAAAATAAAGTAAAAATCGAAATCGAAAAAAAAAAAAAAAAAAATTGAAATGTAGAATTTAAAATAAAATCCTAAAAGCATAAAAGCTGAAAACGATACTACACTATTACCTCCACTTTTACATTCGCATTTTTAACACTTCCCCCGCGATTTATATTTTCCAACACTTACGCCGCCATTCTGGTGATCTTTTGAAATATGAAAATGAAGGGCTGAATTAAATTTGAAAATTAAATCACATAAAACCAAAACACAAGGTATATTCACAGAGATATTTATCAAAATTCTATTAAAACTATATTTTATGTGATTAAAATTCCAATTTAATCAATTATCCCAATAATATCAATTCCGTTGCACTGAATTATCTCAGTGTCTCGCGCTTTTATAACTTTTCTTCTGACTTCTATTATTTTTTTATAAATTCGCCATTAGTGTTCTTCTTTCGGTATACTTTAGTTTACATAACGAATGTAAAACTTTCTTTTTGATTATTCTTTTACCTTTCTTTGCATGCCTTGAATTTATAGCAAGAAAGAGGATTTCGGGGACGAAGTGATACACTCTCGAAGGTTACGGCTATCTGTAAATATGAGTGCAACTCCCCCTCCCCTACGACGTCCGTATGTAGCGATGTTGTTATTACGCGTTTCGTGCTTCATAATATAATTGAATATCCATTTTGAATGCCTTCTTTCCCACCGAATGGATCCGAAATTCGACTCGTATCCGCATTTTTACTGCATGATTGCATACGAAATTATATTCATCTATGTCTCTTCGTTTTTGAGTTATCCCTTTCTTACAAAAGCAAGAACATACAGACCAATAAGGAACCACCTTTGTGAAAACTTTGGTCCAGAATTTAATTGAGTTGTTATATATATAGTAAGTACGTAAATGATGCATGTTCGAAAAGAAGAAACTTTTGGTATTTTAACTTCGATTTATTTCATCCAGGGAGGCATAATTTATACAGATAAAAAGAGGCAAAAAATACGCCAGTCTACATCGCGATACAGGAGAAAAAGAGACCGAAGTTTTTCCTTTCGGTGATTGTACTATGAGATTTTGATAGGGATTTCTTTGACACGTGTATATTTAGGAAAGGGAGTCTTAGATATCTTTAAAAGAATATTATAAGCATTAGGGATTTGTATCCTACACTCAGAGCGTGCGACAGTGCTGAAGTCTGCAGTTCTATAGAGTGCGGTAGAATTAATTACATAAAAAGTGAGATTTGTATCAGGAAATAAGGGAACATTTCAGAATGAAAATAGGGACTAAATTTAGATAAAAATTTTGGAAATTAATGATAAGAAAAATTAAATTACAGAAAAATTACATATAATTTCATATGTATATTTCTTAACGTTTTTGAATTATAATGTTCACACACTGCGAATGTATAGACGACCTTCCGATGGAATTCGTCCAAATTTTGGTAGAAATCTGCAAATTTAGTGTTGTGACTTCTTAACACATTTCTTCGCCCTTACTCAATGCGCTTTTGTGTTATCTTTACAGACAGGTAGGCACAATTTCAAAAATGTGTTTTTCGTATTTAGGGCGATCTAATGCATGACAGATTCGTTCAAATCTCGAGGTCAAACGTTTTGACAATTACAATCTTTTCACGTACGAAAAAGTGAAAATATTTTCTACATCTAAATATATTAATAAAAATGCGCTTTTTAAAAGTTATTTCTTTATTATTAATGCCAATTAAAAATATTTAGTTGCATAACTATATTTAAGTATACTTTAATAATAGAATACTAATTTTTTTATGGTTATATTCTTTTCAACATATATTTGTTTTTCTTTTGAAATAGTCTTTTGCACTTTGTGAGTGCAATACCAGCTACAAATACTGTGATTCCCGCCGAACATTTTGCTTTTGTTTAAAGGTGTGTGCTTCCGTAATGCTTATAACGAGGAAGTGTGGAGTGCCAACCATTATCCAACGACCTTATCATCCCACTCCAGTAGCAAAAGTGTAATTGTATTGATTGAACGATTGCGGTTGCCAGGAACAAAGGGCTAAAGAAAGTGCCATCTTTTTCTGTTACACTGCCTCTGACAACACTCGTTAGACATACATCCACGGCTTCCTTCATCAATCCAGTCTTTTAAAAAAGTTCCGAGAAAAGCGCATCTGTCGAGCACGTGGTAGGAAAAAGGGATGCTATAAATAATCAAAATATAGAAAGGGAGAAAAGAGGAGCTGCCCCATTTAAAATTTCATTAATTTCGAACAGGTTTTTATTGCTGTTGCAGTTGTACCGCATCTAGTTTGGTTTTCAGTGAAATAAATCTTTTTTTTTTTCAGTTATAATATTCATTTATTTAATACTGATATAATATATATATTTCAGTGGAATCTTGCTGTATTTTAATTTAATAATAATAATGAACTTATAGATGTTTTCAAATATTTGAATTTTATTATGGAATCTTTTGTAACAGAGATGTAGGTTTTGACACGTTATTACTTTTAGAATACTAAACATAATAAAAATTTAGAAATTTCAAATATGTAAAATTGGATGCAATCCAAATGCATGTATGTGAGGTTTAAAATAACCTAATAACTGTTTTTCAAAGCTAGTGTATTTTTGGCTTGTTTTCACGTAGATTGAGAGTATACAGCAAAATAACCGTAAACAACCATTACACTGATAAAATAAAACTGATTAAAAATTTATAATCAGAAAAACATATGACTTATATAACTTATATAAATAGAATATATAACTTATATAAATAAAAATGTAAATTAGGAAATAAAGGTATAAAGGTCATAAATGAACAGTGACAAAATTTAAGGGAAAAAAAAAACTATTTTCCTGTGGAGATGATAACTCAAGATCAAATCTTTAAATCTTCAGTCCAAAACATCGCAACGTGATTATATTTAAAGCTCGGATTCTCTCTATTTCTTTGTCAACATTAATTAAAGTTCACATAGTAAAATTTTTAAAACATTAAAGCAATATATTGTCATCAAGAATACACAAGTATACAAAGTTTCAATCTCCTTGCACTTTAGGAAGTAAATGAAAAATCAATTACAGAATTCCATATTTATAAAAAACATGGAACGAAACCGACTTAAATAATTGCATTACTATGAAATAAATGAACACAATGTCCGTTGCTTTAAGATTTGAGATATTAAGCTTGTTCCAAATGGAAAGAGGGGGGGGTGAATTTTATTTGAAATTCAAAAGAAAAATGTTACAAACGTGTGGAGTAACGTTTGAAAGGAAAAACGTTACTCCAAATCTTATTCATATATAAACTGTTTTTATACCCATCTCTGCCCGACATCAATTCAGACTCCACCGAAGAACCGTCGTGTAAGTGGGACTGGTACACGTTAAATACGTTGGGGCCAAACGTCCTCCCTCTGATGTGGTGTGGTCCCAAAATAGCCCTAGTGTTGTTTTAAAACGGGACGTTAATATAACTAAATTAAACTAAATTTCCTTCAGTATTAGTAGAATAAGATATAGAACCATAATTTATTGTATGCTTTCTTTTTTTCAGATGCTCTGTTGGCTGATCTGCAGAATCAAACGCAGCTCAACCTCTCCTCCGCCGTTTGCCCCACTCCCCCGAGCACAAACAGTTATGCAGCTGTGATGTCTCACGGCCCTCGACCTTCCAACGCCACTGTCACCACTACGGTGACGACGGAGCGTTACGAATACCGGAATGGAGCTCCAGACGATCAGGTACGGTATTAAATACATGATCATTTTTAAAAAATTGCTTTGATGATCGATTGACTGTCAGAAATACCCAGGGATTCATAAATGCTGTACAAATTGATTATCAGAAATGTGTGAAGACAGAACGATACTATTTGCTCAGAAAGGGCACAAATTTAGTCCAAATGACCTTTATCTGATGAAACTAGAATTTATTGGTACCATAGTGTATAATTTAACAACCGATGGATCAACGCGCTATTTTGAATAGCTAGGATAGGATAGGTCAGGACATAATGGTCGGGGTCATGGCATGCGAAGTTTGGTATATCGTCAGCCATTCTGGAGCTCAGATACCACACGGAAAATCAATTTTTTACTACATCAAAGAACATTTTATTCATATATTATCATATTATCAGAAATTATGCTTAATTCTACAAAAATTAGGTTTCCTTGAGATAGTGTTTGTTTGTTATTAATTCTGGTTTTGAGGTTTTAAATAAGTATCCGATTTAATTTATATATATATATTATCATACACAAATAATGTACATTCATTTGCGAACTGTTTATTTTAATAGCTGCATTAAACTTTTGAATCTCCCTGTAATTGTTTAGTTGAAATTTGTCAACTGACATTGCATACCAGGTCAGAGTAATTACCACTCTCTCTCTATCACTGACCGCAAAGTGATGTAGGTATAGTAAATCCATTGTAATGTTTTTTGCAGTCATTAATCACGATTCAGAATAATTATTTCAAGTGAAAACTTCTTTTGGATTGTTCAGTCTTGATTTTGATTTTTCTACACTAGTGACCTGAGTGCAAAACTTATTTCGTTTAATTCAAAGCTTTTTAAACTATGAAAGTAGGATTGTCGGTAGAAATTTTGATGTCTCAGATATCATTTCAGCTCACGCTTCTGCCAATTATGCAATTCATTTGTAAAAACTAATCTAAAGCCTTACTGATTTAGCCCTTAAAAATTTTCAGTTAGCTGCATTATTATTTTTTTTAATCATTTGTTAATACTTCATTGGATGGTATTTTTTTAAACCTTATCATTTCTAAACGTGGAGTCGCTAATGAGTTTCTTGCTTATATGTGACCGCACTTTATAAGAAAGATAAATACAAAAGATACGCAAATAAAGTAAATAAGCTGTAAGCTGCTTTGTTTCTGATTGTTAATTTTTGCTTTCGAATGAAATGTTTTCAAACTAATCAGTCAAGTTTCTTAAAATATTATTAATTCGAAATATGGAATCAAAACAATAACAGTGAATTTGAAAATGTTTTGGTGTCCATAATTAAGGGATTGCAGCATTTTGTAAGAAAAGAAAATTAAGTATTTAATTATTACATCAGACAATCTTAATGAAAAATTATAAAGTGAAATTTAATAAATTTGTAAGAATATACAGAAATATACCTATATATGAAGCAGAAGATACAGAAATGCACCTATTTATGGTTTTTGGAGAGACAGACAAAAGTCTAATACGAATTTGATTACAATTTTTTTGCGAAATCTTAATAAATTATTTATAGAGCTCTCACTGTAATGCAAGCAACTTATTTCCATTAGAATTTGTGGTTTGTTCTAATAGTTTTGTTTATTGGTCTTTCTTTGCTAATGAGATTTCTTTCTGCCATGCGTCTCCCCAGTACATTCCATTCATGTTGTTCAGCGGAATTAAGATCTGATGAGTACTTTGACCACTTTATTCGATAATTCACTTCTTTTTCAAAGAGATTATCAATCCACTCTGCAAGATGACATTGATCATTATCATGAAAAAGTCTCGAGTAGTACCATGAAAATTGAGTAATGAAGCAATTAGATTATGTAAGCAACATTATCCTAGAAATATGTTTGCATATTTATTAGATTTAATTCCATAACCCGAATTTGTAGACGTCCATTTAACACCAAACTGTACGCCACTAGCTCTGTAATGGTCAACTTCCGAGATATTGGTAGAAGGATAGGCTTTCCTATATTTTTATCAAGCGTACTGATGCTTCTAATCGGTCAATAAACAAAATCTAATTTCATCCGTAAACAGTATATTGCCCTTCTGCTGTTGAGGCCAGTTCGCGTGTTCACGGCACCACGTATGAATTTTCTTTTTGTTGGGAATACTAATTTTGTAAAATAGATTTACAAGCTAACACAGTAGAATCTCAATCTTTTTATGATATTATAGAGTGCTGTTTAGTCTAATTATTGTGCTATTTTAATAGAAGTCATCTAAACAATTTATTTTGACTCTTATGTATTTTATAACTGTTCCCATTTTCACTAATTTGAGTTAATTGTGTGAACTAGCTTCTAGAAATGATACTTGAAATGATTTTAGCTACTACAAATGATAGGTCATTTCTTATGGCTGTTCCAACTTTATAACCTGCTTTTTACGCCATCCTAAACGCTTTTGGCAATTTCGAATTCATTAGCAGCACCTTTATTAAAGGGGTTCTTTAAATATAGCCTCAGTTCTTAAAGCAATAAAATCATCTAAATGTTTTTTTTATTCATATCATTTAATGTATAAAAAAAAACCCATAAATCATGCGCATGACCACTTGAACAGTTTTTTTCACACATTGCTCACTACATTTTTTATCCTCTTTGCTTGACTTGCGTCCCGTGCTCGTGGCTCAAAATATTTGCATATTCGTTACTCAACCTGTCATTTTTTTCCCCTTTGCATGTTGGCAATGTCACTCACAATTTACTTTTGTGTATGCAAATTAGCATTTTGTGTTTGTCCCATAACATATGAATATCAGTGTATTGGTAATATAACATTTAAAAGAAAGCGAACTACTATAGGTATCTCACGAACAATACATCCAGATCAATATTGTTATTATTGAATAGTCGAGCGCAGAGTTTTTTTAAATCGAAAATTTGCTTCATATTTAATATTCGATACACACTTCCACGAACCATTCTTATTAAGATACCTACAATTTTATATGCATTCTTATATTTCCTGTATCTTAAAATGAGGGAGAAATCTAAAGAGAACATTTTAAAAAATTAAACGATTTACCAAATTAAAATGAATTTACTCCACTAAGTATCAATTTGGGTATGTGCTTGCCTTAATCCATCAGTTATTAAACATAGTAATTAAAATAAGTTTTATCATAATATAATTACACATTGGAAATTATTGTTTATTGTAAATAGGAAAAGTTTAATATCAAATTTGAATTGCTAAAAAAGCATGGGAAAACCAAAAATAGAGAGATGATGCATTTGTTTAGAATAATTTTTTTAAATATTCAGACAAATCGGTGCGAAATTATATTTTGAAAATGTTATAGTTTTATGATGGTCTTTTGGTATGTGAAACATCACGATTTTGAATATTCTTTTTCTCAGTATTTCTCCAAATCAAGTTTGCAATAAGCTTATGAAGTTTTTCTTAGTAAGCAATCATCTCACTTTTTTTTTTGTTGATAGTTGTTGAATTAATATCTTCAAATTATTCTCAAATGTTAGTAGAAGATGCTTTTATGTATATAATGTATTCTTTTTATTGTTTTTTTTTTTTTTTAAGTTTAGTAAAATTGGAACAACTGATTGTAAACATAACACGTTGATGTTCGAAAATCAACAAATCCATGGTCTGCTTTGCATTGTTCCAAATATAGGATAAATAAACAAATTGTTTACTTAGTATTTAGAAAATTAGCAGCCATCCTTTTCACAGATCAGTTAAGAAGTTTTCTTCTTTCCCAAAACACAACAAAGGTGTTTATTTACTCTAAAGCCAAAGTTTTGAACCGGCTTCTAGAGATGTTCGAAAAGGATAAAGATTCTTCTGTTATTCAAAGGATGCCTCGGAACACTGTTACCTACAAAGTGCAAGAGCAAGCATCTTCTTCGTTATCCGATCATTGCTCAAGTTTCCAGAGGTCCGTCCTAAAATAGCCTTCCGACAACTTCAACACGGAACGTTAATCTTAAACTTCAGATGTAGGCTCCGAGATTACCTTTTGCCGCCGCAGCTGCTACTTTCTAAACATTGTAATCTTTATGTTGTGGGATGGATAACAAAGTTTGGATCGTTATATTATCCATCCATACATGGGTCTGGATAATATAAAGATTCAGATCCATGGATCCTGAATGAAAAGATGGAATGTCTCAAATATTTGTTATGTACGGCATAGTTCAGAAAAAAATTTAAAAAAAATTCTTTTGTAATTAGAAATAGCAACTAATGATTAAATTTGCTTGTAAATTAAGAATATTAAGAATCTGAGTCATTGCGTTAATGGCATTGTGAAATTGTGAGGATATTGTTCCAACCTATTACATTGTGTAACTAAGTAACTTTGAATTAAAATTTATTGTTACGTTTAATAAATAACTTCTATTGCAATTTCCGAGACACATGTGAAATGTAATTTACTCTGCTTTTCTGAAGTTGATATAAAATTTTTATATTAGCGTGAAGTAAAATAAAATATTTTATTTGCAAGGTTGCAATATCTGCAGTAAAGCAGGTTTTGCAGTTTACCACTGAACAAATAACAAAGTACAATTTTTTGTTGGTTGTTGAAATTCGATTATCAGATGCTTTTTGACTTAATTCATCTCTAAATTTTCAAGAATGGTTTAAATACTGGAAGATTTGAAGATTTTGTTAAATAATCTGTGTTTTATGTTGTACCTATATATAAAACAAATTATTTGCCTATCAGAAATATGTGTGTATTTGTTTTGTTTATTATTTTGGTAAATTATTGAAAACTGCAGATTTGTTACATGTCTCAAGTATGTTTCTTGTATTTCACCTTTTCAATAGTTAGGTTTACGTGTGCTATAAATGATACCAATCATTAATAATTGGATTTACTTAATCGCTTCAAAATTATCCTATATATGATTTCATTATAGAAATAGAAATCAGTGATATGGAATTTTTAATAATGAACCTCTATGAAATCAACTCATTAATACTAAATGGACCATTTAAAACTGTTATGAGGAAAACAAATTTTTCGATCTGAAAGACTTTTATTTCAATCTCAATTTAAGAATTGTAATATTTACAGTTACAATTTAACGTGCTTTAGACGTAACTTTCGTATTTTAGAATAAATTTAATCTTCTTGCTCCCTCTATTTATTTGAGTGGCATCTTTTGTAAAATACTGACAGGTGTTATTGTATGTAAAGTTCGAAAAATAGATTTTGAATACAAACCTATGAAGTTTTTTAAAAATTAAAGAAGCAGAAAAAATACCCTTGATATATCGACATTATTTATAAATTATCTGCAAATATGGTGAGATGATTCATAGCTGTTATTAGTTTCTAAAAAAGTCTGGCAAGAAATATTTCTTGCTAAATTCTTTTCATTTCATTGAGCGATTCTTTTAAATCATGCTAATTGAAGTTGATAGATGAGGCGCCTATCTCCGGTTGGGGCTTATCGCCAGTAATAATAAAACTGCAAGAGAGCCTTGCCTTTGTTATTTTTCCGTGATAATGTGATTTTTGGCATCGAATTTCGGTTGTTTTTATTAAAATATATAAAAATCGATTTTTTTTTCATTTGTTAAATACAAATAAATTCTCTTGTGCTTAAAAAAAGACTATATAATTCAAAGCTTTCGCCTGGGTTACTTTTTTTTTTCATGTAAAATTCGTTAAATGCTGTCTACTGTATTATTATAAACATTAGTTAATGAAGTTTATAACAAATAGAGTTAATAACAGTTGCATTACCTGTGAATAATACATACATATATTTCACATTACTAACAGTTATAGAAGAAGCTCTAAGCAGTTAACAATATATGTTTCAAATAGGATGATTCATTGCACAGAATGTTGATTAATAATGTTTAAAAAAATTCTGATTAAAGAATGAATCATCATTTTTAGGATTGTCTAATTAGTAATAATATTATAGCTTGTAGTTTGTTATCCATAGTATGTAGCTTTGTGAAAAATGAGTTTAAAAAAAAGAAGAAAAAAAGGAAAGAAAAAAATGTTTCTTTTTATCCTTTCAGCCCATTTACCAGAATCAGCATGCCATTCATAGTGCCATGAATGAAAAGCCTGCTTCTAAGCCTGATTTTGCTAGCAATCTCTCTGAATTGGACAGTTTATTGGAAGATCTGAATTCAGCACGTTATGCAAATTATCCTGCCAAAAAAGGTATTGAGTAGATCCTTTTTTATTATTAAAAAACCTCACTTATGGCTCATTAAAGCTGTTTTTTAATTTCTGTTTCTCTATTTTTTTTATATTTGAGAATTGTCTGTATCTTATATTGATAAGTAATCCTAGAATTTATATTTTGATTGAATCCTAGATTTTTTTTTTATATTTTGACTTAAACTGGCAGTTTATATTGACTAGACATGAGATTAATGTATTGGCGCCAGATTTGAATTATTTTGGAATGCGTTTTCTCCATATGTAATTGTGAATTTTTTTTAAAAACCTTAAAAGTCGTTTATTATCACTTTTAGTATTCATCCAAGGTGACAGATTTTTGGACGAGTTTTTGGTCGATTGGCACGATTTTATAGTATTTGGCGAGAAATCGTACATTAATCTTAATTCTTTAACTTCATATCTATACAGCCTATGGATTTGCCAAACTGTAGTTATAATTTCATAATTGTAAATTAGCAATATTTAGCTGTAATTTAATATTCTCTGAATTGAATATGTTTTTAAATTGTATTTTCGTTTTCATGCTCAGGAATTAAAATTTTTGATATGCAAATATTTAAAAATATATATGTATGAATATTTTTTTATTTTATTATAATTTAAAAAATCTTTCAACCCTAAAACTCATTTGTTCTTTTTTTTAGTTATTGTGACAAAGTGTGGAATGCTACAGGTTCTGTAGTTCCTCACCATAGAATTAATTAAACATTTTTTTTAGATAACCTATTTAAAAATTATAAATCTATTCAATTCATTCAATAAATTATTTTTAAAAAAAATATCAGTTTTTAGTGTATTTATATTCTGTATATAAATTTAGTGACATAGTAAATAATTTTATTCTGTTCTTTATAATCAATATCTTTTATTTATTTTTTTACATAAATCATTTTTTTTTAGGATATACATCTCCTAGTTACAATGTTTACAGTAATGAAACCACAATCAAAAATTCTTCCAATGGATATGCAGAGCCTATTAGACCAACTGTTGATAGTCTCCTGGATGAACTTCAAAGTGGCTTGCCAGATACTCCCAAACAGTATGCATAAAATTTACATATCATATAACTATTTGTCCAGTATATTTTTAAAAGGGTTAAACACACATAGAATATTGTTTAATAATTTAGAACATGCTGTTGGTTAGGTGCATTTATATTATTTTTTATGCACACTCTTCTTCTTATTTTTGAACTACTGTATGTTGTATGTTTGTTTCTAATGTATAGAACTTTTGTTTCATTCCGTTTTTAGTTCAAATGTGAAGTATAAAGAGAGTATTCAGTCTACTGTCACCTACCCTCCCCTTCCCCAGACAGTTGATTCGTCTGCACCTGCTGCATCTTCAGCTACCAAGGAACTCGATGATCTCATGGCCTCTTTATCAGATTTCAAGGTAAACCAATTTCCCTTCTGACTATGTATAAATTTATCTTTTCTTATTGAATACCTGGTTTATCATGAAATGAAATGTCATGATAAAAGAAGCTTCTTCATTCTGGATCTTTCTTATATTATAAAGTTTTTAAAAAAAATTAAGAATGCCATATATCCTTTCTGTATTTTGAAATTGAATAAATTTTTGAAAATTCCTATCTATTAAAAAGCAATATTTAGGAATTATAAATCTATTATTAACTTATTAATAAAATCAACAATATTAAACAAAATACATGAATAAAATGCATTTTCAAAAATGAGAAAAAACTGTATGAGTAAAAAAAAACAAAAAACAAATTTCAGAGGTGTAGTAAAACTAATATTGAATTTTGGACTACTAATTGTTACCTTCTTCATTAATGTATTGCTAACCCCAAACTATATGCTCTGTTTAGGTAATTTCATCTCAGCATAAATTAAGCTTTCTATACGCTTGTTTTTAATAGAAGAAATATGTTACATAAGGTTTTCTTACAGATCAGATAACATATATTTTCTTACTGCATTACATGAATATATTCTATGCTGAAACAATTTACAAATTAGTTAATATATTAAAGATAAACTTTATGGAATTTTGAGAAATATGTGTGATTAATTTCTTGCACAATGTATTCATTTATCAATTCATTTTGTATTAGCAATCCTTAATTAGATATATTTGTTTGCATTGTAAAGCATTTGAAATGCAGTTTATATCAGAGTGAGACATTTTTCCTCAAAATATCAAATTGTTAAAAACTTTTATGATATTACTGTCTTGTTAGTAAAAAAAATAAAAACATTCATTTTTATAATAATGCCTTGTTTATTTTTAAATTATGCTTTTTTTAAATTTATATTTTTTCTTGTATTATTAAATATCTAAATCACAGAGCAGTATACTTTTAGTCTTCTATAATTAAAACAAGTCCTTCTAGAGTGGGGTTTATTTTTTGTTTTGCATTTTAAGTGTGTAGGTTTCTTATCCCTTTCAACAAATAAATAAACAGTTGTTTAAATAAATAAAATTTTAAAAAATAAGGAGGAGAAAAAAAGCCTTTCCTTCGACCACCTCTCTTCCCAGCCAAGTGGTTTACATATTTAAGGAAACTGCTGGGTGTGGGTGGGGTGTGTCCCGGAGAAGTTCCTCTGCCAGGTTTTGATTCTAAAAATAGCAGCAATACATGTGGCAAAAACAAAAACTATAAAAAAACTCCTTAAAACTTGCTCCCTGTCAAAACCACCCACTCACCACCCCAAAATAACCCCCATCATACTTTTCAAGCGAAGGAGATGTAGGGCACTTCCCTTAATTTGGAACCTCCCTGCCAATCCTGTCAGTCTGCCCTTTTCAGTCAACTTGTAACTGAACAGTGGGGGAAAGAGAAAAAAACTGATAAAGAAAATTCACCATTTTTCCCACAATTCTCCTGCTGCTGGAGAAAATTTTACTCTCTACTCTCTAGCAGTTTTCTTCAACAACTTCTGCTGGATAACTGCTCTGTGATCTACTTGTAGATTTGTGATTGTAGTATGAGTGTGTATTGAGATAGAAGTTGTAGAAAGGTTTGTTTATTTCTCTGAAGCAGAGTACAAGTCCTGCATTATAAATATTCCTGGTGTTTCTCCCAGCCTCTTTCTCACTGGATAAATACTTTCTAGTGTACTACTTCTGAATTGTGATTTCAGTTTGTGTTTGTATATTGGAATATAATTTGTTGACTTTTTTCTCCTCTAGCACACACAGCCAACTAAACCGGCTGAGGCCCAGTACGCCAAGCCCAATAAGGTGAGCAAGTCACCGACAGGAACTTCTAAAGGTGTTGATCAATTGGATTCTATGCTTGGTACTTTACAATCGGATATGAGCAAACAAGGTGTCAACACAAGTCCAAAGGGTCATTGCACTGCTTGCAATAAGCCCATTGTTGGTCAGGTAAGTGTTCAAGTTTATTTTAGAAAATATAAAAGTACTGGAAGTGGTCAGCATTGTATTGTAAAGTCAGCATTGCATTGTAAAGTTTTGCTTTTTATATGTTCAAATCAACTGAATTATCTTAAAATAAATTTCTAAGGAAATAAAATAAGATCTAAAATTATTAAGAAATATTTTTTGCAGTCTGATTTATTTTTACATTTTTGGTGAATATATTGTTAATTTTTTAAAATAAACGGAATTATTTGTTTGCTTATTAAATTGACACTTTTAAAGTTTAAAATAAATTGTTGTTTTATAATGCATATTTTTTACTAAAAGCATTCTAAAAAAAATAGAATTTCTAAAATTTTAACTAGCTGTTTGGTTATTGTGAACTAGCTTCCTTTCTGTTTTCTTAAAATAAAAAAACGATATTTCAATTTAAGCAGTAGGTAAAAGCTTGATATCAAGAATTCTGTCATTACACTATTATTTGCAATTTATAATATTGGTTTTTGGTAAATTTTATCAAAAAATCTTTCTTAATTATTTAAAAAGCTGAATGAAAAGGTTTTTGTAAATGAATAATATTTCCTTTGCATCACAAATGATAAAATAAAAAATAAGTTATTTAATGGGGTGGATATGAATTTATTGTTTGTAGAAACTCATTTTGTAGCTTGATTTTTTTCCCTTCTTTTTTTAAAATATTTTTTTTATATATAATGAATGTATATCTCATAATGGTCACATCAAAATGAATTAATATTTTTCTTTTTCTCCTTGATAGGTTGTGACAGCATTGGGTAAAACATGGCACAAAGAACATTTTGTCTGTGGTCATTGCCATCAAGAGCTGGGAACTAAAAACTTTTTTGAAAGAGATGGTGTTCCTTATTGTGAAACAGATTACCACAATATCTTTTCTCCCAAGTGTGCATACTGCAATGCTGCCATTTTAGGAGTGAGTTTTAATCTCTATTCTTCTCTTTAATATTAATCTACAAATATTTTTAAATGATTATTGCAATTTTTATTTCTTAAAAATTGAAAGAACTTTTATTCCAGTCATATTTGTTTCAGTTAAATATAATTATATATATTTTTTAAATCTATTTTCAGAAATGCATTACAGCTCTTGAAAAAACATGGCATCCAGAACATTTCTTTTGCACTCAGTGTGGCAAACAATTTGGGGAGGAAGGCTTCCATGAAAAAGATGGAAAACCTTATTGTCGGGATGATTTCTTGGAAAATTTTGCCCTTAAATGTGCTGGTTGCAATCGACCCATTACAGAAAACTATATTTCTGCTATGAATAGTCAATGGCATCCTGGCTGTTTTGCTTGCAGAGTAAGTTGAGAGGTCTTTTGTGCACATTAACTTCTATGTTTCATAAATTTTCCTTTGTTTAAAAAAAAACAATCAAAACTCAGTAACTCAATAATTTAACAAATGAAAAAGATGCACAGAATGACTGTTTCATTATGTACTATTCAGTTGTAAGTATTAATATTGTTTCAGTCATATGAATATTCTTTCTTTGATAATAAGCAATAGGGATTTAATTAATAAACTAAATATTATAATCATCATTAATTAAAAAAAACTTCAGCAGTTGAATTTTGAATCATATTGAAAAAACGTTTTTCTGAACTGAAAATATTATTTTAGAGGCATTAGTTATTCATTTGTGGAAGTTGAAATATGTATCGTAAAACTATACATTTATAATTTTAAATCTGAAACATGTTATCTGTTTATACTGAATCATTGAATTTAGCATTAATTGAATAAAATATTAGTGTGATATAAAAATGAGAAAAGTTATTGAGATTTGATTTTTTTTCCTCCTTATTTTTATTATTATTGAGATGATTAAAATCATTTGGAACAAAGCAGAATAGTTTTATCCAAAGCACATCATAGATTCTTAAATTATTGTTCAAGCATTTATTTCAGAAATATCACCAAGAAGTTGCTAGGTTGTTTTTTGACTACAACTATATCATCATGCTCTTGAATTTAATAGAGTGAAGGTTTCGTATTTTTCTTTCGTTTATGAATTACATTAACCAAGATTTCAAGCAGATAACATGGGCTTTTTTAAAAAGTTTACAGCACTTAATAAATTCACACAGTATAAACAGTTCACTGTTGAATTCCTTTTTTTAGAACATTTTTGAAGAGTAGTTTTTTTTTGTACTGACCAAGGAATGGATCTTACTAGAAACTTTTTTTGGGTGTGCGTGTTTTTGCATAAACCTTTTTTTGTTTTTGTAATTATTTTTCTTTGCTATAAAATAAATAAAATTTTACTACCCACTAGCTATTGAATGAAAAACTCAATTTTACTGCTTTTATTCCCCTTACTTAAAAATGCTTGAGCTAAAGTGTTATTGAATATGCTAAGCTATTTTGGATTTTGCTCTCCTTGCTAAGATTTGCTGTGTGCAAAATTTTTTATGCTTTTTTTAGTTATTTTGGAAATATTTTTTTAGTCTGTGTGCATAAATTAATCTTTATTTTCACTGCCATTATATAGCAAGAAAAGAATGAGGCTTGAGCAGAATTCCCTGTATAAAGTGAGAATCTATTTCTTTTAGCATGTATGAAAAGCTTTTACAGTTTCATTGAAAAAGTAATCCTCATATTTGAGAATAATGGTATCATCAGACAACCAGATTAACCACTAATAGTGCATCATGTATTATTACAATGGAGGTAAAACAGAAATTTATTTTCTAAAAAGAAATTAAAGTTATGAAGTTTGTAATGATTAAAAATCATGTGTTAATTCACCTGTCTTATTTTTATGGAAGCAAGTTGTGTGTGAGACTGACTAATTTTTTACATTCCTTGTTAATTTGGTAAATAGTTATAATTGATTTTGTAAGGTAAGGAAAAAATTGTAGAGATGCCTGTAATGTTTGCTTGCATGCTATAATAGTTTTTACCTTTCTTAGAATTTAATGTGTGTTTCTGAAACTAATTATTAGTGAAATTAACCATTTGTTATATGTATACTTGCCAACAAAATAAATTGCCAAAACGTTTTAATTCTTATACAAATGATAGAAGTGTATAAGCAAAAAGCATATATTGCATGTAATCAAAAAGAATGCGTTTACTTCAAAACAAACAAAAAAAAAGCTCGCTATTTATATTATGTTTTAAAAAAAAGAGAAAATTTTGATATCTTATATATTATCAGTCATATTTTTACTACACTTTTTACGTACTTAAGGCAACTTATTCAGTAAAATATTCCAATAGTTGATTAGAAAGAGAAGAAAAATCTATCATTTATTTCGTATGACACAAATTAATATTCAATTTTTTTCACTAAAAACTGAAATTGAGATTATTAGTTAAAGCATTGGTACTGATAGTTGATATTTGCTAAATTTTCAAGTAAAACTGAAAACAATTATAATGGGAAATATCACAGGGCTATTCTGTAATGAGTCATAAATTATAATGGGCTGCCAAGTTTAAGTTTTTGCCATGACTGCTTATTTAGTTTTTCAGAATTCCCCAATACTGTATCTTAAATGAGCAAAAGGGCAACTCAGTGTGATCTGGGCTATTTTTAATATTTATATAAAGCATTAAATACAACATTAACTAAAAAGTTCCCTTGAGTATTTGGCATTTTATTGTGAAACAAATACAAAAAGACATGCGAACTACATATGCTTCGCAGCATCATGCTGTAAAATAAATAAATAAATAAATGCAACTTAAGTGCAACTTGCATAGCAGTTAATGTATATCTGGGATAGCTTAGAAGTCTTCAATTATATCTTTTAATCTTTCTCGTGCTTTTAGTCTATCAAGTCAGTGGAAGAAGTCATGATATTTATAATGTTTAATAGAATTAATCTTAAAACATAAAAATCCATTTAATATTTATCTTTATAAAAACTACCTTCCATGGAAAAAATGAAATATCTTCCTAAATAAATATACTGATAGCTACAATTAATTATTCCTAATAATCAAATTGTTTATCTTTTTATCTTCTTTCTTGTAGCTTTATTTTACTGTTTTTGTTTTGTTTTTTAAATTTCGAAAAAACTCTCATTAAAAAAGTCTGCAGTTTACGACTCTCTTTAAATAGATGCTGTATGTCAAAATTAATTAAATAAAAAAATATTTTTTAAGACTTACATTTATGGTCATTAATAAAATATTTTTTTTTTAAATTAATATCGAAAATTCTTGTTTCAACCTTCTTAAATATTTTGGAAAGACAATGTATTATGAGTTAACCCTTGCTCTGTACTGAATAGAATCGAATACATATTTTGGAAAAATACTTCTTCTCATTAACTGATTTCTTTGAAATGTGACGCTGGTCCACAATATTATTGTAAGGATTGCATAAAAATCACAATTAAGTGTGCAGATTATGCATCTATTTAATCATCTAATTTTGGTTTTCAGTAGCTCACAAAGACAGGAATAGACATATTGATTAATAACCAACCAAGTGGTGGACTTGGTCCAAAATGTGATACAGATCTACAAGTCTGGTGATAAAATCATCCATCTAATTTATTGCATTTTTAAATTGTTGTGTTAACATGCTCACAGAAAGACTTCTCATTTGATGGATCTTGTCCAATTTTGATAAAGATCTAAAACTTGTAGTGAAAAGACCAAATATTAGTTATAAACCTTTCAACTGGCTACATTGTTAAATTACCTTGATCACAGACAGAGGAGACATAGTTTGTGATCTCAGACATGGAATTGTCTACAATTTGGAGATTTTCCAAAATTTTGAAATCGAATTTCTTTATAATTACATTACTTTCTCTTTTTAATACAGAGAGTGCTATTTAATGTTATCTGGCGCTTTTTGATCCTGAATTGACTGATTCAAATGCATACAAAAATATTCATTTATTTTGATAGTTGCATCTTTTTATACCGGTGTTGAAATGGGAAATTGAAGGGGCCTTCATTTTCATCCACCATTAACATTTGTAAATTTCTTCGCTGCTCATTATAATGAAACATATGCGAATCATTTTCCCTGGAATGAAATTCATATTCTTTAACTTTTTCTACAGTGTTGGTTTAATAGCATACAACAATGCTAACTGGCTAAAAATCTTTTGTACAGCCATAAAACGTTATTGCTTACAATTGAATTATGAAAGTTAAATGGTTAAAAATTGAACTGATTTGAATTTAGAGACAAAATTGATAAGCAATGTAGGGTAAAGACAAAATTCTGAACAGATATGAAATGGATGAATGCCATAGTGATTAGCAGTTTGAAATTTCACAGACTCTGATTGCAAAGTTTTGAATAATTGCTTGTTGTTTTGTTTTGTGAGCAAAACCAAACCATAAAAGCTGATGATTCTGACAGGGATGAATTTGCTGAAAAAAACTTCCAGACGAATACCGAAATCAGACAAGCGTTTATTAATTTAAAACCATCGCAACATCGTTCAACGAATTAAAAAAAAAGGGGGGGTGCGATTAATATATAAGTGAACTGTTAGGGAATAATTGTTGATAATGAACAATTCTATATTATTATTATTTAATTCGATATTATTATCAATCGGTTAATGTTATCAAAATTATTAAGCCCCGAAGTGGTCACAATAAGTGGCATTTACTTTACTTTGCAGATAATAAAGTAAAAAATAATGATTATTAATTATAATTAAAAATAATAATTATTGATTTGTTATTTACAAAATATTACTAAAAAACATAAATGATTTAAATGGCCATACATTACAAATTCAAATCGTATCAAGACGTGTTGATTGATTAAAATTAAAATAAAATAAAATAATGAGAAAAAGAAGGGAAAAATTAGTCTGATAGTAATACTAAAAGCAGTCAATTTAGATAATTAAAAAAAAAAAAAAGACATAGCAGTTTACAAATTTTGGTTATCAAGGAAAGATAATATGTTTTGTTTTGGAAGTCACAGAATTTTGTTAAAATATACCAAATGAGAAATTTCAATATGCAAAAAATACGTTTATTTTAAATCTCTTCTAAGCCAATATTGCTCAGTTACTTGGAAATGTGCTTATAAAAACTTTGCCAGGTGTTCTTTTAAGATACTTGCAGCATCTCTATTAAATTAAGGTCTTTTGGAGTTGACCTTGTTATGAGAATTTTAAAAGATCACGCTTTTCTTGTCGTGGCAACCGTGGTGTAATGACTTCGTGGCATATTTAGAGTAGAAATAGTTACATAGGGTCGGGCTGTTCTTGAAATTTCTTGGCTTCTGTTATTCCATTTCTGTTCATCTGGATTTTTGTTTATAATCGGTTATAATTATCTCTCCTTTTTCTAGAATAGCCATGAATAAGAATTTATTTTACAAACTCTTCTTCCGCTAAGACCAATAAGCATTTAATTTTTTTTTTTTTTTTTTTTTTTTTTTTTTTTTTTGATGTAGAGGGTATTCAGTTCTCTTTCGACCCTTTCTTACTTAGTGGTCATCTAGAATAAGATACTTTCTTAAATTACCTTTTTGGAGAGGATCTTCAACCGCAAGATCAGTTAATTTAGAAATTTAGATGATTTGTTTAAATGTGTTCTGATCAAATATGAAATGTATGTCTTCAAACAAATCAGTTTAATATATTTGATTATTAATTATTAATATAATTTAAAAGATTACTCTTTTTTTTTAATTCACTATAAATCGGCAGGTTTATATTTTATTTTGAAATATATATATATCATTATTATGTACAATAAATTGAAATAATGAACAACTTTTATTATGTGTAATGATATGCAGTATAATTGTATTTCACATTGTTATGGACTGTATATCAAATATTCACTTCTGTCTGGTTTGGACAGTTCTTGAAAGCGAATGGGCTAGGAGGAAAATTAATTTGACCCTTTTCTAAGGTCGATATTCATTAAAAAATATTCGTGACGCTTTTTTTTTTTTTTTTAATCTATATGAGACCCTTGAAAAGGCAAAAATATGCAAACAAAATGCATGACAAAATACATTGGTATACACTTGCACATTCTAGTAAGACTACATGCTTTGTTCCATTATTGCATGTGATTTTTCTAGTTGAATTCCACTTTAAACATAGTTGTGTCTTAATAAGTTGTCTTTCGTCAACAAGATTTTTGTTATTGAAAAGACACTCTATAAACAAAACTCGCACCAAAAAGTTAAATCTTCGTATTTTTGTTCCGCTGAATAGCAGTTTCCTAAAATGGTACTATCATTACTTGGCAGCCATATAGTGGTCTTGGCTGTTGCAACTGTTTACTCTGTTCTTTAAATTGGTTCTAAAAGGGAAGGCATTTACTCAATTATATCTAATTATGTATGATAGCGAGGGAATGTCTGCCAGTTTCAGTTGTTGGCTTTCTTATTTGATAATAGTATTCCTGCGTCGATGTTCAAAAATTTCTGAAAAGAACTTAAGAGTCTACAAAAATTTCTCATTGTTACTATTTTATTTAAAGCTGTATTTCATCGATGTTAGACGCAGTTGTTCAGGTACTGAGAAATATTTTTATTGATAATGCAGAATGTATATTGTTGAATTGGCATTAAATGCAGTCTTAATTCTTCTGCCGGGCATCTAGACGAATTTACAATTTTAGTCTTATGAAAATTTTAAAATTAAAATAACCAGATTAATAATAAAACTTCAGAAATTGTCTCGAATTTCCTGCCATGTTTAGCAAAGCAAGCTTTGATAAGGTGTAACGTAGGTTATGAACAGAAAGACATAAATTTAACTTACAAAAGATAGCAATGGGCTTCAATTTGCGGATACTTCACAAATCAAATTCAATCTTTGTTGTGCATAAACAAGTAATTAGCTCTAAGGAACGTAATTGCAGCTTTCAAAAAATTTTAACTAATTGTGTGAGCTCATCAAAATAATTTGAAACACATATCAAATAATCACTTTACGACCAAACTAAGTTAAACTTCTCCACTGTTTCCTTTAAGGTAGATATCACTCTTTCCACTGCAATATTTACTAGATTTTTTTTTTTTTTCTTTGAGAATCTTCGCTTTGTTTGCGAATTAAACCTTATGTGGTACTTGGAGATCACCGTGCTGATTTTGCTGATAAATATTTAACGTTAGTATTATCATTATTGGTGTAGACATTTGTTTCGGTATTCGACCTTAGTTCATTATTAGAATAGACGTGATAAATGATGTGGAGCGTGTGAAATATAATGTATGCCAGATTTATATCATAACCATTATTTTAAATATACTGTTTCCTTATACACATTATCAGTAAGTGATGTTTAAAACTAAATTTTATTCATCTGTTTTAGTTATTTTTTATTCATTACAATCATATTTGTTACACTATATAACTAGCTAATTTAATGATACATTACATAATTTTCTCCTTACTGTCAGCTGATAAACATTGCGCCAGTCTAACCCTTCAATTATCAAATTATATGATTCTACCACACGTACTGTAAATATGCGGGATATATATATATATATATATATATATATATATATATATATATATATATATATACGAAAGTGACTGCTGAATTTTCCGAAAATATTCACTTACTCTTTTTCGGAATCCATGGGATTTAAATTCCCTCTTGTCTGGTAATAGTTAATTGTGAACTGATGTAGCCTAGCAGTGATTATAATGCGCATAAACCTGATAGGATGTATTCAAAATGCATTACCGTGGAAGGTTGCCTGAAGTAAAATTCCTTTTTTTAAAGAAAATTTTCTCATATATGGGAAAATTCTATTATCCTTTGCAATCAGAGTTCGTATTTCAAACTATTTCCCTGCAGCAATAGACGGCAGGTTTTTTTAACAGTTATTAAAAAAAAATTTTACGATTATCACAGGAAATTTTTTCCAGTTTATAAATGATTATTTAAAAATATCTCGATGTTAAAAATAAATTTGCAATTAAGGCAATGGCGATATTATGAAATTTTTATGCAAAATTTTCTTTAGTTGATGAAGTTAAGTTTAAAAAAAATATCCAAAATAACTATAATAGATTACTAGTTTACATTATTAAAAAATATATAAACATATGACTTTGGTGTTATTGATAGTCTGATCAGGGTTCGGATTCTAATCGACTTCATGACAAAAAAAAAAAACTGTCTCCTCTTGAATTTTTGTAGTATTGAGATTATAATTGTCATTCAAATAAAAGAAAATGAAACGCTGGAAAATAATTTTTTTATTGTTAAATCAGTAAATAAATATAAAAATTGGGCCTTCAAAAAAAATATTTTTTTTTATTATGTATCATCCGGGCTTTTGATGCACTGTTGAACTTTTTTTCATTTTGCAGAATTAATTTTAATTTAAAAGTGGTGGAAATGAATGAAATTTGATTCTTCGATAAATGAAAAGCATTTCCTAACGAAACGAATTATCTTAATTTCAATATTAGATATAATGTTTAGACAAAGATTTTATTCCTTTTCCCCCTTCAGTTTTTCTTTTGATGCAATAAGAACTATGCGCTGGCGAGAGTTAGGTAGTTTTCTCATGCATGGCAATAAATGTAAATTCAATGCTGGATCGTCGAGCTGTGATGATGATTTTTAAAATGCTGCTAGTCTCGTTTGTAAAAATGAACACAAAGTTCAAGAAATTAATTTTTATTATTAAAAAAAGTTGATTTTTTTTATATGGGTGGAGATTAAAGGAATAATTTATAGAGTTAATGAAAATTTTAATAATTTATTGCTTTTTTTTTTTCTTTTTCTCTCTCAAGTACCATAAATAATGTCTTCTTTGTTCTAAAGTCAGTTTACTAATCAGTGCGGTATATTTGTGAAATAAAGCAGTTCTTGGCATATATTTCTCTCTTCAATCATTTCTCTCTTCAAGAGAAAATGGCATATATCATTTTCTCTTAGATCAAAATCAAATGCAGTTCAAGTAGTCCCTTTTCATGAATTTATCTTGTACGGAAATCTTTGCACTTGCACAACAGAAGAGTGAGTCAGGATATATCGCATTCTTAATGCCGTTAAGTACCCATTCTATGATAAAAATGGCATTTAGAAGTTATGAATACCTGCGATCTACATTTGACTCAAATGTAAACTTCAAGCATTTTGAGTTACTATCCATAAACTGCTACTTTTAACTTGCAATTGATATTTTGTAATTTTTTCAGCTATAAAATTGTTCTTCTGATCACTGAATGCCAATTTTATTTTCTAAATACGGAGATCAATATAATTTATTTGTTGTAAATGTATATCTAAATGCTGTAACCTACTTATATTTCTGATGTTGTTGAAATGGTATCCTGTGTTCTGATGCTTGAAAGGGTACTTAATTTTAAGTATTCGCAATGTCAAATTTTCAAAACAATCTATATTATTATTACTACTAATAATAAAAATAAATATAATCATAATAATTTAAAAAATATAAAAATAATAATTTTTTTCTGATTTTTAGTGGATTTTTTTCTTTCGATTTTTAATTAATTTCTCGATGAGAAAGCGACTTGCATGATGCCATCTGTCGGCAATTAAAGATTTTAATTTATTGCAAATTTTGCACCGAAGAGATAGACAAAGCAGAAAGCGACTTAATAAAAATGTGTTAAAATAGGATTTATCTTGTAGTCTTGGTAAATACGAATAACACAGTTTGAAAATGGCCGAAATCCCCGAAAATTATGGAGCATAGTAAAAACGTGCAATATATATATATATATATATATATATATATATATATATATATACTAGCCGCCTTTGGCGACCAGCTGGTTCGCCAATCTTAATGTTCGTTAAAATTTTAATAATTAAATATTTTATGCAATTCCTACTTTAATAGCTTCTTCATCAAAATATTTTAAAACTTCAAATTTTGATAGTCATATAATTCATAATATTATCAATGCCTTCAGTCATAACGTAATATGTATCTCTCTAATTTTCTGTTAGTTCCTTGTTAGTTAGTTCTAGTTAGTTAGTTAATTTATACTATAAATTAAAGTGGAAAGAATTCATCTGCAATTAATATAATAATATTTTTTACTGAAACAAAAAAAAATTTTTTTATAATATGATTACTGAAAATAGAGTCACTGAGCATTTAAAATTTATGGGCACTAAAGAATATCTTTCCTAATTTATGTAATATTTCAAGAATTTGTAAACAAAATATTCTCAGATTCATTATGACCAGAACGATTAATTAACAATGTTTCATTTTAAATGCATCAAACACTAAGAAAATAAAACGAATCGTTTAAAATAATCGGTTGAAAACAGGTTAAAAAAAACTAAAAAACCGATGTACTTAAAATTATAAGCGTATACAAAAAATATATAACTAACATAAATGCAATTTAATTACAAAAACATGCAACTAACCTAAAAATAATTTAAATCATCCGTTGATAATGGTTGTCATGTCAACAATCAGAACACAATGCGCATGCGTGAATTTTCAACGCCAGTTATGGTAACGCAAATGCTTGAGTTTATCTACGCCAGTTGGGGTAACGCTATGCAGATTAGAAATTTTTAATTTCCTTCATTCTGTTTTATTTTAATTCAAAAGTACTTATGAATGAATCTGAAAGATCGATTAATTAACAATGTTTAATTTTAAATGCATCAAACATTAAGAAAATAAATAGAATCGTTTCAAATAATCAGCCGAAAAATCTTAAGCCTAGCCTCATGACTGTTGGGAAAAAAACTGAAGCCTTACTCATTTGGCGGTGGGGAAAATTAAAAGATTTTTTTGGCGGGAAAGTTAGTTTTTAATTAATAATTAAAATTCTAATTAAAAATTCAAAAAAAGGGCTATCCTATCTTTTAAGTTAGATCAAACTGCACACGGTGTGCAAATTTGATTAAAATCGGTTAAGTAGTTTAGGAGTCCATCGCGGACAAATAACGTGACACGTAATTTATATATATTAAGATATATATATATATAATATCATTTTAAATTTGGTAAATCAAGAAATAATATATTTTATATTAGGAGTTTTTAAATGATATTCCTTTATCCTAAAAATCAATTAGGAAACTTAGATTTACGCGAATAGTTCTATTCATTCTCCTTACAGTTTCAAGATTGTAATTACGAAATAGATAATTTTTTGAAATTATTAATTACAAAATGAATCTGCCCTTCTTGTTATACACCTCTTAATAAACATCATTAGTTACACGAAATTTATCCAGCACACATAAATTCGGTTCCGTATTTTGTGTAGCATAATGTCATTCATTTTCCGTATCTTTTTTTTTATCCGACATCTTTAAAACAACCCTACAATATACACATTATGCATCCCCTCCTTTTTTTTTTTTTTTTTTTTTTTGTAATTCGAAAACTTCTGTTAGCATATTTTATCAGTTTTTGTAATTTTTGAGATTTTGAAAGACATTTTGGATATCCTTTATCGAAAATGATCCAGAAAAAGGATAACGTTAAATAGAATTCAGTAGCATGTAGGGAAGCAAAATTTATATATTTTTCAGTCATAAACATGGAATATATATATAATATATTCTTTACAAAAACTCGGAATAGTAGCTGAGATAATGCTTAAGAAAGTTTAGAAGATGGGGGAAGACATTTATTAACAAACTTGTTGACGATGAAAGCATTATTTAATACGTATTATGATATATTTTCAATAAAAATTATTATAATAAATATATTTTTGAAATATATAATAGTTTGCTTTAACAATTATTTTGATTTTGGATCGCATAAATAAAAGTTTCAGTCAAATGTTGCTAAAAAATACGCGTTTCCCTGTGAGTTTTTTCGGAAATTTTTATATATATAATCCACTAGTATCTAATTCCTAAAGAAGATGTAATTTTGGATAATGTGTTTCGAAATTTCATATCAGCCGTTTGGATTCTGTTGTTATATATTTTAGTCCTTAATTTTTCTCAAACTGTTCCTTAACGTAATTTAAATGATAATAATAATCTGTTGTGTAACTCCCGATTAATCGAATTCTTATTTAATATCTATTAACATGATAGTGGCATATTATCTATAAATTGCGACATACAAAATTATTAACATCATGCAAAACGTTTATAAGGACAGATTATTGGATTTAGGTTTGGATATTTTGATGTTTCAAACCTCTCTGAATCCAAAAGCAGTTATATTTTTTTCAATTATGTCTGTCTAACTGCGAATGATTTGAATTAAATGGATGAAGTTTGGTATATGGATTGAATAATCAATTTGTAGATTTCTGTCACATTTTGAACGAAATCCATCTACGGAAATTTTGTCAGTTCAGCTTCCCAGTACAAATGAACACGACTTGAAAACCGAAAGAATTGGATAAGTGAAATTTGAAGTGAAAATTAAACATCTAAAATGAAGATTAAAAGAAGTATGAAATTTGGAACAAGGTCCGTCGATGAGTTGAGCATCTGTCAATCTGTGCTTTTGCCTGCATGTAAATGGAATTACTTAGAAACATTATGATTTAAATAAATGAAATTCGATGTATAATTTTGTGACTACAGTTGACTTTGTCTGTGTTAATTGCCTTTTCATTAAAAAAAATTAAATTCGTCTCTAACCATCCAAATTTTAAAGCAATCTTTTGGTTATAAAAACAGGGGTAGGTAGTTGAAATGTAATGTGTTATTGCAGTTCTATGTCAACCAGTCGTTCGAAAAACATATTCAGTGTTGTGGTATTTGTGTATTAACCGCATGCGAGCGATTTACCGCCGAAAATCATATGCTAGATTCTCTCTATAGATAGATATTTTGAAATTATTGTCAACCAGTGCCATGTAATTACTACATAATTGCCAGTTTTCTTTATCATATTAATAAGCGCACAACTCTAATGTTTGAAACTCTAAAAATAGGAATCTGAGCATTCATGGTTTTACCGAAGGTCCGCAATTTTATGAAGGTGGGGGTGGGGGGTATATAACATTTTCATTAGAATGTATGCCAAAAACGTTTTGGAGAGGTTTCATTGTCTCCGGTTTTATGTTAGTAATTTATTTCGTATGCTATCGATTCCCATATTACGGTATTATGAAAATACCGTATTATTTAGTAATTATTTGTATTTTTATTAGGAAATGCCATCGAAGAATCGTTAGGAAATATGAGCTGTTTTGTCATTCATAAATATTTTACGAAAAAAAAATTAAATAAAAAGTTGTGGGCTTATGTGCAGACATGAATAAATTTAGTTGAAAATATATTCTTGTACTTGATATGAAATACACTATCTGCCAATAAGTAATTGGGCACCTGTGATAAGAGAGAGAAACACAATAGTTGGTGGAGCTTCCACCTGATGCAATTATAGATTTTTACCCACGAGGGCATACTTTCCACAAGTGTTTGGAGGATGAACAGCGGTCTTTTCTTCCACTCGGCTTGGAGAAGACATGCAAGTGCTTTCAACGATTTTGGACTATTGCTGCACCCTTTAATTCGGCGATCCAACTCGTCCCAGAGAGTTTCTATAGGATTCAACTCTGGTCTGTGGGCAGGCCAATCCAGTCGGTTCACCCCATTGTCTTCATACCAATCTATAGTGGACCTCGTAACATGACAAGTGGCATTGTCCTCTTAGAAACAACAATGATCCAACCCGTAAAATTGCCACAGCGTAGAATACACATTGTTTTCTAGAATAGTAAAGTAGGAATCGGCGTTGAATTTACCAGGAATTGGGATCAAGAGTCCCAGTCTATACCACGAGAAACACCCTCAGACTATAATTCCACCTCTGCCAAACTTTAATGTAGGCACAATGCATTCTAGCAATAGGCGTTCTCCATGCATAGGCCAAACCTAGACTGCCATCCGATTGGTAGAGATTGAACTATGATTCATCACTTCAGAGAACCTGTTTCCACTCATCTATGGTCCAATTTCGACGTGCCTTCCATTACCTCAGCCGAGCAGCGCCTTTGTATTTTGTAATCAAAAGCTTATGGGTGGCAGCACGACCATAGAAACCAAGCAAATGTGCTTACTTGTGGATGCTATTTATCGAAGCAACAGTCTCGATTCACATGCTTGTCGGAACTCCCGGAGCTATCGGTTTGGTGCGGTTTTTCCTAATTTCTTTGAACAACACTCGACGGTCTCTATCTCTTAGTTTCGTGGGTCTGCAGTGTCGAAGCACATTCTGACAATCACCAGAACTTTTCTTCCACTTCTTAATCGCCAAAGCTACTATCTAATTTGGAATGTTTAACTCACTAGATATCTTCATGTCCTTTAAAGATCGGCCTTTTCTATGGTATCTGACAGCTACGCCTTTCTCGAAGTCAGACAGTTCTGAATTTCAAGGCATCTTGCATGAAACTAATGCCAATGCTGTTTCCTACACGATATTTAAGTACAGAAGGCGCGACGTAGATCAGGATTGCAGATATCCTCATTTGCATGGGTGCCCAAATACTTATTGATAGATCCTGTTAAATAATCTATCTTGTACAGTCTAATACAATCAGCTTGATAGGCTCTTAAATATTTTATCTTTGAAAAGAAATGAAATTCTGCTATCAAACTGAGTTCGATTTTTTTTTCTTTCACGTTGTTTTTATTTCGATTATATAGTGCAAATACAGTCATAATATTATTGTGTATAAAAAAAAAAAATCTTCATACTAGCTGCATTTGGTGACCAGCTTGTTCGCTCAGATTATTGAATTTGGGGGCTGTTAAATAGTTATGTGAAATGCGTATTTTTTTAAAAAAAATTACGGTGTTATTTGATAAGATAGAAAAACATATCTTGAATCAAATAAATCATAACAAATTATAATGCGTGCAGTTAAGAACTGTATATACTACGAAATACAGAAATAAAAATTCTACTTCGGAAATAATGTCCAAAACAAACACTTTAAAAAAAAAAATCTTAATTTTAACATTGGCGAAAGCACACAATTGAATGGTTTGATAGGTGAGTTTGAATTTGACACTATTAAAAATTGACTATTATGAATTGTGTATTACATATAAAAAATGTATTAAAAGGAAAGAAAACCCTGATCTGAAATGAAATTAATATCATTAAAAAGGTATTTTTTGGGTTTTAAGATGATACGAAAACCACTTTTGTGTGATAATTTCAGAAGATACGGGCATCAATTTTATTAGTCAAGCGATTCCATTCCATAGCAATTACCCATCTAGCCATAGATAAGCCTATTTTCGCGCTCGATTAAACTATGATGCATATTTCTTGATTTCTCTTACACCATCTTACCTTTCAATGAATAGAGTTTTTGGTGAGCCTTATTCAGAGCATTTGTAATAGTATTTTTCAGTTTGATTAATTAGGGAAGCGTTGAATTAAATGCAGCTGCAAAAACGTTCATTAAAGTGGCTTGAAATGTTCACATTGTGCTTTGTATATTTTTTACTGTTGCCATTCGACAATATGCAATAAGAACGATTTCTGTACTACGTACGTTAACGTTATATATAATAAAAATGTATACAAAGTGCATCTTTTGTGATAAAAGTTTAATATTTCGAAAAAAATATATAAAAAATTGACAAAATGCGAAAAAATCAAATTTGCCTTTAATTACATTCTAATTATATTATGAAGGAAAGTAAAAATTTAAAAATGTTTTCATAATGATGATATTATTATAATTTATCTTTTTTATAATAGATTAGATTCATTAGTTTACTTTAGATCGTTGGAATTCGTTGCATTTTTTTTTTTTTTTTTTCTAATCTTGAAACGTTTTTTAGATGTCTTGTTAGGCATCTCTCGGCATTTTTTTCATTTTTCTTGTTATCTTTTTTGATTTTACAACTGATTTATTTTCACTCAAAGGAAGTTAATAATTCCTTTTGCACTTAAACAGGAAAACAATAAAGTTAACCTTACAGTGCCTCATGTAGCCATTTAGCTACACGTACATCATTTATTAGTTTCACATGACTAAGCGCAACAACGAGAGTCCTTTCCCAACAATTCTTTTTTAAATGTTTTTTTATAAGCATTTGTAGATAAGGTCTATATAGGTAACAGCAATACTTGAATTAGATTTAAACTGGAAACTTGGAAAAATACCAAGACGACTGTTGTATGAATAATTCTACCATTAAAAATACTTCCCTTTTTTTTTTAATTCTAAAAATATAGTTTTAAAAAAAATGAACTTTTATTTTTATTGTAGAAATGTTATGTGATTTGTGTCACTGGGATATTGCTTAATTCATAATGTAGCCACTTGACACATCTTACTTTTTTTAATTTCTAGAATAAAATAATGTAACATTTTTCCCCCCATAATTTTCTTAAATTATATGCAACTATATAAAACACATATTTTTTGTAAAATAAAAAAAAAATCATGTATTCTAAGGTTAAATAAAATTTATATTGCAGATTTGAGTTTATTGCCATGTTGAAAGCTATATTCATGCTATGAAACGTTTTATATCGACTGCTTCAGAAATTTACAGTTGACATTTTATCTCAATGAGTGAGCCTGAATTCATTTTCCGATGTTCATTACACTTGCGAATACTGCTGTTTGATTTTTTTTTCAAGAACCATTGCCACTAAAATAAATATTCTGACGATCGCCCGTAATAACATTTTTAGAATAGGAATTTTTTTCCCGTCACTCGAATTCAGACAGATTGAAAATTACTTATAGACATTTTTTTTCCTCAATATAGTTGAATTTTCCAATAAATAATGCAAATAGTACCCTGAAAGTTTTAGCTAGCTTTTCTTTCTGTGTTACTCATACTTTAGTGGAACTTTAAAATCATACTCAGATTTGATCTAATATATATATATATATATATATATATATATATATATATATATATATATATATATATATATATATAGTTATAGTGATATAAATAAAATGAAAAAAATAAATGAAACGCATTAAAAGTTTACATGCTTTTTCTTACGTGCTACGAAACATAATGAAAGTATATGTGAACATTTTGTTACAGTTAATTAAAAAAATTTTTACTAATTAGAAACATAATTCCCATATTGGAAAAGATTAATTATCTTACATGCTGTCATTCTCATTAAATAAAAGAATTATTGATCTTCCGGTGTAATTTTATTTATTTCCTTCCAAGTTACCTCTTACAATATTTAAGTAAAAATTTTGCATTATTTTTTTAATTTATAACGTGCGGGAAAAATTAGCTATCGATAGAATTTAGAAACTAAATGTAATTTTTCGACAAATTCAGAGATTTAACAATCGTTTGGGATGAATGATATTTTTATTTAAATTTAAATTAAGGTTGAAAAGATTTCGTATAATTATTATTATATTATGTATGGTTTGCTTTTTAATGTGTTCTATTTTCGTGTGCTTTGGCATTCCTTCAAATAATAGTATTCATCCCCCCCCCTCCACTTTTTCTCATTTGTCATTTACCGAACAACCGACAATAGTTGATCTTATCTGGTAATAATAATATTTGTTATGCTGTAATTTTCTGATTGTTCGATAATTTTTCACTAATAAAATACTTGGAATGTTTTTTTATTTCAACTGGCATCAAGTACATTATCTGGCATCACACCATACGTAAAATTTATATTGAGGATGTTCTTGACTCGATTTTTTCATTTACTTCTATATAAAAATTTTATTTATTACGTATGGCGGATAGTGATTGGGACAAAGTATAATGTAAACAATATTCTTTTGATTGGCGTTCATAGAAGTAACCCTAAATACATACATTGTTATAATATAAAGTAGGCCTAATAAATTTGTATTAATTTTATGCGGAAGATTTAAATGTATCAAAATGTTATAAAAAAACGTGAATATTACTTAGCTTTGTGCCATATTATTTATAAATTTAAAAAAAAGCCTATTAACTAAAATTCTATTTAATATTTTCATTCATAATGATTGGCAACACGCCTATTAAACAGATTCTTTGCAAATGTGCTCTTTGTTATATTCTACTACACGGGCAATTTGATTTTACAGCCAGACGGTGCTGCGCTCACCAACTTCTTAGAGGATCAAATAACATTTTCAAGGGTTTCAGTGTCAAGTTTATTCTTGAAAGTGTATTTTTAAATGTCACTAGAGCTTTCGACAAAATGCGACATAATGGCCTAATCAAATTGATATTAATTAATTTTTTTTTTTTTGCTGTTTCAATTCATGACTAAGAATTTTAAAAAAATAAAGTATTTTAAATAAATTTTCGAAGTAAAATTCTATCCGGAATTGCTATTATCAGAGCAGAAACACTATTGAGAAGTTCTAGTAACTCATTTGACTCAGTTTCTTTTAAAATCTGTTTTTTAGACCATCCATGGACAATATCACCAATTATAATGTGCAATTCAACCTCAATAAGTAGTGTTATGACGTGTTGTTATTAACAGCGAGGAAATGCAGACTATACTCTTTTGGAAAAGACATTCCAGCAAACCAATTTAGGAGGTAATCATCTTCAACGACCATCTTAAGAGTGAGTGATGCTTAAGAGTTTTGATCAGCAGCAAATTTTCCTTCAATAAAATGACACTTACATTGCTAATTAATTTTGGAACAAAGTTCTATTTAACTTTTCTCCTCACTGGTAGATATTCCCTCCTCATTCCCTTTAAGACACGAAGTTCTGCGATAAAGGTAGATGTATCATCTTATTTGGACATAGATGCTACTCAAAGCTGAGAGCTTGGAGTAGAAACACACAGAGGAAAAAAATTGAAATACCGTAGAATGAAAATCTCCATATCATCACAAATGTGTTATGGTACCTGAAAAATAATGGTATAATGACTTGACAACGATTAAAATTAAGATTACATCTAAAAGCCATCTAGGAATTTCTTCAACCAAATAATTCTTAACCCAATAATCAGCTGAAGAGCATTCTTCATCTACAATGCAGAAAAAGATGCCTGCCCATATACAAATATCAAATGGTCCCTTCCATTTAAACCATCTCAATCGAACAATTTGAGCCGAATTCTTTTATTTCAAATATTTTATTGCAACGCCGAAATTAGTCGAAACTTTTTCCTGCTTAAAAGCTTAAATACCTTCTATATGAATGCTTAAAATGTATTAGCTTAATTTCTGAAGATCACTAAGTAATTTGACCCCAAAAATTCATGAGATAAACGTTTTAGATTTATCCGAGTCCTGAAACGAAAATGAAATTCGATCGTATGTAAATATAATACTATTATTTAAAAGCTCAACATGTTAGATGGAATAAATTTAGTGTAGTATACTAAAAGTGTATATTTTTATTAAATTTGGGGCCAAATCTGCCTGCGGCAAGTGACACACTTTTAATGCATATTTTATATTCTGGCTGCTTTATGAATCTACAGAATAACTATTTATATATAAAAACTTTAAACTTTTTTATATTTACATATTTATATATAAAAAAAAGTTTTTTAATATGCGTAATGTCTCTCCGTTCAAGGAATGTATGATCGTAGAATCTATACATTCTAAAAATTACAGAATTGTTGCTTTCACCACCACGACATCTATATCACCTTTCGTGTTGTACTTTTTCTATGAAAATTTCCAGAAGATCTTGAATATGTGCCTCCATTTTCAACATCATTTCAACTATGGTTTGTTCTGCCTTTGATTTGTCGTATGTGTACATAAAATGGCATGGTTTATATTAAGACAGTGAAGAAAGTCATACAGCTGGATCTTAGTCCTTTGTCGAATCATAACCGGCTTTCTATTTTGCGAGGTTGTACTATAGAGATTTACCACTACATACTATGCCACTAGACTTTAGTGATTATCATTACTCACTATGCCAACTGACCGTCCGGAATTTAATAATTTTTTTTCAGCTTGAAAGAGCTATTACTACTTGTTCTTTTTTAATTTTTCTGTTTTTCTGTTTTTTTTTTTTTTTTTTTTTTTTTGCGCAACAAACTTTTTAAAAATTGTTGTTTTGTTCTTGTCCGTATCGTAGCATTTTTTGAAACTCTTAAAAGGGAATGTCTGTTCCTCACAAATCTCTCCACTTTGATTGTTCGAGTCCAAAATTTGTACAGATTTTTGTCTTTGATGACAAGACTGGGCACTATTAGTAATTTCTTTTATATAGCTTGAAGTGTTTCTGAATGAATGCTTTCAAATAATTTCAGACAAATCAATAGACATTCAAAATTTCTTGGGCTTTGATCCGAAATTTGATATACCTAAACAATTCAGGTTATGAAATTGAAGGCCCAATTTCATTTATTAATCTTAAATAATTCCCATCTTGTGTTTTCAGTATTCTTCGGCTTAATCATGTCGAAAAACTTAAAGATTAAAATGAGGGGGAAAAATTATAGAATTTTATTTTGAAATTCTTTTTGCTATAGTGACAAAGTATGTAGTACATATTGCGAACAACAATATTTGTGAAAAGTACATAGTACGAGTAAACACAATAATTACAAAACTTTTAAGAGCTAAATGCAAAAAATTTGATACATTGATTTAACACTTAAAGGTAAGATCTCTATCAAATTTGCTCAAAATCAGCCAAGGAGTTGACCATCTATTCGTCTGTACTTTCTCATACGTGTAAATACGATAACTCAAAAAAAAAAGCCAGCCACTTTGATAAATGAATTTGGCACACAGTTTTATAATCGAAAACATAGATTCTTGTCAAATTTTGAACCAAATCCGTCTGTGCTTTAGCACGCATATAAACGCGATATCTGAATAACGGAATAATTTGAATAAATGAAATTAGTATGTTACCTTGTTATTAAAATTATATTTCTGTGTCAAATTTTAGTTTCAATCGATTGCAAAAAAATTTCCACAGTGCATTTCGATTTTCTTGACCGTGTTACGAAGCATAAGATTCTCATGTGCGGGATTCTGGGAATAAAATTCTGAACACTTGAACAGCTACGGCCTTAACGAAGTTCCCACTATTTTTTCCGATACAATTTTGATAAATCACTTCCTCTGATTGATTTTTCGTGTTTACATGGACGGACTTTATCGGAAGAGTTGACATCATATAGATGGATTTCACAAACAATTTGCAGAAACAACTGCATAATTTGATGTTAAGATCACATACGAAGTTTCATTCCTCTAATCAGTTCGTTTTTCAGTTATCAGGTGGATAGATAAACATATATAATTTGAATTTATATTGATTGTCTTTTTTGGACAGAGAGGCGACATTGAAAGATCTAAATGTAAGGTTCTTTCAAAATCTCGAGATCGATTCCCCCCCCCCAGGAATACCACACTTCCTGTGGTTTTTATACGAGGGAGTAAAAAGTGGTAAACTGAATCTTGGCAAAAATTTCTATTTTGCTTCTGACATGCTGCTCAGGAATCTCCATTTTGTGCTATAAACATATGTGTCAGTTTCTATCCAAAATTTTCCCACCGGTATATTTTCTTTCTTTTATAGTACGATTTATTGAACTTTATTAGTCATTATTTTTGTGACCACATTGTCTACAAATTTCTTATCAATCCTCTCTGTCTGTAAACATGGGAGTGCCAGCTCAAGTGTCGCCCTCGTCATCTGACCGCGGTTCAAAATTACGAGGTCCGTCCCAAAATAGCCCTAGTGTTGCTTTACAGCGGAACGTTAATATAACTAACTAACTATCTGTAAACATGATAGCTCACATACGCTTTGAGTTAGGGGGATGAAATTTGGTATGTGGTCTTTGCATTAAATCTATAAACTTATATCAAATTTTGCTCGAAATTTATTCTTAGGGTTTATCTAGCTGAAAATCCATTCTAGAAACATTTGTCTGTATTCAAGTGAACACGATAACCACAAAACATAAATAGCTAGATGGATGGAAATTGGTACATAGATGATGAGTGTAGATTTGTATGAAATTTTGAAGCAATCCCTGAAGATTCTGACCGTTTGCCGATTTGTGCTCTAGCATGCATATAAACGCAATATCTAAAAGAGCA
Source organism: Argiope bruennichi (assembly GCF_947563725.1). Classification (NCBI taxonomy): domain Eukaryota; kingdom Metazoa; phylum Arthropoda; class Arachnida; order Araneae; family Araneidae; genus Argiope; species Argiope bruennichi. Next base: position 80,324,055 of record NC_079156.1, read on the forward strand.
ATAATTTCGATAAATAAAATTTGGTATGTAATCTTATTGCTAAATTGTTGTTCTGTGTCTAATTTTGCTTTTGTTTTGTATGCGTTTTTTGTTTGGTAAAAAAAAAATGGATTGAAAATGCATTTTTGATTTTTTATACTATACTGCGAAGCACAAAGTTCTCGTGACTAGGTCTTGGAAAATAAAAATCTAAGCACTTACGCCGTTCATAACATTAGCTAATGTTACAGTGCAGGAAGTAGAGTAGATAACGCCTTTATTAAGGAGTATGCGAGAGAATTTTGGTAAACCTCTTGTTATAATGGGAGTTTCGGTTTAAATCTTAGTCTATCAAAAGCGAAGCTAATTATGAACCAGTGAATCCGTGCAAAAGTTTTGTACATTCAAAGTTAATTCCCTTCCCCTTATTAAAAAAAAACAAAAAAAAAAAAAACGCATTTTTGTTTAAATTTAGTTTTTGTTGAAATTAAATACTCATCGAAGTGTGTGCTCGATTAAAAGTGTGTAAACGCATCTATAAGACGAGTACCAAAAATAATTGTCACCATCTGTTGATTATAATATTTTAACATATAAATGAAGCATGCTATGTCAATATCTGGATGGGATAAAGTTTATATTAAAGGTGAATTATTATAGAAAATGTATAAAAAGATACATTTTAATACAAGTAAAAAAGATTATAGTTCATATAGTGTACTGAGCAGGCGATTATATCCCTGTACCAATTTTTAAATGATTTTGAGACTTTATATTTGCTTTCACTTAGAAAAATCCTTTGAATGATGTAAAGAATTATGTTGTACAAATCAAGAAATGCATAGCTTGGAAAATTACAAAATCTTAGTTTTCATTCAGTTTGCCGGCCCTAACATACCTTATAATTAAATATTCTATATAATATTATATTAAATATTCTTGATACATTCGTCTTTTTTTTTAAAAAAAAAAGTTCCACACTTCTAAAACTGAAATTTTCCGAGTTATATATCTTTGAATTTCTTCGTCATTTTAAATCAATTTACGGTGCCTCTAGAAAGAATAACTCGTTTATTGCTGGATTTTCTTTGATGCGCTATTGAAATGGAGATATCCAAAGCTTCTTAATTCTATCAGATTTAGTCACAGAAAAGAAGAGCTATATTTTATAAACGTTTAGATCAAGAACTTTCTACCAAATATGATTGTTAGATTCTGTGGATTGTATGATAATGTAGAATCGTAATTCTTTAAAAAGTACATTCATTGATTGAAACAGAATAAAATATAATTCCCTACGTCCTTTAGGACATTTTTCCAGTGGGAAATGTATACATATCTCTAATGTTTTACAAAAGAGCTATTGGATCACGATTAGAATTGCCACTATTTGATTACATTAATGTTACAAATTATACGCACCTTGTCTCTAGAAAGACATTTTTTTTTTTTGCATATATTGCCCATCATTGTCTTTGAAGCTTACAAACGCTGAAAAGAATTTTTTTTACGTGAATAAAACTAATTCAGATTCCAGCCTGTATAGGTACTAGACTTATTCCTTTACCCGAACAAAATTGAATGCTTAAAAACATATTTGCATGAATTGCTTGTAAGTTTTTTATGTATACCTCTCGACTAATTTATTAATATCCCTTCCTTTTGTGTCAAAATAAGGAGTCCAAATCAAAACATTTGTGATGCATTGAAAATTAGAACCAAGAGAAGGGGGGGGGGTTACATTTTAGGAATTGCAGATTGTCCTTTGTTTTCTTTCTTGTATGTTCTAGAATCGAATGATTTTTTTTTTTTTAATCATGAAATACATCACTATTTTTATAACTTTCTTGCTCATTTTGTGGCTATGCTGATTATCTCTCTTGGCTACTAGTATTTTTTTAATGAAGACAATATCAACATAAAGCGAAATGGCAATGAAAAGGATACTAATAATACTGATGTATTTTCAATAAAGTAGCTTGGGGAGAAGTGGTTTTTTTTTTTTTTTTCAGTAATGAGCATATCAACTACTTCAATGAGAATATTTGCATAAAGCACTTTTACATCTTAATTCAACTGCTCATTACACGATTCTGACCTTATTTAGGGAGTTTATTTTTCAGTTCTTAAATACGTATGTATGTATAACGTGTGCTGCTGATGTGTGCGTGTTTTTGCCAAATAAAGAATCTATTAGTTGCTATCAAACTGCATTATGTTTAGATTTATCTGCTTGTTCCAATGGTTTTCTCTGCCAATTTTTTAATGCTATTTTTTTTAATGATGTAAATATGATGTTGTTGACATAATGAATGATTAATTTCAGGATTGCCGGCAACCCTTCAATGGTGGAAGTTTCTTTGAACACGAAGGCCAACCTTACTGTGAGCTCCATTACCACGCCAAACGCGGTTCCCTTTGCGCGGGATGTCACAAGCCAATCAGCGGTCGTTGCGTCACGGCTATGTCCCGGAAATTTCATCCCGAACATTTCGTCTGCTCGTTCTGTCTCAAGCAACTTAACAAGGGCACCTTCAAAGAGCAGAACGATAAGCCTTACTGTCACCCATGCTTCGAGAAACTGTTCGCCTAAAATTAAAATGAACTGTGAATTAAAAAAGAATTGGAAATGTTTTCTACTTTTCTTCAGCCACTAGCCAGCTTTCCGACTGGAAAACTTTGCTGCTGCTGTTTCTGTGTTTCTCCAAATGTTGACTGTGCTTTTTTTTTTTTTTTTTTTTTTTTTTGCTAGGCCGGCTCAAGTTATTCAAGGTTGTGTCAAGTATTTTTATGTGCATCGTGGGTTTTTAATCATTGTTCTTAAATCTTTCAAGCCCCTTTGTAGAAATTCAGTTGGGGGCTGATTTTTGTAACTTGAGATAATTGAACTCTTGATCATAGCAGATGGTGATCTAAAAACCCACGAGCTATTTCAACAATGTCTATTTTGATTTTGGGGTTGCTTCATTTTTATTTTAATGTTGTAATTTTTTGAATACTTTAAATTTCTCTTAATTTTGTCTAATTAGCCAAAATCATTTTATTATAGTAATTAATTAATTAATTAATGAGTTTTATAACATTCAGAAATCATTCAACTTTTTCAGAGACACAAAACATTTAAAAAATTAACTTTTTATGTTATCCCTTAAACAAAGTTTTTGCATTTACGTTGAATCAGTATTTCCGTAGAATTTTATATCATTTTCAAAATGTGTCATATTTATGTATTATTCCCTTGCCATATTTTGACTAGTTCACGGGATTTTTAGTTATGAATTCGCTTCTAAATATTTATATATATATATATATGAATCCTTTATTCTCGCTTGTTCCTATAAACGGATGATCTGAATGAAGTGTTTGCTGTTTTTTTTGACATTGTTACAAATATGTATGATTGCACTGTATATATTTGAACTAGAGAAAAAAAAGCTATCCCTTCTTTAAGTTTGATTAATAGCTATTGCTTCGTTGTAGATCTTTATTTTAATTATGTATAGATTGTATAAAATCCGCGTTTTCGAATTGACTTATTATTATTCTTTATAAAATATCTGCAGTATTATCTCTCTTAACCGGTGAAGCCAATTTCAAGTACAAAATTTTGGCGCACAGTTGATTATAATATTGGAATTTTACTAGTCTATAGGAATTGCGAAAGTTTTATTGGTCTATTTCCCGATCTATCTTCTGTAATTACATAAACAACATCAAAATTAGAAGAGATTCAAAAGGAAAAAAAAATATGTTACTTAAGTTTACCTTATACAACTTTTCAAGCATTTTTTCAGTTAATGCTGTGATGTTGAAATTCTGCCTAAATGCAAATTTGATTTGTAGACTCTAATTTTGTATTCGATTATTTGACTTTAAGTAATCCAGTTTTTAAAAAATTACTTTTGTTAGTGAAGTACCGGTTACAAGGGATTTTGCTGTATTTCTCAAAGTTAAAATTCATTGGCTAGTGTTAAGGCTTAAGTGGTCACAAGCAATTGCAGATATTCTTCTGTATAAGTTTTTTTTTTTTTCTGTAAAAGTGTTTGTTTTGACGATGGGCAATATTAATGAAGATACAGTATGGTAGAGATAAGGCCATGCATTGAAGCCTTTTTGCTGTCAATGTCAGTAAAGTGAATAGGATTGTCATTTGCTTAATTCATTAAAACGTTTTTCTTTCGGGCTGCGACGTGGTATTTTAAATTATGAATATATCGTTCTTTAATATTTTGAATACTTCTAAAAGTCTTCCGCTAATTTTTTGTCTCACAGTATGTATGTGTTGGCCTTGTGAAAAATTTGTAGTTCGTTTAAAAATGTGCAACTATTTGTCTGACTTATTTAGCGGTGTATAAATGTCATTCGTCTTTTACGTTTCTTTAAAAAAATTCAAAAAAAAAATTACTAAATAATTATTAACTTCTCTTTTTGGAGTATAAAATTCGTTATTATCTTGCAGTTTGCGAACTTTAATCACAGTAGACAATCAAAATATTTTCATTTGGTTTTCTCTTGATGCTGCAGTCATCAAACAATCGTAATTAGTTATTTAACTATTAGTAATTTTATTTCATTGAGATAATTTGACATATGAATAAATTTGTAAATAATATATTTAAGTTTTCAATTTTATTCTAATGGGTGTATCCAGTTACTAGTTTTTAAATTAACATCAAGGTAACTGTTCCAATTGTGTTATTAATAATCAAAAAAATAAAGTTGTTATATGAACAATTTTCGTTTTAAATTGAGGTATGAATTTTTCATGCATTCATATTGTATCAAAATTATTACACATAAAAAAATGATTCATCGTCAGGATTATTAAATGCTTACTTATATGCCATGATTTATCTAGCGAATGGTTTATTGCTTTGATAATGGTTGTTATTCTTGTTGATCTCTTTTAAAGAAATGTACTCTAACAATAAAGACTTTGTTTTTAATTTCTTGTTTCTGTCATTAAATATTCTGCACACATGTAATGAAAATCTGATAATTTTATTTATACTTTCGTTCTTATATGTGTAAACTATGTCCAACTACAATTAAACATGTGCAAAGAATTCCAGTTTAATTTACACATTCCATTGCACATTTTGAATGAGAAGAAAATAATTTTACAAAACGCAGTACGACCAACGGAAGTAATCTTTTCCGGAACTTTCTCGCATAATCTCCAATAAAAGTCTTATCCCTCCCCTCCCTCTCCCCCGACAAAAAATTATGAACCTTCGGTAAGGCCACTAATGCTTTGCTTGGCATTGGCGAACAATAGTTACGAAATACAGATATTTGGCGTGAATTTAGCATTTTTATGGAATTTGTCGTACGAATATACATTTTGGACACATTTTTTCTAACCTGTTGGAACCAATATTTCACACAGAACTATAATGGCATTCTCAAAACTGCTTATCGAATTCCATTGATTCATTAAGTCAAATCCTTACTTCATGCGTTTTTATGCGTATAGACCTACACGTGATCAACCCTTGGTTCAAATTTTAATGCGAATCTACATTTTAGAATGGACAAAGCTGTTTTAGCCATGTCCAAATTTTATCTATCTAGCTCTTTATGTTTTGTAGTTACAGAATTCACTTGTACTAGAGCAGCCAGACAGATGGACAAACTTCCACGGACTGGATTTCATTCAAAATTTTATAGAAATTTGCAAATTTAGTCTAAAACCCATATATCAGTTATGTCCATCTAGTTCAAAGTATTTTTGAATTATCGCAGACATAATTTCAAAAATATGTTTTTCAGTTTCGGTAGGTTTGAATCTGAAAATTCATCAAAATCTCGAATTCGAGTTATTTGACGACTACGATACTTAATCTTTGTATACTTCGTATTCGGAAAAGTAAAAAGATACAATAAAGTTATACGTGGCATTACAAGAATTGACTTTTCTAGAAATCCGTGAAAATTATTCTTTAGAATTCATTGTATCATTTGGAATATGAGAACGGAATAACCATTCAAATGCTTTTATTGTCTATGATAAATAGGATCGAACAATAATTCGGCAATTTTTTCTTGGGGAATGCATGAATGAAAGATGGTTGATGTACGTATTACAATCAATAAATAGCAAGATAAGGAATATTGCAGGTTTTAAAAGCCTCCTTGGAAAAAAGTTTTCACAGCAAACGTTACAAATGACGAAAATTTATGTCATCACTTTTAGCACTAATCGTAACGGCAAAGACTTCAATAAATCAACACTCTGATACTCTTCCATTAAAAAAGTTCAAAACCAGTGCTGGCAAAGGTAAACCTTTTGTCCCATGTGATTTGGCAATTGTTGGTCGTCTTTTCTATGATGTATATTTTACGCTTATACTGACATGCGTCATTGGTCAACATTGGTCTTTGATTTCCGATTATTTACCGTCAGTTCACAGAAAATGATTCATCATCTCGGGCCCACTGGCATAACAACGGACACGTTATTATGTATTTTCTATGGAATCTGTCGCACCTTAGGAACGAAGCTTTAAAAATGTTTAGTAAGTCAATCAAAATTAAAACGTCTTGGCAAACTTTATTTAAACCTGGATCCTATTATACGTCATCGCTAAATCACTAAAAAAAATCAAATGCAAAAAGAAAACATCTGCCGAAATCCGTGGGTAATCCAGAACATTTCTCCATGATCAGGTCTGTTCCCACGTGAATTCTACTCTTTCACAAAAAGTCAATTCAGATGTCAGTTCAGAATGGACGGAGGAGTTAGAGTGTCTATTCAGTTGGCTAAAACAACAATCAAGCAACGCATTCTTTGTCTAGTGAGATAATTACTAAAGTAATTGCCTACAGTATTTTTGAATTTCTTAAAATAATTATTATAAAATGTCTAATTATTGCTATTTATTGATTGCCTAATAATTTGCATCGTAATGTGTTGGAAAAACAATATGAAAGCTAAGTCAAAAATTCAATCTCCTTGCACTTCATAATGTTGGAGGTAACATTGTATTTTTGTTGGCATTGTTCAATTTTTTTATTTGAGTGTAGAAAAGTTTAAAAACTCAAGAATCCCAATTTTTTATCCTACATGTTCAATTGTTGAAATTCTTTCCATGCTAGAAATTAAAATCCATAGCGAGATAAAGATGTAAGCTGGCCGTTAAGTGCCGGTCATTCACTCGGCATCCATCAGATTTATCTGTAAAACTTTCCTCCTTGTCAAAAAACTCACTACGCTGGGAAACAATATTACAAATTCCTGACAATCTGATTAATACAAAATATATCGATATTGTTTAGAATTCGAAAATTCATTTGGAGAATGCAAAATTTAATTAAATTCATTTTCAGAGTACGAAGAAAGTAATCAATGGAAACTTACAGAAAACTTGGGTCTTGAATAACAGAACGTACGAAACGCTATTTTAAACTATATGGAATGATGAGAAAAGAATTGTCCCATTTATTTCATATTAATCGCCTTTGACGATCAATTGTTTCGCCGAGAATATGAATTGTGCTTGTATAATTTCAATTTAATCTCTTATGTGTAACTTGATTTTCATCCTCCAGTACTGATGATACTGATTACATTTCCTTCAATCAGTATTTTTTAAATATCAAATTGTGATAGACATTTAAGAAGTGTTTTTTAACGGACTTGCATTTGATTTTGGCAAGATATATGATACTTATATCAAGAATGTACAGGTGGTTATCAAAATAATGGAAACACCTGTGAATAAAACTGGCATTTTTTAATGCGCTTCGTAACCATTAAAATATAATAATAGCCAACAGGTTTTTTTATATATATATAAATAGCAATTTATATATTCTGATAGTAGGTGTTAGCTTTATTGGAGTTCTGTAATTTTTTTTTTCAAACGCATAAAATTTCGGACCTCTCGGATTTTTAAAGAAGCCAAATTGTAGGAAGTTTTACGGTTTTTATTATACGTTTCTACGTTGTCTAAAATCGTGGTACGGTGTCTAAAGTCCTGACAGCATACACACAGTGCAGCAAGACAAGCTCGGCAAAGCAAAATAGTGGGCGGAAAGAGAAGCTCACTGAAAGAGATCCATGGGTATTGAAGCGGATTGTAATGTCTAAAAAGCGAACAACTGCAGCAAAAGTGACCGCAGAGCTCAATACCCATTTGGATTCTCCAATGTCAGGGATTTTATTCGGAAGGCACCTTCATAAAAAGAACACTGATGGCAGAACAGCAATTCCCAATCCACTCGTCACAAATGTTAATGGTAAACGTCGTCTATAGTAGTCACACTCACAAAACCTCGTCGATTGATAAGTGGAAGAAAGTAATATGGTCTAACGAATCCAGTTTCATACTTTTCCCTACAACAGGACGTTTGCACGTTTGGAAGACACCTGCACAAGTGTATGATCGCGATTGTCTCCTTCCAGCTGTCAAGCATAGTGATAGATCTGTCATGATAAAGACAGCCATGTTGTGGTTTTCTGCTGGACCAATCATAAACCTGAAAGGATGGTCCACTGGGGAGAAGTATAGATAAATTTTAGCTGACCAAGTTCATTCTATGATGCAAACTTTGTTTCCTGTTAGAGATGGAATTTTCCAGGATGATAATGCACCTTTCCATGCAGCGAGACTTGTCTAATCATGGTTTGATGAACACGAGAATAAAGTTAAACATCTGCCTTGGCCCACACAGTCGCCCGACCTCAATATAGTTGAACCGTTATGGTCTATTTTAGCGCGTTTAATACAGAATCGATATCCTCCACCGGTATCGCTCTCAGAACTTTCAGAATATTTGCAGGAAGAATATTACAGCATTCCTTTAAACACTATTCAACACTTGTATGAATCGATTCCTAGGCGAATTCAAGCTGTATTACATGTCAAAGACGGTCCTACACTTACTAATAAAGAGTATTTTAAAAATCTAAGGTATTTCCATTATTCTGATAACCACCTGTAACTCTTCAACTCATCTAATATCCAATTATAGATTACTTTACGTGGTCCTGCAACTTCACTTTTTGCTCTTCCATGTAAAATGCGTGGTTAATTTCTACAATAAAAAGGTTCGGCGCATTTAATACTTATATGATCTTTAATACCAATATGTTAGCCAGACAAATAGATGTCGATTAAAAAAAATTTAATATTGAATATATTAGAGGATATCGGATACATTACCTAATATTTTAGAAGGCATTAATAGTTAAATGAAGTAAAATTGGAGAAGAAAAATTCATTATGACATTACCAAAAAAATTTGAAAAAAAAAAAAAAATCTTTGTTCCCTAGCTTTCAACAAAATATGTTTTTCGTCCAGGAAAGAAAATTAATTAACTTTATTTTAAATAAGGAAAATGGTTCGAATTTTTAAAAATAATGATAGTATATTATTCAAATTTTATGAAATGATATACACAAATTATACATCAAATATTTTTTAAATTTAAAATAAAGGAAATAATTGAACAATTATATTTGTATTATTTAAAAGATAACTTTTTTCTTAATTTTTAGACAGTTCATGATAAATTTTGCGTGATATTTCTAGAAGGAAAGGAAATCCATTTTAACTAATTAATATTTCAATCTATATTTTTAAAAAATATGTCATTCTGAGATGCACTTTTCATCGTTCAAAATATTCAATACCGAATTAACAGATCAATAATCTGTTCTATAGAAACTAAATAGGCACACATACTTTCATTTTTTTATTAGAAAAATATGCAGGGTATCCATTCTAACCATTGGCTAGCAGATGATTTCCGAATTATTAGATAGATATCGAAATTTTAACGAATTGCCACCTTTATTAGCACAAGATTGTACTTTATTTCCACAATGCTTTTCGATATTCTGAATATTGACGATGATATTGTAGAGAATATTGTGCTAATAGGGATATTCCAACTTTCCCTGAATTAAAAAAAAGAGTGTCTATGTTTTTTTCAATCTTCATGCGTGCCTCTCTCTCTCCTTTTATATGTTTACCATGAGCGGGACCAATTAAATGGGTAATATTTGATATGTGATTTTCATTCCCAAATTGTACATTTTATTCAAATTTTGAACGAAATTCATTAAGGGAAAAGCTGTCTTTCATATACATGTGCACAAAATAATTCTAAAATACAACATGCTACATGGATAAAGTTTGGCATATCATTTTACTACCAGGATTGTATATATATGTCAACAAGTTAGGTATATAAATCTTACCATTTGAACTTCGGGCTGAAGTTACAAATTCAGTTGGCAAAAGTGAAAATATGTGTCAAATTTTGGACTTTATCCGTGAAACGGCTACTTGGTCTATTTGTCTGTTAATGTGTATCTGAAAACAAAATTATGCAAACTAATTAAATGAAGGGCTATGTTTTACTTTGATTCCATGACTACAGGTATGTAAGAAAATTTGGTTAAATCAGTAAAGAAGAAAAAAATTGTTTTACAATCCATATTTGATTAGCTTCATAATGCTATGAATTTGAGTATAAAACGAATTATCATGTGGAGCTTAGATAAGGTGACCATTCGTACTGATTTTACCAGTACAGTACTGGTTTTCAGGGCATAAATCCTGGTTAGTCATTAAACAAAACCAGTACACGAAAAGTACTGGTTTTAGATTAGAAAACATTAAAACAAAAAAGTAATAAAATAAAAATAATAAAAATAGAACTGGCAACCCTGATAATTCCATGTGATATCGTCAGGTGTCGCATGAGCAGGATCGCCACGAGATAGGTGGATTGAAATTTTTAAAACCTTTAAAGAAAATGATGTGTCTAATAATATTGGCAAATTGGTGGAGTATTGCCTCTGTATGCCAGGAACTAATGCACCGACCGAACGGGATTTTTCTTTATTAAACAACATCTGGACTAGCGAGAAAACCCAACTGAAAGTGGAAACTTTGAAATCCTTGTTGATTGTCAAAAATAATTTAAATGTATAGATTTCTATAAAAATATACAGGAAAACAAAAATTTGTTAAAAGCAATTCATTCCTCAGAAAAATATAAAAAAACAAACTAAATTAAATAACTCCTTATGTTTTATTATGTTATTATATTAGGTATGGCTTATGTTATGTTATGTTTATTATGTTTTATTTTTATATTGTAAAATCATATTTTAGTTTTCACATTTCTTGTGTTTAAATAAACGCAACATTTTTTGATATCTAAAAGTTTTTATTTACTTAGGTATACAGGTTGGTCGTTGGGTGAATTTTTGATAAAAATTTATAAAATTTGGGTGTGACAGGTCAAAATTCATGTTGTTCTGGTTTCAAGTTTATAAAATAATGGTCACCTTAAGCTTAGAGCACTAGCTTGGTAACAATTGGCAATATTTAAATCGTTATTAACAGTGAAATTTGATTTTCTGATTTTTCAATTGTTTTTCCTCCTTGTGAATTCTTTAAACTTTCTGAAATGAAGGAGAAAGAAGTGGGGGAGGGGAGAAGTAATGTTAGGATGAAACTGCCAGGATGCTACTTGAACCATGAAATATATTATTGTAAAATAAACTTCAAATAATTTTAAAAAATTGATTAAAAATTGAAAAAGAAACATACGACTTTATAAAAAATAATTTTTGTACTGTTTTTGGAAGTTTTTGAAAAAAAATAAAAAAATTCGAATAGTTTTTAATTAATTAAAAGTCTAAAATTTTAAAAAATCGTTTTGAATTCGTAATTGCATATTTTCATCCTCAAGTTTGGTAGTTTTAGATCAAATGGTCCGGCTTGTAAGAACTTATATATTCATATTTTCCTTTATGGAATTTAGAAGCAGTATTCAAACATCTAAATTTGAAAAGAAAAGATGGATGCATCCATGAATTCAAATTGTTTATATCGGCATTTCTAAGATTTGACGGTAATTAAGTATGGAGATGCTTAAACATTTGAAGGAAAAATCTCAGAAAAGAAGGAAACTTTTAGCCCAACAGGTTAAATAAATTATAACTAATAATAAATTATAATCAATTTTTGTAACATTATAATCTTCTGTTTTTTGATTATTCGACGCTTTTGTGGTGGAAATACTTCAAAATAAAAAGTCATAAATACATATTTTCAAGAAGCGCGATAAGCATAGAAATCAAGTAGTTTATTGATATGGATTAAATTTTTGGAAAAAGATCGCAAAATATGTGAAAAGGGTTGTTTGTAAATAAATGAAACAAACGTTTTGTCTCATACTTTCTTTTTTCTTAATTTCAATTTTTGTATTTAATGAGCAATTTTTTTTTGGTACATTCGTTATATTATAGAAATATGATTTATAAAATGGTCTAAGAATGGAAATTGCAGATATTTATGGAAAACCTATCATTGTTTAAAAAATGTTATGGTTCTATCAGAAGTATACTTATATAAAAGACTGCTTAGGGTAAATTTCAAAGCCTCACTATTCCTCTTTTAAATCTATAATCTGCCTATTGTCTCCTTTTTCTCCCTTTCACTGAAAGTTTATCAGAAAGTGCAAAGATGGAAATTGAAGTAAAACTAATAATAATTTATCAAAATATTTTTTGATTATAAGATTGACATTTTATACCCTATTGCAATTTTATAATATCAAAAACTTTGGCTAGTTATTAACTTTAATTTTGTTTCACTAAAAGTTTAATTTATTATTAACAATCAAGAAATGAACTGGAAAAAGTTAAAAAAAATTATTTCTATTTGGGAAAAAAAAAAAAAAAATGCAAATATTTTACCTGCTTTGCAACTAAAGAAGTTAATAATTTAAGCCCGTATATATAACTGTTGAAATAGAATGATATTAAATCTATGAAAATTACTGAAGATTGTTCATCATTTTAGTCAAGTAAGAATTAATTCTAAACTAAAATAAACATACACTACTTAGCTAATTATGAATACTTAGAAAACTGCTTTCAAAATTGGGTAATAAATTTTCTGCAAATGCTTTAACCCTGAAACTAAAGGAAATTCCCTTGCTATGGAAGGTAAATAAAAAAATATATTGCAACCATCTAAAATATTCATTTATATAAACAAATTTATTAAATATGATTTTGTAACATAAAAAATTATCTGCTCAATATGTACAGGCTGGGGGTAAATCAGCATTCATATGTTATAAAATATCTAAAAAGATTAAATTTTTAGTGAAAAAAAGTGTCAATATTTTACCCATTTTAGTGACGCATATTGTTTGCCAATGGATTCTAAAACCTTCCATGTATTTGCACGTGCATTAGAATGGGTTTAATTAATCAAAATAGGGATGAGAGAAATATAAAAGGAGGAGATGTTTTAATTTAACAATAAAGTAAACTCGGACTTCTCATAGATTAAGTTAAAATGAAATAATAAGGTCAAAAATGACATGATACTCACATACAGGTGAAAAAAAATGACAGAAGTATTAAAAAGTATCTAATGGTGCGGGAATCAAGGTTGAAGAATTCTGGAAATGTGCTCATCCTTCTGTGTCTCACTCCTTAATGAGAATTGTCAAAAAGTGGTCATCTCAGGATTCTGAAACGAACAGTTCTTCGATTGATTATTACAACAAATGCTTTAATTTGTAATTAAGAATTGGTCATTTAATCATGTTATATAGTATAAATAAATAACATATATTAGTAAAATTGTCATTTTCTTATGCATTATGTAGATAAAAATATCTATGTCTTTTGAACTTATGGAAATCATCTAAAATGTTCAATTGTGCTTAATAAATAAAGTTTATCCTGATTTAAAAATTAACTTCTTAAAATCATACAACTAGAAAAAAATAAGTAAAATGAAAAATAAATGGTTTAAGAACTTGATGAAACTAAAATATTTGATATATATTTTAACCATAAAATTTCCTACTGCAAAATGTTATTTAAAAATACGGTTAAAATGATAGAAAAATTCCACAAATAAGTTTAAACCATTAAAAAGATAATTTCTGGAGTTGCTGTATACATTATTTTTGTGTGATAACATTTTTGAAAGTTCTCATCCAAAAGTATTAAAATTTTATTTAAAGTGTTTTTTTTAAGAATCTTTTTGATTTGTATATTCTCATACTTTAAAGTATATTTGTGTTAAGTCACTATGAATTTTGGTAACTATAAATCAAACACTTTGCTCTGTAATATACAAGTAAGTATAAAGCAGAAAATTTTACTATAGATATTAAATATGGATGGCTTTTTGATTTAAAAGGTATTATAAGGATATATCATAAAAATGTTTAAATAATATACTTTATTAAATCCTTTCAAAAATTGTTAATGAAATAATAGTAAACTTGCTGAGGTAATTTATTACATTATAGCATAATTACTTAAAGAGGGCTTAAATAAGAAATTTGTGCAGCTGCATTTTTTTTTTTTTTCGATTTTGTACTTAAAAATAAGATAAAATGCATACGATATACTTGATTTAGTAAATAAACCTCACATATAATAATAATAAAAATATATGTATTACTTTGTATCTTTAGAATTTTTTTGTATTCATAACTTAGAATTGACTTTTCATACATTTTGCCGAACGATAAAAAGATACTAGTTAATTTTAACGCCAAACAAAAAGTGTCAAGAAAAAATTTCACCAAATTATTAAAATATACTCAAATGTATAAATATATGTAAACAAATTTTTTGAAGCAGAGTTGTGGTTGAATAGACAGAGATTTTGAATTTTAAAGTTTGCATTTATTGCATCCCAGGAGGCATAATTTATGTACAAGAGGTGATGACGGACTAGCGTCTGATCACCAGCGATGCAAGAGCAGAAGAAACATAAAGGAGAGAAAATTTTCCCAGTGTTTCAATAGTATGAAATTCTGATAGGGATTTCTCTACACGTGTCGACTCAGGTAAGGGGGGATCTTTTAGAAAAATTTGTTTAGGTCAGGAATTTTTTAACCCTTCACTCAGAGTGTGGGAATCGCTGACGAAAGCATTTTTACATAGCTTTCTTTTGCATTAATTAAATAGATAAAGGGGAATGGGATCAGGAAATAAGAGAATATTTTAGAATGAAGTTAATATGTGCTGAATTGAGTTAAAAATTAGGAAATAAATTAAGTTTAAATTAGATTTTAAAATATCATTAAACATACATAGAATAAATATGTGCATAAATATAGAACAAATCACATGCTGCCAATTGAAATCTACAAATTGGTGAAATTTTTTCTTGGTGCTTTTTTGGTCACCATTACAACTGACAAATACCAAATAAAATGATTTTGTTCTATGTTCTTTCACCAGAAGGAGTGGTCACCCTAAAATTTTCTCACATACTCTTCATTATCACATACTCTTTATTATTATATCAGAGAACCTTACATAGAATTGGCATTCAATAGTTAAGAAATATTAACTTTTGGCATATACATTTAGCATTTTTATTGAATCTATTGTATGATCCTTGGTGAGCTTTTTAGCAATTAATCTCTAGCATGCAGTTAATAGTATTTGAAATTCAAATGTGTGTTTTAGACAGATTTTCCCCAATCAATTGAAACAAAAATTAGACACAGAACTACTTTTGCAGCCATAAAAACACATACAAAATTGATATATTTTATACCTGCGTTTTTAATTACATGTTTCTGAAAGAACAGACTGGCAGAGTGTTAACTCCTTGTTTAATTTTGCTCAAAATTTGATAGTTGTCTACACTATAAATATTAAATAATGTGTTGGATATATGTTATATGTACTGAATTTCATTTATCTATCTCTGTTTTGTAGTTATTGTGCTAACTTATTTTTGAACAGATGGACTTCTTCTAAATGGAGTTTGCTCAAAATTTGATGAAAATCTACAAATTTAGGATAAAAACCATATACCAAATTTCATCAATCTAACTCAAAGTATTTTTGAGTTATCTTTGTCATAAACAAACAGACATTTTCCAAAAATGTATTTTTTTTTTTTTTTTTTTTACTTGGTTAAAGGTCTAAAATGTGAAAGATTTGTTAAAATGTTGAGTTCAAACTTTTTGACAATTATTATATACACGAGAAAATAAAAATAAGAATAGGGCTTTGATCTCCATTATCACGAATTTCTGATGAAGTGGATATGCAGTTGGATTGAATATGAAGGCTATAATATGTTTTATCTCTAAGTATACCATGAGAAATCTTATGAAATTAATAGATTATCTTCCTTCTCCTAAAATGACCAGAGGTTTGAGAACTCCTCCTCCTTCAATCTGCATCTTTTAAAAAGATCTGAGCTTTTCAGAGGTGCGATTTTGGTCATCAGATTTCTATTTTTTTTTATATTTTTTATTTTGTTAAAAAAAAAATCGTAGCCATAATTGGCTACCAACTTGTGAAAACAGTTGCATCCTGAATATTCTTCCTCACTTTAGTGGAAACATTTTAATTTTTATGAATCAGAAGAAATGTACCTTTCTCATTAATATAGCCTTATGTTTTGTTCCACCTAATCACGGCACCTAGTCCATAACATATGCCTATCTATCCTACTTTAGGTATGCCAGATTATTATTATTTGATGTTTTTTAAATGTTTAATTATAATAGTAGATATACAAGAGCTTTATTGTGAGCAATTTTCCAATAAATGTATTTTCCAGGGACAATATGTTTTTTTTTTACTTTTATTGCCTACTGTTTGGAAGAGATCTTTCAGTGCTGTAAGAATAGTGAAAAGCTATCTCTTGTGTCTTACTAGATCTATTTCCTTTGAATTCTTTTATATAATTGTCCTAAAATCCCATTTCTTTCAGTAAGGATCTACTTATAAAAATTTTATTGGCTTTGCTGCTTGTTGTGAAAATCTAGAATTGTCAAGAACATATAGGAATTTTTACATTGATGTGATGAGCATGTAAAAAATAATAAGGATTGCCATTTCAAACAACAAAAGACAACTGTCACGTCTTTTATATATTCTATAACTCCTAAAAGTCTGTTGCAATAAGTAAATTTTAAACATACATATTTTGCTGTTATTAAACTACGTCAATGACAAAGTTTTTACGAGGAACCAGAGAAATGTGCCAGATTTTTTTCTTACAAGAAAATGTTTATTTTAACATTGCATAATAGTTTGTAAGACTATCATTTTAAATTAGGTACATTATGTATATTATTACCCCGTAAATCAGAAGCAAACTTAAATGCACATTTTTTGCATCATTGTTTTAAATCAAGAGATTCCATAATAAGGATAATTTTTTGAAATTTAAAATGAAGTTAAGAGATATCTATTAATAGCATTTTTTATTAAACATTTTCTTTCTTATAAATAATAATTTGGTACTTTTTCATTAACTGTATGTATGCATCAAATGAGCAAAGCACTATACTTTCAAGTAATAAAAATACATATTGTAGTGTTTAGAGTTGCTGTATTTGTGCTGTTATACACATTTTATTATTATTATTATTATTGTGCAATTAGCTAAGTGACATTTCAACCCAGCCTTTGTATGCCATTTTTTGTATATATATATATATATATAAAATAATGATCTATGAATATATGAATCTATGAATAATAATATGCTAAGATTCATAGATTCATATTTTTTAAATGAGACTATAATGATTTTTCTACTTTCGTGTTGTTAAACTCTTTTCTTTTTCTTTCTGTACAAAATATTAATTTCATTTCTAAGTCTGAGATGTAATTTTTATTTCAGCTTGGAGCTGGAAGTACTGACAACCTCAGCTCAATTTTAGGAAACCAAGAGGATAGAAATGCAAGTGATGCTTCTAAAAAGTCTAAATCGTGAGTTAGTTTATTATTATTTTTTTTAATTTATTTTAAAAATTTTTAAAATTTAACTGTAACAAATGAAAATTTTAGAGCTTTTTTTCTGAAATGCATGTTTATCTTTTTTAGAGACCCATTATTTTTCTCACTTAATGAAAATAAAAGTGAAGAATTTACAGTTGATAAGCAATCTACTTCTTCAGAAGTAAGATCTCACTCATTTTAATATATTATATCTATTCTTAATAACAGGTTTATAATTTATATAGATTATTTAAATGGAATTGATATATCCAAAGTGGATATGTGCATCTTGTTTAACAATTATTGCTACTGAAAATGTCTTGTTATAATTAAAAAAGATATGTTATAAGTTGTGTATTATACCAATTTGTTTCATTATTTAATATTATCCATTTTTTTAGAATTCTTGTTAATTTATTTCTATAGCAAGTACATGATCTAATTGCTGTAAAGGTTGTAATTTTAAAAATAATTTTTAAAAATTAATTTAAATTTTAAAAATCTGATTTGACAATATACTATATGTTTATTGAATTATTCATATTTTAGATTTTTTCCAGACTAGCTTCTTTTGTAATTGAAATTTAAAAATCAGCTTAAAAATTGCCTTTTCAGAAAGCTATATTAGTTTCAAGTTGATTTTATTTTTTATTTTCACGAAATTTATTAAAAAGAATCAGATATCAATTATTGAAATCACATTTCATGATCAATAGTATAAAATAAAAACTAGGTAATGCTTTTCAAATTGGAAGTTTAAAAAAAATATTGATATTTATTGCTTTTAATTTAGAAAAGTAGAAACTTAGAATATATTTAGAGTTTTTATCCAAAAATAATAGTGTCTGAATTTTTTGTAAAGTAGTTATTTTAACCCTTTTAACAATATTTTTTCCTGAATATAATAAAGATATTATTTATCATTTTTTTTGAAAAAAAATAATTATAATGAAATGGCATTTGGGGAAGATGTGTGTTTTGTTCTTCTTTCAATCTGAATTGTTTATGATTTTATTATATCATTTAAGTGAAATTTTTAAATCATATTTCTAATTTGAAAAATTTCTTCTCATTATTTATAATGAAAATTATAGTAATTTTTGTAGATTGTAGGCATAATTTTGTTTGTATTTGTCTGGTTGCCCATTGAATAAAATTCTACTTTTTTAAAATGAGAGTATATGTATAATCAATAAATAGTTTCACATTTTAAAAATTGGTATCATTTCTTTTATTGATATAGATGCAAATGCATCTTTTAACTGCAAAACAACTACTTTGTTGAATCAAATTTGATTTTAAGGAGAAAAATAACAAAAGGATGATGAATTTTAGTAATGTAACTGATAATATGAAAACTCTTTCTTAAAATGTATAATTTATAAAAACTAACATTTAAAAAAATTACAATACACAAAAATTAATTATACTATTTATGAAAATTAATATTTATCAGCTAACATTAACAAAAACTAACATATAAATGGCCCAAGAGGTTAGTAATATTAGGAATAATAAACTTTAAAAAGAAATGCAAAGCATATTTTTAAAGTAATGGTTATATTTTTGACTTCTAATCAAGTCTTTATAAACTGAAAACATTTCATTTGGACATTTTTAAAAATGTGTTGCATTATTTATTAAATGAATATGTTGAATTAAAAACAACAGAATATGTTGAATTAAAATAAAAATGGCCTGACTACTTTCAAGATTAAATATGGTTAACTAATGCAGTAATTAGCCACATGTAATAGTGCATCTTTTTTTTAAAAAAAAAAAGATTGTTAGAATTGAAGCATTATGAAAATTGCAGATTACCAAAAGGTTATGAATTAATTTATAGGTATTAATTCAAGATTCGATTGTAATTTATTGTACTTCACGCAGTTATTGTACTGTCATGTAAATAATTAGGCATCTAATTACTTTTTGGAATGCAAAAGATTCGTAAAATTTGTGAGAATTTGAGTCGACAACTTAGCATGAAAAGAATAGTTTACATGTATCATATTATCATTCAGTATTTAAAATAAATTTTCAGTAAGTAATTATGAAGAATGCAATTGATATTAAAACCTTTTTTTGAGATTGCACTAATATTTATTTCATATCGTTTGACCATAACATTTCATTTTAAATTGTATATATGTTTCTATTATATCAAAAGTTCTACTATTTTTTATTTTTTTTTGTAGTATTGAAAAGACTAGATCTTTCAGGAAAGACAGAAGTTTATTACTTTGAATGAGTTTGTTTATTCAATGTAAAAATCTTTATCCTTATTAAAAAACTTGCAAGTAGAATGATCTTTTTAGAAGTTACATTTAGATGTTTCTTAATTTCTTATATATGATTTTTAAAATCATTTTGCTTTAGTAAGCAGATAATATCATAATTTTTAAATTGAATAATTGTTATAACAAACAATTTTATTGTCATGCTCACAATGCAGTTTCTTTAGAACTGTTTTGGATTTTAGATTATAAACAATGTATATCTTTATTCCTATGAAATAATCGTTGTTTTTTTATTTTTATGAATAATACATTTTATTTTTCATTAGGATCCAGCAGAAGTAGTAGATGATAAAGTCAGGACTTATACTGATTCCAGTACCTTTTTGAAAGTAAATTCTTTTTTTTAAATAACAATTTTATTGCTGTGTTGCTTTTATATATATATATGTATAATGTGTGTGTGTGTGTAAGCATTATTTTGTTTGAAGCAGAATGCAGTTTTGAAGAAAGAAAGACTCATTGAAGTTTTAAAATTTGCTTTATTTTCTCTCCCAGAAGGCAGCAAGCAGGCATGTTTATGAGCAAGCGGCGGGGACAAGCACGTCCACTCAGTGAACACATTAGCCAAGAAGTGGCGTAAAAATAGAAAGAAACAAATTATCCCCCTATTAATAAGAATTTCCATGGCATGTCAAAAAAAAAAAAAAAAGCAAGGGAACCACAGGGATTTTTTAGAAGAATTTGTAAAGTCAGCAGTATTTTGTCCCTTCACACAGAGAATGTGGAAATGTCGGCGTTCAGCCGATTCTGCAATTTTATAAAGCTTTCCTTGAATTAATTAAGTAGAGAAAGTAGAATTGGATCAGGAAATAAGAGAATGAAATTACTATGGGCTAAATTAAGATAAAACTTAACTTGGATTAAATTAAGAGCACACACACATTATTTTTGTACATATCAGCAATGGATTAAGGAAATATTATGATTAATGTGCATTTCAGACATGAAGACAAGCAGGCAACAGAGTAGATATTCAGTTTCCAGAGCAGCTATAAAAATGTTACTAAATTCTCAGATGGTTGGAAGTGGACAGAAAAGTCTTAATCTAAAAGTGATAAAAATCTAAAAGTGACATTAGTAGAGATATATATAATTCTAAGATTCAAAATATATCCTAAAACCATGGAAAGAGAAAATAATGCTCTGTGCTAGAAAGGATCCAATCCCACATTACCTTTACAAATTCAATATATCACTTCGGATTGTTGTAGCAAAGGATATATCAAAAGTTTATTCAGTACATTTGTCTATTAACATATTTGTGATATCATAAAACCTCAGCTTCTTGTGTTTTTCAAGAATATTTGAAATGTATTGTTAATCATCTTTAAAAAAATTTCAAATTTATTTAAGCAAATAGTTAATTTTTCTCTTATATCTTTCAAATCAGTCTCTCCCTCCTCATATATTTCAATCATCATGTTTTTCATAGTTTTTATATAGTTAAATAATATTAACAAAATTTGAATATGGAAGCTGCATTCACAGACTATGCAAATAAGGTGTTTGCAAATATACAAGAGTGGAATTTATCTAAAAGAATTAATTTTTTCAGTTACTTTTGGCTCTTTCTGAAGGCTACAAATTTGTGATCTACCTAAGACTAAAAAATTCGCCTTAAAGATGGATTTTCATTTTTGGTGTTATACAGGTGGTTATCAAAATAATGGAAACACCTTAGATATATTACGAATCCTTTATTAGTATGGTGTAGGACCGCCTTCGGCATGTAATACAGCTTGGATTCTCCTAGGAATTGATTCATACAAGTGTTGAATAGTGTTTAAAGGAATATTGTACCATTCTACCTGAATATATTGTGAAAGTTCTGGGAAAGATGCCGATGGAGGATATTGATTCCATATTGAATGCTCTAAAATAGACCACAATGGTTCACTTATATTGAGCAGATGTGTAATTTCATCCTCGTGGTCATCAAACCATGATTGGGCAAGTTTCACTGCATGGATAGGTTATAATCCTGGAAAATTCCATCTTAAGCATTTAGCACAGAACTTTGCAAATATTTAATACCTTAATACAAAACTTCTCTTTATTAACAGTAAGCAATTTTTCTATGAAAATTACAACATAGAAGCCAAGTTGACACTAAAGAATGTTCAGTGAATTGAATATATATATATATATATATAAAGGACCATAAAATACTAGATTTCAGTACTAATAAGGGAGAAATGTTATTCAATTCATATTAATATATATGCTTTTGTTGAAAATAGTTTTGCTAAATTATGAGATTGTAATCACTAAAAACCCCTCCTTTTATTTTTATACTCAATCATTTTTATAACCAGTCCTTTGTTTTACTTAAAACTCTATTGGTAACTTGTTTAACAATGATACTATACAAGAGTTGTGAGTACAACTTTTACATTCAATCAATTTATTTTCTTAATATTATTTTTTCAAGCATTCAAACTGGTATTTCGTAATTTATGCGTATATTGTCTACAAATTATCGTATTTATTCTCTTGAGATATCTGTCTAAATACTTTTTGCAGACTGACTTTTTAAAATGTGTAAGTGAAGACTAGATGCATTGTGTAAACATTTCTGCTTATTTAGAATTATCAACTGTATTTAGTATTTTAATCTTACAGTACGAGTCAGTCTAATATTCCTTTTTACCAGAATTAGTTAAAAGAGAAATCGAGTGCATCTTCTTGTGCCTTGGCATTTAAAAAGAAGTATAGATGGTGGAATTTTAAATATTTTATTTGCTGACAGAATTTTGCAAAGTTTTTAATGGAATTGATATAATGTTTTCATAATATTACATACTAATAATTTTTAGTAATTAGGTCATTTTTCTAGTAATTATTGTGTTACAATATTGGTACAAAAAATGAAATTTATTTTCTTATTCTGATTATAAAGTATGCTTTTCACAATATTGATTTTTTCATTGTCAAACAGTTTGTATGAAATGTGATTTTTAAAATGAGATTTTCTCATAGGGAACACAAAGTGCTAATCCACACAATGACTACTGCCAACACTTTGTTGATACCGGACAAAGACCTCAGAATTTTATTCGAGATGTGGGTAAGAAACTTTTCAAACATGAACTTTTATTTATATTTCATTGTTTTCTGTGTTTAATTAACTTTCATCATTTTATTCAAAACTTATTTTCAATATAATTATTTTATAAACTCAATTTTCTGCTTTTTTATCTTTTCAACCTATTTGACTCTTCTGCATGTAAAATTTTATCCCTTTATTTGATGCAAGTACTTCAGTTTCACATTCATTAAATATCATATCTTACTAACACTGTAGAAAGATTAAATGGTTTCTAGAATTTAAATTAATGTTAATTTTCGATCTTTATTTTCTGTATTAATTTAAATTTTTTTGGCATATTTAAATAATGCACAGATCTTTAGCTTTTGTATTAGAAACTTGGCTGTAATAAACACAGACACTTTGCTGTATTTTTGTTAAAAACACATGCACACATATACCGCTTTTTTTTCTCAATAAATCATTGCATCCAGCATATATGAAACATCTGAACATTAAAAATGGGATGTTAAATGACAAAAGTGTATATGTGTATATTACTTATCTTTTATTTTTATACAATATTTGAATGCATTCGTCTGTTACAAGTATGAAGCTAACTAAGTGAAAGATTGTTTTAAATATTAATAATGGGTATATTGGCTTACTATTTATTAAGCACGTGCAAAGTAAATTGTAAATAATATATATATAAATGGAACGAATTTGGTAGAGATGGTCCAGTGTCTATAAGGCTATCAAACTTAAACTGATTTGGTTTGTTTTTCATTGTATAAATTTTGTACATTAATTAGTTACGCAGATTCAAGGAATAGTGTACCAAATTATTATTATTCAAGTAAAGGAAATTACAAATGATTAAATATATGAAAATATAGCTTTAACATCTTGTTTTATATATTTTTAAAAATCATTGATATATTTCTGTCAAAATATTATGTGGCAATTTTTTTATTAAACTTTATTACATAGAAAATGTGTATAGTTCTTTTATTTTTTAAATAGGTTTAGCTGACAGATTTGAAGAGTACCCAAAACTAAAAGAGCTTATAAGATTGAAAGACGAAGTTATTGCTGCTACAGCGACTCCTCCAATGTAAGTTTCATTTACAATTATTTTTAAAGAAAAATCAAACAGAATTTTTTTATATATTAAATGCTTTTTTCAAAAAGTAGGCAGAGTTTTTTTTTTTTTAAATGTTCATTCCTTTTTAATATTAGATTATAATACTTTTTATTGGTCTTACAAAAAAAAAAAAAAAACTAATATTATAGAGAAATTAATGTCCAATAAATAATGATTAATGATACTTTATTCTACGTGAAAACGCAAGTAGCAAAACATAGCTAAAGATACACAGAAATAGCACTTATAGAAATCAATCAATAAAACTCTTTATTAGAATAAAACTAACCGCACAGGGGAGCAGATTCTTTCCAGTTACAAATTCCTAACAATATTTAACTATTTTAAATCATTTCAGATTTAACTAAGACTATTGATAGAAGTTAAATATTTGCTTTTTACTAAAAAGACAACTTAAAAAAAAAAAAAGTAGCAGTATTTTTGCTTTTATTTTTTAGATGCATATGATGCATTTTTAGATGAATTTATTTAAAATAAAAAAAGTTGGAAAAATATTATATTTTTTTATATAAGAATATGATTTTAATACATGAGTAACTAAATATCATGTATTATGTAACTAAATGCACTCTACTTAGATATACTAGAAAAAAATTCTAAAATTACTTTACCTACTGATGGTCTTTAATCATTTTTTTTAATTCTGATGTTATTTGCTAATATTTCATACACTTTCAACGATAAAGACTTTTTTGAATATACTAAATAATCTTTTCTGTGATGCTAACATGGTTATTATGCTGTATCTCTAAAAATTTATTTTAAATTCCATACATGATAACTAACTTCACATAAATGCATATTATTTGTATTATCCTGGACATAATGAGAATACTCCAGTAATTAATTACAACAACTTGAATGCACATAATATTTTACTTATTTGTGATTGGCAATACATGGGTAAATAAATATATTTAAAAATGCACGTGACATGCAATCTGCATATAATCTTTGTAAATATTAAATTATTTAATCTCATAGTATAATAAAGAAACTGAAGTATATATTTAGGAGAAATATTTCTTTCCATGAGACTAAGATTTTATACAACTCTCCAATTTTAACAAAAAGACTAATTATGCACCAAATTTCATCCATCTAGTTCATATTTTTGTGCTAAATTATTGCATACATTATACATGTAGGCAGGCCTGCAGTTATTACAATTGCTGTTAAGTTGACATACATATACTGTTCAAAAAAGAGTTTTTAGATTTGGCAAGGTTTAAAATATAGATATTCATAACAATCTCTTTATGAAGTCAAAATTGTGATCTACTTTCTCTCTTTAAAGATAAATTAAAATAGTTTGTCATTTTTTTATGTTAGCTTTCATTTATATTTTTAATTAAAATTTAATAGCAAAAAAAGTGTAAACAAAAAAGTTTATATATTGCAATTATATTAAATAGAAATAAAATATACAAAAATGTGATCTTGCAAAATATAATATGATTATAGAAAATCACATTCTTGCATAGGATAAGCATGTATAGATATCTAATTTTTTTAATCTTAAAAATAGAGACAAATGCCTTTTATAAAACAAATGACAACTGAAAATATTATGTATATAAAAATTTCCCTGTTATTGAAGTTATGGGATTAGTTCAATTTTATACGATATTTTCATTGTTTAATATTTCTTTTCATTTAGGTACCTTAAATGCGATTTGGAAACTTTTGACTTTCGTGAATTGAACTGCAAATTTGATGTAATCCTAGTTGAAGCTCCTCTAGAAGAGTATCAGAGAACTTATGGAATGACTAATATGAAATTTTGGACTTGGGAAGAAGTAAGTGAAATATTTTAATATCAAATATAACTTTTAATTTCAGTTCATTACTTCATCCAGATACTGAAATTTGGACTATAAAAATGTAAGTATAGTATTATTAAACATAAATTTTAATAAAAGGTTTATAATGTCATAATTATTTTGAAAGCATCATGAAATAATTGAATCAACCATACATTTATCAAGAAGAAGAAAACCATGCATTTACTGTGTTTGATAGTCTTTTGGATCTTTATGAAATTAATTTGTAAAATGGTTTTATGAATGTGAGATTTCATTAAATCTTATTTCTAACGTAAACAAGCTTTATAACATATTATTTTTAACATGCTTTTTGTTTAAGTATGTAAAAGTGTTTCCACTTTAGTTATAATTAATATTAATACAATTGATTACGGCATTTAATATGATTTTTATATATTATAGACTGATGAACATTGTGTGCTTTTTAGCCATGCAAGAAAATTGAACAACAGAAGTTTCAGTAGTTTACTGAATAAAATTTAAATATGGAAATTTTATAATTTGTCCATTTTTTTTCTTTCTTAATTGCAACAAGATATGAATTTGTGAAATTGAAAATCATATTGCAAATTTATTTATTTCCATTTTTCTTTTCTTTTTAGATAATGAAGTTAGAAATTGAAGAAGTGGCCGCTCCACGATCTTTCATCTTTCTATGGTGTGGTTCTTCTGATGGGCTAGATTTAGGACGACAAGTGAGAAAAATAATATTTAAATCAACTGAAAATGTTTTATTTCCAGTAAAATCTTCCATCATATATTTGAGAATAAGGTAAAACTTTTCAGCTGTAAAGACTGCCAATTTTATACAAAATTTTCATTTGAGCTGCAAGTGTATTATATCATTAAAACCTATTTTCAAACTTAGGAATTATTTATAATTTCATTTCATATAATGAATTTTTAATATAATTTCTTGATCTAAGGATTAACAATAATACTGCTGTACAGTTTTTATTATCATATGATAAGTGCCATCAAACCAAGTTTCTTCATTGAATGAATGCATGTATTAATTTTCTGTATATATTATATGCAGAAATGTATTCTTCGCTAAATAACTTCTCAGTTTAAAGTATTTATGAGAACATGTCAACTGTTCCATCGCTTTTAAATTGATTTTGTAATTTTTGCAATCCTTCATTTTATATAATTTCAGTCAAGTACAACATTAACCCTCTTTTACAGTGTTGAAGGTTCCAAAGAAATAATGGCGTAAACTGTAAGAAATTATTTACTTTTAATTAACACTTAATCTGATAGACCAAGAAAAAAATATTATAAACAAGAGGATTGAAAATGAGGTGCAATATTGTACTTTTCACTTAAATTAAAAATGAGAAAAGCACTATTTTAATCCTTTGTCAGTCTTTTCATATTTTTTTATTTACTGGTCGTCTTTTAGCTCTAATTTACTTTTTATATAATATTCAATAATTTATCATCCCAATATCAGCATGACAGAATAAACTGTTTATATTTTAATTTCAATAAATATTGTACCATCTTAGTAGGGGCTGCTGATATAAACCCCTTCACTGTTGATATATGTAGCTATCTATTATTGAAAGTGCATTACCACTTTCCAGTTTAATTAATGTGTCCTGGGGGTTAAAATCTGGTTTCATAAAAGAAATCTGCCGTGCATGTAGGCTTTACAAATGAAAAAATATATTGAAAATTCATTGTCTACATGTGTGATATGGAAATTTGAAGAAGGGTGCATCATCTTGGTTATCTTCACCATCTAATCACAATTAAAGAGTAGTAATTAATAATAGTTTAATTAGATTAGTGACAGACAACATTAACTATAATTGTTAAAGTAGCCACTATAGATATGCTCTTACATTTTATATTGAATGAAAGTATGTAGGGAAAATTAGATTTCTGCCACTTAAACGAAATTCTTAAATGTCAGTGAAAATATTGAAATGATTTTTACCTCTATTTTTTAAATATTCTGGGAACTCTTGTTATTTTGTGTGCTCTGAATCATCATGAGTTAAATAATATATCTTGAATATCTTATACTTGAATTATGTATTAATTTTTTTTTTTTTCATTTCATTTTAGTGTTTAAGGAAGTGGGGTTTTCGAAGATGTGAAGACATATGTTGGATTAAAACTAATATAACTAATCCTGGTCACACAAAAAATTTAGAACCCAGGGCTATATTTCAGAGAACAAAGGTAAGTTAATTTATCTAGACACTCACCTTATAGACTATCAGTGATTCATATAATTTATATATTTTAATTCTATATTCACGATCTTTTAGAGGATATGTACTTAGGCAAAGCATATCCTTAAGCACCATTTTCATGCTAAAAGCTTCATCAATACATATAGTTCTTCCAAACATAAGTTCAGATAAAAAATTTTTATAAATATGGTTAGTGTTGGCTTAATTTTCACATTTCTCCTCCCCCCTTAGGACTGAAATTGAAATGTATGAATTGCATATTTCTAAAAATCTGTTCCTTGGTATAGTTATAGTAAAAAACAGTGTTGTAAATATTATGTTTGAAGAAAAATAATTTTTAAATTCGATTTCCTAATGGTGCTTATTAGAATTACTATTGCTTTAAAAATTATCACTTCATTATTTGTCACATTCTGGAAGAGCTTGTCAGGACAACTAGCATATTTTCTGTGCGAAATCATTTTTTTTTTAATTCACAATATCTATAATAATTCTGCTACTGAAAAACAGATTTAAAAAAAATCAACTTTTATACATTGTTTAAATTTGGTCCAGTTCTCATTAAACAATTCATCTTCAATAGTGATTTTATTTTAGAAGACTAACTAGTAGCAGATTCATAAAAAACATCTAATGCAAAAATTTTTCTTTATAATCTCTGTGTTCGAAAAAAATTAACTTCTTATTCACTGTTATTTACTAATATCACTAATTTCAGAAATTCTTTCATTCATAATTTTACTATTTTTTATTTAGATATCTTGATTCTTAGTCTTGACTTATAAAATGAAACTCAATATAACCTCGCCACATGTCTCATGTTTCTATATGAATTCTAGAAAATTAAATGATGGAAACTGCCCTTAAGTACAAGCAAAATGAATAAATTTTTCTTGATAAAACTAAATAGAATAAGAAAAAAAGGCTGCCATTAGTCTGTTTGCTGAATAATAAAGTCATTAACACAAAATTTCATAGAAATTTATTTTTGTATTTCAGGAACATTGCCTGATGGGCATCAAAGGTACAGTGCGAAGAAGTACGGATGGTGATTTCATCCACGCAAACATAGACATTGACTTAATAATTTCTGAAGAACCTGAATATGGAAGTATTGCAAAACCTGAAGAGATTTTCCACATTATTGAACATTTCTGCCTTGGGAGACGACGTCTTCATATTTTTGGGAGAGACAACACTGTGCGTCCAGGATGGCTAACTATAGGACCAGGCCTAACCAATAGCAACTTCAACAGAGAAGCATATGCCTCCTATTTTAATAAGGGAGTTGATGATTATTTGACTGGGGCTTCAGAAAGGATTGAGGCCCTTCGTCCAAAATCACCTACACCTAAGTCCAAAGGAAGTGGATCTGGTGCCTCTGGCCGTGGAGGGAATACACGAGGTGGAGGTCGTTCACGCATTGCTAACCGAGGGAGAGGTTCACATCGAGGAAGACAGTAAAAATTTTAAATGTTTTTTTTCTATGTGACTGCAAGCTACTGCCATTCATCTTTCTTATTTAACCAGAAAGATGTGCTTTAGCAGTTTTATTTTAGTGGAATTGTTTTTTTTAGAAACTTAATATGGATTCCTAATAAAATTTATCTTTTGTAATAATGCATTTCATTAAAATTGACGGTCATTCCATTAATTAAAAAAATGGTGATTATCTGCATTATGACAAAATATTGGATATCTAAACAAAACTGAATTTTTCAACTTATAATCAATGTGTTTGCAATAAAGACATAAAAGATCATGCAGAAGATAAAATTATACTATTTTATGTGTGTATTATGCTGATTAATATATTTGTAGTCTTGCTGTTTCCATAACAGTTAACCCTAACATCTCAAAGAGATTCTAATACTTTATGTACAATTAAAAATTATCATATACAGAAAAACTATAAAAAATTTGAAATGGGGGGGGGGGGTAGACACATCCTGCATGTGTGTTTCTTTTATTGAACAAATTATTTCTATAATTCTTTTGCTCGTACACATAGATTAAGAATATTTGGCAATTTTAAATATGGTTTGAAATTTATAGAATATCTATTTTGTACCCTTAAATATGATATAATTCTTAATATTTTTTTAAGTAAAAATATTTTAAATTTGGCTTATACATCTAGTTCTTAAGGAGGAAAAGATTTCTGATCAAAAATCAGTAATAAATATATAGTTAATTTAATTAGTGGACAACATAAAAGCACTCAAGTATTCTTAAGTATGTTCAATTTTGGATTTTCCCACATAAAATAGATAATTAGTATTTTTTTACAAATTAAAATTTTATAACTATTGGAAGTAATACACATGCAATCAATAACTGACTCTAAATTAAATGAAATTATTAAATAGTCCATGAAAAACTAAAAAAACAACAACATGACAATGAAATTTATATAAAAAAAATTATGTTAGCACATGTACAGTAATACTTAAGCTTACATACCAATCTACTGGAAGGTAAAAATATAATATTTATTTCATGATGAGCATAAATTAAATTATGCTTTACATTAACATAATTTACTATGAAAGATGGGTAATAAAAAAATAAAACAAATTTACATCAGTTATCAATTTACAAATATTACTGAAACAATTTTATTTTATACAAATAATGTAGACTAAAATTACAAATATATTTCAACAAATTATATTGAAATTGAAGGATTTTGTGTTAAAAATTAGATCAACACACACCCACACAGAATAATAATCTCTCATATTTTATAATAACTTAAAAATATATTGTCTCGCTGTTTATCTCTCTTATAAATCTCAATTAGATACAATATCATGAAGGAATGCATGATAATATGGACCTAAACACTTGAAAAGTTTTAAAGCAAAAATTCCGATATTAAAAAATTTAACCCTGATGCTCTTATGAATAAAAGTATAATAAATCCACCATAAAAGATGAAAATTGGAAAATTAACATATGTTATAAGATAGGTGTAAACATAAATGTACAAAGAAATTTTAAGTATATTTTCCAAACCATTACGTATTATAGAAATTTATCACAGTACAATGATCATTAATAATTTTTTTAATTTATTTTAAACATAATTAATTCAACTTTCCTTATCTAAATCCATTTTCGAAGTCACATCAGCGAAAGATTTCACATGGCCCTCAGTATCTTGTGAACTTTCACAATCAGAATCGCTGGAAAAGAAATTAAGAAATGCTCTTAAAATTTTATTACTTCTTAATTTCTAGATTAATAATATGAATGAGATGTAAAAAAAATTCATTTTAAGAAAAATTCTTCAACTACATATCTTTTTGAACATCAAGCATTTTTTGCTATAAAAACAAAATGTAGCATAAATACTTTTGCTCATTGATATATGCCTTTAATAATAATAAATTTGAAAGTGTCACCTGTATCTTTACAGACCAGCCTATTTCACCTGGATTTGCCAAACATGGCATATGGATGTTTGGAGAATGGTTATATGCATCTCAGAACAATTTAAATGTTTTTTTTTTTAAATTGAAAATTAAACAACATTTTAGTGTTTTCTCACGATAATTTCCAAGAATACTGTAGTATAGAAACGTTTTGTACATCAGTTTGAAATTCAAAGAATCGTCTTTTTAATCAAACCAACCTTTTATAGTATACTTTTTCTCTTTTTAAAAACTATTTAAATGAGAAATTTAGTTTAAAATTTTAAGCAAATATTTGGAATTTTTCGACAATAAATTTCTAAAATAATTACAGGACGAAAATAATTTTTATATAATCTTAAAATTCAAAAATCTTTATAGAGATGATGCCAGTTTATTTGTTGTACAGGTTTTTCTTTATTTTAATTTCTAAAAATATTTAAAGCATATTCTATAATAATATATTTAAATGTTGAAGTATAAATCAATTTTTAATCTTGTTACTAACATTTTATACTGGATCCTTTATAGTGTTGATTATCAGGATACAAAGATTCAGTTTCATTTCTCATGATCAGTTTAAGATATGCTTTTAATAAAATATTTGAAATTTTGTTGTATTTATAGTTGTTTAATTTTGAATTTAAGCAGTGTTGAATATTTTTTAATGGCAGTCTATTTTTAAACATTGCCGTACTTTCATAAAAGATATAGACAGAAAATTAGAGAAATGAATAGCATGATGAACAGAATGGTGTAAAGGTTCTAAAATAGTATGAATTAAATGGTTATCAAAATATAAAGTTTAAAAATATTTGGCTGAACAAAACTATTAAGATCAAACTGTACTAAACATTTAATTGAAATTTTTAACAATTACTAATTTTGACTAGTTTTTAAAAGATATAAGTAACCATCTTCTAAGGAATTACCAATTCAGATAAAAAAATTTATCTATTATATCCCATTTTTATTATAAATTACAAATACTGAAAAAGTAATTAAATGTTTACTCTAAGAATTGAATGAGATAATTTTAAATTAATTCATACCATTTTCCTACACTATATATATAAAATTGATACAGATAACTTTACATAAGATAATTTTTAGGCAACAACTGCTACAGTTTTAAATTGTAGTATGCTGATATTATACAAATTTTTTAATCATACATTTTATTTTATCTACTTAACTTTAGAACATTCTTATATGCATTTAATCAGATATTCAAAAACTGTTCTACAGTAGATATTTGAACTCAAATTGTATATTCATCAGATGAATTTTATAACAGATTTTAAATATATATATTTTTGTCAAAAAGTTTTTTTATATAATAAATTTAGTACCTTTGATTGGAATCTTCACAGTTTTCATAATCACTAACTTCACTCATTGTGTCAATTGGCAACAAACAGGATGACAAACCAGTAGTTGGCTGTGAATTTAAAATAGGCTCGAAGTCATCTAAAAACCGGAGTAAAGCATCATCTGTGATTCCTGGCTGCACATAATCCAAAAGCAGCTGAATACCCAAATCATTAGAATCAAGACTCTCTGTTTCTTCTCCATTTAACATCTATTAAAAAATATCAGTCAATTTTATTAGTAATATATTTATTTATAAGTACTTTATTAAGTCACTAGAATTTAATGTTGAAGAAATTTAAAAAATGCATGTATGTGTGTTTTTTCTCCATATTGAAATCCTAGATTATAGAAATTTTAATTCAGTGTGTTTTTCCTTTATTAAATGTCAAAAAGAGTTTGGCATTTACTTAAGAGAAATAACATCTGTATTAGGATTGAAAGATAAATCAAGTATAGCAACAAATTTTCATGGACTGGAATGAAGTTAGTTATTCAAAATAAGTAAAGATGAATTTCCAAAAGAAAAATCAAATTAAAACAATAAATAAATTTAGTAGAACTGCAATTATCAAGGACCAGTTTTCAACAGGAGGAGGAAAACAAACAAAAGAAAACACAAACAAAATTCTTTGAAATAAAGACAGTGAAATAGACTTTGAGTAATATGATCAAGCAGCAATATTTTAATACACTAAATATGTAAAATGTAAATGATATTGTTTTTGTGATCATTATATTAATATATTATTCTCTTTCCCAAGATATAATCTTTTTTTCTCATTTGTTATCCAATTATCCATATTGGATTTAGTTCCAGTTAATCAGGAGAATGCAGTTAAAATAATAAAAATTCTGGTCTAATTATGTAAAGCAGCAATAACTGACAACAGAAGGCTGCAGTTGCACAGACAGTCAATTTCAATCACTCTGACAATTTTAACGACATGGCAAAGTATTGATGATATATTATATTAATAAGTAGTATTTTATGATAACATATATACTAATTTGCAATAACTTTCCAAAAAGGAAGATAGAACATTGCAAAATAAAATCTACTTGAATGACTGAACATTCTACAGCAATATTATGGTGATTTGATAAATTGTATACAATGTTTTACATTTGAAAGAAACCAGAGACCATAATCAACTGAGTTTTTTTTCTATCTTTTTTAAATCTACAGCATTGTTCATAATAATTTAAGGTCAGTTTTTTCTGTAAAATTCAATGGCATATGAGGAAGACTTGTTTTATGCAGAGAAACAGATTTATCATAATGATAATGCACTTTGGTACTTGTTATATTTGAACTTCTCCTCAACTACATTTTTCTTTCCTTTTCGTCCATTTTACAGGATGCAACTCTTAATGAAAGAAGGAAGGGGATCCAAGAAGTGCAAAATTATATATATAATTTTAAAATGTAAATAAAATATTTTCACATTAACGATGAAATGTAGAAGTACTTCCTTGCTTACTACATCTTAAGAAAAGAGCACTAAGGACACCCATTATGTTCATTTTCTAGTTAATACTTACAGTTCAGGCTTGATTTTGAAATTATAATTACTTTAGCATTAAAGACTGGACATCTACTACTAGATGCTAATTTTACACAAACTACTATTGGGTGCCCGTTTCACAAACATTGATTTTCTTTTCTCCCCCCACCCCCAAATGAACTAATATTTTGCATATTTTTTTTAAGAACATTCAAATGATCTAGTAAAATACCACTAGTTCCCTGAGGGGTTAGTAAGTACAGCAAACCAGATTTCAAGAAATTTCAAAGTTCTGTGAACCCTATCTTAATCATAAGATTTAATTGTACTTATGATGAGTAAGGACAATGAATTTCTATCATTATCAAAAGATGATGCAATTATAAATTTTCAGATTGCTATCAAAATTCAGTATAAATGACAGGGATTTGCTTAAATAAATTACTTAAAAGAATATCGAACATAATAATACAGACCAATACATTGCACATCAAGATTGTTATTTTGAAGATGTTGAAAAAAGCAATTATGTACTATCATATCAATAGGGCAGGTCCAGGAATCTTTTCATGCACTAACATATAATGCTGTTATATGAAAAACATTGCAGCAGCTTTTTTTTAAATGCTTTTATTATGAACAAGAGTTAACATCTTTTTAAAAATTATTAAATTTATATAATTCATCATTGTCTTTATCTTAAAACTATATTTTACTTGGCCATAAATGAAAGTAAATTTTATCTTTGATTTTTCGATTAACCTAACACTTTTATCAAAAACCATATAAGATACATGGGAAGTATTTAACTTTTTCAATAATAATAATTTAAATTTAATTTCCTCATTTTAATGTCTTGCATGTTTTTTTTGTTAAGTTCGTAACAATTAAACAAATTTCCAATATTTTTTAACTTTATAATGATATGATATTTATCACTTTGCGATATGTAAGTAAAGTGATTTAGTTTTAGGAATTTCTAGGAGATATATCTTCAAATTTAGTTTACTTTTTACATCCAATATGATTGTTTTCAATAAAGTAATTCATACTATAGTAAGGAAATAAAAGGAATATATTTCTATAAACTACATAATTATTACTGGTTAATAAAATCTCTGAAAACTCTTAAAAATAATTGTTATATTACCTTTTCAAGTACCGAGGAACCAGTCTGAGATTCTAAAGCTGTTACAATTTCCATTATATAAGTTTTTGATTCTTGCATGAGGCGATTCATGTCATTAGGATATTGTTCTTTCATATATTTTGTTTTATATGCTTTGTCCATCGCCAATTTAAGTATAAGTCTGCGACACTGAGTATGACTTTCTTCTACTTTATCCAGAACTTTAGAATTCTGTTGGCAGAATATAATATATATATTGAGAATAATGATTGTACCATTTATTAATAAAAGAACATTAAATTACAAAACATAAATGTGAAAGTAATACAAAATTGCCTTTAATAATAAAATACACAGTAATATAAGAAATGAAAATGGTCGCTTGAATGAGAACTTTTACATAAATCAATAATTTACTCAAGAACACTTTTAAAGCTATTAGCTTATAGATTTATAATGAGGAATTAAAGACAACCAAAAATAACTTAAATCCGAATTGAAGCAATAAATAAATAACAAAAAGGTCCAATTAAATTCCATATATCCTTTTAATTCTTAGTGAAAAAAATAATAAATTCACTCTTCCTAAAAATATTTAGAGAGAAACAAGAATATAAAATTTTAATTTGGCAGCAGTTATTTTAATTTTTTTTTTTTTTTTATTTCAAGGAACTTGAGTTCAAACACTGCTGGAAGAGAACAAGATAAATCAAAGACAATGCTTTCTTATTGATATGAATTTTCAGATATACAATAAAAATGTTATAAATATTACTTTTTTAGTATATTTCTTTTATATTTTAGGACAGTAATTAAGTGCAGCTAATCCTTAATATTTTGTCTTGAAACCATTAAAATCAAACTAAGACATTTTTCAAAAAAATCATAAATAATAAATAAATGTTAGTATTCTATTTTCTGATTGTGCCCCATTAATTTTTGTTATATATAGAAATGCATAATGTAATTTTCAGGAAATATAGAGTTCAAGAGCATAGAAGCAAATGTGTTACATCAAAAATGTTTACTTTTACAATAAGTTTATAATTTGTGACTTTTGGAACAGTTCTAATTATATTTAATATGTTGTATTTAACTAATTATATTTAATATACTTGTGCCACATTCTTAATGAAAGGAATCAGTTAATTTGATAATATCTCAAAAATGTTTAAGAAAATGTAATTTTTCAAATAAAAATTCAATTAAAATATTTTTTGAAATGAATTAAAAACTGAATAGTGCATTGCTATAACCTTGAATCTAAAATCATATTCTCTTCATCCAATAAATAATATACAATGCTCAATTTCTCATAATGAGTGTCATAATTAATTCTTGTAAGATAAATGAATAACTTACACTATTAAATAATAATTTAAAAAATATTAAATATATTATACATGCTTCAAAAAGGAATTACTCCAGACAACAAAATATCTCATCATATTTAAATAGAGACTGCTAAAAAAATTACGTCATATAATATAACAAAATTATATTATTTCATAAATAGGTATATCCACTTCATACTTTACCTCAATTAAAAAATTCTTTTCTATATTTGATCTATAAGTTGCAGTCCAACGAGGAAAATGTTGATTTAGTTTCTGTACAACAAGTGATGATTCTGAATCATCCACAATCAAATTCAACAAATCCTAAAATTAACAATTATATTAGTTATTAAAAAATACTCCAAATTTTCAATAATAAAGTTTAACAATGCTGGCAATTGGAGTAACAAAATTTTAAATAAAATTATTGATATACTAGAAAGATTTTGAAAATCAATTATTGTTGAATGAAACTCATTAAGAAAACATAATTCAAAAGTTTAATATAATTTTAAAGATTATACTTTCACATATGGTAACCACATTTATTAAAATTTACTCAGATTATGATTAACAAATTATAAATATTTAATGTTAAGAACATAATAAAAAATAAATTATTTACTCAAGTCGTAAATTCTATTTACAACTTGTATAAATAACTGAGATAACTAATAGAAAAAACAAAATTTTTTACATACAAGAAATCATCTGACATTTTTCCAATATTTATTCGTTAATACTCAACATAATTTAAAACAGATTACAGAAAAATTACATAATTTAATGTTAAAAGCATCAAAATTAAGATAAGTATAAAGTAAATTAAATTCATCCTCTTTTTGTTAGGTTATATATAATTTTCTAAAAAAAAACTATCAAAAAATTGATATAATGTCATCAAATTTGTTTAAATATATTTTTTGAACAAAAATTGTTTCAAAGTTTTTAGCATTATCTCATAAAAAATCTAAGCAAAATAAAGGAGATTGACGATACTTTGAATATGACCATTGAAAATTAAGGCAATGACTGTTACATGTCAGTTGAAAACAGTTTGGGAGCATTAGAAAACATATGACTATTTAAACAAGCACAAAAGAGCATTTGACTTAACCACAGAATTTAAATATCTTAAAAACAGGATGCTGGGAATTAAAGGCTAAGAAGTAAGAGATCCTTTAAAAAAAAAAAAAAAAAAAAAAAAAAAAAAAAAAAAATGCAAGATTGTAATTTGAATACTGAAGTGCTAAAAAGTGAACTTGGTTACTTTGGTTTTGCTGTAAAATGCTATTTGATTTTTCATTTCTGGCCAAGTTTTTTTCTTTTTTATATAAGTAGCCTTATTTATAATGACAGTCTGTCATTTCTGATATGGATCTTATAACTAGAATATCTATTATATGATCTTATAACTAGAATATCTATTATATGATCCTATTACTAGAATATATATTATATGATCCTATTACTAGAATATATATTATATGATCCTATTACTAGAATATATATGAGAAACTTTCAGGGTTCACATCAATAAATGCCTGGTACTATCAGAAATATAACAATTGGGATGAAGAAAGTATATAGGCTCCAGGTGCAAGTCTAAGACGATAGAATGGGGACAAGCATCAGTATATTTATGTCACATTTTAAAGTGAAATAGCATGGGGGAGGAAGAAAATAATGTCATGCCCCAGGCCAATAATGAGGATTAGGGGAGATGAATCGTAAATCCTAGGCAGCTGTCATCTTTGCTATACTATTTGAAAGGCTTATAGTATTAATGTTTGGTACAATTTTCAGCAATTTTTTTCTCTATAAAACATATTCATTAAAATTATTCATTTTTCTTCATTTTGTATTTTATCTCTTCAGGCAAGCAATTACCAGGCCTAGAACTTCATTTGAGTTAAAATCATAAACTGCCTTATGACATATTCTGTTAACTTTGAAGTATGAACGAAAAGTTTTAAATATTTTTATAGAACTATGTATAAAATGGCATACAGATAAATTTTATTAAATAAAAAGAATCCTAATTTTATTTTTAAGAAACAATTTAAATAATCAGAGAAAAGATATTTACCAACAGTTTAAGCTCAGAAATCAAGGTGAAAAACCTCTTCAAGGATATAAAATTGGATTGTCTATAAGCTGTTTCTAATAGTTCAATAATCACAGGCAAAATGTCAAGTTTTGAGGAATTCTTGGAAATTTTAGAAAAGTTTTCTAAAGAATGCAACTTCCTCAGCAAAGAGATTAATATGAAAATAGGTTGAATTTTTGATTTATTTTGTGAATTTTGTTCTATGCAAGGTGAATTCTGAAGAACTTTTGAAGCCAAATCTTTATCTTCAAGCATATCTAAAAAGAACAAGAATTAAAAATAAGTCTTATTGGAAAACCTATAAAAGGAAGGAAAACAAAACAAAACATATTTGCATTGATGAAAAACGAATAAATTCTGCAAATAATGCAAGTTAAAATAAAAGGTAGAAACTATTGAAGTTATTCCCCATTTACAGGATTAAGGTCAATGAAAAAAATAATTTTAGATACATTAAGGTGAAATTATATATTTTGTGTGTATATATATATACAATACAAGAGTACTTATGCTTTACTTTATAATGGTAAATATAATGACAGAATATTACCATGAAGGGCATCATTTTCCCTTGCTTTTAGAGTAAACAAAAGCAATAAAACACATAGGCAAAATAAAACTTACATTTTTTCAAGTAATCTTAAAAATATCAAAAGCTCTAAAAGCAGTTTACAACTTAGTATTAATAGTTTTTTAGAATTTCAATGACTTATTTAGAAAACAAAAAGAAACTTAAGATATTCACAATTAAGATATTAAAAAAAAAAAAGAAGAAACTGAATGAAAAAGCTTTCTGAATTATAAATAAAAGTATTTTTCTGTGTACATCAGTATAAATATGAATTTTAAAAAATGATAATTTAAGATGACCTAAGTTTCCCCCCACCCCATCTAAGATAATGGGTCAATTCTTGGTGTAAAAAACTTTTATAGGAATAATTTTCAAATTATGGTAGGAAAAATAACTTTCTTGTGATAAAAAACCATCATCTTCAAGCTTTAGTAAAAAATTTATACATAGATAAACAGTTAAAAGATTTCTTTTTAAACTTTTCCTTAGAATTTTCAAAAATATTCTAAGAAAAAGTTTATATTTAAGTAAAGGAAAATGAATTAGTGTTATAATCTTTACTTGGAGGAATCAATGAGACTATATTAGTCAATTAAAAATGACTACTAATAACTACACACAACACCACTTCATGTCCCTGCAACTATATTTAAAACAATGTAATGAGCATGAGGTGGGAGGGACATGGAAAGACGTTCCTGTCCTATCCATCCCTGTCACTATTCTTCAACATCTGAAATTTATTGATTGAAATTTGGTTAGGGAATTTTAATATTAGATAAAAAAAAAAAAAAAAACTCAAAGCAATGAGCTGTTTGAAATAAAAATGGGAAGTAGCTTTTGCTTATAAAGCAAACCATCAAAATTAAGGGCTACAACAATACTGCTTGTAAAATAGGCATTATTATAGCACATCTTGCTATGTTTACACATCACCAAGATAAGTTCTAATAGAAGCAATACTGTTAATCAGATCAACTGAGAACTGGAAACTTACATATAAACATCTCATCACATATTTGAAGTGTTATTTTAAAACATAAAAATATAAAGAGTGCTTTGCATACTGGCAACTTAGATTTCATTTCAGAAATCTGAATACTTTCGTATTTGTGTTAAAAAAAATTCTTACAGAGATTTTTTTATTTGTTTAAAATTTT
Source organism: Argiope bruennichi (assembly GCF_947563725.1). Lineage (NCBI taxonomy): Eukaryota > Metazoa > Arthropoda > Arachnida > Araneae > Araneidae > Argiope > Argiope bruennichi. The sequence goes on from NC_079156.1 coordinate 80,364,921, forward strand.
ATAAAACTAGTCTTAAAGTATAAAATAATAGCTATTCATTTTTTATGGATGCAATCTTTGATTTATTTAAAATGTCTTGAAATTTGCCAACTGATATATCAGAAGGACGAATTTATCTAAAGGAATTTACAATGGCATTGTGCACCTGTGATTCAAATGCCATCTGCAAAATTATTTGTTTGCTGTCGAAAATTCTAAGTAAAAAATAGAAAAAAAATGTGTGAACCATAAAATAATTTTCTTTCAAAATCAGAATTATTTATCAGAACCAGTTCAATGACAAGACAGACAATAGCTTCTTATCTATATCAAAACGATTCGGTAATTTTCTCTCTTGTTTTAATAAGAACAGCAGCAAAAAAAATGTACTTTAAATATAAAGAAATTTGACTTTACTTCTTACAGCGAAAATAATAATATTCTTACTCATCCATAAAAACATAGATTTGATTTTACTATCCAGGTCAATATGTAAAGGTGATTGATAAAATCTAACTTACTCTGTAGAACACCTTTGAGTTCTTGTTTACAAGCATGTTCAAAAATTATACTAGAAAGCAGCGAATCTTTATTAGTTTCCATATCGGGAAAATGAATAGTAATATAAGATTTATTTTATTAGACACAATACTTTTCTTTTCTAGAAGAGTGGTAGATATTTTATAAATAATTTACAAATTATGCCTGCTTAAATACTTTTTAAAGTAGTTACCATTTAAATGAGCGCGAAAAAATGTTCACTATTTTATTATGATGCTATTCGTTGCCAAAAATCAAGCCCAGAATAGTTTCTCACATGCTCCGTAATTCCAGACTTTGCAATGGATTACTAGCCTTCTCGAGTCCTCGTGCGCTTATTTTGGGAACCAAACTTTGGTATCCGAGTTTGACTTCCGTCTAGGGATGTCAGATCAAAATAAAGCCAAATTCAAAAAACTTCTGAAAGATTTATTTTTCGTTAAACAGTCAAAAGAAATATATATATTGTATAAACGAATTCCAAATTCTTAGATTGAGTTTATACTTTATAGCATCAAAGGAATTTTGCTCTTGCTGATGCGAAATGAAATAGCCGATTTTTTCAGTTTATTTACGATAAATGAAAAGTAATTTCGTTTTTTAATAAATTAGTAAGAATTAAAAAAATTAATTCTATCAATATAAAAAAAAAACTGATTTTAGACTCTTTATAGATAGCCAATAATGAGCTAGAAGTAATAAGATTTCAAAAATGGCACATTTTTAGTTTTAGTATTATTAATTAATCTATATATCTATATCTATACTTATAATAAAGCTCAATGTGTGTGTGTGTGTGTGTGTGTGTTGGCGCTCTACAGGCCAGGTCATTTGACATACAGCTATCAAATTTGGTACATGTATACCTTAGAGGTCGGGAATGTGCACCTGGGGTCCCTTTTTTTGAAATTTTAATTATTAATTAAAAACTAACTTTCCCGCCAAAAAAATCTTCCATTTTCCCCTCCGCCAACTTTTCCGCCAAAAAAAATCTTCCATTTTCCCCACCGCCAAATGAGTAAGGCTTTAGTTGTTGTTTTTTCTCCCAACAGTAATGAGGCTTGGGTTAACATTTTTTGGCGGATTATTTCAAACGATTCTGTTTATTTTCTTAATGTTTTATGCATTTAAAATTAAATATTGTTAATTAATCCATGTTTCAGATTCCTTCTGAAGTACTTTTGAATAAAAATAACACAGAATAAAGGAAATTAAAAATGTATAATCTGCAAAGCGTTACCCCAACTGGCGTAGAAAAATTCACGCATTTGCGTTAACGTAACTGGCGAAGAAAATTCACGCATGCGCATTGTTTTTTGACTGTTGACATGACAACGAACGGATGATTTAAATTATTTTTAGGTTAGTTGCATGCTTTTTTAAGCAAATTGTATTTATGTTAGTTATATATTTTTTGTATATGCTTATAGTTTTAAGTACATCGTTTTTTAAGTAGAATTTTTTAACCTGTTTTCAATGATTTAAATTATTTTTAGGTTAGTTGCATGCTTTTGTAATTAAATTGTATTTATGTTGGTTATATATTTTTTTGTATATGCTTATAGGTTTAAGTACATAGTTTTTTAAGTAGTTTTTTAAACCTGTTTTCGACCGATTATTTTAAACGATTCATTTTATTTTCTTAAAGTTTGATGCATTTAAAATTAAACATTGTTAATTAATCGATCTGTTCATGATGAATCTGAGAAAATTTTGTTGACAAATTCTTGAGATATTACATAAGAAAGATATTCTTTAGTGCCCATAAAGTTTAAACGCTCAGTGACTCTATTATCAGTAATCATATTATTAAAAAAAATGCTGTGTTTCAGTAAAAAATATTATTATATTAATTGTAGTTTAGTCATTTCCATTTTAATTTTAAGCATAAATTCTACCGGAACTAACAGAAAATTAGAGAGATACATATTATGTTATGGCTGAAGGCCTTTATAATATTATGAGTGAATTATATGACTATCAAAATTTGAAGTTTTAAAATATTTTGCTGAAGAATCTATTAAAGTTGGAATTGCGTAAAATATGTAATGGTACGACCTGAGTTGAACCCCCTGCTTTTAAAAATCCCCAACAACGGCCCTGCGAAATGTTCAAAAGCAAAGGAGCAGATGTTTAATCATAGTGCATAATAAAGATTGCCAGCTTTGGCGCGTTATCGCAACTTGGTGAAGAAGTGGGTTAACTCCGGTTCAAGCTATTTAATTATTAAAATTTAAACGGACATTAAGATCGGCGAACCGGCTGGTCGCCAAAGGCGGCTAGTACTTATAATAAAGCTCAATGTGTGTGTGTGTTGGCGCTCTACAGGCCAGGTCATTTGACATACAGCTATCAAATTTGGTACATGTATACCTTAGAGGTCGGGAATGTGCACCTGGGGTCCTTTTTTTGAAATTTTAATTATTAATTAAAAACTAACTTTCCCGCGAAAAAAATCTTCCATTTTCCCCACCGCCAAATGAGTAAGGCTTCAATTTTTTTTTCTCCCAACAGTAATGAGGCTAGGGTTAACATTTTTCGGCGGATTATTTCAAACGATTCTGTTTATTTTCTTAATGTTTTATGCATTTAAAATAAAACATTGTTAATTAATCCATGTTTCAGATTCATTCTAAAGTACTTTTGAATTAAAATAACAGAGAATAAAAGAAATTAAAAATGTATAATCTGCATAGCGTCACCCCAACTGGCGTAGAAAAATTCACGCATTTGCGTTACCGGAGCTGGCGAAGAATATTCACGCATGCGTATTCTGATTGTTGCCATGACAAACGTTATCAACGGGTGATTTAAATTATTTTTAGGTTAGTTGCATGCTTTTGTAAGTAAATTGTATTTATGTTAGTTATATATTTCTTGTATATGCTTATAGTTTTAAGTACATCGTTTTTTAAGTAGAATTTTTTAACCTGTTTTCAATGATTTAAATTATTTTTAGGTTAGTTGCCTGCTTTTGTAATTAAATTGTATTTATGTTAGTTATATATTTTTTTGTATATGCTTATAGTTTTAAGTACATCGTTTTTTAAGTAGTTTTTTAAACCTGTTTTCGACCGATTATTTTAAACGATTCATTTTATTTTCTTAAAGTTTGATGCATTTAAAATTAAACATTGTTAATTAATCGATCTGTTCATGATGAATCTGAGAAAATTTGGTTGACAAATTCTTGAGATATTACATAAGAAAGATATTCTTTAGTGCCCATAAAGTTTAAACGCTCAGTGACTCTATTATCAGTAATCATATTATTAAAAAAAAATGCTGTGTTTCAGTAAAAAATATTATTATATTAATTGTAGTTTAGTCATTTCCATTTTAATTTTAAGCATAAATTCTACCGGAACTAACAGAAAATTAGAGAGATACATATTATGTTATGGCTGAAGGACTTTATATTATTAAGAGTGAATTACATGACTATCAAAATTTGAAGCTTTAAAATATTTGATGAAGAAGCTATTAAAGTAGGAATTACATAAAATATTTAATTATTAAAATTTTAACGAGCATTAAGATTGGCGAACCGGCTGGTTGCCAAAGGCGGCTAGTTTATAAATAAAACATGCAGCATTTTTATGAACACACTGTTTAAAGCGTTTCTTATCCCTTAGATAAAACATTTGCTAAACGTCTCCTCACAGAGAACTGCGTCTCCTGATGTACGAATTTCATTCAATATTAAAAATACCTTCTCAGCGTTTTCCTCATTGAGTTGTTCATAACTATGAACTTTCTTTTATTCTCTTAAAAAAAAATCTTTTAATCTTTTTGCGTTGTCATGTTCAATTCGCTGAAGAAGTTGATGATAAGAAAAGGGAAAGAATATAAAGAAAAGGGTTTTTCTAAATGCAGTCTGAAAAAAAGAGGACATAAAATTTTATTTTAATGAGAAATTGCTTCATCTGAAATCAGATCAGGGACATTTGAAAATTGAAGTTTCTTTTTTGAGTAGCAGAATCATTTTATAAAGTTTGAAAAAAATTGAAAATCGTGATCAAAAATAATAAAGGTAAAAAAAAATGAAATTTAGACTAAATAAATTCCAAAGCCTAGTTCAAGGGCAATATCACAGCTCTGTTTTTGATATAATGCTTTGTCAAACATAATTTCCAGCCTTTCATAAATATCTCGAGAGATATTATTGAGCATTTGAAATTGTTTTATCCGATTCTAATTAATATTAACCCGATTCTAATTAATTATTAATTGTTTAAATAACTTGAAGACGGTCGTTAATAATTGACGGTAAAAAATAGAAAAAAAAATATGAATTTAATTTTTTTTTGTGTGTAAAAAGAACAATTTTTTTTGAAAATGGCTCTTTGGATATAGCAACTAAATGGGTTTGGTGATTAAGTAAGAAGGGTTGTTGCATGGAACTGTTGATAAAAAAAAAAAAAAAAAAAAAAAGAAAGAAAGAAAGAAAGAAAAGAAAAAAGGAAAACTTATAAATTCACTTTGCGTTCAACGTAATCGTACCTTATAGTGGAAGAGGAGAAAATTTAGATTCCGCTCTGTAATGAAAAATTACATTCTAGATTTAATGAAAACTTTTTAAAAATATATTCTTATTAATGTGCCCAAAAGTAGAGTTTTTTCAATTTTGAATAATACCTTAAAGTCATTTTTTTCTTAAATTCTCTAACAATTTGTGCCATTAGTATTAAATTAAATTAAATTCATTAATTGATCAATAATTAAACTCTGAAAATAGTAAGACAATGTATTATCATCCAAAATAAACATACAAAATTGCAATATTATAACATATCATATAAAATGAAAAATAGATTATAAAATTCAGTTTTATTAAAGATTAATTAAGCGTGTTTAATAAAAATGTGTTAAAACATTTTGCATGCCATTTATTAAATGGGAATCAATATGCAATATACTTATCAACACTTTGGGTGCTATAACTCAAGCCTGTGATTCGAATTATCTATCTACTTAAATTACTCCTCCTTTTCTATATTTTAACTGCAGTAGAGAAGGGGTAATCTAATTAAGTAGCAGGTATGAGATTAATAGATAATAAGTGAGAACTACAGGAGAGTTACGCAGTAGTGAATCTTTTAAAATGAATTTTTCAGATTTACTACTGCGGATATAAATGGTCAAGACTTAAATTTTAATTCGCTGATGAAATGATTTAACAATGCATTAGGTTATTTTATAATTTTGACCTTAAGCAGAAAAAATCATGATTCATGATTATTTGAGCGAGTCGATACTACGCGTATACAATAATAATTGCAATAATTTTCATGAATATTTTCTTTCTAAAGATTTCATAAGAGTATAATTTAACCTTTGTTTTGAATATGTCACATATATTGTGCCAGTAATTTTCATCTTTCCCTCTATCGCTCTCTCTCCTCTCACTAGGGAACTAATTTTTCAGACTTTTAATTACCCTATGGACAATTTTAGGTTCAAATCATATTGTATTATTCTAAGAATGAAGGCAAAACATATTAATAATTAGGAAAGGCAAAATGAATAAGACCATGGGTGGTTAATACAGAATACGGATCTTCTCTTCTCACTTCAAAAGTACACTTATATCTCCATTTAAATCCGAAAGATTTATTAGCATAAATGAATGAATTTTCATTTATTAAAAAAATGATTAAATGAATACAATAAGCGACATAGGAATGAATTATTAAAAAAAATTATTTTATAAGCAGTAGAATACTGCAATTGCTTAAAATTTCAATGAATTTCGCTTTAGACGATTGTATTTTTCCATTTAGCAAGAGTTAATATCTAGATGGTAAAGAAGAAGAATTTCGAATTTGATTAGATAAAAAAAAAAGACCCTTATTAATTCGCAGTTATTTCCACATGATTAAATAGTTGAAATAAAGATTCAGATAAATAAGAAAAAAGAAAGAAAAAAAATTTCCAGAAGATGGAAATTAAAATATTATTTATTTATTTTTTTTGTGTGAAAAGATCTTGATATGATATTTTCCAGTAAGAATGTTTTCCGATTTTTTTTCCCTTATAGTTACACAATATGAAACATTTTGTAAGAAGTTTTGTAATGTAGTAAAGTTAAACATTTTGGATTCCTTTCTTTTACCGATTGGATACGAAATTTGGTGCATGTCATCAACATCTGAGTTATTATAGACCTAAATTTTATTCAATATCTTATAGTAATTTTAAGTCATCACGGGCATAAAAGAGGATTAGATTATTTTGGAGAATTTTGTCCAACATCGATATAAATCTGCGATTCTGATTATAGAATTTATTCTACATTACCGGTTATAGACAACTATGATAGATTTGGCATTGAATTTATTACAAATTTGCAATTTTGATCATAAAAGCCATTCTAGGGTCTGGTTATAAAAGTGATTATAAAATTTAGCCGTAAAAGCGATTTTGAAATTCAAATTATATTGATATTTAATATTAATAGGAGTTCTAATTGGAAAAGCATAGTTTGCAATTTTGGTCATAGATAACTTTGACAAATTTGGTCTCGAATTTGATCTAGATCTACAATTTTGGTCATAAAAGCATATAACAGATTTAATCCATCTAGCCTCACTGCGTTTTTGAGTTATTGTATTCAAAAATGCGTGAGTGATGGACTTCCCTTTGACGTATTTAGTCGCAAATTTGATACAAGTAAACAGTTTAGGCATTGGGATCGACACCTAATTTCATTTGTCGAGTCCTAACTCCTTTTGTGTTAAGTTATTAGCACACCTACATAAAAAATGATCTGGCGAAAAAATATAATTAAAAAAAAGTCTTTATTTTATTTTCGATTAAATGAATGGAGAACTAAAGAGGATTCTGGAAAAGATATACAACATGGATATGGAGATCAAGAAAAATATTGAGACCGAATATTTCAATAATTGCCTTTGTGTACTTCGTTTGCATGAGAGTAAAAATGATTCTGGATTCAATAAACTAATAAAAATATTTTTACAATTTTCTTCAAATTCATATATTGCTCATTAGTGTAATAACATTTTAAAGAGTCTTTCTGTACTTGGGATAGATTATACGAAATAAAATTGAAAAAAATAATGCATTCAAAGGTAATAATCCCAAGATTTAAAATTATCGATGTAGTTACATTACTCAGAAATATCAAATGAAAGGAGATGAAATAAGCAACAGAGAAAAAGGAAATCGAGAAGTTTTAATTATGCTTTCAAATTTAAGGTTGTTTCTAGCCTAAGAAAGCGAATCACATTTTTTTTTTACCATATTATCTTCGCTCATAATACCCAAATTATATTATTTCAAACTGCTTTGCTTTTTTAACTAATTCACATATAATAAATAAAAATGTTACTAAAAATTAATTTTGAATAATATGTATATAAAAAATCTTCTTTCCATTTCAGGCGAGATTTCATCACTTCAAACATGCGCGATAAAGGTTTTGATATGAAACAATTTAATTTCGTTTTAACATTTCATTTTGAGCTCACATAAGGATTATTTTGGGACGAACTTCGTAATTTTAACTAGATGAGGGGAATATCGTCCATTTATCCGAGTTTTCGTACAAAGCCAGTGATCAATATTTCCATTATCAATATTCTTAAAATATTGTAAATAGAAAATGGTACCAAACTACCTTGTTGAAAGAAACATGAATAAATCATTTCTAAACAATTTAATTGATTGAAACATGAATCAATATTCTTCGGGGAACCAGCTGGTCGCCAAAAGCGACTATTTTCTAACAAGGCTATCTCTACATATCTTAAAGCACCATCTGATAATATATTCGTTTAAGGTACATATAACATAAAAATTTAAGAAATGCCGAGGCACTGATATTTAATAATGCATCTAATTAAAATCGGTCTTGTAATCATTTATCGATAGCAAGAGTTAACAATTGTAACGGATAGTATGCGCGAGGATAGAACCTGGGACCTTGTGGTTCGCAGCCCAGTAACATAACCATGATACAAAAGCAATTGCTCGTGAAGCGTAGATGTTAACTGGCTTATATGCTATTCACTAAAACAATAATCCAGCTGAATCGTCTTGAAAAGTATTAAAATGTAGAAAAAAAATCTATAATAGCAATTTTGTTGGTTTAAGTTGCTGAGTTGTCTATGATCAGACCTGTAAGTTATGTTATGGTCCGATAAGAACACCATGTTATCAGATAAGAGAATGTGTTATCAGATGAGCTGAAGTTATGGTTAGATGGTGTTTGTTAAGGGGTTATGGAGATGGTGACATTTATTTTTCGCATTTAAATAAAAAGTGAGTGAAAAAGATACAATTAGTAAATTGTAGGTATTGAAAATGAGCAGTGGAACTTAAGATGATTTAATTAGATCAGGAATAAATAAAAAAAAATCGCAAATGTGGAAAAATATCACACATTTAAAAAAATTAGATCGAAATTTTTGGAGTTTTATTTAAGTATATTTTATATAGAAGAGGAAAAATTTCAGATCTTTAACTGCGTTATATAACGAGGGAAAATATTTATATGCATTTTTCGACGACCCTGATCCTTTTTTTTTTTTTTTTTTTTTAACTAAATCGAATTTTTAAAAAATAATGCAGATAGCGATTAAAAAAAAATTACGAATTATTTCCTCGTGTATAACAAATAAATTAGCGGAATTTCAAAATTTTTTCGAATGAAAAGAATTATTAAGTTTATACTTTTTAAAAATTTAGTTCCATTCATAAATTAGCGTTTGACATCGAACACACATTTTATAGATTTTTTTAATATTTTCAACTTTTTAATTTAAACTTTTCAACTCAGATTAATAACATTTTATTTAAATGGTGTTTCAACTTCCATTTCCCCTTCCCCCTTATCTCATAACATATTGGGAGTGCAAACTTAGAGATTCAACAAATTAAACAATAAAATTGTTGTCATTTACTTTTTCTTTGTCAAAATACAATTCATCTGGACTAGAATCTTTTCAAGCTTCATTTTTTCGATGTGTTTGTGGCGCCATCTATTATCTTCTGATTAAAATTATAAGTATGGTGGCTATAAGTAAGCGATTTTGGAAACGTGCATTTAGAATATGAACTTCTGCATTCGATATACTTAAGAATACAAAATACAGAAAAAGAATTATTATTATTTTTAGAAAATTGTAATCTTTTTTACGGACACTCTTATATCTGAGACGAACGCTGTCAGATTCTGTTGCCCATTATTCATGATAATGAGAACCACTTGATATTTAATTAAACTATTATTGAAAAGCGAATTTACAAAAAGGAAATTAACGATTATTATGTTTCAACGCGAACACTTAATTTGAGTATGAAGTTGATCCTCATGCTTGTGAACATATAATTTTAAAGACATACCATCAAATGAAAATCCATAATTGACTAGTGGCCATTGAGTTGAAAGCTGTTTCGGAAAGATATTTCATCAGCTAGTGTTAAAAATGATCCAGGATGATTGTCCTCAACTTTAATTTTATGGTTATGAAGAATATCTGAGTATAATCTTTATCTTTTTATTTTGCTAAGAGAAACTTAAAAAAAAAGTTCCACGCTGTATGACAATGCTTATGGACTGATATACTTTCAAATTGTTATATACTATCGTATAATTGTCATATACTATTGATATACTATCTTCGAATTATTAGACTGTTAAAGGTTTAACGAAAAAATCGTTCCTAATATTCTAGATATTTTAGGGCCTTATTGTTCGTAGATCAGATACTGATAAGATGGAGCATTAAACATAGAGTATCAAATATAGTGCTTCCATGATAACATGGATTTTTCAAAATATAAATCAGATTTTAATTAAAAATCCATCGAAACTTTATCACTTTCATTCAATAACTTCAGAGTATATTATGGTAAAAAGTTACTTTTGCATCATTTTAAAATTTAAAAATATTTTCTATGATAGAAACTTTTTTCACTAATTTTAATCGAATTTTAATAATATTTATAGATAAACTTTAAAACAACAGTTTTTACATTCTTTTTATTTACTGTGTTTATTTTCACGCACATTACAACGATTTAAAATATATTTTGTATCCCCACATTATAGTGGCTTTAGAATTTAAAGCAAATTTTAAAAATAAAATGGAAGACAAATCAAACATAAAATATCATCATGGTGCGATGTTTCTGACTAGAATTTTGAGTTTCTAAATTTTTTTGATATGTTGTAGTTAACTAGTTACAATGCTTTCCGTATTTCTAATCTTCTAGTACAATGTAAATTAAAATTTTAAATTAAGGCGATTATGATTAAAACTGTAGTTTCATTTTTTTTCTAAGTGATTGCTTGCAGTCACTGAATATGCGGCTACTTTGTAGCTTTTTGCATGCTAAGATATCATCTTTCTGTTGAAAATCATAAAACGATCCTATGTGATAACAGATTGTGACAATAATATTGTGCAACTTGGATAATACAAATATTTTTAATTCAAATTTTTTTCTCTGATTCGTGAAAATTCCTGTTTTTATAATGTTAAAACATTATCAGTATATATATATATTGACTTATTCAACATTAAAAGAAAAATTAGAATTCTGAAATCTTCGTTGAATGCGTTCCTACTTTGTGTCCTGAATGATCGACAGTAAATAAGGATCTAAATTCTCTTGAAAACTGTACTGCTCTACAACATAATTAATAATAATAATTAAAAAAGGCAACACGATTATCTAACCTTACTTTTAAAAATAGTGAGCGGACTAGATGGAAACTGTACTGTTTGCTTTGAAGTATTAAAGCATAATTTTTTCTTACAAAATATTTTATACTGCTTATTTTCTAAAATTGTTTATTAATCTATTTAAATTATTATATTTAAAACTATAGATTTTATTATAATTAGTATTACAATGTTAATTTAAAAAATTTTTCTGCTTATTTATCAATTAATAGTCGTTTCTGAGTTCTGATAGTCGACCAGTTGCTTTGTTGAGTTAATGGTTGCTAAAAATGTTAATTAATTTTTTTTGCACCTTTGTTTTAATGACCTCCTCAACAAAATATTTTAAATTTCAAATTTTTATTGATATATAACTCATACTACAGGGTGTAAAGTCCTGGACCCATTTTGATGTTTAATAACTCATAAAATAATAAAGATAGATTTAAATTAATAACATAAATGGTTAAATAGACTCAAAAAGTTTCATGACCCTTGTCAATGAACTTCCACGTGTGCCCACTTCGTCACACAGAGAATATCAAGTCGATAGTCAATTTCACACCAGGTAGCGACAAGCATGTCGGCATCGACAGAACCATTTGCGCACATTATGGCGATTAACAATGCCAGAAACATGAAATGATGCTTCATCGGAGAACATTATGCTCTTCAGAAAATCAGCAGCATCTTCTATCCTTCTTATCATATCTGTTGCAAAGGCCATCCTCCTAGGCCTATCGTTCGGTTCCAAAACTTGAACAATTTGAACTTTGTATGCATGCAGTCTTAATTTTTTCTTAATAACCTTGTACACCGTCGAAATTGGCATATCCAATTCTGTTGCCGCTGATCTCACAGATATTCTAGGATTGTGTAAAAATGTCTCTCTGACACGCTCAACATCAAAATCACTTGTGCAAGGACGTCCGGAACGTTTCTTATCTTCGATACTTTCAATTTCTAGAAAATTCTTTTTCCACCGCAAGATGCTGTTTTTGGATGGAGGATCTTTTTGGTAAATTCTTCTGAAATTTCTCTGTGCTTGCACTATCGATTTCATTTCTATGACCCACCATAAAATCTGTGCTTTCTCTTGTGGTGTATGCATTCTCCTTAATATCCGCTCGAATAAAACATCACATACAAGAGTACTACATAGAACAAACACATCAAAAGTAAACATAACATTGCAATAGTTGCCAAAAACAAAAGAGAGAAAAATGCAATTAATAAGCAGACAATATTTAGAAAAGTACAGATATTTAGACTGGAAAATGAAATTATCTGAAATTAACCACACGCGCAGACGATATTTACAAAAGTAAAAATATTCAAACCTGAAAAGGAAAATATATGAGTTATTCCATAAGTTATTCCATTCAATAAATGCCATAAGTTTGTTTATATCTTTATTATTTTATGAGTTATTAAACATCAAAATGGGTCCGGGACTTTATAAACACCCTGTATTTTAGAAACCTTATACCGTTTCGCTCATTATGCTATGCATTTCCCTAAATTTTGATCTGTACCTTTATACATCCAAATACATCAGAGAAAATTGAAAATTTTTTGAGGAAATTCCATTTAAGCAATGAAACTAATAGTAGGTTAGAAAAAGAAAATGCGACGAGAAAAAATGCGCAATAGAAAATGAAGGCTAGCTTGTTGGAGTTTCTTAAAAACTCCACTAGATGGCGCTGTTTATCAACTTGATCATTCCTTAGTAGGAAAAGCTGCTCTCTGTGCAATAAAATATGTATGTTGGATATTCGAAAGTTTGTACTAAAACATATTTCCTCCTATCCTATCAGTGTGTTTTTCAAACGCTTTTATCGTAATCATATTAAATATAAACGACTTAATTTTTAATGGCAACCAAAATTATATTTTATATAATATGTCTTATTTTTGTTATAATGTATGTATATGTTGTCGTTACATTTTACCTTTATACAAAAAAAGGTATTTCATCATTATAGGTATATAATTTTTTTGTTGGCATGTTGTAGATGCTGCTAAGATGTTTATGAACTTAATTAATTTAAGAGAAAATGAATTTTAATATATGAAATTCTGTAGGAGATGTTGAATGTTGTTATTGAAGAAATATATATATATATAAAAAAATTAATTAAAAAATGAAAAAAAAATTTGAACCTCTAGTCCATGATATCTTAGCATAATTTTGCTTTAAATTGGTTCATCCATCTGCATATTCTTTTAAAAATATACTTTTAATTGTAGCACCAATCACTATAAATAATCTTCCACAGCCATCTGTAACACTGGACGGAGTTAAAAATATTCCTACTCTTTTGGTTTGCTTCATTATCGGAGTGAAATCCCACATTTTGGTTCGTCGTCTGAGAGAGGTAATTTTAAAGTTTAAATTAATTAATTTTTCGGCGTAATAACAAATCTACGAATAAATAAATAGCAAAAGTCAATGAGCTGAGGTTTGCACTTTTTATGCTTTCCATCACGAATCAAATTGAAAGTTATTGCTAATATTTTCTTTTAATATTTTTAAAATTTTGTATTGTATTTTTTCCTGTCAGTGGTTTACTATTCGTTTTGATTCTGTTTTAATAATTAATTTTGACATTCGTATTCGCAAAAATTATGGGTAAAATTATTAAAAAATTATTGTTATGTATATTTACATCTAAAATTTACTGAAAACAATAACGTTTTTAAATGTTTCTTAAGCACTCTTCCATCATGCATGAGAGTTTCTAGTACAATTTTTGTTAGTTCATCTGTGATAAACATATCTGAGCTATTTTTAAAAGAGTTACAGCCCTTTTAGATGCTCACATCTTCACATGTATTTAACATCGCCATATAGCGCGTTTGTTTAAACGCAATTAATAAAACAATGAAAAGCATATTTTGTAAATTAGACATAAAACATTTTAAAAATCCGATAAAGTTAAAAAAAATGTGGAAATAAAATTATAAATATTGAAAAATTTATTAATCGAATCTAGGAAGTGCTATAAAAATGGTGTTTGTACGATTATACTCTCCAGAATTATCCCAAGCACACCATAAAATTTTCATTTAGTTTTTAATCAGAAATTTAATTAATATTCTAAAAAATTCTTTACTAACATACGCTTACAGCGGAAATTAAATTATAAATCAAATTTGGTTTGCATTTGGGCCCTGCGTTGTATAGCATTTTGGACGATTTTTAATCTTATTGTCTCACACGTCATTATTTTCAAATAACATACCAGTCTGGAATTATTATCACGTTTAAAACTATGAAAATTACAGAGTGAATCGATCAGAATCCTGACTGAAACTCAATCATTGTGCATTAGTTTTAAGTTTTTGTTTCGAAACTAAATTAAATAGATTTAACATGATTTAGACATGATGTCTTATTTTAACAAGAAATATTACAAATATTGCTAAGTAAACGATTTTCCAAGTAAATGTAAAATACAGCTATTATTATTATTAATTTAAATAAGAAAGTATCACATGATATAAGTAAGCAACTGTCAAACGATTCGATTTAATTGAATCGCCATGTTTTAGATCTTCCTGAAATCGAAAATATCCTTTTTGGAACTACATTTTTCTGTCTGTTTTCGAACAACATAGCTCAAAACGCAACTAATCAGGAGGATGATATTTAATATGTGATATAAACACAAAAAATCACAGATTTTGGACGAAACATGTCTCATATAGCTTTAATTGGAAATACGTGTAGATTTGAATACGATAATTAAACTACAATAAGCTGTATAGATAATCTTAAGATTACAATTTTAAATCCGTAACAAGTATCGGACCACATCCATCAAAGCGTAGAATTGTAGATCCAATTAAGTCTATGTTAACCCAATAACTCACTAATACAGTATCTAGATTCATGAAATTTTGTATGCAATCCTGGAATTTAAACTGTAGATCTATATGAAATTGGATGAAATCTATCAAAATGTATTATACATTCTAGAATTCTAAAATATATAGAGTATATAGAACGTATATTTTAGAATCAAAAGTTTAGAATATTATTTTCTAGAATCTAACGTATACACGAATTTTTTCTCTGTATATAAAACTAAGCATAAAATACTCCATATTTTTTATACATAATGAAGGAAGTGGGAATTACTTTTGATATGTTTTTTGATAGTAAATTTAAGTTTTATTGCTTTTTATTTCTTCTCGGAATAATTGCGGTTCAAATAATCGGTAATATTTAAAAATTAATCGTTGGTTTAATTAAATGGTGATTTTTAGCAGTACATTTAATAAAAAATAATGTGATTAATTGAATTTTATTCATTTTTTGATTAGGAATGATTATAATGTTAGAATTCTTTTCCGAATTTTTGATGTTTGTAACTGCACAAATTACCATTTATGATTCTTCTTTATTTATTTTCCTTTATTGATTTATTTATCCTTTGATTTATTTTCATTTCATGTTCTGAAATGACAGATCAACAATGAATAATGATTCAAATTTCAGCATTGCTAATTTTATTCAATTTTAGTTTAATTTGAAAAATTGTTCAATATAAAGAGTCACAAATTTCGGCTAAATAAAATCAAACTCAGAGCAAATTTTGTTATTATGAAGTTAAGAGTGAAATTAAATTAAAAAGATAAAGATTTAATTTTTTTTGTTTGAAAAAATTAACAATTAATCATTAAAAATAATTTTTATAAAAATTTCAAAACTTTTCACCAATAACAAAATTAAAAAAAAAATTAAATATATAATGGGCGGAAGTTGGCTAATCCGAATGCTTTTGCTTCTAACTTAATTGATTCTTCAGAATTTTCATTTATGCCAATATTACTTTTTCTCTGATTTTCTGATCTCTTGCCTTTCTTTTTACCTTATATTAAAATATTATCACTAATAAATCTTAGTTAATTGGAAATCAAAATAATAAATTGCAAAAAATTATTTTTGTTTTTGATTAGTTTTCGTAAAGGAATTCGTCCACACTTTGTGTTTTCAACAGTAGTAACAATATTTAAGGTTTTTAATCTATCCGAAGAATTTTACGTATTCAATCTAAAAAGCAATAAATAAAGCTATTTAAAAAAAGCACAAATTATTTCAATCCCTTATCTATAAATTAGGCAACTTATTCTGAAGTTTTATTATGCAAATGTTGTATTTTAAATGATTTATAGAAATTTTATTTAAAAAATTAAAGATTTAAAAAATAAAATTATTATTTCTCTGCTTATTGAAATTGTCCGGTATTTATATTTTAATTACGTACTATTAGTTGAATATGGTGACCAGCTGGTTTCCAAAGTTATCGATTATGTTTAATTTCAATTAAAAATCCTTTCATAACTTTAAAATTCTCTTAATAAAGTATTTTTCAGATTCAGATTCTGACAGACATTAAGGTTGTGTTATACTAGTAGCACTGCACATTTTCTATTCATTGTATATATAAACCAACTTAATGGAGTCAAGTAGTATAACATTAATTGCTAATAAAAACGAAAAAAAAATTTATTACTTTAAAAATATTAATGTCTTGTTCATCTAACTTTCGCAGTGAAACTGATGTGAATTTCAGTGAAATGATAAAAATTTTTGATGAAAATTAAACTTAAATGTATTTTTAAACAATTGCCAAAATTTGGAAAAAAATCTTTGAACATTATCAACTGATATCAAATTTAATCAATCAATTTAATTGATCAAAAAGATAATTTTGAAAATTTTAAACAATGTAAAATTAAATTTTGTGCGATAATATTAATTAAAATTGATATTACTACATTAATTAAAATTTTAATTAAAATTTTCAAGCAGCACATTTTTACACTTCAAAATTTAAAGTTCGTAAATTTTGAAGGTTGGAAACGAAGGTCGGAAGTTTGGAAGAATTTTGAAGGCCAAATCAGGTATGTTGGAACTTTATAGAACAGTGCTACGCCAAACGATTTATCCTGTAAAGCGCCAACACACATACACACATTTACGCGTGCGAGAGCATTATTAACAGAGTTTTGTCAAAAATACTAAGCATACAAATGTTTTATAAAATATTAATTTTGAAAAAGATGAGATAATAGCTTGCAACTGTATTGCAGGGGCATGTACTTGTTATTGTGGACTTTTTTTGTACACATGAGCAATCTTTCTTTCGTGATAATATTGACTGAATGTAAATTCCCTTTTATGTTTAAAATGAAATTTTAAAATATTTTACTGTATTGTATTGTTTGCAATCATTTATTTAGATTTACAAAACTTATGTAAAAAAAAAAAGTGCCCCTTTAAATTTTACTGTCAGCATACTATTTCAACAGTAAAACAAGATTTACAGAAATCTGCATATAAATGGGCTTGACTCTGAGACAACTTTTCAGATGCACCGATATTATTGAATAATTATAATTAATTAATATTATTTATAATATAAAGTTGCATCAATTTGACTTCGTTCTTAGATTATCTATGGCGTAATGCATTGAAAGAGGATGTTACTGAAATCAACGATGAGAGATTGCTTTTTATTAATCGAGTTGAGTTGCAATCATATTGGTTCAGAATCTATTATGTTGATAAATCGTTTCGATCCATTATTGTTCACAAACCGCGTGAATTTTTCAATTTTAAGAAAAGAAGCAATAATTTATCACATGTGGCATTCTTTTGAAGTCCATAAAATTTTATTCTTTGTTTTAAACGATGTTCTGGGTTATTGATTACCTAATCTGTTGTCATACCACTATTTAATTATGTTTCTTACTCGATAGAATTTAAACGTTATTTAACACAACATAGTCTTGCATCATATAACCCCAAACTAAAAACCAAAACTTTATACGTGCTATTGAGTAAATTGACTAATTTGCATTTAAAGAGACCGCAATAAAAATCCGATATATTTAAAAATTCTTCTAAATAAGAAAAAATGGATTTAAGAATAAGTACAGCAAGAGAAAAAGGCAATTTTTAATTTAAAAAATGTTCTTTTAATGTTTAAAAACTTTAATCAGTACGATAAAATTAATAAATAAGCAGTAACTAATTTGAATACAGAAAACGGTAACGGTTATAATTAAAATGTTTAACCATAATAATAAAAAAATAAATAAAGAATTTTAGGAAACTAACAGAATTTAATTTAATTTTAGTTTCAACAATATTTACTAATAATTTATCTGCCTGCCTATGTATCTGTAGTCACAAAATAGCACATGTAATTTCTCCTAAAGGTAGCGAATTTAGCTCAAATACACTTTGGAGAGTAGTAATATGGAACTTTAAAGCATTTTTTTTTTGAAATTTTAACTAATTAAAACTTAAGTTAGATTTTTTGAGTTTTCCCTTGATATTTTCTGAAAATCTTGTCATTCAAAAATGAATTTCGCACCATTTTAAAAATCAAAACATTGTCTTTTTAGTTGTATTAATTAAGTTTTTGCATAATTTTTCTGAATTTTGAAGGTTTTTAAAAACAGACGAAACAGTGGTCAAAATAATGGCTTACATATGTTTTATGTGCCTTCCTCCATTCAGAAATGCAGCTATCAAAGGATGAACACTGAAGCACATTTTTCGCTATAATCTGTACTATTTCTAATAATGACTGAGCTATTGAAATGTTGCTTATTGCTTGGAAAATGAGTGAATTCTTCTCTGATAACTGCGATCTTAAATGTAGGGCGACACACAAAATATTTATAAGTTATTTCTCTGAATATTGTTTATCCAATGTAGATCATACGTCAGACAATTATAGAACCATCAAGCTTAAACTGTAAATTAAGCCATCAATAAATTCTGATTTTGTATAAGAATTTCCTTATATCCATTTGGGCCAACTCCCTTTTTTAAAATCTTAATTCGTATGCGAATTACTGATTTTTAAGTTGTTCTTGATTTTTAAATCCGTCTGTATATTAATAATATATTTAAATCAAAAAGTTAATACCATTATCACTATTAAGGTATAATAGACTCTCAATAATTCAACATGTCTCAGACGAGAGAACTTTCGGATTAAAAAAAATGTCAGATAAAAAGAAATTAATCAAAAATGGATCTTTACGACTAAATTTATAATCACTGCACAAAATGCACCAAATTGTAACAAACAAACAAACTATGTAATAAATTATAAATATTTCAAAATATAATTCAAACAATATAATTTTCATTATTGCTTACGTCATTCCAATGTTACTACTACTTGTTTTCACATCAGCTCACCTCATTAACTTTTTTTTTGTAAATGCTGAACAACTGAACAATAAAATTTAACTCAAAAAGAGCTATCCTGGTCCTTCCTAAGTATCCGGGATAAATGAATGTCGGTCTTCAATACAAAGGGAACTAAGATGGAGTCTTAATGAATTCTACCGACCACGATGCATTCTGTGATCGGAGTTGAGGCAACTCGACACAACACCTTGGTGTAATTATCAGGTAAGTGAGAACTAATTATCATGCAGTGAATTTCTCACTCTCAAATCTGGGGTGTTCCCGTATTGAGGAATATGCTTGATAATAAGAAAGACTGAATTTGTGCATTAACCATTTACTGAGAGTAATGTTATTATAGTTATTAAAATAATGTAATAATTTATAATAGATTCAATTTTGAAAATAAGGAAATTTACAGAAATATACGTCCGAGATTATTTCTGGCTATAAAGATAAGATTAATTCTTCTAATCAAGGAAAAAAAATACTTCACTGAAACAATAAGTGTAATTACAAGTTAACATTATTAGAAATGAACGCAAACATACACTAATAATTTATCTATCGCAAAAGAAGAGAAAGTATAATATGGAATAAAGTTTACAGCTATTCAAAGAATTTTTCATTACGTAGTTTACGACATAATAACGTGCAATATCAGCTAATAACGGCACCATTTTTTTATCACGAAAATCGCATTTTTTTCATTCCAAATTATCTTGGACCGATACCAGAAACTTCAGAAGCCTCACATAAAAAAAGGCTTGAGGGGTAAGGAGCTGAGGGGGAGGGGGTGCGAATGAGCGGCAGTAATCAGTGTTCATCGAACCCCCCCCCCCCCCACACCTCGCATTCCATTTCAACCAATCGTCTATTACTATTTAATGACTTAACCAAAGGGTGGAGGATTTCATTAGGCCCTTCGAAAGTTCAGAAGCTATAAAAGCTAACGACATAATATAAAATAATAAGCGTTGGGTTGGCGCTGCTTTCTTGAGTAATAAGTTTCGATTTGTGAGAGATATGGCCGCCGTCTGCGAGGCGTTTAAGCTTCGAATGTTGCCACTTAGCAGAGAGAAAAGTTGCCATCCATTCACAGTTGTGCTGCGAGGAGGCCATTTATTTGCGGGCTCACTCGCCGGGACAAGGCAAAAAAATGTCACAACTAATTACGGCGCTCCGGAGAGGTCTTAAAGTCCGACCTGACTGTGAGAGGGAGGGTCCACAAATTGTTCTGGGAACTTTAAAATGAATGTCGTGCGTTTAGTTTGTCTAGTGGAGGACACGGAACATTGGTAACTACAAAGAAATAGTAATAAAGTGTTCTGCGATTATAGACACGGAAATAACAGTTTGGAAACTATAATCAAACGTTTTTTATGGTATGACTGTCTGATTTGTTTTTTTATATCCTTTAATTGTTTTTTTATCGTTTCAAATTAGAAAGTAAAGCAAGAAAATATTTTTTATCAGCTCTACTAAAACAATTGTTAGTATACTTCCATTTCTGTGCGTTGCAAAGTGGTGCTGACAGTTGAATGAGATTCGGTAACTCATTAGCTGACAATGGAATGAAGCTTCATACAAAAAATGTATTGTAGAGAGATTTAAAAAAAAAAGATAACTCAAATTTAACCATATAATTTCCTTTTACGAGGAGATTTGTAACGTATGTCCACTATTATTCTTGGAATCATTTCATTTCCCCCTTTTTCAAAGTACCAAAAAATGACTGAAAACAACAACAATAATATAGATACTAAATGAAGGAAAAAATAAAGGAGGAAAGAGTATAGGGGTGACTTAACAGAATAAGAACAGCTATATTATCAGTAGAATATGTATTCTTAGTTAAAGGACACAATACGAACATCAAACCAGCCAGATATAGCTTATGATAACACTGAAAACAATTTTTATTGTGACTACGTTCCTAGATTTAGAGGCTACACCTGGGTTATTTTAGGACGTGCCTTATAATTTGGAGCCTATTGTCGACATCCTTTCAAAAAATAACTGTACCTTGCTAGCAACGGGACGTTTGATGCTTGAATGATTTAAAACATGGAAGGCCTCACACATGGTGAATTTTTGTTTTTATCTGATTTCGAATAAGAATTTTAATCATGTACTTGGTCTAGACTCTCTCACTGGGCTGCTGTTTTTTCTAAATTACTGAGAGTTACTGGGTACATATGTCTACTACTTAGGGTGGGAAGATGCCACTAGGACATTTTACGAGGAAAAATTGCATGCTAATGTTCATTTCCGTGTTATATTATGGAAAAATATATTAGCTAGCAAACGGTGTGTATGATTGCATTGCTAATTTCGTCATCAAATACTCTTTTTATTAACTTCTGTATTTCATTTATTTCAAATTTGAAGATGTTGCAACTCGAGATATTTAAGGTTCATTAATCTTTTTTTTCCTATAATAAAGCATCAACAAGAAAAAGATTTTTTTTTTGTGCAAGTAAGAGTAGATTATAAAAAGGAATTTCGTTTCTAGATACAATATCATTATTATTTTTTACTTTCCTATATGAAGAACATAGACAGAAAGTACAGTAAATGTAGAAAAAATTCGATAATGAGGATTTTAATGAGCTTTCATGTTTTAGATCTTCTTTTAGAAAAAAAAATATACATGGTGTCATGTCTATTGGTGAATATAGTAACTCAAAAACAGAACAAGCTAGTTGGATTGAACTCAGCATATGGATTTTTCAACTGAGCTGCACAATGTTTAGGACTATCTTTGTCAAATCTTTGATAATTCATTACAATAACCAAAGAAACTTCAAAAAAATTGTAAAAATGAAATTTGGTGTGCATTCTTGGCGCTGTCAAATACCCGGAGTTAAATCTCGGTATCTATAGATCAATAGGGAAATATTTTTAAATTTATTCTCTATTTTATTAAACTCGAAATGAGTTAAATTATAGAAGTACGTGAGAAAGTCGACGAGAGAACAATCACACAAATTATTAAAACGAGTTCGCTGATTCTCTGGTAGAAAAGTTTGTTGAAAAGAGATGCATCGAGCGCGTGGTTTCTAATGATATTTAATGAAAATCACGGGGCGTCTCAGTTTTAAATGGCAAAATACATGACATTTTAGTAGGTTTTTTTCTCCTCCAAAACGCATAATGAACTTCAAATTAAATCACAGAACCTTTTGCGCTTATTATAAATTAGTTGCACTGTTAAGCGTCTTTAGTTTTTCGTCACTTTAATTTTTAATTTTTTAATTGAACCTTTCTTAACAAGTTTATCCGGGAACTCCCTTAACTTTGAAATATTCAGTTAGCGGTTATTAGTTTTAAAGCAAAGCAGATGATAGATAATTGCCGAGGGAGAAAGAATAACCTTTGTTAATTAAATAAGAAGAAACGAATGAAATGCAAATTGAATTTCTTAAAAAAGGTACAAATATTTGAAAAATTAAAGGATTTAAAACCTGTAATTGAATTAACACAACAAAAGTACAAAGCTATGAGATTGTTTGTGAGAATCAAATTTAGACTTTATTAAATCAGACCAGGAAAAACTAGGTGTACGTTGTTTAATTGCTAAATTATATATTTGGTTAAAGATGGTTATTTATCTGTAATTAAATTATATAATGTAAACTAGTTAAATTTTTATAAATGATACCTTTTTAAAAGAAGGTTATTTATTTTTCTTCGATCAAGAATTTGAAACACAGAAAGAATCAGTTAATTTTTTCGAACGGACTGAACGAATAAAGGAAGTGTAATTCTTTCATAAAAAATAAATAAAGATTCACTAATTTTTTCTAATAATGTAGGAGAAAGTTTGTATGTGTGTGTGTGTCTATCTGTTGAAGCTCTACAGGTTAGGTCGCTTAGTCTAGAGCTATCAAATTTGGCACAAATATACTTTGAAGAATGGGAACGTGCACTTTAGTGCGATTTATTTCAGATTTAATTAGTTTTTTAATTACTTAAAGTTAAGCAAACTTCTAGCGACTTTTTAAAGATAATTTCGATATTATTACAGAAAAGAAAAAAGGAGTTTTATATCATTCTAAAACCTCCAAAGATGCCTTTTTAATAATACTGATTTAGTTGCCGTGAGCTATTTTCCTGTACTTTGAAATTTTTTGAAGTATTCTTTAGCATGATTTTGAACAATAATCTTCATCGCTGCAAGGAAATTCAAACCGTGTTAAATGTTTCATGAAATATTTAATAGCACGATTTGTTTTTCATTGTTGAAAGCTAAAGAAAAAGAAATTTTGTTTATTATTTGGGCTGTTTAATGAGGTATTCGAAAACAAAATTACTATCACGAAAGATAGCTAGCAATTAAAAGCCACATTATCTGGATTGTTATATTTTTTTATTATGTTATTTTCATTATGTTATTTATATTCATGAGGCTGATTTCATTAAAAAGATTCAAGCACACATTAAGCAGAACAGGTGTAAGGCTACTAAAATAACATGTCTTTAACGTCTATCACAGTTTGATATTTAAAAATATTTTATTCAGAGAATCATTAATATTCTGAACATTTAATTAAAATAAAACATCCAATATTCTCGGCGAATTAACAGGTTGCCAAAAATGGTTAATATTAAAATAAAATAAGAGAATCAAAGTCAGATTATTAGATATTGAGACATTCATGTAAAAGCAAATAATTTCGATGCGTTTACATAATAGCTTGAAAGGAAGTGAATTCACTGTAAATTGAGTATAGGGTATGAATATATTACAAAACATATGAACAAAATAAGATAATCTAAATTAAAATAAGACAATACAGGGTGGACACAAATGAACTTGAAAATTCAGTTTCATTATCAAATAACTTGTGAAAGATTAATTTTAATTTTTTATTTCACAGGTTGATTAATAGTGTGAACTTAGTTTGGTGAAAGTTAGCCCAGACAGTTTGAAGTTCGCCAATTAGTGATATATAATTTACGGCTGCTTAGCATTATTTCTGTATTCTAATAAGGAAAGAGTCGTATATCAGAATTAACAAAACAAAATGCCAGTTGAAGTTTTCTGAAATTTATTCCTTTGTACGAGAACAAAGAAATTTTCATCAATAACAGTAGAAAAATGAATACAAACAAATCTGCAAATATATGACAGGGGATAACTTATTAATGGGACATTTTCAGAACAACGAAGAATACCACACCCCACATCCGTGAAAAAGATGAATCTTATGCGATTCACTATCTTATATACATCAAATTTGGATATCTCCTTTGCCCAATTAATTTTTTTGTACAATTTTTTTTGTTGCTATTGTTCTCAATTAACACTTCATCAGGATTCACATTTTTTTGAAGAAAAAATCGCCTTTTTTTATTTGAGCATTTTACAGACGGTGAAGGATAGATACTTTAGGAAGGAAATTCTTTTATTTGTAATTTTCTTATAATTAATAATTTTTCATATTTTCTTTTTTAACATTACGAACATTTTCTGATATTCTCTCTTTTGATATTTTATGAAAACATCATACTTCCCAGAATTTGTTATAACGAAATACTTTATGACGTGAAGACATTAGAACTTAAAGTAGCCTAAAATCGTATTTTTGATAATAAAGTGTAAAATTATATTTTTGATAATAATATAATGTTATCATATAATCTTATAAAACTGCTTATATGATAACAGTTTACATTTACAACCGAGTAAAAACGCGTGATCAGATGTAAAAAAGATACATTATTTTACTTTAATTATTGTTCAGCCATATGAATGTATTCACAAGGTAATTCAAAATTCAAACGTTGAAAATATTACAGCAGGCATAAAATGCAAAATCAGCTCAAAATCACATTGGAAAATACAAAAGTACATGAAATTCAGATGTTCTAGCGAGTACACGAAGACTTAAAAGTGCTAAATAAAAACTTTTTATCTTTTTATTTGAATCACATGCACAAGCACAGATTCACGAAAACTCTTTGAATTTGATTCACAAATTGCACATTTCACATATTCATGGATTATAGAGCCTTTCCTAAAATATTTAGCATTTCGAGGATATTTGCACAGATAGTAGATATTCTTCAGATAATGTCGTTTTCCTTATTTGTATTATAACAGTCAGAAATCAACGTTAGTATTATTTTTGTTAGATTTACTTCGTGTTTGTAAAGATAGAATTTTGTAATCGATTTTTCACTCGTTCTCTTACTTATTGGAGTTCTGACATTTTGTACAATTATGCATATGCAACGAGTGTACAGTATTTTAATATTTTCAAAATTTGGTTACTAGTTACATGTTTAATTTGAATTAATTTTGATACTATATGAAAACTGCCATTTTGTAGTGCATCTGGGAATAAAAGTGAATACATAATTTCATAATATTTATAATAAAAAAAAACAAAGTACATTAAAAAACAAATATGAATAAAGAATTTTTTAAAAAAAAAATTACTTACTTTTATTAATGTACTAGAAAGTAGATAACATACATTTTTATATTCTCGTGTATAAAGTATATAAAAATAGTAATATTTAAAAGAATTGAACTCAAGAATTTAATGAGTCTCTTCGTTTCAGACTTCATCGACTCCGAAAAACTCTTTTTTGGAATTTATGTCTGTTTTTTGAGTTTTGTATGATCACAGTAACTCAATAACACTTTGAGACAGACGGATGGAATTTGGTATACAGTCTTTATGCCAAATCTGTATATATCTATTAAATTTTGAACGAAATTCATTCCGAGGAAGTTCGGCTGACCGAATATAAGTTAAAACGATAGCTACAAAATTAAAAGGGTTAGATAAATAAAATTTGATATTCAAATTTAACATCTAAAGTGTGGATATGCGTCAAATTTAAAATAAAATCCATCAAGATATTGACTGTCTATCGGTCACTTCTTTTACAAGCATGTAAATGCTATCACTAAAAAACACAATGACTTTAATCAATGAAATCTGGTATGTGAATTTATGGTTAGAACTGTAGCTTTGTCTTAAATTTTAGTTTCATTCGGTCCGGATAATGATATACAAAATACTCATTCGGTTTTCTGGTAGTTTTGTTTTAACCACAGACGATTAATTAGTCTCCGAAAATCGCCAAAGATCGTAACTAGGCATTATTATAATTATTGTTCGCCAATAGTGTATATATAATTTTTATATTTGCATATTAATTTTTATATTTATTTTTATAATCCTTATATTGTTCCGAGTATATTTGTCAGGGAATATCCTGGAATATTTTAGTAGGCCATTCCCTATGGTTTTATTAATAAAAAACAAATTTTAAGCTCAAAATCGATTCAAATCCTGGGGTGTTGAAAATATTCTGCGAAGAAATTAGGCTACAATAAATGCTATAAGACAGAAAATTCGATTTTTCAGAAATAAAACTGTGTACTAAACTGATTAGAATTTTGTTTACTATGAGTATTTATATCAATGACAGTGCTTTTCTTATTTTTATTTTACTTTAAAATTTCTTAGGAGGCAATATATATATATATATATATATATATATATATATATATATATATATATATATATATATATATATATATATATATATATATATATATATATATATATATATATATATATATATATATATAAGTTTTTTACTTTTTTTAATGTTGTTTTCAAAAACTACTCTGCAAAAACTTTGTTTTTATTATTTTTATTTACAGAGGTTACACAAAACGGAGTACACTGTGTCGTACAGTGCAAGGTTTTATCAATGCTTAAACGATATGCGCATTTATTACGGTCGGATTACCAAATGGGCAAAGAAGGGGGGGGGGACAGTTGCAATTAGAAGTGAATCGAGATATTTCTTGGGGGAGGAGAGTTCAATATAATTTAATATGTGTTTTCATTTACTTAATTTATAGCATCCTAATACTCAAATTTATTCAAAATAAAATAAAATATCATATAAATGAAACATCATAACAATAAAATAATAAAAAATATGATATTCATACCAGTATATTTGAGAATTTTAGCATGATATTGCTCCTAGGCTGGATACTACCTGGAAGTTGAATAATCACCAAGCCCTGGGCAACCAATTTTTCGATGATATTAAATATTCACCATGAAAGGATTAAAAAAATTATAATTAGATTTTTAATTAAAAATTAATAGAATTGTTATCGTTTTTCCTCGAGAACTTAGAAGCATTCTATTACATAAAAACTATTTTTACATCATATTAAAATTTAAAAAATGCATTATTTTAGTGATACCATTTATATATTTGCACAATATATTCTTTTATTTTAATAATTTTTAAACGCATTTTATGAATATTTTTAAACAATTTTCATTGTTTTAATTACACACTTTTTGAGAAAACATGAAGTATAATTTTTGTGTGCACCCTATTAATACTATGGTATGTGAAAATTATATATATATATATATATATATATATATATTCAGATGAATCAAACCTATATCTTTATAGTGTTATTATGTTTTCGATTAGATGCTCAAATTTTCTTTTATCTTTTTCACGTTTTCAAATTCCTTTTTAGATAAAATAGTTTATTAAAATTTTTTTTAACATTTTAAAAATATTTAAAGCATATTAAAAAATTTTTTTCGTTAAAAATAACTTAATTTGTTTACACATGAGGCAACTGAAACCAAATTACTTATTAATTATTATTATAAAAATTACTTATATAGAGAATATATTAAAAACTACAAAAAATATCTGATTTTGGTTGTTGGGACGAAGAGAGTATGCTTTTATGCTTAATGATCCCTAATCTGGTCTGGAAATTATGTCTGTCATGTGGCTGCAATATTAATTAAACTGACTCAATTAAATTTTCATTTTAAGGAACAGAAACCATTCCTTTCATTTGTAGAATTTCAATTTTTACCTCTCCCCTTTATCATCTCTGGAGCTTCCTCATCCCGGAGCTGGCAAGCCCTAAAGAAAGGACTTAAAAATCTCGCCTGGAAATTGATGAGCTATATCTTCTACGGTTGGCCGGAGTCTCGCCTTTTGTAACATTAAAGTCGGCCCATTTCTCCGTCAAAAAAGCCACCCACCTGTCGGGGGAGGGGGGCGATATCAAAAAGGGACAGATTACACTTCCTAATCCCAAACATTAGTCTTGGCTACAGAGTGTTTTTTATTAGGCGACAAGGACTTCAATTCCCTCTTTTACGAAGTGAGAAATCCCTTTTTTTCATCCCTACCTCTCCCGGCGCGCATTTTTTTCTGTATTCTTTTTTTTTTTTTAAATAAATGTCCACCGTTTACGCTTTAATATTTTCTTATGAGTCGGAGATTTTCTTGTATCGTGGCTTTCTTAAACGCGGGGATCTCCATTTTAAGTGTATCGCGTTTCGGTGGAAAATCGTCTCAGGGTTGCCACTTGCAGACATGGTAGAATAATGCCAAACTTCAGTGAAAAAGAAACGTCGAATGCAGAGATGGTTGATTTTTTTCAAATGAATGCTTAGTGAAATCTTAATATTGTGTAGAGTTATTAAACAAAATAGAAAAAAAAGGCAGACTCAATTATCAAATGTCAAGGATAACAAAGAGTAGTTATTGGTTATTGTTTCAGTATAATTTTTTTCAGTGAATAAATGAGAAAAACCAGCAGTTCTCCTTTCGATTTTCTAGTACAGCATGGTTGGTGCGTTTTGAGTTTGTTCTTGTTTTATAAAGGATGTAGAAATTGTCTCAACTTTGGACTTTTTACTGTCCATTAATTTGTTCCAGTATTCGATAAAGATTTACAATATTGCTATCAAAATTGGGAGTCAAATTTCGTTATCTGTCTCTCTTTCTCTCTCTCTCTCTCACACACGCTCGCGCGCTTCTAGAAAGAACGTGGGCGGTCAAGATCAAGCACAAGAATTTGATATAGATATAAACAATCTAAGGAAAAAACTACATTCCATATTTCGTTGCTTTTGAGCTTTGAATCTTTGCCTTTTTCAGCTATCGTGAATTAAAATAACCTCAAAAATGCTTTTTTGGGGGTAAGGGGTAGTTAGAACATTTAGATTTCATTTGTATATTTTCTATATTTTTCATATATTCTCTCTATATATACTCATTTATATTCAATTGTATATTCTCTCTCTCTCTCTCTCTATATATATATATATTGCTTATTTTAAATACAAGATTCCTCTCTAATCGTGAACCAATAACAAATTTCTAAGCTATTAGACACCTTTACAAACCATTTAGAATATATTACCAATCAGAAAATTGTTTTAAATAACATGAATTATTCTATTTTGTGTTGCTTGAGTTAATAAATGTATTGCTGAAAAAAAATCTCAAAACTTAAATTTTTATAGAATGTTCCAGCCATATTAGTCATATTTAATAAAGTATTCTTGACACACAAATATTTTAAATAAAAGAAGTTACATTCATCTTCGAATATGACTGACATATTTTTGAAAACTTGAATATCTCTAGTTTAAATGATTTTAGAGCATATCAACAGCCGCTATAAGGAAGATGGACAATGCATAGCGTTACCTCCGGCGATTGCTGATTAGCACAAAATACTGAAATTAAAAATTTCAAAATTCAGCCAGTTTTACTCGCAGAAGAGTGGAATTAATCCCTTTGTTTACAATATTTCTGTGTCAAGAATATTTGACTTAATCTGAGTAACAGGAATCGGATACTATAAAAAATTTGAAAGGAACAAAAATTGTAACTTTTTCAGTGGTAACTAAAAGAACATGGAATGCAATTCTTTATGTCATTTAAAGCATTTCTCTAAATGTTTGTTTATACTTACATCTAACAGGCTATAAATTAGCTATTGGATAGTAATGGAATAAGAACCGTATATATTTTTACACATATTTTTCTTCACTTATTTTTATAATGACGAAATAGGAAAACTTAAAAAATAAGGATGAATGAAACATCAAAAAAAAAATGTCACATACAAAAAGTATTTTATTTTATCCGATTTCATTTAGATACATTAATAAGATAATCTAAATGAAATCGCCTTGAGTTCATATTCGAATTGCAATTATCATTTCACTTTATTTCCTCTTGTTTAATATTTTGCTACGACAAAAGATTCATTTTTCATTCTGCCAATACAAAACTGGTAAAAGGAAAGGAATTTTGTCGACATATATTTATGTCGTATATATTTATGAATGGATCCTATTACACCATAGTAAAAAAATTGAGCATTTTAAAATAAATAATTTAAAACTAAAATGACATAAGTGCTGATAATCTTTTTCTTAATATCGTCTACCACTTCTCTTAATTTCATTTTATTGCAAAACTATCAGTTTTAAGTTCACAGCAAAAATGTTCAAATCTTTAATCATTTTCTTAACATCGTCTGCCACTTCGCTTAACTTGCTATAAAGAAAGAAAGAAAAAAAAATTCAAAAGAGAAATTATAAATCATTATTAAACGTTTCCAAATTGCAACTTTAATAATTATTTTATTTGTACAATATCCGTGCAATTATCTTGCAAAATATCTAATTTTCAAAAATTATTTCTTTTAGTTGTATTGGTATGCACTTTGTTTTTAAAAAAAGAACGTTTTCTTAAAAAAAAATCTTATACAGAAAACTAATAACTTGGAGAAAAAAGAAAGAATTACTTTACCTCGTTTGTTATTAAAAATGCCAATCTGGTAACCCTGAACTTCACATATTGTAACTTCCATGGCGAGCTCTCGATCGCAGCGAACGTTCTTGGGAGGAGGATTTCCAGAAAATCTTGAGGCTTACGATCATGATTTCTTTTTCAGAACTTAAAATTGCGGTCCAGATTGTTTATTAAGCAGTATTTAATGGATGTTGAAAACAGAAATAAAGTCTTTAGCGAAGCATTTGAGGTGTTATTAAAGAAGTAATATTTTGCAAAGGATTTGGGCGTAAATATATTTCATTAGAGAATTTTTTGGAGCACCAGTAAAGGAGAAATATTTTGATTTATTTTTGTAAAATTTATTATTTAAAATTATTTTATATTTATTTTGAATTAAATGAGCATTTTAATTTCTAAAAATACTTTTGATAATATTTCCTTAGAGCAACAAATTTGTTATAAAAGTTTTTATTTTCTTAAATATGAAAAAGAGAAAGTATTGTAATTGTCAAAAGAATAAACCTTAAGATTTTGATGATTTTTCACGTTTTAAGAACACTTTTTATTTAATTTTGTCTCTCTATCTGTAAACACAATATTTCAAAAATGAAATGAGTTTGAAGAATTAAATTTGGAATGTGGTTAGTCATGAAAATTGTAGGTTTCTGTCATATTTTGAATGGAATCATTCATAAAGGGCAGACATTCTTTTCCTTTCGCAAAAATGATGTAAGCGTGATATGTTCAAAAAATTTTGCTTATTAAATGAATAAAATCAGCCTACTATTTTATTATGAAAATTATGGATTTAAATAAAATTTTAGACGAAATCCATTGAATGACTGTCTAATTGCATGCATTTGGTCTTTGACTTCTGAAAAAAAAAACATAAGTTAGAGAAACGAAATTTTATGTACGGGTTTTGACACTAAAATTGAAAATTTGTATCAAAATTTGAATTCTATCAGTAAATTAGCAGATATTCAAAATTTGCACTCTCATGTTTTCATTATAAGGAAAGATGGTTTAAAAATTTAAGGACAAAGCAGCGATGAATAACAATAAGCGAAGTGTACATCACACCAAAAAGCATCTTATTCGAATACTTTTAGCATGCCAAAGCTTTATAATTGATAATGCTTTCTATCATTGTATCTTCCACTTACTCAAAACTTGTAAGGTTGACATTCATGCAAGTGAATTGCTCAGTTATAGTGAATTTGTATTCCATGAAATCTGTATTCTATATTTTATTTCAGTGTTTTTCCCCTTTTAATTAATTTATTAAGAATCTCCAACAATCACACTAAAGATTTTTATTTTTGTAACCTAACCACCTTCAAAGTCTGCAAATGACTTTTGGGATACCCTGCATATAGATGAGGCATGAGGGGCTAATATGTCAAAGTAGATTTAGTAAATGTAGTTTTTCTTTTAAAAACTAAGAGAACAACAGTTTTCTGTCCATATATAACTGGAATAACCGAGAATGTTGTATGAATTTAAATGTGTGAACAAATAACCGTGATCAGAAAATAGAGGCGTTATTTTAATATCGCGTATCACTTACACAACTTCTAAATTTTTGTTTCATTGTATTATTATTCTTACAGTCCAATGGTCAGAGAGAGATGCGGCCTTTTGTGAATTTTGTGACAAAATTTTAGATAACAGCTATATTATAATTACAGCAGAAGTCAAATTCCAGAGTTTCATTTATCTTTTCCCTTGGATTTTTTTGGTGAATTTATGCAGAAAATTATGTATATCTAATGCTTATACTAATTTGCAGGAATTTATCGCAATTACTATTAAATCCTTAATTTCTAGGATTTTTGTAAATACATAACGCGAAATCGAGCATTGTTTTTTTTATGTACAATATACACCATTTATAGTGGTCACGGATGTAGCGATGAATCGATTGTACTGATTAAACTATAGATTAACAGATTTACCGTATCTCAATCCAAAGAAAATTCGCCGGTTCTAGTGATCATCAATTTGGCTGTAATGTTCAATTTCGATGCCCAGGTGGTTCAGTTTTTATTAGGACTAATCAAGAGGATGACCCTGATTAAATAAAAACGCCAGCAGATTTTTCCGAGGAGGAATCTGAGTCCTGGTCAACTGTTATATAAACTGGAAAGCAATTAATAAAACCTACAGAAAAGTGAATTTGTCATGCATGGTTGAATCAAAGGGATGACGGCATATAGCATGAGGACAACAATTATGAAAAGGAGTAAGAACAGAAACCACAGTCAGCCCATGAAATCCTGCAAGTCCTTCGTCCCTTAAGAAGATCAGTCCAATACCTGCTGAATCTTTTTTCCTGAACATTATTCATAGAAAACGCTTTTCCGATGAATGCGGACTTCCTTCATGCATTTCATTCACTCATCCACAGATTGTAATTTAGACCTGAATCAGAGAACGATCACCCCTGATCCAGTATCCACATTGGTATTACTCTCGACATAGAGGACTTTGGGACCACGACAGATTAATAGGTGCGCCATCCACCACCACACACGGAAAGTTTCGACCGGCGGGGTTCGAACTCGCAACCCAAGGGACGTGAATCCAACGCCCTACCAACCAGTCTATCCTGGCACTATTGTGGTTCTATTGCACATTCGTATATTTGTTTTAATTCTTTATATTTTATTTTTTTGTTTTACATAATTATGCAATGTGTCCTTGGACATCTTCTATACTTGGGGGGAGGCGGTTAAACTAATCTAATAGATATCTCACAGTTATTAAATAAACAAGTATGGAACGGACAACTTTTCCTATTAAATGGGAAATAATAAAATTAAATATTGAATCTATTTGAATTCATATAAAAATTACGAAATTAGATGGAGAAAGCACATTCTAAAAGAAAAAAAAACATATGCTCTGCCTATATTCTTTGAATCAATGCTACTTATATTGAAAATATATATATATATATATATATATTGTTTCACAGAGGGGAATTTTTTTTTTCAAAATGACTAAAGGTTCATTTAACTTAGAATGCTATATAGATCCTGTTTTCGCAATGGGTTTTGCCAGAAAAAATAATGGCTTGTTATGACCAATTTGCTGTAGTTCAAAAAAGTTCTGCAGCTTCCTATTTGAAATGTGTGGAACAGATAGTTTCAGTATTCCTGGTTTGCCCTAAAAGTTTGTCGGAACTTTTTTCAGAGTCTTCCTGCAGTATATGCATCTGATCTATCATCAATAATTTTTGATTTATCAATAAGTATCAAAGCGAATAGAAATAGATCTGTATTTAGTTATATGATATTAATCAGTGAAGTCTGAAATATTTTTCTCCTTTTCTAAATGAGGATATATTTGGAAACCAAGAAACTAATTTCTTGAAAATGATTCCATGACATAACACTGATATTTTTTGAAATGTATTATTTTAACAAGAGGCGTTTTACGTAGAAACATTCATATCTACGCATTTCTACGTAAAAGTGATTTATTTGATTTTGGCATAGGCGACCTTTTCTTAAAGTCTTTCAGAAGTTTATAGAATCATCGTGTAAATATATGAATTTGATCTTTTGACGTTAATCTCTGATTATTAAATACTAGCCGCCTTTTGTCGTTCGCCCAGTTTCTCACTATTTTAGGTTATTAAATGATTAATTTGTTATTTGATACAACTGAAATTCAATCATTATACAGCAAATTAAAAAAAGTAGGGTATTACGAAATAAAAGCGGAAGTGAAAACACTACTGCTGAGTTAATGACTGGGAAAAACACGATTGAATGTTTTGATGTATTGTTTGAATTCTTTCATAACATTTAAAAACATTTTTTTTCAAATAATGTTGTTGTTGTTGTTGCTAATCTCCATGGTCTGACTTAGTCAGACCAAATCCAAAAATCCGTTGACAAGAAGAAAGTCAAAAACGAGGAAGGGAGAAGAATAAATTTCTCCCCAATGAAATACTAAACAGTCCAGAATATGTTCAGCAGAGGCCTGATGCTGGCAGCATTTCGGGCAAAGAGGGTAAAATTTTTCACCCTGAGAAAAGGAAAGACATTTAAGGTGGCCACTGGCAAGGCGCGATAGGCAAGTGTTGGTTTTTCTATCACAAGGAAGATTTAAGGACTCCCCCGGCTTATTGGCTCTATACCAATCATGAGTAGGGGGAACCATCCAATTCTTCTTATTTAGGAATTTCGCCTGAGAGAACAGTTCTAAGTATGTGAGCTCAGCAGAAGATGAAGTCGCTAGGCTGCTTCCTTTCTTTGCAAGCCTGTCTGCTATTTCGTTACCAAGTAGATCCACATGAGATGGGATCCACTGGAAATGAATATCATGTTGAAGTGAAATCAGCTTCAACTTCTGAAGAATAGACAAACTTGCTTTATCTCCAACAAGTCCTGCAGATTGCCTCATCGTGGCGGGAGGGTGTCCCTGGGCGGAATGGGTGAAGTACGTTGGGAGCTTGCTCCTTGTAGGGTCACCCAAGGCGTGAAGGCCATTTCACTATGCCCAGCTAAAATCTGCAGGCGAAGGAGCTAAGACAGTCTTCTACCTCCTGGTGCTCCAGTCTTTTGACTCACAGAAGCTGCACTTCCCTCCCCATGAATCGGTTGACAAATGATCTCAGATAATGTATCAAATAGAATTAAAGATATTATTTCTTTTAAATAGGAAATTGTGCAGACATGAAATTGATATCTTTAAAAAGATAATTTTTTGAGTCTTAAGATAATACAAAGATTATTTTTTGCGATATAATTGTTTTAGAAAATATGAATAACAATTTCCACGGGGGAAATCATAACGACATGGCTAGACT
This sequence comes from Argiope bruennichi, assembly GCF_947563725.1. Lineage (NCBI taxonomy): Eukaryota > Metazoa > Arthropoda > Arachnida > Araneae > Araneidae > Argiope > Argiope bruennichi. The sequence continues at coordinate 80,400,802 of NC_079156.1, forward strand.
TAAAATTAATGTACGGTCCCCAAAATTGAAATATTTTGAAGCTATTTATAGCCACTTTTTTGCAATATCTAAAATCAATTTGTTACCATTTTTGGTATCCAATTAGAGATTGCAATATCGGACCAAAAATTTCAATACCGGTATTCGTTATATTTTAGATCTTAATACCGGGATACCGGTTTTAATACTGGTTGTAGAAATTTTAGAAAAAGAAAGAAAACACAGGTGTTTCTTTGTTTTATTGCCAGTTTTATTAGAGAGTGTAAATATCACAAAAAATGATTTGTAACTTATAAATTATAACAATATACGAAGAATCACAAAAAAAGTAAAGGACCATCTTATCTATTTAGATCACAAAAAAGTGTAAATATCACTATTCAGCCTGTGGTACTATTACCAATTTTTGAAATGTTATTTTAAAAAACATAATGAATCAATTGTACTGGAACGTAATTTTGTGCAAAAATTACCAATTGTCGAAAACACTCTTTCGGAATCTACGCTAGTTGGTGGTACTGTTAGCAATGTGCGATATACTTTTTCCAAGTATTTGCCTCTAAATCCCTCATCTTCAAATAAATCGATTTCTCGTCGGGTGGTTTTGGATATGGCTGATTTCTGTATTGTATTTTAGTTTGTTGAAATTTTTCTATTTATCGCTAATTCTAATTTTCATTCAAGAGACAATTCCTTTTCACTATCGACATTAGTGTCATCATAATCTTCGATAACTGTACCGAATTCTTCTGAATGTGGATAGGTTTGTGGGTAAAAAATTTTAGGAAAATTTACTACAAACTTGATCAGATTTGAATTGGTTAGTCTCTTTCCTTCTTTTTCTTTTTCATTTTTGAAATCATTATAATTATGTAAAAACCGTACGACATTTTGGTATGCCTTTCTTCTGTGCAATTTTTCAATGTAATATATAAATCTTCAGATAGTGTTGTGTACTGTTCTTTCAGTGAGTGCAACATGAAATTTATTGTTGCATTAGCTGTTAATAAATTAGAATTGCTCTGGCATAATGCTTCAACAGCCAGTTTTATTGGAAGCATAGCTGATACAGTCTGGATATTAAGTCGAATTCACTATCTGAGAAATTAATTTGCAGGTTTAAGTCGATTATTGCTTTTTGGAGTGGATTTCTTATTTTCAAAATTCGTTCCATCATTAGGAGTAAAAAAAAATTTCTAGTAAATACCGAAAAAACAATATTTAAATTTCTGAATACCGGTATTACAAAATTGTACAAATGGATCAAAATACTGGTATTCGGTATCCTGGTATTGCAATCCCTATATCCAATCCAGAATAGCAGTTTTTAGACGAGTTTTTTTGGACGAATGGCACGATTTTGATGCACTTGTCGAGAAACGTTAATTAATTTGAAACTTTACCATGATTACTTATCTCGAGATAGTTAAGCCTATTTTTGCTCTCGATTAAACATTTCATTTGAAGTCTATTTTTTATTTCATTTATTTATCTCCTTTCCTTTGACAGAATTTACTTTTCGGTGAGATGATGAAACATCTCCAGAATATTTCTACTACTATTTTGCAGCTTCATTAATTGGCTGAGCGAAGTGTTGGATTTCATGCACCTGTAAAAATATTCAATGAACGAAACAGTCTGAAGCTTGTTTGATGGTTTATTGATATTTGAATGTTGCCATTCTACAGTAAGTAATAAACACGATTTCTGTGCCACGTAAGTTAGTGTTTTATATATACAGAAGTGCAACGAATAGCACAATATAGATATTTTTTTATGTAGGGCTAATTAATAGAATTTCAAATATTTCTTAATGTAATTTTTGGATCTCTTAATTGAGAATATCTTTTCAAATCGCACAAACTGATTTCTTGTAATGGGTTTCCATGAAATAAGAAATGCATATTCTTAGAAAATCACTAATATAAAAACATGAGTTATTTCCTCCAAACGGAAAAGTTTCATTTTCCCGCATTTTTTTAACCAAAGCATTCTGCAAATCCAAGGAATAAAATTCAAACACGTCTTTTATACGTCGAACGTACTTTCCCCCTTTTTTTTCAGATTTATCGTGAAGATACTTTCCTCGATCACAGGAATCTCTGCCAACCAAGACGGTTTCTAGCGAGCATCTAAGGAAGGGGGGGGGATGTAAGGGGACTGTGGGTGAGATTTTGGGCTTCGCCTGCATGATAATAGGAAAACAGGAACGTTTGATAAATTGCTCGCGCTCACAAAGGATGGAAAAAAGAAAGATCTTTAAGAACTTTTTATTATTCGTCAGCGACACCGAAGCTGGACGTTCGCTTAAGGTCCTTGTTCCGCTTTTATTTATGTTAAGAAGGGGGAGTGTCGGAGATTTTTTTTTTCAAGAATGTCTCTTAAGAATTGATCGATGTATCAGTAATGAAGTCTTAGAATTTTGGGGAGGGGAGATATCTCGAGCTTGTTTATCTCGTGTATTTCATCAAGAAGAAAGAGATACTTTTGTCCATCGATTTTGAGACATTGTATATTTCTTAGTAGATTTACAGTTTTTGGATATAAGAGTTTTTTCAATTTGTATTGTTTGGGATCTCTCATTATTATTTTAGTTTTATTAAGAGAAAAAAAATGGGAAGATCAGTTTCAAAATCTTTTTCCAGTGAATTCTGAAATTTTAAATAATTAATGATATAAACATATACGACTTTATATATTATACGGTATGCCATTTATACGACGTTATAACATTATTAACATTAACATTATTATGTTATCATTTTGTTTTTTTCTCATCCCACCGACTACAATTTGGATATTTTAGATCTGTATTAGTCACCTTTGACGACAATTTGCTTCATCATGATTGTTACTAATCACCACTGACGATGAGTTGCTTCATCATGATTACTGATTATATCACATTTCAATAAAATGTTTTGTTCGTAACTTGATATTTATGATTCTCTCAGCAAACTATCTATAAGCATTTAATTGTAACTGGTATTATAGCCATATTATTTTAATAACGTGACATTTATTATGTTTACTGCGCATATGAAATTTCTTAATGGAGTCGAGCCCCACAACATCATGGTGCCATAAAAAAGTTAAGTATTAGGGCAATTATTCGATGTCGATTGCGTAACAGAATTTCGCCTTCCAATTCCTCATTTTATCAGGGTTGATAATTAGTGAAATTTTACTTTCTTAAATTTCAATACTGGAAGTAAATCACGCAATTAAATATTTGATCATTTCATTCCCACAATGAAATCTATCAATGAAAATTAAGCAAAACTTATTTGCAAAAATTGTTAAATTTCAGGAAGAAATTGCGCGTTAATTAAAGTGGGATCATTGAAAGGATGAATTTTTATATCTTAAAATAATATAAAAAACAATTTCGTGTAGTAATATTTTGGCCCCTATCGTGGAAAAATGCTAAAATCTCCTTTAACTTTTAATTAATTTAAATTCAAAACAAGAATTACGAAGTATATATATTTACCTATTAACGGAATTTCATTTTTTAATTCCTAATGTAATAGTTCTAGGACAAATATCTGAATGCTAATATAGAATATATGCTAATATAGAATGCTAATATGTATATGTACAGACACACATTGTTCTTTATTATTAGTAGAAAATCATGGATTAGGCTCCGATGACCTTGAGGCATCGGGATCAGTGTTTGCGGAATATGATAACCCATTTCAAATAAAATCTCCCATGTACCTGAATTTTACGTTTTAACAGGTAATAGGATCTTTAAACCTTTAATTTTTTTGACATTTTTTTAGGATTTTATTTCATAGTCGAAATCGACCTGAACATTTTTTTGGTATTGTACATGTGTGTACGTTAATTAGTTTAAAAGATATAGCCAAAAGCGTGAAGGTCACTATTGACTTTTCACTCAGAAACGTTTACTTTAAAGTCATTTTTCTCAATACTACATTTTTAAAGCTCGCGAGCAGGATTAAACAAAAATGGTTCATCGTATCAATTAGGGATTGCAATACCGGTATACCGGGATACCGAATACCGGTATTTTGAGCCATTTCTACAATTTTGTAATACCGGTATTCACAAGTTTAAATACCGGTTTTTCGGTATTTACTAGAAATTTTTAAAATTTCTCCACTATATGTTCAGGTATCGCGAACATAGCAAAATAGTATATGTTTTTGTTTTATGTCTCCATAACGGACGAAATTAATTAGCTAATTAACGGCTTAATTAATTGCTTAAATCTAAATTAGCGAAACATGGATTATCCCTGAAAGAAAATATTGTATCCTTAACGACTGATGGAGTAACAATTATGAAAAAAGTTGGAAAGTTGATGGGTGCAAATCAGCAATTGTGCTATGCACATGGAATTCAATTCGGAGTAATAGATGTATTATACCAAAAAAATAAAAAAACAGAAGAATACAAATACTGTGGATATAGAAATTTCGGATTCCAACTTTGAAAAGAGTAAGAGTGAGAGTGATATTGACAATGAAGATAATGACAATGTAATTGTTGAAGAAGATATTGCTAATGAGGATGAAATATTAACCTATCAAGAATTGCTTCCTATCATTTATAAAGTTCGAAAAATTGTTAAGATATTTAAACGTTCCCCTATAAAAAAGATATTTTACTAAAATATATACTAACTGAAAATAAAACAGAATATATGTTAATATTAGATTCTAAAACACGATGGAATAGTTTACTCCTAATGATGCAGCTAATGCAACAATAAATTTCATGTTGCAGTCACGGAAAGAACAGCACACCTCACTATCTGAAGAATTATATATTACATTGAAAAATCGCACAGAAGAAAGGCATACCGAATTAGAAAATGTCTTACGGTATTTACATAATTATAATGATTTTAAAAATGAAAATGAAAAAGAGGAAAAGAAAATAACCAATTCAAATCTGATTAAGTTTAGAGTAAATTTTCATAAAATTCTTTACCCACAATCCTATCCACATTCAGAAGAATTCGGTTCAATTATCGAAGATTATGATGTCACTACGGTCGATAGTGAAAAGGAATTGTCTCTTGAACAAAAATTAGAATTAGCAATAAATAAAAAAAATTCAATGGACCAAAATACAATACAGATATTAGCTATATCCAAAACCATCCGACAAGAAATCGATTTATTTGAAGATGAGGGATTTAGAGGTAAATACTTGGAAAAAGTATATTACGCATTGCTAACAGTACCACCAACTAGCGTAGATGCCGAAAGAGCGTTTTCGACAACTGGTAATTTTTACACAAAATTACTTTCCAGGCTTAATGACAGTGCAATTGATGCATTATGTTTTTTAAGATCACATTTCAAAAAGTTGTAATAGTACCCCAGGTTGAATAGTGATATATACACTTTTTTGTGATTTAAATAAATAAGATGTTTCTTTACTTTTTTGTGATTATATACTGTTATAATTTATAAGTTACAAATTATTTTTTGTGATATTTACACTCTCTAACAAAACTGGCAAATAAAACAAAGAAACACCTGTGTTTTCTTTCTTTTTCTAAAATTTCTAATACCGGTATTAAAACCGGTATCCCGGTATTAAGATTTAAAAAATACCGAATACCGGTATTGAACTTTTGGTCCGGTATTGCAATCCCTAGTATCAATATGAAATTTACCAGGTATGTTTATGCACACATAATAAAGAAAATCATGCAAAATCAAAGCATTATATGCATACTTTTTTTTCAGTGTTTGCTAATATGCTGAAAATGTTTTTTTTAATGCTCTGTCATGTTTTAACAAAATAAAAAGTAAAATAACTCCAATCAATCAACTAAAATATTTATCATTTTGCATGATAATCAAGTTATGTTCTTTGTGAGTTAATTGGTCTAACATTTGTTAATATAAGTTGCATTTTTTCTGAAAAACTTTGCTCTCAAGCAAATTCTATCTCCGACAATTTATATGGAACATGTTTTTTTCACATACATTTTAATTAATGAAATTTATTTCACGGACTTAAAAATTCATAATCACGAGGTCAAATGTCTTATTAACTGTGGTAAAAAATCTATTAAATTTAAGAATTTTTTTCTTACGTTAGGGACAGTCATATTTGACTAACTTTCGAAGTCTGTTTTAGTTGTTAAATGTCCTATAGTCTCTTAAAGTCAATCACAGGTATGATGTGATGTAAAAGTTTCAGTTGGTGATAGTCAGCTCGAGCGTTATTCTCATCATCAGCTTTGAAGTTAATTACATTCTAAAATACTTATAAAATACAATCAAATCAGGAAGTTAATCCAATTAAATTGAGCCACGAAGAAATGTAGTAACGAATGCAATACCTAAATACAATACCAAACAAAAATTTTAGAAACGACCATATTTTTTAATACTTTTGTACTTAGTTCATGATTTAATTCATCTAAATACTGTCTCAAAGATTCTTTTCATTTAACAATGAATTATCATCTAGAATTTATAAGTTGAAAACTTGATTTGTTCCTTTTCTACGATTAATGAATTTAATTTATACCTGACAAAGTGTAAGTTAACGAAAACATATAATGAACAATTTAAAAAGTAAGTTCTGGTAAAACAAAACAACAACAAAAAATATACTTACAGCAAAATTGCCTCAAGTGAAATTCTCTGCAGTCACAGTCGTGGTTTGTATTTCAGCTCCAAATGAAAACGATTTTTTTCCCAATGAAACACCAAATTTAAAAATGGCAATTACGAAAATCTTAGGAAAGTTGTGACTAATTTGCTATTATAAATTCTCATTTTCATGGAACTGCAAACTGAAAAGGAGGGAAAAAAAATCTAATCTGCCTCAGCTTTAAAAATTCCAGGCATTTTCATATGTGCTGAGATCGAGTTTATTCCAAACTTTATTTCGTAATTATAGCTGGAGGCATGTAGTTAATTAAGAATAATCTCTTTTCTAGCGTCCAAAAAATGGTTAAAAACACTTTTCCCTCTTCTATGAACCGTTTTAATTAATCGAAGTGCTGACATAAACATCTATGAAAAAAGCTGGCGAAAAAATCGAGTAGCAAACGAAAAAATTGCGAAATGAAATGCTTTAAAGAAAGAATGTAGAATAAATTCTTTTGAAATAAAATTGGAATGATCTTATGAGAAAAAATGGTATAAGTAATGTTTTAAGGATGAATTATTGCTCATTTGACTACTTGGCAGAGACTTGAGAAAAATATATTTCATTAATAATTATTCAAATTAATTGGAATGTTGCTAAAACTAATCAATCAAAAGAAAGAATGAGTTTCTTTTTTTCCTTCTTTTTAACATCAAAATTTGCTTTGTAAACAAAATTCTTGTTGATACTGAAAATAATATATTGCTTTTTAATTCTAAAATTATTTGATAATGAATCATATTTCCTTTTTAAATTTTAATTGGCGATTATTTTTAGCAAAACTTGAAGAATTTTTATCTTTGATTCAAGTAATTGCAAAAGTTTGTTTTTATCAGGTTCTTAAAATTTATTTTTTTCAATATTACCATATTAAAGGTTAAAATGTATTCTGATTTCTATTTCTACAACGGAAATGTCAAAATATCAGAAGATAAAAATGAATGAAAAAAAAAAAAAAAAAAAAAAAAGAAGAAAAAGAAAAAGATTGAAATATGAAAGTGAATCATCGAAAATTTCTAATTATCACTATTGGATATATAAGAAGGACACTATAGAATTCTGTAATCTCATAGGCCAAAACTCTCACATGCATATGCTAGAAACTAAAGCCTAATAAATAATAAATAGACGAAAATAATTTTCATTTAAAACTAGTTCTCTGGTACATTTCAGCAATATGATTAAATTCAGTGTAACATATTCGGATAAAAAGCATTAAAAAAATGAAAAACTCTCATGAACATAGGTGATTCATGATCTGAACCCTTTTAGACGACATAATAAGCTAATATAATCCTGGAAAAAATATTATGAATATCCTGCTATATTTTATAAGGAAGTTAAAATATCTTATGAAATTATAATCCCTCTCGTCTTCCTTTCAAGGTGTTCCAAATATATCTACAAATTTTGAATAGTTATAAAACGAAGAATTAATAATGTAAGTTTGATAATTTAATAGAATTACTGTAAATATGAAATCTTTTCAATTAACAGAAGAGGTCGGTATGTTGATTGCCATTGTCAAAAAGCCGCTGAGAACTTCGCCAATGTAACTGCCAAATTTTCGACGCATATCCTTTAATATTTGAAAGCATTCTCTTACGATAACTGCTTTTAACTCTTTGGTTGAAATTAATCTCAGAAATCTTAAAATTCAGAAATTCTTATAAAAAAGGAGTCCATTGGTTATTCGATTCGGTCAGTGGCAGATTTAAGCATTTTGCGGCACTTTATTGTGCACATTATCAGGTCTTCTTTCAATAAGTCACTTTAATTTAACAAATTACAGCATTTTTATCTCAATGAACGCTTTATTTTGGGTTATTGTTTTTAACTTTGTGAAAATGAATATTTTCTTATTTATTTATTATGACTTGTGTCTGCAAGGCCTTCATATTTGTGCACATTGTTTAAGCAGGCGCTCGATATTTATTAACACTGCAACGTAAACCTAACCTAAATAAATGAAATAAAAGAATAAGTATCTGATCATGTACGCTTGACAAAGTGAATTCGTATGTTTTATAATAAATAATATATATATATATTTTAAAATTCATTTGCAAACTAGACTAATAATATTCTTTTAATCCATTCGTGTTCAATGACGAGTCTGATTCGCGCATTGAATTACTAAGTGAAAGTATTAAGCAAAGAAATTAAGTGAAAGTATTAAGAAATTTAAAATGCAAAAATTACTTAAAAACGCGACATTATCTCAAATGCTCTTATATTATAATAGAAATTAAAATAACACTACTTGCCAAAAATAAGATGTGTCATCTAATTAAGAAGTTAAGTAGATTCGTATGTCAAGGGGTTAATGGACGTGCTTGTGGTTTCCTTAATCTTTCGGTCTTAGGTAGTTTGCTGCCTAGTAAGAAATTAGTCTCAAGATTCAATGAATATGGAGGGAAATTACTGCTTTGATTTCGCTTTAAATTCGTTCCCCTCAAAATTTTATCGAGACAGACTTCTAATTAAAGAATTAATTCCAATGGTAATAGGACTTTATTAGTTTTAGTATTAATTCTTTGATATGCAATTATTGCTATGTACAAGTACTTCACAGAGCTTTTATATTTTCGGAACTCATGCGAATATTAAAGTTATCATAATAAACAATTTCAGCTACGTAATCTCCCATATAGCATCGTCCACCTTCAGGAAGCATTATTCTGAATGCATAAGTTTATTTTTATTTCTCAAATCGAATTATGTAAATGTCTTTACTCCACCCATTTCATAAACCGAAAAATAGCGGTAATTTCCTTTTACCTACGTCTATGGTAGAAGAAGTTACCTTTAGAAGCTATTTTCGGTATTTCTGATTCTATATTCATTATCTATTTACCCCGATCTAATATCAACGTACACGAGGTCACGTGCTGCCCCGCATTGTTTTAGAGGTCGACCAAAAACTAATGAAAGAAGAAGCCGCGAGTGTCCGTTCCCAATCTAATCGGGGCAGGAAGCTACCTCGTCTCTAATTGGTGGGGGAGCGAGAGATGGCCAATCGAGACAAAGGATGTCATCGCGAGCAAGTGGGCTTGTGGAGGAGCGACAAATCGGATAAAGCGGTCGTTTTCGCCCTCATTTGCCATTCATTCCGGCCCTTTGACTTCGTTAGGGGGCCCGTTCGGAGGGCCCCGTGGGAGGGCCCGCTCCTCACAACGCGAGGAGGTTGCCGGGACATAAAACAAAGAGGGCGCCAAGGAAATGCCGCCAAGAGTGGTCAAGAAACGGAGATGAGTGTGATCCAGTATTACATCAACATCACATTAATCAGTTTAATCTTCTATCTGTTTGAATTGTTTCCCGCAAAAATTGAATCTGGCGATGGTATGCCAAATGAACGATAATAGGATACAAACAACACTGTGAGCTTATTCTTAAAATGCGAATTATGGAATGAATATGAATACGAAGTTCTGGTTTTGTCGAGATGTGCAATATTTTTATGATAAAAGTCGTAAAAACCGTAACAGATCTTTGACTTTTGAGCCTTTGTAATACTCTTTCCGTTGCAAGAAATTGATTATATTATTTCTGAAAAAACGGACTTAATTGCAATTGTAATTATTATCATTGCATTCTATTTCTATTACATTTACGCTGGCTTTGAGAAAATGTCTCTTGTTTTTCTAAAAACTTTTTCTATATCTTTAAGAATTTAATTTCTGATATATATGTATATATATAAAGATATACACAAAATATTTTAATATAAAAAAACTTCCACTACTAAACTAATAGCATTAGTGGGTAAATACAGAAAAAATATTTTATCTTTTAAATTCTTCTCATTGTTGATTTGTTTTGTTTCATGTTGTTCTGATTCATCTAAATGTATATCAAACATTTGTATCCTAATTTAATATAACATCAAATTTTTAATTGTATTTTTGCATCATTAATTAGGTTTTGGCCCAAAGGCATACTTAATAGTATTTCTCCAAAAAGCAAAAAAAAAAAAAAAAAAAAAAAATTGAAATCTACTATTCCAAATTTCAAATTATCATGTGAGAACATTATTATTTTTAAGTTATTATTTGTCTTAATTAATTTAAGTCATTAACCAGTTTAAACTGGTTTGAAACAATCACGAGAATTCTCTACCGGTCTCTATCCTCTTCCTCACCCTCTCTCTCTATATGTGTATAATGATAATTTTTTTTAAACTTTTATTTTCAATTTTTTTTCTAGCTTTTTTTTAACTTTAGTTGACGATAAATCGCCAAATGTTTCAAACTTCTGCATCATTTTCTAATAACCTTATATTAATTAGGTGAAATTATCCCTGAACCAACAATCTTTATCAATTAAACAAACAACATTTTAACTTGTTTGGTTTATTTTTAAAAAACGTTGCGCGAGTTAGGCAATAACACTGTGATTTCCAAGGGAAATACTACAATAGCAGACGATATATAATTCAAAAGCTATACAGTGAAAGTCGACTCCAAAATAAAAGTACATTAGCAGACGATAGATAATCGAAAACTATACTGTGAAAGTCGACTCCAAAATAAAATTACATTAGCAGACGATAGATATTTCAAAACCTATAAGGTGAAAGCCAAAATAAAAAAGGGGGTAAATCGCCAATTTGTTGCTTACGCATTTTGAGGCTTCAACAATTTGTTGCCTTCAAATCGCTTCAAAAACCTCAAGCCAAAACAACATGTTCTCGCATGATAAAAAAAAAAATGAATAATTGAATTTTTTTAAAAATTAATTATTATTTTCCTTGCTGTGTCCTTCAAAAGAAAAATGATCATATTACATTTATTAAACATTTCATTAAAGTAATATTTACAAGTGCTGTCAGAATTCAAAGAATTAAAATAGAAGCCTTTTTATATCTGCTCCAATTCCTTTTTTCTCCTTGAACAAATGGCATCGTTCTTTTTTATATAAGAGCATAAATTAAAACAAAGTTCTTGCTTAATAACAGAAATATTGAAATGGAATGAAAAGAAAAATAAATGCAAAATTTAGGTTTAGAATAAGCTATTTTAAATATTTATTACCTTTATAATAAATATTTCATGAAAATTTATATTTTGAACTGGATAGTCAGGAAATATTTTAGTTGTGCCCAAAGTTTTTAAACTTCTTGTAAACTGTTTGTTAACTTTTATCTTTCTTCCATCTCAATAAATCAATATAAAATATATATGCCAGGCGTGGCAAATTCAGGGATTAACTACAGCAATAAAAGTTATGTGTTTTTAATTATTAATCGCTAGCATAGTTTAGGTTTAAACTATTAGACAGATGTTTGTGGGGAGAAATGACGGTCTTGCGTCTGACAGCAGTGATCTTGAATGGAGGAAAACACATTGATTATTTGCAAGCAGTGTTTTACATAATAGTCTTATTTCATGAAATACATCTCTCCATCGATAGTAAGAATATAGCCAGAATTGGAATAAGGCTTGAAAATACTGCTTACTGTCCTCTATAAAATTCAAAACTGTCAATGAAGGATCATACTCTTTCACATAAAAAAAAAGAACTTTTGTAGATAAGAGGAGCCTTTCGAAAAAAAAAAAAAATACAAAAATGGTACATGGTGATGTTTTTTTCTCGCAATAGAATGCTTTTTATCTGCTACCAATATTTCTATCCACTAAGAAATCTAGAAATAAATAATTTCATAGCACTTCATGGATGTTGCCGTTGAAATGAGTATGTATGCCAGAGATTAACAATCGCATTTTTTGTAGCACCATTTCTCATAATACGACAAAACATGAGCAACAAAAAATTTGCTTCTGGCGGAGAGAAAATAAGGTCCTATGTCTGACAGTCATGACCTTGAATGGAAGAAAGAACATTGATTATTTACAAGCCCTTATTTCCGTAATACCTTATTTCATGAAATACAGGTCTCCACCAATTAGGAATTTACCCAATGGGGTTAAATATAAACAGTGCTTGATTGTAGTGTATAAATCTCGATTTTGCGAAAAAAATATATTTGGTTTCATTTTTACTCTTTTTGTACAGACAGCACCTTTCTATTTTCATTCGCTTGCAAATTATTAATTTTTATTTTCAATAAGACTTTTGAATCATCTTGTATTTATTTTAATTTATTTGAGAAGTGAGTTAAAATAAAATGATATGAATCTATTTTACTGACATTAGTGACTCAATTCATATTGGGACGATGTCAATCAGAGTAAACAGACTTTCATTAACAATGATCCTATTATTTTGAAGCAACTCATAAGAAATATATTTTGTTATTGTGTCTATCTGAGTTTTATACTAATGAAGGAAATGAAGAACTGCCTTAGTTTTTGAAAATTAGTATACTACATCTCTTCACTTTTTTGCGAAATTTTCAAAATGCGTCTACTTGCTATAATTAAATTGAGGCTGTCTGGTTTCAGAATGACTATGAAGAAAAGCGTACAAAGCAAAAATTTATATCTTCTGGAACAACTAATGAGGAAACATAATTTAATACAAACTTCCAAGTGGTCAGACATGGAATTCTAAACCATTTCAAGAGCTTTTTGAATCAGTCTTTGAAAGACGGAGAGGAAAATGCTCTTTATTTTGGCCATATCTAACTATTGCCATGTAGTCAAAATTAAAATATCCTTATTCAAGATATTGAAAAATCAAAAACTATTTGTGAGATGAATGTTTATGTTCGGAAATATGTGTTTCACAACGAAAAATGAAAAACACACAAAAATAACAGAAATGATCGATAAGGAAAAATGAAACGAAATCTCGAATAAATGCAAGAAAAAATAAGAAAATAAAATAATGTTTTTAGTATCAACAGCAAGAAATTACAAAATCAAACGGTGCATTCCTTAAGAAAAAAAAAAAGAATAAATTACAAGGGAAAATAGGGAGCAGTCTCAAACATAAACAATTCAATGATCGCCGTTTTATAATTTAGCTAAACTTACGATGCATCTTAATAACGAACTGTAAGTGGTATAGTTCTATAGATAGCGGCATTTATTCAAAATGCATGTTAATTTAAATATCGAATTTAATACTCTAACAACCAGCATAAACATATAGCTGTTTCAGCCGTAATTCGCATTCAATGGATATTTTGGAATACATTTTATTTTGCATTATTTGAAATTTTAAAAATATTTATGCCAATAATTAGCACAAATCATGTTCGTGTACGATTTTTTTAAAATTATAATTTTTTTTTTCAATTTTCAAAGATAAAATAGTTACACCATTTCCAGCATGCAAATTCTCCTTATGAGTATATTTTCCACAAACAAATTCTTAATATCCAATTTGGCATATATCATAAATCTTGTAATTTTGCTTTGAAACAAGATATTCAATTCTCTCAAAATAGAAGAGGAGTTATTGTTTTTTGGCATTTCTAGTATATTAAGCCAGTTGGAATAAAAATTTATTTCTAGTGATTTCTTTCTAGTTTTAATGCAATTTCTTTGCACAATATCCATATCTAAATATAAATAGAAGTCATATGTATGTGTGTTCTGCACCTCTTTCTAAGCAACTGTGGCTAACTCAATCAAATTTTGCATATATTATACAAGACATGAGAAAGAATGCTATACAATTTTGAAGTATAAAAATCAATTAAATATTAAATTAACAAATTTTTTTTGTCCTTTTTAATTTTGAACTATTATATCTCTCCTTTTTAATTTCTTATTTTAATTCGTATTTTTAGAATGCTTTTATTGACCTTTCAACATATTTTTAGTCAAATGAAAATAAAACCTTTCTTATATTTTAGCTTTTGCGAAGAAAATTTTCAGTTTTAATTTAACAAGTATTGATAATTTATGAAGAAAAGTAGCGATCAGTGATTTTTGGTCCAATAGAATTATTATCAGAATATCAGTTATATAGATTAGAATATTAGTTGAAGCAGACGATTTTTAAAGATTATCGATAGCTATCTTTTTTATTAACACTTTTACTTAAAAGCAAGTGATAAAAATTTCAGACGATAAAAGGATTTTGTATATTATAATATTTTATACAAAAGAGTAATTTTTAGATTTAAAAATGTTGCATATTAAGGGATTTTTAATTTCGAGCAACGTTGCGTATATCAACTAATATTAATATATATCATATGAAGAACAAAAAAATTAATGTATTCAATGGTTAATGAATTGGCATGCTCATAGTAATCATTTGAGTTAAAAAAAAGTCAATAAATTTATATTGACTTTTTTTGACGGACGGAAATTTATATTGACGGACAAAAATACTATAAGAAGTTTCATTAAAAAATCTGAAATCTGAAAAAATTGTTTTTCTATTGTTCTAATGTCAATTTAAAATATGGCAAAGAGTTTTAAGATTTGAAAAAATATATAAATAAAAATTTCTATCAGATGTTTCTTTTTTCCTAAATTTTTTTCTCACAATTCCTTCGTTTCTTCAGGTTTTCAAATATTTTAATAATCTTGCCCTTTAATGATTGTTAGTTTTTTCTCAACGCTTCTTTAAACTGGGAGTTTAGTTTAAAACGCACTATTTTTTACTGAATCTAATTTAAGTTTATGTTTTTCTCACTTCACCGAGAATTGTTATAATATGAGAAAAATTGAACTCCCTCTGGTGGAGCAGTTGAAAAATTTAATTTGCCTTATAATTATAGTAACAAAAGAAAATAATTATAGAGCGTGACATTTATTATAAAAAAACTAGATTAAGAAATAAATAAAAGAATATTACTTCTAATTTTTAACTAGGATGTCCAGAGAGCTACTGATTTTTAAAAAATTATTTCGCTATGTATTTTAAACGTATAGGTAGGATTCCTTGACCGCGAAGTTTTGCTTTTTTGTTCTTTTCTATAAGAAAAGGTTTGTTGTTGCTCATTTTATAGATTTTTCCTTTTTCAAAAGTCAGAATAATGCATTTGGCAACTTCGAAGGTGCAAAATGCTGATCTTATGGCATTTTTCTTGTTAAGAAAAATAAGTCTAAGTTTTCCAAGCCTTCTTCCATAATCTTACTTTTACAGATTACAGATAAAGGCTTACATCTATGACCACAGGTTTTTTCAAATAATCATGATTAGCATAAAATTTACCTTGACTCCTATTTTCTGATGTATATTTCCGATATCTTGATGTGATCATTCTGTTGCACTGAAAATGTTAAACAGTTAACATAATTTCACCTTCCTGCAACTTTTCCTTTTTTTCTTTGATCAACTCGATCTCTGCTTGAAAACTCTTTTTTATCATGTGAGAACACGATGTTGTTTTGGTTAGGAGGTTTTGAAGCTCGAAATCGCTCAGGCAATGAATAATTGAAGCTCGAAATCGCGTAAGCAATGAATAAACCCTAAATTGCAATTTTCATCATCATCTTTTAATCGCATATATTTTTTTATCTGCTTTTACCAGTATTGCATTATTATTATGTGTGCTTCTTTGAAAGTAGATGCGTTTTTAAAAGGTTGACTACTTTTACAGTATTGCTTTATTCTTACGTACGCTTCTTTGACAGCAGATGTGTTTTTAAAAGGTTGACGTAGAACTATGATATCATAGCTGTTATTTCATCTCAAAATCGGTCGTGCTCCAAAACTTTGTTTGCCAGCTAGAAAAATTAAAAATGAAAGTTTAAAAAAATTATATATATATATATATATATATATATATATATATATATATATATATATATATATATATATATATATATATATATATATATATATATATATATATATATAGACCGGTAGAGAAGTCTCGTGATTGTTTCAAACCGGTTTAAACTGGTTAATGACTTAAATTCATTAAGACAAATAATGCCTTAAAAATAATAATGTTCTCACATGATAACTTGAAATTTACGATCTTAGATTTCATTTTAATTTTATTTTATTAATCTTATTTTTTTTCATCTTACATTTACAATGCGTTGGAATTCAATTAAAATGAAACAATTGGCTGGCATCTGCGAATGAGTTTAGAAAAATAGTTTTAATTCATAATGATTATGTTAACTTAAAAATTTAAAGGCGTGTCAAAACAAATGGCAGAGACCATGGAGCATTGATTTTGATTGAAGGTTTCATATTTTTATCCTATAACATAACTTACTGCTACATTTGGTAATATCGTTTAAATATTCATTTACTATTATTGGAATAGACCAGAAAGAGAGTTCCAGAAAGTTTTTTTTTATTTAATTATAATTGTTTCGGAATTATTACATAAATGTGTTTTGTGATCGATTCTTCGCTCTCGGATGTTCCAGCGGTTTGAAATTTTTTACAGTTTCGATTCGCTACGAAAATAAACTATTTTAATATTTTAGTTTTTTTTTAAAATTCATTACTGAAAAAAACAAATTGTACGAAATTAAAATTTCTCACAAGTTACTCCATCTGGTAATAAATTTCAGAAAAATAGATGTCAAGTTTCAAAAGTAGAAAATAATCAAAATAAATAAATCTCTACTATTTTGTATATTAATAAAATAAGTGTCTAAAAATTGCTTTAAATTAAACTTATTTCTTTTTTAATATGAATAAGAAATGTAACTTTAAAATTTATTTAACAAGAGCTTAAAGCCATTTTGAGTTATAACAAAGTACTTTTTTATTATAATAATATAATTTTAGAGACCAAATCCTGTAGGAAACAGTCCAAAAATTCAATTTATATCGAATTATTTGCATAATTTTTATCATTTTCATTCCTTTGTTTCACTTATATTAATTTCTTTTTCCACTCAGTCTATTCAGGTGATTTCATGCATAGCTTAATAAGCTGGAAAAACTTTATATTAATGTTTTTAACAGGTTTGAAGGAATAATTTAAAAACAAACAAACGAAAACTGATATTGAATTAAGTAAGAAATCAGCACAAATACAAAATCCATATTTTATTAAATAAATTGAACTTATTTTTAATACTGTCTTATCATTTCAATTAATTTCATAAAAAAATATAAGCCTGAAGATATTTAAAGTGAGTCCAATATACATTTAAACCTGAGTGTTCTTCGATATTGTAAAATAATCAGTTAACTAAGTTAGAAATATTGAATTAAGATTCGTTTTCCTTTCAATAAAATATATTGTAAATCTCCAGGATATTATTCAGTATTCTAAGGCCGTATAATACTGCGATGAGTTTGTAACAATAATTTGGATATTTTTTAATAAGGTAGTTTTTCAATTTTGATCATAAAGAAGAGCAAAAGAGAAGTCATGAAGTAACAAATTCCCAGATTAAATCCTAAACTCGAAGAATTGTTCCAAAAATGTCTTCTCAAATAATCTTAGTTTCACTTTAATTTATTCATTCGATTAATATTTGGTCGTGAAACTACATTAGGACTTATTGGGATAGACTTCACTATTTTGAAACATGGTAAATGGACAACAAAGAGACCTGAACGCGACAAAGTTTGACTACATACAAAAGAATAAATTTATTTAATTTAGTGAAATTAACGTCACATTTGGAAGCTACTTGAGAATATTATGAGGATTTGTATATAATTTTTGAGCCATAATTAAATGTGAAAGCATATGATCCAGTATTCTCTTTCTAAATTTCTACATATCTACAGCAATGGGAAGTTTAAACTCTGAGTTGTATTGGTTCTTTAAGCCAATTCTACCATCAGATTACAATGATGCCACATTTTTGAATTGTTTAATTATTTAGCGAATAAATTTATTCATCCTTTTTTGCGATTTCTGTACTACAAATTCAATTTTTAGTATTATTTATTGGAGCATTTTTACACGTTTTCGTTTAGGCTACTTTTTTTTAATGTTTGTAAAAATGGAAAATTTTTATTAATTTTTTGCTCATTGTTTTGATATGCTACATTTTGAAATTCTATAATATTTGTGTGTCCTCGTTGTCAAAACAATATTTTGATATTTTTGGAATTTAATTATAAGTTTACTGCACAGTTTTAATTATTGATTCATAAAAGTTCTAATTTTGTAACATTTGAGAATATTACAAGATTCCATGATATCATATTAATAAGTTATGAAATATATTAAAAACTATAAGAAAATCAATAAGGAATTAAAATTATTAAAAACACTTATTTATTAATATTAAAAAGTAGCTTCTTTTATCAGAAATCGTAAAGTCAGAATAATATTAGTTTATATCAGAAATCTTAAAATAAAATCTTCTAAAGTTTCAGATGCCGAAGAAAATTATAAGAAATTTAGCCATTATGAAATATAATAAGAAAAGGAATTCCAAAATATTTATTGAGAATGTGATTGAAATTTCAATTTATTTTGGAAATTTTTATCAGCGCTTCCTATTTTTACTTTTTTTTTCTGCTTTTAACTAAAATGTTTAAAAAAATTATTTTCTACTTAATAATAACTAACGACAATACTAATCACATACTACTAATAACAATGTATTTAAACATTTACTTTTAAATTTGTTTTAGCGTATTTCGAGTGAATCCCACTGATCAGTCCGTAACGTAAGATACCATAAGGTTGAAGATGATTAAGTTGGTGAAAAACCCATGACAGTAGAGTTGGCGCATGTCTGTGTTTATCATATCTCTACGAGAACTGACCTTTTGGCGCAATACATAGTGGGCAATAGATCGCCAACCACTGGTGGTCTGACTCCTCCTCCCAAGTGAATCGAGGGGGAGGAGAATCTCATGCAGTCTGTAATTACCGAGCGGTGAGTTATTTTATTAGATAGCGACATCGTCCTAATAGAGTGTGAATTGGCCTGCTGTGGGGGGATCGGGGGGGTGGAATAACGACGTTTCGAACGGGGAATAGGATAACAATGCACCCGCTAATTGTTTCCGAAGCCATTCCACCCTCCCATCTGTGTGTATCCATACCATCCAATGGATTGGGGGATGAGCGCTTCTGAATTCTGCACTGGAGGTCCTCTGGAGGGATTCTCTGGTAGGTATGGATGCAAGCACAGAAGCTGCACGATTGCGGTCGGAATTAATAAATCAGGGGAGCGTTTTGAGGTGGGTGGTTGAAATGCGAAATGGTGGTTTTGATCCCTTACAAGCATTTATAGATGCGGATACAATTTTTAAAGTCGAAAATGATCCAGCTGGGAGTTTTGAATTATAAAAGGAAAGGGACATGTCTGCATGTTGCATGAAAATAATAAATATTACTGATTCGGTCTGTGAACAAAAGTAGGATTTCAGTACCTAAAATCTGTCAATATTTCATAAAAGTTCATGGAAAAAGCTACGGTTCGTTGAAAAATACAGTGAAATCTAGGCAATTCGAATCTGAGAGGGCCGCAATCAATCAATAAATAAATAATAAGAAATATTAAAGACCAAAGTGCTTAAAATACTAATTTTTGAACACAAATAAATAAGTTTAAATTTGATTATTCTGGAAAATAAGTAATTAAATGCTATAATTAAAGAGTAAAGAAAACTTTGAACGCAACAGTTTTATAATAAATCTTAAAATAAATTGTTCAGTTCACATTATAAGATTTTAGAATTTAGATTTTAGAATTTTTTAAATATCTTTTTTTTTTTGTTTGAATATATTTGCTTGTAAAATAAATTTGAGATACAAGATACAGGTACTTAAGTTTAAAAAAAAAAAAAATCATGTAAAAAACATTTTTTTTAAAGTTCTAGTTTGATTTCAATTGCCTCCAATAAAAATAAATAATTGGAATTATAGTCAATATTTTAAGTTTATATAACACATTCATAGTAAATCGTCTTATTCATTTTAAATTAATAACAGTAATTTGTAAATTTTTTTACTTGTTATTGTTGTTGTTTCTTATGGCACTTGCCATGGACAAGCCCGTTGTTATGAAGACAGCGATTTAAGCCGGTGGGGGAGCGTCTCTTGTTTTTATAGTAGCACCAACTAGGACCAAGCGTACGACTTTGCTACTCACGCATCACTTATTCGCTTGTACAACCCCTTTTTACAGGAGGGCACATTCACACATCTCACAGATAGAAGAACGGAAGAATAACCATGCCTAAACCGGAACTCGAACCCAGGACGCCCAGAACATGGGGAAGATGCGCTATGCCTATGCTAGGACGCTGGATTTTTTTTTTTTTTTTTACTTACTAGCATATAAAGCGAAAGCAATGTATTCGTCAAAAAACTAGAACTCGAGATTTTGCAGAATCTCCACATTTCAGACTTTCTCCGAGTCCAAAAAAATTATATTAATCTGTCTGTTTGGAATTATATTAATCTGTCTGTTTGGGAATAATTTGAGCTAGACGAATGAATTATAGACTTTATACCACTTTTGTATATATCTTCCAAAGTTTGAATGAAATCCATTCTGATTAAGTCTATTTGTTTGGCTGTTTGAGTACAAGTACATATTTACAAAACGTAAAGAATTAGATGTATAACATTTGTTGCACAGGTTTAACGTCTAAAATATAGATTCTTATTAAATTTTGAACCAAATTTCAAATAATTGACTGTCTTTTGGTCGATATTTCCTCATACCTGTAAACACAATAAATAAATAAATAAAAAAAGAATGATTTAAATAAATGAAATTTAGTATGGGATCTTGAGATTATAATTGCAATTGTATGTCAACTTTTTATTTTACTTAGTCGGAATTTCAAATTTGATTTTCGTGCATTTGTTTATTAACTGTGTGATAGGATTAATAGCCCCCTCCCAAAAAATGTCAGTAATCACATGATATATTCACGCCAAAGAACAAGGCATTGGCGCTCATATCAAAGCGCTAAAATTTTATGTGGCGAAAAGGGAATAACGCCTTCGTTAGTGAGTATGAGAGAAAGATTTTGGGTGAGCCCTTTTGCTGGTTTATTATTGTCTCTGAAAAATGAGAAGCAAATGAAATTCTACATTCTCTGCTGAACGCTCTGTTTAAATAAACTAATGTCCTGATTTTTAAGTTATCTGAGTACAACATGGGGGTCACTTGAATGTTGTTAGATTCCGTGGCTGATATTGGAACTACATTTCATCTTTCTCTCTACAATAAAAATGGCTCAGCCGTTTCTTGAATCACTCTGAATTCTTTTTAAAGAAGGCCTTTCATATATTCAATTAATCGATTTAGGAGACATGGGTATATTTATTGAAATGATCGGATTTTGCTTAAATAGGGATTTCGATCTTACAGAATTAATACAGTTTTTTTTTAATTCAAAATCACAAATTTTATTTTCCCAATTATAGGAATGTTTTAAATTTAATCACTTGAAATATTGATTTGAATATTGTAAGTTTAATTTAATTTAATTTAGTTCTCATTAACAGCTCACTGGGAAGTAATAGCCGGGCACTTTTGAGAAGGATCTTGTCTGTTTGAACTTCAGTCAGATAAAGATGTTAATGCTTGTGATAGAGCTCCAGTCCCAAACATCTGCTCTATTTCAGGAGACGTTTAGTGAGTTGAAAATATAATTGAGAAATTTTTTGTTGCATATTAATACTGAATATATAGCAAAACGGTAAATTCCTTTAAAGCATTCGGGGGCATTAAAAATTATTAGCTTAGATCATTAAGAACGCAAATGCTGGATGTATTTAACTCACGGAAACAATTCAGAAATACTACGAAAATTCACGAAATTTGGAATTTTTATTTCAAATTAACCAAAAAAAAAAAAAAAAAAAATAGAATTATAGACGATGTTTTAAAATTACAATATTATGAAATCTTTATAAACTGACAAATTATTACCAATGAATTTTTATTAAAAATGCTCGATTGAACAAAGTTCTATAAATGTTTTAGTCTCTTTAAGTCTATTTTTATATAAAAAAAAATTGCTCGAAATTTTTAATAAAACTATCTTCCTTTAGCGACCAGCTTGTTTGTTTAAATTATTTACTTTTTAGGCCGTTAAATATTAATTTGGAATAAATATTAAAAAAAAATATTCACCTTGTTGTTAAAACCACAAAACATGAATTTAATTGAATAAGTTAAAACAAATTACAACGCACCAAATTAATAAACAAATTATAACAACATATTAATAAATTATATATTACGAAATAAAAGCGGAAGTGAAAATCTATTTCAGAATTATAGAAGAAAGAAAGCGATGGCATGTTTTGACGCATGTGTTTGAATTTCAGCTTACTATTGTAAATCATATATTACATTTAAAAAGTTATTAAAAATAAAGAAAACATTGTGCAGAACTGAAATTGATACCTTTAAGAATCTAATTTTTTAAGTTTTAAGTTAATATAACCTTTCTTTTTTTAGATAATGTTTTTTTTTTTAATATATGGTCATCAATTTTCATAAGTAAGTCATAGTGATTACGTATCTGACAATAATTAAACCTATTTTTGAGCTAGATTAAATTTTGATGTCTATTTCTTGATTCATTTTTATCTTCTTTCTTTTGAAGGAATAGTTTTCGGCACGCCATATCCAGAGCATTTTTAATAATATTTTGCTGCTTCAATAATAAGCGTTTTGTATTAAAGACAGCTGTAAAATCGTTCAAAGAAGCAGTCTGAAATGTTCACATAGTGATTTGTTTACACTTGGCTGTTGCCATTCGATATAGTAATAAGAATATTTCTGAGCCACGTACTTTAGCGTTATATATATATATATCGTACGAAAAATTTGATGGCCAAACGATACGAACTATATTTCAAACGATATTGATGTTGAACGATATTTCAAACGATATCGATACAGGTATTCATAATTGGATTGTTATGATGCCTTTTTATCAAATAAATATAAAGTTAATATAAATAAAACTCATTGAGGCTATGTATGTATTCATGTTCCACATCTACAGAACTCAGTGGAATTCAGTTAATACATTTATTGTTAAGAAAGAGAAAGAATAATGTCAATTTTCATACATTAAATGAAATTCAAACTCAAAAATTAATTAAATATACAATTAATTAGAATTTTGATTTTTTTCATAATAATATCAAGGGAAATTTGTCCAGAAGAAATATTTTTAAATTGCCTTAAATTCTTAAACCATCTAAATATTTTAAACTATCTGTAATTTCATTATTTCAATGATATACAATTTATTTCTGTACAATATTTTAAAAAGAATTTAAATGCCTTAAAATCGATAACTTTGCTAATACTTCTTCAAAATTTCTGCATTATTTTAATATTTAATATTTTTTACAAGGTTTTCGTTTGTTTCAAAATAGTGATATTACAATGACGAAAGGAAGATATATGTCAATCGCTCGAAAGGAGGGAAAAAAGTTAAATTCTTGTGAACAAAGGAAACAGAACATTCGATGAAAGTAACGGTTTCATACTAAGAGAAATTAACCAATATTTTAGTTAATTTCCAAACTTGTTTACTTAGAAACTCAGCAGAAAATCATTCTTAAAAAATTTACACCATCTTTAAATAAGACATTTTACCATTTCAATTAAGACATTTTACCATCAATTTCATTTTTATGCTTTTCTTTCAATTTATTATTAATGCTTTGGCAAATTTGATTCAGACGATTTTGAAATAAGGAGATATTTAGGTATTTTGTTTCGAAAATATGCTTATTTGCTTGGAATTACTTTACCAGTATTTTTTAGAATTTCACTTTTATTTACATACAGTGGCTCAAAAAATTGAGAGTACACCTTACTTTTACTTGATAAATCCGAATTTCAATATAAATAACACATTACCGGGAAGTGCAATTATGTTTTTATTTTTACACACAACAAATGGTTTAATTTTGAATAAAAATAAGGAAAAATCAATGAAAAACTTCTAAATTGAAAAGTTCCAGAAACATTTTAAATAAACGTGCGCAGAATTTTGCCTCAAAAAATTGAGAATACACCCATTAAATTCTTGTAATATCTCGCATAGAAAGAACGTGTCAGTATTTAGTTGCACGTCTTTTGTCTTTTATAATGGCCTCTAAACGTCATGGTGCCGATTCGAGCAATTTTTGGTGGTATCTGAAGATATTTTACCCCATTCTTCTTGCAACACTTGTTTTAAATGGGTTTTGTTTCTAATTTTCTGTTTTTGAACCACTTTTTTCGAGTATGGCCCATGAATATTCAATGGTACTGATGTCAAGGTACTGTGGTGTTGTGTGTAACTACTGTTTACAATGAAAAAGACACCATATTTTGACGTTACGTGCATTCTGTTTACGGTCGTTGTCCTATTGGAAAATGAAATTTACATCTAAACCCAAACTTTTAGCATTTTCCTTTAGATTGCTGCGAAGTATATCGAAGTAAACCATATCGTTTATTATACCATCAATAAAAATTAAATTTTCTACCCCGGATGAAGCCATGCAACCTTAAATCATGACGGAGTCACCATCATGTTAAACTGTGGAACGTAAATTGTTTTGGATCCATAGCAGTATTAGGCTTTTTCCATACAGTACGATTAGGGATTGCAATACCGGTATTTTGAGCCATTTTACAATTTCGTAATACCGGTATTCACAAGTTTAAATACCGGTTTTTCGGTATTTACTAGAAATTTTTTAAATTGTCTCCACTATATGTTCAGGGATCGCCAACATAGCAAAATAGTATACATTTTTGTTTTTATGTCTCCCTAACTAGCAAAATTAATTAGCTAATTAATGGCTTAATTAATTGCTTAAATCTAAATTAGCGAAACATGGATTATACCTGAAAGAAAATATTGTATACATAACGACTAATGGAGCAACAATTATGAAAAAATTTGGAAAGTTGATTGGTGCCAATCAGCAATTGTGCTATGCTTATAGAATTCAATTAGGAGTAATAGATGTATTATAACAAAAAATAAAGAACAGAAGAATCCAAATATTGTGTTTATAGAAACTTCGGATTACGACATTGAAGAGAGTAAGAGTGAGAGTGATATTGACAATGTAATTGTGGAAGTTGATATTGCTAATGAGGATGAAATATTAACCCTTCAAGAATTGCTTCCTATAATTTATAAAGTTCGAAAAAGATATTTAAACTTTCCCCTACAAAAAATGCCATATTATAAAAATATATACTAACTGAAAATAAAAAAAATATATGTTAATAATAGATTCTAAGACCCTTGGAACAATTTACTCCTGATGAGGGAACGGTTTTTGAAATTTAGAAATCAAATCCAAAAAGCAATAATCGACTTAAACCTGTAAATTAATTTTTCAGACAGTGAATTCGACTTAATATCCAGAACTATATTAGCTCTACTTCCAATAAAACTGACTATTGAGGCATTATGTCGGAGAGATTTTAATTTATTAACAGCTAATGCAACAATAAATTTCATGTTGCAATCATGAAAGAACAGCACACATCACTATCTGAAGAATTATATATTACATTAAAAAATCGCACAGAAGAAAGGCATACCGAAATAGAAAATGTCTTATGGTATTTACATAATTATAATGATTTTAAAAATGAAAATGAAAAAGAAGGAAAGAAAATAATCAATTCAAATCTGATTAAGTTTATAGTAAATTTTCTTACAATTTTTTACCCACAAACCTATCCACATTCAGAAGAATTTGGCTCAGTTATCGAAGATTATGATGACACTAATGTCGATAGTGAAAAGGAACTGTCTCTGGAACAAAAATTAAAATTAGCGATAAATAAAAATAAAAAAAAAAATCAACGAACCAAAATACAATACAGAAATCAGCTATATCCAAAACCATCCGACGAGAAATCGATTTATTTGAAGATGAGGGATTTAGAGGTAAATACTTGGAAAAAGTATAATGCGTAGTGCTAATAGTATCACCAACTAGCGTAGATGCCGAAAGAGCGTTTTCGACAGCTGGTAATTTTTACACGAAATTACTTTTCAGCTTTATGACAGTACAATTGATGCATCATGTTTTTTAAGATCACATTTCAAAAATTTGTAATAGTACCACAGACTGAATAGTGATATTTACACTTTTTTGTGATTTAAATAAATAAGTTGTTCCTTTACTTTTTTGTGATTTTTTATATACTGTTATAATTTATAAGTTTCATATTATTTTTTGTGATATTTACACTCTTTTATAAAACTGGCAAATAAAACAAAGAAACACCTGTGTTTTCTTTCGTTTTCTAAAATTTCTAATACCGGTATTAATACCGGTATCCCGGTATGAAGATCTAAAAAATACCGGTATTGAAATTTTGGTCCGGTATTGCAATCCCTAAGTACGATGGCTGTCACTGCCAAAAATGTTGAGTTTTCCTTCATTACTAAATATAGCTTTCTTCAAAGGTCTTCAATTGATGAGTTTTTGCAAACTTCAAATGCTTTTTCTGAATTTGCAGCTGATGAACGGTTTCTGTCTAACAATCAACTTTTGTATCCAGCTTGTCTAATGGCACTTCGCACAGTTTCAGCACTTACACTTCTGCCTATGAATTGAAAAGTTTCTGCAACAAGTTGGATAAACCATAGGGTCGCAGCAATCTAAAGGAAAGTGTTAAAATTTTGGGTTTAGATGGAAATTCCATTTTAAAGCAAGACAACGACCCCAAACAGAATGCACGTAACGTCAAGGTATGGTATCTTTTTCATTGTAAACAGAGGCTACACACACCACCACAGTACCCCGACATCAGTACCACTAATATTCATGGGCCATACTCGAAAAAGTGGCTCAAAAACACAAAATTAGAAACAAACCCATTTAAAACAAGTGTTGCAAGAAGAATGGGGTAAAATATCTTCAGATACCACCAAAAATTAGTCGAATCAGTACCATGTCGTTTAGAGGCCATTATAAGAGCCAAAAGACATGCAACTTAATAGTGACACCTTGTTTGTATGTGCAATATTGCAAAAATTTCATTGGTGTATTCTCAATTTTTTGAGATAAAAATCTGTATATGTTTATTTAAAATGATTATAAAACTTTTCAATTTAGACGTTTTTCGTTGATTTTTCTTTATTTTTACTCTAAATTAAACCATTTGTTATGTGTAAAAATAAAAACATGTTTGCACTTCCCGGCAATGTGTTATTTGTATTCAAAGTCCGATTTATCAAGTAAAAGTAAAGTGTACTCTCAATTTTTTGAGCCACTGTATATATATCCTTATCAGGCCTTTCTGCGCTATAATATTTTATAGAAATGTAAAATATATAATATTTTATAGAAATTATTATGTTAAAAATTTTGTACATGGAATGATATATTCACATATAACGCCGTCATAACAACTAAATTACACAAAAATATAGTTAGTTACTATGTTATAAATATTCCTAATTTAATGATTTATATAATCATTTGGTAATATCTAATAATTTTGGTAGTATCTAAAAAATATAAACTCAAAAGCGTTGATTTTAAGGCAAATAAATTTAAAAATGTATGCATTAAACTTATTAATTACTTAAAACATTAATTCATTAGAAAACTATTTAAATACTAAGTGAAGAATTAATATACTTTTCTCAATTTAATCATTTCACTAGCACTGCAATTTAAAAAAACTATCTAAATTATAATAATTAATTTATGCATTCAAATTTCCAAAGAAATAAAATTCCACTTTTCAATATTTTTAGATTGAATATACGTAATGAATAATTTTCTATCTCTTTACTATTTATGCATACATATGCTAAAATAAAATTTAATGGATAATTTTATATGCAAAGCATATTCAATATAGTTTAAACGATAAGTTTATTACAATGAAAACATGTATCGAACTACTGAAAAAAAAAATACGAACCAATTTTCCAATAACTGTTTTTGAAAGTTGTTTTCATTCCTTTGCGCTGCTTAAATCTATCAAAAGTCATTAGATAGTCAAACAAGCGAAAAAATTCCATAAAAACAAGCAAAAATTCATCCAATCTTTTCCAAAATCTGTTCGCTTAATTCACTTCAGTTTCTTGAAAAGAAATTCTCGTCTGTTCCGTGTATTAATAGCGAAATAGAGTGATAACGATAGAAAAATAAACAACGAGTGGAGTTATGGTAATAACCTAAATCGAACGGGAGGAGGGTAGGTTCATCAGGAGGGGGGGGGGATGCCTCTGTACAAGGCGATCTTTAATAAACCTTATTTGCTGTTTCTTGCCCTCGTCGCCAATTCGGATTCTTTCGATTTGTAGAAGCAAGCACAGGGGAGAAAATTGTTTTTGGCCATTATGCAATCAGGGAAAAAGTTCCAATCTTCCCTCTCGCCTATCAAATTTCGAGTAAGAATATGCAATCTATGCGAATTATTTGATTCGCGTCCTCTTATTAGGCGAGTAAAAGTGTCATCTCGGATATGAGAGTAAACAGAAAATATGAAAGTATAATATTTGTGCCTCGCAGGCGCGAGCAAGGGGCCCCGGAAATTTGCATTCGAAGGAAGAAGCAAGGAAACAAATCTGAAAACATCATCCTTGCAAATTACTTCCGTCGATATATTTTCAGGTAAAGAGGAACTTCGATGGCAATGCGATGCAAAAAATAGCATATTTTTATAGAAAAAAAATAATAATAAAGAAAGGTTGACATTTTTGTTTCTGAAAAAAAATTCGATAATTCATGTATAGAAGCGGAGCGAAGAGACTGAGAGAGTAGGTTGAAAACAATTCTCTCGTTTGTTGCATTTTCGAGTAAATCTTTATAATCAGCTTTTTTGATAACTTTTAGATTTTCAATGCAATTTGTACTCTGTTTACTTATGGATATTTGAAGGAGATAAGAGTTTTCCCTAGAAGTGAATAATGAAAGATATGTTTGGAACAGAAATTTAAATTTTTTATTCTTTCTTTTCAATAAAAATTTGCAATGAATTCATTTAATATGCTTATGCGAATCATTTCACTTTCGTACATTAAAAATAAAAACAAAAATAGCTTTTACTTTTCTTTCCTAGAGTTTTGCTAGATTTAATGTTAAGAAAATTTGTAAATATAATATATGATTTAGAATCTGATTCGTTGCATCCGATATATTTGATTCCCAATTTAGAAAGGTCTTTTTTAGAAAATATCAAGAGCAGGTTTTAATTTTTATTATTGCGTGAAAATTAAAATTATTTTTTTAAAAACTGAAATTCACAAGAATTGGTTTAAGATTGTACGAACAATGCCTCTTCAAAATTGTCACTGATAACAGTTACGGTTAGAGAAGATTTGAAGAGTGACAGGCCCCTTCAGAAAACCACTATCTTCTTTGGGGAGTTGATATGCATAACCATGTCTTGGACTTTGGAAAGAAATTGGTATTATTTAGATTTTTTTATTTTCTCGTATACGGAGTATGAAGAAAGTATTGTAATCATTTAAATTTCGAGCGCGAGATTTTGATAAATCTTCACGTTTTAGCGTTTAGCGAAAAAATATTTTTGGAAAATATTCGTCTATCTATCTGTGACAAATCTAACTGAAGAACGTTTTCAGCTAGACTGATGAAATGTAGCATAAGGTCTTTATTCCAAATTCGTAGATTTCTATCAAATTTTGAGCAAACTCCGTTCAGAAGAAGTCTATTTGTCCCACTGTCCGAATATGAATTAACCACAAAACGAAGAGAGTTAGACAGATAAAATTCGATACACAGAATTAGTATCTAAAGAGTAAACTACTATTAAATTTTGAGCGAAATCCAGCAAGGATTGACCGTCTGTCGCTCCGCACTTTTAGAAACATGTAAACGTGATAATTCAAAGTCGCAGTTACTTAAATATATAACATTTGGTATGGGATTTTGTGACTACAAGTATAGTTTTGTGTCAAATTTTTATTTCAGGGATTAATTGTCAAAAAAAAAAAAAAAAAAAAAAACCCTCACGATAGATTCAGAAAAAGTGGTAAATTTGCCCCAAAAATTAATATTTAGTAACTATTAAAGGCCAAAGTTATGCAAGATGTTATCCAGGATAATACCTTCATTAGAAAGTACGTGAGAAAGTCTGAGGAGAACATACCCACTGGTTGTCATTATTTTATGTATTATTCTTTTGAGATTGGATTTGCTGCCATATGCGAACCTCTTTTCCTCTTCGCATGGCTTTGCCATATATTGGTAGAGTATTATTTTTCGGGGACTCGTTATATCAGCAGAGATATTCCAGCAGTTACAGAACATCTTACCCGAATTTTGCTCTGTTCTCTTTTACATTTCTTGTGGTTCCACTATCTTATTATACTCCAGCATACAATAACAGTGAGTTGCCCTGGCAACTACATTTGATTGTCAGATTATGGTTTTGGTAGTATTGTTTGAATGTCATCTAAATCACCGAAGTCTTATTCCAAGGAGTTTTATTTTCTGGGGTTTATAAGAGACCAATCGTATGTAAAATATTCTTATCTACTAATATTCTTGATCTGTGTGATCGTATTATGTTACTTGTATCCACATTTGCGTCCTTGGGTTGCAAGTTCGAACCCCGCCGGTCGAAGACTCTCAGTATGTGTGGTGGCTGGCAAACATATAAATCTGTTTTGGTCACAAAGTCCTCCATGTCGCGAGTAATACCACTGGGTTATTATTATTACCACTGGGTTAGCTCTAAATTACGATCTGTGGATGAGTGAATGAAATGCAGGAATGAAGTCCGCCCCGTAAAAAGGGTTGTGACGTGTGTGTAGCTAGTCGTATTCTTGGCCCTAGATGGCGCTACTGAAAAAAACAAGAGACGCAATATTGGCTTAAAATCACTGACTTCTAAAGTCAGAGGGCTTGTCTACGACAAGTGCCATTAGAAACAACAACAATTTGTATCTATATGACATTTTCTTTATTGCCGAATATGTATGATACATAATAAAGAGATAAAACCCCAAAACTTTCCTGCACACTCTCGAATAAATGTAATTGTGTATTATTTACCGTATAGAGAACAATCCGTGGAGATTGTAACCGTTGGAGAACAACTGTTATGAAAAAGCCTATTAATTGGGTTTTTTTTAGCGATTTTTATGGCATTTAATCGCTGCGTTTTGGCTAATACACAAGAATCATTAAACCAAATGTGTATTGTCGCCTTTTCCCCAACTTATTAAAATCAAAATTTCTACGGTGCATAATTGAAATCACAAAATCATAAGCGAAATTTCCTATATTTAAGTCATTGTGTTTCTGAGTTATTTCGTTCAAATGTATTGTGAAGTTTTGTGAATAGACAATTCTTCGATGGATTTCGTTTCAAATTTAATGCATATCTACACATTAGATATTAAATCTTTATATTTCTTTACCTCTTCATATTGCAATTATCGTGTTAACTTATGTTCGGACAGTCAGACAAACAGAATTACACTAAGAAGATTTCATTCAAAATTTGATAGAAATCTGCAAATTTGGGGTGAAGACTCTATACCAAATTTCATCCATTTGGATCAAAGTATTTTTAAATTATTGTATTCACAGACCTACATAATAGAAAAAAACATGCTTTTCGAACTCCAGAAGAAATGTGGAGATTCGTCAAAATCTCGAGATTTAAGTTTTCTATAATTATAATATTTTCTCTTTGTACACAAGAGTGAAAAAATTTACATTGTCATTAATGAGAACCTTTCCTAACTCAATGGGTACTAATTTGGAATGGACTCGATTTCATTTGCATTTTCTAATGGATAACCATTATAAAATTTTCAGTTTTACTATAATGTGTACAGTTTATCCATTCAATTATTCTTTTCTTTCTCATATTTTTGTATTAATTCTTTGAAAGTTATGCTTTCCTTGGAATGAATAAAACGTAGCTAATATGTATTAAAAAACTCTGACAGTTGCTTCTGGTACTTTGAATAACACAGAAGTTTAATTTATTATGTTTTCAGATATAATATGTTTTTATTCACTGAATTATTAATGCTTTAAGATTTTATAATTACCTTTTTTGTTTTCTCTTAGGCTCATGGCGACAAAATCTCAACTTCTCAACTTAAAGATCTATCTTTGTATAGGTTCTATGGACGCTAAATATATAAAGTATCTATTATTCTCTAGTTGGTGGGGCGTGGAAGTTTCGAGTAGAAGGCATAGAATCATGTGTAACCTTTATCAAGGTATACCTTGGTAAAGGTTCCCAATTTTGTATGCTGGTATATGCATACAAAATTGGGAACGCCGTCAAAAAATAGCCCTCTTGTAATTTGGAAAAAAAAAACATTGAATTTAATCAGACTAAGTTAAATTTAATCGTGTTTCTTATAATTTTTAATTTACAAATAATAAATCTGGAAATTTCCGCTAGGGACCATACTGGAGTTGATTCTAATAACAAATTCGTACATTCTTTTGCAAAGTTTATAAATTTAAATTCTAAATAGTATTGATATGTAATTCTAAGTTTAATTCGTGCTAAAAAGCAATTTAGGATACATGAAATTATTGTTATTAAAAAATAATTAACTGTATAGACATGTATGCATGAGTAGAGTTTTTTAACGTATATGCCATATCAAGAAAATAAGATGTATTGAAATATGAAGCGTTTCAATTAAACGTTAGTCATCTCGAAGATTTTCCGTTCTTAAAGTAACTGTAAATGGATCCTAGAAATTCATTTAAATACAGGAACTACTTAAGAAGATACTAAAAGCAAGCAAATTGACACGCAACACTCTTTCAACTTAATAGAAATCATTAAAATTCCACTTAAGAAAAGTAGAGAAATTTAACACTCACAACTTTATTCCTTCCTCAACCCCCCTCGCCTCGTTTGCAAAAACACCAACAACAAGTTTTTCTTCAGTCCTGTCTCCACGTCTTAAGACTTTTTACTTGATTAAAAAAGAAACATTTTTTCCGAAAAAAAAATGGAACGCACCGTCATATTTGTAATTCATAATCTTCATGGGAACGATCACTTCGATAAATTCCGTTTTCTGTCACCAGAATTTCAACATGGATATTAAGATTGAAAATGGAGGGACTGATAAACATAAAAAGCGAACATAAAAAAAAGAAAAGAAGAAGCATTAAAAAAAATATGAGTGGAAAAAAAATGGCTTTCATCTCAAGCTTTTCATTTTGCAACACAACTCAACTATGCTATACATCTTTGCATTATTCCTTCTACTTTGAGATTGGGTGCGGAGATTAATGAAATGAAGCGAAGAGGAGTTTTTAAAATGTTTTATTTTATTCCATTTTTTCATCACGCGTTTTTGGCAACATTTTTTAAGATGATGACGTCATTCCTTGTCAGCAACAACTCGACAGCGTAGCTTTTTATCTAGTTACAGTTATGGCGCTGTTTTATCTTGTTTCCCGGCCCATCTTGTAGAAAATATATATATATTTTTTATTCTTATTTGAATTGTTGCAAGAGAGAGAAAGAGAGAGAGAGAGCGTCTAAATTCTTTATTAGCTGGGTGAAAAGTTGTCTGATGTAGCTTTAATGCACGCGATGCTGGATTAGCCGGTGTGATTAGATGCGACATTAGCGGTGTCAACACCAACGACAGGTTTTTCTGGAACAAGGCCCTCACTCTTCATCAAGATCCGAGAGCATAATTGCATTGAATGGGCTCCTCGAGTTGAGATGTTTTTCTCCTGGATTTTCTTTTTCCCGGCATCCGCTCTACATTTTAGAAGGAGGAGCATGAAAAAAAAATTTTTAATTCATTTTTTAACCGCGAACGTCTTGCGATAATTCTTTAAGCGAAAGGGAAAAAGTTGGACAGTTTTTGATGTAATGCTTAATTCAATTTGGTGAAATTTTGCGCCGTTGTAATGAATGTTAATGGACCCTCATAATATATTTAATCAATCAAGCGTTTTTTTTCCCTCTCCGTCTTTTCTGTTTGAGAATAACGACTGCCTTTTCTTAATTTGCGGATGGTAGAAAAATTACGCCTTCGAGACTTTGGTATTAGTCCAGAATATCTTGTAACTGGAACCGGGATGGATACTGGGGAAGGATATTCATTTGTAAGTAATTTCCTTAATGGCAAGTATCTTTTTTACTTAGAGTATTAATTAATAAATTAACAATTTAATTACAACTCTCGTATAACCATTAACAATTAGATTTTTATGAACTCGTTTCGGGAGTTTTCAGTTTTAATTTATTTTTATCTCTTTGCATTAAGTGATTAAAAATGAATTCGCGAGAGCTCTCTTTAAAAGAACAAATGAGGGCATAATATTTTTGAAGGAAGACCCATTGTCTTCATTATCTTTCAATGACTCATTTTGATGGACTTCGAACAAAATCCTAATCCATGCCTTTTTATTTGAAGTGGTTCCAGAAAGGAAAATTTATGATCATTGCTTGTACTTCTTTCATTAATCGTTAGAATATGTCAAATTCTTGTGTTAAAATGGAGATTTCGATAACAAAAGAGGAAAATGCTTCTCTCCTCGTTCACGTTATTGGAAGATAAAATTTATCTATCTTCGATGAGTCTTGGGGTTGTCTATTTCTACTTGTCACCTTCTTGTCTATAAAACTTGTAACAATTTTGAAGAAGAAATATTCAGATATTAGGCGAAAAAATATCGATTCGATCTTTGAGGATTAAATTCTGCCCCAAAGTTTAGAATAATTACCGGGAACTTAGGAATTCATTAATTTTAGAGATCTCGTTTTTTGAAAGTCTAAGAAAACCCTCTGTTTATCTATCTATTTATGGGCATTATCTATTCTATTCTATTTTTTAAAAATCTTTATAAAATTTTTTGAAATATTGCTCCGCGTTGTGCATTCCCTCTTTGCAAAGTATATCTGTTCTTTATCAAAGTCTTCTGTTGACAAGATCTCAGCTTCTAGTTTGAGAGATTACAAGTTCGAGAACTGATTCTAACAGTTTTTATTAACTTAAAACGGGGATTTTTTTAAAAAAAATATTTTAAGGTTATATTATAACAAGCTGGCTTTTTCTGGACAAGTTTGATCTACCATTGAAGATCGATAGTTTTTTCGGAGTGGTGTGAAAGTTTGGAGAGCAGGGTATGAGATCAAATGTCACAGTTATCCTCTGATCATGATTTAAAATCACGCAGCCATTCTAAAATAGCCCTAGCATAGTTTCAAACAAACATGTCAGTATAATTAAATAATAAAGTAGTATAATTAATTTATATTTAACGAAACTGGTTCATTCCAATAATTCAATTTAAATGCTATCACCAGATTTTCATATGTTAATAAAATGTTTTTTTCTTTAAAATGGTTCCTTTTATCCAAACTGATTAATTAAAGTTAATCCTTCCTTATTTATTTTTATTCAGATCATGGTGCCATCTCTTGCGTTTATATGTTCATCTAGGAACGAACATATAAACCCAATATAGCAGCTAGTAGTTATAACAGTGGATAATTAATCATTATGAGCGCAATATAGCAGCAAGTAGTTATAACAGTGGATAATTAATCATTATGAGCGCAATATAGCAGCAAGTAGTTGTACCAGGGGATTATTAATCATTATGAGCGTAATATAGCAGCAAATAGTTGTACCAGTGGATACTTAATCATTATAAGCGCAATATAGCAGCAAGTAGTTGTACCAGTGGATTATTAATCATTATGGTATACCATTGGTAATCCCAAATGATATACCATTCTGAATGCGTTACTATCAATTGATTGTTTTTTTAAAACTCTGAATTGATAGATATAAGAAGAATTTAGGCCCCATAACGATTTGAAATTCATCCACAACTAAGAAAAAAAAATATTCATTTGAAGTATTTGAAATATTATTATCATAAGTTTCATGACATTTCTCTTTTTCATGCTGCTCGCAGATTTTTTTGACCCTTTTCATTAGAATATAAACAGTTGCTTCACTTAAATCAGTTTTGTTTTTTTCTGTCGCTATCTGTCAAAGTTTAAATTATAGTAATATGCTACAAAAATTTTGTTTTTAAATAAGCCATGAATACAAAATTATGTTTTTGCTTTTCCTGAAGAGAAATATTCATAACTTGCTATTGAGAAAGTTATAAAAGTCACGGACTATGAATAATTTGAAAGGAAGAATAAGTTTGCTTTTTATCATTTTGTATTAGCATATTTTCTGTCATGCATCATTCTAGACGGCGAATCATTTTGAAATTTCTTATTTTTGATACTTATTAAAATATATACGGCGATGAAAGAGGTCACACTTAATTTTTCGGACAAAAATCAGCTAATTCAGTAAATTCAGCTAATTCTGTTTTATTATTTTTTTACATTAGTTTGGAATTCTGAAATCTTATATAGATGCCCTAATGCACTTTTTAAAAAATATTTTCAAAGTTTAATTAGCAAACTAAACAGTTAATATACAGTACACTCTTGAGTATCCGGTTCGTGACTCTCTGGCTTCCGTACTATCCGACCTACTTTTCTTTCAGCCTAATTAAATGAGGGAGGCAAGGATTGCATTGGCAACATTGCCAAGGCATTGGTAGCGGGCTTCTGATGTGATTTTTCTACGTGTCGTGCGCAAAATATAAACTTCTAAAAAGAGAAGCGTTCTACTAGTTGCTCATTATTTTGTCAGCGTGTAACGGATCTCAATTGTTGCTGTTGTTCCTAATTATAACTGCACAGTGCTCACAGTATTCGTAAATTCACATTCTGCGTGGTTTGAGATAAATGGTGGGCTTAGTACTCAATAAGAAGTGAGAAAATATTATTAAAATATTAAAATAGTGAGTTCTGGCATAAAAACTTTGTCTTCTTTTATTGGTGGACAAAGAAATAAGTTAATAGAATTCCGGTATATCTGAATTTTTTATTATCCGACCTACCCTTCCGTCACATTAGGAATTATACACGGGAGTGTACTGCAATTAAATTTTGATTTAATGCTAAAGGCGCCATCTAGTAGTGAAGTTGTGAAAATTGATTTCAAGATTCTACCATATTTATAGTAATGAATTATAAATTAAAAACTAAAAAGCGGACATTAATTTGTATGAGTTGAAAATTTCGGGGAGACAATTCCTGCTGGTTTTTGTCTAAGGATTGAAAGGAATTTGATAAGGAACTTACCTTTGCCTGTCAGCTTGCCGTGAGAACTTTTTGTCTATTTCGAAGGTGTAGAAATGTAAAAATTAGTTCCTCATATTATAAAGATTATAATTTAAGGCCAATAATCAAAGAGAAAACACCATTGTTTTAATCATATACCCTAGCAGTAGAATTACATCAGAAACTAATCACACATCTAAATACATTTTAAATTTCTGGAGAAAAAAAAGGAAGCAAGACCTTTTTACTCATAATTTTCATTTATCAGCAGGTAATTCTATCGAACTATTTTTAAGTATCAAGGCTTTTGAAGAGAATAATGAACAATCAAAGGGCTAAATTTATTAATGGGCTATGGAAAGCCGTAGGAAACGAATAAGGGGAAAAAAAAACGTTTTCAATTATATATTCAGCAGGAGTATAAACTGGAAACTTTCTCACATACGCTCCAATTATGGTATTACCGCCCTCCTTCTGGTATAAAATTGTGGACTGTCGCAAATGCTTTACAGAGAATTGGCGAACAAGAGTTACAAAATACAGATCTTTGGCATGAATCTAGCACTTTTACTGAATTTATAGCACGAACATGTATTTTGGATACTTTTCTCGATCTACTGAATCCAAAATTTCACATGGTATGCAGTTATAGTCACAAAATCACATATTGAATCTTATTGGTTTAAATTATTGTGTTCATAAGTTATCGCGTTTATATGCATGCGAAAGTACAGACAGGCAGATTGTCAATCTTTTGACAAATGTGGTTCAAAATTTGTTCATAATTTATATTTTTGATGCTAAATCTATGAACCAAAGTTTATCTAAAGATTTTTACGTTGCGTCGTTATCATGTTCACTTATACTAGAAGGGGCCGGGATAGCCTGGTTGATAGGACGTTGGATTCGCGTACCTTGGGTTGTGAGTTTGAACCCCTCCGGCCGAAGACTCTCTGTGTGTGTGGGGACTGGCGCACGTATAAATCTGTCGTGGTCACAATTTCCTCCATGTCGAGAGTAATACCACTGGGGGTACTGTATCAGGGGTGATCGTTCTCTGATTCAGGTCTAAATTACGGTCTATGGATGAGTGAATGAAATGCCTGAATGAAGTCCGCCCCGTACAAAGGGTTGTGACGTGTATGTAGCTAAGTCGTACTCTTGGCCGTAGATGGCGCTACTGAAAAAACAAGAGACGTACCTTTGGCTTAACATCATTGACTTCTAAAGTCAGTGGGCTTGTCTATGACAAGTGCCATTAGAAACAACAACTTATACTAGAACAGCAAGATACGCAGCTAGAGTTTGTTCAAAATTTGATGGAAATACTCGGATTCGGTCTCAAATACATATATAAAATCTCATCTATCTAGCTCATTGCATTTTTGTGTTATGTTCACAGTTAGACACTCAGACATAATGCCGAAAGTAAATTTTTCAGACTCAACATAGGTCTGAACAATATGGAGATTCACCAAGATTTCAAATACCCAATTTTAATGATTAGAATATTTTTTTCTATGCTTCGTATAAGAAAAAGTAAAAAGCTTCATTTATATGAAAATTAGGATGCGGAATGATAACTAACCAAATTGGCAAGAATTTCATGTAAAATTCATATTAATATTATGATAAAATCGCCCAAAATATATGAGAATAGCCTTGGTGTACTTAAATGTTTGAGCTGAAATTAGCAAAATCTTCATATTGTTACAAAATTTTTCTCTACAAATACCGCCAATCAATCGCAGGACATTTAATCGCTAGTTCAGCAGCTTGCTTGCTGACTAATCCTCTCCAATCTCCTGTTACTCGTCGGCGACTCCAACTACTCTCACACACGACTTCCCTGCAGCTTGAGAGGGCCTGTCATATAGTTCAGGGAGGCGGGGCTAGAATCTTCCAGACCAATCAGGGCGTATCTGAGTGTATCTTGGTTCCTACTGGATGGATAATGAAACTTCTCGAACTTTCCAGTATGATCCATTTTGTCGTCAAAGTCGCCAAATTCATCATCAAGCCTCCAAATGCTCGCCAAGCTCTGAGGTCATTGACGCGGCACCCGCTCAGCATGCACAGGACAGACCTTACAACAGTCTTTCTTACGGTGATACTAGTCTTGTTGGGAAGCAAAATTACAGGTTTTTAACAATATTTGAAAACAAGAAACAATTTATAAAGAGTTTCAGTAATAAATCGAAACAAATTTAATAAAAGCAGCTTTTAAAACATATTTTATTTGTGTACTAATAAATTAAATTTTTTTCTTTTAATTACTTTTATCTTTTTTATTTATAATGTAAAAATATTATGGTTTCTTGTTCTTTTTGGTCTTATTTTAATGTGTTGGAAGCTATTAGAAATTCATTATACTCAGATTCTCTTATTTATTACTAGTCGAATATGGAGTCAAAATGCAATCATATTAATAGATACATATTAATAGAATATAAATTAATAATATTAATACAGCCCTCTGACTGCATAATTCTTCACTAAAATCACTATTTAGATGCAATGTTTGCAAATAAGTTCAAATATTTTTCAAAGACAGTCAACTGATACTATATGTTACACGATAATAATGCAATATAATAAAAATCTGTTATCGTAAAAATAAACTCTAAACAGAAAAAACGCGGTATACAATAGAAAAAGGAATGATTGCCAACCCGTGGAAATAGCGTGATATGCAGCTGGAGAGTTAACTAATAATCAAGTTCCAAATACACTAAAACAATGCGTTGTCATCGAGAAGGCATAAATGTTAAA
Organism: Argiope bruennichi; assembly: GCF_947563725.1. Taxonomy (NCBI): domain Eukaryota; kingdom Metazoa; phylum Arthropoda; class Arachnida; order Araneae; family Araneidae; genus Argiope; species Argiope bruennichi. Next base: position 80,441,115 of record NC_079156.1, read on the forward strand.
CATTTCAAAACTCTAAAACGTTAAAAAGTGATTGAAAAATCTGATACAAAATTCTCTACTTATACAAATGATATATCTAGTTAAATAAAAATGCATAATAATTTCATGCCATGAAAAATTTTTTTCTTTCATCTTCCTGTTTTAAATGGCTGTTTAAAACGAAATTTTTAAACACATTATCACCTGAATAAAAACATAATCACCGAAATCTTCATGCCCTTTTCAAAGATTTGTGAGATTTCCCAAAGGAGAAGGCGTGCCACTCTTTGAAAAGTTCTGCATCAATTGGTGATTAAACTGCTAAGATATCGAAAACGCAACAATGTAATCTGAAATAACCTGAAGGATTTCAAAAGCGACCGTGCCCTGTCTCCCTGGACCTAAATACCCATATTCGTCGGAACGAAAGAGCCACTTTCGGCAAATATTCAAATATCATAACCTTCGCCGAGACAGCTTTGCATTAATCCGAAATATTCCGTGGCGGACAAGCTGGACAATGTCTCTCTAACGCAGCAGGGAGATTTTTAATCAATATCTTCCCATTCTTAAGGTCACCCCTGCTCTCAGTTACTACAAGAATAATACCAATATTTGCATGTCTTTTGAGGGAGGCGCATATCACCTCCCTCAAATCGAATTCAAAAGGGAGGCAGGCAAGCTCTTTCTGAATATTTAAAAGCGCCCACCCAATTAAATTGCATCGTGTGCCAGCCGGCAGCAGTGATGATGATGATGATCACCATCATCGTAATAATAATAATAACGCTTTGTGCCTGTATAATAAATGTGCAATGCAATTTCCAGCTGCAGCTGACAGTGACTCCATTTGGCAGCGCGCGGGTTTCTAATTCGGAATCTATTTATTTACATATCTTGTGAGGGAAGGAAATTCCTAACGAATTCAGCAGTCAGCAGTTGTGCAGGGCGCGGGCCTCCCCTAATTACTCGGCTGCAGATCCGCGGCGGATCACATAATCAGGACGTCGACTCTTTGTGGGAGAGAAGCAACGCTTATCGAATGAGGGTGGCGCCCTGCAAGGCAAAGTGGGATGAGGACGCCTCGCCTCCCAGCGTCTGTTTCTCAGGAGGGGGAGCCCGGATTTGAAAAATTCTCTCGCTGGAATTGGAAAATTAAGAAGAATGAAATTGAATTCAAACATGAAAGGGTTAGATTATTAAAACGATACTTCCATTCGAAATAGCTGTCTCAAAAGGAATTTCTGTTTCCAACTGTTTTCTTGATCGATATCTGATAGACGCATAGCATACTCCGAAGAGCACTCGCAAAAATTTAGTACTAAGTCTTAAATAATTTCAAATATTCTATTTTTACAGCACTAAGTTTGGATTGGTACAATAGATTTACTGTATAATTGATGATTATATGTGCTATAGACTTCTTTAAACAGGCCTCTTGAAATTAAAGGATCCCTCTCCAAGATAACTATAGGGGGATATCGTTTCTCAAAGCTGAGAGATGAGACCTAATGTAAAGCAAAGGATAATTGTTCATTAACCGTTACGAAAAAGCTGAGTCATGGATGTGCCATGACAGAATCATTCTGTCATGGATATTTCATTATCCATCACAGGTGTATGGGCAATGAAAAAAATGGGGAACTTCTGACAAAGCAGGATTTTTTTTCTTCTTATCACAGATGTTTTTATATCACGTACATAAATAAAAAAGAGGGTTCAATGTCTGTAGAAACCATTATTTTTTAATTGTCCATCGAGCTGCTGATAATTCGTAATATGTATTATGTCTATGATTTAATTATAATCCAAGGACGAATGAATTATATTTTTTCTGTTAATTCTTCCCTTCTTATTCATACTTGAAGTGTTTTTACAGCTTTTGTTTTCCAGTGCTGAAATGCATAACATCGCTAATTTTCTTGTGATTTACCATATTTTTTCACCACTATGAATAAATGCTGAATTTAATTACATAATTAATTACTTTTTTCATCACATATTATGGTATAATAGCAGTTATTCTATAGAACATGGTTCCTCATTTGGGAATTGGTATTTTTTAAAGATTTTGTTTTATCTACACCTCATTAGCATCTCTACATAATCTCTACTAATAATGAATGAAAATTTGTGACAGAGTTCGCATCTCTGTGAATTGGAGCTCAACAGGACGGACTGTTCACCTAGAGCTGCCAAATTTAGCACAATTATATTTTGTGGTTGAGAATATGCACATTAGAGAAATTTTAGATCTTAATTAATTAAAAATCAACAGTATTTTGGTTTTTTAGTTATGATACCCAAAAGTATTATTGTACAAAAGCAATTTTTTTTACATCATTCTAAAATTTAAAAAAAAATGTCTTTTTAATGGTGTTCATTTAATTGTCGTACAAAGTTTTCCCGAATTCTGGAAATTTTTTAGAAACAGTAATAGGCATAATTTTCAACAATACATTTAATTGCTGCAAAAAATGTCATAATTTTGTTAAATAATTAATCACCTGATTTTCTTTCATTGCTGAAAGTTAAGAAAGAAGGGTCATGTTTAATATCTGAGAATATCAAGAAAAAGAGAATGTTACAAAGTTAAATGTTACAAAAATACAAAGAAAGTAAAGTTAAATGTTACAAAAATACATGGAAAGTTACAATATCATGAAAGTTCCAAGACAGCTTTACATGACATTTCGACTTTTAGTGACACTATGATGTCATGGAACATGACAATTAAAAGGATTCATGAACACACTATACAGAATAGGCTAAAGGTTATTGAAAAAATGCTTCTCTAAAGTCTATTAAAATTTGATATATTGTTTAAGGAATCAAGAATATCAAGCTATACATAAGGGATTTAATTGAAAATAAACAAAACCATTATTCCCAGCGAATCAATTCTGTCTGAAAATGTAAAGCAACTAATCTCCAAAGATGCTAGCAATTTGTAAAAGAATTAAAAGAACATTTTCTTTAACTTATTAGTAGGTTTTTTATAATATACAAAATGCTGCTTTTTAAAATTCATTAATATATATTTAAGCATCTGGAAAGGATTTATAACTCATTCAATATTCATTTGTTTTGTACAGAAAGTTATATTTTTTTGTATCAATGAACTATTTGTGATAAAAGTAATTAAAGTTGCTTTGTTCAATTTTTATTTTAATAAATCTTCTAATTATGAAACAGATAACTGAAGTAATACATTATATTGAATATGGTTTCCTCTATAGAGATTTTTATGCATAACTAAACTTAACCAATAACCGATCGCGATATTACAAAACTCACTTCAGATGATTATAAGAGTGAAATTTTCCCACTTATGAATTGTCTACAAACACTCTAGTTTTTGTCAAGTGAAAAGAAAATAACCTCTGCCAAGAAATGTGGCACTCGGGAACAGCACAAAACACTATGGTTAAAAATGGTAATAATTCAACTTGAAAACAAAGCATGCAAATCAATGCGCGTTGCAACAAGTCACATGACAAATTCAGAATTTACCTGTATCTCATCTTACTTTGACTAATGAAGTTAAATTCTCTTTTCCAAATGAATTTCATATTTAAATAATCTGACTTGGCATCACTTGGGTAAATTCGAATTTTGCGTCATATTTTGAAACTAAGCATTGTTTTTTTTTTTTTAATTACTATTTCCTATACGAAGTACAGAGGTAAGTTGAAAAAATCCAATTTTGAGAATTTAAAGAATCTCTATATTCTAGATCTTTCTGAGTTCGAAAAACACATTTTTAGCATTACGTTCTATCTGCGAATTAAAATCGCTTTGAGCTAGACGATTGAAATTTGGAATTTGGAACTGCACACAAGTTTTTAGATTTCTATTACATTTGAACGAATTCTGTTCAAAGGAAGTCTGTCTGCCTAACTGTTCGAATATAAATGAACTCAGTAAGTGCAAAACGCAAAGAGCAAGGTAGATAGAATTGGTACAAATTCGTTCAAATATCTGAAATATAGATTAGAATTGAATAGAATTAGAAGGATTTGGTTCAAAATTTGATAAATATCTGAAATATAGAATATTTATCCAATTTTGAACCAAATTCTTCAATTAATTCTTCTAATAATTCAATTAATTTTTCTAATTCAATTTTTCGTTTATTGGCCTATATTTTCTTATACATATAAATACAATAACGCTTAAATACAATAACTTATTCAATGAAATTTGGCATGTTATCTTGCTACGACAACAGTAATTTTGTGTCAGATTTTGGGGTCAATAAGGTAGAAAAAAAGGTTTCCAAAATAACGTACTTTTGCGATTCAGTCAGTAAAAATACTCGATTCAAGACCAAGATCTGTATTCCATTGCTATCGTCCACTAATGCCATCTAAGGTATTCGCGACTTCACCCAAGGGACACCATTTTATTCAGAGGAAGAGGTATGAGACCTTTATTCTACAGTATGTAAGAAAATTTCGGGGAGACATTTCCCTCTAATTTTTACAAAATTCACAATTTCAAATTTGGTCAGATTATGAAAATTATTATAGTTGAGCAATCACTCAATTATCCTGATTTCCAGTCTTCCTACTGGAGGTCATTTGAGCCACGATAGTGAAATTCAACGTATACCAGGCTTAGATTCAAAATGGATCTTTGGAGGCAAATTTGCTTGAATCTAAGATTTTTCGATCAAGGAGCTTAGATCTTACCAATGTGATATCGTGATTCCACATGATGATAAATGCGTTCTTTTAGGAAGATTAAAATTGAATAATCAAATGGGTAACGTTTAGCTAAAATGATGCATTCCGTTTAATATAGACAACTTATAGCAAAAGCTACTATTTTGTGCGACAGATTTATATATCAGTGGGATATATAAATCTGTCGCAACTCTCTAATTTTTCAATTAGCGTTTCACTCACTCACTCACTCACTCACTCACTCACTCACACTCACACACACACACACACACACACACACACACACACACACACACACACACACACACACACACACACACACACACACACACACACACACACACACACACACACACACACACACACACACACACATCCAAAAATATGTTTTTCAAGTTCAATGAGGTCTGAAATACGGAGATTTGTAAAAATTTTGAGTTAGAATTGTTTGAGGATTAATATACTTTAATATTTATTATATATTAATATATTTTCTATTGTCTATACGAGAAAACAATAGAAAGAATAAATGAAAGTTGATTTCTGTGTAAGAATTATTACTTAGAGTTAACATCTTTAATATATAATATCGTTTCTATTTTATTTACTTCAAACTAAGATTATTGCAATTTTCACATAATTTTAACGTTTTTTTGTAATTTTTAATAAACATAATAATCGAAAAAGTAATCATGTGTGTTACAGCTAATACTTTCAAATGGAATTTTCTTTTATAATCATGAATTAAGATAATCTTGGTCAAATTCTTTTCTTATACATAAGTTTGAGAAAATGATAAAGAGAATTTAAAATATTTTCACCTTATGCTGTGAAAGTGTCTAATATATTAGTCTTTGAATAACATCCGCTTCATTCCAGAAATCCTGCTTCAATTGAGTCAAAATAAAAGAATTGATGAAAAGAAAAACGATGAATAGAATTATTAGAAAAAAGTCCACTATTTAAATTATTATATTCACCAACACTTTTTTTTAATTCATTTAATTCTCCTTTATGTTTCAACAAATAGCTTCAGTTAATAGAAATATTTGATTTTGTTGGAGTTTTTCTGAGAACTTTCTTTTCATTTAGTGTGTTGAAAGAAAGAATTTGATTTAATTTGTTGGATTAACGGTACATTTTAAAGCACCTGTTATTGGAAAAAAAAGGTGTTTTTTTTTTTTAAATTTTTTTTATTAGGAAGATAATGTTTACAGAATATGAAAAGATTTTAGCATTAATGTGACGATTTTCGATCAGTTACTTGTCATTTCACAAATTCATGGATTTTCATAAAAAGGTTTTTTTTAATATATATTCTTATTCGCGGCCCTTTCTTTATAAAAAGATTAGTAATTTATTTTTTTTTCTTAAAAAATACTACAATACCAGAATTGTGGTTGTATAGATATGTGAAACAAATGAACTAAAAATAATTTGAATACTGAATGCATTTTGATGGGCATTCTATCTTTATAATTTTATATAAAAATAGATTAATGCATTTGAAAGTATTATAAATATAATTTCACTTGATAGAGAGAAGCTAAAATAGTATTTAATTTCTCTCTATCAAGTGCAATATTGTTTTTTTTTGTAGTAAAGAAAGTAGAATGTCTTAACATAATGAATAAATTTATTTTCGGTAGAAAATAATAATATGCGTCTAAACTTCCATTTACTATTGAAACCGTCCAGAAAATAATGTTAACATAATCTAAATTAATGTCTAAATATAAAAGTTATTTCCTTTTTATATCCAGAAATCTGAATGGTCCTTCACTAATGACACAAATATTTTTTTCTTTTCATAAATGAAAGAAAAAAAAAATTAAATTCTTGCTGAACATGAAGTAAGGATACAATAATTTAAGCGTATAATAAAATCATGATAAAAATATGTGTTAAGTATAGTTCAAATTAAGAATGTATATATAGTTTAAACAAAAACAACTATTTTTATAACTGAAAGGGGAAAGTGGAATAGGTGATAATTGTTAAGATTTATGTTTTTCTTTAGTGAATAGATATCTGATAGAAATAAATTTTTAAAATGTGATTGGTTTTTTTTTTTTGCTACAATGTCTGATGAACTCTTTAAAAAGTTACAGGTTCAATAGAATGCAGAACTTGCAATGTATCTCATGAAGGGTTCTCTTCTTTCTTCATTGGATTAATCTCACTCAGGCAGTTCCTGTGAATTTTTTGAAAATTCATCTTTTTTTTTTGCAACTTACTATGTATGAATAAAATTCTATTGATGGAAAAATTCGTTTTTGATTTTTGTACATTTATATTATTTTAACCTTGGTTTGGCACAACATAGTCAAAACCATGGTTCTGGCGACAGAAAAATCCAAACAAATCCAAATTCAAAATGATGGAAAACTTAATTGGAAACAAAATATTTTATATACCAATTCCCGTTCTATAAATTAGTATTTGGCATTACTTCTGACATTAAATGTTACCAAAATCATGCAATTTATCGAAAGAGAAAATCGGACTTTTTACGGAGATATGACAACTATTTGCCATTTCAAAAGTTCTTTTTTTCTGGAACAGGAAACAGCTGTTATATATTATTACAGATTTGAATCATTGCGTAACCTGCGTAGCTAGTGTCGAAGTAAGGAAAAGGTTTTACTGAAAACTTTCACCCATGTTGAATGGATGCCGAGTCACTGACAACCGACTTTGACAATTTCGGAGACAAAAATGAAGATTCCCGAGGTTTTGAGAATTTTGATAACATTATTATTAAGATTCGATTTTCGATGAGTTTCCTAGAAAATTAATTGTTATTGGTGTTATAAAAACACAATAGTCGAGTCGAGAGAAGTAATAGTTGAGTGGTTACTCCAATGATTCTCAACCTTTTTTTTTTTTTTTTTTCTATCGCGGCACATTTTTAGTGATTTCCGTACACAAAGAAGATAAGTTTAAAAGTACCTATCATACACTCTGTAAAATAGTTTATGATAATAATTTTTAATGTAAAATAAAATAATATTTGCTATAAACACTACAGTTCGTTTATTAAAGGATTAATTACAAGGTAATAATAAAAATACTTTTAATGAGAACTTTGAGCTTGATGTTTTTTGATAATTTCATTCATATTTGGTCGTAAAAATGACAATGCTACTCTCATATCGTCTTCTGCATTTAACATTCTCGATCTCTTTTTTTGTTTTTATGTTGGTTAAAAGTGAAAATATGAATTCACACAAATAAGATGTAGAAAATAATATTTGTAACTCTTTTTTGGCTATCATCTAATGTTAATCTATACTTATATAAAGCTCACTGTGTGTGTGTGTTGGAGCTCTACAGGCCAGACTGTTTGACCTACAGCTACCAAATTTGGTACATGTATACCTTGGAGTTCGGGAATGTGCACCTGGGGTCGCTTCTTTGAATTTTTAATTAGAATTTTAATTATTAATTAAAAACTAACCTTCCCGCCAAAAAACTCTTCTCATTTTCGCCACCGCCAAATCAGTAAGGCTTCAGTTTTTTTTCCAACAGTAATGAGGCTAGGCTTAAGATTTTTCGGCCGATTATTTCAAACGACTCTGTTTATTTTCTTAATGTTTGATGCATTTAAAATTAAGTATTGTTAATTAATCGATCTTTCAGATTCATTTTGAAGTACTTTTGAATTAAAATAAAACAGAATAAAGGAAATTAAAAGTTTCTAATCTGCATAGCGTTACCCCAACTGGCGTGGAGTAATTCACGCATTTGCGTTACCTTAACTGGCTTTGAAAATTCACGCATGCGCATTGTGTTCTGATTGTTGACAAATACTATCAACGGATGCGGAACTTAATTTAAATTATTTTTATTTTAGTTGCATGCTTTTGTAATTAAATTGTATTTATGTTAGTTACATATATTTTTTGCATATGCTTATAGTTTTAAGTACATCGTTTTTTAAGTAGTTTTTTTAACCTGTTTTCAATCGATTATTTTAAACGATTCGTTTTATTTTCTTAGTGTTTGATGCATTTAAAATTAAACATTGTTAATTAATCAATCTGGTCATGATGAATCTAAGAAAATTTTGTTGACAAATTCTTGAAATATTACATAAATTAAAAAAGATATTCTTTAGTGCCCATAAAGTTTAAACGCTCAGTGACTCTGTTTTCAGTAAAAAATATTGCATAATATTATAAAAAATATTACATTTTCATATTACAAAAAAAACCCTTTGTTTTAGTAAAAAATATTATTATATTAATTGCAGATTAATCCTTTCCACTTTAATTTAAAGCATAAATTCTACGGGAACTAACAGAAAATTAGGGAGATACTTATTACGTTATGACTGAAGGCCTTTATAATATTATGAGTGAATTATATGACTATCAAAATTTGAAGTTTTAAAATATTTTGATGTTGAAAAACTATTAAAGTAGGAATTGCATAAAATATTTAATTATTAAAATTTTAACGAACATTAAGAACATGGCGAACCGGCTGGTCGCCAAAGGCGGCTAGTCTAAGATAAATTAATTGATTCTTCCGAATATTTTAAAATTAAATCGCGATTATTAGAAAGCGAAATTAGTTCTTCCTCTTCATTCAAAGTTAATTCAAATACAGAAATATTTGTTATAACAAATGGATTACGAACCCAATCAATTTTTTTATATATAAATTTGGAAAATAATGAATAATTCTCTCCTCTAAGGTTGTCAAATGGTCAATAATAATTTTATGAATAGTTTCATTAAAATCTTTTGAGTTTGACTGAAACTTTTCCAAATTGCCTTCCTGAGCTTTATTCTTCCATAAATACATTATACATTATTTGATTGAGGGCTGGAGGTGAGGATATTGGGATCACTTGAAATTTCTTCACGTGGGGCAAATATTTCACTTTATAAAAGGTCACAGTTATTGAAATAAAAACAGTTAAAAATTGTTTTTCTAGAAAATAGTTTTTAACTGTTGAAAAAACAACAGTTTTCTTTTACAGAGTTTTATTTTCTTTAAATTAAACAAATTACCAATTTTTTAATTACTCGTAATTAAAACAAGCATTATAATTTTTACAATATACATTTCTAAAATTTGGCGGCAGACAAAAGTGCCACGGCACAGTGGTTGAGAATCATTGAGTTACTGTCTTAGGAGTGTAAATTTCCATCTAGTTTTTTTCTGAGCGCTTTGTGCTGCATGATTGTTCAGTAACGATTTGGTATCTATGTGACATTGATTTCTGTAAGTGCTGACTTCGTGTACACTTCGGATTATTTTTTTTTTACGCTTTCTTGTTGAATAAAGCATTTTCATTTATTATTGAACGTGTCGGATTTCACACTGTAAATCTACTGAATGGATTTTTTCTGAAACAATGTGTTAGTAACTGATCTCTATTTAAAGTTTGTATATTGGATATAAATCTGTATATTGGACAAAGATGCGAAAATGATTTAGATTTTATTCGATTCTTAAAGCCTTCCCGCATTTAAAGAGATTTCTGATATATTCTGATTAGTATAACACAAACAAAAAAGCAATTTTCTTCAACACTATCAGAGATAGTGATTTTATAATAATTGCAAGGTCAGAAAGAAAATGTGCACTCGTAGGAACATTATTATAAATAAGTTTTATATTTATGATCATAACAGGTCTAGTACATTTTTGCTAACGTGGATTACAAGTATAGCTATATGATAAGCTGATTTTAAGCATTTTAAAAATGCAAAAAATAAAAATCACAACAATAAAAACACATAAAATTTATTAAATATGAAAATAAAATTAATTAGGTTTTTATAATTAGATAAAATTTTTCTTTCAAGAATTACATTTAAAATATTCATTTCTTTATTGTGTTCTGTTTTCCTTGCGATTGTTCTCGATATTTCATTTTTCTCATTCTGTATTTCATGAATTTCAAAACCAATTTCATAGATACTAACTAATTCTGAGATTTTTTTCATTTTTTGTGTGATTTTTCAACTTTGTTTCATTTCTGTGTAAAAAATGATATATTGTTTCATAAATTAAATACATTGTGTTCGGCTGGAAAATATTGGCAATGAAAATGCAGCCAATAAAATGGGCACCATACAGGGATTGCATCTGAATGAAATATGACAGAATATTGAAGGTATATCTCGAGCAAAAATGTGCTGTTTATTACACTTATTATATTATATGGAATCAATTTTAAATAAAACATTTTCTTTTCATTGTAAGCGCAAACATGTAAATGTAAGATATTTTGATTGGTACTTATAAGTTTTAGTAATGTTGTTTATACACATTGAAAAATATCTTAAACTTATTTATCTTATTTTTACTGATTAGATATATAAAAATGTTTCCAAAATATTTTGTATTCAGTATGATGAAGACGGTGATGAAAAGGGTACTAAAGAAACATTATTTGAAATAGTATGAAGGGATTATAGTTCTTAGATAATGTTACAAATAAGACTTTACAATCCAAAAAAAAAATGTGATACTTTTTATGAAACTTGTGATCTTCATAATAAATCTGTATAGAAGAAGATTACTGATTCTTTTTTTACTGTTTATGATATGAGTTAAAGTCGGTAAAATAGATGGATAACTTACATCTTCGTTTTTTTTTCTCATTTTAAGAATTTGATGAACCAATTTCTATTTAAGGAATGTTTTTATTACAAAATTTTTAAATGGAATGAATGGGACTTGATTTGACAAATTTGGCAATGTAAGCCGATATCGGCTTACATTGCCGAATTTGTCAAATATCTAACAACATATGTTGTTAGATATTATATAGTATGTGGAATTATATTCATGATAATGTCACTTCTAATGATCATAATAATAGAATGAATGGAATGATTAATAGAATATTTGCACTTTTAGTTTCAGAGTGAAAGTATTGTAAAGTAATGTAATGTATCAGAGTAAAGTAATGTAATAAATTAAATATGCTTGTGGAAATATGCTTCTTTGGTATACAAGGCACTTCAAACCACCCATTAAGGAGAAGAATATACATTAGAAAGAAAGACCGGTTCTTTAGATCAATAGTAATTTAACTAGTTTATATAATGAAATCTATTTGAATAATTAAAAGATGGTTCAAAAGAATTTTCTTGACTTTGCCTACCAGAAAAAACATATACGGTTAGAAACAGTGAAAAATGAATAAAATATTTTACCTTATAAAAGCAAATATCTTTTCAGCCAGAATAGGTGCTGAAAAATACAACTCAAGCATAGCAGTGGAGTTTTAATGGAATAATTAAATCTTCCAAATTATAAATGAAAAAAGGATTTTATATTAATAATTATAAGATGAATTTTAAAGGAGAAAAAAATAAAGAAATAAACTCATATAGAATTTATAATCTGATTAATAATCTCTTAAGAACTGAAACGGACATTTAACGACAGATCTCCACAAACAGTTATTAGAGTTTTCATCGCTACGAATATTCTGATTTAAGATGTTAATGATAATTAGGATATTATATTTATGCAGGAAGGTAAGAAATTTTGTGTTTCGAATGTTTTGGAAGTTTCCAAAAGTATTTGGGATGAAATAAATTTTTTTATATGTGCAATATAATAAATTATATCATTTTATGGGAACGATATGTTTTATCGCTTTTAGCTTTTCAATTTCTTAAATGAATATTCAACTCAAGATTTTGTTAATTTGCATCTTTTAGATCTTTCTAAATGGAAAATACCTTATTTTTGAAATTATATCGGCTTGTATTTGTATATGTGAAAACGATCATTTCAATCATTTTCACTGAAGAAATGAGGTGATTGCATTTGTACTAAAAATGTATACACTGGCTAGAAACTTACATGTCTCAATTTTTTCGCATGTGCCAATTTTATTCAAAAATTTATCAAAGGACAAAATATCTGTTTTTTTTCCTCTTAAGTATGTGAACACGACAATTCTAAATTACAACGAGTCATTGAAATACAAATCTTTTAGGAGTACAAGGATTAAATATCTTCACATTAAAACTTAGAAATTCGACGTCTTCACATCAGAACTGTAGGAATGCATAAGATTTTGAGTTAATCCATCGATGCGTCGTGAAACTTTCCAAAATGAATATTCTATTCATTTCATTTTGTATTGAAATTATTTAAACTGTACCGATTACGATGTGAAAATACACAAAAAACATTTCTAGGAGGGAATATTCCTTATTTTTTTTGTCATGTTCGTATCGAAGTTAAAGTTCATATGAGAAGCATATAAATAATTATATAAGAAACCTTACTGAGAATCTATGAATACGAAGGAGAAATAGATATGAGTATTTGGTTCTGTTAATGCAAGGAAGATACAGCAAACAAGTTCTGTAATGTGATTTCTGATATCATTAATATTACAGCTGAATCATTTGAGCAAAGAGAACATATTATTTTATTAGATGAAACATGATCCTTTGGTCACTCATTGAGTTTATTCCTCAAGTACAATGGAATACAAAGCTTTCAGGAGTGCAAGGATTAAATTTCGAATTTCTAAGATGAACGGGGAAAACATTTTTTTATAAAGTTAACTCTTACGTAAATAAGGAATTTTTCGTTTCAGTTAATTATTTTAAAAATTCCTAAAAAAATGTTACTAAGCAGTTGTTTCCGATTTCCTCTAAGAGAAAAAAAAAAAGAAATTAAAGACAGAATGTCCAACTAAATTGAATTTTTATATTTTTGTTCGTTTATAGGCAATGTTTATTAACTTCAATATTTTTGCACTTTCAACTTTTAAGAAGAAAATATTATATATATATCATAGGAAGTTATTATGAAAATTCAACATAAATGGTGTATAAGTAACTGCTTCAAATTTTGTAATTAAAATCACAATATATTTTATAGAAGCATAAAACTTATTACTTTTAATCAACTTTTCTTAATTTATTATTTAAAAGATGATGGACTGAATGCGCTCAATAATGTAATATAACTTTTAAATAGATATAATCAAATTTATATGCTTTTTAATTCATAAAATTTGAAAATTTAAATAGCTTATATTTTATAGTTAAATTCTTATTTTAAATTTAATTACCAAAAAGGAGAAAATACAAAAAATATCCTATTTTTCTATAACTAGCTTATATGAAAATATTTTAAGAATAAACGAAAAAGAAAATCGTTACTTTAACTTGATTCAATTTCATATATATACATGAAAGAAACGTAAGATTTAGATAATTAGAATTTTTTTAATAACTAATCTAATTTGTAAAAGTTTCTAGGACTTACTAAAAAATAAATCGTGATCCTTATTTAATTTCTCCAATAAATGAAATAAGGAAATATTTTGTAAGTAATTTTACAAAAAATTAATTTCTTAAACATAAAATTGAAGTTACTAGTGCAAAATATAAGCTTCCAAACAGGAGCTTTTTAGAAATAAAATTCCTTATACACATCTAACAGCTTTTGAAATAGAACTCTAATGATAGTTTTATTACAAACTATAAAAAAATTGATTAATTTATGAAAAAAAATGAAGCTGAAAAATTCTAATAACCACCAAACAATAAAAGAAGAAAAAAGAATTAAAAAAAAAGAATAATGAATATGAATGATTCTAATTTTGATTTTTCTATTTCTGAATCTTCACATAATATTTTGGAACGTCGAATAAAAATATCATATAGTAAATGCTTACCAATTTCTATTTGTAATATGATTCTTATTTCTATTTCACGATGTAATATGTTTTAACAAAATCAGATGTTAGAATTTTTGAACTGAAATCATTTGATAGATGATTCTACCACATTCTTTTATAATTATTAATGAATATTAGAAATCTCTTCCGAATGGTATCATTTATGTTTTTATTCATTATTAAATAATAGCATTTATTTTATTCTTTAATATTATTTATCAGTATCTGTATCCCTATTTAAATTTATTTATAATTTCAAAAAAAATTCTATTGCTTTAACCTAGGCCTGATTTCCTCCATAATTGTGTAGATATTTGATTAGTTTTTGATTTTATTCAAAAATACATGATCCAATATAAAATTTCATTTAATAGAAAACATTCATTTAGGAATAAGAATATGTAGTTCGCATTTATTTCTTGAAAAGTTATAAAACTTATATAAAATCTGAATTTTATCAGAGTTTTCTAAATATTACTTTAATTCTATTTTGAAAGAATACTTCATATTTTTATAATAAATAGAAAGCAAGAGTTCCCAATTTCTCCATTACCTAATTTGTATCTAGTAAATGATATAATATGTTTCAAAGCACAAATAGGAAGAAATGGTTATTTTTTACCCATTCATGATATTCATGAAGTGTTTTGATCACTCATTTGATTCCTAATATTCTTAAGCATATATCAAACGAAAAAAAAATTGTTATACAATTTATATTTCGCTAAATAAAAAAAAATTCTGCAAGATAGAAAATATTTTCTAATAAAAACAATTTCATACATTTAAGTTTCATTATAAAAACTAGCATTTTACCATATTGTATATGTATGCAAGTTCTTTTTTATAAATATTTGTTCAAATAATAACCACTTGGATAGGATTATTCAAGACACTGCTAAGAAAAAAATAGAAGACTCAGGAATATCAGAATTCGATTATATGTAACTGTATCAAGTTGTCCATTATGTGATTATGGACCTGTGTGGTCCCAATGACTTAGCTGATAAATTTTCTATGTAAATAGACATTAGATGACTTACCCACTTAAAGTTTATCATATGATTATGATATTGTATCAAAGACTTTATTATTTAAGGAATATTTAATGTAAAAATCAATAACAATTTCTCTAAATTATGCCTCCTTATGAAATTTCAAAGTGTTCCCTTGAAGAAGCATGGGTGAAATCTTTCAGAAAGGGGACATATGGACAAACTTTTCCATTCGTGACCCATGCTAATATGACACTTCTATTAACTGTTGAATCTAGTATCAACTAAAAATTTGATAAGTTCATAATCGAATATGGATTTTTTGAAACCTATTACTTCAGTTTCGGCTTATGATTTAATAATCATTATGAATGGGGAAACATAGATAATTCAGATCAGTATATTACTGTCTTTACTATAACAAATTTCTTTCATTTTACCAACTCCAGCCCAGAAAACTTGTCAACTTAGGGTCAAAATATTGCTCAAAATAAGAAATCCGTAGCGCGAATAACGTAATTTATGAAACTTACAAGAACGAAGATCAAAGCCCGTTATTGACCAAAAATAACTTTAATTATCTTCATTAGTCACTAAGATATTCATTGTGGCCTTTTCAGAACAAATTGAATGCTAACTAGGCTTTTTTTTAAAAAAAAAAAAATTCCCCTTGTAATTCCAGATTTTTCTTTATTCCATGATAATGTTGTGTAATCTTAAACGTTACCAGACCGGTCCCTTTACCGATGACTTAATAATAATAATCAGTAATATTTAAGAAGTGTAACAATATGAAAATTTTTTTTCACTATTCCGATGTACACAAATAACAGAGTCCAAGCCACAAAAGACGTCTGCAATGGCATCAACTTCCCCTTTATATGACTGCAACAAGATGACCACCTGTGCTCGCCGATGACCAGTCCTCTGCCTGCCTTCGCTGACTCGTACCGCTGTGGCGTGGACCGTCATCCTCCGAAGGAGCGGAACAATTTGCAGATGCAATTTGGGCCGAAGCTAACTCTTTTAATGCAGTTAAGGAGCGAGTGGCGCTGCCGGTATTAATAAATACGATAAAGCCCAGCAAATGAGTGGCGGCATCATTTAGAATTGAGGCCGGAAAATGCCTCGGCGCAAAGTGAGCAAGTCCAATGCCAAATGAGTTTTGGAAATTTGCATTTATTGCGTTGAATGCGAGAGGCCGCGGGACAAGGAATTCGTTTGTTCTCGCGCCCGCTCGCTCGCTCTTTTGTCTTTGCCTGCCGACAAAGGGGGGTCGACCGCAAAGCTAAGCAACACCCCGACTCCTGGTCAAGTAAGATTTGAGCAGAGGATTTACTTGATGTTCGCCGTCTTGACTGAGAGTTAATCAGCTTGCAGATTTGACTTCAAAGCATTTCTATTAATGTAGCATCAAGTGTGCTTTTTCAAAAGAAGAACACACACACGCACACAAAGGTGGCTTTAAATAGAATTTTTTGTGATTCAAATAATTATAATTGAAAATTTAGAAGTGCAATCAACTTATGTCACACATTTTGGAATAGTTTTGTCATTGCATTAGGTGGTTGTTGCATCCTAGCTTTGATTAGGACTACGTATAGTTGAAAATTAGATAATACACTCAGGCATCATATGATGCGTCTGATCACACATAAATTGTTTCCATTTACAGATATGTAATGCATGGTAATTGATATTTCCTTTAAGTTATTGTAAGACCATACTGAAATAGTCAGTCACAGAGCTGACGTTTCTCCAGGCAAATTAGAATGAATTATGGCACTGATTGTCCTTAAGATTCATTGCTGATCATGTTCAAGAAAAGCATTACGTGAATGGATCAGCAAATAACCAATCACGTACAATTTTAAGTAATTATTGGAAAATTCTTCTTAAAAATCAAAAGTTTATCAAAATTCTTCTTGTGAATAAAATGTAGGCAAATACTTTTTGATAATGAATTTTTTTATCATATTCGAGATGAAATACAGAAAGTCCAAAAAACATTTTGACATTAAAAGAAATATTTAAAAAACAAACAAACAAACAAAACGATATACATGAATTTTTGTGATTCCTAAACGAATATAGATTTATGCAATATTTGTGTTTTAGATCTACATTGGACAAAACTGTTTAGTTTAGCGGTAAAGCCATATCAAAACGCCATTAACAATATCAGTAATTTGATATCAATGAGTCAAAAAGTTTTCCATTAAAATAAACCTTTGTTCTTTATTTACTGAACGAAAGTAAGCATATTTGTATATTTTTGTTGGTTTTTTTTGATTTTTTAAAAAGTCTGATTCATTCCCAACACTCAACTTTATAATGCCTAGCACTAGAATGATTGTAAGATATTTTCCTGTAGAGATAAAGGTACGTAGTTTCGTTATTGTATAAAGTAATATTCTGTTTGAAATCTTTTTAAGAACGATTTAAAGAGATCAAACGAATACATTAAAAATATCTAAATTTTAATAAATGTGAACAAGAATCCTAGTGACTGCTTATAAAATCATAAAGTGCCGATTTCGTATCTCAATTCCACCATAAACCCTTCTCTCAGATATGTGACCAGATGATGATTAAATTTCCTGTCGAGGGCCAGAAGTCCATACACTAGTACGGAGTGAAAGTTAGGAGATTCAGATTCTGATGTTTTTGCTTAATTTTGTCGTGCTTTAAATATATTAAATAGTAATAATCATTGAGTAACTACAAATTGGAATGTTAATTTTTACGTTCTTGACTTAAATTAATATTAAAAATTTACAATACTAATATAAAAATACTAATAAGTTAAGGTTAAGAATAAGTTAAAAAATGTTGAAAAGTTTTCAAAAATTGTCAGGCGTATTTGTAATTTTAATTTTAATAAAAAGCAGACAATAAAAGAATTTTGTATATTATAATATTTTTGCAATGTAGTTTTTATGTTAAAAATATTATACATGGATAGATTTTAATCGCGAGTAACATTGGTTATATCAAGTAATGTTTATATAAGACGTATGTTATGTTTGAGTTTATAAACTCAAAAATCAGAGAAACCAGATTCAAGAGAAAGTAAAATGCTATCAAACCTTTTGGGGACATATTTGTTTGAAGTGTTGCTTATTTCAATTGCTTTCTAAATATTCAGAAAAATAACTCGACAACAGAAAAATTGGCTATTGTAACGTTATGTAAAAAATGAGATTTTTTTATCTTGATAAAATAGTCTCACAATTTTTGGATTCACAATTTTTTTAAAAGTATTGCATATCTAAATTTCTTTCTCACTTTTCAGGTGTTATGGGACGATAACGCATATCTGTCTGTATCTCAATTCTTTAAAGAGGCGCAGTGTAACACAAATAAGTCTCAAATATACGAAAATAAGAAAACTTAAAAAAAACAACAACTAACCATTGAAACAAAAGAAAAGGTAAAGGTATTTCTTTAACTGAAATATAATCCTTTGAAATAAATATGCTATTGCAGAAATAAAATGTTCCATTAAAAAGTAAATAAATACTTAAAAAAATAATTGGATATTAATTATTCAAATTTTAACAAAGGTTATTAGAATGGGAGTGCGATTAAAAGTAAATTAATTATGGGAAGCTGAACACCCAACTCTAAAATACCGACAATCGAACTCTTAGGCATACGGCACAATAGTTTCTGTAACGCTGGTTTATGATTCATCAAATAACGTCTTCATAATGAATGAAATTCTGCATAGTTTCTATAAAATCATTGCTATATTTAGTTTCAATTGCCACATTTATATTTGGTGCCAATAAATAATTTAGTTATGTAGATTCAGCCAATCCCTTTAATCAATCACTCATAATAAAGAGAAGTTCGCATCTTCTGAGTGATTTTGAACTTTTAAATAACGCTTGAGTTAGGTGTCTGAAGCAATTCTAAAATATTGATGAGGGAGTAGACTGCCTTGATCGAGGACTTACCTAGAAGATGGCCCACATTTTTGCTTTTATTTTAGAAAAATGCATTGTAGCAATTTCATAGCAGCTGATAATTAATTACTATAGCCCATGCTTGGTTAATATTGTATTAAGAACGTATTCAGATAGTAGAACCCACAATCTTCTTCCTTTAATTAATATTCCACAGACATTTATGCCTTCATCTACTCGATCACCGGTGGTTCTCATGAATTTAGCTTTATTAAATTAATTCCTAATTCCTTAATCTAAAGTTAATTCCTTAATCCTTAATCTAAAGTTTTTGTATTTTTTTTTCTTTAACTGTAGCATTTCCGTATGAAAAATCTATCATTTCCACAAAAATGTAAAAAGCAAGTAATGGAAATCTGAATTTATGATGCATGGAAAAAATAAATTTAGAATGGTTATTCTTTAGCTTTTGGTGGAATTCATTGAATAAAAATTATATTTTGCAACATTTATATTAACAAACTAGTTAATATACTCAGCATTGCTCTGAATTAAAACACTTTCATGTATAATGTTTTTAATGCAAAAACCGCTTTTGCATGAGTTATTTTAATACATACAATCCTTTTATTACGTCATATCATTTTATTGATTGTCTTTGGATCTTGGTCACTTGAAGATGAAGATGTATCAGTTATTTAAGTTCTTTTATGAGCTGTTTGATAATTACTTTTAAAAAATAAAGAAAAATCCAAATGATATGAAATAGAAATTTCAAAAAATGATGGTACCGTAGATCAGAGTTTTATCGTTATCATATTTTAAAATTGTCTGCATTAATTTTTAAAATAATTAAAACAATCGAAGAAAGAAATTGCACATAAAGAAATTTATATCATTGAAAGGGTAAAATTTTGAATTTTAAAATGATATTGAAATATTTTTTTATAAAATAATTTGCTTGGAATTTACTTCAGAAAATTTTGAAAATGAAAAACGAAAATTTTCTTTTTAATTTCTGAAAACTTTTCTGTTTCTTATTAATTGAATTCTTACTAATTGAATATTCAATTAATTTTTGCATTTTCAAAAATTGAAAGTATTTTTTCTCTTGTCTTAAAGAATAAGTGTTATAAATTTGATTCCAATTGAACCTATTGTTTAGGAGAAGATATTGAACTTTATATATATATATGAAAAACCGATATCTGGCAAATGCTAACTTCTCCAATGAATACCAAAACTCTCCGGATGAGAGTGTCTCAGCGGAGAATGTTGGCATTTTCTTATTTCGGTCTTTCAAAATAATATATGCATACGTAATCACAATGATTTTTTATTTATATAAAAATATTAAAGATTTAATAAAAATGCGGCAAGATAATTCTTGCGATATTATTAATGTTATGCTACTTCACTTTGGTTGCCATATATAGTTTAAAAAGTTTTATTTTGACTTTGATCTGAATAAAAATGTTAATAAGACAATATATGATTAATAAGGCAATTATGATAATATAAATGATAGATTTGGATGATTCGGATAGTAAGGTTTAAACATAAACTATACTAAAATACTATTTCTCAATATTCTTTAAACTTTTTAAGTACTTCTTTTCTTTTCCATTTTTATACATAAAGTTAAATTAAATTAAAAGATTAATTTTCATAAAAGTATCTTAGGTTAAGTATATTTTGTGTGAGATTTAACACCATTGTTTTGATTCAAATATTTAAATGCTGTAACGGAATTAATTCATCGAAATTATAGACAAAAAAATAAACGTAAGCGCCTATGCTATCTCATATATAATTGAATGTTAACTTATGCTGAACAAGGGTGTTCTACCCTTTTTTACTTTCTCTGTCAGATGCACAATGAATTAAAAAAAAGAAAAGGAAACGTATTTTTCTTAAGTTATATGAGCGTGAATTGATTTCATTGGCATCCTGGTGTCATTTCTTGCAAAATATATATTATATTTAGTGTCATTTGATATTGAAACTTATTTCGTTATTCATTTTCAGCAAATTTTGATCCTGATATCAGGAATTGAACAGAAGTTTTGCTAAAAATTCCAGTTACTGAATCTAAAGAACAAATTTTCAATATTCTTAGGTTCGTTTGATTATGTGCCATATTTTTTGATTAACCAGACATGTAATATTTTCAAAAATTTATTTTAATGCCTCCCATAAGGCATTTTATAAAACGAAATTGAAAACAAAATTTTCCAGCGCATTTCATATAATTTTATTTAGATTCAAAAAATGAAATTAAACATAAAAATTATTTTGAAACTAATTTGAAAAATCGTTAAATATTTTCTCCTTAAGAGAGTATACAACAATCATATGATACTATTTTTTTTCTGTTGTAGCAGATATTTTCCTCTCTGTCTTTTTGCAAATTTCCCACAAGTTAGCATATATGCTCAAAAATATTTTTCTTTTAAAGTTTAAGTAAAATATCTGGAAAATCAGAAACAAAGGGACTGAGAATTTTTTGAGGCTTAATATTCTTTCACAGAAAAGAGATTCTTTCAGCATAGTTATTATTTCATGTTTCTCATATTTTTTGATGGATAATCCGTGATATTCAGTAGAGTTTGATTGAAAAACATAAGTAAAGAACATTTTAAGAAGATTTTTATAATAAATGTGCAAAATTTATTAAGAATTAGATTAGCATCGTTTCGAGAAAAAGTTAGAATTGATTGGATAGGTTCGTAATTCTGAACTGCTGTTAGACGAAAATTATAAAATTGAAGTCAGTACATGTCCTTCAAATCAAAAGAAGTATTTTGATCCTCAAAGGTATAATCTAAGTTCACTGTGCCTCCATATTAGTTAAAATGTTGAGGAAATAGGTTGTGGAAACGCAATCTCTTTGGCAATTTATAATAAATTTAGGCCTTCGGCTACTAAAAGACAACAAATTTATTATTAAAACGCTCATTGAAGATTTCTACAAAATATAATAAAAGGGATTTATAAACTGCATATCGTAACTATTATATCAAATTATCGTATGTCAAATTTTCCAAGCATTTCATTAATGAAAAACACATGTGCAGGCTAGCTATAAGTAATTTAAATTATTGTATGTGATATGTGATTGTTATATTTTATCTCAAAGTGTCATAATATCATAATTTTTTTGATCTGTCACATCCATACTTTGCTTATTTTGCCGGGCCCTTTCATTTTATACATAATGACATTTTTCATTTATTAATTTAATTTCTTATTTAAAATTTTTCCATATATTCATTGATTCCAAAATATGTATTTGTTATTAAATATTGACTATTATTTGGATCAGTTTCAATAATTGCATCATATTCGAAATTTATAAATAGAATCACTAACGATATCACTGAAATGATTGTTAAAAAAGGTAAAAGTAATTTAAGGTCAATTGTATTTATGAGCTTTAATTATGCTTAATTTAATTGTAATAAATTTATGTTATATTAAATATTTTACATATATTTTAATAAATATATCTTTGCTCATTTTTTGTTGTATAAGGCGAATTAAAAGAACTTGTTTGATGGCATATACGACTAAAATTAACGAAAGGAATAATATCATATTTTATATACAAACATTAGAATTTGAATTCTAAAAAAAAGTAGTTCTAGAAGTTTTTGACAGAGGAGATTTTGAGGCTGTTAGAACTGAAAATAGGTTACATATTACCATGAAGACATGAAAAATGGATAATGCAAAAATTCATTTATGTTCAAGTTAAAAAAAAAAGAGAAAGAAAATGCAAATACAGAGATGAATGATATACGATAATATTTTTTTAATCAATATTAGGGTCTTCTGAACCACAAGCAACTTTTTCAATGTACCACCTTCTTTGTATACACGTTATAGCATTCAGTGTGTGATGTTTTCTATTTCTGCTCTCAAAATATCACTTTAGATACTTGTGGCAATTTATGTTATTACATCATCTGATACTATTTTTCATCCTCTGCCAGCTCTAACTCTCAGCGATCCAATTTCTGGGAATTTTTTAATTATAGCTTTCAGTGCAGAGAGCATTGTAGCCTTTGCATAAGTTAAAAAGTTTTCTAAATTCTGTAAGAGCTTTAGTAACAATTCACGTTCTATTGTTAAACAGTTTTACGATAAATCAAGTTTAGTTTTAGATGTAAACAACTAAAAGAAGGAAACTTTGTTTTCTGATCATCTTTTGTATTTTATTCAGTATCATTATAATTAATTTAAAAAATATTCCACGTTCTGCTCGCATCGCTTATTATTTTAGATAAAAATAAAAGATATTGTTGAATCCGAAAAAATACATTTACTGAAATCTAATTCTTAACAAGATATGCAGGATGTTCGTTTTTAACTCAGAGCATTATTGTATTGTATACACCTCATCACATTTAAAGTGATAAGGATTCACTATATCATTCTTTAAAGTATAAAAAGAATAATTAATGTTTAGATATTTTGATCTCAAAACAAAAGCAATATTTATTTTAGTTTTATATAGATTAAGCGATCCTTCGTCAAACTACAAGTTTCTTATGAGGATAACCTGTCAAATATAATAAATATCCACTACGCAGTAAATAAATAAAATATTTGCTAAAGTTTTATATTTGGCATGATATATCTGATATAGGAGAAAAATTGCTAACATGTATTTATATTATCTTTCATATTTACCTTTATTTTACTATAGTTTAAGTTATTTCCCCTTCCTTTTAAACAAAGTTAACGAATAAATCTTTATATAACTATTATCAACAAACATCGCATTCTTTATTTAATGCTGAATCTTCGTTCTGATAGTCCGAAGTAACTAATTTTGAAAATGTGAAAGTACAATTGCGTAGGAGGAAGTATAACTAAATGATTAGATATAATAGATCCAGCTTTAAACTGAGCTCTATTCGTTATCATGTGAGAACGTGATATTGTTTTGGCTTGAGGTTTTTGAAGCGATGTGAAGGCAAAAAATTGGTGATTTATCCTTTTTTTTATTTTGGAGTCGGCTTTCACAGTATTGCTTTTCCATTATCTATCGTCTGCTAATGAAGTTTTGTTTTGGAGTCGGCTTTCACTGTATAGCTTTTGAATTATCTATCGTCTGCTGTTGTAGTATTTCCCTTGGAAATCACAGTATTATTGCCTAACTCGCGCAACGTTTTTAAAAAAATAATAGAGACCGACAGAGAAGTCTCATGATTGTTTAAAATCAGTTTAAACTGGTTAATGATTTAAATTAATGAAGACAAATAATAACTTAAAAAATAACAATGTTTTCACATGATAACTTGAAATTTGCGATAGTAGATTTCCTTTTTTTTAATTTTGTTTTTGGAATTGTTTCTAAAATGCCAACTTCTGTAGAAGTGTTCATATTTGTTATTAAAGATTGAATGCTCCTTCGCAATCCAGATTCAGCTAAATTAAAATTAATAATGTAATTTCTCTGTAGGGTAAATGAACAAAATACAACCTGTTTCTGATTTTAAATATATATTTAACGATAATGTATATTTCTTACATTATTTATTTTTTGAGTATTACAGATTTCTTTTAAAATTACACATTCCATTAAAAAAGGCCAAATTTATATTTTTCAATATCTTATTTTTTTAGTCTTTACATTGACAATCTATAATACAAGGTATTTACAAAATAATAAACCGGTTTTAATTTCTCGTATCTATCAAGAAAGATTAACAATACGAAAATACACAGTATTTTTCTTTAAAAAATGGAAATATTTCAATTTTTTCCTCTCCGACTATTTTCAGATGTTCTGCACATTTTTCATTCGCTATGCAACACGCATCTATGCATTATCTTGATTCTTTCCAGAGACTTTAATGCATACCATTACTTGTCATTATTTTTAAATTTTAATTTAGCAATAACAAGTAAAAGTGCATTTATTGTGACAGATTTCATGCTTTTATGCTTTCATTGTTCCATCACAAATTTCAATCGTATACTTTTGCCAGTGTAAAAAATTAAAAAATGACTCTCTTCAGAAATAAATTTTGAAGAAGAAATTTCAGTTTTTATTTCGTGGTATTAACATTTTTTTAATTTGTACCCTTCATAATTAGCAGTATGACTTCTTTAAATTCACACTTTCTGTTTCACTACATAATAAGGTGAAATTTAAATAAATTTATTTCATATTAATAGTTTAACAGAAACGAAAACCAATATTCAGATTGAAGATACGAGTTTCCTTCTGATTTATATTAACGAATATCTATATCTATATAAATAATAAAGATGAATGCGTGTGTGTGGCGCTGTACAGGCTAAACCATCTGGCCTACAGCTGTTAAATTTGGCCCATTTATACCTTAGAGAGAGGAAATGTGCAACTCGGAGCGATTTTTCTTTGAAATTTTAACTAAAAAAATAAAGTTGATTTTTGACGTTTTCCAGCAATAACTTTTAACAATATTATTCCTCAAATATAGGTTTCATTTCTTTTCAAAATAAAAAAAATGTTTTCTAATGATACCTATTTAAATGTGTAAATTTTTGCCGAATTTTGGCAACTTAAAAAAATATTTTTTGCTTGATTTCCAAAATCAATTAACTGCACTAGAAAGTATTAAACGACTAACCCGCAATTAACAACGTCTACTGTTGATAGTAAAGTCGGGTTTAGAGATTTTTTTAGAGTATTTTAATAGATATCAATCGTGTAGTTTTTTACAATAGTTCTGTCAACACATTACGAATGATTTAATGGAAAAATATACTAGAATAGAAGGATTCTTACTTTTTTATTTTATTGCATATTAAATATAACAAAGAAGAAATACTGTAATCATCGAGATTTTCGACTTCTAGATTTTGATGAATTTATATATTTTAAACTTCTAGAGCTTAAAAATTTTTGGAATTATAACTATCTACCCATTTATGAATACAATAGTTCTAAAAGAGAAAATCTAAAAAATGTATCTGATTTTTGTTCTCAAGTCAAAATCTGGATTTAATTTTTGGCGAAGTCTGTCGACATGAAATCTGTCTGGATATACATTTGAAAAACTCCCGACATATTACATGAATAAAATTTAATACACTTAGATATACTACTGAACGAAGGGGTTGTTCCAGATTATTTGAAAAAATAAAACCTTATTACAGAAAACTATCTCAATTTTCTGCCCGCTTTATGTAAGGACTAATGAATATCCTATTATTATCCTCAGGTGTCAGCTGGTACCTCGAACCTTCTTGACAAATACTGTTCCTGCAGATAAACATATACATAAACCGAAATTAAAACATTCTTAATCAAAATGATTTCGAATTCATTTTAATAATTTTTATTTTTTCGTAATGACATGTTATTTGGATTGGAAAGGACAGTTGTCTCAACAAACTTTTATTTTCTTTCTTATGTTCAATCTATCTATCTCTTTTCCTAATCCCTTTCCCACAAGACCAGTTCATGGGTGTATGCATACCTCAGGTTGAAAAAAGGTTAAACTGGCTAAAAAATTTAGATTTTTATGAAATTTTGGATTTAATCGGTCAACGAGAAATGCCCTAAAAGACTCATTCGATATATGACGAAGCTAGACACAAAGCTCATTATATAAAGTAATTATACGAATTTTTTTGATATTATAGTTACTTCCAGATTTATATTTTAAAATTTGCATCAAAAATGTTAGCTTATAGAATTTCCAATACTGATTTTGCTGCCAATCGCATATTAGCACACAACCCCCCGAATTCTGTAAAATAATAACACTTTGTGACGACAGAGTGATAATGATGATACTAATAACTCTAATAATAACAGGGGCTTCTTCACATGTCGGTGTCACTCGCATCATCCTCCGCTCATCTCTAATTTGATTGAAGTGCCGCCAACATTTCTCGGGGGTCCCCCGGCGCGATTTTAGAGGGAAAGGAGTGGCAATGCTTAAATTGGTACTAAATTGGAAATTATAATTCGTCTTTAAACATCTCGCAACCGATACGGGGATCCCTTTCATTAGCATATGCAAATGCCCGGATGAAATGGAAATTTAATCAATGGGCTCGTTTTCTAAAGAGGTTAATTGGATGATTCTGATGATTTAAATTCTTTCGCCTCTAAGAATGGAGAGATTTGATAAAGGAGAAGAGAGAGAGGAGACAAAAAATACAATAAATATAAATAGACAAAAAGAGTTTTTGATGTTTGGATGATGCGGAAATTAAATGTTGGGGTCTAGCGAAGGGAAGAAGAGGATTGTTTTGATTACCTTATCTTATCTTAAGTATTTTTGGATGGTCTGGTAAAAATGAGTTAACAGGTTTTGAGAGGATTTGATGAAATGAAAAGAAGGAATAAAAATATCTTCAATTTGGAAACGATGGTTGACTTAATCCTATTTATTTATCTGGAGGCAAATAATATTTGCGTATCTTTTGTTTGATATAAGGATGTTAAATAAATGCATTTTGTTAATATGGAAGTCAAGAGGATAGTTTAAGTATATTTTTTTGGGTTTTATATCTATATGATTGTAATTTTATTTGCGATTTAAAAAGTGTTGGGAATACTATTTGAAATAGTCAGTAAAAAAATTCCCTCACCTCAGAAAATAGTGTTTCAAAACACAATTTTATTAATGTACTAAAAATTAGAATTTTTAATATTTTTTACGTTTTAATCTGTTATTTTTAATTTATCATAAAAAAAACTACTGAATCAAACATTTCGCAATTTTCTATTGGTATATAAATAAAATTGATTTCAATCAATTGCATGATTTATGATTCAGTTTTGAAAATATATATTGTCATCAAAAATATACACATATTCGTGTCAAGTTATACATTCTTTGAACAAGCTAAATTGATGTAGGGGTACTGCTACTGATAATAATAATGATGATAATAATACTTAAATGAAAAAATTATGAGTTGCAATATATAAACTAATGAGTGAAGAATTGATTACAACATCTTATCTTTATAAACACAAAACAAGTCAAGTTAAATAAATAATAGTATAATTCCAAAATATAGTGTGTTTTTAAGGAAATCCTTATCTGAACAAGATTTCTTAGCTTCTTAAAAGATACCGATACAAATGTGTATACTTAGACCTTTTATAAATGAAAGGAATCATTTCAATAAAATAATTAAAAATCTATAGGGTAGGGATTTAAAAAAATGAAATAAATTTCTACTCTTTGATTTAACTTAACCTCTTTCTTATTTAGCTTAGCTCATAAATCGCCTGCTTCTAAAGATGGAATTTTGAAATCCACTTTTTTTTTCACTTCATGATACTCAAGTTTGAATTTTGTTCATTGGTATATTTTTGATAACAGTACTAAATTAAATACATTAAGAATTTAACTAATATTTAACAGATAATATAATATTCACGAAATATTTTAACGAAAAAATTAATTAGTAATAAAATGAAAATTCTTATAAAAATTCAAGAAATATTTTTTATAAAATCCCTGTTTAAAAATAATAAAAACATACTTGAGGCTTTTTTTGAATTATTAGTGGGATGACAACAAACAAAAAAAATTTTACAGCTAAAAGATGGCATCCTCAAAATGAATAAAAACATTATGGTATTCAAGGACCTGCCACTCTATAGAGAACATTCGGTGACAGCAGTGATATGGAAACTAGCTTTCTTCTGTTTGAAAGCGTTTCCAGTTAAAATGATAAAAACTTTCATTACAACTAGTAAAGTTTCCAGTCTGACATACATTTTGCTATAAAAATAGATGGAATAAAAACGACAATGCTCCTACTGTCGGAGGATTTTTCTAATGCTTCCCAGACTGCAACTCCTATTGCATATCCAGTATGTCTATGCTTCAGACAATTGGATCCAAATGCTCAACTGACCACTTTCTGACTAACATACGGTCATCATTGAGACCAAGACTGAAATAATTCTAATCTGAAAAATACGATAGGTCTCCACTATATTCTTCAGTAAGATCTTGCTTAATACTACTAAATCATAGATGGTAATCATTTAGATTTAGTGGTATGAGAGCTAGAAGTGTTTGGCGCAGAGTTGCTCTTCAAGTAATTTATTTATTCTTATTCACTGGGATGTTTCGGAGCCCCAAAATCTCAAAACTTTGCTGCGGTTGTAATAAATGCAATGCATTACAGCCATGCGAAGATCAGTCTGTTTTCACCAGGACCTTAGGAGCCATATGAGAAATGGCGCATAAAAATGGAGCCAAATTAGAGAAAAAATCATAAGCCAACAACTTTTTCATGTTGCAAGAATCTAAAAGTTTAGAATTAAAGGAAAAAAAAGAGGAAGCATTGGTATTGCCCTTCCTTCGAATCTTTGATATATTTACCCAATACGACATGCTATGTGCTTGGTATTATCTTTCTCCCATTAAGGAATAACATCTTGTCGAAAAAACTAAAATTTTTGGTGGCAAGAGATACCTTTATCTAAGGTATTAATTTTTGCAATCATAGTTTTCACTTACCCAAACAGTCAACTTTTTGGATTTAGTTCTAAACTTGAAACAAATCTAAAATTATGATGACGAAACTATATTCTCGAAATTTAATCTGACGATTTTTTTTTCATTTTTAAGCAATCACAACAACAGTTAAACAGACAGATTGATATTATATAAAATTTGATCGATATCGACAATTTTGATGCTATGGACAACAAACCGAATTTCGCCCATTCCACTTCAGTTATCGTACTAGACGTATTTGATTATAGATTTCTTTTTCTAACTGTGGGAGGTCTACAACATGGACATTTGTCAAACTCTTGTGCTTAAATTTATGGAGAATGGCATTTTTTTTTTGTATTTTGCATGTATAATGTAAGAAAAAAAAATAGTTCTTAAATTCTTTAATTCAATTTAACATTCTCCGAAAATACGTGCTGAGCATTTGTCATACTTAATCTATACTTATAATAAAGCTCAATGTGTGTGTGTGTGTGTGTGTTGGCGCTCTACAGGCCAGGTCATTTGACATACAGCTACCAAATTTGGTACATGTATACCTTAGAGGTCGGGAATGTGCACCTGGGGTCCCTTTTTTGAAATTTTAATTAGAATTTTAATTATTAATTAAAAACTAACTTTCCCTCCAAAAACATCTTCCATTTTCCCCACCGCCAACTTTTCCGCCAAAATAATCTTCCATTTTCCCCAACGCCAAATGATTTAGGCTTTAGTTCTTTTTTTCTCCCAACAGTAATGAGGCTAGGGTTAAGATTTTTCGGCAGATTATTTTAAACGATTCTGTTTATTTTCTTAATGTTTTATGTTTTTTAAAATTAAACATTGTTAATTAATCCATGTTTCAGATTCATTCTGAAGTACTTTTGAATTAAAATAACACAGAATAAAGGAAATTAAAAATGTCTAATCTGCATAGCGTTACCCCAACTGGCGTAGAAAAATTCACGCATTTGCGTTACCGTAAAAGGCGAAGAAAATTCACGCATGCGCACTGTGTTCTGATTGTTGGCATGGCAACCATTATCAACGGACGATTTAAATTACTTTTAGGTTAGTTGTATGCTTTTGTAAGTAAATTGTATTTATGTTAGTTATATATTTTTTGTATATGTTTATAGTTTTAAGTACATCGTTTTTTAAGTAGTTTTTTTTAGCCTGTTTTCAATGATTTAAATTATTTTTAGGTTAGTTGCATGCTTTTGTAATTAAATTGTATTTATGGTAGTTATATAATTTTTGATATATGCTTATAGTTTTAAGTACATCGTTTTTTAAGTAGTTTTTTTAAACCTGTTTTCGACCGATTATTTTAAACGATTCATTTTATTTTCTTAGTGTTTGATGCATTTAAAATGAAACATTGTTAATGAATCGATCCGTTCATGATGAATCTGAGAAAATTTTGTTGACAAATTCTTGAGATATTATATAAATTAAGAAAGATATTCTTTAGTGTCCATAAAGTTTAAACGCTCAGTGACTCTATTATCAGTAATCATATTATTAAAAAAAATGCTTTGTTTCAGTAAAAAATATTATTATATTAATTGCAGATTAATCCTTTACACTTTAATTTAAAGCATAAATTCTACGAGGGGTAACAGAAAATTAGAGAGATACATATCACGTTATGACTGAAGGCCTTTATAATATTATGAGTGAATTATATGACTATCAAAATTTGAAGTTTTAAAATATTTTGCTGAAGAATCTATTAAAGTTGGAATTGCATAAAATATTTAATTATTAAAATTTTAACGAGCATTAAGATTGGCGAACCGGCTGGTCGCCAAAGGCGGCTAGTCTAATATAAGTAACACCACCAAACTGAGATCTCAACATCACAAGTGCTTGGACATTTTAAACGCGGGGCCTAATTTGAGGCAATTGGTCCAATCGGCTAAAATTCAATCCCGCTTTTCCTCCCAGTAATGATTTGAACACGATAGGAACCCGGTGTTTTTGAGACTATATTTTCCGTGATCCCTGATGTCATAATTTATGCACAGTGGATATAATCTTGTTAATTTTTTCTACACTACTACAAAAAGGAAATCCAGTTTTCATAGACCCATTACACGACCTCATTCAAACTTAATAAGTTGCTAATTAATACTGCTCCTCTGCCTTTTTAAAAGTCTTCTCCAATCTAGCGAATCCGGAAAATAAATAACGCTTATAAAGCTTATATCACGTATTTAAAGCAAAAGTTACTTGAATGATTATAATGATGCTATTAGCGCCATTCTTATTCATAGAGCATGAATTTTGAATGGATGTCATTATTTTTTTTTATCTGCAAACACATTTTTCAAATTTCATATATCTAAACACAATTCTTCCTTCTTGGTACTGGAATTTTATTCCTTGTTTTTGCTTCGGTAAAGTTTATAGCATATTATATGAAACTTGTCGAATACGTGAGAATAGTATACAGCAAGGAGCATTACATTAAAATTCAAAGTAAAATGTTTGAATATACAAGGAAATATAAGTATTTTAGTAAATAATTTTTATTCAAGTATGTGCGTAAAATAGCGCTTTCTTTCATAATTTTAAAGCCAGATGTATAAGGCATCTTATTCAAAAATTTCAGTTAATCATATTAAGAATCAGAAAGAGACCGGCATTGCAGTGATGTAAATTCAACTAATATTTTTCAAGTTAATATTTAATTCAAGTTAATAGTTAATATTTAATATGCTATTCTTTAAATTAATATTATTTAAACTTGAGTTTTAGAATAATTATTATGAATTGTTTAAGAAAACATGCTGAATTCCCATGCGTACTTAGTGGCTAAGTACATAATTGATATTGCAATGCATTAGGTATAGTAAAAAAAAAGTAATAGTAGGTATAGTAAAAAAAAACAATACATTTTTTTAGGTAATTTCACATTATTTATATCAACAATAGAAATAACTTTATACGCACTATATAATTGAAAGTAGAGGTAAATTATTATAGAGTAGATATTATTATAGAAAGTAGAGTTAATTATGTTTTGCAATTACTGATATAAAATGGGTTACATTTTGCTGCAGTGGGGATTGATACTCTATAAACAGACCATCATCTAGTTTTGTACATTAGAATTATGCAGTGCTAGCTTGTTCGCATGAACATAGAGGAATTGAAATGACCTGCTCAGAATCTAGACTTTAGTACCATAAAACTTCTCTTAGATGAATTATAACATGGGATTTAAGCAAACCAGAGTAGAGACAGAGTTTACCCCTTTTCCTTTACAAGAACTGGGTACAATTTCTGCAAAAATATTCCAAAAACTTATGTATATCTTTCTCCATGGAATACCTTATGGCAGTAAAATATGCCAAAATATTTTTTCTTAACAGAAATTGTGATAGATAACAGCGACCGCATACATTAAACTATATTCTGTGCATTAAGTTACATGATGTGACAATTCTAATGTTTGTTTGTTATATCTTATACTTTCAATAAATTTATCAAATTCTAGACTTATTAATATGCTCTGAGTCTTTTAGAACTTTCTTATCATAAAATATTGCTTTTATTCTTTTTTCTATTAATTTATTAATGTATCATCTATTAATTTCAGCGAAGCTAAATTGGAATTCTCTTTGATATCACTCAGAAAAGATTGCTTTCGTAAAGTATTAATGATAAGTTTATAGAATGATGTTTACTGCATTTTTCAAACTAACAATAATGGAATGCTTCCAACTTAATAAAAGGCAATTTTATAGATATAATTATATTTTCTCATCATGAGATTATTGGATTCAATAGCATTCCAATTTACCAAATTTCATCTTTTCATCTACGTCATTTGATTGAAATATAATTAATTTTGTCATATTCCAAATCTTTATTCAATTTATCAAGATGATATTTCTTTCCTAACAAAGCGGGAATAAAAAATATCATAATTTGGCAGCAATTTCAAATTTTTAACGCATATTTCAATGACAGAATCAAGGCGAGGGGAATTCACCAATCCCACGATACCTTCTGCTCTACACAGAGCAAATTTTCTTAACAAATACGATTACTTTAGAATTTTTCCTTTTTTTAAAAAATTCTTACAACTGAAATCGTCTGCCTGCCATTCTCCTGCATCTGGCAATAAATAAAAACGCGAACATCTACCTTCTCTAATCGGAACTCGCATTGAATAATGTCGTTTGTTGCAAACTAAATATTAAAGCTGCTTGGGGAATAGTAGGGAGAATGACCATATAAAAAAAGAATAATCTTAAGAAAACAGCGTAACGTAGTTTGGATGTAACTTTATTACGTAGAATATAAATTCGAGGCGAACGACGCCGCGTTCCTTCTTGATTGAATTTCGGAAACTGAAATATTGAAAAGCGTCGTGGGCACAGAACAATGGCGTCGCACAAAGGAGTACTTCTCGTTGCCAGATCCCCCGCTTCTATTGATCGTTTGATTTCATTTTAGTTTGTGCTATGGCTTGGGTTCCACAGAATTTTATTTTATTTTTTATTTATTTTTTCATCTTTTTCTTGTTCATTTCTTCACTTATTTCTTTATTTTGTGCAGTAGCAATAATCACTTTTTTCTTAACGTTGCTTCGGAAAGTTGGATTGAAGATGACAAAATCCTTATGATTTGCTTACATCGTTTGTTTCCCTCCAATTGGATAAACACAAATGTTCGAAATAAGAACGTTCTTCGTTCCTAAATTGTTCCTGGAAACAATTTAAAGGGTGTTTTTGTAGGGGGTGAGAGGGAGGGGGTTGAGATGAGAATGGAAGAATGAAACTTTGTTTCTATCCCGCGAAGAAGCGCATTTTAGCTTAAAAGAAGAAGATATTTTTATTTCATTGTCGAAAATGGAATAGAATTTAAAGAAATCGCTGAAGAATGAGGCTTGATGCCAGCGAGATTTGAAACAGATGGGACGTTTTTCTGAAGTAAATTTGATTTATCGCTTTAATACACAATCGGTTTGAAAGCCGAAAAGATAAACTTTAAAAATCCATAAAATATACTTCAAACTAAGTTTCGACTTCCAAATTTAGTTTGGATAGGAATATTGTTATTATATGTGTATAGATAATATTATATATGTTTTTTACTTAGGAAATCGGGTCGTAAAAATATTTGTCTAGCGCTGATTCTGGGATGGATTTCTGAATCAAGAGAAACTTAACACTGGAATAACCAAAACTGCCATTTTTCAGTATTTTAGATTTCTTGATGAATTTCACGTGGATAGGGGACATTATCGATAAAGATAATTGTCAAAATATATGTTGTAAAAACATCAGATTTTTTTTGCAAGTAAATATTACATCTGATGCTGTTGCTATTAACGATAGTTTTCGTACTCCTATAACAGAGTTCAATAAGTATAAAAGTAAGTATAAAGTTCATTAGTGGAAACATGATTTACATTGGTTCTTAAAAGTGAATATACATCTAGTCTTTTTTCATTAAAGATATGAGGCAGGAGAGATATTAAAGTGTAAAGCACATAAATGCAGTTCATGACATTGTAAAATGAAAACGGCAGCATTATCAGTTTACTACTTTTCGGCATAACTGCCATTCATTTTGAGGTATTTGTCTCAGCATTGGATCAATTTGAAAATCCTGGTTTTATAGACCGTCATCGGTCCGTTCGTACAAAACTCCAATGATTCGGTTGGGAAGTTTTGAAACTCCCACCAAACAACCCTGATGTTGGCATCCTCGAATTTTCATCTGTTTACACCCCTGAAGAGCTCCTTGTCGGTCAAAAGTGGACTCTGATGATGACCTCATATTGACCAACGACATTCATAAAATCGGGATTTTCAAACTGATACAACTGATTCAAACAAAAACAAATTGTTAATAATTTCATTTCTGATTTACATTGTCTTCCATTGCATTTTTTATTATTGTGTACAAAATTATATATTGTGCATAATACTTATTGATGCCCCCCTCATATTAAAAAAAATATTATTTTCACGTTTAAGAGCTGAAAAATAACAAAGGATATACTGTATAAAAAACTCTTTTAAACAAGAACAAGGTACTGATAATATTTTAAACATAAATTTTATATCAGAGTTAAAAATTTCTTAGTCACAGAATTAAGTATCAACCAGTCTAACGCGTAAATTAAGAGAAAAATTAGATGGACTAAGATTTTCTTGCATATCCTTTTACTTTCAAAAAGATTCTACATCTAAAGGCATATCATTGAGTTAACAAGTATTTGTATAGCTTGAAAGGTTACTTTTAGCTGCTGATATTTGTCTATTATTATTGCGAAATTGAGTCTATTCCTAATATTGCGTTTTTGTACAGATTTTTGTAATCAAGATGTTTTAATATAACATTGAGGTATGGAAACTGAGGTGGAGTATACAATTGTTTTTTACAAGCTGTTGTTTTTATTGTCAAAATTATCTTATTTTGTACCAGGCATTATCCCAGCTCTTTAAAATAGACTGTTTAATAGCTATTACCTTAAGAGAGATCGGAAAGTTCATTACTCCAATTGATGTTCCACTTTCAGAATATTAATCCTCCATTGCTTCTTTTCAGTTTTAAACAAAAATGTTCCTCTAATGAATAATGTGGTATACTATTATTATTTTAGCACTGCGGCAACATATGCTGCTCAGGTATCCTACACGGTTGCTAAGCAATGCTGATGTCATTATAGTAATGATGAGGTGCGATGTAAAGTTTTTATGAATCTATTTTTAATGGTGTCGTTGATTCTGCCGTGTATATTTTTAGAAATAATGTTACATTCAAAAATTATTACTTTTGGCTGCAGTATTTCAACTCAAATCTTTTCAGGCCAATTTGACTGAAATTTGTTTTACAGGAACCTGACTTTGGAGTATAGAGTCAGAACAGCTTGTAATCTATAGAAACTCTAACTGTGTATTAAAATCAAAATTTGTGAACAGGATCAAACAAAATAATGTTTCAATGAGGAAGATGGCAGGCCTATTATTAATGAAAACTCAAACTGGTGAGCCAAATAATGAGCTTGTAAATCATTTAGTTAAAATCTGAGCAATAGCAGATAAAGTTGTTAACACACTAAATCCATGTTCTGTTACTAAATTTAAAATAAAAATATCTTAAAAGCCTTGCTAGAAAACTGGATTAATCAAGGTGGTGATGATTTTTCTAACGCTTAATCGCAATAAATTTACTATACATTTTCTATCATGGCACGATATTCGTCCCTTTTAAATTCGTTACCGAAAATTCGTCTGATTGGTGTACTACGAGAAACCAAACAAGCTCGATAACGGATAAGATGCTTTATTTCTCGAGAACATACGAAAAACAACCAGCAAAGCACAGCAGAAGCGTTCACCAAGACAGCACTTGCAGAAATCACCAACTCATACTCAAGTAACAAATCTCTAATTAAATAACAATACAAGACTATAATTAAATAGAAAATGTACCGCTATCACATTAAAAAGAGAGAACTCATTCGACTCACTCGTTTGAACTGTCTCGCATTTTTATAATCTCCGTGACATGATGTAGAATTTTCTAGATAGAACCTCAAATTTCAATTTTTAATAAAGATAACTAAGCCTTAATTTTTTTGAGAAATTTCATTTTGATATCAAGTTGCCAAATGTTAGCCAAGTTCGAAAGAGGAGGGGGTCATTAACATTGCTTTAACTCAACATGCTAAAATTTCTATAAACATTATTATCAGAGTTACTGTACAAGGAAGTAATAAATACTACAGATTCATAAAACAGTCATCATCTTAAAATTTTAAAATAAGCTCTAAGAAATTGATGTAACTATTCATCATGCCGGAGGGCCATGAATCTTTTTAGTTTGGGGGCATATCTAGCTAAAACCAATAAACTGAATGAAATGAAACTTAATATGTAAACTGTGAAAACTGAGATGACCTTTTCAAATAAATAAATCTGAATTTCTAGTTGGAAGTCTAATTTACAAAGAAGGTCAACGCAATGAAAATACTGTACGTGGGCAGGAGACCTAATGTTAATTAATAAAAAAGATATTTCTGTCGGTTTCACACTGAATGCCTCTTATTTTTCTGCGCGCATTTTTTATCAATCGAAAAAAATGAAAATTTTCCCAATCTTTTTCTCCACACCTACATTACAAACCACTTTCTTTCAAATAGCACCAAATGTCTCCCATGAATAATTTTCAACTGAATGGTTTTGTAGAATTCGTTTTTCCTAGTTTGAATCAGAAATTTTGTTTCATTTCATTCATTAGTATTAATTGCAGATATTTCCAAACAGAAAAATTAAAATCATACTATATCACTCCAGTATTAATTTCTTGTATACGAAATGCACGAAAAGAAAATATTACAATCTTAAAAAAAAATCTCAACCTTGAGATTAATGAATTTCCACGTGTCAACTTCTATGAATACGAAAAACACATTTTTGAAATTACGAATATATCTATAGATTTATGAATTATAATTCCCCCCCCCCCCATTCTCTACATTATATATATATATATATATATATATATATATATATATATATATATATATATATATATAAACCAAAAATCTAAACATTAGGTAATTAAAACCTATTATTAAAACAATCTAAAATTAAAATTATTTTGGAAACTAAACTAAATTATTTCGGTATCGCAACTAAAAATTATTTCTGATTCAAACTAAAAAGTAAAAGAACAGAAAAAGCACTATTGTATTTAGAGAGCGCAAATGCAGCTACTACTAAAACACAGATGAATCTAGACACTAGCCCTGAAGATTTTCTCAAGGGTCACCCTCAGGCAGTGATTAAAAAAAAGGGATTTTTTCTGTGAGGAAATACAGACTAAAATTTCCAACAGTATTGATTCCCCGTGACCCGAAAATCCCCTGAAATTAGGCCTAAGAGATATTATGCTTAATTTGATTGCATATGGTATGCTTTGTTATTGATTATATATGTTTATTAGGTCACTGATATTGCTATGTTACATTTGTTTTGATTATTTTACTTATATATTGCATAATAAAGATGTGTAAAATTGGTATATTGGTAATTCAAATATATTTTTATGTTTATTATATATATATATATATATATATATATATATATATATATATATATATATATATATATATATATATTGTTATTATACACTATGCTTTTCTTTGTGGCAATTCTGTGAAATCAAAGTTTTTTTTTTACTTCCTAAACTCTTTCCAATCTTTATGTTTTTCAAACATAAATGACTGAACATGAGATAAATGAATGGATGAATTTTGGAATTTTAAATAATTAATCTCAAAGTAATTTTTATATTCTATTATAAGGTTTCCCCCCTTTTTTAAGGATAAACTTATATTTAATTTTAAACTTATATTTTTTACATTTTATTTTAAACTTATATTTTTTATATTTTATTTTATAAACCTATATTTTTTTAATTTATGCGAAAAATTTATTTTTTCACATAAATTTCAACAAATAATTTCAATTAATAATTTTGCCCTTTTTTATGTTTTTACTCTATAGTAAAATAGTAACATACTCTTTATAGTCTCATAGTAACTCTTGCATGTTAGAACGTCTCTAACACCCTATAAAAATGGGATTTTGTGTATATGTACTCCTTGAAACATTAGCAGGAAGAAGATTGTTCGAAATTGCATGTAGAAAAAGCCATGTCATTGACTTTTACTTTTAAGTAAAAAAAACAGTTACGCTCTTTCACTAGAAATTACTGAGAGATAAAGTTGATTGAAGTAAATGCATGATATTTCACAGAAAATCATATTAGTACTCGATTACTAATAATTATAACTAAATGCATGCTCTCATTTGCATTGCATACTAAATTTGATAGAAAACAGCATATGTATGAAATATGCGACAATTTCCTTATATAAAAATGGAATCTTCGTTTCTGATTTAGAGTTTCAGTTTTTGTTGATAAGCTTACATTCCGTGAAACTTTTTATGAAGTAATGATTGAATAAAATAATATGGTATTAAAATAACACTAAATTAATATTTTGTAAATCAGTATTTCCCATTATTCGGCTGAAATTTGTTTCTGAATTTATATGCGAATTATATTAGAAAATATCAAGCGAGTTGTGCCTGAAAGTATCAGTAATATGAATTATATACTGCTAGGAATAGTTATATGTATTACTAAAAAAGTACCAGTTTTTTAAAATACGGTGTTAATTTATGGTTACCAAATACTCTCAATTCCAATCAATAATGAAGCAACCAATAATAAGCTCTCAATAAAGTGTGACACACACATCATCAGTTAAGTAATCAGAGTTTATTTTGTGAAATTCAGACTTGAATCGATTGTGTTCATAACACTGGGCATTTTGACAACGAGAAATTTTTCAGATTTAACTCCGGATAATTCTGAGGTTACTTCTTAATTTTGAATACTTGCAATAGTTTATTGTGAATCTCGAACAGCCGGCGTCCTGGCATAGGGGTAGCGCGCCTTCCCCGTGATCTGGGTGTTTTGGGTTCGAGTCCCGGTTTGGGCATGGTTGTTCTTCATCCGTTATATCTGTGAGATGTGTGAATGTGCCCTTCCCCCTATAAAAAGGGGCTGTGCAAGCGAATGTGACGCGTGAGTAGCAAAATTGTATTGTGGCCCTAGCTGGCGCTACTAAAAACAAGAGACGCTCTCTCTCGGCTTAAAATCGCTAAATTCGGAATGAGCTGGCTTGTCCATGTGAAGTGCATTAAAAAAAAAAAGAATGTTGGACATATTTTTTTGGAAAAAATATATCAAAATAATTTTTATATGCCTCACAATAAGTTTAATTTTAAAATCTTCGTTAGATGTGTACTGGGGAAAAGGAATATATTTATATAATAATAATAATAATAATATATATATATATATATATATATATATATATATATATATATATATATAACAATAAAAAAGAGTATTTCATTAAAAGAAATATCATCGACAATTTGTTTCAAAAAATAAATTGTCATATTCAAAAAGGGCAAGAGTTCAAGCAATTAATCGCTTAAATATTTCAGGATGTTTTATGCAATTTTTGTAATTAAATATTAAATTTTTCTGCATAGTAATGTTTTTTTTTAAATAAATTCTTGTTAAGTTCCCGCATCATCCTAAAATATAAATTTTAATGGAGGATCTGCAGAATTAATAAAGATAGAATGGCCTTATTTATTAACTATTGATTTTTATTATAATCGTAGACCTAATAATCAAAAAGAAATGCCCTAATTGATAAGAAGGTATTAATCTTAATTCCGGTTTGTCGTGTTGAAATATTTTCTTAATATTCCAGAAATGCATTGATATTTTTTAAAAAATAAAATGGAATAATATGAAATCGTCATACATCCTTTAGTCAAATGGTCCTTTTATAAAAAATAATAAATGAAAAAGAATCTGCTGGACATGTAATAGCATTTAAAAAATCAAAATGCCAACTATAAGAGTAAATATCTCAACATCCAAAAATTAAGAATAAATGCTTGCCGAATTTATAAAAATAGCATATTGATTACGGTAGCCTATTATTAGCTTAAATTTAGAAGCAATTAACAAAATTGACGGTATGACTGAGAACTTTAACAAAGTATTCCATTGTTTTTCAGAAACGATTTGGAAAACTGTTTTTATTTATTTATTTATTAACATATTAATATCTTAGTAAACGAAAACGATAATTATTTTACAAAGAAATTTTTAAAAATGCGAAAAAACCAGTCAATTTCTTATTTATGTAAAGAATTAATGTTAGAATGTTAAATTAATGAGTTTTAATAAAGTATAAAAAGATAATAAAAATCGTTATATTAAAAAAATGTACGAATTTACAATAGAAATCAAAATTGAAATTTTTTTTTTTTTTGAAATTTTTCACTTTTACTGTGGTTTTGAATTTTAAAAACCGTGACCCGCTTCAGGCATCTTCCTCCTTATCTGATCACTTCTCAAAATTACATTCCATAATATTCACATAACCTACTCATTGTTTCGAATCGGGATGTAAATATAACCTACTTAATTTGAAAAATTCTTTTTAACATTTATTTATAGTCCTGTAATAATTTTGTAAAATTTATGAATAAAGTATGAAATATTTATTTTGAATAGTATTTAGAAAATCAATAAAAAAGTATTTAAAATAAATAAACAAAATAATTTAAATATTTTGAATAATATTTTTATAGATCAACTAGGCTTTTATAAAAAGGTAGATAAATTTTCATCGAAGTAGAATTTTATTGAAAAGATGGAAAGGAAAGAAAGAAAAGGATTACTCCATAGAAAAGTGAAAAGAATAAAAATAAACTTCTAGAAGCCAAAAAGCAGTTTGAAATGGCATTTTGAATCTTATATATCGCCTTATTCTTATACACAAAGTTATCCTTACACATCATAATCCTTTATGATTGACGTCAATGTTGTTTAATACTCGCGAGAAAACATGCAAAATTTTAAAATTAAACAAATATTTTCATACGTTAACTAAACCTTCTATAAATGTGATGTTAAATTGACATCCCACAACTTCTTTCATTTTGATTTTTATTATTAATAAAATATTTGAAAATTTCTTGACTTGATTCAACTATTTTAAAGGTTATACCAGCATTCTTATCCATTTTTTTTGAAATTAGAGATTTTAAAATGCTTTTTTCTGATTATTAGAAATCAGTTTTTAGATTTTGATGTTCCCAAATTTGATTTTTGCAACAATGAAATTTTTTTTAAAACTTTGGATCGGTTTATCAAAGCCAATACATCGCTTGTTCTTTTAATTAATTAATCAATTAATGACGATACAAAAAAAAAGAAAAAAAACCATCGAATGGCATGCAGAGTGCATAATAAAATATCATTGTGCCAAAAAATGTAAATAAAGATAGAGCTAGAGATGGAGCTATAATATATTTAAAAAAAATTCTGATCAATTGATTTCGATTTCTTTGTTTTATATCTGAGAAATAAATAAAACTAACGCTCTACCATTTTTCGTGGATTAGCTACCAGAACTCGCTGTGCTCCTTATAGTTCCCATTACCAAACTATCACACATAATAGATATTATATGATATTCTTCAACAGCATGTTGGATGAAAAGCAAAAGAATCAAAACATTCTTCTAAACTTGACCAATAAGCATTGAGAGTTCTGATTTTTTTCGCTATGCATATAAAGTAGCAAAATTGTTCTAGTTGCTGAGGTTGCGGAATTTTCTATCAAAGTTTAATTTTAAGATCTCTATGAAAGAATGAGGTTGAGAGGAGCGGAGAATCTTTGAAGTCAATCTAAGGACCTTAATATTTCACATTAAATAACAATTGGCGAAATCGATACTCTGGCTGAGGATTTTCTAACGAATAAATCCTTTCTTCCACAACTTCAACAAGGAATAAGCCATTAAATAATGTTTTCGTGATTTCCTACAAAAAATGGAAGGCAGCGCGGTGGTAGTAAGACAATGATGACGTATGCATGTTGACATTCGTATGTCAATGATGACGTATTCGGGGTCATGAGCTTTAAATAGAAAATAAAAACTGGCAAAATCTGTACTGTGATTGAAGCTTGGAGGGAAGCTTTTTGACTCATGCAATGATATGGATAATAGTAGTTATATGATTTATTTCTAACTTAATTCTTTATGCTTTGCATTATGAGCTATTTTTAATGTGAGAAATCGAGTAGAGTTTTGAAGAATACACAATCTTATATTTGGCACAGCACAGGAAAAGTTGGATCATGAGCTATAATAAAATGCTTATCTACCTTTAAATTTTTACATCACTTCAATGCAGTAACATAGACTGAAGACGGCAAATTAACCGTACACAAAGTTCCTCATATCCGAGTAATCATCGGGTAGCAGGGATGTCTTTCGAATCTTCTATCGATAGCTTATTGCGGTGGATTTTCAATTGAATGCTCGAATTCTATACATTGTTTGTAATGCTTCTAAATAACTCTCTGTTAATAAATGCTTAAATTACAACCTTTGATATATTCCAAGATTTGCCGTTTCTTTTGACAACTTATAATATTCATAAATGACATAAGGTAACGAATAATATTTTGCTTGATGTCTGGAATATTATAATTAATTTTGACTTTATTTGGCAGGAATATTTCAGATATGAAAACAGCTTTTGCCTATTAACTCTACTTTTTCAAATTTGATGCAATTAAATAATAAAATATTTGAAACTTTAAAAGCAAAGTACTCTCGCAAAGCAAAGAAAGATCACATGAAGTGATAAAAAAAAAAGAATATTAGCATTTGTCATCACACAGAGCGTTCTCTAACGAATTAAAAAAATAAACTATATAATACTACAACTTCTGTTGCGAAGACGATTAAATTTACGAACATCTGTTAAGCGATATCTTTGATTCGTATGCTAATGGATAGTGAAAATAAACAATACTATTAATAATAATAATAAAAAAAACTAAACACATATGACATGACTGGTGGAAAAAGAATTGCCAGTCAGCGAAACCTTATTTAAGTAAGATGGAATTATCTTGCCTTAACTGAAAATAAATCTAAAATTAATAAATCGATTTCGTGAAAGTTGTGGGTCTGGATAGTGCTTAATTTGAGCACATAAAACAAAAATGCATTGAGTATATAAAAAATAAGTAGGAAAACTTGTAAATTCTATGGTCGCTAAATCCTCGTATAGCTCATCGCTCTGAGGATGATGTATGAGGTTGCTTATCCTCATAAATGGTTTTCAGTTTGTGGATTCCAAGAATTAAATAGAGCAAAAAATAAGGAACTTATGTGCTCTTGCAGACAACAACGTTCTGGTCTAACACGAGATTAAAAATAATTTTGATTAAATTAACATAAAGCTTTATTGCTTCAGAAACCTTGGTTATAATATGATAATTATCCTTCATTTCACAACCATTTAGAAGTTTTTCATTACATTTCATGACTTACATCCCCATTTTTAGATTCAAAAATTGCCCATCTGGTTTGGACGGAGGGAAAT
Source organism: Argiope bruennichi (assembly GCF_947563725.1). Taxonomy (NCBI): domain Eukaryota; kingdom Metazoa; phylum Arthropoda; class Arachnida; order Araneae; family Araneidae; genus Argiope; species Argiope bruennichi. The sequence goes on from NC_079156.1 coordinate 80,485,880, forward strand.
GAATTTTATTTTTTAACAGGAAAAAGATAAAAACTAATAAAAATATTAGAAGCATATACAAAAACATATAAACATATAAATTATACATAAAGCAAAACAATAAGAAAAAATGGCAAAAAAGTAAAGATACAATACATAATAAAAGACATGGGGAATTTAGTGCGAAATGAAGCTGCTCTATAAGAAAATTGTTCTCTTCACCCATAAAATGAATTAGAAGCCAAAATCTGGTTCTTGATAAATCATTTCTGATGAAGTGTTTAAGCCACCGTTATTTCCTGTTGCAATAGATTGGTAATGGAAAGGAGACTTTTAGCAAATGTTTTGTTGAATAGTGTATTGGATCATCTTTTACACCACAGAAGCAGTTATCGCTCATTCGGAGACTGAAACGAAGAATATATTAAAAGAAGGAACCATATTCTGAAATAAATATAACTTCTTCTCTACTCTAACTTATTGGCTTGTTTGAGACTTTGGGCATCATTTCATACGCACTTCTGTTGGTTTTTTTCGTTGTCTAACTTGTCTTTGCCAAAACTCTTTGGCAGATAATTTTGGCGATATTAATGAAAGATAACGAACAAACGAAGATAAATAATTTCACCAGAACGTAAAGGCAACGGAAGACCAATCTGATGGAAATTTGTAAGAATCTAAAAAGACTGTGTTAAAAGAATCATTCAATATATCGAACGCAAGTTCTGGAGAGGAATAAAGTAATCGTTTTCCTTTGTTTTTGAATAATTCTTATCATTTTTTAAAAATTTTAATTAATCCAATGTAGGTTTACAGCTGGATTTCTGTATTTTTTCAATTTATTAAAAGGTTTTATAAAATTTCATATGGAAAAATGTTTTTTAAAAATTTAACTCCAGTAATTTAAACACGATGATTTGGATCATTGCCTAGAAAAATTTGGCGATTTTGCATAGATATAAAGAAAATGTAAAACCAATACCTAGGAAGATATAATACTAAGGTGATATCAAATTATTCTTGGAATGTGCTAAGAGCCTGCGTAAATAAAGCTATATTAAGAATGTCAGACAGAAGAAATTTTTCGATGCAAATAAATAAATATATAAATAAATAATGGCACGTTCTTTTATTTCTATTTTATTATTCTTATTTCTAATTTTTAATCAAGTACTTTAAAATATCATAAAAGTTGTTATACCTTTTCACAGTTAGAGTTTGCTACATAATTTTTTAAGGGAAAGAGTTTTTCTATTAATGTTTATATTATAAGTTTTATTTAAAATGTTAATTTAAATAATACAATCGACATAATTTGCTAATAAGAATTCATGAGAAAAAGTAATATTTTATGAATATTCAATACCTGAAATACTTATAAAATTAGCTAAAATACCTCGCCACCAACATTTGTATAATTTACTTGATTTTATGCTTCGAATATTTAAATGCACCTCGTCGAAAATAGTGTAATAAACTTAAAATCTTATTCAGGAAGTTATAAATTGGTAAAAAATGTAAGCAATCCTAATTGTTACATTTATAGACTGCCATAAAGCTAGAAATCACAAACATTTTCTTACCTTACAATCTTCTATTTTATAGGTATTTTCTTTTATGGTGATAGACATTCTTGTTCGATTAATTGGGATCTTCGCAAAGTCTGCAAAGAAAAGAAAATCCTTTAACATTTTGTATAATTAAATTCAAATAAACACATTAGATGTAATAATGAAAATTCTTTGGAAATTCATATTTTAGATATGTAATTTATGAACTAAGGAATCTATTAATATGCAGGACAAAAATTTATTCTCGTATACATTTTTTAAATAAATTCACAAAAGGAAGAAAAAAATTCATCGAGGATGTTAAACTATTCTATAATTTAAAATAAAACACTGAATAAATTATCTCAAGTATTAAACAATCACACCCAGAAGTATCTGTATTCAAACTTAATGACATTTATTTATTTCTGAATGAGTGAAATATGTGATAAAATACACAAAAGTTGTAAGCGATGAGTTTATGAATTTTATAAAAGTGTAATTAGCCTTATAAATTAAAATCAATGCATATTACTTTTAAAAGTATACTGTTTTTTGAAACAAAATAATACCAAACAGAAAAAGAATAATGTACTTAAAGTGTTTTACATTAATAACAATCCCTCAAATGTAGTTTAACTCCAAATTATGCATTTCGTATTCACTTTTTTTGGCCATTTCTTTTCACTCCAAAAAGAAATGACTAATCATTTAAAATAAAATAAACGTAATAATACTTCTCCATTTATATTGATAAAATTGACACTGGGAAAGTCCTTAGAGCAAATGTTGCAAAAATAACGAGACTAAATTTCACTGTAACAAATTAACTACCGCAATTATGAAATATAAATCTCCGAACGAACAAAAAACTCATTTTCCAAAACATCTCCAAACAATACATTCAAAATGCAATTAACAGTTAAAAGATTTCAAAATGCACCACAAAAAATTTGTTATTCGTTTACAACAGACGATAATTTTTCACTGTCGGAAATTAAATCTAACCGAGTTGAGCAGTTACGCGCCTACAAACATCACTTAAACAACGATGCCATTTTTTCGCTAATAACTTTACCAAACATTAATCATTCGTTAAAACACAATTTTACTTCTCACTTCAAATGGAATGCGTTTTTTTATTGTCTGCTGCTTTTATTCTTATTATCCGTCTCTACTCTCGAGCGACACAATTAGAAACTGTCACGGTTGCCGCCGCTAACTTCATGAAGATCGACGGCGGAAAAATTTATCCCCCGTTTTAGTGGACAAAAGGTAATCAACAAAATGCCGTTTTCCGAATCGCCGTTTTCTAATTGGAGGAAGACTATCCCCCCTTTTTTTGTGCCGTTTTTATTTTTGTTTCCCTTTTTAATGCCTTCGCAACATCGTTCATTTATCTCCTGCAATCTGGGCAGATAACGACTGCATTTAGAACGCTCTTAAACGCATTCCACAGCTTTCGCACCGCCTCTGTATTCGTCAGCCAATGTTGGGGTTTGTTGTGCATGACGTCAGTCGTACGCCCCACCTCTCTGGAAGTTGGCAGCGGAGTCATGCGGCTGGTTGGCTTCAGTGCATTACTCGTCAGCGGAGCGAAATAATCATTTTCAGTGTAAGTGAAGTTCGTAGTTTTCACTGCATGCCACGCCACTGAGAAGCTCAAGACTGCTTGAATATTTGACCAGAGGATATCAAAGGTAACGTTTTTTTTTATTACTCCTTTTTAACATAACATCTTCAATTAATCGTACAATTAAAAATTCTAATAAATCTGTTAAAAAAGCATTGCAAAAGATTTTTTTAAAATTGTATTGTCATCAACAAAATAATCTTCTTTATAAAATTAATTAATTGTGATATTGATATTTTATAACAATGTATAATAACTAGATACATAACGAAAAAAACTCAGATATTTAATTTATATTCCAAAAATTTTAAAACTGATTAAACATAAGACATAAGAATTTACTTTTTATGTTTAATATAAAATTCTAAAAAGTATTTCTATTTCTTTTTAATTTTATAAACTATTAGAAAGATTAAAGAACGAATTATTTATAATGAAGTTGAATTCAATACTTTTATTTTATCTTCTTAAAAATATTTTTTTACACTTTCTTTGACTTGATATATCAATAAACAAAATTTTAATAATAGACACGATATTTAATTTCGTGTATTCTTAAAATGTAAATAAAAATTGTCTTAATTTTTAGTAAAGTTAGAATTATTTTTCAGATACATTGCTTTTAATAAAATCAACAATGAAAAAAAAAACAGACTGAAATTCTATAATATTTATATGTTCTCAGCATGAGCTTTCAGTTGCATCACTTTTAAAAACAAAAGATACATAAGATAAAACAAAAGTTTTGATTATCTGAAGAAAAAGCATAGAAAGATTTTTGTATATTTCCGGTGAATATCATTTATGGTTACAAATTACCAATTTATAAAGATGATGGAATTTAATATAAAATACAACAGAAGGGGAAATACATATTGAATCAACTGAATACGTAATTAATTTAGCAATATAACCCATATAACTTTTTTTATGAAATTTGCTAATAAATGTTTTGAGAATTGAATGCAGAAATAAAAGTGATTCAAGTAATATTTTACTTATTTCATTTGACAACTTTTTTTATCATTTATGCTATGGATCATTGATTAAAAATCAAATTATTTATTGATTACTTTTTTTTCTGAATTAGATATTGCAGAAAAAATTTATTTAATTGTTATTCAAATACTTAAGAATAAATATAAAAGACTGAGAAATTTATGAACATCAATTTTATCAACTTATTTGAGAAAGTTCATGGTAATTCAGTTTAGTTATATTAATTATTGGGTCCTATACATAGAAGATATTTAACAAAAGATGCATGATAAATAACAAGCCGCATTAAAAGTAAATCAGAAATTATATGATGCGAAAAATCAAGGATCGACCAAACTTTTCATTCCTAAAATTGAACGTTTTTCATGTTATTCGTGGATTAAAAAATGACCTTTCAATATTAATTATATTTTCTGTATTAAAAGATATTAACATATGGAATTTACCATAAGAAATTTGAAATTTTTTCAGCCTTAAGAATTATTTTATTATTTATGAAAATTATGTTAAACAGACAATCAATCAATTAAAATATATGGAAATTTAAATGACAATATAATTTCAAGAATGTTTTATGCATTTCACTATTTATCTGCAATTTTCATAGCTTCCCTTAAATATCAGACGCATATTTGAAAGCATTAAATACTTATTTTTCAATATGTTCGGAAAATATTTCACTTACTAACCTATCTCCTATCTTTTTAAGAAGTTTCTATTACTTTTATTTGAATAGGAGATTTCTTGTGCTTTTATAAAAAGATTTAACAATTCTATATTTTTCTAATACATGGAATACTCTTTTTGTGCGATTTCTTGTGATAATTAAAATGATTATTAAAGTTTCAATAAGTTATTTATCTACTCGTATCACTTTTTTCGCTTTTATTACTGAATAAATTTCCCCATTTTAACTAAATATGTTGAATGCAAATCTAAGTTTCAAAACTCTTTGGAAAAAGAAACTCCATAGTTTCAAAGAAAAAGAAATAAATGAATAAGAACATGCATTCGTAATGTTTTAAAATATTTTTTTTAAACTTTGATGTTTTGTTATAAGAATGATTTCTTTAAAAGGACTCACATAAGAGATGCATTCAAATGATTTATAAATATTTGAGATTGCAAAATGAAGTTTTAATAATTGATATACTTGTCGTTCCTTTATGATGAATAGATTTCCGTATTTTAATATAATCTTCTCATTGTTTGTAACTTTATTTTTAATTAAAATGTTATATTATTCAACATCAAACTATTTTTACATCCCCCCCAAAAATAAAGATAATGTCAGACGATATTTAAAAACTTTTGAAATCTATTTTCCACCATAAGATATTTAATATTTTAATAAAAATGAAACTGAAGTGAATCAAACAATGCAGTGGCAAACAAATAAAAAGATTTAGATTATTAATATTACTATCATTAAATAAGCATGATCAGAATAAAGATAGAGTAATCTTCCCTATACTAGAAATGATTATTTTATTTTATAACGATTAACTATTTAATTACTTATCACGAAATACGCATGAAAACTTATGTTTCATAATATTTGCAATAAAAAGTATAGAAAAAAAGATTCATTCAATTATTCGGATTTCTATCACGAATAAACTATTTACGAATTTTCATTTTTATACAAATTTATTAATATTTTTACATTATGTTAGTTCATTTAGAAATCAGAAGAAAATAGACTCATTAAGTAATTGAATCTAGCAATTAGTTGAATGTAACACAAGAGAAAAATAATTGTTCGAAATGTATCCAGAAGAAAAATGAAATGTCAAATAAAGTCATAAAAATGCTTTTGACTTTCTACTTCTTTTAAGAATTTTTCATACTGATAATATAGTAGCTACATTTAAAATGTATTTAAATAATGGATCAAATGAGAAATGTTTATATTTGAATGCTGAATATCGTTGTGAAAATCAAATTTACATTACTCCATTCTAAAATAGATAAGTTGATAATGTTAATTGAGAGTTTTTACTGTTTTACTGTATATGTAAAAATAAATTCCTATTCAACCTTATAATTATCTAACCAAATAAAATAATATTCTGTTAGTTGTTGTTTTCGGTAAAGGATCGTCAACTTACAGATTTTTAAATTTTATGATTAGTTAAGAATGCTTAGTAAAGAAATATGTTACTGATTTCATATTGTTTTAAATTAACTATAGGTTCTTCTATTATTTAGATGGATAAGTGGTAAAAATTCACTGTTAACTATATCATTGGATTTATTATTTTTATTTAAATGAAAAAATTTCTAGAAAAATATGGATGTAAACTTAAAAGATTGTCAGGCTTTCGCATTTTAAACACAGGATGGGCTGCTTCTTAAGAAACTGGAAAAAAATTCCACTACCCATTCGTTCATAATCACTTTAGATAAGTACAAAAAAAAAATTAACTGATTAGGATAAAATGTCAGATAAAGCATCTAAAATTAATGTTAAAATTTTAGACTTATGACTCGATAGATATCAGATGGAATTAACTGGTTATTTTCTAGAAGAATTTCACTGTGATTTAAATTTTCATACTTCTTCCTGTAATGTAACTTTTTTTCTGTATTTTTCATTTCTATTCAGTCTCAGATATCATTAAAATCTATTTATGAATTAAAACAGAATAAAATGCACGAAATATATGTGACCTTGAATAGGTTAAAAATGAAAAAATGGGTTAGAAAGGAAATAAATGATAAACATAGCTTTTGATGAGAACTCGGATCCTTAATTTTGGTTAATGTCAATGAAATATAAGAATTCTCTCAAGTGGTATTCATAACAAGTTTATATTTTGATATATCCTTATTTTTTTGAAATTCTCTGATACTATGCGAAATTTTCGAGGATCCATTTGGAAATTTCGAAAGTCATTTGAGACAGTAACTCACTTTCGGACTTCTAAAAATATTGTAAGAGTATCAAAAATGACTAAATTATTTACGTTATATTCATGTACATAGAGAGCCTTCGATTCACGATAGATTCCAATTTGTTAAAAAAAACTCGGAGTCGTAATCATTATATTTGATATTCATGAAAAAAATACTGCGTTTGAATTTTTGAATTTTATTCATTTACAATTTTTATCACAGTTTTTTAAATTTAATTTTAAAAAACACACAGAAACGCTCAGAAAATTATAATCAATCCCTATAATTGCAGTTAAAAATTGCAACATTGTCTATCTAAATATTAAAAGAAAAAGACAAGTGATCCAAATTAACTAAACTTTTAATATTTTGAAGTAATTTTGAAAAGAGCTTTTTTTTAAATTTTAAAGTTTGAATTTTATTTTTTTTAAACTGATTAATTATAAAATTTAATAAAAAAATTTTCTTTATAATTATTAGTGTGTACCTATATTAATTGTAATTTTTTCCCCAGTTTTTATAAAATCAGTTATTATATTGTGTATTTTGAAAAGCATGCCTTGCCACTTTTGGCTCCGGTAATTTTCACATTTTTTTCGACTTGGGTTGTAAGGTATTTATTTATAATTCCTCATAATTCATTTGAATCCATGTTATTGCTGTAAATTCTTTTTCAAAATTTGAAGAGTTAAGGACAGTTAAAGTTGACTATTTCTTAAAAATACTTTGGAAATTTTATAAAAAATAATGTAGGAAAGTGTATTTTTATGCTTAATTGTTTCATAATTTGCTAGTGATTATTCTATTTCGTGGATTTAATTTGTTTTCATTCTAAAAAAATATATAATTGATTTCAATTTTTGATAAAAAAAAATACTTGCATTCATTTTGAATGAATGATGAACTGAGTACAAAACATATGAATTCATGAAATAACTTCAAATTAAATAAAACATATTTTTTTACATATGATAGTGTATGAATTAAATAAGATTTCCGAATACGAATTTCCATATTCGTAAAGAACATCACCAATTTATAAATTTCTGTTTTCAAATTAAGGAAAGAAAAATACTTTGCGTGAAAGTCTCCGAATGCTTGGTAACAAATTTTTAGATAATATGATTACGTCAAAGATCATAATTTACAAGATTTATCTAATAAATATGAATTGTAATAATTATAGACGAGACAGTAATTAAAGAATTGCCGCTTATTATGTAGAAATTATAACTATATAATTTTTCTAGAAAACAGCAATTTGATGAAATTATGAAGTAATTAAAAAAAATTAATACTGTAGTTCTTGATTATAAAAATCTATTTTTTTTTAAATGGTTAAAATGTTCTCATAATTCTTTCTGATCCTAAAATAATAGTATGGCATAGAATTCGAAACATGGCATCTTTTTGAATAGTGCGAATCCATTCTTATAGATCCTTAGTGAGAATATTACGTCCCTTTAAATTAATTCTAAGTAATATAAGAAATAAAGATTAATTATAAAAACTTATAGCATTTTTGCCAAAAAAAGTTTTACTAGATTTTCTAAATGATTAAATTTATTATATGGAACGGTTTAGTATTGAGGAGGGATTTTCATTATTTATTTTCATTTAATGTGTAATTAACTCTAAGAAACTGCGGATTTATTTCCGACTAAAACATTTCTTCCCGAATTTCTATCAAATTGTTGAAATGACTTTTGTTAAAAGAAGAATAATTATCATTGTGATTGTGGAATCGAAATTTAAAGTTGTTTCATTAGATTTTTTCCCCTCGGTTAGTATGACAGCTTTATTGCTTGGTTTGAAAGCATGAGGAAATGACTATACGTTCGTTATGCGTACAGTATAATATAGAATATTAGGGATAAATGAATCGCAATGACCTTTCTTAACATTTTCTTTATTTAATTTCAGAAAATCGTGATCTTAATTTTAGACCAATAACAGAAAAAAGTATAATAACTTCTTTAACGAAATATAATTTCCAGTATAACCAAAGCATGTCATAAATGTTTTCAGATATTTTGAAAAAAGAAATATTAAAATATATTTATTCTTGATTAATGGACATTTCCTCTATTTCTCGATAATAGAATTTAGCTTTCTTTATATTCATTAATATATCGAATAAAAATATTAGCAAAATGTTAGAAATTCTTAACGAGAGATTAAAATATACATTTTATATTAATGAAAATTCAATATTTACTAAGAAATTTTTTAAATATGCATTTGATATTATAAATAAATAAATATTATGAAAATTTAATTAAATAAAGTATTATTTAATGGGTTAATTTAAAATCCCTTTTATGAAAATATATAAAAAGACTTCATTTTACTAATCAATAGTATATATATAAAAAATGTTAGTTACCAATTAACAGTAATCAAAAATTTTCAGACTTATAATGAAACAAATAAATAGAAAGAAAGTGCAAATTTAAAATTTTCTTTCTTATCTCCCAATTAATAATCTGTCATTTTTAAATCTTAAAGTACTATAAGGAAACTCATAACAGTAAACCAATTTTCTATAACTCTGTTAATGAAAAAAACAAACAAAAAAAAAAACACAGCAAAACAATAAGAGAACAACAATTATGAAAAAGCATTAATTATCAAAATAAAATTTTAGAAGTATTAATTATGAATTTTTAAATTGTATTGAGTTTTCGCTATCTACACACAGTGCAAAAAATTTCTTTGAACAACGATTTTTCATTTCCCTTTTAAAAATTCCGAAATAATTAAATATGTTGGTAACTATATATGCTATCGTATTATTTGACAAAACTGGAAATCTTGTGAGAAAATAATTTTAGGGCTCCTTTAATAAACCTTTAATTTTCCAAATTAAAGGAAGTTCATTTTACAGTGCAAAACTTCGGTTTTGTGATTTTGGTACGTAGGTATCAGGGAATATATCGTTCAAATTAAAATACATTCAGAAAAATGTATCTTAATTTGAATATTAATTTGAGTTTTTATTAATTTAATTAATTGAGTTTAATTAATTAATTGAATTGAATTTGAGTATTTTAATAATGTATTCATCTTTTATAAAAAAGATATTAGTGAACATAAGCATCATCCCTGGTTCAGAGTTGGAGAGAAAATTCTATATTGTAAATTAGAATTTCGAGTTCCTTTAAAATAATTGATTATACAGCCTTAATATATTCTTTTATTTTAAAAGAGAAGTTAAATAATCAATTAAAATCAATTTATATATGAAATAAATTAGAAAATTTTCATCAAATCGGTTTCAGGAAAAGCATAACTGTTGTGAAAAGATTTTTTTTTTTTTATTGAATGAGATCTACTTTGATTTAATGTTAAAAAAGGATTTAAATATGTATTTACCAAATTTTCCAGTGTTCTTAACGAATAAAAAGGTACATAGACATTACTTTCATTCTCATATGAGATAATAAAAGCAGGTTATTATCTTTCAGATCCAACTAGAGATAAGAAGTGTGCCTTTTTAAGGTAGAAAAAAAATCTTTTACACAGACTCTAGAAAATGCTTTGATAAATTCCAAGAAGATAGTTAATATTGCTTTTTTCGAATATCCACAGTTCTTGAACTCTTACAAATAGTAAAATTTCAGAAAACTGGTGATTCTTGACTAAAGAACTTTTCTGCCACTGCAGAAAGATAGAAATACAATCAATGAAAACATATTTATCCAGTTCGTTTTGCCAAATGTAAAATTCGATAAGAAAACATGATAAATGTGAAGAAATGAATTACATACAACTGCCTGTAAAGATTTTAAATATTTTTGAAACGGTACTGTTGATCTTGCAAATATACAAACTTCAGATTTAGAAATTCTGTTTTCTCTACTTCATTCCCTTCGTCAATTTCTATTTAGTAAATAAGAAATTGGTCAAAAGTACCTTTTACACTGTTTTCACTATCAAAATTGGGATTGAGGAACATTTTCTCGCTGTTTTCTTCTTTGAGGTTCTATGTTTGTACGAACAATAAAAGAAATCAATGTTAAAATATTTTATTCAATTTTGGTGAAAGATTATTTTTTTTATTTATCATTTACCTATATTGCTATTCTTCTAATTAAATGAAATCCAGATATGTTTTAGAATGAAAAATAGATGGCAAGTTGCTAGCGAAAGCAAGTGTAAGAAACCATCGTCTCAGGAATTGCTTTTCTGTAAAAGTGTTTTCACCACAATCACACTCATACGACAATAAAACAAACTTTTAATGTATGTTGCTGATATTGTTAATCGATTCTGTAAATGCTGTTCTGCTGTTAATGTCTAACTTCGGCAGAGAAAACGCTAACACAAAAACCAACGAATCCCTCCTTTAATGAAATGTGTGTATTGTAGTAACATCATATCATTTACAAGTATTTATCTCAGTGAAGAGATGAAATCAATGAATTAGTTCTATTTTGGAGCACAGCGTTTTAGAATCGATTTCACTGAGCTATTTCAGTCTCTTATAAAAAGATTTCTTTATCAAATAAAAAAAATATAGAAATGAATATAAAAATATATATTTCTCTTTGAAATTAAAAGTATATATATATATATTAATTTTTAAGAAATTCTTTCCTTGTGAATTAAAAATAAATCATTAAATACTTTCATATAAAATTTTTAAAACTTCTTTTCTTATTAAATTAACTTCTTTAAAATCAGTACTTAAAATTAATCTATGAAAGATTTATTTCCGATGCTGAATAAAATTTTTTTATATTTTATTTTTCTTGAAGGAGAAAAAAATTGTGATTTTCTTACAATTAAAATATAAAATCAGCTAAGATAGCACTATAAAATTAAATCTAAAATCTTAAAAAGTTCTTAGAATGAGTTTTAAAAAAGCGGCAAAACCTAAATTTTAGGTATAATTTTTGTTTCATAGAAACGCTGAACTTTATTTCGTTACAGAAAAAATAAACTGACTATCTTAAATTAGGGGCTGAAAAGTGAATTCCAATTTTAAATTACGACTGCTTTTCAGCTTATTCTTGTCAAATCTTATTGGAAAGCTCTCATCAATTGCTTATATTTAAGAAATCATCATCAATCTCATCATAACTTCAACACTTTAAAAATTACAGAAGAAAAATAGAAACAGAAAGAAAACATCTGCATAAAAGGAAATCTTTTCTCTATATCTCTGTAATTCGTGCAACTAATCACTGCATTTTTGCAAATTTAAATCTCTAATTAAGTCAAAGGCGCAGTTGTTTTAATAGATAAAAATCATTTAGATACTCTCAAATATTTTAGGTGCCCTGTGCATTCTTATATTGTCTTGAAATAGCTATAATTGTTCCAAATGTATAATATCACCTGATTAAGAGGTTAATTAAAGGCATTCAGACACATTATTAAGCTATTTTCATCAGCAAAAAACACCCATCTCGATATTTTTGTTATCAAAGTGAAATAAATAAAAAAAAATAACATATGTTTGAAGTGTGAAAGAGTTTGTTTGTATAATCACAGGCCTGAATTTCAAATTATTTGATATTCTGTAAAAGTAAAAGTCACATGATTTTAGACCAGAATTTTGCTTGAAATGTTTACTGGCTTTTACATCAAAAACATATTCAGCATCTATAAGGAATGCTATGATCTGATATAATGTTGACCTTAAGTTACTGATACACAACAAACAAAAATGTTATCTAAGTTTATATCGAATTTTTAAATTATTTGAAATTTTCAAATTATAGAAATGTAAATTGTTATTTAATGTATTAAATTTAAAAATATCACAGAATATCCATTAATTTTCGTATCAAAATAATTAACACATCCTTGAAAAACAGTTACAATCTGATATTATTCCAACCATACGATCTGATCAAAAATGATGATAATGATATGCTGAAGATATATGGAAAACATAACAAAAGTTCAATGGAATAACGCCTGCATTTCTTTTGAATTTAATGCTTTATTCTGAATCGAGTTTCTCTTTCAAAATAATTATTTCGCGCCTTAAGAAAAACAAAATCATTTCTAACCATGGAAATGTAAAAACAAAATAATATTCATTATGAAAAAAGCAAAAAAAATGTAACTTAAAAATAAATAGCACAGAAATGCACAATATGTATGATTGAATTTTATGCTTAAGTATCTAAAAGGAAAAAGTTTCCAAGACATTCGAAATTTATATTTTAGAAATGACTTCCGATTTTAAATTGAATTTCATGAAAAAATAATCGGCCCATCTAAAATAAGTACACTGAAATATTCGATCCGTAGGCACCGGGATTAAACGAAGTTAAGCATTAATTTAAAAACCCCGTTGCAAACTTCAGCAATTTCAGTTTGCTTATACAGAAACTTATTTTAATAATTAAACGTTATTTTGCAAATTTAAAAGCTTAAGCGTACGCTATCTAAAAAAGGGCTTTTTTTCCAACTTATACGTAAGTGTGCGACTTTTTTCCTTTTATAATTATTAACGAGTAAATCTTTAACATAGGTACTTAAGTTAGGGTACACTTAATTAAATATATATTTCTTATTTTCTGTCATTATCTTTTTTTAATCAGTGATACTAGTGCATCTTAATGATTCTAGGCTAATATTTTTTTCCCTTCAGCTTTCATAATAGATGGGATACGATGCAGCGCTATTACATTTTTTCCCTTTTTTTTTTTACTCACTAAGTTTGTCATTAATAAGGCGCAGTTTTAAAAACACGTATAATGCACTTAATGATTTTGTTTAAATAATTACGTTAATCAAAATATAATGCGAATAGTGAAAAGTTATCTATGTAGTGAACATAATTTAAGTTAAAATAATGATAAAATATTGCAGAAGAATCAGCTGATGAATATATATATATATATATATATATATATATATATATATATATATAGCAAAATTTAAATAAAGAAAAGAAGACTCAAGTTACATTTAATGGAAACTCTTAATCCTAAAAAGAATAAATGGATTATTGATCTCAGTTAAAAACTAAGGCTCTAAAAAAGGGTAGCAGCAAAAAATACATTTTAAATAAAGATATGCAATATTTATAAAAAAAATTATACTGACAAAAGATGAAAGATTTTAAAGGAGATTTGAATCGTATTCTGGAATACTGCAGTATGTGATAATGTTTTAGATTTGATTTATATGAAGATGAGCAATTTTAATAAAAAGTTTAACAAATTTTAAAGGAGATTCGAAATACATTCTAAAATACTACTGTATGTTTTAGATTTGCTTTATGTGAAATATGCAATATTTATAAAAAAATGTATTGACAACAGATTAAAAATTTTAAAGGAAATTCGAATGACATTGTAAAATACCGTTGCATGATGATGCTTTAGATTTGATTTTTGTGAAGATCTGCAATATTTTAAACTAGATTTTACTGAAAAAAGATTAAAAATTTTAAAGGAGATTCGAATCATATTTTGGAATACTGTAGTATGTGGTAATGTTTTAGATTTGATTTATGTGAAGATGAGCCATATTTATAAAAAGACTATACTGATAAAAGATGAACAAATACTAAAGGAGATACGAAACATCTTCTAAAATAATGTTTTAGATTTGATTTATGTGAAATATGCAATATGTATAAAAAGATTATACTGACAAAACATTTAAAAAAATTTAAAGAAGATTCGAAACATGTTTTAAAATACCATTGTATGTTTTAGATTTGATTTATGTGAAGATATGCGATATTTATAAAAAGATTATACTGACAAAAGATTAAAAATTTTAAAGGAGATTTGAATCGTATTCTGAAACACGTAGAATGATAATGTTTTAAATTTTATTTATGTATCTATATTCTAATTTTAAAATTTATTTCCAATGCATAGCAGGGATAAGGTGCTTACATAATGCATTTAATACAATCACAACGCACATGCGTATAAAAGCTATGGAAAGTAATTGTAGATATAAAGTATTTTTTAATATTTATTTTTTACATTTTAATCTAGAATATTTTTTTAAAATTAAAATAAGAGAAAAAGAACCTTAGTAAAGCTAAATTAGTATAAATGAAATGTTTACTTTTGAAATTTTAAAGTGTTATGAAAATAATTTTTGTGCAATAGTAGTAATCCGAAATTATCGAAGAAAACCATTAACATTCTCATTAATTTTTACCAGAAATCTATCTTGGAATTCGAAAAATTCCTCTTTAATGAGCATTTATTTCTCAAGTAATAACTATATCATAAATGTAGTAGTTTTAAGTTGAGATCTATCCTGTAGAGCGTTTTGAACAATTTTTGTAAAAGGAAAAGGGGAGGGGAAAGAAGTCGAATGCTAAAAAAGAAAGTTGTAAATAATTTATATAAATAATGGTGAGTAATTAAGCAATTTTTGAAGAATATCTTGGCAACACAATCATGAACAACTTATCCTAAGAGAAAATCCAGATATTTTCTACTTAATTCAGCATTTTCAAAAGATTTCCTACCCAGCGATTAATTCTTACTATTTTTGAATAGAACTATTTTCAATGTTGTGACATTTCTATAAGAACAAGCAAATATCTAAAATCAAATATAAAAAAGGAGATCACGTAAATTATGTCAAGTTTTAATGTTATTTTTAAATGTACTTAATTTTGCAGGTATTTTAAATTCCTTGGATTTAGTTAGTAGTGTGCACTATTTTTAACATGTATTTGGAGTCCAGCTCAAGAATATAAACATCTTTGATGCTAAAAAAATAGAAAGGTATATTTCATCGCATATCAAATACTTATTCATTGTGTCTATTAGATATAAATAAAAAAATTCTCCATTTAAAGTATTCTTTTTAAGATTTATTCAATAATTAAAATGCATTTATCGAAAATAAAGATGTTTAAATATTTTTTACGAATACTGTTTAATAAATAGATACTATATTTCATTAATTTAATAAATTCGGCTTTCAATTTGCATTTATTTACCAGAGAAGGAGCGTGATAAAGAATTTCTATAGTGTAGAATTCGAAAGTTAAGCTAGCATTGTCATCATAAAAATAATAAATTTCTATTGAATTATAAAAACACCCAAAATCATTATATTTATGATTTATATTTTATTATCAACAGTTATTGATAATAATGCATGAAGAAGTAGCTAAATTTAGCTTCTGAATCTTAAACAATTTCAGTTTTATGCACCTGAAGATATGTAAATTTATGTAATTGATTACATTATATATATATATATATATATATATATATATATATATATATATATATATATATATATATATATATATATATATATATATATATAAATGAAATCTTAAAACGTAAATTAAATCTTAATCGATTTCCTAATTTTTATGCTAAATTATCCCACATTAACTCGATTCTAAAATGTTCTCTTATTTCCTGATCCATTTTTATTTGATTATTTTTAACATATGCTTTAGAAGACTGACGACTATTCATTTACTCATGCTACGAACTAAGGGATAAAAACCCGTAATGCTTCTGAGATTCTTTTAAGGATACCTCAAATTCCCTTGCTTAAATCGACACGTAGCAAAGTAATCCCTATCAAAATCTCATAGTAAATGAGAGAAATGTCTGTCTCTTTTGCTCTTGTATTCTTGTGTCGCGATGTAGACTGATGCATCACTTATCGCTTTTCCTCCGTACAAATTATGACTCCCATGGTGAAATAAACAGAAGTTAAAATTCCAAAAGTTCCATGTTTTTGGCCACGCTCCGTTAAAATCACACACACACACACACACACACACACACACACACACACACACACACACACACACACACACACACACACACACACACACACACACACACACACAATGTATGAAAAATTTCATGGTTTGAAATCTAAAAAAATTGAATTTATCACCAAATTACCTACTTCTGACTCATTCGCTTCATCTGTGAAAAAGAGGAGAAAATGGATACTTAATATAATCATATAATTTAAGTAAAAGGAAAAATAAATAGAAATTGAACAATGATCCATGAAATAAAAATACAAGCACAACATTTACATAAAATAATAAACTTTTTTACAAAGTTTTAATTTTGTCTACCACTTTATATCCATCATTCACTAAAATATCACTTAACCCTTTGTAAAGAAGTCGTGGCGGGTGAATTTAACACCCGCTTTCATGAAGAATCAATTAGAGCTATCTGGGAACGGAAGCAACCATAAAACACGACTGCCAAAATTGGCTATTTATCTTAGCCATTGGCTCGTAAATATCGGCCATTAACATGTCAGGTGTTGAAGAGGCCGAGCAAGCGGAAGGCAGTAAATCGGAAGCCGAGATTTAATGCTGTCCTGCATAAAAGTAAATGTCATGGTTAGATCTGATCTGAATTTTAACCAACCTAGGAGTAAAAATAAACTCGCCCTACGAAAATTGATTTAGAAAATATGATGGTTAAATAAAAAGGTTTTCTTTGTTAATATTCAATTTTCTCGGACTATGAAAATTGATTTACAAAATATGCTGGTTAAATAAAAAATAAATTTCTTTATTAATATTCAGCAAGCGTCTACTGCTTACCGTTTCTGCAACAAAGATTTCTTGACAAAAAGTTGCATTTGCCATCAACTGATATTTTGATATTTAGCCTATAATATGACATTATTTTCTTGACAGACAGATGTATTGTATTGTGTGATTTTTGTGACTTTTCAAACTTTCCAACTTTTTATATCATATATTAAAGATGCTTATTCAAGAATTGCAATTGATGAGACTCTCGGGTTTAACAATGATGCAAATTGTCTCTAATTTTGAGAAAATTAAGTTCCACTCAAAACTAAGAATTTATATTTTTATAGAATAAAAAATAATGTAGATACTTTATTTTTTATTTATCTGAAATTTAATCTCTGTGACTGTCCAGATATTAATTTTGTATGACAATGTTTTACGAAAGAAACACTTCAAATACATTTTCTTTCCTTTATATATGAGGTTGCTCTATGAGTTATATTTCTTTACTATTTTGATTTAATAATTGAAAAAGTATTCTCCTTGTATTTTATACAATAAGAAACAGGCAATAACATACGAAAATTCCAAGTAGGCACTGGATATATTTCGTTAATTCTTTTTTTATAGGAACTGACTAATTAGTTAATTTGAAAACGGGAAAATACGAGAGTAATCCATTTTTTCTTTCATAAATAAAATAGCCGAGTTCTTGAATCAATACAAATTTACTAATCCATTTTTAATATCAAATGAGCACATGTATATTTTTTATTATCAGTTGATGTTGCTTAGAATGTCAGTAAATGTTGCTCTTGTCCCAGACGTAAGTGAAGAGTCATGGCTATTCAACATAGGGTCAACTTATCATAAATAAATTTAATAATTGTTCCAGATTTTATTGTTAAGTTCTGAGTGTAAGTAGCCTTTGAAGCATTCAATAAATACAAATTGTGTTAAATCAAATTTTTTAATATTTAAAATCGGATTAAAATAACGCGGTGCAGTATATTTGATTTTTTTATTCCACGTGCCTCATTTAATCCCTCATCCTGGAGTGTTCATCTTTAAGATAACTCAGTAAGATTTCCATAATCAAAATAAAGCAGATATTTTTTGGTTATTTCAAAACGAATTAAAGAAAATTAAAAACTTTTTAAACGCAAGATAAATCATGGATGCTTTTCTCGTACTTCTACTTAATAATTTCGATAAAACAATGTTATTCTTAAAAGGACATTTTAACTCCATATAAAGCTTGTTTTAACTCTATATAGACATCAGATTAATCTCTATCATTGTGTCGGCCCCACAAAAAGAAAGGCCCAGAAAAATTACGTGCGAAATGCACTGAGATGCTACTTTGTTCGGCTGCGGATACGAACCGATTCGTGCCATAATCCCATCAGGGGTGCGGAAACGGTGTTTCTAGGGTGGGGAATCGTCCATCAACCCCCTCTTCCTCCCTGAGGGGGGCGCGCTGATTCATGTCGGAAGTGTGGACAAATATCTTTTTGACACGGTCACAGTTAGTGACACGTTTCTCAGAGAAGAGAATCCATGGCTAACTATTAATGCATGAGGTTAATTCATTTAATACATGTAAATATATTTTCGCCTTAATAATTGGTTTTCCAAAGGTTCGCCATAAATTGAGTTGGACATTAATGGCTTCTTAAGTGGAAAGGAAAGTTATAAATCTCATAAATGTAGGGACTCGCCCATTATTAGAATTGGTGATTTTTAAGGCACCATGAAGGAAATGCGTTAAGGAGATAAAATATATTTTATGTTTTAAAAGTTTCTTAAGATAGTTTTACTTAATCTTCTTTAGTTTCTGTTCTCTTTTCCTGTAAAAAAAATTACGAATTTTTATTAATCAGATATCAAACTATTAAAAATAAAAATGTATGATGTAAAGGTCTTTAAAATTATTGAACTATATAAAAAAGTTGAAAGGAATCGGAACATCTAATATAAAACAACTAAACAGGATAATATCTATACTTTTTGTATTTTTCCCTAACTCATAAATCTTACATAATTTTTTTTTAATTCAATATGCAATACTCTTGACTATCAATTCAGCATCTAAAATAATGAAAAGCTTTCTAAAATATGTTTAAAATATCTGTTAAAATGTATTAAAATTAGGGAAAAATTGTACGATGGTAAAAAAACTATACATTTATACTTATTAAAAAGCTGTTTTTATTAAATATTTTAAAATGGTGCAAAAATTGCCTTTTCACAATAATATGCTTTGAAATCATCCAGGAAAAACACTGAAATTTTGATTAACTTTTATTTATAATTCTAATTAAAACATTAAAAAAAAGCCTTCCTTAGCTGGAGTCTTTACCTAAGAAGCAACTGTTGCCAAATTTGGTAGCTTTAAGTCAGAGTAGGCTTAGGCTTATAGAAGTTTTGAATGAGTTTTATATCATTTACTTCGCATACTTCAATTTAAAAACAGCATCCAACCGTTTAATATATGGCTATATTAAGCCATTTAGGGACTATTAGATAATGAAATCTATGAGTCCATTATCTATTAGAACATTTTCAAAATGAAAAAAAAAATTTTTTATTGATTTTAATTTAATCTCAACCTAATTGAAGATCACTTTCTAAGAATCAAATGGAATGTAAAATTAAAAAAAAAAATAGTAAAGAGAGAAATTGATAAAACTTTTCATAACTCCATCTAGACAATATATGATACAAGAATCTGATATATATATTTTAAAATTTTAGGCACGATTCAGCTTTAGAATTATAAAATAAAACTTACAAATGGTAATTTTTTTAGGAATATTTCTAGAATAATGTTCCAAAATCAGTGTTTTAAAAAAATATGCTTCATTTTAAATAGTTTGAATAAATTCAACTTCAGCGTCTTTATAATTAAATGAAAGCATAAATTTGATACTTTTACTACTTTTTTACTTTTAAAACATTGCAAAAAAAAATCGAAGGCCTTGAGCTTCTTAAAATTGTATAACCACTGAGAAATTGACTTTTTTCCTGTTTAATAATCAGACCATGTGAAAATATTATTATATTAGAAGAATGGTGGCAGTTCTTTTACTTAGAATTGAGATTTTGTGTAGGACTGTCAGCACCATTCAAAATTCCGTTACACAGGCTTGGTGTATATTAAATCTATTGCTGTTAAATTTACTGCCACTGGTTTGATGCAGAAATTTGGGGATGAAAATACTGATTCAAATGATATTCCTGTGATTAGTTTGAAACGATGAGATTCGTTTAAAAAACAATCATAGTCTGTTCTGAAATTGGGGTGCTAATATAATTTATTCATTAATATTAATTGAAATAGAAACGTTGAGACCTCAGGATTAATTTACACATCAAGAAGAAATAAATGATCACAAGAGAATTTAAATAAAAAGTCTTAGTCAATATTCAGTGATATGATAAATAAGACCAGAATATGATTATTATATATATATATATATTTAATTTTAAATAATAATATTGCTTTATATGTTCTATTCTAAAACATTTCTTAGCGCAGTATGGCCAAGCACGGATCTTGCGCCAATATAACATAACAAACTAAACCATCTAAGACGTTTCTTTTTAAAATTTGCAGTAACTTTATAATCTAAATATTTAATTATCAAAAGCAAATTCTTTTTTTTTTAATGAACGTAAATTTTGCTGCGGAATTTGCAAATTATTCATCTCGGAATAAGATTTTCTAAAGAAAAGGATTTGAACAATTTCGATTCTGTACTATTCCATTAATCAGTGCGATGATAAATGGAATCAATTTAGATGATGATACAGTCACAGTTTATTTGTAACTGCAAAAGCCCCTTTCAGGTGCCAATATTATTCTTTCAACAATATGCAATTTAGAATCAAAATTTGAATCTGAGTCTTTATTAACTCCGATTTAACTTCCTTAATTGTGCAGATAAAGCATCTGATAATTGTTTCAATTGTGTACGGATGTCTCAACACTAGGTTTACAGACTTCTAAGAGAACTAGGGGCTTAGAATTATATAGCAATACTGAGCTGGAAGTGCTTGCCAGAGACGGTAAATGGTGTAACACGTTCGCGTGAATTTCAAGCATTCTTTCAGAGACATTTCCTTTCAGCACTCCTTCACAATATTTAAATATCACAGCCGTCCATTTTGACCAGAGCGTAATCATAACCAGTGCAGTAACAATGACGTCACAGTTAATGTCAGCAGAAGAAATTTAGATCCAAAATGCATAATTCATGTCAACGGTATAAATGATACCTTCAAAGTTGACTCAAAAATGCCCAATACATATATACTACAAAAATGCCCAATATTATTTAATCTTATTCTCCAATATTAGGAGAATAAGAAAAACCCTACACGGAATCAGTAAGAAGAAGAATACAGTTAAGCTTACTCTGAATATAATTTTTATCAACCAATAAAGAAAGAGAATGAATAAGTGAATATCAAATTATATTTTTTAATTAGAAATGATAAGATTTTAATGGCATCATCGATATAATTATCGACTGAGCATTGGGAACAATGAAACGTTTTCTATGCCTAACTAAGCATTTTGGACCTAAATTTTGGCTCGGTTGGCATCATTAATTATGATGCCATTATGTTATTATTGGACCATTAGATCTTTCTATAAAATGCTGAAATAAAGATTCTATGTAAGAATCCTTGAGAATCCAACTCAAGTTTAGCGACATCTACAGTATCTGGAAAGCATTCCCGATCTTATATTACAATGTGATTCAGTATCTTCCTACCTCTGAAAGAAGTTTGTGACACTGGCACTTTAACACTGTGTATAAATGGTTATGTATTAACTTTTCACGAGAAATGCTACATCAAAAATATAGATTAATAAAATGACTCAGCTAAGACCGTATATCAGGACTCGGAAGATAAAGCATGTAACATCTTAAAAGATGCACATCAGAAAACGATGTACAACTTCATTTATCAATAACGGAATAAGCCAATATTTTTATTTAGCTCATTAAAATAAATTTTCTGGTTCTAGATTAAATGCTTAAATCCTTTTTCTGAACTTATTCGTCAAAATAAATATGTATCAAACAAATTAAATCGCATAAAATGTAGATAAATTCTTCGAAAAAACTCTATGAAAAAGAAATTTTACAGCCACTCATCTGATATCTATAAAATGCCTTTTTTTTTACTTACATAAGTTAGCAAGAAATTATTTTCTAAAAAGTCTTCCCCAAAAAGTTGGAACTTGCAGTTCTTGTAAAATGAGGAAAATTATTTCAACTAAGTTCTCAAGAGAATGGAAGGAAAATAATGCAAATATGTCCAGAACTTTGAATACTAGAAAGATATATATATATATTGTTACGAAACACTGATTAATAATATAAAATTTTTAAGTAAGAATATTTTTTTTCAGTAAAACCCTGGGACACATTTGTCTCAAGAGTGATTATTGAAGAATATCTTTGGGAATCAGCAGATCCCAGTCGGATTCAAAAGGAACGATGTGATATTTATATATAAAAAGAATCGACTAAATACTCCTTACGATTTTTCCTCTAAAATGCATTTATCTGGAAACTAATCTGACAATTGTTAAAAGTAAGCCCCTTTTAGAAATGAGCTTAAAGATGATTTATTTTCAATTCGATTATTTTCTAGGAACAAGGAAAAATTCTTCATAGAAACATATTTCCGTTTGTTTAAAAAGATTTGAAAATTATTGGTTTTATTCTTTATTTCTTAGAAAAAATAATCATATTATTGGATGCGAAAAGGAATTCACATCAACAATGTGCATGTAAAAAGTTTAATTGGAATATTGTTTGATATTAGCAATCATTCTGTTAGTTTTCTTAATTGAAAAATGAAGCAAAAATGTGTTTTCTCTTAATATTAAATTTAAACAAATTTTGAACCCTGAATCATCAGAATGAACAGAAAATTATTTATTTTGCTTGTTGTGATTTTCGAAGAAGAATTATTTAATATCGTTAGATAAATTATATTTTAAACTTGTTCGCTTATTTTAATGTAAATAGTAAAAAGAATTGTACTTATGATATTATATATTATAGAAAAAAATCCTTTGTATTGCAAAAAACTGTGACATTTTCCTGAAAATTGCAAAAATAAATGGTTATTTTTCGTTTTTTTTTTCTATTCTAAAGCATTCAATTCAAATATTTTAAATCTAAATTTCCATTTCTAGAACTCATGTATTATTATCACATAAAGTTCTCATGTTGTTTGTTATATATCAAGATTGATTTTATTTAAAAATATAATATATTCTATGTAAATGAGGAAAGAAAAATTGTACTGTGAATGAAAAAGATCCTCTTAAAACAGGATTTTCTGAACTCAGCAATACGCTTCAAATAACTTAGGAACTTTAATAAATTTCAATTATCATTTATTGTATAAATTAATCAACTGAAAATTACATCAAATGAGATATTCTAAATGAAGTAATGCAACATACATATACCAAAATATTACATTGTGAGGTTCTGCATTTCTTGTTTGCGGATAAATGGAAAAATAATAATAATCTTTTCCATTTTATAGTAACGCAAAATATAATATTTTATTTAAATTCAAATTTTTAGAAAAGCAGGTACATTTAATTCATTTTTGAGATGCTTTATTATCATAACCCTATTTATCTTAATCTTATTTATCTTACCCTTTATTTCCCCAGAATATATTTTAACACCTGTTCCCAAATACTCTAGTTTTTTTTTTAATTTCAATACAATTATTGAATGGATTTTTCATGGATTGTAATATTATACCAATTTAATTTATAATTATTCTATCTCTGGTTTTGCCAGAAAAATTCGAAAACAAAAAAAATTAAAAACTAAAAACAGAAATGGTTGAAATTTATGAAACACGAGATGGAAATATATAAGATATAGAAACTTATTTTCGGCTAATAGATCAACTTAGTAGTAGAAACAGAGCTCCCATTTCAAGTAGAGCGTTCAGTCTTTAATTAAATTAATTTATCTCACTTTTATGTTGCTTGAAAAAATTTGCTCAGCGATGGGATCTGGTATTATAACTTTTGTTTATCAATTATAATTACCAGTTCTCATTAATTACGAAAACAAATTTTGATTTAGTCAAGCTAGTGTTCTTTAAATTTGTCACATTTAATTAATCATTGTCGACTCCGCTATATGAACGAGTAATGGTAATTTATTCTAGTATTTTCAATATAATCAATATAATCGATTAAAATGCACATAGTTGTTGAAAATTCAGCCATGGATGATAAGAAATGCCATTTTCTCCACTTTCATAGTCTCTATTTCTTACTTAAAGTGTCAAATTGATCATCTTCAGATTTCTCTTTCAGCATCAATTTTTTTTCTTCAAGTCAGTTTTCTTGACAGCAATTATCAAATTGATAAAAGAATCATTATTAATAACCAATTTTCATCAAATCATTGGAAATATACTGCTATAACACATAAAAGTATTATGTATTAATTTAAAATACTAAATCAGTGTTAATTTAGCATAAAATATTATTGATATGATCGCCTTTTTTCTAGACATTAAAACACTTCCTATCACATAACCTAATTATCTAAAATGCATGAAAACTAATTGTTTTGCATTAAAAAATTTCTAGTGGCCCCATGATGAAAAATGTCAGATGTAAATGAGAACCTTATCTTGTTTCTTAGGGAAAATAAAAAAAAGTAAATATCTGATTTGTTATCGTTGTATTTTACAAATTCGAAAAATGTTTAACTTAGCAACAGATCTTGCAGATAACTGATGCAAAGAATGAATGTTAACACTCAGAACAGTTTTGGTTTCACCATTTTGAATACGGTTGTAACTAAAATAAACAAATGTCAGATAATTTTTATGAGAAAAGAGTGGTAAAATATTTTTCCTGCCTCAAAGAAAGCATATGTTTCAGAGCTAGCTTAAGTGCGTATTGTAATCAGGATTTCCAATTACCTTCATTGATCCTGATAAAACTAAAGTTTCTGGGATAGGTTACAAACTTCACAAATGTAACAGTTATAATTCTTAATACGCAATATCTACTAATTATTTAGCGAACAGACGAATTCTAAAAGAATCTTTAATTAGGGACAGATTGAACTAATTGGCAAACATTATTGGCATTGAGATTAAAATAAATTCATTTTTTTGAAGTTTTTAATGTACCACTAAAATAGAAAAATGTTAATATGAACTAAATTTAATATCAAATCCATTTAAAAAAACCAATTTGGGCTTTCATCAAATAATACATAACGTAGTATATTATAATATGTAACAGATAATCGGCATTATAAAACATTTTCTTAGGCAAAATATGTATAAATATAACAGTTCAGAATAATGAATACGCTTTCAAACTGCAAATAGTTAATGGGCGTACTTTACAGGCTAGCTGTCTTTTAACTGTACTGATCTCTTTAATTATGTTAATGAGAAAGATAACGCGTACAAATGTAATTAAGAGCCCTAAATATAATTGTGTATTTGAAAAATCTAATTGTTGAAACGTTTATTAAAAGCAAAGCATTCTTTAGACGGTGAGCTTGTATTGTTTTTCGATTCTCTTTCGATGGGCAGCCGATGGAAAAAAAAAAAGAGTGCTTTTTCTTCTCCAGGAATGGCATCGTTGATTGTAGCCGCAGGCTGTTCCTCTTAACAAGACACGTGATCTCATTTAGCCTTTCTAATGATGCCGTTCGGGTGTCGGTAATATACTTTGAGAGGAGGCTTTTGTTTGAAACTTATACTTTAACTGGTGGCGAATGGACACGTCACGTTCTGTGATTTCATGAAGCTGATGACACGGCAGGCGCGGCGCTCTTTCGAATTGTATGAGACTTATTGAATAGATTTCTTTCGCGAATTATTTGAGGGAAAGGCTGGGTTAAAAGATATAAAAATTATAAGTAATCATATTTATACTTTATTTCATTTTGAAATACAAAAAAAAAAAAAAAATGGCTTTCATTTTTTTTCCTCAGTACTTCTGTGATTTCAAAGATATTTTCATGAATGATATTGGTAAAAATATACTCGCTAATACTCGCTCAGTTGTAACTAAAATTTCCATCTCCGTTTTATTAATTGAAATGCTGAACAAGAACGAAGAACTTCTACATGTTGAACAAAAATGTGGTATACTTTCAATATAATTTTTTCCTTTCAAGAATAGAATCAATTTATGTGATGCTATAATCACAGGAAGAATAACGTTTAAGTACATGTTTTCATCCACTTTTCCGTAGTATCTTGTTGTTTCTTTTACAAATTTTTTCCATCTTGCTTAGGAGAAAATTAACTGAGGAATCTCAATCAAGCCACCCAGATATGTTTACAGTAGTTTATTTTCTATAAACAAAAACTATTGAAATAGTTACGAATCAAATGGCTCAATGAATACAAATAAAATGTAGTAAATCAATACAAAAGTAACTTCAATAAATCAGCGCAAATCAATAGAAATCAATTAGAAATTAAATACGGGAAAGTATCTAATCTACCAAACGTCGCATAAAGTTACTGCATCATCATTCCCATTATGGACTTAAAAGAAACAATCGAGTATATATGTATATTTAAGAAAACGGAGTAAATTTTTTGGATTCCTGCATCTCAAGTTAAATAGACCCAGAATACGGTATAAAGTTAAAAAAAATTTTTAAAAGCTCACACACACATTTTTTAAAAATCTAAACTCGTTGTATTTGAGTTATCATGTTCGAATATAAATAACAGGTAAACTTCTCATTCGCGGATTTCGCCGAAATTCGATATAGATTTCTAATTCAGATGCAAAGACCACATACTGAATTTTATTTCTGTAGATTATTTAATTTTTGAGTTATCTTATTTAAAACTAGCCGCCTTTGGTGACAAGCCGGTTCGCCAATCTTAATGCCTCTTTAAAATTTTCAATTAAATATTTTATATAACTTGTCTTTTAATAGCTTCTTCATCAAAATATTTTTTGCTTGAAATTTTGATAATCATATAATTCTCTCATATTATTATAAAGGTCTTAAGCCATAATGTACTATGTATCTCTCTCATTTTCTGTCAGTTCTTATAAAATTTCAACTTTAAATTTAAGTGGAAATGAATAAACTGCAATTAATATGAAAGTAATTTTAAAAACGTATTTCTTGTACTGTCGAATTTTTTAATATGAAAAAGAAACAAAATCGCATTTGCTTCTTTTAGGTTAACAATACATCCTCTTTGTAGGTTTCTACATGCAAATTTACTGGGAAAAATAGAATCCTAATTCTCGTACAGTATAGTTTTAATTAAAATTATTACATCACTTTACTTTCTCGTATACGTAGTATACAGAAAGTATAGTAATCGTCAAAAACTTCGCACTCGTGATTTTGACTAATCTCCACGTTTCAAACCACCCTGAGTTCGAAAAACACATTTCTGGAAAATGTCCTTCCATCTCTTTGTCTGTGACAAAGATAACTCAAAACCACTTTGTTCTAGACGATGAATTTGATATACGGTCTTTATAACGTAGATTTCTATCAAATTTAGAGCAAAATCCCCTCAAAGGAAATCTGTCCGTTCGGCTGTTCGAATATAAGTTAACACGATAATTACCAAACAAAGAGAACTAAATAGATAAAATTCGATATACACTTTAATATATATAGTCTAGACACCTTAAAAATTTTTAGCCAAATACAACAAGTGATTGACCGTCTGTCGGTCTGTACTTTCAGAAACATGTGAACGCGATAATTGAGAAACGTCAAGGCTTAAATATATCAAATTTGCTATGTGATTTCATGATTTCAAGTGAAACTTTGTGCCAAATTTTTGTTTCCACTGGCTGAGAAAAATGTGTCTAAAACATAAATTCGATTTTCGAACATTATTAATCGCATACCAATAATTAATCGCCAAATAACTCACCGCCAAATAATTCCCGCCAAAGATTAATATTTCATAACTATTGTGCGTTAGTAAAATGCAAGGCATTTTCTGGGCTAACACCTTTATTAAAGAGTTCGCGAGAAAGTTTTGGGGAGACTACGCTGGCTAGTTTTTATAAAGCAATGGAATCGAAATTGTGAGCTGCAACTTCAACTCTCCCTTCTTATATTTCTCATCGATAGTAAACCTAAGTCGCCACTGTCCGTAATGACATATATCTCTAAGAAATAAGAGCTACTGAAATAAATTAAAACTTCCACGCAAAGTAAAAAAAAAAAAAAAAAAAAAAAAAAAAAAAAAAAAAAAAACCTGAAAAAATATTACCAAAATCATAAAATCAGTAAAATGAATATCATTTCAGTGATACTCAGTTCTTTCAGTTCAGAAAATTCGATTTCATCAGTAAATACAAATTCAATGAACGTTCCAAGCATGGTAATCCAAGGGAGGGAAATCCATGTCACCCGATACCCTTTTGCTCATGCTGGTGTGAGGAGAGTGTTTGTTCACGGATCTAATGACCCTTTAATCTCTGATGTCAATCCCTCTCATCCTTTCCTGCGGTGGGTGGACGAGTACACACTTCTCGCGGAGGGTTGCTTCAACAGGCTTGTCAACATCACTGCGATACCATCAAGGGAAGCAATGTTTGCCGATCGGTTGGAAACGGGTGTGAGAGTTGGATTGGATATCGTGATTGATACATAAGTTGTTCCAAAGCAACTCGATAAAGCTAGTCAATGAAGATGATATTTCCTTCAAGTGATGCATTGCCTAGTAGTTAAACTGTGGTTACTTATTCTATTTTAACTCATTAGCTAATGGCTGACCCGATGGCGAGGTAATTCAGTAAAGTCAGATGTAAATTTTGAAAATCTATGATTGATGCAGTTTATGGATCATGTTGACTAAGAAAATCGCACAACGCAAATAAAACTTGTATATAAACGCCAAATAGAAAACGATATCTTGCCACGACTGGAAATGATAAAAGCCTTTGATTTTTTTCTGGTAAATTAACATCAATAAGGTATAAATAAATAGATATTATAGAAAGAAAAATGACGGAGGAGTCCGAATAATTTGACTGGGGAGACCGAAGAAAAATGACGATGCTAACAATTGTCTATTTTTAATAAATTAAATTTTTATGATAAATAGTTTTTCTTCATATTTTATTAAAATTTTCCTTTTCTTGCATTGAATAAACTTTTATTTTGATATAATTAATATTTTTTGGAATTTTAAAGAGATAATACAAAAATATAATCTCGTCTCAATGATAGGACAAGATGACAACCCTGATAAAAGCTGAATATATTTTTATGCATTTACAATATAAGATAATACACTATTTATTAAACATTCCTATTTCGGGAAAAATTTACAGTGAAAGGATTATTATGTGCAAGACTCTAATTCACACATAATAATAAATTAATATAATTCAAAATAGGCATATTTTTATTATCAAAAATAGAATCTAAATTTTTCCTCCTAAGCTTGAGTACCCTCTGTGCTTCTACGTGTAGTTTGAAATATCTATCCTAGTTTCCTGATTCAGAGTCAAAAATAGATCTCACAGTAAGTAGGAATTGCATTCCACTTTATTAGGAAGTTTCAGCTCATGCAGTGAATGCCATGAAACAAATTTTAGTTTTTTAGTAACAGTTCCTTTTTTGTATCCCTATCCTCTTGATTTTATTACTGTAACTGTTCTTGTTGTACCTTATGTATTTTCCTTGGAACGTGCATCTCTTCCAAAGGCGATAATAGTCAAAATATTATTTTTAGGTTTGGGGGATTTACAGTATGGTTGATAGAATTTATGGATCATATTGACCAAAGAAATTGCACAAAATAATAATTGTATATAAATATCAAATAGAAAACGATATCTTCAAATCGACTAGAAATGTTGAACAGGTTTTGATTTTTTTAATAAGATGAGCAAAAATAAGATAGAAATAAATAGAAATTATAGAAAGTGCATTATCTAAAGTAGTCATGTATAACAAATAAATAAATAAATAAATTTATTCGCTGTTGGTCAACGACATCTTACGTGCATGCATTGATAATTACAATATGCTAATCAAAATGCACGATCATCATCTAATAAACAGAAAAATGAAGGTCGCAGTTCCACTGCGCGAAGTTCAGTGTCTGCTTAACTTAATGAACTACCATTATCTGCTAGGCTTCAAAGTTTGAGTTGTATGAATACAAACGTTTTTCTTTATCGTATCCCGCTCGTCAGCATGATTCGATCTCCCCTATATCTAGTTTTCTTGTAAGTTTATAAAAAGAAATCAAATGATACTTAGCTGGAAGTATCATTTAATTTAAACTTACTTTTCAACTATAAATCTTAATTTTTGACACATGATATCCGTTTTATGGGTATTCGAGAAGTATCTTCTTTTAAAATTCCTCCTCAGTAATGCTTTCAAACAAAAAATCACATAGCAGCTCGGACCTCAGTTGATGTTATTAACTTGGTACTTCTTAGTTCGTATATACTTTATATTAATAAAAAAATAATAAAATATCAGCCTTAGAATTAATTAAACACCAGATATAAATTATTATCTACTTAGACAAAAATATACAATCATTTCTTTCTAATCCCGTCATATACAGTTTTTAATGAAAATCAGATTCATCGTGCAATCAGAAATGGAACTACTTTCTCTTCATACGTACATTTCATTTTCATATCATGAATTAGAATTTTCTGGCTATAATGCCCCCAGGAAAACATTTTTTTATCGATATTTCGTTATATCTATACAGATAATGTGACGGCAATTTAATATTAATGATTTCGAATTCCAAAAATCTTTGAAAAGGGATAAAAAAATGAAAGAAGGTGTGTGAGATGCAATCGATACTAACTGGAGATATGAGATTCAAAAAAACTAAAAGATTAAATATTCATCAAATTTTACACTAAGAATTAAAATGACTTATAATCATTTAAATGCATTTACAAAAATATAAATAGACTGAAAAGTCTTTTCGTTCAAAAAATATGAAAATTTAGTGCTAAATTTTTAGTGGGATGGTAAAAAACTACTATATTCAAAAATATGAATTTTGGCTCTAGCATTTGCATTTATTTCATGTTACCAGCTAATTCATGATTGTATTATTTATGATGTGATTAATCATAAGATTTTTTTCTCTATGACACATCATCAAGAGATAAATTTCAGCTTGTAAAATTTTAAAACTTCAAGTTAGGAAATTTTTCAAAATGAGATAACGGACGGTATTTTTTTTTCTTCTGATAACTATGAAATATGGTATATTTACTAAAGGATCGGATATATTATTATAAATATCCAACTGTGAAGAGAAATTGAGAATATATTAACCCTAGTACTCAATTTTATAAGCATTATTCAGAATTTAGATACTATATATTTAGTCGCATAACGGAAATTTGGCCACTTTATTTCTTCTTAAGAGAAGATTGGAAAGAGCTAATTTCTTATATATCATCTGGATTTTACGTAAAACAACCCCTCTAATCAAATAATTTATTGAAATTCAGACGAGAAAACCAATGTCGTAGAAATTATTTAAGAATTAAACACATTAATGAACTGATTTACTGTAAATTCAAATTCTTTTTTTCTACCTTTTACTTTCAATATTTAATGAATAATAATTAAACGGTAGTTGTGATTCCAGTTTGTTTTACTCATCCTACTTAATCAGGAGATTTGAAGAGAAGCGTGATCGCGTTAGTTGCTCACACAGACCATGAAATATCTATAACAGGAAAGATTATAACTTAATTCCGATATGTAGGAATATATTTTTGCTACAGAGATATTTATGGAAACTATGCACCAAGCAAATTGTTGAAAAATTTCATATCAATCTATTGGTTTTTGAATAAAGCTAATTAAGGGTAGGACCCATAAGTTTCTCTTCTCCGATTTTTGCTTGCCGCCTTTTTTCCCTACATCGTATTGGGTAAGTTGGATCGGGTGTTACTTATTCCTCAGGCATGCCATACTATAAATTATAACGCCACTGGAATATCCGCATAGTTCAGAACACTTTATTTGGAATATGATTTTCTAGAGAATGGGAAAGCTGTCATATGAAAAACTAAGCTAAATACATTAAATTGTAAAATATTTTTTAATGCATGTTTGTTTATAAGCTAAGAAGTTTCAAAATTTTGATTGATTCAAATTTACTAAAAATTTCAACTATAGAAAATTCAGCTCTACAGTCCCGCTACATGAATAAATTAATTAAATTTTAGTTAATTTAAAATTTAACCGGATTAAAGGTTTGCAGTGCTTTGACGCATTATTTAAGCAATCACGGTAGGCCTCCAATTTCCTTTTATAGGTCCCGAACAAAATCTCTAAATTCGATTCCAAGCACGTGTTGCGTCTGCCTCATCACCCCCCAAAAATATGCTTAAACAACTTCATCCTTACTCCATTTACCGATCACTCCTTATAACGGCGTTACCGTTGTTGTAAAGCCAATGGTGCAGTCATGTGCGGCCACGTGCTATCCAAAGCTCGAATAATCCTCTCTGAGCAGTGGTTGATTTTTCAGAAATCCTCCCCTCCTGTCCCACTATATGAGTATACTTCCCAGCGGAAGTCCCCCTCCTTGTGCTGCCCCTCTCGAATGATATTAAAATGATTCTGTTGCACAAAAGCCGGCTATTCTTTGCCACCCCTCTTCTTTGGGGTTGCCTGAGGGGGGAGTTGGAACCTTTTTTTTTGGGTTTCAAAGGGGTGGGATTGAATATTAAGTGTGCAGGTGTTATGTTACTGGTTGTTAATATCAATGAAAAATTCAAGTGTACTTGTGAGTGAAAATGTTCTTCAAATATTTATTTTCTTTTTGCGTCATTGAAGGTGAACAAAGGAGTGGAAACTGGATATTCATTCGATTAAATTCAATGGGTGAAGTAAATTATCGATGGAGGAAGTATACAAAGGGTGACTGCGTGTGTGATGTTGAGTTTGTATATTCATATATATATATGAAATTGATAGGTTGTAATATACTTGATTTAGTATTTTATCTCGAATAAAAATTCATTATAGCGTTATTTCATATCGTTGCCTTTCAAAGAAAAACTGCTTACATTTGTAGTTTCCTTTTTAGAGATCTGAGAGCCAAATTAAATAATGAATTAATAGTAATTATTAAATGAATTGAAAAAAGAGCTTTACAGAATGTTTAATTTTTAAACTTGAGATATATAGTATTTTTCAGCAGGTGTATCAGCTTATGAGCTCATACTGTAAAAGCTTCCAATAATAAAAATTAATATTTAATGCTAAAAATGCTTCAAACAGTTGCTTTATAGTTTAATTTGCACATAATTAAAAATACATTTTTTTGGTAAAATATAAATGTTATGAATGAAATAAAACAATGCAGCTTTATTAGTAACGAATTAGAAACCACTGTACAAAATTGTAAAGAAAAAAAATGATAGACTTTGTATAAGTGAAAGAAATAGAAAAGGATCGATCGTCCCTCATTCGATTAACAATAAAAATGAATATAATTCTGAAAATGGAATTTTCGAGTATGAATTTAAACCTTATGTACAGGATTTCAAAACTTTTACTACTGAAATAATACATTCAATACAGAAATTTAAATACAATCGAAACGAGCATATCTATACAGAAAAGTAATAAATTCCTATATAACACAAGTAAAGAATAGAAACACTAGAAGGCAAGCAAATTCTTCCTACAATAAAATATTTTATCAATGCTATAATATAATTTCGATACCATTTTTTACTGTTTTTCAGTCCACAATAAAATTTCTGGAACAAATAACATAAACTAATTATCTAATCCTGATATATTTTATTTTCTTAAATTCTATAATATATTTATTATCTAATAAATATTAAATTTTCGTGACTGAAAAATTTAGTTTAAAAAACGAAAGTTATTAAATCAGACTTTTCTAATTGTCGAATTTAAACAAATGGTGTTTCTTTCCTATAAATAGATTATAATTCAAAGTTAATGATTAAATACAGCGATTTATTTTTAACTTTTTGTTTTCTTTCATCAAAATTGGAAATATTCACCTTCGTATTTCTTTAGTATAAATATGGATTCTAGTAATTTAAAGACACTTTCAAATATATAGTAATTAATATTTTTTATTTCAATATTAACACGTACCTCACTTTATTTCACATTCGTTGAAGATGAAAAACTTATTACAGTCATAAACAAAACACAAAATCTGTGATCAATGAAGGCTGTGAAGACTGTATGATTTCAGAACCTCGTAACTACTTGAAAAAAAATCTCTTTTGATGCTTTTAAATTTCATTTCGGATGTTTTGACGCTAAAACAAATTTATTCCTCTCTCACTGTACCTCCAAAACTTGTTTCCTTCTAGAAAATTCTATTTTGTGCATCCGTTGAACCAATAAAAGAATCACCCGGTGTCCCCGATTCACAGGAAATGTGACTTCATTTCATTTCCTCTCGAAGAATTCTTCATTTTCCTAAATAATTTATTTCGTCAGGGGCTCTGTGCATTGCGCGTGCATTAAGCACAAACACAAGATGGACAGACACATTCGACAAATATTCTCTCTCTGTACCTGTGAGCTAGCTTTTCCTTTCTCTCTCTCTCTTTCTCTCATTTTTTTTATTTATTTAAAAAAAATCGCTACGTGAAAAGGCAGAGGCGTAAAATTGAATTAGCAGCAGAAATATCTCGACGGATTGGTCTAACTCAATTTAGGGCCGTCTGTTCATTTGTAATCAAGAAAATAAAGGATTTAGCTGTCCTTTAATTGAATTGCAGGAAAGAAACGCACTGGATAATATGAAAAGATGTTTTATGGAGAAATGTCCTCGTCGTAAAAGGGGAAAAGGAAGAGGAGAGGACTAATGCGAGTGTGATTCTGAAAGATGTAATTTTCGCTACTTAAAAACCCATTAAAAACAAGATAACACTAATAACTAGAAGAACTAAATGTAGTACTTTATAATGAAGAGAATGCTGGAATAAGTGCTTAAGTTGGATTCTGAAAATAACTTTCAACAAAAGTATGTATTCAATTACATTCGGTAGTTTTTGATTATTAGTTCAATTAATGCTTTAAGCGGTAATTAGTGACTGAGAAGTGGTATGAAGAGATTCTCATTCAATTATGAACTAAGAAATAAGAAAATTTCAGTTATTTTGTAACTTAAAATCCTCTTTAATGATAAAAGCAACTGAATTAGTACATTTACTTCTAGATTACCATGAATGACATCTAATTTGAAATCTAATTATCAAATTAGCGATGAGATTCAAAGCAATGGTCGGTTGGTGATAAAGTATCGGTTTTTCAAACCTGACGATCATGAATTTGAGACCCTACTCAAAGGATGAGTAAATTAAGTAATTTTAGAATTTAATACTCACTTTAAAGATAGTACATTTACATTTCTAGAAAATCTTGAATGACAAAAAATTTGAAATTTAATTATCAGATTACATTTTAGGCTCAGGACGACATTCTATCGAATTATCGGCTTCAAACTCTAACACAGGACTTCGAATTTCATCAGAATATTAAATTAAATTGTTTTTGAATTTAACACTTTCTTTAATGATAAAATCAACTTAATGATAGTACATTTACATTTCAAGATTACCTTGAAGGACAATAAATTTGAAATTTAATTACCAGATTACCTTTGAGACTCGGGACCACATTGATCTAATGGTGAACTATCAGCTTCAAACTCTTACACAGGCCTTCGAATTTCAAAAGATTAAATTAAATTATTTTTGAACTTAACACTTTTTAATTGATAAATCAACTGAATTAATGTATTTATATTGCAAATTATATGAATTATAACTAATTTGGATTCTAATTATCGACTGGCCGCTGAAGTTTAAAAATCATGATAGCCTCATGGAAAACCCTCGATTTGGAAATATAAAAAAGGGATTAGAGTTGCAAACCCATTGCATATGACAGGCATAGTATACGTTTTATGGGCCACCATGAGTTAATCATTTTCCCGAGTTGTTATAGAAATTGGAAATATTTGATGCTGATTTAGGATACATTCATAATATCCAGCCACCATATCAAAATGGTTTCGAGTTGCCAATGTAAATTAAGAAACCATTCAGATTTAGGTAAAAAATATTTATAACAATTTACTGCATCAGATACGGAGAATAACATAAGAAATTCAAATAAAATAATAAATTTCAAATAGTCATGATTTAAATGTGTTTCAAGTAAACAATAGTTTGATGATCAAACTTAAAAATAATGAAAACATTTTTATATATTATAATTTTACAATAGATGGTAATTTTAAAAGGAATGTTTGTAATGTTTCTTGATTTTTTTTTGAAAACTTTAATCTGAGTCAAATCAGATCAAAGATCTCTCTCTCTCTAAATTTTGGATTTTATGAAGAGCAAACATTAGACAATGAGATATGACTTTCAAAAAATGAATTTTATAACTATTAACTTAAACAGAGTCCTATAATAAGATTTTAGCTTACGGGTGATCAATTTAGAATAAAATCTAGTATCTAAAAGAAATACATTTATTTTTTA
Organism: Argiope bruennichi; assembly: GCF_947563725.1. NCBI lineage: Eukaryota > Metazoa > Arthropoda > Arachnida > Araneae > Araneidae > Argiope > Argiope bruennichi. The sequence goes on from NC_079156.1 coordinate 80,523,004, forward strand.
AATGTAAGAATGTTACAATTACATTAAATAAACATAAAGAGAGATTTGAAAATATATAAATGAAAATGAAAATTGAATAGAAGATTTAATTTGAATATAAATATTCAATATTTATCAAATAAATTGTGAATTTAAAAAAAAGCGATTATGAAATAACGTATATTGGTGAAAAGATGAATACGACTGGCTTTTTTTAGAGTAAATTCAATTTAAATTGCAGTTTTGAATAAAAGAATAGGAAATATATTACTTTAAAAATAAATGATTGTGGGCCCTTGAAAGATTGAAGATGGAATTTATTTTTTCGATTATATCTTAATTGTTTTATAAATTCCTTAGCTGAAATTTAAAACAAAAATCGCGAACTGGTTAAAATTCAAAATTAAAAAGGAAGAAAATTTACCCTCTGCATGAAAATACATTAAAATTTAACGACGTTTGATCTAAAATGGAAATTATACTGCTAAGATGTTTGAATTTTTCTAAATTAATAAAGTGTTAAAAATATTTGGAGAGGGAAATAATCATGTAATCTGTTTCAAAATAAAATTTAGGCAGTATTCTAAAGAATAAAGTTAGGAATAAACAAGATATTATTTATAAGATATCCACAAATTTAAAAATAAATTTTAATTTAACATAGTCATATAGTATATTTTGATATTTAATTTCAATTCATCAAATATGTAATGTGAAAAAAACTTATTAATTTAAATTTTAAAAATGCGAATGAGTATATTTCATTCGAAATCATTGCTTTGCTGACTGTGTTGTTTTGGAAAAACCTGCTAAGAATTTGGAATTTCTGAAATAAAAATCGTTTTCTTTTCATATCATTGAAAAAAATTTTCAATTATATAAATGTTTTTATCATAAAGAAATAATGTTGACTTAATATAAAATATTGCAACAAACATTTAAGTAATAATAAGGAGATATGAAACTATTTTGTAATTCACAGCTAGCTCTAAATCAAAAAGCATCTTCGGTGTTTAAAAATGTCTTGCTAAAAATAAAGTGAACTCACATTTCAAAGCACTACTTAGATAATTAAAATAAATATTTAAATTCATATGTAGAATTGTTTATAAGCTTAATTTAATTTTTCAAATTTCTTCGATCCAATAATCTTTAACTCGAAATGAATCTATATAATAAATTCTCAGAAAAAAAAGGAAAAAGAAAAAAAAAAAGCCACCAACATTTTGAAATCCATTCTTTCCGAAAGTAAACGAATAAAACAAAAGTCTAAAAACTGTCTCGAATGGCAACGTGGCAGAAATTTATCTAATTTAGAATGAGTAAAAAGAGTTGGAAAAAATACAGTTTTCTTCTTAGTAAGAAATTTTGAAGTCTATCCTTTAAAACAATTACATGAAACTTCGTTTTGCTGATCCTATTCTCGAATTTCTGTTTTAAAACGCTGTTTTTGCACTTGGGAGAAAGAAACTTTTGTGTTCTTTTTAATCCCTGAGAGAAAGCTGGATAGTTTCTTCTACTCCCTGAAAAAATTATATTTCTTGTCTTTTATATTAAAGGTTTAAGATTATTTTTCTGATATTTTTGAAAGAAAACATTTAAGGCAAAAGTGTTTAATGTAGAATATTAAATCTACCATATGTCAGCATTTTAGAATTTTGAATAAACCAAATTTTTAAAAAATAATTTATTGATGCTGCATGGACTCAGATATTATCAAATAAAATAGTTTTTTTAAAAAGTAGTATCAATTGCTTTCTGCGATAGTATTTAAAACAAGAAAATACAAAGAAAGTTAAAACATTTAAATTAATGCAAAACGATCAAAATATAAAATAATTTATTGTTAAATGGCATGCTCGTTTAAAAGCGTCACGTGTTCATGACTTTAACTAAATAGGCCTATTAAAATATTAAATAGCATATAAAATCAATTATTTCATTGTTAAAAAAATTATAAGCAATTTCCATAAAATGAAGAGGATAACTTCTCTACAGAAGATAAAAAACTAATAATCTTAAAAAAAATAAAAATAGTTGCACTGCTATACCTATTTTAGAGGATTATAACATACGGAAATTATTCTTTTTAACCTCTATATGTCTGTTTAACCCATGGAAACAAATGAATGCACGGCAGAAAGATATTAAATAATTTAAAATCATCTCAATATTTCTTATATTACTGCTTCAAAATTTAAATGTTAAGGGCAGAAACAATGTTCAGAAATTAAAAAGCACCTTTTTTCTTCTTCTTTTGATATCAATTCCCTGCCTTTCGGTCACATATAAATTTAAATAAAAGAGCATAAAAATCTTTAAAAAAATCACTAATTTATATGACGAAATATTTTTATCGTATTAATATAATATCAATATCCACTAACTTCAACTTCCAATATCAACTAAATTGCTGCGTTAAATTTAAGTGGACGAAATTGGATGAAAAAATAAAAATGAATTATTATTCTCTAAATTGAAAGAATAATTCATAATATTGAATTATACAACATTTTGCGGGCAATTTCGTATTTCTTATTCTACCAGAAACTCAGATGAAAAATATATTTTTAGAGCTTATTTTAGTATGCAAAAATGTCATCTTTTCTAAGTAATTTTAATTTCAATTGTTACCAAGGAAAAGGTTTTAAGATATTTGTTTTTATTTCAGTTTATATAATTATAAATTCTTAAAACTTTGAGTAAAGTCTTATTAAACTTTCTTTTATTCTATTGTTTTGCCTAGACTTTCAATTTATTAAACTTTTTTTTTTGTCTAAACTATTGATGGAATATTTATTAATATTTGTCCAGATTATTACGAAATATAATTAGAATCACAATCCTCTGTTTCATATGATATTAAAAGTTTACAGTTCGACACTATTAATGTCCATTTTAAAGCTATTCATTAGATTCAGAGAAACTATCAATTTTCTTTTACTAATTCATTTTATCGATATTGCAGTAATTAATTACGAAATTATAAATGAAAAATTTTAACAAATAATTAGAAGGAAAAGAAATATGATTTAAATTCTTATATCGATATTTTGCAAATTTGATTTAAAAGCTTTAAAACATAGTTCCAGAAGAAGAAAAAATGTGCAGTTAAAAATCGATTTCTGAAAGTTATTTATTGTAAATAATATAAAAATTAATAGCATTTCTTGTGAGATAATACTATTGTTATCAGCAATCAAAACTTGTTATATGTTCTTTAAATATTCAGTTTCAGTATGATCCGTTTCAGTTTCAGATTAAATTCTCTTGTAATTTGTAGAGTCTGAATCAAAATAGTACTAACGGTACACATATTATATTTCAATTTTTTGAAATACAAATCTAAAAATCCATTTTAAAGAGTCGAGTTTTGTTAAACTTGAACAAAGGCCCAGTTTTATATATTTCATTCTCGGAAATATATTCATCAGGAATTTCACATGTTTACTTTTAATATTTCTTATCCAATGTGAATTTGTCTAACATAAAAGATTCTCCATCATCTTACATGATCTGTACTATCCAACAATTACTAGAATTTTGTTTTCAAAACTTTATTACCGGCAAAAGTTCAACAAAAGAACGACACGAAAATTTCCCAATCACGTCCAAAAGATACCTTAAATTTACTTTGAAACCCACCTCCCCTTCCCAGTAATTAATTTTGTTCACTGTGCAGAGAAAGGGGCTCCATGCGACATCCCTGAGGCGACCCGTGCCAAAACGATACTCCCAAACAACTCCGTTGGCATCGTTATATTTCTATCGTTAAATTCCGTCCGGAAACGAATTCTGCACAAGGAAGAAGTTCCCCCTATTGGCTAAATTTCTCATGCTGATAACTGGGAGGGAGGTGGAACTGTACCTGCATACATCTTGCGTAGAACGAAAATTCGAGCTTTTCTAATAGCCTTCTGTCGGACGGTTCTTGTGTCCGGGGGGTCTTAAAAGGGGATGTCTCGCAATTTGCGAAAAGTCGTCTGCTTTTGCCTCGCGGGCAGCCTAGCCCCGCTAACAAGTGGAGTCTCAGGAAACGAGCTTTGTCGTCTCTCGCCAGCAGGTGGCGCTGCGTGACTGCAGCGGTCGCTTCTTTTTGTACTCTCCGGCAGATTAATGAGGGCGCTAAACGCATTACGAGAAAGAGAAGGAGACTTTTAACTGCGCGCTAATTAACCCGCCCTTCATTAACACTTGATTAAATTCCAGGCTGACAGTTTTCAGATTGGCCCCGATAAAATTTCGCCCGCATTACGAGAAAAACACTCCCCCACCCCTCTCTTTCCCCTTTCGACCCTTCAACCCCCCACCCTCCCCCATTTCTCTCTTTCGATTCTAACTTGTTGAAGTAATAATGATCCAGATATTTACGGGCATTTTGCCGATTAATCCCTCTGCTTGCATTTGCTATTGTTGAAAGAACAGCTTCTGGTTTGACTGCTGCTATGAGATTTTTCCTGTTACAAATTTCTTTACTAATTCCCTTTTAACTTAAAAATTTAATGTACAGTTAAGTCAGAAAATAATTTATGAATGTACTTCAAATTTCATATCTTCTTTAAAATCGAGTACTGAAAATTTGAGATTTTCTTTGGTTTCAGTTTGAAAAATTAATGATAACTCAATTTTCAGTAAGAATTTATGTGATTTTATTGTGCTTGCATGTTTCTTAAAAAGAAAGAATGGAGGAACAAAATAAATTTCCAGTGTTGATCGAAGCTTTGTTCTCCTTTAGTTCGACTACGTTAAAGGGATATTCAAGTATTTTGACTTTTTTTTCGCATATTTTAACAAAAATGCTTTGGTTCAACGTTGCTTGTAAATTTAAAATATTTCGAAGCCTTCATTTCCAAATAATGATCACATTCAAGAAAGTGAAAAATAAACGAGCAATGGTTCCCCTTTAATATATGACCAATTAAAAGATGAAATAAAATAAAATAATACATTCACATAAAATAATGCTAATTATTATCTCTCAATTATATATATAAAGATTTTATGTAAACATTGCGCTTTATTCGCTTTGTGATTGGTAGATAGCGAGTCACCTGACCCATGACATTTGAGGTTTGTTTTACCACTTTTATTTGAAATATTTAATGAAAATTATTATTATATTGTATTTATACTGTACATGACGATGATATGGTGACAGAGGAAGAAAAGTAAAGCTTTAATTAACCGTAAATTAATAGCAAATGAGTTAAAAACAATATTATATGTTAATTCTACTTTTAGACACACCGTTTGTAGCAAAATTAATGAATAGTTTTCAGGTTTGTTCGCCTTTTTCGAATAATGGAAATTTTTCTTCTCTCTGTTAGCAATTGTTTGAATACCTGAACAATTGTTGTTGTTGTTTAGAATGGCACTTGCCATGGACAAGCTCGCTGACGATATCAGCGATTTTAAGCTAAGGGAGCTTCTTTTGTTTTAGTAGCGCCAACTAGGGCCAAGAGTACGTCTTAGCTACTCACGCATCACATTCACAACCCCTTTTTACTAGGGGGCACATTCACACCTCACAGATAGAACAGACGAAGAACAAAAATGCCAGAACCGGAACTCGAACGCAGCCCCCCCCCCTGGTCACGGGGAAGATGTGCTACCCCTATGCCAGGACGCCGGCCCTGAACAATACACGTGATAACCTTGCATTGCTTTTTTGAGTAGTAATAGGATGTCCAGAGATGCCAGATGAATAAAAAATGTGAAGAAAGACCACTCGATAACCTGTCAATTTGAAAAGAAAGCTGATCATGAAGCCGCAACAATGGCGGCAAAACATGGAAAAATGAGTCAGTATTTAGATATTGGAAACATGAGCAAAGATTGCTCTCTGGGACTTTGAGATTTGTATCCGAAGTAAGCAGATTGGCAAATGCATGCTAACATTATGGAAAGTTTCAGTTTCTGACGTTGAACGAATGTCCAATGGAATTTGATTCTAACTGAAACTGGCGAACATCGCGTGCAATATCAGAAAATATCTGAGCTGGCGAGCGAAAGCGAGCAAGGTTCAAACCTCTCTAGTTAAATATATAAAATTATAATATTATCTCATAGCTATTGTCACCTATTTGACTCAACTTTCTCCAATTTAAACGTGCAGTTTCCTAATTCTGTTTTGGGAAAAAAAAAAAAAATTAAGCGTAACCATATGTTGTCTTTATTGCAATTTTTTAAAAGTCAGTTATAAATTTTGCAAATAGTAGGAAAAAAAAAACTTTTAATTTTTTACAGACTTAATAATTTTTTAAAGCTTCTTTTTCAATTTTAATAATGAAATATTTAAAAACTTTTGTTATTGCAGTTCATTTGATAATCTTTTTAATATTTATACATGCAGTTTTGTAACTCCTTTTTGAAAGCGTTATAAAAAATTTTTATACCTATAAAATTGAAAAACTATACGCTAAATAGAAGTCAAAGTCGTACATGCGGCAAAGTGCAGAAAAAATTATTAAAAAAGGAAGAAAATATTACATTTAAAAAAGATTTTAAAAGCAATAATTTTTAAAATTTCTAGTGTCCAATATCGAATAAATGAAACTTCTAATGTCTATTGCCAAATCAGATGTTCAAAAGAATGAAAATGAGTAACGTTAATTTTTTTTTCTTTTGATATTTGCTATAAAGTAAATCAGATATACTTCACATTTCATTTGCAGAATGGCATTACAAATCTTCGATTTCTTATACAGAAATATTTTTAGTCCGTAAATTTTTGTAAATTTTTTTTTTTTACTTTTATAAAAAATTTGTTATTACATTACCTTAAATATAGTGAAAGCGTTGAAATTTTAGATATAAGTTTCTTTTGAAAAAAGTCTAGATCTTATTTTTTCTCTAATTTATTTGAGACATAAAGAAATAGTTAACAATAAAGAAAAATTTTCATTTTATGATGAGAGATTTTAGAATTCAATAATGAAAGTATGTGTAATAAATCCCAAATCTGGAAAAAGTATTGAAAAATGCAAAACAAAAGCAGACTCAAAAGCAGAAATATACTTTGACGGATAGGAACTTTCTTTCAAGACAGTGAAATTATTTCAAATTCAAATGTCAGTAACAGTGCATGTCATGAAACTTCAAGTAGTTTAACATGTGCTGCATTTTTATGTCCTTTTTCTTAAATTTGATTCATAATGCAATTGGTCGGATATATACATTTGGCATGTATGGTATAAATTTGATGATTTAAGGCTTATTTACATGATAAATAATTACATGATAAATTAATTCTTATTTACATGATAAAATAATAAATTATAATTAAACACTTGATTCTCAATTTTGAATCCCTTTGCTTTCAAAATTGAGGACTGAGTAATTCCTGTTCTACTGTATCGGGCAATTTTTGTTCTGTTTAATAAAAAATACTGTTCTTATGATTAATTTCTATATGTATCCAATATTTTTGCGGCAAAAAGTATTTAGCTATATAATGAATAGTAATTGGATTTCTTCGAAGAATTTTATGTGAATCATATATGGTAAAAAATGAATGAAAAAGAAAGGATCGTAAAAGAAAGGCTTGATGATGATGTCGTGTCTGCGTTACCACGGAAAGGGATTGCAGTAGCTTCTGAGGGTGAGGACCCCTGAGCACCCGAGGGCAGAAGTCTGACTTCTAGCTCATATGAAGATCAAACTCACACATTCGCTTGCACAGCCCCTTTTTACAGGGGGACACATTCACACACCTCACAGATAGAACACAGATGAAGAACAACCATGCCTGAACCGGGATTCGAACCCGGGACGCCCAGATCACGGGGAAGATGCGCTACCCCTATGCAAGGACGCTGGCAAAGAAAGGCTTATTAAGCTTAATAAATTGCATTATTTACAAACAACTTGCATTATTAAAATTACAAAGGAACTCTGAATAGAGATGAGATAAAAGAATAGAACCAAGTCTTTAAAATAAATAGAATGATGTTCATTAATGGGCAAATACATATTTTAGTGTGTTATTTTGTGAAACAAAAATTATTAGCATTTTTCTTAGATTTTCAGTATGTTATTTATAAATTTTCCTAAAGATTAAAATACTTTACTGTTATGCAAGCAAATGTATCTCGATTTAGTAATTATCATAATTAGGATTCAATTCTTTCAACTTTTGAAGGGAAATGTTTTTACTACAACAGATGCATTTGAATCAGTTTAAATTAATAGAACGCACTAGTGAAAAGATATTTTTCATGTAAAGATTTATAAAATAAAAAGAGAAGTTTGATTCAAAATTTTGTATTTTAATGCAAAGAATCAAACTGCGCTCATTCAAAATTTTGTTCCTCGAAATTATTATAAATTATCAATTTTCATTGCATAAATATAATTCTAAATTTCTGAAGAACCTCTTATTTTAAGTTAATATTTAGTCTATTTACTTTATTTTTCTTTTTCGAATTAATGCCCCACTTAATTAGGTCAATCGTCCTTTTTTACCACTCTTTATCCATACATTCAAATGTCTTTTTTTAATAAATTCACCACCACGTACATAGGCGTAGCGCATCTTCCCCGTGATCTAGGCCCCCCGAGTTCGAATCCCGGTTCGGACATGACTGTTCTTCATCTATGTTCTATCTGTGAGGAGTGTGAATGTAAAAAGGAATGGTGCAAGCGAGTTTCCTCTTCATATGAGCTAGAAGTCAGACTTCTACCCTCGGGTGCTCAGGGGTCTTTTCCCTCAGAAGCTACAGCACCCCCTTTCCGTGGTAACGCGGATACGACATCATCATCATCACCACGTACACTAATTCTACTTACATTTAATGATGAAAATAGTCGATAGTATATTTCTGTTGAAATCTAATATTAAGTTATATTTTAGTTGATTGAAAAATGTAACCAATTTTAATTAATGTATTCTGTTTTGCAGATGTTTTGCTATCACTGTCCTCTAAGTGTTCCTCCTTCATCGGTTGCTCCGAGACCTCCACCTCTGCCCTTCTCGGTCTACTCGGCGGTATCACCATGTGAGTACCACATGTTGATTTTTTTTTTTGTCTTGATGGATCTTCGACCTACTTTTTCATATTGAATTATTATTTTCATTACTTCGATATAAACTGTTTTAGTATCACGCAAACTTTAAATACTTTTTGTATGTTTTGATTTCATCCTTCATTTATAGAGTTTTGTTGTTTTACCAAAACTATTCAGAATTTTATTTAATGATAATCAATGTAATTTTAAAGATAACCACATTTGAAGTAAACGATGGATATTTTCTTATTTTTGCTTCAACTTTTAATCTCGATTCTTTGCTTACTTTGTTGACTCCAGTCCACGTATTGAAATTTCGTATATCCTCTAAGTGATCACAAATTGATAAATATTAAACTGCATAAGAAAAGATATTATTTGTTAAAATATATTTCTTAGATTAGTAATAACTATAATAGAATTCCATAATTTCTTGTATTTTAGGGCGCTTAGATTCATATGTAGAAACTCCTCGTCGTTACAAAGCAGTTAGTTATCGAATCGCAATATTAACAACCTGTCCGCTTCACGAAACTGATAATGTATTTACTTTGACATTTCTGTTACAACTTAAAGAGAAAATGTTTAAAAAAAAATAAAATTATCATCAAATCTATTACAAATGCATGTTCCGATTAAATGATGTAAGAGCAGAAAGGTGGTTGCGTTTCGTCAAACATTAGAAGGGAAAAAAAAAACTATCTGACTGTGTGCTTTGGAATCAAATGTGCTAGAGGATTTGGAGGAGGGGTAGAGGTCTATCCAATTGCTCGCACGGAATCGAATAAAATACCGCAATGGATGGGGCGTTATAAACTCATTACGCACTTCAAATTCGTCCGCCCCAGGGCAGGCACTCCAATAAAATTGAAGGGCGTGAAGCTGTTGGCTAATGTAGCGCGGTCGCGCTGTAAAGAAAATGGGTGTGGGTAGGTGTAGGTGTGCAGAAAATTTTCCTGGCGGGTTGGATAATGCAAATACGATCCTTTTTTATTTTTTCCCTCTCCAGAAGAGGTTTCCACATCATCAAGCCCCGGCAAACAAACCCGCAGGCTCTCTTTCTCGAGGCCGGGCGCTTTTGTTGATTGCAGCCCGGCGAGCCCGCGGGCTCTTCCGTCAGAAAATTCGCTTTTCACACACTCGCGCGCTCCGATGCTGATTTGAAAAGAATTTCGGTGTTTGTCGGTGGTCGCTGTAATTCGCCATCTATTTGCACAAGGCGAGAAGAACAGGTGGGTGGGAATAAGGGGAAGGGGTGCATGCGGTGGCACGCGCGCCAGCGAGAAGAATACCCAATTGAATAAAGGCGATCGACACAAAAGTTATTACCAACCCCGCCAACGAGATGCTGCTACAAATATGTAAGGAAGATACGGGGGATGGTAAAAAGGAATCATAATAATAACAATGAAAAAAAGTCTTCTTCTCTCTCACTCTCACCATCCATCCATCGGTGGTGGAAAGCGAAATCTTTGATGTCGTAATAACATCCCAGGCTTTGTTGCTAAATATTGACTCAAGACGAAAACCCCGCGCCTTGGCTGCTGTGATACAAGGAATGTAAATTCGAAATTTGTGTTTGCGAATCAGAGCCGTGAGGGGTGGTGGCGATGGTGATGCTCTCCTCCAACAAAAGTAAACTCGTTAGCATCACAAAAGCAGATTGCGGCTCAGACGATAATGACGTCAGCAATTCCAAACCGAATAGGCACTTAAAGGAAAAGGGTGTGTGTGTGTGCAGAGCGAGCACAGCAGCGGGTATGCCTTTAATCGCGTAACTAATACTCTCTTGGAACCTGGCAACTCGGGGGGGGGGTCTGGCAAATCGTAAGGTAAAAGGGGGGGGCAGTGGTATTTTTAAAAAAGGTGAACCTTTTCTCTCTGCATATTTTCCATTTATTCCGATAACCTCTCTTCGCAGATGCCCCGGGGGTCCTGTTTTAAAGCCCAAACATTCTTAGCAAAACATCGTCAAAATGTTTGCTGAAAATGCTTTTCTGCCTCGAGGGCACGGCATCTGATTTGGTTCAGCCAACCGAACTCTTGTGCATTGTGTGAGAACTTATGAGGAAGAGAGAGGGAGGTTCACAGGTGGGGGGTGCATCGTTCGCAACAATTTAAACAGGCATCGTTTACACTCCCAGTGTGCTGGTGTTGCTGCAGTCCTTCCCCTTTTCACTGAAATCAACAAAATTTCAGATTTATCATTTTTATACATCGGAAAAGGGCATCTTTTGTCTCAATTTTTACACGAATATTCGGAAGGTTTATTGTTAAAAATATCGTTTGCTGGAGAGGGGGCATCCCATGAGAAGGGGAGGGCATATAAAAGGGAATGAATAAAATTTTGCCATCGCAAACAAGTTCGGGGACTCGTTAGTTAGCTAACATTTTCAGATCGGATTTTCCGGCGTTCTTTTTAGAGGCAAATGAGATTCCTTCTGTTTCTTTAAACGCTCGCCCGAGAGCAGAAGAGGTAGCAAGCTCGATCTTTTAAAGAGCTTAACACCAAAAGCTTCTTTGCGCCAAAAGTTTTAAGAAAATTTATGGAATTTTGATGGGAGGTGAAAGTTGTTTCCGGAAGCATCGACAATGAATATTGTTTAGTCTAAGTTTGAGTTTAACGGTTACACACTTTCGTTGTTATGAAAAGTTGATCCATATATGAAAAAGTAAATATTTTTGATCGGTTTCTTAGGAATGTTTAAGTAAGAACTTTTTATTTTGATAAAAAAAAAATTATGTGCCGAGAATAGCACTGCTCCATGAAAATAATAGAATTTCCATCCATTCTAGGAAATTTAATTCACGAGTAAATTTGACCGCGATACAAGATATTATATGAGTTCTAGGAAGTTTTAAAAATCAATGTAAAATTTATACTTATGGAACCAGTGTATGTATAGTAGTGTTCATTCTAATCGAGATCCAATAACTAATTTCTATAAGGTTGAAGATACGTATATACTAATTGCTGGAAAAATGTTCTGAATGGCATAAATAATTAAATTTAATGTTATTTCAGTCAGTAAATGTACTGCTGTAAAAATTCCAAATATTTGTGAAGTTCGTCCTCCCACTGGAGGGTGGCACCTCCTAACTGAAAATGAGAAGCTTCCGGTATCTTAGCTGGTTCTAGCCACCCTGTGAGTAAAGAAAAAGGTCGGTGACGGGACGTACTTCCCACGAGAAGGGTTCTACCGTGGCCGGTAATGGCCATTAGGATTCAACCACAGTTCCCGCTAGTGTTGCTGGCTGATCATGCAGATTACGGCTGTCTGAGCATGCAGATTTTTCCGTGTGCTTTGGAGTTCGTCGAAATAGCCGGTTACAGGTTATAGGTTATGAAATTTCCCAGCTCTTTTATTCCTAATTAGTAAAATAAATTTTACATTCAAACATCTTAAAGAGAGAGAAAAAGAAAGAAAAGAACCTCGACTATGAATAATACAATCGGATGGTCATTAAAAGATTTTAGAATAAGGGACTGGAAGAAAAAAAAATAACTCTTGCGTTGATCGGTGGATCTTTTCAAAACATCCATTAAAATGTCTTAAAATCATTATGAAGGAAATAATTTTCAAATCTCGGCCAGTCTTAGTCGAAGAATAGAAGAACTTTTTTTCAGTTAAACACTTTTGTATGTCGATAATATTTTGATAAATATAAATAATACAGCTGGAGGTTATTTAAAAATTTTTTAGAAATCATAATTTTCATAGCGGTACATTTGTTTACTCAAACAACATGAAATATAATTTTTTATACCATTCAAAGCTTTTTTTTATTGGATGCTAGTGCCGGTTTTCCACAGTTTGGAAATTAGATAAAGAACCACTTTTACATCTATCATCTAGTATATGCAACAAAAAAAGGGAGAACTGAAGCAAAAATAATTTTAAAAAAAGAAAAAGAATAATTAAAGGAAATACTTTTCAGTTAAACTTTTAGGTTATCGAAACCCTCAAAGAAAATAAAGAAATCCCTAAAACTATAGTAATAATACTAATAAATAAATAAATAGAAGAAAAAAATTGGAAAAATACAGAATAACGTTTTTTTTCATGTGATAGGAGCCATGAAAATTTCTCAATATCCTTACACTTGGAATCTGAAGGGTTGATTCTTTAAGAAATTTGATATACCCGGAACGTCATTTCCTTTTTATGCAATGAAAACATGATATATCTGACATGAGAGCACAACATAAAATCAAAATGGATATAGAGAAATTATATACATTTAAAAATAGAACCTTATAAACTACTTTACATAATTTTCTGCTCTATACTATTTATTACTCTATTAGTTTAATACATTTTAAAGTAATAAAAAAGAAATATGCATTAAAAAATTTTTTTACATGGTATATTTATTTATATATATTTTAACGTAACAAGTAAAACTGCATCCATTAATAAAATACAAATAGAGCATGAAAAGAAATATTCAAGATACCCACAAAAATATGAAAAATTTGAATATTTTCTTGGAAGGAACATGAAGCGTTTTTAATGGAAAAAAATAAATTTCAACAAGAAAAAAGATAAAACTGCTAAGTAATCATCGGATTTCTCCAACATACCTATCTTTGCATGCTACTTTAAAAAAATGTATCAAGAATATTTCTTATATAAGCTGACAAACATCAGAAAATTCCTAAACACAAAATACGTTGCATGCAGTTAAACAATAGAAATAGCAAATTAGCCTTTCTTTAAAAAATCGAAAGTGTGATGCTCTTTTAACACGAATACGTATTGGGCATATTGAATATAAGGCATTATTTGTTAAAGCGACAATAGATCCTATAGGCTCATACAAAGAAAAGCAAAACTCTCTGTATGCTTTCCACGTTATTGTACAATGACCATTTCTAAGTTCTTAGTGCTAATATTACTTTTCAGGCATTCTCAGTTGCTGTCTTGTGGGATCGAAAAATGTCTTATGATTAACCATAAAGAAAAAGACCATAAGACTATTCTTTAATTTCATAACACCTTTTCTCTTTTTGCAATGTTTTTTATGCACATATTGCTATTATTATTATATGATTTTATTATCCTGCAGATACTTCTAAAAATTGGCGTGATTGTATTTTAACGAAATATAAATATACATTTAGCGTAATATGGTAATTGAATACTTTTTTGACAATACATTAGAAGCAAACTACATGAAAGATAAGAAAGGGAAAAAATTCGCTCTTTATCGTAAGCATAAAAAAGTTTAATTTCAAGAGTTCTCGCACATTATTCGTTGGGTTTGGATGACTATGCGATAGATTACGATACCGTCTTTGAGAATTGCGAAATTGCTGGCAGAAGGATATGACTGTTACAATGTATCATTTCCTTTTAACTATTTCATTAGTAGGAATTTGCTCCTCAGGTTTCTCGAATATTAACACTATACTGTACTTTTTTATATAGATTTGTGTATAAATTTGTGTTTTGCTTAGTAATATAGTCGACCGATCCTAGTAAACACTTTGGATCCTTTCTTTTTGACTTATCAAGTTTAAAATTAGATACAAATCTAAGAATTTTATATGAAAATTTTTCATTTTGTGTTGAAGAAATCATACAAAAAACCCTCTTGTATTCCTTTCATTAAAATAAATTATCAAGGACTTAAATAAGAATTTTGTAGGCATTTCAAAATTTTAAGCATTTTATTGAGCCATCAAGTTGGTTTGGTAAAATGTTCCTTCTTCCTATGTGGTCAAGATAATAATAAAATTATATTTAATAAAACCACCCTGGATTGTGAGTATAAAGATAGATCACTGTTGTGGGTTAAAAAGCGATATTAAATCTGTTCAAAAATTAAGAGAAAAAGGCATTCCATTGCAGAAATATAAAAAAATATTTTTTTAATTTTTTATATTCTTTCTTTAGATATTATTTTACTATTATTTTATATCCTATTTTTTAAATATATAATTAACCTTATTACTATATGCTCAGCCGGCGTCCTGACATAGTGGTAGCGCGTCTTTCCCGTGATCTGGGCGTCCTGGGTTCGAGTCCCGGTTTGGGCATGGTTGTTCTTCCTTTGTTCTATCTGTGAGATGTGTGAATGTGCCCTCCTGTAAAAAGGGGTTGTGAAAGCGACTGAGTGATGTGTGAGTAGCGAAGTCGTACTCTTGGCCCTAGTTGGCGCTACTAAAAAAAAAAGGAGACGCTCCACCACCGGCTTAAATCGCTGTCTTCGTAACAGCGGGCTTGTCCATGGCAAGTGCCATAAGAAACAACAACAACTATATGCTCAATTTTTTCCAATTTTCGTATGAATAAATTCTATTAAAATAATAAACAATTTGTAAACTATATTTATTAGTGTTTTTAAAAATGCTTCAAATATGAAATATTTGGCTTTAAACTTGAATAAACATCGTTTTAGTTGTTTAAAAAAACAGATATTATTTTTGAAATCGTCATTATAAATTTCATATTATAATTATACAAAATTATATTTATATGTGCATATAATTTTGTAAATCTGTCGAAAAAAATGTCACATTTTATAGGCCTACATAATTAGACAGCTTTAAGATTCTTGATGTTAAATTTACTTTCCTTTTTCTGAGTTTTTAAATTCGAAAACAAGCTTTGAATTACACCTTTTGTACTGTAAAAACTTGAAAAACATTTTATATAACAAATTTTATTAAACAAACTATTTTGATTTCCTGTTAACAGTTTCAAAAAAAATTAACGACTGAAAATGTATATTCAGTTGATTTTTCGAATAAAACTTGAGTTTTTCGATAATAAACCTTACTTCATTATCATCTCTTTAAATTAAAAAAAATCTAAATAAGAATTATTGATTAAAAAATTTTGTTTGTGCTTCAAAACGTATTATAAAAACGTTATTTTTTTCTCTGCCTTCAGGCTATCTTTTCTTATTTGCATGTAAATTGAATTCATTGTTCTGCTAATAGAACTTGTTCGTTTTAGAAATTTACACTATCAAAAATAATGAAATAAAATTCATCATATGAGGCAATTTATAAAAATTAGTGTTCATATTATCATGATAATTCACTTCATTAAAGAATTAATTATTCGAACTACTTTTAAAGAGATATTACCTACATTTCTCTTTTCATTACTTGACAATATATTAAGAACAAATTAAAATTTCTGTACGCCTTCGTTAGTGAACAAAGAAAATATCATTAGCAGTTTTTAAAGGTTTAATTGCCTTTCATTATTCTTAGTGATAAACTCAGTAATTTTTTTCCGTGCACTAACTTGTTACAAAAAGATTCAATTTATAAAAAAATCGTTTGAACGTTCTTATTTCGTTTCACTTCCTTTTTTCACTTTGGCGTGGAATTTCATTTTCAAAAAGCTCTATTAATTGACAATCCTCCACATTAATACCGGAATAATCGCGATTTATCTTTTCTCTTTACAATCAGTTTCAAATTAGAAATTCATAGTTTTTTCTGCGTTTGTTTGCGTATAAATGTTTTGAGATGAAAGAGATCAAGATTTCAATTAGAATTTAAATGGAAGAAAATTAATTGGATAGAAATATGAAAAATAATAATCAAATCCATTTATGTAAAATAATGTTACTTCAGATTTTTCAAGAATTCTAATTTACGAATTAAAAGCTATTATTTTAACCTATAATAAATATTTTACTTCATATAATATTTTTTCGAATTTTTCTAAAATATAATTATTATATACTAATCTTTTAAACATCAGTGATACTTATTTCAAGAAGAATATTAATAGGAAGTTAATTTTATAACTATACATTTCTTTATTATAAGATAATTACTCCAATGATAAAATTAGCATACATATAATTATTCAGAAATCATGTTATATATTATATTTTAATCAGAGATCGTAAATCTAAATGAGATCGGAATTACTTTATATCAATGCTTGGTCTTGTTAATAATTACAAAATAACTAATTACTATAATTCAGAGAAACATATTGCTTTCTATTTGCATATCTTAAATATTTACAATTATTTAAATGTTTTGAATTTTGCTATCAATACTATTTAGCCATGATATAAAAATTTCTTGTGAACATTTGATTATGAAAATAAATTTTTATAATTTTAAAAAACGATTTCGGTAACCAATGAAAACTTGAAGAATTATTTAAAAATCATATTTTAATAACTTATTATAAATTTCAAAAAAATCGTGGAAATTTTCGGTACTTTTGCAGAATTTACCAGCATTTCTACAATTTTTAAATTCAAATATGTTAAAATTCTTTTTATTCTTTCTTCTAAAATATCTCTTCTATTTTGAGTAGTTGCACGTTTTCAAGGATAAAAAATTTACAAGTTAATGCTAAATGTAAATAAATATTCCAGTTCAATATGAAATAAACTCTACCGTGCAAAGCAGCAAACGAAAAATAAAAAGTTGCCACTTTAAGAAGCAAAAATTGATAAGATACCAAGTTCCCATGTTTTTTAACGTACTCTTTTGTTACACAACTTGGACTATTCGAACATTCTTCTCACGTTCTCTAAACTCATGTTCTCCCTTTCTGATCTCGTTTTAGACAGCGGTTATGGTTACCAGTCGGACCTGCATGACGACAATTTCGTGAGAAGAAAACAGAGACGAAATAGAACGACATTCACAGTTCAACAGGTAAGAACCATTGTATTTCCTTTGCCTTATAAGAAAAATTATGTACGTGGAACATTTACCTTTTTATTTTTATTTTCAAAGTCACCCTAACCTACACCTGAGCTGAATTTAGAGGCAGTTTTTCATGCGCGAAGTGGAATCTTTGAATATTACGTTTGATCGGTGTGGCAACATCAAACGTTATCGTCTGCTTCCTTCGAGAATGTTGTTACCATCGCGTTTCGCGCGCTTGACTTGAATTTGTGGAATAAGTTGAAGAACTGTTTTTATTGCCAAAGTGGACTTGTATAGGTGGCATTGAGACTCTTTGTTTTGAAAAATAAAAAAGCATTTGAATTTCCCATATGGAAATGTCAACAGGAACAAATTTTCTGATGCGGGAAATAAATTATATTTTCTATGGGGATTCAGGAAAAGCATTTACTTTATCAGCGAAAACATATAGGATATCTAGAGTATGTTTCAAAGCAAGCGTAAGAATGCATTCTTTTCCTTTGTGAAAAATTTCAAATATGTCGATAGCACCCCCCCCCCCATTCTTTTTTATAAATTCAACAGGAACTTCGCACCATACAATGGTAAGAAAGATAAAAAGGTATTAAAACTTTTTTTGGGGGCATTAATCAGATTTATTTTCATAAAACAACATAATAATCTAAATATAACATGCAATAAATTTATTAAAAATCTGTCAAAAAGTTGGACATACTATGTGATTTAAATTTTGGATTTCACTTCATTATTTCATAAAATTTTGCATTATTGTATTAATGGCTAACAATATTAAGATAGAATTCAAATATTCACATGACGAATCATTGAAAGATATGATTATTTACATACTTCATATAAAAGGTATTGCAATCCTTATAAATGTCAATATCGAGTTTCGGATAATTCCCCATATTGTAACCGATACTTCAAATATGAAATGAAGTATTTTTGAAATTATATCTGACAGTCTCTAAGCACGGTAACTCATGAAGTTGTAGTGTGTATTTGGTATGTACATCAAATTTATGATTTCTATAAAATTTTAAGGAAATCTCCCATCTAAAATCTATTTAGTAATGCATAAAATGTATGATTTTTATCAAATTTTAAGGAAATTTCCCTCCTAAAAATCTATTTAACAATGCATAAAATGTATGATTTTTATCAAATTTTAAGGAAATCTTCCATCAGAAAAATCTGTATGTCTATCCAGCAAAAGAAAATTTTAAAAACATTTTGCTACAGCAAATATCATAAGCCATAAAACTCCTAAATGCTTCTTAAAAAATAATATATATATATATATATATATATATATATATATATATATATATATATATATATATAACGAATATGATTAAGATTCTAATGTTCTTTGAGTTTTTTTTATCGATGTCTCACTCATTTATGACTTTGCTTTAACCTTCTTATTGCTGATGAAATAATTATTTCAGTTCTTTAGGTATTTTGATAAAATTTTCTTTCTTTTTTTTAAAAAACTTTTTTTTATTAAAAAAGCATAAAAGCAAATGTAATTACAAAATTTCTGTCTTTTTAATGGTGTACTACAAATTTATATTGTAAAATTCAAAATTCTTCGAAAACTTCAAAAAGGCATTTAAAAAAATCTTTTATTCTAAGCATAAATATATAATTTTCAAGAAGTGTACATTCCTTACATTACATGTATTCATTTACATATTGTTTAAAGGCTCGAATAATAAAATTTTTTATTATGATTTGCAAATATATTTTCAAATCCGAAACTTCAATTACATTGAGAAAAGAAAAAAAAAATGCACAATCACATCAAAGCTATCATCTAAAAATTTCGAATTCAAACTCGAATTATTAAAAAAAACATTAGAAACATCAAATTACTGCACAAACAAATATCTTTCTAAGTTGTTTATGTGAACTCCAAACCTAAAAGGATTTTTTTTATTTCACAGGCAAGTTTCACTGACAAAGTTCATTTTTACCGTTTTGATTTAATATTATTTCCATGCTTTTCTGTTTCCATGGCTGACGATATATCTTATTTTCAACGAGCGAAAGAGGAAATTCAAAGATTGAAATAGATAAAACTCAAAGTGAAAAATATCTGTTGTTTTTCAGGTTTTTTTCCCCTCATTTTGTTGATTTCACTGAATTGAACTCATTTGGAAAACTTAAAAGCGCCAAATGGATACAGATTAAATATTTCCAAATATCATAAAAAGAATAATATTGACTAGTATTTGCTTTAGATGTATTCAAAAAACAAACATATGGATAATATGTTTTTGAGGTTAGCTTACTAGAGAATTTATTTTCAATAAAATGTTACTTTTTAGGAAATTTAATACATTTGTATACACATTTCAACTTTTATATCAACATTATCTTTTACAAAGCTCAATTTCGATTAAAGTTACCAACAGGAATTATCTTCATGAAATATTTCCAATCCTTTGTGATCTTGTTTATTTAATTTCACACAAAGGTATGCCTAGATAATTTACAATGAAATATGTTTGAAGAAGATATAATGAATAGATATAAATTTTAAGGTAAAAATTATCGCTGAATAGTAAATTTTTAAAGTTTATGATAAAAAAATGTGGCAAATTTCATCCCATAATGTATTTGTTATATAAATCAGTTTTCTTCTGAAATCAACTAGAAATTTTTTACTTATTTCTGTAATTATTTTTAAATTATCCAATACGCTGAGTTAATAACATTTTATTGACTTCATTGCAATGCTGAAATAAATTGCCTTATTACAGTAATCTTTTAAAACTTGCATCGGCAGTGAATAAAAATATCTTTAATAGTTTTACTGCGAATTAAATTGCCTCTTGGCTTCTAATTACAATAATAATCCTAAATTTAAATATCAAAAACATATTTAGAATTGTAACCAATATGGTATAAAGCATTTTATTAAAAAAATTATTCGAAACAATTTGTGCTAAATGAGCAATTATGCAATCAAAAATCAAACATGTTGGAATTTACTGAAAATCCTTACTTGTTTTAAGTCATTGTTATTATTCTTTAGCCTTGTCTAATTGTTCTTGGAAATTATTTTTCAGGTTTTAAAAGTATTATTATTGATGCAAATCAATATCTTCGTTTATAATTCACAGAGTCACAATCATTTTTGGTTGGAAATTACTCATAGTATTTTAATATGAATGTGTATCAGAGAGACTAAAAAAACGGCACTCTTATTTTATGTTAAGTTTCCGATAAATATTGAAGAATAATTCATAAAAATGTTATTTCATTCTCTTTGCAGCTAGAAGAGCTCGAAAAAGCATTCGCTCAAACCCATTACCCAGATGTCTTCACTAGAGAAGATCTAGCAATGAAAATTAATCTCACCGAAGCTCGAGTTCAGGTTAGTGTATGCTTAATATTTAAAATCTGGTTATTTAGCGCAGTTATATATACAGCAAACAGGAGAATCCTGCGATTAGATGTTTTGGTATAACATTCATCCTTTCGCACATAGAAGAAGGGAGTTCTGACTCTTCAGTTTTCAGCATTCGTATATCATAAGTAACTTTTCAATCTTCGAAAATGTCGAAATGAACTACTCTTGTTTAAAAGAGGGAAAATTTTCAAAATATTAAGACAGTTTAAATGGTATTTAAGATTGGGTCATTCTTTTACAAAATGCAAATAACAGCATTTAACATTTTATTTTTTCAAAACATTTATATGATAAAATTTAACTAATAATACAAGATATATATATGTATAGATTATATATCATTAAAAGGGACAAAAACTGACTATTTGAATCAAATGTATGTTACTTTTATTCTACAAATCGGAAGTTATTGAGTTTTAAAGCTGATAAAGATCGAATGCCACTGTTTTTAGTTTAAGATATTAAATTAGATTATGTGTTTGAAAAGCGTTGGTACATGCAAAAGGATAAAATTTATTAGATGGTTCATAACTGAAATATTTTAAGTTACATTGAATACATAGTTTTTCAATTTTCATTAATAACGTAAAGACCACGACTTCAGAAATTCGTTTTTATGTATGTCGAATATCTTGGTGACAAAATGGCGATACCATAGAGAATCTTTAGATTTATTTTTAATTTAGTTAGAGTTTTAAGATTTGGAATTACACATTGAAACAAAATTTTAAAGTAATAATAGTATGAAATATTTTTTTATCTAGTTGAATTGCCAATTAAGATTTGAGATTTTTGTCAGCTTCTTTTTAATTTTAGTTAAAATCAATCGATATATGTTACTAGATATAATTTATGTAAAAGTTAGATATCTGGAAATCTCTAAAATTCTTTTTCAAATATAGCAATTTCTAATTTATGACATTTTATTGATGTAATATGTATGCAAGCTCAAAATACACCATTTTTCCCAAACTTTCAAAGTTTCCCACTTTTTTTTTCACATCTATGAATGAAGAAAAGCTACTTTTTTTCGAGATTTTGTCGAATTGGAAAAATAATTAAATCAAGTAATTTTTTTTTTTGAAAAATTAAACCCTTTTTGGAGGACGTAGGTATCTTAAAACCAATCTAAGAAATAATATACTAAATAAAATTTTTAAAAACATATTCATACTTACAATTTATAAAAGTATTGCAGGAAACCTAATGCCTCAGAACATCTTGTTTGTATACCAGATTTGATTTAAAATCTTTATCATCGAAATGAATATATAAACAATTATCTAAAGCATAGTAATTAAATTATACTTTTCTATTTGAAGATTTTTCAAGCAGAATTAAAAACATATAAATTATTCATTATTTTTTAATTTAATTTTTGTCAAATGAAATTTCTGTATGGGCAAAGAAGTAAAAATCGTGATTAGAAAAGAGAAAAGAAATTTATTTTATTGAAAATTATTGTGATTTAAAAGAAAGGAACATTAAATTTTATTCGAAATGAGCCATTTTTGATTTTACCTAAATATAAAAATATAAATCTTAAATACTTTACGTAGATGTCATTATTTTAGAGAAACTAAATAATTCATATTATATATATATATAGAAGCAATTTTAAGAACCCAAATCAGCGGCTAGTTTTGACAATACGAAGTTATAGACACAAAATTATTTTGAGGTCCCTCCTCCTCTATCCAGAAGGGTGAATCAGTTGTCGATTTAGCTTATTGTTATACACCGAATACATTTTGAAACTTTCTAAGGTGTTGAGGTAAAAGACGAATGACTAATGCTCGTCAAACCTGCTGTTGTCCAAAATTTTTGAGACAGATCTTTCTTTCAAAGCAATATTTGAAGGCCAATATTCTTTAAAAAGTGTCTTGGTGCACATCATCACATTAAAAACTCTCCCAAGTTAAATTTCGTCTTATTTCTCACGGTTTATTTTATTTTTCTTATTTAAATTTAAAATCATTTTCACAGAAATTGCTCTTGATTGAAAAATTTCAGAACCTCCATTCTGAGTGAAATTTTTTAGCATGTAATGCATGCGAATTCTTCCATTATGACTTTTATGGTATTTTCACTTTTAAAATGAATTATTTAACACTTTTATTTCTTATCTATAACGAAAAGCAATTAGGAACTTATTCACTGATATCATCCAAAAAACAACACATGCGCGCAATACACAACATGTATAGAAAAAAAAATTTAACTTGATAAAATAAAAAGTTAGTTTATCTAGATGCGTCGATTTCTTAGCATAATAAAGAGAGAAAAAGAAATAGAGAAATATGCATAAAAATTAAAATTTGACTATTTTTTTACCCTGACAGTGATTATTTCCTATTTTTTAAAGGCATTTCATACATTATTGATGTATTTTGTTAATTCAGATATACATCTAAAAATGTCGACGAAATAATTTTTTAAAAGTTATGTAATCATTATACATAAGTTTTTAAATGAACTAAAGAAGAAATTTCAAAAGAACTAATCTAACTAAAAATTAATTATAAGATAAAAAATTTTGCAGAGCACGGTTATAAGAACTAAAAATTTTGCAAAGCACTGTTGGATGAATTTTAATATCAATGTGCTTTTATAATTAGATTATTATTAGAAATTATATAAACATTTTTACAAATTCATTATTTTTTAAATTTATTTGAAAGTTCCCCTAGCTATTTTTATAAAAAGCATTTTGTTTATATATAATGCTTACCCACAGAGTTATGATATTTAGTAACAGCCATTTCAATTATATTTTTTAAATTTAAAATATTTTGTTTTTATATGATAATTTAAATTTTCAGTCAAAGACATTTTCAAAAGTTAAAATTTGCCAAAATAGAAATATTTAAAAACATAAAAATTATTTAAAAACAATATGTATACATATTCCTTTTTTTATCAGTTAAGTATTAATTAAAATTTTATAACACACTACTGCTTGAATTTCTGTTTACCAGATTGTACAAAAAGAAGTGAAATAATAAATGTCAGTTACTATCTAAATTATCATTAGAAATAATTTTCACTGTTCTACGAATTATTTATTCATTTAATTGAGCCCAAACTGCATTTAGATGCTTAATGTTAAAAAAGTTGCTTGATTACAGAAAAAGTGCTAGAAATCTTTATAACTGTCATTTCAAATACGTCTTCAATTTGTGACTTCATGCTTGAAATAAGAGCTTAAAATTCCACGTAATGACATCTCCGAAAAGCAAAAACCTGTCAAAAACGTAAATTGCAAAGTGAATCTTTTAATACATTAAAGCATTTCAATTCGTAACTTCTTTCAAACCCATGATATGAACGCAAAACCTTTTAAAAAACGAAAAAAATTAATAATATGAATTCTTTGTAGAAGCTTTTATCAAAATAAATGCAAATTTTAATTCTGAAATGCATAAATACATTTCTGAACTTCAGAGAAGCAACGCTTTCTTAACAAGCGAAAAAAATGCATTTTTCTCTTGTCTGATGTGCAATGAAAAAATGCATTTAAAAGTTATTTATTAGCATGCCATAAACAAATAATGAATCAACGTCCGTTATGCTGTTTGAACTTCAAACATTCATAATTTTTTCCACCAAAACTCAATAAACTTTTGTCGCTCCTCCTGCTTTTTGTTATGATTTATTAATGCGATCGGACACGTATTAACAGAGCATTAAAAAGCAATTACTTTAGTATTAAAACGCATAAAGAAATTTCCGATCAGACGTCGAAAAAAAAGTCCTTTTATATGAAATGAATAAATAGCCTAATTAATGAAGTATAGAAAACGTACAAAAATTGATTTTTCACATCAGATAATCAGCTCTCTATCGCAGATTACTAAAGCGCGCCTCGAATAATAAAAAAAAAGAGGCAAAAAGAAATGGTATTTAATTATTTATTCGGGTTTCTCACATTTATAATAATGACACTATGTGACAAAAAACACTATTAGGACTTGTTTTGCACCTTTTCGTAATGTTCTTTGGCTATGATCTTGTTAAGTAATGACGAAAACATGGCTAGCGTCTAATTTTTCTATGCTGAAAAAAAAATTCCGCTCTCTTCTTTTATACCTAATTAAACGATTTTTTTTCTTTGAAGAGGCGCGTTCGCTTATTCTAATTCTCGATCGAGAGAGCTACTTAGCGGAAATTCCATTCTCGGTCGAGTTAAACAGTTTAAAGCTTTTACGAAAACGTTAATTTTGGCGGAGAGCTAATATGACCGACTACAAAGAGAATAGTAGAGCAGGAAGACGCAACATTGCTCCTAAGGCGCATTAAATGCAGCACATAACGTCGTTAGGCGGCGCTGCTTGTAAAAAAAAATCTAATTCGGCAATGTTCATCAGTAATTTGGATTAAACTCGGCGCTGGGAAGGAACGTATAATCATTTTATCGCTTCTTTTGCAGACGATACCTTTTCCTTCCTCCGTTCTTCTTCATTCCATCAGTTGCGCCATTTTTTTCCCCTAAATTCTTCTTTTCATCTTTTACCTAGTAGAACTTTTTTCTTTCTTTCTTTTTAGCTGGCAGGAAGAATGTAAGTGCGTCGCAAATGCTGCATAATTACGTAGACTTCATAAAAAAAGTTTTAATTTCGTTAGTTGCAGTCTCTAATCCGTATGAACTATTCATGAACGCAGCGTTTGTACTATAAAATGCCACTTCCTTCTTTATTATCAGCTTCTACGTCGCCATTTTTTTTCTTTATTTTTCTTTTTCCGTGTTTTTATTTTTCGCTCGTTCTCGTGCACTTACACTTTTACAACCATCCTTTTCGTTTCGTTTTTATATTTTCCCTTTTATTTTTCGCCTTTTCTTGACAGAGAAAATCTTATAAAAATATTACTGACTTTCGCGGCTTAGGAAATCAATTATACATTCCTACGCCATTTTTTTCATCATCATCATCATCGTCCTTTATTATTATTTTTTTGTATTCTTATAATTTTTAGTGCTCTTTTTTTTTTAGTCTTTATTTTGCTCTTATCTTTTGAGAGAGAGAGAGAGATTTTTAGTAATACTAATTTGTAATTTTAATAAAACATGACAGTGTCGTCGCTGGTTTTTAAGAACAGCATATCTTTTCTATGCAACGAAATGCAAATAGAACGTCTCTGGACGAATTTTGAAACCCTACTACTTCTCGTTATTTATTTACCTATGTCTTCTTTTTTTGTGTTTTTTATTCCTTTCTTTCGGTGCATTATTCATTTTTGCGGTGTTTTTGAGCATGATTTTTTCAAACAAAACCCTAATGCTGCCTTTCATCTAACGCGAGCATTGTGAGCAGCATCCTCCTCCAAATATACCTTTGCTTCCGTAAGCCACTAATTCGATTGGCTTCTTTCGAATAGGGATGGTGCCATTTTTTATTCCTTTTCTTCATTCCAGGGCTGCCAGAATGGCACTTGTGAGCCCGAATTCGATGCAATTGGCCATTTCTGGAGGCGAAGTCCTTAAAAATTTTCATAAAGAATTTATAAGCTAAATTGCCGTTTCCCGTAAATGACTTCTTTCAAGTGATACAGTATTGTGCTTTTTTTAAATATTGACTACTTTAAAAAGTTTTATTCAGTTTGATAGCTTAATTAGTTCGTTGTGAATACAATAATTTATAACTGCTTTAATTTATGTGTTGATTAATTTTCATTGAATGTTTTGAAGCTAAATATTGAATTTTTTTGGTAATTTTGTATTCAATTAAAATTCGTTTGAAAAACTGAAACTCAGCATTTTCTAATTATTAGGATGTCCCAAAAGTTTCTTTATCATCGCTCTATGAATGGCCTTATATGGCTCTGCTTGCGCAAACATGTAGACTTATCTATTAGCCGTCTATGTCACTTGGTGTAAGGACAATAGGCCTTCAACTGTCACAAAACCGGGACTACACCTCAATAAAGTTCTTTTGTACATTTGGTGGGATCGGAAAGGCGTAATTTTCTTCAAGGTGAAACAATAAATTCTACAGAATACTTTCATCAACTGGATCAACTGAAAGCTGCCATAGCACAAAAACGATCAGAATTATGCCATGATGAAAAATAACGTCTCGTCGACGTTATTTTTCATCATGGCAACGCGAGACTATATATTGCATTAATCGTAAAAGAGAAGCTCTTACAGTTTGATCGAGATGCTTTACAGCATCCTACATACTCTCCAGATCTCGATCCATCTGATTATTACTTGTTTCTATCCTTCAAAAATTCTCTTCGCGATAAGCACTTTAAATCCATCAGCGAAATAAATGCGCCCCTCGAGGATTATTTCTTGTCCAAAACACAGCAATTTTGGAAAGAAGGCATAATGGGGCTTCCTGAGAGATGAAAGAAGATAATAGAGCGAAAGGGGTTTTATATAACAAAATAAATAACATCTTATAAAGTAAATATCGTGTATTCATTTCATATTAGAAATTGGAAAGAAACTTATGGGACACCCTAATAATAAAGTCAGTTTAAGGTAGTTAAAATAGAGGATTATGAAGACTGGATGCGATGAATTAAAGCGCTGGTGTTATTACTTGTTGCATGTATTTTGATCATTTTTTCACTTTAAAAACATTTATTGAGAAAAATTGGTACAACATATATCAAAATATTTTCCATAATTTTCTACAATTTTTTTTTTCTATTTTCGTCTAATAAATCTTGCAATTGATTGTCTTCGAATTTTTTTTGCATCATTATTGTGTTCTTTGTCATTGACACCGAAATCACCACTCTTAAACCTTTGTAACCAAAACAGACAATTGGGATATGACGGAGCAGCATCACCACGTGTCTGATGGACTTCCGCTGCAGATTTCTTCAAATCAAGAAAAAAAATAGTAATGAATGTCGAAGATGCTATTTGGAGCGTTCCATGATTGGGGTCTTCATACACTGAATAACTCAATAATACTAAATGGAAAACTTTCAAAATGATAACATTAAAGTAACAGTAAATTAGTAAAACACAAATTCCTTGTCGTTTATATAGATACTTCGCATGTTTACCAATAGATGTCACTGATTAAAATACATGCAAGCACCTAATGATTTCTAAACGCCCATCATCCTATTTATAAGATAGATAAATTTTACTTCCGTGTCGAAACTTCCCACAATTCATTGCTTATCGTCTGTTTTGGATAAGAAATAAATAAGTTTTCGTACATTCTTAAATAATTTTGAACCGAAATATACAACCCATTAACCAGATTTTAAAGCTAAATATCGTCTTTTTTTTGGTACATTTTTTTTAGATAATTGAAAAAATTTTGACTGTTAACAGGGACGAAGTTTATTAGACCTTAATTTCCCTAAGTTATAAAAGCTGCAGAATTGTTAACTCTTTGACTACGAAATTTTTACAATCGTTTCCTCTGCAATCGTATAGAAAATGAAGATAATAGTTCCTGTATTAGACAAATCTGTTCGAATTTTTTCAAATGTTTTTAAGGCTGTGTGACCACGACATAACGATCAAATACACCCTCAGCCCGTCAAAAAAATACCTACTTTTACTCAGAATTATTTAAACTAATTTTAAATATTTAGTGGGATGTATGTGTCCCGTTAGTATTCAAAGGATTAATTAACACGTTGGAATGGTTTACTTAAATCTGATTATATGAAGTTTACAAGGGAGCCCAAAAATAAGGATAAACCGATAATACGGAAGTAATCAAAAAAAAAAATTAGTCAGCATTCTAATAACACAGAATACAGAGTCAGCACTTGGCATTTTTCGATCGGAGGTTGGCATTATTTTGCCAGTGCGATGTGGCAACCCCGCCTCATTCTGTGCCACCTTCTCGAGCTGTTGCGAGGAATCTCATTCTGTTTTGGAATGATAAATAAGACCTCTGTGAGCATCAGAAATGAAAAGCAAAAACGAAGTAGCTTATTGCCGGGCGGGAGCCTTTTACGATCTGAGGCTGGCATGAGTTGATTTTGGAATGAGAGCAACCCACCGCAAAGTGATTATCATACCCCTTCGTTACTCGATGGAACACCACAGAATACCTTAAAAGAGCGTTGAAACATTTGTACGAAGGCCTGAGGTTGAATTTCGGTTGTAACACTTGTTGACTTGATTTCGGTGGAGCACTTAGAAATTATCCGCGAGTTATGCAAAAGACGGAGAAAAACACCGAAACAGGAGCTTTTTAGGATGCATTAAAAGCCCCTCGAAGCGGTTCGGTTTTGGGGAAGAATTCTTCATTTTTTATTCAGCGAAAAGCCTTTATTACGATCCGAATTTGAAATGAAAATGTGCACGTTTTAGGGTTAATAAACTGGCTGCTGTAAAAGATCGTTACATCTTTTAGGGAAGAAAGTGGCTTTCTTAATGAAGATTTTAGGGAAATATGGAAGAAGATTTTTTTGCAAATTATTACTCTGTTTTCTTTATTATGACTTTAATAGAATTTTCTACATTTAAATAAGAATTTAAAGGTCAATCAAGAAAGTTGGAAATTAAGATAATTTCAAACCAGATAAAGAATGATTAATTCATTGATGCTAAACAAAAAATATTTTAATAAATTATTTTTTGTTATAATTTTTATTAAATATTACATATAATTAGTTTAAATAGGACGTTTTACAGGGGTCTTTAGTTATGTTAAATAGTTCTGAAAATTATCATACAACTTTTTATTAATTTTTGTTCAAATCAGTTGTAAAATTACTGTACAATTTTTAGTCTAAAATTAGATTTATCATCTCAAAATCTTTCTACTGCTGTTAAATGTTTTCAATTATTAATTTATAAATTATTTTTTCACTCAGCTTAAAATATTTTAGAAATATTCCACACATCTAAATTGCTAAAATTTTCATTTCCTGAATTTTATTCTATTAAATTTTTTATTGATTGATTGATTCCATTCCATTTGTTTTAGTTCTATTTTTAGCTCTTCAAAATTTTCTATAGCTTAAACTTTTATTTATTGTTTTTCTTTGATATAACAATATTGCTTTGAAAGTTTCAATTCATGAATACCTATTCACTAATACAACTGAGCTTCACATGTTAATCTGAGTTCCATATGTTAATTTAAGAGAATTTCAATACAAGATATGGATTTATATCTCGAATTGCTCCTTCTGAATACAAATTTGATTTCATTTAATGTAACTTTCATTAATGTCAAAAGCTGCAAGATTCGTAGTTGATTACAAAATTTGAGAATGCATTTAGACTACCAAGAATTCACTCACAAGAGTAAAAATATTATTAGAAGTAATTCAAATATAAAAAGCAAATGAAGATGAAATGTTTAGTAGAATTTATTCCTAAAACAGAGATATTTTTGTGATTTATTCGACAAGATTAAGATAATTTTATCTACTAGATTATTTATCACCTTCGAATACAGATAAGAACTGCATTCGAAGATGATACATAGTATAGATTTCATGTCTCAGTAGATGCGCAGTGAAAGATTTCGAAGTCAGAAAAATGATAATAGTGGTAAATTAAAACATAACGTACTATAGTTTGTAATATTTTACACGCAAGGCGGAGGCAAATGTTTAAAAGATGACGCTATAAAGAAAATTATTTAATCACGTGCAAATTAAGCAACAATCCCTAACTTTCTTTACCTCTAAGGTTTAGAAATGTACTATCGCTTCATTGCATTTGGGTGTGAAAAATTAAGAAATTACTTGATGTAGTAAAATTTTAATTTTCCTTGAAGAATGAACCATTTCTTTGAATATTTGGGATACTTTTATAGCATGAGCCATGCTATCTTAATATTTGGGTCTCAGTTTCTGAAAGCGATTATCACGGATTCAAAATCCATTGTCATAAATCTTGTACGGTATACGAGAACCTGGTTCACGCTAAATCCATAAGTTATAAAGGTCTGTCCGCTGGCATAAAGTGCAAATTGATTAAAGGAATGCCTGTGTAATTTCACTCATGTAGTCGAAAAATGCTTTAAAATTAAAAAAGCACTCATGTTTTAATTCTTGTTTAAATTCGAAATAAAACAGAAACACTGACATGCCACTGACTTTATTCTATGCTTATCTTTCAATTCTATAATGAGAAATGCTATCTTTTTTGGAAGGTAATTATTCAAAACTGACCGAAAAAAATTCGAATTTCACATTAATACGAAAGAAATATGACACGCGAAGTTCTTGTTGTATTAATGCATCGTTGTTGATAGTACAAAACACATAGTCCAATTTATTCTATTCAATAATCTGCTAATCAGTATAAGAACACTAGATACATGCAATTAGTTATGTGTAAACAAAAAAAAATATCTTTGGCCGGTTATCGAAGAACGTCACACATGCTTACATAATTTTTAATTAAGATTTTTTGAATATGTTGAAACTAATACTGATTAAAGAAGATAAACATAGTAGAACTTTACAACTAAAAAAAGGAGAAAAAAGGACTAATTTTTTTTTTAATCATCAAACGATTCCTGAAATTCAGTTAAAATATTTTTTGATGATACAGAATAAAGAGTCAGTATCACTTGAAATTAATTTAAATATGTATCTGTACGCAATAGAAGTTCATAATAAAAATATTATGCTTTATTCTACAAATAAATATTATTCATAATAATCCTCTAATTTGTGCACAGGATTATTTTCTTAGACTGTCTTTTAATTTACCTCTTATATTTTTAAATCTTTTTTTTATCAATTAAAATAGATTTATTTAAACTTTTCCCATACAATTTTTCTCCCAATGGTTATATTGTTTTCTGGAAATAATATACCATACTTCTGTATTCTCACTGTTTAATATTTGAAAAGCCTAAATTATCTTATTCATATTACTTGAACTACTAATACTTAACAGAAATATTTAAAAAGAATTCCTATATCGACAATTTGAATTATTGGGGAATTACGCACATAAAAATATTCGCAGTGTTTCATGAAACAGTCTGTGAATTTCATTTTCTAAAGTCACATTAATTCTGAAGGACTTTTGGTCCCTTTTACAGAAAATAAAAGCACTGCTAATGAGGGCATTTACCTGGAATCAACAAGAATTAAACCTTATCGAGATTAAATAAAATCAAATAATAGTATTTCATTACATAATCAGTCAAAAAGGTGTTTCAGAACTGATATGTCTGAAACATGTAGATTCATAAAAATCTTCAGGTAAAATTTTTTAACGATTTCAATAATTGTTCTGTGTACTTTGTATACCAAAAATTATTGAAATTTATGAAAATGGCTTCTAATAGAATGAAGCAGTGGAGCTTTACTTGTACACGTAGCATCTTTCTTGTTCGGATCAGATGTGTGCATCCTTTCGTTGTGATGTCGTGGAATCTTTTATTGAGGTAACCCATCATTTCTCGAGTTCTCACCCCAATTACGGAAATTTTACGAGAGCATTGATTTCTGCGGTGGAAATGAACGCGCAGACTAATGAGGAAAGGGCGGTTCCTCCTGGGAGCCGGCCCTTAATCTGCCTGGAGCATCGTTAGTGTCAAGCGGAGGGGCCCGGGCCCTTCATCATGGACCTCGGGCGAATGGCTCCCTCGGGACGGGGCCCGAAACGAGGTTTTTGTCAAAATTAAGCAACTCGGATCGCTAATCTCTTTCCTTTCCTCTCTCGATGGAATTTCTGAGGGAGAACCAAAGGCTTGAAGGGGTGCCGGAACTATTCATTCCAAAGGATCGGGCCCACTATAGGCAAAAAGATAAAAAGTCGAACAATTCAATATGATCCAAAAATCCTCATCCAATATGTTAATTCATTGTTTAATGTTCGAATATACTAATATATTCTAATACTGTTTAATGTTCGAATATATTATGTATAATTTGGAGATTATTTAGATTTTAAAACCCTCTATTTGTAGAAAATTTCTAATTTGAAAATTTCATTCAAACAAACCATAATTCCGAAGATTCCGTTTAAATTTCTAATGTTCCATTTGAGTACAACTCTGTGTTTAAAAAAAACGGCAAAAAGTTATGAATTAAATAAAATTATAAGTTAAAGTGAATCAAAGTATCTTTATACAGAACAATGTACATGGTTGTTGTTTTTTAAATTGAGGGTATTTAGAGACCTCTGTTGCTTGAACTATCAGCCGCAAAGCCACCAAATTTTGAACAGGGACTATTAATGGCATGGGAAAAAGGAACCCGCAAAAAAAAATTTTGTTCCAAAAGTTGCCGATAGGAGAAAATGTGACACTTTACACTTTCAGACAGCTAAAATTTTGCATAAAACACTGGGAAAAATTGCAAAATGCAAAATACCGATTACATAGACGACACCAGCGCCAGTATTTTGTGTTATAAAAAAGAAGCGGGGCATTGAAAATCATTTCAAGTGTCAGTTGATTTGTAAAATGCGTCTCACTTTAGCACAGTGTGCATTACTTGTGAAGCTCTTTTATCATAATCAATCCAATGCAGCGGCCGCTCTTCGCGAATTTAGAAGTCTAAACAATTTATGTAAAGGACCTCTGTCAATTAATGCAGTGAAAGCAATGATTAAAAAATTTGTAGAAAAAAAAAAACAGGTTATCTCGCAACTCGGCCTGGTAGAGGAGGTAAATCGGTATCGGAGGATGCGATCACAGTTGTTGCGACTGCAATCGTTGAAAGAAATCAGACGAGTACTGCTGGTAATAGCAGCACATGTAGAGTTGCCTGACAACTGGATTTAGTGCTTCAACAGTATGGAAAGTTTTAAGAAAAATTCTTCTTGGCCTTGGACAATTCTCTGGAGTGATGAGGCCCATTTTTATTTGAATGGGACTATTAACATTCAGAATTCTAGAATTTGGGCATCTGAATAATCCCATGCATTTCAAGAAATCCCACTCCATTCTCAAAAAGTAACTGTTTGGTGTGGTTTTAGAACATATTTTATCATCGGACCATACTTTTGTAAGACTGTTACCCACGCAGAACTGCAGACCTGTTCCATAAACGCTCAAAGATGTCTTGATATGCTGAGGAGTTTTGTTACCCCACAACTTCAGCAAAGGCAATGCTTAGATAAAATTGTCTTTATGCAGGATGGAGCACCACTACTAGGGATTGCAATACCGGTATACCGGGATACCGAATACCGGTATTTTGAGCCATTTGTACAATTTTGTAATACCAGTATTCACATGTTTAAATACCGGTTTTTCGGTATTAACTAGAAATTTTTAAAATTATCTCCATTATATGTTCAGGTATCGCGAACATAGCAATATAGTATACGTTTTTGTTTTTATATCTCCCTAACGGGCGAAATTAATTAGCTAATTAATGGCTTAATTAATTGCTTAAATCTAAATTAGCGAAACATGGATTATCCCTGAAAGAAAATATTGTATCCATAACGAATAATGGAGCAACAATTATGAAAAAAATTGGAAAGTTGATTGGTGCAAATCAGCAATTGTGCTATGCACATAGAATTCAATTAGGAGTAATAGATATATTATACCAAAAATATAAAGAACAGAAGAATTCAAATATTGTGGATATAGAAACTTCGGATTCCAACTTTGAAAAGAGTAAGAGTGATATTGACAAAGAAGATAATGACAATGTAATTGTTGAAGAAGATATTGCTAATAAGAGTGAAATATTAACATATCAAGAATTGTTTCCTATAATTTATAAAGTTCGAAAAATTATTAAAATATTTAAACACTCCCCTATAAAAAGGATATATTACTAAAATATATACTAACTAAAAATAAAACAGAATATATGTTAATATTAGATTCTAAAACACGTTGGAACAGTTTACTCCTAATGATGGAACGATTTTTGAAACTGAGAAATCCAATCCAAAAAGCAATAATCGACTTTGACCTGTAAATTAATTTTTCAGATAATGAATTCGACTTAATATCCAGAACTGTATCAGCTCTACTTCCAATAAAACTGACAAATGAGGCATTATGTCGGAGAGGTTCTTATTTATTAACAGCTAATGCAACAATTTCATGTTGCAGTCACTGAAAGAACAGCAAACAGCATACATCAATATCTGAAGAATTATATATTACATTGAAAAATCGCACAGAAGAAAGGCATATTGAAATAGAAAATGTCTCATGGTATTTACTGAATTCTAATGATTTTAAAAATGAAAATGAAAAGAAGAAAAGAAAATAACCAATTCAAATCTGATTAAGTTAGAGTAAAGTTTCTTAAAATTTTTTTCCCACAAACCTATCCACATTCAGAATTCAGTTCAATTATCGAAGATTATGATGTCACTACTGTCGATAATGAAAAGGAATTGTCTCTTGAACAAAAATTAGAATTATCGATAAATGAAAAAATTTCAACGAACCAAAATACAATACAGAAATCAGCTATATCCAAAACCATCCGACGGGAAATCGATTTATTTGAAGATGAGCGATTTAGAAGTAAATACTTGAAAAAAGTATATCGCGCATTGCTAACAGTTCCACCAATTAGCTTAGATGCCGAAAGAGCGTTTTCGACAGCTGGTAATTTTTACACAAAATTACTTTTCATGCTTAAAGACAGTACAATTGATGCATTGTTTTTTTAGATCACATTTCAAAAATTTTGAATAGTACCACAGACTGAATAGTGATATTTACACTTTTTTTGTGATTTAAATAAATAAGGTGTTTCTTTACTTTTTTGTGATTATATACTGTTATAATTTATTACAGATTATTTTTTGTGATATTTATACTCTAACAAAACTGGCAAATAATAAAAAAAAGAAACGCCTGTGTTTTCTAAAATTTCTAATACCGGTATTAAAACCGGTATCCCGGTATTAAGATTTAAAAAATATCGAATACCGGCATTGAAATTTTGGTCCGGTATTGCAATCCCTAACCACTACATATAGGTACATCCGTACAGCAACTGTTGCGCCCTTACTTTACAGAAGAAAGAGTCATTAGTCGCTGTGTTTGTATGGCATGGCCATCTCGATCCCCGGATCTAACCCCATGTGACCTTTTTCTGTAGGCTTATTTAATATCGTAGGTTTATCTTGGTGGAGTCTAGAACTAGTCAATTTTAAAGGGAAACATAACACGGACTGTTATGAACATACCTACTGAAATATTGCATTCATCTGTAGAGAGTACGGTGTACAGAATGCAATGCGTTAGTCCAAGAAAGGGAAAGCTATTCTACTGAATAAAAACAAAAGAACAAAGAATAAAAAAAATCGAATAAAATCTTTTTTTTTAAATTGTAACCATTTACAGAAGTTATTTCTTCGAATAAAGTACATTTATGGAAAAATTAATTTATTGTTATTCATTTATCTGTTTACTGTAGCAATTTAAAATTTTATCGTTCAGGTACACTTAAAATTTAGATCAAAAGCGCCACATTCCCCCTATAGGCATCTTTTTGATCTAAAATTATTTTTCGCGGATTCCTTTTTCCCATGTCGTCAATAGTCCCCGCACAAAATTTGGTGACTTTGCGGCTGATAGTTCAAACTACAAAGGTCTCTCAGTACCATCATTAAAAAAAAACACCCTGTATATTAAAACGTTAAAAACTTAGAAAACCCAATTTTACTGGCATTATACATAAGAACACGAAACACAAATTATTCACATTTAAGGAAGATTAAATTAAAGAAAATATGTTAAATATTCTTTTAGCCATAGAATCGTTATTTACTTTCATTTGTATACAACAATAAAATTCTTTGAGGCATCTACAATTTTTATTACTATTACTTTCGTGCCGATTTATTGCGTATGATTAGTAATTATTGGTAATTAATATCCATAGATAACTGGTTGGAATCGTTTGTATATCTTTCCTTATCATACAAGACTTGTTTAGTCAATGGGATATATTACACTTTGTACGTTCTAGTAAGCAGTTTGCTTTTTTTTAATTTTTCTCGCGAAAGTTTTCAGAAACCTTATTACGTTTACTCTATTACATCGAACTAACACATTTTAAAGTGTAATACAGTAAGAGAAGTAGTAAGAAGACAGAAAGAGAATGAATACAAGAAGGCCATCAAATAAATCTCGTAGTGAATCATACTTATCTTTGATACTTCTGTTTTTCTACTTATTTTATGCACAATGCAAAAACGAGTATTTAGAAGAAGCAAAGCATTTCAGATAGTTCGATCATTTACAACTTATAAAATAAAAAAAACACACACAATTCTCCGTTTTTATAATTAAAACTTTTTTTAAAGAAACGTAGAATTCTAATTATTTTGTAAATGACCCTCTGCTTGAGTCCTCGAATATGTATAGAGTGACCAAGAAACAATTTTCCCTGTATGAAGGCATCTGTACCTAAAACTAAAAAACGAAATGAAAAAAAAAATCATAAACTGTGGAAGTTATGGTGAGAAGTCGACAGAAGAAATGTTTTGGTGCTGTAGGAACCGAAAACGAAAAAATAATAACAATGAAAGCACGCACGCACGCACGCGCGCACACACACACACACAAAGAGAGAGATTATGTAAAATTTCATTAATATTTGAGAGATCGAAATTGCTCATAGAGAGATAAATTAAACTACATCTGCTGATATGCAGTGTGAAATTAATACTAAATAGTCTTTTATCAGTCGATTTTAGGCAACATCTAGCACACGTACAACATTTTCATTGTTCGATCCTCACTGTATTCAAGATATTGAGTTGGCGATTTTTTAGCACTGTTCTTTTATTTCATTGAGGTATTCAGTCTCTCTTGCTATTCATAGTTATGAAATTTGGTTTCTTTTCGTTCATTGGTTTTCTACAAAGGTTTCCAAACAGGAAATGTTATTTTGAGGCCTATGCATTGATATTTCACTCATTTATTCGCCTCATGATACATTTAAGATATAGTTGATGTTTGTCTGATGATTTGCTGTTAATAATAAATTGTTATTTGTGGTATTTGTATTCGGCAGATAAATTACATTGTAGAATAAATGTTACTGGACTACAAAAAAACACAAAAGAAGTGTGATACTTAAGGATGGCAGATAACGATTTTGAGACTCTGTTAGTCTATTTGCTTCTATCCTATTAAATAATACTTTTTTATCATTTCTGAATTATTTTTAAATTAAAATGTAGTGAAATTCGTTTCAAAGCTTTTTATATGTATAGATACTATCGAAATTTCACTCACTCTATATATTGTATTATTGAATTAATCAATAAATTATTTTTAATATTTTTTGAATTTAAATTTTTTAATTGAAATATGTGGCGTAATTATTTTATATCAAAGTTTTTTTAATTTATCAAGAACACTGGATTATTCTTTTAATTTGTTTTTAATAAAAATGTCTCAAAAATGTTCGATTCTTGAAAACGTTACGGCATATCCTTCTTTCATCTATAAAGAACTTTTGGGCCATTAAAAAGAGTGTATAGAATATTAATATACGTCTAATATCAATATTATCTGAAATTCGTTGATGTGTATGTGTTCTATAAATACTTCCGATAATTTGAATTGCCTTATAAATAATTCACGATTTTTTTTTCTATATAATTTTATTTTCACATAAAATGTTAAAATTCAAATTGTATTTTATGATGTTTATATATAATATATTGAATAGCTGAGGAATAGAAATTTTTTCTTGTTGTACATGCTAATTTACAAAAGTCCGAAAGTTAAAATTTTGTTTTCATAGTTAAACGCAACGTTTTTCTTAATGAGTTAAATGAGTTCTTTACATAATATATTTCAGTTTCCATTTGAAAAAATTAATTTTTTTTGTCTGTAATGATAAAACACATAAAAATTTATAAGTTGTATTTAATTAAAAGAAAAGAAGATACTTTAAGAACAAGAATAAAAAAAATAATGGGTAGACAAATCATGTAATGATATGTAATAAATTAAAAATAGCAATATAAGAAATAAAAATATATACTAAATTGATAAGGGTTAAAGATAAATACTAGATATTATTAGCGATACTGTTCAGAAAAGCCAAATATAATTCTCAATAATTTTTTATACAATTATAACAGCAAATACATCTTTTAAGATTGAATTTAATTTTTGACAGAAAAAAAAGAGAATTTAAGCAACAATTTAAAATTCAGAAAGGTAATTTTAAATATTTTTAAATACAAAAATATTCTTTGAGAATTTTAAAGTAGCATATGAAATGTAAGTATTTTTTTAAAGAACGAATAGCTCACGCAATATTAAAAAATGCAAGTTATTTATGATAGAATTTTGGTAACACATTTTATAATGCATTGTTCACAAACGATATTTTATAACAAATTTTTTGACCTATCATTCGATTTATTGATGATAAAAGAAGATCTGGAGAAGATTTAATGGTAATTTATAATGAGACAAATGGCAATAATTCGTAATAAATCATGTATTGATTATAACGTCAACATAGTTTGGTTATTTTAATGAGATAAACGTATTTTCTAAGTTTTTCACCAAAAACATTTTTATTTTAAAAATTATTTTTAAGTTTACTTTATCTCACTTTTGATGTTTAAATATTAAATGATACATTTGATTTTTAAAGACATAAAAGCTATGACAAGGTATAGAAAATCTTGTAATTTTTTTTAAAGAAACAGATAATAATAATACTTACCACTTTAAATTAATAGTATTTTTATTTTCGTTTGGGAGTGTGTGCACATTTGGAATGAAGTATTAATTTCTTTTTTTATAGTTACGAATATATCTCTTTTCTTCATTTCCTGTTATTGCACTGTACGATTGAAGGCTAAAACTGGAAATCAATAGAAGATTGACAGAAATTATAAGAAATCAAATGAAACTAATTTCGTGATTGACTTTAATTTAATAAGATTTAAATGTTTAAATATTTCCACTCCCTTGATAGATAATTTTTTAACGAATACATCAGATGTTGTTCAAAATAAGACGATTTTTTCGTTTATAAACAAAGTTAAAAAAAGCAGAATGGGATAAAAGTTGTTTTGAAACTTATTCTGATTCAAAAATGAATCATTTTTATATTTAGACTATCAAAAATTTGAAATTGAAAATAGAAAGAATGAATTGAAATTTAGGCGGCAATAATATCAAAATATACATTCAAATTAATTTTTCATTCAGAATAAAGAAATTTTTTTTCAGATACAGTGAAAAAAATCAATATGTTATATCCAACTAAATTTCCTAAACAAATTATTTTATTGCATATTCAGTTAAATAAATTCAGTGTTTACATTCTTGGAAAATTTTTAAAAAACAAATTATACCCTTTCGATTATAGAGATATGAAATAGAGGTTTTAAATTCATATTATTTTTAAACAAATTTTTCTATTTCGGATATAGCAAAAATGAAACAAATGTTTTAAATGCAAGTAATTTCTATCAAAAAAATTATTATAATTAAACAATGAAGCAAAATCAGTTCTTAAATCCAATTTTTTACAAAAAAGCAATAATTAAGATAGAGTATAAAAAAACAATTCAATTCATTTAATTTTTTAATTACAAATTATAACTAACCTTTTCAATAATATTCGATACAATAATGTTATTGAGATTTTTTAAATAAATAAGGACAGGCTCTCAGAGACAGAACTATTAGATTAGTATTGAGGCTTAAAAATCACTCCGTAATTAAAGATCGACTATCAGTAATCAAGACAGCTAAAGGACATTTAATCTAGTTACTTATCAGATTTATCTTACTTTCAATAATAATCGATGTGTCAATTTTAAATTTGCATTTATGATACTTTCGCTGCTTTTCATGAAAGGTTTGAATTTTTAACACTCATAAGTATACAGATATAAAATATTTCACTATTGCTTTATTATCTTTCCATAAATCAATTATCTGACGATCACATAAAGCTCCAACTATTTTATAACTTAGAAAATAAGAAGGTTAATCAGATAAAATCAAAATCAATTAGCGCATTAAATTTCGCTAAGACTCTTGAGGTCACACTCATTCAACCCGTGGTTGAAGGAACACAACTTGCGAAGAATAGGTACTAAGTCAGAG
Source organism: Argiope bruennichi (assembly GCF_947563725.1). NCBI lineage: Eukaryota > Metazoa > Arthropoda > Arachnida > Araneae > Araneidae > Argiope > Argiope bruennichi. The sequence goes on from NC_079156.1 coordinate 80,564,039, forward strand.
GCGATCGATGTGAGAATACGTAAGATAATGGCTTTTTATTTCTGTATTTAGGAAAAGGGTTAATCTCACTCAATGAAGATTTTATTGCTGTGTTATAAATATAAACTTCAAAATTAGTTTTTAAAACTACATTTTGAATTTTATTTTCATACTATATGAAACCTTTATAAAATAAAATACATTTTTTCCATTTAAAATTGTATTTTCTCATGTTGTGCACCCATTTCTATTGTCATACGTCGTGTTAACTAGTTAAAGTTTTAAAGTTAGCTACTTAAAAAACATGGAATTTATGTTCAGTAAAATAGAGGTTCATTTTTTAAAAAATAAAAATTTCTAAAAAGAACTGTATATTTTTATGATTAATCTTGAATCTTATATATTTCATGATTAATCTTATATATTTTCATGATTAATCTTGTCAATTTGTTCATTTTTTTACACAAAAGATTTATCATTTCGATGATGTAACTAAATTTTACTAGAAATTAGTCATATGAAGAACATTTGTTCTAAAATGCAATAGAAGTATCATTGGAAAAAGTATTTCAAAACCAAACTTTATATGCAAACGATTTTTCCAGAAATTTTATTTTTATTCAGCTTTTATCGCATCAGTTTGAATACCTTTAATTATAAGTCCTTGAGCAAAAAAGATTTAAAGTTATATGCTACTTAATTATAATAAAGATATTTGAATATGAATATAATATGGCACTCTAGTTTTATTTTAGTAGTTCAATTATGCAACGCATTTTTTAAGTCAGATATTTAAATGACGAAAATTCCGTTTCTTTTTTGTTAGTAAAATTAAACATTTTCTATATAATTTATAATATAATGATGAAAATATGTTAATATTTTAAATTATTAGATAACTTTAAAAATTTGCATTATTGGAGAGGGAATTTTCCGCAAATATTACATTTTATTGTTCTCTTTCATTTTCAGAAAATAATATTTTAGGATATTATATATATATATATATATACAGACACTATAGGATGATTACGCTATTTTTATTGATTGATACATGATCTTTAAATGAAGTTCAATCAACATAAAATATTAACTGCAGAAATCAATAAATGAAAAACAAGTAGCGTAGTTAATATTTTTCTTCGGGAAGAGAATGAATATTCTGCATCTTTAAAATCAAAATTAAATACTATTTCGTTAATATTTTAAAAGGAAAGAAAGTATATAATGCCAAAGGAGCCACTAGAATGCAAATGCGTCAACAACATTCTAGGAACCAATTTTCACAATTTGCATAATAGCAGTAAAGTGGATACCAAAAGGGAAACATTTAAATTAGCATATTTATTTTATTATTATTTATTTTATTATTATTTATGTTATCATATATTATATAAATTTTATACTAATACGTTATTTATTAATATTTATTATCCCAATAAAATAAATTGGGATATTTTATATATTAAATAAAAAAATTATGAACTGTCAAAGAAGTGAATTAAAAAGGATTAAAAATTTCATTCTCAACAAATCAAACGACTAATCATTTCTTATGATTCTTTATAGATAAATGTGATTATAAATAAAAATTGGAAGAATAATTTTTAATTGATTACTTGATTGAAAATAAATGCCCCTCATGAAAAATCCTCTCTTGAAAGGATTATCTGTTTTATTTTTTTATATCATTTAAAGTGAATCATTAATTTTTAAAGCCGATTTTCATTTTAATAACATAGGAAATGACAAGGTATGCTTTTATGTAAACAACTATTAAAATATTTGGAATAGAAAGTGTCATTTGGATGCAATAAAAATTGCTAATTATCATAAAACATTCTGAAATATAAAACTAAAACAGATATTCAATTGATAACGAATAACTGAATAAAGTCAAGTCAACATCTGATTGAATAAGATATCTTTTTCTCCTACGATAGGAAATTATTTTCCAGAATCTTTTTTTGCTGAAAAAGCCATAAAAAGATTTTATTTGCGCTATAAAAATGCTTTGACATAAAAGAAAAGTTAATAGATTTATGAATACTAACGATCTTTCACATATAATTATTATGTTCAACCATACAGAATTTTTTTCATTAAATCCTAACGAATAGTTTTTATTACTAATATTAATTAGAGAATCCATATAAAAAATAATGAATTAAAAAGTAATGTAACAATGTAATTTAATTGTTAATTAATTCTTAAAAGACTTTATTGTAATCAAACTCTTGTGATCATTGCCTTATGTAAAAAAATAGCTTGGAATTAGAATTCGGTATATTTTTCCTATGTGATTTACTACAATCAATTATGTTTCAATGTTTTTTTAAACAGAGGAATGTTTATGGGCTGGCATACTATCTGAAAATTGCGACTTGTAGGATGAAAATAATCATTTAAACCGCTTTTTAAGTCAGACTGTCTGATATAGATCTACTAAATATGGCACTTAGTTGGTAAAAGAAAGGGTTTTTTTTAATTAAGAATGGGCTTTCAAAATTTTTAATTTCATTTTAAAATAAAGGACGTCGGAGCATAAGCATGTAGTTTATTAAAACGTAGTAGATGCTCAATAAAAAAGATTTCGAAAATAGATAGATTTTTTTTATTAAATCAGTTTAAAATTTTACGATATTTCTTCCTAACTTTATTCATATATATTATAGCTCACAGGGGAAAAAAACCTGAATGATACAACTTAATTTTTTTAAAAATGGGTTTTTAATCAAATCAATTTTATTTTTAATATTTACTTCAATTATAAGAAATTTCCCGAAACGTATAAATATTATATCTTTCTTAGTTTAATTATTAGATTTATGCTCATGCGCATCACGAAGATATTAAGTGCAATTTCTATATGCACGTTTCACTGCTATATAAATAAGAATAATTTCTTAAAATAAAATGAAGGTAATCCAATTAAGCCTAAAATATTTTTATTCAACAATGTTTCGGATTAAGAGCTCGAATTTCTTAAAATATTTTAAATCTCAAATCACTTTTTTATAACACTGAATTCAAGTGTTTCTCACCTCTAACTCTACTAATAACAGAGATAAATGCGTGTTTTCGTTCAACAGGACAGGAGCAACTACACTCGATATTTACTTTGGAATTAGAACTGTGCAGCTCAAGACGATTTTTAAATTTTTTTTAGTTAATTGAAAATTAAACAAGATATTGATGTTTTTTCCACGATAACTCACAGAAATATTATTGCAAAAAAAAAAAAACAAGTTTTACACTTTTTACACATTTTAAAATATTGTATTTTCAATGATACCAATTCAATTTTTCCTGAATTTTTAATCAACAATATTTGTCTGATTTTCATCAACAAATTTCATTGCTTCACTAAAATCCAAACTGTTTCCATTATTTCTCAAGAAATTAATCACTTAAGGAAATTCTATTGTTGAAAGCTAAGGAATAATGATTCTATTTAAAATTTGTACATGATAATCGAAGTGAAATTACAATATCGCGAAAGATAGAATAATCGTACATTTAGGTTTTTCAAGCACTCGATGTCATGAGATTTGACTCTGTTAGTATGGTTCATACACACAATGAACAGATCAGGAATAAGTTTAATAAACTAACACGGCTTGAATTTCACAATTTAATACTTAAAATTATGTTCCTGAGGGAATAATGAATTTTAAGTTATGCATAAGTGATTTGACTGAAACTGATCTCTACCAGTTGTTCAGCAAAAATAATCAGAAAATCATTGGATAAATGGTATTCGAAACACAGCTAATGATTGAACCAGATTATTTCAAATATCATGCGATAAAATTTCGCCATCTTGTTTTTTAACCATTAGAAAAAGCTCTTATATTAAATGTTATGTTATATTATATATGTTTAAATCCATATCTCCAATGTGAAATCCAACATTAAAAAAAGCTCATGAAATAATAGTCATTTATTATTTATTCTCACAAAATTGTTGCGAGTTTTTTCGTTAATATCGTATCTTCTGTTCCTGACAAACTGTGACTAAACTAATGTTTTTTCCCCAGGTGTGGTTCCAGAATCGTCGAGCGAAGTGGCGCAAGGCTGAGAGGCTGCGCAAAGAGCGTGAGGAGAAAGACCACCTTCCCTCGGATGAGACCCCCCGCGACGACCCTGGCTCCCCCGAGCCTGCGGACGACCCCTCGCTCCTTCTGGCCCCTGGGGACAAGGCCTCCCCCGCCTCCTCCTCTCAAAGGCCCCTCACCGATGACGAGGACGCCGACAGTAGCGGCAGGGAGGACGACCTGTCGCCGCCCAGAGCCACGCCGGCCTCCGCCGCGCAAGGAGCCGCCGATGACGCGCCAGCTGATGCGGCTTGCGAGGTGAGCAACGAAAATTGGGCTTCACATAGAAATATCGAGCTAATATTTCACATGGCGAGTTTCAAATGAGAATAAATATGTCGTATTCAGCTCTGAAATTTTCCCTTAAAATTACAGTGATGATATCTGTTAAAAAATTCTTATTCTTGAATAAGTTTATTTAGTATGATTTAATTTTTTTTCACTTTTGTTTTTAAGTTTGAATAATTTAAAAATGTGTTTGGTATTTTAAAAAGGATTAAAATTTCTTTTTCACATTATTAGAATTTTTGAAAAATAATTATTATAAATTAATTATTCCATTAATTATTTCATAATGATTTTTTTATGCATGGATTAATTCGTTGCAATTTTTGCTCTCTTGAAACACATCTATCAGCAGAGATATGAAATAAAAGATAAACATCTCAGAAAAATTAATTATTTAAACCAAAATGATACAGATGCGTTTTAATATAAAACTAAAACATTATAAAAGTATGTGAATACATATGAGAAGTAATACAAAAAGTTTAACCCTTACACTCGGATTTCTTCTCTCAGGCATCATTCAAGACGGTGCATCATTCAGGCGTTTTATTTATTTTTTAATTTTGAATGTTAGAAACGACTACAGAGTGTTAAGAAGATGTAGATTAATTTTTGGGGGAAATTCAACTTAAAACAATTATATATATTTATTTCTCATAGCAATAAACAAGTCCTTGCATTAGATAAATAATTATACATTGAATTACTTTTCAGAATTTAATTTTCATATTTAATGGAATTAAAAAATATTTTAAGGTCAGATATAATAAAAAAATTTTATAGACAGTTGTGCTCCAAATGATAAAAGAATTAAGATCTTTTAATTAGGAGATTCACTCATTCGTATGTAAAATTTTAAATTCTTCCTTATAAATCAGAAATTTAATCCTTTATCTCGGGGGCCCCAATCTTGTTCGAGCAACGAATTGTCGTAATTTTAAACTTATAATCAAATCATTCACAGAAGTCATTCATAAGCGTTATACCAATAATCCAAGAAAATCTCAAATGCTGTTTAGACATACAGTTGAATCCACCTGACAACATATTTCTAAAACAAAAAAATCCATAGAGTAGAAAAAATAATTCAGAAAGGAATTAATTCTATTTTTTCTAAATAGACAAATTTTAAAAATTTGTGTATAAACAGCAATTTTTATTTTAATTTTAATCGGAAGATATCCAGAGCCGTGGGTTCGAATAGTCTTGAATTTGGAGCCAGTGTTCCAAATTTGAAACTCGACTCTATTAAAAATCCGCCGGATATGAGGAGAAATAAGATTCACCGAATTTTCATAGGAAGTAATGACAATGCTTATGAAATGCGTTGCCTGTGCAGGAAAAACTTGAATGTATGTAATTCGTTATTGTCAACATGGTTTTTATAAATAAGTTCTTATCCTCCACCCTCGTTTGGAACTTGAGTTGAGCGCTGATTGAACGTTTAAGAATATATATATATATATATATATTGCCGTAATTAATATATGCAGTATATTACTTTTGGCACCAATAATTTGAATGCCAAACGTGTTAAATATTCAACTTCACATATTATAATGCTATATTATAGGCCTTAATTTTAGGTTAAAGCTTGTTTCAATTATAAAAAAAAACAATTGGTGTTGAGGTTTATATAAAGGATTGACGATAAAGATATAATCTTCATAATTTGATCATAGTTCAGACTTACTAAGTTGGCCGAAAAATAGTCTTCACGTTGTTTCAAAATAGGACATTAATATAAATAAAATTAAAGAGTTATATAGGTTCCCCACAAAAATAAGTGGCAAAGCATATCAGGCATTAAGAAAAAAAGTTTTTTCCTGATCTGACTTATCGAATTTGTCCCGAGTCTTTTATATTCTTTCATTTTAAACTGAGGATAATTTAGACTTTATACTGCTAAAAATTGGCAACGAAGGAAGATTGTTCGAATAATTAAATATCTTCATACAAATAATGACTTTTCATATACAGATTAAATTAAAACTGTACGCATTTTTACTTAATTGATCATATGAATATCGATTTAATACAAATAATTAAATTTATATATATATTAACAGGAATTTATGTATATGATTTCCCGGTGTCCAGTTCATACAAAAAAAAACTTCCTCTTTGGGACACTTATCTGAATTCTATCATTTCCAACAAAATAAATAAATGAAAGTTGCACCAAATATTGATAGTTCAAAATCTTCCAAGCTTGAACAATTATTGTTCACAAGAATTATAAAATATTAGTGTGACTTCTCAGAAATATACAACAATTGTTTCTTAACGATATTAATTAATTGATACATTTAACGACATGTCAATAAGAATTGTACTAATACTTAAAACTGGATTCCAAATTTAAAAATTGGTAATAGTATTCCATCTGCTTTTTCGTACACTTCCATATAAAAATAGTACAGCATTGAGAAAAAAAGATGAATTACCTGTCAGAACCGAAAGTTAGTTTAACAATAAATTTCGTTACGTTAGTTAGCTTAAAACAATTAGGTTGCGAAGGGCATACTCAAAATATTTAAAAGCGTCATAAATCATTTTTCCTTATGATCATTATTCATGATAAAATTTTTGCGTATATCAATGATAACTTCAGAAACTTTTATTTAAAAATGCTGTTTTTATATTATTTACAAAAATCAATATTTTATCTTTTAAATGTTAGCAGTTTGGTAATCAAGCAAACCCTTTTCTTATTTCCAGGATATTTTTAAATATTAAATTAAATCGAAAAAATAATATAACGTATTCGGAGAAAAATAAATAACGAGGCAACACCCCTCTAAATAATAACACTGAAATATAATAATGCTTTAGATTTGATTCATCTATCTTTATATAATTTTAAAATTTACACTCAATTATGTATCGGCGATAATGTGAACGCAAACACACAAAAAATCAATTAATATCGCTACATAGTACGCACACATAAACACAGTCATTAGAACAAGAACGATATTGTTGCATTTTATACTTAAAACTATTTTTAAAAATTATTAAAATTAACGAGAAAGGTTTACAAAAAATAAATTGGGAATTTTGAAAAGCTTATTTTTAGAATTTTAAAAACGCGTAAAAAAAAGGAATTTAACATAATAATATGTTCAGAAGTAATTTAATCCTTTCTAGGGCCGTGGGAAGTATGCTTCCCACCAAATTTATCAATCTTTGTATGAAATTATGTAGGTTGGCATAAGTTCTGACACATTTTTTTAGTAAGTCAGAAACTTAGATGTTCCAGTTCTTTATTTCAGACAAAATGTTGTGTCTTGATTTGTTACTTAATTATTAATTAACTAAATTAATTCATTAATTAAATGAAATTTATCTAATAAGCTAAATGAATCCCTTTTCTTATTCTAATTTCAAGCCTAAGAATATTTTAACATAATATGACTAGAAAAAAAATGGCGCTTTAAAGGGTTAAGGAAAACCTTACAATTTTAATTAATTTTTTAAAATTAAAAATTCAATTAAAATTTTACAAAACCATTTTTTCAATTACCAATTACTCAAGAAATAACTACGTATAAATGTGGCTCAGTAATTTATTTTGAAGGGTGCTTTGAACGATCTTTTTTTCATCATGGGTCTCTCTAAATTTACGGATAATATGGCACCCTGTGAACTATATCATATTAAAAATTCTACAACTTTTTTTAATAATAAATTAAATAACGGTCCGGATAATTTTTTTTCTATTTTTCGCTATTCATCACTATTGTAATGATTAGTTTATGTTTCTATTATAGAATGCAATATCTTTTCCTGAAACTATTTACATTGATTTTTTTAAGGCACGCTCATTATTTAATAGTCTATAAAATATTCCAAATCTTCTTAGCACAAAAACTTTAAAGTTAAAAGAAAAACTCTATGGTAGTAAAAAATTACGTTTAGACTTACAAAGTAACGCAGTTTAACAATCAAGCTGTCTGAAACACCATTATTTTATTCCCAAAAGAGGAAAATTTTAAAATTCTAAAGTGGCATTCTGGAATTCATCAAGGTACCTCCGACTCTAAATTATCTAATCGTGATTGTTTTGATTTATTGCAAAACAGGCTAAGACCGAGTATGAAGTATGAAAATAAAAATTCCATTTAAATATTTATTAACTAATACACTGGGCTATAAATAAATGAAATGGAAGTATCTGTAGAAAAGAATTGTCGCTGAATCGTTTAGACAAAAATTCAGTCTCGCTTTGATTCAGCACTTTCCCGGAGAAAACTCAATGAAGCTGCACTTAATTCTTATTGTGCTCTCTATACCGTAAAAGATTTGTTTTAACAATTGAAGCTCAGTTTGCTATTCCATACTTATGAATTAAAATCTGCGCAAGGATTTTTATTTATTTTTTTATTACACATCATAATTTAATTTATCCATCATGTAATTATAAAGGAAAATAAGTTTTGCATTAAAGTTGCAGTTACAATTAGCCAGATATATTTGTTTTAAAACACTAGAAATCATTTAGAATAGAAGAGAGAGAAAGAAAAGACAATTTGGGACCAAATCTAATTTTTATAGCCATCCCATCGTTTACCTACTTGAATTTTTTTTTATCTTTCCGGCTTGCTTAAATCAGTCCTGGATATGGCAATTCCTTTTTTTTAGCTATGAACTTTTTTTTTTTTTGAAAAAACAAAACCCTATATGAAATAATCTCTTTATTTGATAATAAAATAATATTACTCTTACTATCAGAAAATAAGTAAGTAGATTTGAAAACATTTATTTTATAAAAAATATAAATAAAAATGAGCGAATGAATAGAAACGAGTCTTTCGAAGACATAAGCGTCAATAGGAAATATCGTTTTTAACATAATTTTTGATTTACTGAAAACTTTTTTATTTAAAATGTAGGTGCAGCGTATTTTTTCTTAAAAATTTATTACAATAATATATTAATTCTATCACTGAATGATTCTTCTAATTTAGTTACATCAGTCCTAATGGTTTGACCTAAGCTATTGAGTGCCAGTTTTCCCATTTATGTAAAAGAATCTACTAAAGCTTTCATTTAATATTTTTTTAATGTAATTCTTCCAAGAATTTTTTTTAAATTTAGATACTATTCTTACTTAAATAAAGTTTTAAAAACTTGACTCCAACAATTTAGAATAAACTTTAATCAATTTCCACTCACAAATTTTCATCATCAAAGAATTACTCTTCAACGATACTAATACAAAGTAATGTTTTTCGTGAATCTTTAAAACAAAAATAGAAAGAAAAAAAATAAACGAAGTAATAATTATTAATAAATAGAAAAATAAAGTTCTTTTTTCGGTGATTATATAGCATTCTTAAAATTAGTTTTATAATTAAATTTCACTTTTCAAAAATAGCATTATTTTAGAGCGAATTTATATTGCTTCCTTATATTTTAAAACCTTGACTGCCATGGTTTCGTAATTACATAATTACAAAACCACGGTAATGAAACCATATCATTAATCTGACCATCGAACCCATATAAATTACATGGTAAGAAATTATACTTTAATTATACAGCTGCAATCCTTTCATTTTGAAATTGTGCCACGAAAATGCATGCAAATCTAAGCTTATTTTGATTTGGTTAAATATTTTTGATTTTACGATTCCCAGCAAGAAATAATTTTATGTGCCATCGACATTTAGTTGCTCAATATTTATCTAGTATATGATTGCAGCTTATTCCAAATGAAAGCTGTTAAAATTCCAAATTTTATTAAGAACCATAGTAAAATGATAAGACCCTAATTTCAAAATCGAAGAAACGCGATATTCGGAAACAGTTTACCTAGAAATCCACAGCTAACATGGTCTATAACTTTGAAAAGATTGGTGGGGTAGGGAACAATGCGATATGTAAACTCTATTTCCCTTATTTGGTCATGATTACAAAGCACAAGATGCGTTGCGAATTCACCGCTGTGTATGTTTAGAATTGTACTTTAAAGGAATTGAAATGAAACGAACTCTCAATTTTATCAAAGTACATTTGAACTCAGAGGAAGAATCCTCATATGCAAACTCATTATAATAAAATATATATTACAATTATGAAAATAAACAATATCTCGTAAGAAATGGAAATATTTACATTTTTTACGAGTGCTGAGAAATATTCCTTTTATTATTAAGCGATATGCATCTATATGCTTGCTCCATTCTCTCCAGATGTCATTAGCCGAAGGCTTCATTTATTGTAGTAATTGTATGCGGTGTAATTTGCAAAGGTAATCGGGGACGTATTGGCACTGGAACATTGATTTCATAATTGGTGTGACTGGGTGTTAAGTTCCTTGGAATATATGGAACAGTCACTGATTCTCTCTACTATATCCTTAAAATACTTCATACAAATCTTCGCTCGCATAGACAAATAATATCCTTGCATATAAAATGCTCTAATGATCTAGTTTACCTCTTTCATAATTTTTTTTGGCATGCTCATTCTCTAAAACAAGCAAGGAATATTTCGTATATTTTTAAATTGTATAGCCTTCTGTTCGTTATTTGCCATTTTGGGATATACAAACTTTAATTTGGGATAATTCGGGACATTAGAGTTTGGGATAATCGAAAACAAATCTCTTTCTTTTTATGGCTTAATTGGCAAATAGAATTAATGGCCCTTCATTCAGTGAATCGGTTGAAGCAGAGAAATTAAAGAAATATAAATCCTAATACCTGCTTATTCTTCTCTCAATTAGAACTGTTAGAACTGTAGCGTAATTTATATGTTTTAATTTATATGGCAACAAATTTAAAAATATCAAACCTCTGATGATTAATTCCTGATCATGCTGTATTTATAAATGGAATAAAATGAAAATTTTTCCCACTTCATGTGTTAGAAATTATGAAGAGTCATTCGGCATTTTCGAATGAATTGGCTTGGGATATTTTTGTAGCTACGAATTGCTTATTTCCTAGACGAGATCTATAATCTATAGTATGGAAAGAATTCAGATATCTCTACCCATAATATGGAAAGAATTCAGATATCACTACCTATAATATGGAAAGAATTCAGATATCACTACCCATAATATGGAAAGAATTCAGATATCACTACCCATAATATGGAAAGAATTCAGATATCACTATCCATAATATGGAAAGAATTCAGATATCACTATCCATAATATGGAAAGAATTCAGATATTACTAACTATAATACAGAGCGAATTCAGATTGAGAAAATTAAAAGATTAGAACTAAGAGATGCAATCTAATAAAGTCAAACTTTTAATGAGGTTTGCTAACTAACCAAACATAGTGAAATGAGGTTCATAACTGCTCATTTTACTTTCTTTTATACTAAGTATACAAAGATCTGGGATCGTGTGGCTATGATTATAATTTTTTTTATCAAATGTTTTTTCAATCGGTCAGGAAAAAAAGCGTCCAAACTACAAATTCGATTTTTGGGTACTTATATATTAAAAGCTTTCCAGGGATTAATCAACAAAGATTGGCGATGGATTCAGTAAAAATTCTACATTCAGATCAATGATCAACATTTCGTAACTATTGTAGACGCATTTGAGGTTTTACTAAGGTCAACAATTTTATGCGAGGGAGGTGGGGTCTAATATCTTTATTAGAGAGTATGCGATGAAGGTTTCGGGAGACCGCTCCTGTTTATTTCTAAGCAAAATCGTGGAAATCTTTCTATTCCAGTTGGTCGTGAGAAAAGTTCGAGATTCTTTGCTCTAATGTACACCTTAAACAGAATTTTTGCTGGTGAAGAAGTTGATCTGCTTCTGTGGGCATGAAATAATTAGCATTGCCTTCATGATTTAATAAAACGCAGTTACAAAAATCATTTTCGATATTTTTGATTAGTTAGTGACAAAATATGATATAAATTATTTTATCACTTTGATGATGTTTTATTCTAATTTATTTTAATACATTAAAAAATTATGTATATTTCACTTTTAAGAATTGGCATTTCCTTGGAATCTTTACTTACCAGATTGAAAAATAGACTTAGTCACTCTGTCCCTAATATAGCAATGAAATTGAATCAGCAAGTTTTACTAGATATCAATAATTAATTTTTAAAAAGGTGAAAATTCAGATTCTTGTGTCTTTTCAAATTCAAATAGACTTTGTGATGATTTTACTTAAATAATTTCTGTCACAAAACTTTCAAATTAAACATTGTACCAAATCAAAAACCGCAAGGTTTTACCTTCCCTTTTCTTATTTTTCCTGCATATTCAAATAAAACAAATAAATTAATCAAATGTTTCAGCTTAACAAGAAAGTTTAATGATAAATTCATCAAGTTAAAATACTATAAATAATTAAACTGGATTCATTTTCCTTATTAATAGAGGAAGTGTTAAAATATTTACATTCCTCGAAGAGCTTTGGGAAAAAACAGAATTTCCAGACTAAACAGATCAAAGCAAATAGAATGGTACTTGGCTCTGTAAATATTTGCCTCTGGTATTTTCAAATTTTATTCCCTGGTATTAATACTTCAGAGCAAATATTTTTTTTACGTAATCAGATAGTATACACTTCAGTAGTTTACAGCAGGGAAATTGTATAAACCGCCTATATGTTATTTAAAATATCAGTTTATCAACTTAACAGGGCTGAAAGAATTTTTGATTACAATTAAAAAAGAAAGATAAATAAAATTTGATCGTAATAAGTTCAGAATTTTTTTAAAAAATATAACCTTATATGAAAGAAAGTAAATATTTGAAAGTTAAATTTTAAAAAATCTGAAATTCGGAAAGTTTTTATTTACATTTATTTTTTCCTTCAAACTAAAGAACCATGTTAGAACCAAATATTTGAAAACATATTTTATTTTTTCTTCTTTTCGAGTATATATAATATGGAAAATATTATATATACTCAAAAAATATTCTTTATATAATATGGAATACATTTTGGTTATGTTATTCGGCCACTGAATATTTATTTGCATTAATTTCGTAATACAATTTATTTCCCTAAATATCTTTGCTTTATATGTTTACCTAAAAAAACTGCCTTTACCATATAAACATTTTTTATGCTAAATAATACTAATGAAACATACATCTATCGAAATAATATCAATCGAGGTACTGAGAACTGGCAAGATGAACCAACTGACATATCTATTAGGATGTCTCATAAGTTTCTTTCCTATTTCTAACATGAAATGAATATACAGTATTTACTGTTTAAGATATTATTTATTTTGTTATAAAGGAACCCTTTTGCTCTATTACCTTCTTCCATCTCTCAGAAAGCCTTATTATGCCTTCTTTCCAAAATTGTTGTGTTTTGGACAAAAAATAATCCCTCGTGGTGAGCTTTTATTTCGCTGATATCTTAGCTCTTATCGCGAAGAAAATTTTTTAAGGACGGATAGAAGTAATAATTAGATGGAGCGAGATCTGGAGAGTATGCAGGATGGGGTAAAACATCACAACCAAACTGTAAGAGCTTTTCTCTTATGACTAACGCAATATGTGGTCTCTCGTTGCCATGATGAAAAACAACGCCTCATCGGTTCATTTCAATTGATCCAGTTGATAAAAGTATTTCATAGAATTTATCGTTTTACTTTGAGGAAGGGAGCTCGTTGAAAATTACGCCTTTCCGATCCTATCAAATGGACAAAGGACCTTAATGGGGTATAGTCCCGGCTTTCCGACAGTTGAAAGCCTATTGTCCTTACACCAAGTGACATAGATGGCTAATAGATAAACCTGCATGTTTGCACAAGCAGAGCCAGATAAGGCCATTCATAGCGCGATCAGAAAGAAACTTTTGGGACACCCTAATATTTAAATAAACTAGGCATAATATTTTATAAACACTAAAAATAAGTCATTAGGCATAGGTTGCTGATAAATATGAATCTTTACCATATTTTCTAAATTAGTAAGATAAACTCAATAGTTATAGGCACCAGGGTGTGGATGGCATTATATTCATTAGGATATTGTTAAACTACTTTTAGTGCAACCTAATTTTGATAATAGATGAGTTCCGCTTCAACGAAAATTGTGCGTTGATCCCGTTTCACAGGGAATTCCGTCCCAAAATTGTTTTATAGTAAAACACTTTGTCTCTGCTTTCAAATAAACTTTTAAAACAGTATATGCTTATATTAAATAAGACCGGAAATGAAACAATGTTTAAAGTTGGCAATTATTTTAATGATTAACTAGCCACGTTTGACGACCAGCTTGCTTGCCAAGATTATTGATTCTTTAGGATATTAAAGGATTAATATGAGAGGCATTTTTTAAGTTTTTAATTTATTTGATACGACTTAAAAATATGACTTTAACTGAATCATTTTGCGACTTATTATTGCGGGTACAAATTAAAAGTGTATATATTTTGAAATATAAGCGGAAGTGAAAATCCTATTTCGGAATTAATGAGAAAAGGTAATTTTTTATCTTAATTTTAACATTAGCAAAAGCACGCTATTGAATATTTTGATGGGTGAATTTGAATTTCATAACATTAAAAATGCAAGTGTATCCTAACATTAAAATCATCATAACTTTGTAAATTAAATTTGAAGAATTTATTATAAGTAAAGAAAAAACTATATAGAAATGAAATCGATATCATTAAAGAGATAATATTTTGAGTTTTAAGATAATACAAAAAAAACGTTTTGGTAAATTAATAGTTGTGGAAGTCATCTGTTTCTATTAGGTTAGTTTATAGCAAGTATCCATAGGGGTGGTTAAACCTATTTTCACTCTCGATTATTAAACTTTCGGATTTACGTTTTTTTCTTAATTTTTTAAAATCTTCTGACTGAATGAAGTGTTTGAAACGGCGAGCAGTATTTAAAGTATAACAATTTTATTTAATTAGGGAAGTATTGAATTAAGTGCATCTATAAAACGCTGAATAAAGCAGTCTGTTGAAACTTTTGTACATCAATATGTTTACATTTCAATATTGCCATTCCGCAATAAGTAATAAGTGCGATTTCTGTGCCAGGTACCTTAGCATTTTATATTAACATAGATTTTTAAGAAGAAAATTGCAACTATCAAGATCAAGAAAATAGGACTTATATCCAGATTAAAAGTGGTCACACAAAAAGCCTCTCGTTTTTAAAGGGCAGAAAGATCTTTGCGGTCTGTTCTAAATGCCAAGCTCAGCAAGCTTCTGCCGAGCATATCCTGTACTGTTTAGGACTTTCCAGAGAGGACATATACTCTTTCCTTCTAGTCTTCGACTTTCTCTGGACTCAACGGTCTAATGGACCTTGTCTAACTTCGTCAAACAGCTGGAGGATAAGCCACAACAGCAACAACAACAGAAAATAGACCAGCTAAAGTTAAATTAAAATTGAACGAATGATATAAATTTATCTTTATTTTAGTCAGATGAAAGAGCAAACTCTTATATTTTGATAGAATTTCTGTATTGTTTACTTTTGTGGAGTTTAAATACACAAGAACCTGATCAAGCCTAAAATATTTAAATATTAGGGGCCACGATTCTGCTATGCGATTCATATTTTTTAATTATTATTACGATTATTGTGTTTATTTCCCGTTTTTCATTTCTGATTACTGGTTTATTTTATTTCTTAAGTAATCAAAAATAATAATTAAATCTTATAATATTTTGGCTTAATTAAACTTTTTTTTGGTATTTTAAGTTCAAAAATACTTTAACATTGATTAATAATTAATTATAATATGAATAAACATTTAATGAAAGACTAAGTTTCAACCTTATGAATAAGCATTTTCACTTTCTTTATTCCTCAGTTAAAGACTCAAATTCCTCCACTCAGAATTTTTCTGCCAAATTTAGTTTGAAATATTGGTAAATTCTTTAAAAATCGTCTGCAAGCAATAATAAAATGCTTCAAAAATAATTATTATACAAAAAGATGACATGCGACATACATACAAAATATCAGAATGAAGAAAAATAAAATCTTCTGAAGATATTATAATTTTTTTCTATTAGATTTAATTTGTGTTTATACATTTCAAATAAAGCATTAAAATATATTTTTAAAAATCTTGGTGAGTACAGTTTTTTCTGTTATTCAACTAGTTAAACCTAACTTTTTTTCTGTTGAATCTCCAAAATATGATTTTTTTCCCATTTTTTCCACTTTTTGATTCCGTTTTTTTTTCTTTTTAATAACAATTTTTAAAACTCTTAAACTTCTATGCACTACATTATTAAGTTATAATATGTTTGCACCGTTATCTTTCAGTTCCGCACCATTAAGGCGCGGATATTATAGGATAACCGTCCAGGCTCTCCATATAAATGCTACTATTCTGGTCCATATATTAAGTACATTATTTGAATCAGCTTAAGGAAAATCAATTTTAATTTTCGCGACTCTCAATCAACTTCGATTCAAAGTGGAATTACCAACTTATATAAAATATTACTCACATTTGTTCCGTTACATTTAGCCGAATGAAAACATTGCTGTATCTGAACACACGCTAGTTATATGTAAAAATGATATTCTGTTAAATTTTATTAACTTTCTTTCTAAATTTTCAGGGCTCTCTGGCCGTGATCTCCAAGTCCTCCTCCAGCTCTTCGACCGAATCTTCCGCGATTCTGGGAGGATCCTCTGAGCCCTTGAATGATTTTCCTTCTCTCCTTTTGTCCCGGTCACCCATGGGTTCCTTCGGAGGGGACGCCTCCCTTCTCAAGGACCCCTCAGGATGCCTGAGGCCGTCCTCCTTTCTCAGATCATCCCTCTTCTCGTCTCTCTCCTCTGGGTGAGTAAATTTTTACTTTCTAACATATGAAGTATTGAGAAAGAATATTCATTATCAAAAAAATTCGAACTCGAGATTTTGACGAATTACTATGCTTTAGACCTAACTGAGTTAAAAAAAACACATATTTGGAAAATGTCTATCAGTCCGTGACAAATATAATTCAAAAACTCTTTGAGCTAGATGGATGTCATTTCACATACAAGCTTAAAACCATTTCTATCAAATTTTGAGTGAAATTCAAAGTAAGTCTGTTCAGCTGCTCGAGTGTAAGATAGCCCTATAGCTACAAAACGCAAAGAGCGGGAGAGATCAAATTCTGTTCACAGATTTAACATCTATAGCGCAAACGCCTATCAAATTTTGTGCAAAATCCAAAGAGGGATAGACCATATATCAGTCTGTACTTTCAGAACGTGTGAACGGGTTAATTCAAAAATGCAATGACTTAATACATCAAAATTTGTATGTCATTTTTAAATTACAATTTTGCGCCAAATTTTTTTTTTCAATCGGTGGGAAAAAACGCAAATTCTATTTTCGGATGCTATTAACCAAACGCCAAGTCTTAATCGCCAAATAATTTGCCTGGAATGACACTGTAGATTCAGTAACAATGCTAAATTGACGGCAAAATTTAATATTTCGTAAGAATTTCATGCTAATACCATACAAGGCGTTCACTGAGGTAACATCTTTATTAGAGAGAATGCAAGAAAGTTTTGCGGAGACCCCTCCCGCTGTTTTTCTATATTTTACAGAATTTACGTCTGAAGAAAGTTTGTATTACCTGGAAATCGATGTAGGCTCATTGCTAAAAAAGTTTAAAGTTTTGTACAGCCTTGCAAAAGAAATAGAACAAATTTTGTACCGTGCTAAATCAACATCTTATGCTGTAGAATTGCATGTAGATAGTTTTGGTAATCAAGCCGAATTAAATGCGTGTACCCACCCCCTTTTTTCGAATTCTGAAAGGTCATAAAAATGGCAAATGAAGAAAACAAAATGAATTTATTATCGAGTTACAAGCAAGTATGGTTACCTTTCGACATTTTCGCTGCTAAGTTTCTGGCACATGTCATATCGATGAACAAGGTTTCCGATACCTTTTTTGAAGAACATGGAGGCTAGTGATGTGAGATTGGCTCTAACACTCTTTTGTAGCTCCTCATTAGTCTGGATTTTTTTTTTCTTTTAAGAAAATAAGGAGCAAAAATTTCCAAACATTCTCTCGATAAAGCTACAGTTTTGACATACTGGACGACCACCTCGTCTACCTGGTCTTGTTTTAACAGCTTTGCCCTCTTGAACCCCTTCATGGAGAATACGGCTTAGAGACGAGAGATTTTCATCTCTTCCCTGAATTGAAGAGCTGGCTATGATGCCAAAAAAATTTCTAAGCTAATGAAGAGTTTCATAAGATCGTTAAGGTCCATCTCAAATCACTGGTGACAACATGTTTTGAAGAAAGAATAGGTAACCTGAATTTACCAGTATGAAAATGCATGCTCTGAGCGACTATTACGTCTAAAAGTTACCTTGTGTTTCCAAAACACTTGATAATAAATTCATTGAGTTCTCTTCACTTGTCTTTTTTCATCGTCCATCGGAAAAAAATGCCTGAATAAAATTAAGCTAGTTAACTTGATAAAATTCTGAAAGATGTATTATGTTGCCATCTGAGAAATGAAAAGGTGATTCTTATACAAAACATATATTTTGAAACAAATTTCCTGATTATATATAATCTGGAAACTAATTTAATAAAACAATTTAAATATGCAAACAAATTTTAAACTCACTGAGAAATGTGGTTGAACATTCTTTACTGCTTATCAAATCCAGTATTTTTTTTTAAGTTAAAGACATCAATAAGTCTAGAGAATTACTTTCATTGAATATGTTAATTTTTATAATATTGTACATAACCATATGATTGTCAAGGGAGTAATTCGATATTTTCATTTAACCATCTTATAGTAATCAGAAAATTCCCGAATTTAAATTGTTTTCGGCAATCGCAGTTGCACAAAATCATTAAACGGCACGAAATGTCTTAAAACAATTCATTTTATACTTATAAGTGAAAACAATTTGCTAGAAAAGTTAGCATCTAGAATGGAGCAATAAAATCTTTCAAGAATTTCGGAAAAATTTATCTCGTCGAAGAATCTTCTAATTCATCGAATCTTTTCAACTTCCTTCTTATGAAACAAGAGCTTATTATAAGATCCAACTCGGCAGCAACAAAAAACAAAATAATACGTTAAATCAATTTAGCTTTTTAAAACACAATCTAGTAGATTACGACAAACAACTTCTAATTCCTTTATTACTGCAGTAACATAATTATCTTCTAGAGAGTTCAGAGCAGCAAAAAATCAATTAAGGCAATCAATTATCGATGTAAATAGATACTTTCTGCTCTCTAACGGGCAGCCATTCAAGCACAAAGAGCAAGAAAATTAACTCCTGCTGTTTTGTAGCTCCGGCAATCGAACTCGCTGCAGAAGAATCCCCCCTCTTAAAAATTCTCCCTCATTCTTTCCTGGCTCGTCCCTTAGTAAAAAGATCCGACAAAGATAAAGAGTTAAAAGGGTGATGAAAAATCCGTTTGTAGAAAGCGGACTTAATGCACGTGTTTTAATTCGATTAATTGGAGGTTATTTACGCGTCTGCACTTCCTTTAATTACCACAAAGGAGGAGGAATTTTCCCTCTTTTTGCCTGCTGCTGCCTCCATTATGGCCCTGCTGCCTCCCTGCCTCCTTCGTTAGGAGGAAAACAAAACGGGGCCGGAATCGAGTTAAGAAAGTGCAAAGTCTTAATTCGATTCAATTAAAAATTCCGCGCGTTTGTGTTCGCGCGCGGATAATTGCGTTGCCATTCCGTAAGAGAGTAAAAGTTCGCATTTTTGTAAGAGAGGGCGGCGGTTCAATTAGAATTTGATGGAAAGCCGAGAACCTGGTCCTGACATTACGCCGGGACCGGCTGTCAACCCGATTTGCTGGAGAGCAGAGAAAATCCTTTCATATATAAAACATTTCCTTTTCGGCTAAAAGAAAAGGCAAGGCAAACGCGGGCTAATGCAATTAGAAACGGAGAAGAAAAGGCGTCCGTTAATGCCCTCCTCGCTCTCTCTCTCTAACTCACACGGCGCACTTTTCATTGGCTAATAGAAATCAAAGACATTACGCTGGCGCCTCAGTTGTCACTATTATTAGAGGAAAAGTTTTTCGAAAATTCCTGTTTAAAGAGCCAGTTTTATCCTTTAGGAAGGTAGAGGACAATTTCGGAAGGGGGATATCTTTTGGTTTGTCTTTCCGAGTCAAATAAATGGATCTTGGGAGTAATTGCCTGCGCAACAGATCATTGCGCACGCGTTAAGTGGATGCTTTGATTCATTGCATTATTCGGAACTGTCGACTCTTTATTAGTATCAGACACAATAAAAGAAATCCTCTCTTCCGATTTTCGGAACAAATTGATTCGCACAGCTCGTTTGGATCCAAATGTACTCTTTGTACCAAATTTTGCTCATGAAATCTTTTCTTAAAAATTATCTATATATTTTGAATACTCACAAAAAAATTAATATTTATAATTCTGATGATGTGTTAGCTTATCAATTGTAATTACACTCAAATTAAGTGATATTTTTTCCACCCGAAATTTTAATTTAATTTTAATTTTTTTAAAGACATTTGTGTAAAAAAAATAACCTAAACAGATTAGTATAATTTATTAATAGTATTATTTTAGGCATTATTTGTAAATTTACATTCGTCAAATATTTCAAACAAAAATATTAATTGAATGCGGTTACAAGAACAACACAATGATACACATATATGAAATATAACAATCTGTACTGGTTTGAGGCACTATGACACAAATAGTAATTCTTGGGTACACAAGTTAGAATGTATAACAGATTTCAAAACTAAATCAATCAGATCAATTTTCTCATGCTGACAAGACCATGAATTAATTCTATTAATATAATCTTAAATACAATTAAACTGTTTTAAGCATCAATCATATAATGTATAGTAATCACATAAATATATAAGTATCAATCACATGTTAAAATAATCGATTTTATTATTTTACATAATTTCAAAATAAGAAACAAAAGTTATTCTTCTGTTAAATGGCAACATAACTTTTCTGAAAGCTCGAACAAATATATTAATTTATTCAATTTGTGTATCAATCGTGCTCAAAATTTCAATTGTTAATATCAGTGAAAACATCTGATGTGTAAAAGGTTGTTTGTAGAGTTAAAAATATATGATTTGGTACTAAAATTCACATGAAGGCTGGTAATTAAATCAAAATCTAATACGTGTATTCGGTTATAATATCTTACTATGTAATTGCAATTTTTTGAGTTAAAGCTATATTTTTATACTGCAAGATATTAAACTCTGTAGGTAGTATTAGTTCTATAGGTAGGTATTAGCAACTTTATGCCTTAAAAAATTAAAAAAGAAAAACCTTAAACATGATTAATTTTGATATAAATTATTCGAAAGTTTTTGCTATGATTTATTTTCATAGAATATTAAAAACAAAGTAATGAAAATACTGTGACTGAATTCAAAAATAAATATTAAAAATCGTAGATCGTAAATCGCAAAGATATTTCAATAATTTGAAGTAATAAAATAATCATTTACTAAAGTAACTACATCTACTTTTTCTATTATTTTGAAATAAAATTTTAAGTCAAAAAGAATTTGCATAACAGTCATATATTTGGAAATAAAGGCATTAAAATACTTCTAAATGTAAGTATCTTTAGATTTTTTCAACATTAAAAATGTATCAAAATTTTCAATATTTTGAAGCCATCTTTTATTACAAACTAAAATTTGCTCTACAAAAAGCATTAAATTTGGAGTTAATATGATTTAACATTGTTTTATATAATTTGAAAAGCAAAAAATTCCAATGAATCATCATCATGAAGAAAACAAAAATCTGTCTAACTGTTATTTTTGTTTCATACAAATTAAGACACTATTAAGTACATAAAATCTGAATAATGATTACATGAAGTTAAAAATTAAAAATGCGTAGAGAATTATTCATATAAAATCGTCCTTAATTTATTGATTCAAATACTTAATGGAAGAAATTTGAAACGAAAAGTTTCTTATAAAATAATATTAATATAAGCTATTTTTTAAACATGAGATAATATGATTTTATATATTAAGAAATTCATATCATCTTCCTCTTCATTATCATCATGAAATTAGATGACATATGTTACGTTGAGATCATTTTGCATTTTGAAAGAATATTTATTAATAAAATTATTTTAACCAAAATTTTTGTATTAAAGTATAAAAAACTTTATGTGAAGATTGCATTTTATTCGCTTTGTGATTGGTAGATAACGAGTCCCCTTACCCATGACATTTCAGGTTTTTTTTTACCAGTATTGCTTGAAGTGCACTCATGCCCATAAATTAAGGATAATTCAGGGTCACGCGGAAATCAAACTCTAAAATACATATATCAACCGTAATATGGCTGCACACATCTTCAAAATTCATATGCAAACTGCAGAAAGCCACCAGATGACACCGATAGTACGTCACAATGACGAGAGTGTAAGTGAGTGATGTATAAGGAATACAGCCAAAGAAGTAAAATTGTTCGCAAGCGCTTTATACGTTATGACATCCGAAGAACATGGAATCGCCCAGAGCATCGTCTCCAGGCTTTGGCAACGATTCCAAGATGAAGGTAATGTGAGTAGACGTTGCAGCACAGGTAGCCCCCGAGATACAACGCTGAATGAGTACTGTTATTTGGCAGTTACTGCCAAAAGAAACAGACGGAGCACAGCATCAGACATGTCTCATCAGTTCTCTTCAGCCACTGGTACGACAGTTTCAAGGTAGACCGTATACAGACGCTTAGGGTAGACTGGTCCATATGCTCGTAGGCCTTTCAGGTGTGTTCCACTAACTGCAACTCACTGTCGCCTGTGGTTAGCCTGGAGTAGAGAGCATGCATTGTAGACACCTCAACAGTAGACTTGTGCGATGTTTTCCGACGAGTCCAGGTTTAGCTTGCAGTCTGATTCTTGCTGGACTTTCATATGGAGAGCGCCAGATACCCGTTACCATCAAGAGAACATCATTGAACGACAACGTTAGGATGGTTCATTATTGCTTGTTTGGGGAGGAATTATTCTGTGTTCCCCGAACTGACCTTCATGTTCAAATTGGAACCATGACAGGCCAAATCTATCGGGGCGTCATTATGAAACAACATGTACGTTTGTTTGGGGCGCCAAGGGTGCAGAATTCGTGTTTAGGGATGACAACGCCCGCCCTCACCGTGCAAACATAGTAAACGAATGCCTCCGATCGAAGGATATCACCGGTATGGACTGGCCAGCATTCTCACCGGACTTGAATCCAGAAGAGCAGTGTTGGAGATGCTTGGCCGTCGAGTTGCAGTCCGTCAACCACCTCCTACATATCTCTACCGGAACTTCGGGGAGCATTGCTTGATGAGTTGTGTAATATTACCCAAGATCAGATCGATAATGTGATACTCAGCATGCATAGGCGTTGTGCGAACTGTATTACATCGTCTGGGAGACATACGACATACTATGTATTAACCATCATACCAATTATGTAATATTGTTGTTTTTTTGTAATTTACTCCAGAGGGCAAAAAATCGCAATTTTTATTAACGATATTACACATATAGCATCTTTTTTGCTCTTTACCTTTTGTTTAATAAATAGGCTTTACAAATAAGTCACATTTGTTTTGCTTCGGACTCTTTCTTTTCCTGAACTTGCATTATCCTTAATTTATGGACATGAGTGTATTTTATGAAAATCATTATTACGTCGTAGTTAATATATATATTGCAATTGACATGAAATGATGAGGGGAAAAAAGGAAAACTTAAGCTTTAATTAACAACAAATGAGTTTAAAACAATGTTATTTGTTAATTGTACTTTTAGACTCACCGTCTTGGGATTTTGGGGCAACACTAATGAACAACATTCCGGATTATTTTCCATTTTCGAGTAATAGAAAATTGATATTGGCTAACAATCTTTTGAATATCTAAGCAATATACGTGTTAATCCTGCATTGTTTCTTTAAATAGTAATGGGGCTTCCAGCGATATGAGATGTATAAAAATGTGATGAACCGGGTGAAAATCTAGCAATTTGAAATGAAAACTGACAGTGAAACCACAATATTGGCATCAACATATAAGAAATTAATTCAATATTTAGATATCAGAGGTATGAGAAAAGAATGTTCTCATGCTGGAGCTTTGAGTTTCGAATCGAATGTAAGCCTATCGGAAAATGCGTATTCCCATCATGGAAATATTAAGCTTCCAATATTGAAAGAGTTTAAAAATTTGCTAACTGGTACCAATGAACATCGCTTACAGTAACGGACAGTATCAGGGTTAGCCCCCCACTCGATATTAATAAAAACATTGACAAAAGTTTATCAAATACTTTGCATAATAAGAATTTAAGTTCCATTTTATTTGCCTGTAACCAGTACTACCAGTAATAATAAAGTAGTATTAATTTAATGAATATTTGTTGTTCTTTATTCACAGGGGTCCCCTCAGCAGTCAGGCGTGCATGGAGAGCATGATGAACCCCGCCAACCACGGCCGCTTTCCCTTGCCGCCCATGTACTTCCCCCACCACCTCGGCCACCAGTTTGCCCCCTCCACGCTACCCTTCAAAGGTCAGTGGAGCTGTGTACGTATCCCTCATATCAACTCAAACATTTCTCTTTCTCTTCCTCATAAGCATTTTTATGAAAATATTCTGATTTATATAACTTCTCCTGTATTTTAATCTTCGATGTGTGAAGTGTTCATATCAAGTTACATGTATAACAGGTGTAACGTTAATTAACACGGACAGAAAATCAAATATTTTGATCTGCGAATATTTAAGTTAGTTTATATACTATTTTAAGAATAAACTTCCGATTTTGAAATTAGACTTATTTTTATTATATATGATTTTTTTTAATTTAAAAATATCTCTTATTTACATACATAGTTAATCAGTCAATTTATTACTGAGCAATTTCCAAAAAGAATAGTTTATTATATTCTTTAGGTTTATAATTGATTCATGAAGATTTATGTAATGACTATAGGCGTGAAACTAATTTCTCATTACACTAAAACAGAAATTAATATATTTTCATTATCTTCCATTTCTCCGAAGAATTAATTATTCGAGCATCCTATATAGCAATGTATAGCATCCTATTTAGTAACCAAAATGAAAAATATATTTTTTAGGTAAAATAGGCATTTTAAATATATATTATATAGGTAAAATGAGTAATTTAAAGATATATTCTATAGGTATAATATGTATATAGGATCAGGTATTTTGATATGAAATTATTTAAGTTAGTTTATATACCATTTTAAGAATAAAATTCTAATTTTTTTTATGTGGATTTTGTTACTACATATCATTTTTAAAATTTGAAAATGATGTCTCATTTAAGTAAATATTTAATAAGAAATTATTATTTAGGAATTTCCAAAAAGAATAGTTTATAATTTTCTCTAGGTTTATAACTAATTCATGTGGAATTTATATAATGATTATAGGAAAGGAACTGATTTCACAGTGCACTAAAACAGAAATTAATATGATTTCATTATCTACCTTTTCTCCAAAGAATTAATTATTCGAAAGAATGAATAACACCAAATTTAGTAATCAAATTGAGGAATGTATTCTTCATTTTACCTACCGAATATAGTTGGAAGTATTCAATAAAGGTTCGCAAGGAATAAACTTGCATGGGAAAATATTAAAATATTATTTTAATTGAAAATATTATTTTAATTTTATTTGCAAGTTTAGTCTATCTTTATGAAATATCTTGTAAACAGTTTAATAAAATTTCTTTTTTGTAATACTACAGCTAGAGAGTATTTATGAAATTTTATGGTGAGAGATTTAAAGAATATTTTTGGTCATCTCATTTTTAAATTTGAATATATAAAAATATTATTGAAAAACATCTCAATCACCGAGTTTAATTTAGAAGAAATTTTCTTATGTTCATATATTAACATTATTATTATACATTCTAAATAACTTTTAAGCATATATCAAACAATTATCATCATATAACAGAAAGTACCAAATAAACATAATATTTATCGCACAAACATTTAAAAATTCTGAGGCAAAATCCTGAAACTGTAAATAGATCCCAAATTCAAATACACCCATGTTCATAAATTAAGGATAATTTATAGTCACGAGGAAATCGAACTCCTAAATACATATATCATCCGTGACTACGAATAATAAATGACTACACACATCTTCAAAAATCACATGCAAATTGCAGGAAACCACCAGATGACACCGATAGTGCGTCACAATGATGAGAGTGTAAGAGAGTGATGTATAAGGAATACAGGCAAAGTAAAAATGTTCACAAGAGCTTTATAAGCCTTTTAGTGCATAGTTATGACCCAAAGGACGCATTTGGAAGATTTTTTACATGGTAGAATTATCGGCCGTCTGGAATGTGGACGTACCCAGTTGAAAGTATCCGAGGAATTTGGAATCGCCCAGAGTGTCATCTCCAGGCTTTAGCAACGATTCCAAGATGATGGTATTAAGAGTAGACGTTACAGCACAGGTCGCCCGACCCCAAGTTACAACGCCGAAAGAGGACTTGTATTTGGCAGTTACTGCCAAAAGAAACAGATGGAGCTCATCATCAGACCTGTCTCGTCATCTCTCTTCAGTCACTGGTACGACAGTTTCAAGGCAGACCGTGTACAGACGCTTAGGGAAGATTGTTCTATAAGCTTGTAGGCCTGGCAGATGTGTTCCACTTACTGCCTGGAGTAGAGAGCATGCATGGTGGACACCGCAACAGTAGGCTTGTGTGATGTTTTCCGACGAGTCCAGGTTTAGCTTGCAATCTGATTCTAGCCGGACTTCCATATGGAGAGCGCCATGTACCCGTTACCATCAAGAGAACATCATTGAACGACACCGTTACGGTGGTTCAGGATTGCTCGTTTGGGGAGGAATTATTCTGTGTTCCAGAACTGACCTGCATGTTCATATTGGAACCATGACAGGCCAAATCTATCGGGACGTCATTCTAGAACAACATGTACATTTGTTTCGGGGCGCCATTTGCGCAGAATTCATGTTTATGGATGACAACATCCGTCAGACCGTGCAAACATCGTAAACGAATGCCTTCGTTCGAAGGATATCACCGGTATGGACTGGACAGCATTCTCACCGGACTTTAATAAAGTAGAGCATGTGTGGGACATGCTTAGTCGACGAGTTAGCCCGTCAACCACCTCCTACATGCCTACTGGAACTTCAGAGAGCATTGTTTGATGAGTGGTGTAATATTCCCCAAGATCAGATCGATCATTTGATGCTCAGCATACCTAGGCGTTGTACGGATTGTATTGCATCGTATGGGAGACATACTATGCATTTACCATCATACTAACCATGTAATATTGGTTTTTGTAAATAAGTTATTTTTCCGTCGTTTGTTCCAAGGAGCAAAAAGAAAAAAAAAAAAGAAAAAAAATCACAATTTTTATTAAATGATATCAAACATATAGCATCTTTTTCGCTCTTTACCTTTTGTTTAATAAATAGGCTTTACAAGTAAGTCACATTTGTTTTGCTTCTGACTTTCTTTTCCTGAACTTACATAATCCTTAATTTATGAACATGAGTGTATAATCCCAACAATTGAATAACTTACGAAAGAATATTTTTAGTAAAGAATTTAATTTCCAATAACTTTTTATTCAATTTAAGTATGACGCATTATCACAAGTGCTGTTCTATGTGAATTTAAATATTTTGTGATGAGAAAGAACAACTCAACAATCAATGGTTGATTTTAGATATTCTAAAGCACATCTACAGGCTTAATTATTTTGACATTTTATACATTGAAGAATAAAAACTATGTATGTGGCTCATTCAAAACGTTTCATATAAAATTAATGAGCCGAGTAGTGCATAAGTATTTGAATTATTAAATAACTGTGCGATAGTTGTTTGGTCCATGAAATATGGTTCAGTCCCATTCATTTGTTGGTTCCAAAAAGATATTATTTCTTGATAACTGATCGATGATAACATATTTTTGCTACCTTCTATGTGAAATGTAGCAGTGAATCTCTTTCTGAAGGAAGAAACATGCATTATGGGAGAAAATTTTCATTAATTTAGAGTGCAGCATTCACTATAAAGTGAATATTTCATCGTACGTTCGCTCCTAATTCTGAAACCAATATCCATGTTGGAATATCATCTTGCTTTCCAGAAACCAAATCTAACATTTTTTTTTGTATCCGTTCTCTTTTTGTTAATAAATATTTCTATCTTGGATTCGTATTTGAGTTTTTATATAATTTGAAGAAAAAAATTAATAGTAAAGAATATAGCTAGAAATCTTTCTGCTAACTGCAATTTCCACATATGAACGATTTCATTTTACTTTCTAAAAAAATATGCTATTTTTAAGTTGTTAGCAAATGAATAATGGAAGAACATACCGATTCTGAATTTGGATACAATAAACATACTCATCTAACACTACAATGTTTGTAATCACTACTGTGCTAAAGTACTTACAAGTCTAAATCTTTCTTTTAAGAGCGTGATAGAGTGAAACCTCTTTTGTTTTATAAACATCTAATCAAGATCGGAATATAATGAAGCTCCCAAGATGTCACCTGAAGAACATCCTCCAAACCGATATGATGACAATATGGCAAAAGGAATGGGAAGAAGGCGAAACAGGCCGCTCCACATTCAATATAATACCGAAAGTTTCTCTATACGCTGCCAACTGGAACAGAACGGATGTCCTTTTCTTCACTGGACACGGTCCATTCTCGACATACCTACACAGATTCCATCTGGCCAACTCTCCTTACTGTAGCTGTGGGGAGATAGGATCCCCAATTCACTATGCCACCGAATGCCTACTGACTCTGTCATGGCACATGAGAAAGCCAGAAACAAGTCTCGAAGAAGAATTGTACAGGAGAGTTGCATCGAATACCCTTTCACGTGGCAAGATCCACTCCATAGTAAACCATATTCACAAATACCAAGACCTATTCAAGACTACACATTAGCTGAGACCAAAATGCCACATGTCAAAATCAGCCGAAATTATAACTTCAAAAGTCCCTCAAAAGTGCAGTTCTCGCGAAGGAAATCAAAACCACAGGATGCAGACGGACGCCACAGATTTCTGACTCTTTAGTGATTACTTATATGCTAATATATGTCATACAGATATTCTCAATGTAATTTATCAATTTTTCAGTTAGTAATCTCATTTCCCTGTAAGTTCAACTCAAAGTCACCATTTGTTTAAGTATTCTTTTCCCCTCTATCCAGTTATTACATCAGCAAAAAATTGAATATAGTCATGTAGGATTTGACACCAATGTGATTCTCTCTGGAGAACCCTGGATGGTCTGTCGTCTCTTTCTTTTTATCTTCTTTTTTTCCCCCCCTTCCATCTTGTGCTCATCCAACTGGTTAGATAACTTAGTGTTATAGGCACCGGGGGCACAGGATGGCGTTATGTTATGTTATAATGATGAGAATAACTTAGAGAATAAAATTTTCAGTTAAGTGGTTACAAAAAGTCGATCGTCAACAACATTACCATACCATTACCAATAGTACCATTTTCAAGCATTTAATCCTAAATTAACAATCCATTAATTTATGAATAAGTTAATGAATTAATACTGTCTTAACTACTATAGTATAATAATTAAGCAATGTTAAATACTATATTTATTAACAGTACTTAATATTGTCTTAATTAATAACCCATTAATTTATAATTAAATGTTTGAAAATTAATCTTTCAATCGTTGGATTATGAATTAGGTAAATTCGCATATCGTTGCTGTTATCTCAAAATGTCAAATATCAAAAATCACAAAGAACAATATGCACCAAATCTTGATGTAACAGCTCGAACTACTAGTGACATATTGTCTTATGTTATCACAAAATGCTATAATTTATAACAGTCTGAGAACAGTTGTAGCTAACTAATACAAATGTTTGTGTGAACAAAGTGTCTTGGTAAATTTAATGTACGACCATTTTTTTTTTATGTCAGTGATGACATATTTTGAGGGAGATTAAAATGAAGAAACAAAGCAATCGTTTTTTTTTTCTTATTTACATACTATTCCGTTTAACCACTTGTGGGCTTACCTATTAGTGTCTGGCACATTAGTCGTGTACAAGGAGCAACATAATAGGAAAAAAAGAATAGAAGCTACTTATCTATGAAACTGATGTATTCCAAGTTTAAAAAAAAAAGGGTACTGTCGTGATTTAAGGACATAGATTCTATATCAACCGTGAGAAAATGTCTAAAATAGATGCAATTAAAAGTTCTATAAATTATTAAATTCAGATGATTAGACTTTTTTTTCTAAAAATTTCATTCTCCTTTTTTGCAGCATTTCCCTTCTGCGCGTGTTGTCTTCCAAAACCCGTGACCTCTTCGGCGGTAACTTCAGAGAGTTCTTCTCCGGACCCGACGTCGACGAGCGTCACAGATCTTCGGCGGAAGGCCCGAGAACACTCCCAAGCCCTACTGCAGTCAGCCCTGCTCACCAACAGCCCCCAACAACAGTCCGACTCAGCCTGAATATCAGCTCTTACCTACTAATTGAACTTTCACTCGATCGACTCGACAACTTTGGTTGCCCGATGGCTGCACTTTCTGTTATAAAGGACTCACAATACAGCTAATAACTGAAATTACGACTAAAAAGGCAATGCAGACTCTTATATTGGCGCAGCATAGCCAGATCTGGTCCGTGTGCCATTGACTGACATAAATCAACAACGGCAGATTCTTATAATTCAGCATCCTATCACTTGAAATATACGATACGATAATTCGTTCAATAACTTAACGAATCGAAATAGGTGTTAATAAAGCAAAACATCAGATGACAAATCAAATAACTAGTTGAATAAATGGTTACTTGATGAATATTTCAGTTTCATAGAAAAATCGTTTATATCTTAAAATTCTTTTAAAGTTAGTACGCATTGTAAAAAACTCAAATTTGTGTTAGTATGCTCAAAATTGGGATTATCAAAAAATTAACTATGATTTTTTTCAAACTATTAATAATAATATTTCTGTTTATTCTAAAAGAATACTCTCCTAAGCTATTTTAATCAATATTGGAAATCAGTGCATTTAGTATCTATTAAAAAGTTACAGTTCATTTCATTGTATGCACAGCACAAGAATCGTATTTATCTTTCAGAAATGAAAATAATTTGACAAGGAATGTTTAAATATTGTGTAATTAAATATTTTTTTTTTCGTGAAAATTATCTCTTAAAATATCTACTAAACATGAAACCAAGTAAATAGTCTATCTAATATTTGAAAGGCTCAAAAATGACGAACAGAAATATAAATTATGAAATTTGGAATTTTCTTATTTAAATAAAGGATGACGAGCACACTCTACTGGGATGTAAGAAATGATTCCTTACTATACGATTGTACCGTTTAGTTTTATAAAGATTTTTACAGACTATAAAATATTACGGTATAATTTTTAAAAAATAGCAATTGTCACAAAATAACGTTATTTCTGTTCAGCTCAAATATTTTTTTATCGCTGATGTAACCATTTTTAATTCAATCATTAATTTGTTACCATGGTATCAAAATAAAAATGATATTACTGAATTATTGAACGAAACATTTTGAATTGGAAAATAACTAAGCATCAGACCAAAATGATTCTTTCTTAAATAGATCCGAAAAGTTTCAGCTATTGTACACTTCTGCATAAACTTTTAAGGCGATTTGATGGATTGCTGTTAAAAGGAAATATTGAATGATTATATTTGAAACGCATTGTGCCATCAATATGTTCATATATTTGTGTTTTCAATATATGAATATATATTTCAATATGAATGAAACAAAAATGATTTATTTTGAATAGATATTTTCAAAATAATTAATATAACTGTTACAGTTCCCTATATACTTATCATCTGATGCATCACGGAGAACATAATTAAATGAGCGATTCCATCGAACGACGAATCACGTTACTAGCCGAGTAAGCGAGTCCATCGGGCAAATCAAAAGTTGCGAACGAAAGGAAAGATTCCTTCTCGGCCAATCTGAATACTTGTTCCCTCTCTTTTTTCACGAGTGATGCTCTCCCTTGCGGAATGACTGATCTTTCTACATCTGTCATAATCAAAGTTCCTTTCTGCGCAGTATGTGATGTTACTTTACACTCTTTTGGATATGTTCTAACTGTTGTGTACTCTAGATTATACATTTCATCAACTTATAGCTAGTCATTGTTTCGCAAATGTACAATAGCCAGCGAGAATATGTGTTTGTCAGCTATGGTCATAATTTTTTTTGCTCTTCGTAATTGCTTTTCATCCTAGAAGATATATTTGAATCTGTTTCATTGTTTTTCGTAGGTCTTATTATGTAGAAAATATAATATCCATGCATATATATAAAGTGGTAAAGCTTTAGTTGATCATCTTAATTCATTTGATTCATTTAAATTACCGGATGGTTATAATTAAAATATACTGTTCAGGGTACAAAAGAGGAAAAAAACTAGTGCTCAAAAGAACGCACAATTAATCTCGGTGGTATAAATTTCTGAGCATACGGAAATAAATGGCGGAAAAACGGATTTAAAAAATGAAAGATACGAGGAAATAGGTGAACAGCTCATTTTTTAAACATAATTCACCTATACTTATAGATGCATGTTAATTATAAAACGCAGCTGGTAGGGGGGACAACAGAGACAAACAATTCTAATCGAACACCAAAATTATCGTTTTAGTTAATTCATTAGTCATTTAGTGAATTTATGGACCAAACTTTAAAAGTATGTAAAATACGTATAAAGGCCCACTTTTTGTACAATGTGGGGTCGAAAATGAAAAGTTTCGGTGGAAAAAAATAAGAAATGCTGAGGAAATGAAGCAAAATATCTTTACTTACATAATATTTTAGTAAGTGCACAAATGTGCCACCACCAACATCAATACAGGCCTAGTAGCGTCTAGCAAGTAATTAATGTATGCTCTTTCTAAGATGCCAAGTGTTCCATGAACAATTGCAGTGGCAGTTTTGCAATGAAGTTTTTAACAGAGTCATTGGAAGTCAGGTAGACACTACATTTTTCCGCCTTGCTTCCACTTACTTAAACTTATTTGTTCCACTTATACTTTTCATTTCCAACACCACATTGCTGTACAAAAAAAAAAAATGCCATCTTTATATGTGTTTTACTTGCCCTTAAAATTTGATCCATGAATTCAGGAACACCCTGTATATATAAGATGAGGCCAGTTAAAAGTTTCTGAAATAAAAAAATGTTCATTCTTAAATGATCTTCTATCTTTCGAATTTTTAATCGCACAATGGTTTAGAGATAACGCCTCAATTTCAAAGCCCAAGGTTTCAGAATTGAAATCCGATTCCACCGAAATATCCGCCTTATATATGCCTGGTGCACCTTCTTTGACATGGAGGGTCTAACGCGGGTGCATCGTCTGTATGGAAATTTCGATACCGACTCAAATGCCGTCCTCTTCATTTGACACTGATTTAAAATTATAAACTTCGTCCAAAAACTGATTTAAAATGGGATTTGCAAAAACTAACATTCTGAACATTTATTTATTATTTTTTCTTATCAACAAGAGGTAAATTTTTTTAAAAAAATCTTATTTTTTTTCAGCGCCGTTTATTTTTTTATGTTCATGAAATAGATACAGCCTAGATTTGGCCTTTTTTTAAGAGCACTAGTTTTTATTTTCTATTGTACCCTGAATTGGAGTATTTGAATTCTAGTCACTCTATTTAATAAAATATATCATCTTTCGCTTTACAAGTTGTAAGGGATTTAATAACCAATGTGGTATGTGTATTCATTTAATATAGAATTATGAAATCTGTTTTTGCCTAATCTCATTCGGCATTTAAAAAATAAATTATTGCAAGAATTTAGTAAGGATACAGCTTTTATTTATTTTTTTCTGCCTTTAAAATATTATTTTGCTATGTTAATAATATACTGAGCATGAGAAACTTAAGTGATATTCTCACATTTTTTGATATTTTGTGGTTCAAAATTTAAGTCATATGATGCTTGACAGGTTAAAAGAAACTAAGTTGACAAAGCTTTTCATATTTTCGATTCAATTCAATTCAAGAGAAAAAAAGTTGTGATTTGTTTATCTGTCATAATTTGTTTTTTTTTTTTTTTTGCTTCTTTACTTTACTCTTATGCCAAAGTGTTCATGGCATTGCCTATTATTTTTTGCGTTTAGCAATACATTAATAAAACCATTAATTCAACAAAATTAAAAATATTCTTGAATTTTATAGCTGAATATTATATTAATTTATGCAAAAAATATATTAATTTCATTATTTTTCAAATTGAATGTTTCATTTTAATTTTTTAAACATTTATTTAACGGGAAATTGTATTGAAATGTTATTTTCGGAATGCTACGTGTTTATTTATAAAAATATTCCATCCTAAATAATTTTCTAATTTACAAGGTCGGTTAATTGTACTTTTTAACCGACGACACTTAAGTGCAAACATATTTCTTAGTTGTTAGTGATTTTGGACTGTGATATTTTATTATGCCTACGTTATTCACATATTAAATTACGATTCTAATTATCTGTTTTTATAAAGGATCTATTTTATGTTTATAAACTATGTTTTATTTGTATATGATTTGGACTTTTTTTAAAATATTTTTGAATGCACTATTTAATATCATTCACTATGTAATAAACAATAAATAACAATTTTCAGTTTGCATGTCATTACTTCGCGGGGTTTTAAATATTTTTTTCTGATTTCGTTCTATAAAATTATTAGAACTTAAGCACAAAAGTATAGCTTTAAAAGATCTTATGTTCACCAGGACGAAAAAGTATCCGTTATTAAATTTTAAATCCTTGGTATATTAAGTATACAAATGACAGTCGACAATTACTAAATAGGGAAAAAAAGAAATTATAGTATACATAAAAGCTTTATCGTAATCCTGCCCACTTATTTCAAACCACAGACATTATTTAACGTATAAATGCTAAATAGTAATATTTAAAGCGCCCCTATTCAGTGTATAATGCAGCAAAAATATAATAGCCAAACCTTTTTTTGAAAGTAATATAAGTAGAAAATCAAATAAAATTAATAAAGATTTAAT
The DNA here is from genome assembly GCF_947563725.1 of Argiope bruennichi. Classification (NCBI taxonomy): domain Eukaryota; kingdom Metazoa; phylum Arthropoda; class Arachnida; order Araneae; family Araneidae; genus Argiope; species Argiope bruennichi. Next base: position 80,599,541 of record NC_079156.1, read on the forward strand.
GTAAAAGAGCATCTGGTAAAAATGGCTGTAAAAATTCTTTTTTTTTCTTTACTTTATCTAATATTTTGAAACATACTCGACATTTGGATGCTTACGTCATATATTAGTATCTATTGCAAATTTGATTCAAAATCAATTTCAATCGTAACTAGGATTGAATTGCTTATGAAAACTAGTGAATAATGTTTACAGTAACATTGCTCATCCATCTTAATTCAAACATTATCCCTTTATGTTCGTTTTTTGGAATCTTACGTGTTATGCCGTTGTTTTGAAAAGTGAGCTATAGAGATTAAAAATGACAGAAAAAAAGTATTCTGAATAAGGATTCTTTAATTTTAATTATCCAAAAGTATGACATTCTCAAAATTCTGTTAATGAGCAAAAAAATTAAATTACATTAAGAACAGCCAAAAGCAATCGAACGAATAATCAATTGAATTATTCGTAATAAAATTACAACTACAGATAAGCAATTAAGAAATAACTAAACAACTAAGATCCTTAGTTTTTCAAAGGAGCCATTACGTTCCAAATCCATAAATTTATTTTTACTATGAAATTCTTTTATTATATAATATTAATTGAAAGTTTGATAATTATTATGCTTCAATAACGAAACTTTCGACTTTTTTCACGTGATAAAACAGGATTATATTTTTGATCTAGTGGATAATCTTCATTTTTTACATAAAACAGAATGAAAAATCAATAATTCGTATGAAATTATTTCGTAAAAGTTTTTCCTTAGCAATTGCTGACTATAAAATACGAGACCAATTATTCAAACTTATATTATGACCCAATTACTAATAAGAATTATGTAATTACTCCATGATTTATAAAATCTTGTAATTTTAATTTTACTGTGTATGATAATAACACCTTAATTTTTTAGTAATTTAGTGCTTTGTCGGCATGGAGAACAACTTTCTGTTTCGTGCTTTGTTGCTAGTCGATGTATGAAAGAAATTGTTGTTATAAAGAAAAAAAAATTCAATGTAAAAAAAAATGATATTTCTTTGTCGCTGAACTGTGTCTAATATCCTGTTAAGAGTTTGTAAATAAGTAATTCATAAATCTCTGTTAAGATACATGTTTAATAAATTTCTTCGATCATTTCATATGTATGTGTCTGATTTATTCTACCAAAATCATTTTTCTAAAATGCTTACATTTATTTATAAAGGCCAATGGAGGGAGAACGATATAAATAGCGATGCCTTATCTGAAAATTTCTTAACATTGTAGCTTACGATTTGAAACAAATTTTGATAAAATATACATTAATTAACGGCTGGTAAAAAAACAAAGTATTAAAATGACAACCAAATCTATAGTTTTTTCATAATTTAAAAAACAAATCAACAATATGGCAACCTTCTTTGACAAAATTATTAATTATTTGAAATCATTGGTAGGCCAATTGCCATTTCAAAACTAAATGTGGATTTTTAAGCATAGACTAAAGACTCTGAATGCGAAAATTTAAATAACACTTAGCTAGTCATCACAAATTTATAATAAAGGGTAAGTATAGATCATCTATTCATCAAAGCGTCTTTGGCTATTGGCAGTACACGAAGTGAAAGTCCAATGTAGTTCTATTAGACAGAAATAAGTTGTCTCCTTGGAGAATATTAAGAGGAAACTAATCCCAATTTGTGTTCTTCTTTGAGAAGAAAAAAAACTTTTGTTGCCATACTTATTCCAGAGATAAATGTTTAATTCAAGCAAATCTAATTTCTGAACAATGCTATTATGCTCATAACATTTTTCTTTTTATTAATATTCCTCAATGATGCCATGCATTAATTCATTAGGGCCAAAGGTTTTTGTGTCTTAAGAAAAATTTAGAAAACGAATTAGATAGTTTTATCAAAGTTAAAATTTGCATACGCTTAAATTTCTAAATTATATTTTTCTTAAATGTCAATTTTTTTTAATTGGCATTTGGAAATTTCAAGATACTAAGGCTGGTTCTTTGCATTTATTTTAGTAGAAACTACATGAACACACGTTTACAACCCTCATGCTTGTCATCGGCAGAAGTAAACAGAATTGTTTTATTTATTTACTGTCAAATTAAACGCTTATTTTATACTCATTTTTTTTTTCAAAATAAATGCTTCTGAATATAAATAAGAAATGTTTTGATAATGTTTTTTGCAAATTATATGAAAAAATAATTTGAAAATTAAAATATTAAGGCAGAAAACTATGATTTTTTTAAATTAATTTTCTTGTAATTTGCTATATTAAAATTAACTAACAATATTAAAAAATATATTAGAGGTCATACATTTAAGGACTAAAAGATGTAGATGTTCCATTCCTGATTTACTAAATTATCAAATCTTTCACATCAAAATATAAGTGATTTTTTTTGTATTCTCATTATCTTCCTGTCTAGATATTTATTCAAGTAATTGTTTTCTTATGTTTGATTTATTACTTATAAATTTAAGATGAACTAGCTGAAAGTTTATATAGCCGCCTTAGATTGAAAATATCTGTTTCATGCCTGATATGCAAAATTTCCCTTGAAAATGAAATCGGATCTGTAATACTATATGATTAGATTGATTAGCTAATGTCCAAGTTGTTTTTCAGTTTTTAATGTTTATTTATTTAATGTTCTTATAAGGTAGCATAAAGGTCCTCTTATTTCTAAATCATGCTTATATCTCTCGAATCTTTATTAGGGACAAGCTTCTGACTTGTGTCTCATAAGTAAGAAAGGCTCTTTCTTTTACTAAACAGAAAAGGATAGATTTTGTGGAGAAGGAATGAACAGCTTTTTTTATTAATATTATTAATGATTTTTTTTATTTCACATTGGACAAAGATTCTGCTCGTCGTCACAAATAGTTAAAATAAATTTAAAAAACACCTGTGGGCAAGGGAAACCAAACTGCGTAAAAAAAATGAAATTCTTAAAGCAACAACTTATTATATACGATATTATTTTCTCAAATTATAGAATGCTGACTGTAGAAGGAAAATACAATTGCTATTTGTGATTCTTAAAATGGAAAGAATCAGGCAGAGGTTCGAAAGATTTCTCCTAAATTCAGAAAGATAGACCAAGTCAAGATGATCAGGCGAATAATTTCATGCATAATGATATTTTTAAAGACGAAGAATGTTCTGAAAGACCATCTATAATATAAGAATTATACAAAATATGCAAAGGATAAGCATATATGATTCATTCACTTCTTACAGAAATGTAGTTTGAAAGATTGGAATTAAAAAAATTTCTCACTGAAAAAATTCTATATTACAGGTTGAAAATGCACACATTTAGATTACTTATAAGCTGGAAGAATATGATCTACCACAAACTTTGGAAACTGCCATTTTGATGCAGTATATACTGTAAACTAATTTCCATATCTGAAATACAAGTCTAAGATAAGGTAAACAAGTGTGGTCCTACCTCTTTAAGATAATTTCTTTGAACTGTTTAAAAATAGAGTTGTAACCACAGAGTCCGAAATTACATCATTATTGTTAATAGCGTTTTTATCAATAGTGGTAGAATGGAAAATATTCCTGAATATGTAGGCTAGACATATTGAAATGTAATGTATAAGAAATTTATAATTAAACATATCCATCTTTAATTTATTGGAAAGTGAAAGCCTAGTTATATATCTGGCAGTTTTTCAGCTTATGAAGTATCTTTGGTAGAAAATGTGATTAATATAATAAACTTCAAAGTTTACCTTATGATATTTTTTCTGATATAAAATATTTGCTAAATATTGGCTGATTTCATTTATATCAGCAAAACTTTCGGAATATGGTGCATATTATTTCAGGATTTTTTTAAAATCAGTTTTATTATCTTTCACATGCAGGGACGTGTCTGACTCATTTATCGTGTGATAGAATTTTTGATAACTGAAACTGTAATTTACTCTAATTAACAATTAATTGAAGAGAGAAAAAATAAAACATGCTTAAATATCCCATGTGCCTTTATATATTTTAGTCAAAATAAAAATAAATCGAAAATGCTTCATTTCATCTAATTAGGAAGTTAAATAATTGCACAGGTAAAGAGATCAATTCCTTTTTTACAATTCATCATTAAAACTTAATATTCTACTCTCAGAACATTAAAAAATGTTAAGTGCTCGGTTAATGGATTTGTTATTTATCCATAATATTGTTAATTTTGGGGAATTTCGATTATAATAATATTACATAAATATTTTATTAATTCGCAATTAGTCAAAATTGTGGTAGTTTACGTTTTGGAAAATTCGGATCAACATTTTGTTTTAATTTTCATTATACAGATGTATATGCATTTTTTACCCATTTTCGGAGCCTTCCTTAAATAGGTACCAATGGCAGAGATCATATTAGCAGTGTAGTAGTTCAGGCTCTGTGGATAATATTGAAATGAGAAGCACACTTCTCTCAGAATTTGGCCTGAAAAATTGTAGTGCCACTCCAGTTCACCTGACTTACACATGAAATTAATGCATATAAAACCCAGCATATCGTTATTGCTTACGATAAATAATGTCATTCATTACACCGATCCTTATAAATAATGAATCACAACATTTTCTACAACAAATTATCATCCACTATTAATTAAAATATATAACATATTTATACTTTACTATGTTGCTAAAGTTTTAATTAAGAATATTAAATATAATGTGATTAAAAATACGCCATTTAAGATGCATTCAGTCAGAAAACGCATTTATGATGCTGCACATATTTTTGAAAAATTATTTAATTGGTTCAAAATTTGAAAACTGTGTTTTATTATATTTGCATCTACAAAATTAACCAATTCATACTCACATATTTTCTCTTTCCAAAAAAGATATCACCCAGAGAAGATTTTTGTGAATTAGGGTTGCTGAATTAATATAAAAACTAATAGAGTCTTTATAGACATACATATAAGGTTCCAAGATCTTACCCTTATGCCCATTTTTCATATTAGAATTACAATAAATAGTAAAATAAAAATAATAGAATTGCTTACAATAAATAGTTTCATTCATTACACCAATCTTCATAAATAATGAAATATAAGGTAAAATATAATAATAGATTCTAGTACAAATTATCATCTTCTATGATCCCCAAATGACACACAACTAGACACAATTCAAATGGTGAACCAAAAATCCTTCAAATGAAGCTTGTTTATAGCTCAATAAGTCTTTTAAAAAATTGAGCTCAAACAAGAACTTTTATATAGTTCAATAACTGATAAACCAGGAGTACGTAACTTTGCATACATTAATAAATATGTAATTCCTGACAATATAAAACAGAAATGAAAGTATTCCAATGTATGACTTTTGGTATAACTTTCATCTTCATCGAGGCATTTTACACATTCTAGATTCTTATTTAATTGATACAAAATTTAAAAATTGTGCTTTATTATAGTACATCAGAAAATCCATGTACCCAATTCATACACAAACCTTTTCTCTTTCCAAAAAAAATCCTAAAAAATCCTCTTTTGAAAATCCTAAAATGCAAAATCCAGACTTGTATTGTGAATACTTAGAAGCTTCCCAACCGAATCCTTGCCATCCATTCGTGCGACAACTTCATACAAGCACGGCATTCAACCAGTCTGGGATTTTGAACCAATTCAGAGCTGAGACAAAAGTTTCCATGTAAATGTCAATTTCACCAAAAAGTGATAAATTAGTAATATTTTTGTTTCTGTCTCATAATTCCATTCAATGTTTTTTTTTATTATGGAATACGTTACTTATTGCTTCCCTCTCACGCTTAAAACTATATTCACCAAAGAATTCGTTGTGGAATGTTAATTTGACTGCACGAATGGTATTTTAATAAACATAGACATTACCTAATTTGTCATAAAAACTTCAAATGGGAACGATAAACTAATATTATATCATTTTTTAAATGCGTTTATTTAAATTGCTGTGTTTTATGTGTGTGAGGATGTGAAATGGTAATCGATTATTTATTTATTTTTTGATATGCTATGGATTAGAAATTGCAGTAGATTCCTTTGAACAAACTTTCTTATAACTAAATTTTCTATTTAACAAAATTTTCTACTCACCTTTGAGTTTGGACAACATTTACATATTATTTGATTACCATGTTAATTTTTAAATGATAAACAGTTACTTTAAAAAAAAACAATAGCAACTTTTTATCTGTTGAAGTTCCAACAAAACTAATGAAATCACACATCAAGAAATAGAGTGGTGGTATCTGAAAAACATGGTATCTGTTGAAAAAAAGTATAGAGTAGTCTTATTTTTCCCACTTTGACGAAGATATTGTGATTTCTATAAATCCGGATATTTATCTATACATTTCTATATATCTATAAATCCGAATGATGAACAATATTAAGAAATATATAACTGTTTCAAAAAACTTTTACAGATGATTTGTTTCATTCTTTTAAAAAAAATGAAATTTTTTCTGAAAATATGATTTATTGTAATAAAACCGTATTAAAGGATTAAAGACATTTTACAAATTTTAGGATATGTTTTAAACGCAATGCAGTGGAAATCTCTCTCATATATATATATATATATATATATGCATCTTATTACTTAAACGTTTCTATTAAGCAATTTTTTTATCACCACATTTTTAAGTGGAAGAATGAAATTCCGTTAAATAGATTTGGCTTTCTATATATTTGTGAATTCACGATGCCACAACACTATTTTAACATTTTCAAAAATTCAATTATCACATAACTTATTAATATCAATAAATCGGTAAGAAGAACAGATGGAAGCCAAATACGAATTTTTTCAGTAAAATGATTCGATAAATGCAGATATAAATATTTATGGTAAGAGCAATGTTACACCAACCCCACTTCGCTGATTTCAGACGTGCTTTAATTTTTAATGAATAGAGAAAAATAGCACTTGTCCAAAGTTTAACTTGTTTGCAGTGATTGTACTAGAAAATTTTACCCTACTTGATAACAAAAAGAACTATTTATCGCTGAAGGAAATTTATGAAAAAAAAATTCGATCATAAACTGAAAGAAGAGCGTAAAAAATTGATTTTATGATTCTATTATATTTATAGCAATTAAATATAAATTAAGGATTAGAAATTTAAAGATAAATAAAATAAAAATATTTACTCTTCAGTACAATAGTAAAAGTGTTATTTTAAACTAAATTTTAACTGTAAAACGTAATGAAATCACAAGTAATAGTACAGAGATTTTGAACGAAGAATCTGCAGTAGGTGCAATTTCATGTCATACTTTAACAAACGCATGAAATGAAGATTCATATTTTAAATACAATAAATCTTAAGTATACAGAGGATTGACTTCAAGAAACTTAGAGAACATTTTCTTACTCATTGTTTATTCATCATGGCATTGTTAATTATTCAATAATTGTATTATTATGATTAAAATTTAACTGCAGCTAAACTGTGAATGTACTGGAGACTGAATTTTACTTTCACCAGTTACTTAGTGTAATTTGTTAAACATCCAAATAAAAAATTCTTAACTATGACGACTTTTAACGTATTTTTTAAAACAAATAAGTTCTTTATAATTAACTGATTTTTCGAGAAGAGATTTCTATATTTAGTATAAAAATTCATGATTACAATTTTTTGAGAAAATATTTCTATATTTAGTATAAATATCCATGATTACAATTTTTTGAGAAAATATTTCTATATTTAGTATGAATATCCATGATTACAATTTTTTGAGAAAATATTTCTATATTTAGTATGAATATCCATGATTACAATTTTTTGAGAAAATATTTATATATTTAGTATGAATATCCATGATTACAATCTCCACAAGTGTCACAATTTTCGATTAACATACTGCTTATTGTTGTATGTTCTCTGTAAAAATACATATACACATTACGTTTTCAAGAGCATATGTAACTTTTAAAAACATCCACCTACAAACTATTCCGATTTTCAATACAAGAATTATTTTTATTCAAACCTTCGAGAACGAAGCAGAATAACAAAAATCAATCATAATCCATATCAAACAACATCACGTTCCATTTTATCATTTCGCAAGTGTTATCTTTAAATAACGCAAGTTTCGAACGAAAAGCAAAAGAAAATTCTTTTATCAGCAAAGGAAACAAAACGAATTTTCTCCTGACAATGGCTTCATAATTTTTTTATCCGAGGCCGTCTGCGAGGAATAAAAACGGGAGGAAATTCCTCGCCGTCACAATGGCGGAGGCCTAATTTGGCGCACAATCGAATCAGGACACATTGATCGCTTGACACGGGAGTAATTTGGCGTCCCTCATTCGATTAGGGCAGCGGACGGACCGCTCCAATAAAAGGCTACGAGAATTAGACGAGATCGTCGGAATTCGATCAGAAGATCTCGAAGGCCAATTGGGAGAACGACTTCCACTAACTGGCAGCCGTGGACGTGTGCTGCACGATGGGTCCTCGTTTTTCACTCGAGCATCTGGCAACGGAAAGGTCGCGCGGGAAATGGACTTCTTGTTTGGAACGAAGCCCTCTTTCCAGATTATTCGATGTCTAAAAGAATTAAAGAAGAAGCTAGGGGGTCTTTATTTTTCTTCTTCTTCACTGACGTGTAAGAGTTTGATTTTTTTTTCTTCTTTGTTTCATGAAATCAAAGGTACGATAAAAGGTTTTATAAGAATTCCTGGTATTTTTGTTTTGGCTATCTTATATCACTCTTGTTCTTGTCCAAAGAAATAAGGATGAGTTAAAATTCATTGAAATGTAAGAAACACGCATTTTCTTAAAATAATTTTAGGTTATATTAAAAATCTTGCTAAACCTTTTCGGGGAGTGTTTATATCAGTACCGTAAAATTTAATAATAATATATGACAGTTAAAATACAATATAATAACTTTAAAAAGTCAGAAAATTCTCAACTACGTGGAATTTAAATAGAGGATAAAATACAATATTAAAGTCAGCTTAAATCACACTAGCATATTGTTCACCATGGTCTACTGAGTAATATTATCCAGGAAACCACAATGTGCTTTTTTTTTTTTTTTTTTTTTTTGTAATTCGCAATTTAACATTAAATATATTGTATGATATGATTAAATTGTTATAGTCTTATCAGATTTTTGACTTATTTTAATCTTATCACATATGAGCGGCATGGTTCTCATGTATTTTAATACTTTACATCTGCAAAACCTGTGTTTAAAAAACCTTTATCCTACAGGACACAATACCAGACACCCATATAAAATACAATTGGTTCATGAAGTGTGAAGTATATTCAGTACGAAATACAATCAATATGAAGATGAAATTTCTCATCAGGCATATGATGCGGCCTTCTGAGAAATGTTACTGCAGCACACATGCGCATCGTGTGCATGCAATGTGTTCAAGGAATATGTTTCAGATATCCTTTTACTATTGTAAAATCGCATTTTGTGACTTAAGAACCAATTTTGACAATATAGAACAAAAGCGTATAATGTCCCGTGCACTCTTTATTCAATTCAAATAAGACTAACGAACGATTTCATTCTTCATCATTTTTCGGAAAATCAAGTCAGTAGTCTCTAAGTAGACTTTCTCAAATATGCAACGAACAGTATCCCATTTTTATCCATGAATTTAGTTCTGGATATTCCGCAACAAAAACTATTTAATAAAGTTTATGGTACAGGATTTACTTTTATACCCAAGAGAGAAAATAAATCAGATAAAAGTGGATTTAAAAAAATATATATTTTGGCTTACAAAGCTGAAAGATCGCAGACAAGGAATTTGTTATAATTACATTGACAATATGCATGTATCTGCATAAATTCTTCTGTTTTTTTACTAAGATACAGGATTATTCAAAAAGATGAACTTAATTCAAATTCTTTATATTTCACGAAAAATAAATTAGATATAAACTGTTTTTTAAAAAAAGGGAAAGTTCCAAAGTTTTGTTTACATCTTTACAGATGACAGTTACATAAACGGCTACTAAGGCGGTAGTTGTGTGTTTGGTGGCTAGAGTACTCGAGTCAATATCCAATACACCGAGAAGTTCTGATTTCGCGCCATGGCATCTTTCTTTTTTTTTCTGTAAGGGAGTTATGTTAAGGAGGTTATTTACATCCCACATCTAGCAAGAACTCATTCTGACCAGTGGAACAGTGTCACGGTTGCGATGCTCTCATAATAATACAAAACATGCTTTTTTGTGTATCAAATTCAGTCACCGTTTAGATGTTTGTCATGCAACAAAGGGAGGGAGGACACATTGAACATTTACAGCCTGAGTTTTAAAAACTTTGAAACTTTCTATTTTCATTAGTATTTATATTATTTATATCGAATTGTACTTCATTAAATGCAAATTAATTAAAATGGGTCCATCTTAACTCATAACTCATTATCATCAAAGGTTATCGCAAAATAAAAAAAGGTACATATGAATATTCTCATGACATTTCAATTCCCTTGTGCTGTAAAAAAATGAGATGTTCAGACCTGGATTCTCTGTTCCAGAAGATTCTATATTAGTTAATTATCTTTAAAAAAATTTTCAACAAAAAGGAATAACTTCAAAAGGTGACAAGACCATCCTTTTTCATTCATAACAGCCCTTCATTAACATTTTTAATGCGGAATAGAATGAATAGAACTTTCCTAACACGATAATATTTAAATCGAATACTTGATGCACATCACGACATATGGAATGCGACAAAAATGAAGCAAAAATCATTCGAAACTCTCTAGAAAATAGACCGTTAGATCTAGAGCTACCGCATTTGACACGCAATTATTTCTTGGGTAATAGATACCCAATAAAAATATTTTTCAAAATTTTAATTAGGTTTTTTAATTATATTCTAATCGAAATCGCAAATCTTTCTTCAGTAAATTTGGAACATATTATTACACAGAAATTACTTTAACTTTCAAAAAATTACCTTTTCAGTGACAAATTTTATTTCCATTCAATTTTTTTTTTTTTATTTTAGGAAACATCACAAATTAATTTCAGATGATTCTTAAATCAATACCTTTCATTGGCCACATCCATATTAAATTAATATTAAATACATTTCTGCTCACAAATTATCGTTGCGATAATTAAGAGTAGAGCAGAGTTCACACAAGGCAAACTATTGCGAACATTAGAAAGTCACGCCTACCTCGGAAACATCACGCGACCCCTATGGGATCATAGCAAATGGTTGTCTAATCGGGACAACTATCTGCCATTGTCCCATTGCAGACACGTGATCTTTCTGAAAGAGGCGTGACCTTCTATTGCGAGCAATAGTTGGCCTCGTGTGAATGCTGCTTTACTTTTAATTATAAAGATGATAATTTGTGAACAAGAATATATTTAATATTAATATCAGTGCGATACGGACGTGGATAACCAGAGTTACTTAGCCAATAACAGGCACCGACTTAAAATATTGAAAATAATTTGAGATGTTTATTAAAATGAAAGAAAATTGTACGAAAATAAAATTAATATCACTGAAAAACTAATTTCTTGAAATTTATAGTAATTTCTGTGTGACAATATACCTCAAATTTATGCAAAAGCTCAAGTTAACCCTGCTTAAATTTTTTTAAATTACAAAGTTAAAACAAGTCAATCCTAATGCTATGATTTTCTTGCAAACTATTGGAATTCCTTCTATCTTTTTAAGCCAATATTTCTCTATGAATATATTCTGTTAGATATAAATTTTATTATGTCGTATATCATTAAAAAAAACGACATTCTTTGAATTTCATTTTTTAAAACTTAATTTGGCCAATAAAATACAATATAAAAGCAATATCTTTATCATTTTAATTTGACCATTTTTCTGTAAAGTTTTGTTGTGAATGTCATCAAAATACCAGAAGAAAGAAACAAACAAAAAAATCTCAACTGATAGTTATCACTGATAAGAGCCGTAATTTTTACTACAACGCATTCCTAACATTCCTCGTTCTTTTACCACAACAGACCGCAACAATCCCCACACAAGTATAATCACACGATTGCCATTGTTACGGTACTCGTCGCATTTCTGTCATAAAAGCGTCTCATCGATTTCGGGCCTGGTTTCTTTGTTGAGCCCTTCTCCAAAAATCATATTCATGAGTTTTCCTCGGGCGGGAACCGCATGCCTCATGTTTACTTACGTAATCATCGAGTGCTGCTAACAGCTGAACCCGGTCCACACCAAATATCTATCCATAAAGAAGAAGGAGGAGAAATATTGAGCGAAATTGCATTCGATATAAAAACCGACACAAAAGATCTCAAATTTAGACGAAGACGCGATTTCTTTTCATCTATCTGTTAAGGAGGCGGCGGGCGACATCTTTCCGTGAGCGCGAAACATAATAGAAAGCCTTCCAATAGTGGCGTATTTACATTCGAATGGAATTTAAATGGGTTTCCCTTTAACGGAAAGATGCTAAAAACGCATTTCCCGGAACCCCCCTAAAAATGGAATAGAATAGAAATTGGGAGGCCATTAGGTTCTTATTCGTGCGGGGCGAGGCTAGAATGGCATTTCTGTCCTCAAATAAGTTGTCCTTCGGTTCTTTTTTCTTCGAGGTTCCGTCCGCCGACTGACAGTTGTTCGTCGCGCGAGGACTTCTTATTTTTCCTTTCCATCGTTTAGACGACGAATGGGGACGTTTGGATATTGCGAGTAAGTACCGCTCAGGTCGGGCGAGGTTGACAATTCACTGCATGATGCGAGTTATATCAGTGCCCCAAAAACAATATAATGAATTGCATGTATTTTATTACTTTATACAATTACAAAAATAATCATATGTAATTGATTGTATCAAAGTAATGTTTCAACTTATCACTTTGCTGTAATCAGTTATGTGACATCTCTATAGCCTTTGGGAGATATTTTGTTGAGGTGACAAACTTTGGTAAGATTGTGACCTAGCTTTTGTTATATTTATAGTTCCAAATAAGCGGTTCAAATAAGATAGAGGGTTTGGAACAATTTATATAAATTTGGTCAAAAATAGTTTAGTTAATAAAATATATATATCTTAAAGAGAAATTTAGTTATTTCTATTTCAAAGACAAAAATAGCCAAATTCTAGAAATCATATTCCACTTGATAGGCATTTCAATAAAATTATGCTTTTTGAGGCGTTCATATTCTTTGCATCTTCTATGAAAGGCTATTTAATATACAATTGTAAAATTCATGCCTCTTTAATTCAAAATTTTCCGACTCTATGAATAAAATACTTAGTATATTAAAAAAGGTTTTGAAAATAAATTTTGATTCCAGTAAGAAAACTATAAAATAAAATAATTTTTAATTAATAAACGAGTGCTACATTTATTGTTGTTGCTGCTAGTTTGTTTGACCTTATTACATTACAGTGCTTTTTAAAAAGAAAAACTGAATGCAACATTTTTCTTTTCATGTATTTTTAGAAAAGAAAATTAGTAATTTACAGTATATATCAGCATACAGTATATGTGAAGTCATAATATAAAAAAAAAAAATTATATGCAAACTCATATTCATGTGTGATCCTTTTTATAATACACCACGATAAATACAGAAATCAGTAGCGTTTTAGGCTATGATTTATTATTATTTTTAATTTTATTTATTTTCTGGACAAAGATATTTTTGGAAGAAATTCTTTTTTCTTCACTCAAATTACTTAACTAAAATTTGTATTATTTATCGGATGATGACGAATAAGTTAAAAATTATTATGCTTCTGTTATTGCTGTTCCTTCGTTGGTTTCACATATTTTCTTTCATCAAGATAGAATTCTGATATATACTAACCATCCAAATTTGATAAATACATAACACAAATCGAAACTACCGTAATGTGTTGCAATGAAATATCAAATGCAAATCGTTATCAAAATCTTCACACTGTGCTGCAATTTCTCTGTCTAACACATAATGCACTGTTTCAATTATATTACGTTGTTTGGCTAAGACGATCAACTTTCCTTACAGTTATGATATGCGTACTGTAAAGCAGGATGTACAGTAGGATTTCGTCGCTTTGTTGCATTTTTAACTGTTTGATTTGTTCAAAATATTTTATTTTTCAATTTATTATGAAATTATTTTATTTTCAATTTCAATGCTAATGGAATTTATCCAAATTAAATTATTTCAAATTGGGTGTTAAAAACGATATACAGTTTTCTACAAATAAATTTAGAAATTCAAAAAATAAAGGATTAATTAATTATAATAAGAAATTTCATATAAAAATGATTTAGAAAATGCTAATTAAATATTTTAAGTTAATAGTTAGTAGATCTTAAAGAGTCTAGACGAAAAAGTTCTAAGAAAAATTTAATTACCCAAATATTTTCGGCCATCCCTATTTGAGATTACATCCCGAAACATAAAGGAATCTGTTTTTAGAAATAATATCTATAATTTCAAACTGCAGTTAGATACTAAAAATATTTGTCTTTAAATAAATGAATTTTGTCTGTAGAATTAACATTAATAATTGTTACTCTTTTTAAATAAATCCTTAGCTGCTTTTTCAATTTAAAATATTACTTTTAAACAAATAATCTTTTTAGTTTTTAACATATCAAGAATATTATTGCAATAATCATGTAATATATGAACTTTCTCACTTTTCAACTTTCACTCTCGGATCAAAACCACTTTAAAGATTAATGCAAGTAGATGGTTGTTTATTCAATAAAAATCGAATTTAAGTTTTTTATCTTATTGTAGAAAATAAATTATTATTTATACATTGCATTTGATAAATTATTCGAGTATATAAATGTTTTATTCGATATATCAAATGATTGATTATTTAATAAATGAAGTAAAATTACAAAATATATAATAAAGATAATCGATTTATATTTTAAATATAAATAATTTTATTATAAATGCATTTTACTGTACCTATTTAAATCAAAATAATATATAATTCTCTTTGCAGCAAAATTATTTATGAAATAACCAATAATAAGAAGATTAGGAAATTATATTGAACTCGATCTTTTTATCATCTTCTGATCATTCAATATATCAAATTCTTCAGAACAATAGAATTATTACGAAAAATTCAAAGTTATTCAAAACATTTTGGGCCAATGGTAAATGGCTACGATTCCCTTCTAAGCAACAATAATGAGAAAAAATTTCAAAGCAATATAGAAGGAGATTTAAAGTTTTATTTAATTGCGTAACAATTGCTCTATGGGATATTTTTATTTACTTGGCGGGAATCCATGTGATAATCAGTCTCAAGCCAAATACTGTGATGAATATGTCGCAGCCATTGGTACTCATTAAATAGCCACACGCTTGTTCTAAATTGTCTCTATAAGTCTTCTGATATTATTTTTGTTTCTTAATTCATTGCGATGTAATGTAGACTCTACTTAAACGAATCCTTTTCAGGTAATAGTTAAAGAACTGTATGCATGAAAAATACTTTACATAGTAATGAAACGGAAAATTGCACAGATAGTGTCCTTGTTACTAAGAGAAGTTATACAGGATAATATTTTGTATGCAAACAAAACCATAAGTATTCTGAAGTATTATATTTAAAATCTTCCTTTCTATCGTTGTTTATTGAAGTTGTAAGCGGAGACTTTTGTTTTTGAAAAAATCCTGTATTTATAATGTTTTTAAAATCAATATTTTTAGAAACATCCCTGGAAAACATCTCCATTTTGCTACTTCATCGGAAAATATGAAGAGAAAGATAGAATTTTATTCATATAAGTAATTTTAATACAGAATTTATCTTTTGTTTTGTGATCTAAGCTAAATTAAGTAAATCTAAGTTATACATATATGTATTTAATCTATGGGATCACAATCCACTCCATTTTCTAGTATGAATAAATCATTTAAAACGTGCTGTTTATAACCGGATGGTGTAATTAAGAAAATTGAATATAAATCTTGAATATACGCTTTTTAACGGATACATTCCAAAAATTTGAAACAAATCTGCCTTTTTAATTTCGCAACTACATATCAAATTTCAATTAAGTTTATCTCTAAATAAATGAAACTTCACACAACTTTAAGAAAAATTTCAGTGCTCAATTCATATTAGACAGATCAAAATTAAAGCAACCCTTCAGCCGATTTGATACAATACAGATACCCAATTTTGGCGATAAAGTCATGTATGTATTATTTCATTCATCAAATCAGTTTGAAGATTATCATTCTTATTCTTTGCTCATTTCGTATGCGAGTAAGTAAAAACAATCTTTGTTTTAATATTTGCAATGGAAAAAATATAAATCATAATATCAGTAAAACAGTCTGTAACTTAGACTTAAATTTATGAATTTTACATCCTTCAATCTATCTATATTATTATTATTTTTTTTTAATTTCTGAATATTTAATTATCATATCAACTATAAGGCGATTATGTATAAAAACCTGATAAACTTTCAAATCAATAAATAATCATTCGCCAACTTTTAATAAATTTGTATATCAGATTTTTGTTTCCAAGCATCTCAGCTTTCAGCGACATTAGGACAATTTTTAAATTTTCCACCTAAAGTAAATCTTCCTCGCGCCGCCATAATAAACCGTCCTTTCGTCTCAACTGGCAGGGTAAAACGTCAGGGCCCTAAACCAGTTGATGTCTCTCTCCTGGACAAGATGAGTTGATCTTGTGAAGGAAGGCTGGACCTCCAAGATTTAAGTGCCACCTCCTCAACCGAGTGGAACCTGCAGTGATTTCGGATGTTCCTTAGTTTCTCATGCAAATACTTCTTGATGTGGACCCTGGGTAAAGGTTTACCCCGGGTAATGGAGACAACTAATCACTTTTCAAGTTTGTGTCCTTCCCAGAAACTCATTTACAATTTGCTGCCCTCGCAATCCCTGTCCGAGAAGGCAACCCTGGACTGGAGTTTCCGGAGAAAATTATTTGTTTAGAGGAACAGAGATCTGGTAATTTAAGGAAGGCCAAACCGATCTGACTCTCTAATCCAGTCTGGATTAAGATGTAGGAAACTGTGTTTGGCGACTCTGGTACCAGGTTACCCGTCTTCGTAAGAGATGCGTTGATTGGAAGGGCTTCTTTCTGGTTATGCTTGGTTTTATCATATTTGCATTCCCAAAGCGCAAGGCATTTAAAATTTCGAATAATATATCATTTATAAAATTCAATTAATTAATAAAAGGAAAAAAAGATATTTAAAAAAATAATCTGTTAGGTTTAAATTAGATCTGCTTTTTTCCCTGACGATTTCATTTGCTCCAGTTTCCTTAGTTCATTTCAAAATAAAATTTAAACTTCTTTTCCTAAATAATTGGTTGAACCTTGAATTAAAATAAGAGTATATTCATGTATTCTTTATTTCATAAAATTGAAATATAAATAAAATAAAAAAATAATATAATTTTGTTAAGATTCAGAATATTCTATTAAAAACCAATATACAATGACAAACTTTCTCAAGGATCTATCTATCTTCTTTCAAACTTTCATTTTAAACTTTTATGTGAAGAAAATTATATGTGTATTTTAGCATTTGAATTAATTATATAAATACATGATATTCGGAAAATTCACGTAAAGAACCTTTTATAAAAATTGTTACATTTTATAGTTTGCGAAAGAAAAATTTATTGATATTTTATAGAATATAGATTATATTTAGTGAAATAAGTGATAGTTTTAACTTTCAGTTGAATAAAAAAAAAGAAAATCATTTTAAATTACTTTTAGAAATTCGATGTGACGAATATTATAATAGCATTATATACTTAAACGCTGAAACAATTAGTTTCATGTTGTTTTCTAAATAGTTGGTCTATATTAGTTTTATGTTATGTACAAAGACAATAAAACTTTGCCTGACCTTAATTGCCTAATAAAAAATTATGACCTTATTATGACCTGAAGCTATTATATCAGCATAAGTATATTCATTCTTCAGGAGAATTTTTTTTAAATGATGCTATTCATCACTTGAACAAAAATTAATCTAACGCCCCTCGCAGAGGTGATTGCTATTTCTGGTTATGCCCAATAAAACTTTCCATTTTATGCTTATAAGATAAAAGCATATGCTTATATAATCTATGCTTATATAATAAAAGGTTCAATACTCTTTTTTTCGCTTGATTTTAACAATCATCTTAAAAATGTTTTTTAATGTCCTAAAATGCATGTGGGCTGAAAAATGTTTCCTTTTTCAATCCACAAAGATTATTTGAGTATGTGAAATCGAAAGGAAAAAAAAGACGATACGCAAATATTTTGACAATTTTTTTCTTTTTCCTTTTTTTATGTATTTCTATGAGGTATTAGATCAAGCACAAATCATTTACAAATAATATTATTTTCTTATAAACATATATAATACAAAAAAAGACGTCCTAAGAGAGTAATTTCTTTAGAAGAAAGGATTGCCCTGTTTCATTGGGGGCGATAACTTTCAAAAAATAAATTTATGAGCTGAAATGTTAGTAAATAACGATGACTGCAAAATTTGAAGCAAGAATAAAAAAGAGTAATCGATTTCTCAAAATAAAAACAAGATATGTATTTTTTTTATTCAGATCTAATAATCAATCCTAAAATGAGAATGAACAATGTTATTTTGGGAATAACTGTTAAATTAATTTCCATCTAATTTCATAAAATATCGTTTGCAAAATTTTCAATAATTTCTTTCATCTCTGAGAGAGATGTTAAGCTTCTTGGAATATCTCTAGAAAAACAGATTTGTTGGAAGTGACACTGTTTTTTAAATTAAAAAAAACGTAATTTTAGAAATTATTAAAATAAATACAACATATTTTATACTACTAAGAAGCTTTCTTCAATTTCATTTGATTCTTCTAATAATAAGTAATTTAATATCATAAGTTTTTCCCAATTTCCAAAAAGTAAGACCACTCTGGTTTCTCTATATTTACATTGCTTAAAAAAAATTTAGACTTATTCTTTAAAAGTCAAAGCTACAGATTTGGTTTTACATAAAACTGGGTCCATTAAATTCAGTTTCAAAGTAAAAATTGCCAACAAATGAATCTGAAATTAAAAAGAATGATATAAAAATTATATAGTCTTTGAAATCAGGAAATGTAACTAAAAACTCGAATATTTATTTAAAATGTTGTTATAAATCCAGTTCTTATCTTAAATTGATGAAGAATGTGAAGATATGCAATGCAACTAATGTATCGGGTGCTAGTGCTTTCCAATACATTATTCCAAACAGGATTCTTTATGAAAAATTCTATAATATTAAATTAATGAAACAAATATTCAATACTTATATATTCCCTAAGCAACGAAAAAGAATGTGATTTGAGAAATGAATATAACAAAATACTAATATATTACTTAAAATATTACTTACAAAATCATAGCACAATTTTTTTAATGAAAAGTTCTAAAATTAGAATCAAGTTTGATTTTACAGAAGGAAAAGGCAAACTTTGCTTTAGATAATATTTCAAGGAGGAATAGTTTTTTGAAATATAATTGAGTTTTCATGCACAGATTTTAGATAATTTCAGTATCAAATTTTAAAAGAAAATGATTTCAGAAGAAATAAATTAAGCATAAATTTTTCGGATAAGTATTAAAATTATTCCATTGTGGCAGTTTAAAAGTTATTCTTAAA
This sequence comes from Argiope bruennichi, assembly GCF_947563725.1. Lineage (NCBI taxonomy): Eukaryota > Metazoa > Arthropoda > Arachnida > Araneae > Araneidae > Argiope > Argiope bruennichi. Next base: position 80,619,185 of record NC_079156.1, read on the forward strand.
AAGAAATTTATGTGATAAATATTATATAAAGATTTTGAACATATAAAATATATATTCTGTTAAATATAAATTACTTCTATCGTATATTATATAAAATATTAAATAAAATTAAAGCTATTATATGCATAGACATAATTTAATTTAACGTTATAGACTTCTATTTCATAATAAATCATTCTCTGTAAAATATATTTTATAGTATTCTGTTAAGAATATACATTAAAATATTTACATATTATATATATATATTATATAGACAAGGCAAAATCACTTAATATATTTCTGATTAGAACCGACTAAAAAAAGAAAACAATACAAATTATTTTGCCAATTTTCTTAATAGATGATCACATGGATTTAAATAAATTTTGATATTTAAAGATTTGTTTTTAAATATCCTCATAATATTTTTATGGGAGAATATTTCAATTTAAAACAATTGTCTTAATTTTTGGTTCATTTTTAATGGTTTGAGAGTGAAAGATTAATTATTTTATTTTATGAAAATGAATTGTTGAATTATTTTCAGTTTATTCAAATAATGTTGATAAAATATTTTCTCTTAATTATGTGAAAATATAGATGGAGTATCATACATGAATCGTTTTAGAAAAATAAAGGTTTCATGTTTCCATAGTTTGATTCGAAGGAAAACTTTATAAATCAGGCAGCTATTTTCTTAGTCTCATTAAATAGTTTCCCTGCCTTCATTATATTTAAAAAGTAAAAACTGCTATACAGAACTTTTCGATTGACAATAATATGATGTTGGCTTTCCATCCATACACTTTTAAATAATTTATGAGGTAATAGTTGCTTCGAAAACGCATTATTGTTATTATTGATAATTAAGTATTCCAATGATTTTATTATGTGTTTGAAATGGAAGAATCAGTAAAATCTCCAATGTATCGAATCAAAAAACCCCGTTCTATTCAATTAATTTCCGAAATTTTGATTAAATGCATGATAAAAATTTTGATACTCCTGTTACTCGGTTATGATCAAGCCGAACAAGATAAACAAAAGAAAAGCTATCCTTTGCTGTTTCAAGAAGTTATTCATCTGTCCAATGATTCAGAATTCTACATCTGATGACTGTATTTTTAAAGATTATCTTCATTCATTATGTCATAGTATTCATTATATTCAGTGACTGTAAAACAAAAATTGTTTCCTTTATCTGGTGAGTTAATATCCTTTTCTTGTCTAAAACAGTTCCGAAAAATATATTCTTTTCATGTTTCATTAGGTTTATCATTTTCATTTATTCTCTTATACTGTAATAAATATGTTTTCTTAACTTCCTCAACCCCATCTGTTAGTATTTCTAAAATAGTTTAGTTTCTACTCATAGTTAAGTTTTCACTATCGCATGTCATTTGATAACTGGAACCGTATACCTAATTCTATTTTTTTTTTTAACTATACGACTTTAAAATAATTTAAACGATTTTGATAACACTTTAATTGCTCATATTTAATTGCGCATACTCTCATTATTTAATTGCTCATTGCTCATATTAACTATGGTTTTGGTGGAATTTGGTCATGCTTAGGGTTTGCTTATTTAAACTTCCAAATTGATTAATATCAAATTTTATAAATATTTAGAATAAAAACACAAGAAATAAAAATTTGAAATACAATATGGAATAAAATACAGAAGAAAAAAAAGAAGTAGTGTTTGTAATATATTACTGAAGTGACTTACACAATAATTTCATACAAGTACCGCTTATATTAATTATTAAACTTATAATTAATATAAGCGGAAGTTGTATTAAATTTAAAAAATCATGTTCGGTAGTTGTATATTAAAAAAAGCGGTAGTTGTATATTAATTAAAAATCATGTTCGAAATTATTTCAGATGAAAAGCCTTTTAGATGATCATCTTAAAATCTTCTTGATTAATCATTCGGGGTTTATTTTTAAATTGGCATTTATTTTCGAAAAAATATAGTATGTATTTCTCAGAAAAGGCTTTCCCTTTTTCAAAGGAATATGCGTGAAAGATGAAATAGGTAAAAAAAAAAAAAAAAAAAAAAAAAAAAAAAAAAATGAAAATGTAATATCTATATCATTTCACAGATATTTGATGAGGCTTCAAAGCAAAATATGATTAAAGTACATATAGCTTTATTTTTTCATTTAATACTTATTGAATTAAACCATCTAAGAGATGGCGTTAAATTTATAACTCAGCCCCTTTCGAAGAGGTCCAATCTGGACGATTCCATGGCCGGAGGGGGGGGGGGAGGAATAGAAAAAGGAAAAAGGGGCCCCTCGATCGTGTCGGACATTTTCCTCGCGAGTGAAAATTGAATCCCAAATTCAATCATCGTTTTGCACTGCTCTCAAAACAAATTTGCAGCCCAAATTGGCTTCATTGACTCGATCAAGCGCCTCCAAATGGGAACGTCAGGGCCGTGATGAAATTGGCCTCGCTTTTTCCTCCCGCCCGGTCCACGCCAGAAATCAAATCACCGCTTCGGACGCCACCCTTGGCGACAGCTCTCCCCTGCCAAGCACGCCAAAAGAAGAAACAACTTTTTCTGTAGATTACAAAATGCAAGTCTTTCTTCATGAGTGCAGAACTTTTTTTGAATATAATTCTGTTATGGAGTAAACTTAAAATATCAGTTATTTTCTGACGGTTACCTTTATTCTTTAGATTTACTGTTAAACGCTGATGAATAGTTCTCAGGACATAAGTACATCCAAGAATAGTTTGGCAATCTACTTGGTACCCATGAAAAGATTTTTTTTTTCAATAAAGCATAAAAATCATTTTTACACTAGTATTTTGAAATTATATTTGAAGACAATTTGAAGCTATATAGAGAAAACATAAAATCTATGGTGAAAAATTTCCTATGACAAAAGTTAATTTAGATTCTTACATAAGAATTTTATTAATCCGACCGAGAATGATTTGATTATAAAAAAATGATAGATATATCCGATACTATTAAAACACTAAATTATTAATAAATTTTTTGTACTAAGAATTTTGTTGAATTTCAAATAGCACATAAATCGAAACAGTTAAAAATATTTTCTAATAAACCCCAGAATTAAATTAAGGACCGAATATTGTTGAAAACATCTCTGACATTCTCTGACATTCAAATTCGAAAAAAATGTATAAATGCTCAAAAATTTAATAAAATCATTGTATAGTAGTTGAAATGTTTCTAATTTAACATAAACACGCCTTTTTAAAAATATAATTCTCTCGAACAATGGTGTCTTAAAATTATTGTTAATAATAACAGATTAAAAAATAATTACGATTTGTTTTTTATGTTAAGCTGATCTGTTATAATTAAGTTTTATTCGTATTCATATTTCATTTTGAAATTATCCAACTACCATTGGAGATATATTCCATGTGTTATTTTCTACGATCAATGAATGGTGCAACATCATAGGCAGCATTTCTATGAATAGGTTTTCATTTATATTTACTTTATTTCAAATAAAAAATTGTTTACGTTTAATAGAAGTTTTCGCAATTGTATTAAAGTATTTTTATAACATCAATTTTCAATCTTTTGGTTAGTTTACTCGCTTTAATAAAATTTTAAGTATCTGTATAATAAGAATTTAAAAAAAAAAATAGTGTAATGACGAACAAAGCAATGCTAAATATTTGTATTATTGTATCAGTATTTTCCAAACAATAAGATCGGGAAAGTTTTTTCTGGATTTTCAATATATCAGAATTCTTTAAATGTACAGTAAAAAACGATTAGATTTGTGTGCTTTATATTAATTTTATATAATAATAATACAAAAATAAACCTTTTGATATAATAAATACATTTCATATAATAATAAGTCTTTTATATATATCTATCAGTATTTTAAATTTTAAAATTGAATCTTAGTTAAGGTAATGTGAACATACAAAATACATCCAATATCTATGTCCACACGCATGCAATAATGAAAACATAAAAGCAAAAATTTACATGCATTTAAAACATAAAAATAGGAGAAAAACTGAATCGAAATAAAACTGAAACTTTTGAAAATTTTATTGTCTTAATTTTCAAAGTGGGTTAAAAAATGGCTTTTGTACAGTAATATGCTTATTATGCAAGAAAAGGGTTAACATTTCGATAAATGTTTAATCCTCAATCAAATTGAAATTTCAAAAAAAAAAAATCTTTTATCAAATAAAGTAAGAAGTAATTCCTTGATAAAAGAAGGATGTTAATAATATTCATTCCTCAAAAATAAAGAAGTAATTCCTTGCCAAATTTGTTTAAGTCTAAAGGTCAGGTAAACAAAGATCTTTATTTCATGCATCGTGAAATTTGCATATAGTATCCAGGCAATAATCATTATCATGCATTTTATAGTCTAAAAAAAATTTATGATGTATTTTATGTGTCGTCAAATTTAGTTCAAATTTTTTGATAAAAATCTACAGTTTTTAAATGATTATTACATACCAAATATTATAAATCAAATTTGTTGTGTTTTTGATCTTCTCGTGATACTTGGTTTCAAAATCAATGTGTGCTCTGTCTATTCACAGACAAGCACCCACATATGTATAATTTCAACTAATATTTTTAAAATTTTATCGATAAAAATCTAAAAGTGTAAACTTTATATTTAACTTAAAGCATATATATATATATTGTATTACTTCTTTGAGTACAACTTCATATACTAGTATGAAAAAAAACTTGCCACCTTTCTTAAAAATAAACGTTTTATATAATTAAAAAAAATTCGTAGCTATTTATAAAAATTCACCAAGAAAAAATTATTAGCTATCATTTATTGTTTATGTTAAAATCCCATACAGATTGGAAATATTTAAACCGAATATTCAATCAAATCTTTATGGTTAATTTATTAATAGGAGGAATATTTATTGAATTACTTAACTGAGGATTCATTTATGTGGCTTGATTGGATAGAAGTTTTAAAAACAAACAAAATTATCCTGAAATTCTTATCAAACAGGGTATAGTTCTTGGTTTCAATAAATTTAAATTTAAAAAATTTGTTCATTTAAAAATATTTAGATATTAAATTAGTCTTTAATTAGTTTTCTTAAGTTTAATTAAAATATTAATTTTCAATATAATAAAAAGGGATAATTTTCAGAATAAATGCTAAAAATCAAGACTTGTGGTTTAAATTTTTAACCACATTTGTTTAAACTTTTAAAATATATTTTTTTATATTTCCTTATCGTTACATTTTGAGATTTTTCAATTTTTTTTAAATACCATCCGTATGTCGGTTTGATATCTATTAATATTATTTAAAAACTCGAGATTGAGGATTACAGATCAGAGTGTTTGAAAGCATATTGAAAATCAATATTGTTTCGTTCATATAATCAATGAAAAGGGAAGACAACCATGTCAATAATTGCTTTAAAATTATCAAAGCAGATTTTATGATAAATATGTAAATATTGACTGTTGTATATTTTTGACTAATCAAAATAAGGAAATATCTGAGAATTTTTCAGTGAGCTTTAGTATGCAATATTTTAAACTTGATTCAATACCGGTTCGATAATTTGATAGAAGGAACATAATGCAGAATATCTTGGGAATTCATGATACTAATTATAGAATTATAGTCATTTCATTTAAATTATTATATTTGCATATATATTTTCTGCTCAAGTTTCTTTATCAATTAATTTGATTTATTGTGTATTTTTGTACTTGTAATATTTCCAATAGATATTTATTATAATTAAAAAATTTTTCATCAGTAATTCCACACTTTTATATTGGAGAGAATTTCAGTTTATTTTCGAATGTCTGGAATTCGATAACAGTTCAGAAAGTTTAAAACTTTCTCTTTATTTTCAGAATTTATTGATATGAACAAAACTGATGTTGTTAAGCCAATAATATCAATAGTAATCATAATATAAAAATATATTCGCAGCTTTCATCAACATGCAAAGCAAACTTTTATTCTCGAAAATTTGTTTTTAACTATGTTTTAACAAATTGGTCTTTTTAATGAAAGATAATAATACATTAAAAATTCAATTTAACAACTCCAGGCTTTCACCAACTATGTTTAAATCCATCCAGGCATTTTTAAAAATAGAAATGATTGTAAAACTTCATACTTTTAAAAGTAGGATCATATTAATTTTTTCATGTACCGACATTCTTCTTGCGACTTTATTAATTTGATTTTATAAGATGCAATAAAAATCAACTATCTATATTGTTAAGAATTGTGAAGATCAAAATCAAATTTCTTTATTTTGAATTGATCATATACCAAAACAACGTATCTAAACTAGATATTTATTTTCCAGAACTTCACCAGACCGCAACATGAATACCACGTTTTTATTTCGCATCTAACAACGAAGCCAGAATTCAGCTTGGGAGCCATTTCACGAAACTTTTTCTAGTAATCATATTTGTAACTATATTACAAATTTAACTGTGACGATATTGAGTAACTCTTCTCTATTCAAAATTTTGTATTATGACAAGATTTTAAATCCACATTTAAATAAGCGGCTCATCAAGTTTCAATTAGATTCATGATTAACATGGAATTTGAGCATGCAATGATCGTCATATCAATAAAGGCAATAAATTCTCTTCGTGACAACTTGCTTTTCTAATAGGTGAAAGGAATTCAAAGTGAATACAAATATACATTTACTGGATTCTACAAATAAATGATTTCTCCCAAACACAGTTCGCTTCCAAAAATTTATATGTTTAAATAACTATCACAGTAACTATTATCAAAGCATATCATAGTTTTATGGTTTAAATCGATTAATAAATTAATTACCATAGAAACTCGATTTGATTTTAGCTTTGAAATAAATAAAGGCTAATTTTAATAAAAATTTTGGTGAAGATGTTTAGGCTGATGAGGCAACCTTGACAAATAAGCTCTTCTTTAGCTCTTCTGAACTCACTCCAGAGAGATTAATTTTCATGAAAATACCCAAAACATCTATAAAACTATTCAATATTTATAATTCAAAATCAGTTACAATGGGCAATATCTGAGCAATTGCATAAATGAGCACAATTTTCCAACTAATATGCTTAACAATATTTACTTTTCCCTTGAAAAGTGTTATCAGAAATGTCGTGAAAATACTTACCAACATTTCGATAATTGATAAATTTTTTATCATATAAATTATTTAATTAATATTATTATATATTAATATATAAATTATTTTATTGATAAATTTTTTATAAATTAGTTTGTACATTGAAATTTTCATACATCAATTTTTATATGTCAGTTATTCAAAATGTATTTACGTTTTTTGAATGTGCACATAATTTAATACTAGATGTCTATGACGATCAATAGCTGATTCATTAGAATTAAATATATACCTATTTGGAAAAAGCTTTAAAGTAAAAGTAAAGAATTACACTTAAACTGTTTACTGGAATAATAAACTGATGGGAAAAAATTGCGAAGTCTAAAATTTCACAAAATTTTATAGCTTCATAAGCCATATTTAGTAAAATATGCATTTTGCACCAATATTTTTAACAAAAATGTCCCACTCCTCTACATCTAAAACTAATCGAGTAAATCAAGCTTTAAATACTACTATTTTAGAAGGTTTTAGATCACTTCAAATAATAGGATCTATTATTCGAAGAAGATCTACTAAGCCACAAACAGAGCATCTTCTAGGTGGCAGTTGATCGACTTTAAATAATGAAATGCAAATCTAACGAGAAATTTTTTGTTTATAATACTAAAGTGGACCGATCTTTGCTTAAAATATTAGTGCATCAAGAATATTTTTAAAAATGTGATTTATAAGATTGGAGAGCTGTATAAAAATCTATTTTAAGCAAAACTTTACTAAAATAACAAGAAATATAATTATTTGCGTAAATTGGAGCATTTTTTCAACTCAAGTAACCTTTATCTCGAAATGTTTATAAAATATCCATTAAATTCCAACAGGGACATTCTGTACATAGTTTTATTACCTAAATTAATAAAATACAAAAAACATTTTCCATGAGTTTTTTATAATTTAAATTTGTTCATTTCAATTAAAATTCTAAAACTATGTGTTCTAGTGCAGTTGTATTCTCATATCATCTATAGAGAAATTTCTTTGTTCCCTGAACAAAATTTATCTAGAGCTTTCCCTGTAGCTGGAAGTGTTACGAAAGGGTTTGTTGGCGTCTTTGCGCCATGCTATTGGAGCGACAGGGCGTTTGCAGCAACCTTTTGCAGTGTGGGCCAGCGCGATAGCAGCCACAGGTGATTCGATTCTCGCTGCATGTCACCTCATTTGGGCTTGCTCAATGGGGAGCAAATCAATTTATCCCCCCAGCACTCCCCCACGATTTTTGTCTACTCGAAAAAACGTCTTCTACTCCGATCTTTTTCGATTTCTCCTTTGCTTTTAGGTGACGGATCGGTGGCAACGCGTTTCTTTGCAGACGATATTGGAGTTGTTTCTTCGATTGTTAAAAAATCGAAGGAAAGGATTTCTGTTTTGATTTCTAGAATTTCGGAAGATTTAATTATTAAAAACAGAAGGTTCCCAAAGTAACATACTACAAAGAAATAGGAATTTTCAGATATGTTAAAAATATTCTTTTAAGTTCATTTATTATTTAGATGCAACTTTGAAAGATTTAGATAAAAAAAACTTTCACTTTTCATTCGAATTTATAAAGTTATTCGCTTTTCTTATATTTTCTGGTAAATTTCCTTCTAGTAGCTGTTTTACACTTTTATATTTTGAAAATCTTTGATTATTTATTTTTAAAAAAATGAATGCTGAAAATAGAAAATCAAGTATTAATAAGAGTTTTTTTTATTAAGCTTAAAGCTTTTTTAATAAAAAAATCCAATTAGTAGTTACAAAGTATTCTTAAAATTTGAGTTTGTAAAATGACGTTTGTCCTTTTCATGTATACATACTTCATATTTAAAATAGATAAATAAATACAAGTAAGCAATAAAACATTATTCAGGAAAAACAAATGCCGAAAAAAATGGTGGTACGGAACACCAATTAAAAATATTTATTGTCAGATATAACGCAAGTTAACAACAATAGAACCACAAGAATTTTCAGATAAGAAATATGTCGTCAATGATGTAACTAGTATGTTATAATGAATTAATAAATTTGTGACATTTTTGAGGGATAAAAAATATAAACAGTATGTTGAAATGAATTTATAAATTTAAAAAGTACATTTTAATAAACTTCAGTCGAAACAAAAATAGGCAATGCGAAAGCAGGTTAGAACAAAAATAATTGTACAAATAAGTGATATTATATTCCAATTTTTTGAAAATACAGAAAAGTAAACAACATGTAGGCATGAATTTATAAATAAAAACTATCGCGTGATACTGATTTATTTAGAAAAATTTTTGCGTTTGGTACGATTTTAATTTGCTGATGCACAGAATTTTAAATTACTACAGATCTGTAAATTTGTCTTTTCAACGATGACACTAAAGACGCGAGAAAACAATATTACAGATTCGTATTACGAATCTGTAATATCGCTTGCTTGCCACGTTAGTGCCTTAATAACGAAGTAATGGAAGCTGTTCGTAATCAAATAACTATACGTACAGCTAACTTGCTTACAATAAGAATATCGACATTAATATTAACAATATTGTACTTAACAATATTTTTTAAAGATTTCCAAAAGTGAAAAACAGGGGAAAGCCGAATACATCATTCGAAAGTGAACCCTGAAAATTTCAACACAGGATTACGAACAATCCTCCATGTTTTCAACTATTCGACTTTATTTTCTTCAAAAATTTAGCTCTTTTTTAAACCTGGAGAAAAATTAGATACAGAAATACGAGTAGAGACAACTATTTTATTTTCAACTCATATGTAGTATTCAACGTTATGCGATGCAATCACAAAAGAAAAGTGTATATGACTAAGGAGATCAATATATCTTATCCCAGGATTTCCTGAAAGTTCTCATCTATTCATATATGATTTAATAAATTTTCTTGTCCGAATCTCCTAGAAGGGCCAGGAAAGAGAATTTGAAGTGGGAAAACTAATCGATTTGAGAAGAGATACCATTTCTCTTTGAGTTCTGAACTTGGCAACAAGACTGCAAACAAAGAAGCTGTTACTATGATATGTGGACATACTTTATCTACAAGAATATTTTGAAGTGTACCATCTTCTAATGAAGAATTTTAAAGATTTAGCCAAGAACTGTGAAAAGCAATATGAAAGTTATCTAAAGAATTTCTGAGATCGTTTTTTTATCTGTATCGCTGAAGTTAGCAGCTTGTAATAAGACAAAATGCAAAATCAATGCAGGAGATCATCCATTAATCAAGTGACATCCAAGACATTTGCTTCCTGTAAAAAAATTATCCTCTGATAAAAGAGTAATCAAATAATCTTCGCATACTGTGTTTCTTAAGAAAAAAGACTGATCGACACTAGTCTGTTTATTACAGGAAAGTAAGCGAAATTATGATAGTGAACCATCATCTGCCACGAAAAGACGATGCCTCTCTGTGTTTTAAACGGAAGGCGATGGAAATAAAAGAAAAGTATTACGTATCTGAAACGTCCATTTCCAGTCTTAACTTTTATTGAGCATTCGAGCAATGTTTCCAGGTCTCAAAATACAGGATATTATTGAGAAGGTATCAAAATTTACGGTACTGAATTTCGAAATTGTATCGCATCACCTGAACGTTTTGATATATATAGCCAATAGATTCCTTAAAGTCCTACAACTCAATTCCATTGGTCCATGATTAATTCAAGTGAGAAATTGCCATCTATTCAAGTACTGATGGAAGTGTTCTATAGAATTTAGAATGCTTATTTATTACTTAAATCTTGCAAAAATTTCTTTCGGACTTTCCCACGGTCTTATTAAAGTTGTGACACGTTTTCATGTTCATTTACTTGGAAAATTACATTTCTTCATTTATCTGAATCTGTTAAGAATTCCTGTAATTCTTTCTTTCTAACAGTATCTCGAATGTGGCAAGTAAACAGTATCAGATACGTAACAATATAAAGACAGCAAGTTTTTAAAAATTTTTAATGATAATAAATTAAGCTGAACATCTGTGATTTATGCAAAACAAATTCATGATGACACCAGTCGTCAAAAGTACACAAGTGGCTAAAATATAACAAAAGTAAACAAATTTCCACTTAAGAAATAATAAAAATCTAGTTCTTCCACCATTGATAAGGGGTAATGTTGATTTTTTTCAGTAGTAATTTTAGCTGCAGATGCTAAAATTCTGTGGAAATGACCACAATATTGATTCAAAAAATAAAGTTTTAAATGTAATTAAATAATACTTTTCAGAAATTTCAATTACGATGTTCTATTTTTGGACATAAAAATTGTAATTGATATTACAGCCAAGAAGAAAGAATAATTGAACATTTTGTTCACATAATAAATTTGAGTTGCAATACAATACTTCAGAATAAAAATATTTTATCCAATCACCACCACCACCCCAAAAAAATTCTCATAAATAAAGTTTACTAATATTTATTTTACAAATATTTAATGTTTTTAAACTTTCTAAACAATTTAGATATTTATGAAATAATACAATATAATTGATAAGAAAGAATTGTATAAATTAGAAGATAAAAACAATTTATCTTCATAAACAGCTTTATAAACTTTACAAACTTTATAAGTACATGAAGCCATCGTTAAAAAGAATTTCAATAGTTCCTTATCAGTTGTGATCAAATCAATTTTAGAATATAAAATTAGACCTAAATATAAAATTTTCTACTGTTTAATGGCGAAAAATTCTTAAATAAGGGTCCATTTTATTATCAGAATTTAATTTAAATGCATGGCCAATATGATTAAAGTTAATGCATACGAAGATCTTTCCAAATTCAGCTCTTATAAGCATATAAAAAAATTACTTGCGATATAAGTATCATAAAATAAACAATTAAAGATAGTATTAAACAAAACCAACACGCTCTTTCACCAATACGTGCGTAGAAACTATTTTTCCGTTTGTTTATGATTTTTATGGACATATTAAATTAAAAAATACTATCCTTTGATGCAAATATAACTCAAAACATTTATAATTCCCTCACCCCCTACCTTTTTCCTTTAAAACGTGCGAAAACTTTCGAGGAATATCAGCAGAAAGGGATTCCAACAGTACTTTATGCATTATTTAAAGTTAGATAAAATACAAGCAATATGTATCGTGATATAAAGTAGTAAGGGCAAATTTTAACAAGCTCTTAATATAAAGAAACAAAAAATAGCTTAAAAAGAAATGCAAGACGTTTTATTACTCAAAAATAATAAAATAGGTAATGTTGCACTATTATGCGCTATTCCAAGTAAAGAAATGTAATAAATACAAATAATAAAATGCATAAATATGCATGCCATTTAACTGTAAGGGATTTAGTTATATATAATATATATTGGTTACCTACCATTTTTGATTGAAATTCTATTAAAACAATTTTTATTTCTACATTATTAGTGCGAATGGAGGACATTGATAATTACTACTGATACTGACTTTCACATCATACTTAAATGCAATAATGCATGTAAACTCCAACTTTTAAGTTTTGCACGTCATATTCAGTTTATACCATAAGTGTTTTCATCCATACATATAAAAAAAATTGATAGTAAATGATTTAAACTGGTTCCTCTGAACTAGTTTGAATTCATAATGCTTTGTTCGGACTATATTTTTAAAAGATTAAAACAATTTTGTCTGCTTTATTTTATTTTATTTTATTTCTAATTGGTTGCAAAATATGTCGGTTGTAAATTCTAGCATCCATTTGAGATTAACATTAACTAGTTAGTTAATGATTAGTTAGCAAGTAACTAAGTTTTATATACAAGGTGTTCATAAAAAATATTCCAACTTTTCAAGGCTATTAAAAGAAAACAAAGTAAAGCTTGTTATTCATCGGAATCAAAATATCGACTAAAAGTTTCAATTCAAATCAGCTATAAATGTTTAATGGTATCCCTTCTTAAAATACGAATGATTTGAAGTTGGTACATCTCGCTCTACAATTTCAGTTTTGAGATAATGTTCAAATATTCGATTCGTCAATAAACTTATTAACTTGGTAGCGTAGGAACAAAAGTCTGGTCTGCTGTTTGATGCAACCCCAGAAAAAAATCGGCTGTAGCTGCGCAAGTGCTTCTGCAGTCTTTCAAAGCTTCACAACGAATATACAGAAAAAAGATTTTTAAAGTATTTTTTTATTTCTGATGAACTATAAGATTATATTTTATTTGGTTTTCTTTTAATAGAATCCTTTAAAATTGGGATATTCATTTATAAAATACTAGCCGCCTTTGGCGACCAGCCGGTTCACCAGTATTACCGCTCGCTACAATTATCAATTAAATATTTTAAGTAACTGGTCTCTTAATAGATTCTCAAACAAAACATTTTTAATCTTCAAATTTTGATAGTCATACCAAACTTTTACTGTTGTTTAGATCGTTTCGTTCAATTTACTATATATATATTGCTAATTTGTTGCCATTTCCGGTAAAACTTCAACATTAATTTAAAGTGGAAATGATGAAATTGCAATTAATATAAAGATATTTTTTAATAAAAACCAAGAGTTTTATTTTATTTATCATCTTTATTGTTATTTATTTATTATTATTAATATTGAATATGAGTATTGCAAACAGAATCGCTCGGTATATAAGTTATGTGAACTACAAAATATTTTTCAGAATTTATGTAATATCTCAAACAATAATTCAACAAAAATTTCTCAGATTCAGCATAAAATTCAGTTTTTAGTTTTGCTTTCAAAAGGATTGAAATGAAATCAATAATAATTATTTGTTCCTGCCTATAAATATATTTCAAAAATTATGAAGTCTAAATTTAATGCAGTAAGGTATATTCTGAGAAATATTCTGGACACACCAAATTTTAAATAAATGAATGAATGTTTCTATTTTCCACGATCAACTAAGACTTATTTATAAAAATTTAGAAAAACTCAACATTTTCATAATTTTAGGCCAATTAATCTTGAGAAACCTGCGCGCTGATTGGCGTATTTTCTTTGAAACGATCGATGGAAAATCTAAAATTATCCTTTTTTTATTGAATAGTGATATTCAAATTTTCATAAATCAGTCAGTTTAAATGATTGATTTAGTTGATTGGAAATTAACTCTTTTTATTTAAAATATTAGTGTTTCAAGAACATTTTGTTATTCGTGATTTCCACAGCAGAAGCTTTATGTAAAATCAAAAATTCGTTATTTATTAGAGCATTTATTGAATCAAGTTACATAAAATATAATCATTTTCCATTTAGACCATTTTAGCAGATCTGTGTCTTACTAAAGGTTTACAAATTAGCTGTGTGGCCCTGATTTGAATGGATATCCTGTTCATATTAAACAAAACTTGCCTTAAAATAAAACTGATTTATTGGATTAATAATATACGTTTCATAAATAAATTCTTAAGCATATCACGTACTTTATGCTCTACAACTGTTTTGACCGGAAGTCTTGTGTGCACTGAAGTATATCATTATTATACTTTTAAACAACAATCAAATCATTTTCAACTTTTACAATTTAATACAAAAAAAAATATTGAAAGTACATATATACCCCGAATATTTTATGGATTCTCATTTGAATTGAAACGAGAAAACATTTCCAGAATAAAAAGTGTCATCTAATTGAACTAACAGAAAAAATATATCAGTTACGGAGTTAAAACTTTTCGGATTTGAAGGAATTAGAATGAAGCTAAACAAATATTTCACTTAAACATACTTAATTACTTCTTAGTTAAACTTCTGTAATTGTAATTTTATCAAAAATTACCCAAATATTTCCTCGTATTGGAAGCTTTATTAAACCAATTCTTTCACATAATTGTTTAAGTATACATTTGAAGGTGTTTCTTTCAAATGCATATGTAAATATTGTTACAAATCTGTAATTTTGCTACCCGGCCCGAATAGTGTCATCGTAAGAAAGACAATTGTACGATCTGTCCTGTGCATGTTGAGTGGGTGCCGCGTCAATAACCTCGGAGCTTGGCGACAAATTTGGCGAACATTTGGCGGCTTGGCGATGAATTTGGCGAAGTTGGCGACTAAATGGATTACACTGGAAAGTTTGAGAAGCTTCACGATCCATCCAGTAGGAACTAAGATACACCTAGGTACGCCCTGATTGGTCTGAAGATTCTAGCCCCGCCTCCCGGAGCTATAAAAGACGGCGGGCACTCTGAAGTTGTGCGGATACCAGGAAAAGACCCAACTGATCCCTGCAGTTATAGACCCATATCCCTACTCTCTTCTGTCAGCAAAATTGCTGAACAGATAATTCTCAATAGATTAAATAATTACCTAGAAGAACATAATATACTAACACCTGAACAATTTGGATTTCGCCGTAACCTATCTACAACCCACCAATTAATTAGAGCAGTAGAATTCATTGAGGAAGGTTTTGAAAATAAACAAAAAACTGCAGCGGTTTTCCTTGACATTCAGAAAGCTTTTGACAGAGTTTGGCAAGATGGTCTTATATACAAGCTAATTAATTACAACATACCCCCACACCTTATCAAAATTATAATTTCTTACCTCAGTTACAGATCCTTTAAAATCAAGATAAACAATTAATTTTCGGAAGTAAAACCTATTCTTGCAGGTGTACCTCAAGGATCTAAACTAGGGCCAATTTTATTTTCCTTGTTTATTAATGATATCCCCAAGCAATTTAACACTATGTTGTGCATGTACGCTGATGACACTGCAATACTAGCTAGAAACAAAAATCAAAATTTCATTACCATAGCTTTAAACCGACATATTAAATCTCTTGAGGACTGGTTCGTCGAATGGAAAATTGAAATAAATGCTAGTAAAACTGAAGCTATAGTTTTTAATAAAAATAACTGTAAAAAGAATTTCTCCCCAGTTAAAATTAAAAATCAAACTGTCCCGTGGTCTAAGGAATGCAAATATTTAGGTGTTATTCTAGATAGTAAATTAACTTGGAAACCCCACTTTATTTACACAGCTAAAAAGTTTCGAGACCTAACTCGTAAATTTTATCCCTTAATTTCTCGAAACTCCAAAATGAGTAGACAAAATAAAATGCTTATTTACTCTGCCTACTTGCGTCCAGTATTAACTTATGCCTGCCCTGTGTGGGGATATGCTGCCAAGACTAATCTTAGACTTATTGAACGCCAGCAAAATAACTTAATTAGAAATTTCTGCAATATGAAATACTACATGCCCAATACAAATATGTACTTATGCCTAGACTATCCCCCTCTTAAAAAATTCATTAAAAATCTAGCCACTAACTTCTTTAAAAACATGGATAAGAATGAAAATGAAGCAATAGCTAAAATCCCTAAATATAAACCATCTACAAACTCTAGAAGACCCCGTAATATACTACTTTAATTTATCTCAGCCCCTTAGTTTTTCTTCCTAACTTTTATTTTTTCAAACTCAAATTATACTGTATCTCAATAGCCAATTCTAGCTCACAAGCAGTAAAAACTTACTAAGCCCAACAGCAGCGTACCCCCACCCCCACCCTCACCCTAATATCAGACAATCACAATGAGTCCTGACACTCGTCATCTCCAAATTTCGTCGAAGAAGGCCACGGCAAAGTATAGACAGCAAAGCACTGTGAAGTCTCTCCTTACCGGGGATAAGCCCCTGCCGGGGCTAGGCGCCCCGTCAACCCAACCATCAAGAAGTTGTGCGGATCGTCAGAAGAAGTCGTGTGTATCGTCAGAAGTGGTGTGTGAGAGAGGAGTCGACACGTAGAGAAACTGAAGGATTAGACAGCAAGAAAGCTGCTGAACTATAGCAATTAAATGTGCTGCGCTATTGCAATTGATTAGCGGTATTTGTTGTAGAAGAAAAAATTTTGTAACAATATATATATTGTATTCATAAGATGCGATATTTTTAATCTAAACGTAATAGACAAATTCTGAATCTTTCATAAATCGATGTTTTTAATCTTCTATAAAATTCATCCGACTTTGTAATTCGGAAATACAAAAATATCTTTGTTTTTCTAAAATTCTTAACCCTCATGTGACAACAGTGTTATTATATATGTCATGAAAATAAATCTAGGATTAAATATGTCACGCACTTTTAAATAGGTTCTAACGGTTTCATTTGAGTATTACTCGTTTAGTCCTCATTCTCCTTGCAAGGAAATTTTTTTTTATAATAGCATCTAAATATATTAGTTAAACAATATAATTTTTTGTTTTATTTCTTTATACATATAGTAGATGCAAATTAAAGAATAAGTTTTTTTTAAATAAAAAAAATAGGATAATTGCGTCTGTTTTTTACGATCCTGTCATTTCTAATGCTTTCAATACATTTTGAAGCAAATGATAATTAATCTGAACAATAATAAATTTATCTTAAATCTTCGTTTCTCTTCGTTACAAAATTCATAACATACTACCACCTTTTGCTTTTTGATATAATATCATCTAAAAGATTTCTTTATGTTCTGTCATCTGGTTACCAAATACCTGGCTATCATATATATATCCGTGAAAAAATACGTATTTATCCATCATGGTTAATTGTTTCAAATAAGGCTATTTTTAATAAATAAGTTCTTATCGTAAAATTCAGTTCAAAGAAGTTACAGTAATATTTTCACTTCAAAAACAAAATTTGTAAATTAAGGATAGGTCTGATACACACAAAGAAGTCATTTTTTCAGAATAACACTGACTCGAAAGCTCAGAGATAAGGTTATTGTAGGAGTTTCATTGTGAGTGACTTGAGTGAAAGAAAGAAAAAGAACGAGATAAAATGTGACGCATGCATCGCCTTACATGACACATTCTTTCAACATTTACTTTAGATACTCATAAGAATCGTTGTACTTATATTGCTTATATCATACTTATATTGTAGCACTGAGAGTACATGTTGTTATTAATCCATATGGATTGTGCTATTACCAATTTGTATTCCATTATACCTATAATTAATTTGATGCATCTCTTCCCTTTACTTCATTTCATCATTACTTATTCTTAAAGTGTGCAAACGACCTTTTAGGACATCCAGCCCACTTTTGTTTACAATCACTTTCATAGAAAGGTTTAATTATTCATTTTGGGCCTTCGCATTGTAATTTTTTTGGATCTGTGTTTGATTGCATAACACAATCTGGTGATTAAGACAAAAGGATCAAGGATTCGAGATTCATTTCTATGGGCAAGCTACCATATTCTTTGACCTAGTAACTATCCATTGGAGTAGAAATATTTCCATTTGAAGAGGTATGAAAGATTAGAGAGGAAGTTATCGTTTGATTACGGCTCAAAATTGGAAGATCTTTTTCAAATATTCCTATAGTAAAATATTCTGAACATTGATTTTAAACGATATGATAATTATTAATAATTCAACATCAAGTTCAGTTTGCTAGATTTTATAAACTGTTGAACAATTAATAAAATGATAATTCAAATAACACTTCAATGACGTCATTGTATATAATTACATGACAATAATTCATGTAATTGTATACAATTACATGAAAAAAACTAGGTTATTTCACTCCACGATGACTAATGTTTTGCTATGATACTTGGATCCTTTCTTACCCTACAATATACTCAATGAAAACTGAAATCCAATAGACTCGAAGCATTGACTTACGTAGACATTAATTGACTATTTTCAGTTATGTGGTGAAATCATTAATTGACTATTTTCAGTTATATGGTGAAATCTATCATAACTGAGTTTGGTATATATATTTTCAATAATGGCTTAAACTCTAATATCAACTCCTTAATTGTTTGTCTTCTCTTCAATCTTATTAGATGACCTGCTGCTCTACTATATAACTAAGAATCCATAATATATTTGAGGTGTTTGTGGATTCGACTAATTTTTGCATAGAGCCTTCGAATTATTTGATTTTAGTTTGTATGTCGGAAAAGTGACAATCGGATGTCCGTATATAACGATCAGATACAAGGATTTAAGAAGTTTAAATTCTGAAATATATTTAAAAAACGGAATTTAATTGCTTTAGTAATGCGTTTTCCTTTTATAACCTTTTATTTATAATTTACTAGAATATCCCTTATTGGTTAAATAGGCAATCATCCCCCCCCAAACAAAACTATATAAAGTTTTTAAAACTATTCTATAATTTTGCGATATTTCTTATCAGAATAAATATTGCAAATGTTCTATTTTAGGCAGAATGCTGTTATTCTTTCTTTTTAAGTTTAGTTATATTTTAAACGTGCTTAAAATAATTGTAAACAAATGTTTTTAAATTTCCCTTTCCCTGTTCATTATAATATATTTAAATTATTATAATATATTATATATAATATATTTGTTATTAAACTAAAAACTTGCATTCCCCTTTTAATTAATTTTACATTTTATAAAACTTTGATACTTTTTAGAAATCCTCTTAAATCATGTAACAAACGTACGCTAACACAATTATAATACTTACTGGAATTATGAAATTTTGAGGTGCATTATATATTATTTGTGAAATTATTACTCAAAACGGAATATAGAAAATTGGAAAAAATCAATAATTACACAAATAGCTCTAATAAATAAACGAAAACTGGCTTATAAACTTTTCTTAGAGATTATCAAAATAGTTCTTTAAAGATTGAAATATATCATCAAATCTTATATAAAGAAATATTAGAAGCCGTTACTTACCAAAAATTAGATTCTATAAAAAAACTTCGCGTTGCAACCATTTCTAAGCTCATTTTCTTGATTCAAAACAATTCAGCTTATGGATTCAATCCTTAATATTGGAATCTATAAAACAACATGTAATTGTATCTGTTATTCAATTTTCTCAACGTAATGTAATAAGAAATTACATCAACAGAAATTGTATGTATAGAAATAATTATCGTCTGCTTTTATGTTGTTTACATCATTTTAAAATTATCGGTTGCCAGATTCAGATATTATCAATCAAGTTATTAACGCCACATGTTTTTACTTTGTTGATTGCAATGTTCAGCGAATTAATCATCGTTTCTTTAAGTGTACAAAACTTCTAGAAATTTAAACAGTAGGGGCAAATTTCACGATTGCGATTCCTATCTCAAAATATTAGCAAAATAAAGAGAAAAAATTTTTGGTAGCATTTAATATCAGGTTAAAAAGCAACCAATAGATATAAGCACTTCTTTTTAAAAAACTCTCTTTATAGAGAGTTCGAATCATTCATTCCTTTCTGGTCTTCGTTCTTTTCTGAATGATTTCTCTAAACGGCGTTTAATTCTTCAGAACCCGTCGATGAATTTCCAGCAGTTGAAGAAGAAGAAGCGAAGAAAAAGCGGTATTGTTTCGTGCGAGCTTTTATTAATTTGAGCCGGAATGTTTGTATCAATAGCGGTGGCAACATGGGCGGAAAAGTGGCCATTATCATATCAGGGAATTACTAGGACTGCTCATCC
This sequence comes from Argiope bruennichi, assembly GCF_947563725.1. NCBI lineage: Eukaryota > Metazoa > Arthropoda > Arachnida > Araneae > Araneidae > Argiope > Argiope bruennichi. The sequence goes on from NC_079156.1 coordinate 80,639,731, forward strand.
AAATCCATTTGTGCGCTAATTCCATTTCGCGGCCTAATTCGATTTGTAGGTGGCGCTGCTGTCTATTAGAGGGAGAGTTAATTTGCGTACGGACGCCGCTACTATGCAAATGAGACAACCGCAGTGCATATTTAATGAGGCTCCCTTCCTAGCCAAGTACCCAATTAAGTTGGGCTGCGAGGCACTAATGCTATGAATCATTTAACAATTTGATCGCGCCCTTGCATTCTTTGCCGGGGGAAAAAGAACACCAAAGCTTCCGTATTAATTGGGCACATTATTAAACTTTCACGAAGCGGACGCTTGTCTGACACAAATTGGGTTTTTGCATCCGCCAGTCTTTGCTTCTTTTTTCCTCTCCTTCTTCTTCCTCTTCTTATCGTGTTTACGGATAATTTTTATCTTTTCTCCTAATTTTTTTAAACCTTTCGTTCCACCAAAAACCGATCAAAAATGACTCTCGCAATATTTTTACGCGATTAAAGGTAATTATCGTCTGCTCGATGTTGTTCTTTTTTTCTCCCGCCTTCTCAAAATCCCGGTTGCCAGATTCAAGAGACCTTAATCAGTCAAACTATTTTTAACGTCGTAGGTTGTTGTCTTCAACTTTCACTGACACAGAGTTTCTTTTTTTTTTTTTTTTCTATTTTTTTTTTTTTACTTTCACTACTTTTTTTTTGTAATTTTTAATTATCTCAGAATCTTCTCTTTAAAATGGCAACTGCAGTAAAAAGGAATCCTAAAGCGTCAGAAAAACCGCTAAGCCTAACAGGGCATGAAAAAAGAATATCCACCAGATAGAAGCAAAAAAATAAATAAGAAAACGAAAAGAAAAAAACTCCACGTAAGTTACTTAAACCATAAAAGGTAAAATAACGTTCCTCTTGGGAAGCTAATGCAGTTATCGAAAAAGGCAAGCGCGTTTTTGCAGTCGTTTTTAAAACGCACTTGACAGTGAAATCTCCAGTTTTATGCACTTACTGTCATATTCTTGTTTATATTCTGCGGAAATCGCATCCATTATGCCGCGTATTATGACAGGGCATCGCTCTGGCACTTTACATTCCTAAAAATTTTTTCGTGCCCTTAAAAAATAAAATCTAATGTTTTCTGACTCATCATGCGTTTACAGAAAGAAGGAAAAAGAATTCTTTGATTTTATTTAGGAAATGCATTTCTGCTAAAATATGTAAGATCTGCTAAAATTGACAATGAAAGAAATATATGCCTTACCATGTTCCTTTTTTTTTTTTAGCCTTTTAAATATTGAAATTTGATGAAATTTCTATTCTTAGAAAGGTCTTGAAAAGTAGAACTTTGGAATTAACAAGAGAATAGTTTTCTTTGACTTTTTTTTGTCGTTTTTTTTTCCCTTTTTATTATACGGGTTCTTTGTATAATTACTTAAATTTATATTCTTACTAATTATTTGCGATTTTCTTCATACAAAAAAGGAAGAAAAATATTTTAAGTCCCATTTACTATGTTTTATAAATTATAATTCATGTCGAGTGTGTGCTTTATTTTAAAAGAAAAAAAACCAATTAAAATAAGAAAAAATAGACTGTTAAATTCTTAATAGTTTATACATTAAAATGGACAAAATGAGATCCTGTATACTGCCTGATTCTCTTTAATTTAATTAAAAATTAGCAAAGGCAAAAATTTGAAATTTCTATTTATACCAAATTTTATTAATTGATATTAAAATATTGATTTTATAGATCCAGCTGTCAATTGTAATTACATTAGACTTTGGGTAATTCGAAGTTTTAATCCGTTTTCATCAATAATTCTAACTTTTCGTTTGATAAATTGAATTTTCTCTATACTTGATGATAAAATATGGTCTCCTATTCAAATGTATTTTGAATTATTTAAAGCTAAACGTAATAATTCCAAGAAATTGTTTCTATGTCTGATTTGTTTTCGATATTTAAGCATTTTGAATTTAGATAGTTAAATATCCTGTATTTTTTATTCTAAAAGTATTCATTTTCAATGTGCATATTTTTAAGTGTCTTATTTCATTCAAGCAGGGTTTTTTCCCTTGCTATACAATGTAATCAATAAGAAAAACAATTTGAAACTTGTCATATTTACAAACTGTTAACACATTATATTTGTATTATGCTACTTATTTTGAGGTTTTATTTTTCAGTTGTATTCAGCTTTCTGTATATTCCTTATTTCATATCCTTGTCAAGTTATACATTGAAATTATTATCTTTACAGTTATTAAGATTCTATAAATTATAATCTCTTCTTCTACTAATAATAATACGTGTGTGTGTATGGTTGGTTCTTTACAGGCCAGGCATTTTGACCACATTTGGTACATATATACTTAAGAAAGCACATTAAAGATTTTTATTTATTTATTTTTTATCATTTTAAAGTGATAAGTGAAATTTTGACTTTTGTGCCTCGACTTTTGTAATTATTAATTTAAAAATTGAACTCGAGTACAAATTTTTTTACCGATTACAATACATTCTCGTACTTCGTATATGCAAAAGTAAAAAGCTCCCTTTCGGCGAAATCAGTTACATAAAATACGGCAAATGTCATGGCAAAATTTTCGGCTTTCTTATTTATCTTTAAATGCAGGGTAAAAATACAACTTAAATTCGAAAAATTTAAATAAGAAAGTTCTTAACATATTAAACATATGCTTACTCAAAATTAATGGCAAAAAATGTCCGATAGTAATAACGAATGCCAAAATTTAATGTAATTATTATTATTATTATTATTTCTTTCTTTCTTTCTGAATTTCGATGTTTCTTAACTTCGTGATAGGTACAATCAATGTTTGACAACTAACAAAATTTCTTGAAAGTTTTTGCTGGATTTCAAATAGCAGTTTATTTTTTAACAAACAATACCACCTGCCTTAATTTTTTTAATTTTGCATTAAAAAAAATGCATTTTTTAAAAAATTTTAACAATGATGAATAATTCTTATTTTTCTTCTACAGTGTTGATATGAACATGAAACAGCATGCTCATACTTGATTAAAACAAATTTAAAAGAATAGAAATATTAGTCATTAGTTGTCAGTAACTATTTTATTCTCTTTTCTCGTATACGAAGTATATAAAAAAGAAAATATAATCGTCAAAAAATGTGAAGAGATTTTGATGCATTTCTATCTCTCAAAATTGAAGATTCCTCAGAATGTCTGATTCTGCAAGACACTTATTTGCAATAAAGTTTGTCTGAGAACACGTTAACCCAAGAATACTTTGGGATAGACACATGAAATTTGGTATGTGGCCTTTACACCAAATTTATAATTTCTATTAAATTTTAAACGAAATACCTTCACAAGAAATCTCCCTGTCCGGCTGTTTGGATATAAGTTGATAGGATGGGAAATGAAGAGAACTAGATTGATAAAACTTGGTACAATGATATAACATCTAAAAAGTAAATTTGTATAAAATTTAGAATCAAGTAAGTGAAGATGTTGACCACCCGTAGGCCTGTACTTTTACAAGCATGTAAACCATATGACTTAGAAATGCTATATATTAAGCGTATGTAATTTGATATGTGATTTTTTTTTATTACTACAATTGTTGTTCTGTGTCAAATTTTTGTTTCAACCGTTCAAAAAAGACGTACAAAATGTACGTACTGTTTTCTACTTGAGTTTTACTGCATCCCATATATTCATCACCAAAAACAGTGTCAAATATCGCAAACTAATGGGCACTTTTGTTTCTATTCTTCGTCAATGGTTTTCGGTTAATAATACTCAGCTACATTTCTTACAGAGTATTAGAAGAAGTTTCTGAAAGACTACATCTGCTGATTCCATACTTCACTCTCTTCATTTTAAACTATTTTGATAAAATTGAAATAAATATTATAGCATTTGAAGCAAAACATTTTGCAGAGTTGTATTTAATTCTTATTATTGAGTAACTCGGACACTTATTTTATACTTATGTTTGTTATCTCGGATTTGTAACTGATTTCATTCTCCAAATGTACTATATCGAATTTAAATTGCATAATTAAATTCGTAATTTAATTATGCAATTTAATTCATAATTTACTAAGACATTGTGGACCTTTATATTGTAGGAATGACTTAATTTGTTGTGTTGCATTTGTTGGTACATTGCCATTTAAGAAAAAGTAAAGTATGACAGGAAAAAAAAAGTACTATATTGAACAGTTTGATTCATAACGCACAAATTCATAGATTTGTTCATACTAACTATCCTGAATTTCTGGGTTTTTTTAAAGGGGTAGGGGATATTTTTTTCCAGAAAAAAATACACTTTTAGTCTTACCAGCCTTCTGTCAACGAATTTTCTAATTTCAAGACGTAATGTTGTTGTTAATCTAATAACTCTTATGTGTCGTCTTATTGTCTGTAAAATGAAATTCATATGCAAAAATTGTTCAAGAAGTTCTACGAAACACACAGTTAAAACGTCACAATGAACGTACTAAATCTATGAAACCTGACAAATAGTTATGTCTTAGATTATTAATACTTTATAAGAAAGTAAATTTTTTTTTTAAATTTAAATTGTATTTGTAGTAAACAATAGAAATCTTTCACATTTTTCTCCTTAATAACATTCAGAACATATTAATTTGCAATAGCTACTTTCACATCGCTTTAAAATTCAAAAAATATTTTTTGCCAATAGCAATCTTTTTTCCGTACTAATTTTTCCTAATTTTTAAATAAAGTACATTATTTTTAAGTATACTTTGCAAAAAGACTTTTCATTGCTTTTATTCCAAGATTCATACACATGTATGTTGCAACGATATTAAAATAATTTTTTCATTGCCTACGTATTCGTCACTATATAACTTTTAAAGTATAATAAAGGTAAAGAAATCAGAACCTAAAATATTATCATGCTACAATATTTCAAACAACAGGCTAGAATATTTTTGTTTATTTATTTATATGACCATTATTATTTTATTTAAGCGACTATGAAAAATTGTTTAATAAAATAGCTCTTCTTGCGTTTTTTTTCTTCATCTTCAAATCCTTTTTCGATTCCTACTATTAGCTAACACTCTCTCTATATATATCTTGTTCAAATTTTCAGTCATTAGTAAAATATTTTTTATAAACCCACTCAAGTTAAAATACATTTTTTAAACTTGTATTGGATGACATTTGATGTTAATATAGTTTTTACAAATATTAATTAATTAATTAAATTTGTCCAGTAATTTCTATTTGGTCACCAAATCCATCGCCATGTCGCCAAATGGATGCCAAGTTCGTCGCCAAGCTCTATTTTTTCACTTAATATTCTATCATATTTATTTACATATTTATATTTATTGTATTATTTAATAAAGAGTAACTAAAATAAAATTTTTGTTGACCTAAGTAGGAATTGACTTAAATTTTTATATATATATATTACTTGTTTCTATCATTTTCCAGTAGCTTCTTCTTTCCAATATACATTTTATATTTAATTCATTTCAATTAACTTTTCTGAGTAAGAAATTTAATATTTTAATAAATTTTAACTGATAATATAATTATTTTGTATAGTTTGCGTTACATTTCATTTAAGACGAATATTGTGCTTTTTTAACCTTATTTCTTCCAGATGAATATAATAGCTTATTTTGTACATAACAAGTGAAATCTGATTATTTACAATATCTATGAATTTTCATATTATCGATTCTAACTGAGCCTATATCCTATTTTGTTTTATATATTTTCAATTTGTAGAAATTAGAAATCCAAAAGTTGTTGGATACTTCATTTCAAAGGATTCTAAATATAGCATTGACACCCAAATTCAAATTTTTTATGTCAAAATAAATTTAAATTTAGCATTGCAAATTTTTCTGGCAGGCCTTTTATCGCGTATATTAGCATTTTTTAAACTATTACAGTAAAATACAAAGAAATGGAAAATTTAGCACAAATATATTTTGCATAAATTATTCCTTTTATAAATTAATCATTTTTAAACTGGATAAATAATTACGGAAATATAGATATTTATTTAAAATTTACAATATTATGCATGGAAGCATTTTTGTGTACTACTTTGATTAATCAAATGTAAAAGCACTTTAAGAAGCATGTTTCTCATTTTACTTAATTTTATGTAGCATGAAAAAAATGGAAACCTGAAAACGCGTAATTAGAAAAATGTTATGAAAAATGTTATTCTTCATAGAATTAACTCAAAATTCTTTAAAAATTTTAAATGTTCGAACATATAGGGAAAGATATAAAAGGGAATATATGCTGAAAAATAAGAAAAAAATATATATTTCAACAGGAAAATGAAAACTTCGGAATGATAGTTTTAGCTTGTGGTGTTTATGCTTTACAAAATTTGTCATGTAGCCTTTATGCCGAAAATAATGATTTGTTTATATATTAATTCAAATTCATCATATTTCAATTCAAATAATCACTGGAAAACTGCACCCTTCTAAAATACATATTCCATTTTCTTCACTGCAGAATGAAGCCAAACAACATAAAAAAGAGGTTTTAACAAAAATGCCGGAAAAGGAAATGCAATTTCTGTCATTGTGTTTATTTACAACTTATAATTTTAACTAATAAAAAGGTATGTTTATTAAATTTTGAAAAATTTTGGGAAATCAAACTGCAATTAAATATTTTTTTTAAGTTTCAAGGCAATTTAACGTTGTTGTTGTTTGTTTGTTTTTTTTCAATAATAAATTTAGAGATGATGCAGCAAAACATCAAAATGAAAAGGTAAAAAAAAAAATTCAATGTTTAAATCTCATTTGAATGGCTTTTGGATGCAATTATGCAATCAGGAATCAAATTCATAATAATATTTTTAAATAAAATTTTCTTTACGGAAAAAAAATTCTAGTGTATTTTTTCAAAATTCCTTATTGCATTTTAACCCTTAACTATTTTGTTTTATCTATTATCTAATTAAATAGCATCTTTTGCTTCTAGAATATGATGATTTAATATTTCAATTAGTAATTCGTAAAATACTTGAGCTATTTGAATTATGTGCAATTTTTATTTCGAATAATAGCATTATAGAATGATTTAGTTTTTTTAATTATATACATGCGTAATGTAAGGCAGCAACGATTAAGTGCTTAAATGATGCGTTGCACAAAGGATTGCAGTGAGTTTGATTTTCGATTACAAAATGCAAGCAGTTGCATAATACACATTAAAGTCACGTTTTTAGCACATCATTTTGTGTCCCTGAAACTTATGATACTGAGGTTATCTAACCAGTTAAATGGGCACAAGATGGAAGGGAGGAAAAGGGAAGAAAGAAACCTAACAGAGAATCTCATGGAAATCACATTCGGACAACTATAGTCAGCTTTTTAAAAAATAGGGGGAAAAACTGAAGCAAGAAAAACTCTAGAAACAAGTAGTAAGTCCAGGTGTGAATTTAAAGAAAAACGTTGATATTTACAGATGCATTAAAGATTACATTTCTTAAAAATTAGTTAAGTGTAAACTAATTATAGTAAAAAGAACTAAAAAATGGAATAAAAATTATAGTTAAGAAAACAATGAATAACATTAATGTTATCGTATGTGACCTCGCAACAGAACTTGAGGCCTTTAACTGTTGTGGTCCAAATGCATTTATTAAGAATTAAGATATAAAATACTCTTTCAGACACACTTAATGACAATAATGGAGTGCAAGTTTTATAATAAAAAGAACAATATTAGCTATATAATAATAAAAAAGATGAAATTACTCTTGCGCACATATGAACGAAAAGAATATAGAATTACTACGTAAATAGAGATTTTCATTAGTCTGTGTGAGACAATTTCACAAGTCTTATGAGGGCTATTGTTCTGAAGTTTGTTGTCACTGTCTAGATCCTGTAGCTTTATTTTATTGTTTTTCTCTTGTGAGTGCGTAGTTAATTGAGAAATAATAGTGCTTGCGAAGGAAGAATTTAGATTGATTTTGAGCTTTTCAGTCACTTTGATTTTGATTATTGAGTTTGTTTTTGTTTTTTCTTTTAATATTCATAACATTTTCAATAGTAATATTGAAATTCATAAAGTGATACTCGATTACTAATTGCGTAATGGTGTTTAAATTTTGATAATTTTAAAACATTTTATTGAGGCCAATAGTACATTTGGCTGACTAATACAAAAGAAAATAATTTTTGACCAGAATTCAAGAGTGGCGTTCTTATGAGACAATAAACAAGAAGGTAATGTTCGAACATTCTATAATACAATAGAAAAAGATGAAAAGTGAAAAGATATAAATCATATAATATGTCAACTGAGAAATATTTTAGAAGGATATAAAGATTACTTTCTATAAACCACCATGGTAAAATCTTTATAACATAAGGAGTATGTAATATGATTATTAAGACCATCGTTGCGATGCTTCAAAGAAAAAAAGTGCGGCAGGCAGCTCAAACTGGCTTTATGAGGTTAATAAAGCATTCTACAGAAATTTTTCCAATCAGATTTTGTTTTTAGATTCAATTGTTAATAACTGCTTATCTTAAATAATATTACGTTATCTTGAAATTCGGTTATTGTATGCACAAATGTAATAGAATCAAAATCATATTTTGTGTTCTAGATATGATTTGATTTGTTTGCAAGATCCCTTTTAAATTATAAATTTAAGTAAAATTGAGGAGTATGAAAAAGTAATATATACAAAATTTAAAGGATTTCCTGAAGTTTAATCGAAAATAAAGCATGACAGCTGAGAAAAGGGGGGAATTGATTTTAAAAAAAATGAAAATAAATACAAACATTTCATAACTATCCCATAATAACAAGAAAAAAATTTTTACAGATATTAGTGTTGACTTACTATGTAGTTATAAGTCATTTTTAACATTGTTTTAAGAAGTGGCCTTCTAGGTAATTCTCATCCGATTGAGTAGAAACTTTCTGCAAACTGCATATTTTCTCTGGTTTTTACTCAGATCGCTAAATTAAAGCTTATTTCTCTAATACATTATTTTTTTTCATTTGCTTTAGATAAAGGGACTTAAAATTCTCATTGAAACATTGATGTGAGATCACCCATACATATTTATATGGTAGTGGCACAGAAACCAGAGAGCAAGGGGTGATGCATCTTTCAGGGCCATTCTTAAGGGATGAGATTGTGGAGACAAAATATTATTACATTGTTACTAATTTTTAAATCAAATATTATGAATACATGAAAAAATTATACCATGTCTTAAGAGCTACTGGCTTTTACTAAACCATTAATAAAGACTATAAGTAAAAAAATCATTTTATGCCCCAATTATCACTTAGTCTCTATACATCACTTTTACATGAATCTGGAATTTTCATCATAAATACAAGATAGTTTGAAAATTTTTTCATTTTAAGGGGTAGGACATGCCATAACATACCATAGTTTTATATAAAATAATACAGGCAAAAACGTTACATGTAAGTGTTAGCGAATGAGGAGGGCGAAAAAAAAATGTAATTTTTTAAAACAAGTTTATTAATTTGGGCATAATGTTTCAAAAATTGCTCATATGTGAAGTCAGAAATAGATGAAGATTCAAAAACATTTATAAACATTAACATAACAAAACATTAAACATTTACATGAAACATTTATAAGTAATCCTTGCGTATTGGTTCAAAAAGAACTAACGTGTGATTTTAAACCATAATCAATGTTAACTGTAAGAATCTAATTTCGCAGATCTTTACAAACGTCTCTAACAAAATCTTTTGCTATGTAAAAATAACACCCATTTTCATTAATTGCTTTATAATATACTCAAAGGGTGGAATTCCATTTTACTTTATCATTTTATTTTGCCGCATAATTACTAAATCAGTGAACACATTGAACGATAATATTTCATAAAACTCAGTTTATTAAAAGAGGTGCATTTCAGTTCATCTATATAAAGATTTCATCAGTAATTTTTTTTATGTAAAACAGTTTGTTGCAGCTTTTTTGTATCTTACATATAATTAAAGATTACAAAAATTTCAATGAATTTACTGCCTTTGAAATGAAAGAATTACTTCAATTTTGATTGATTGTTGATAATTCGAAATCATTTTCTTGGGGGGGGGGAGCAATTCACCTTTTATTATATAAAATATTTCCCAAATATGATTAATATTCCATGTTCGTGTAGTGCCATCTGGTCATAAATAAATTCCTTTTGACAAAATGACCATATGAATAATCTCGAAAGTTCAATTTAGGGTTAACTGCCATGCCATAAATTTCCAGAACTAAATAAGAACTTAATTTATGGTCCCCTCTCTTGTGACCACTATTATGAGGATCCATTTTCCTACCATTTCTCCCAATCCAACCGGCTTACGAAGCATACGGTTTTCTTTTATGCACAAAAAATGACCCTTAAAGGGCTTTTATGATATGCCTTGTTTTCTCGAAACGGCCCTTAAAAATCATAAATTCGATATACAAGTGAAATACGGTAACGAGTCCTTAGTTCCACGGAAACTTATTTCTCCCCACCCACCCCGGAAAGAACATGTTTCTTCCGCCGCTGACCACTCCGGTGCTGTCTCTTCATAAATCGAATGGAGGCTCCATTATTTGATCGGAAATGGGGCCCCATAAATAGGTTTCTGTATGCAGACGGGGCCAAATTGCGAACGCTGGTCCAGGGAATACTAATCTGGTTGTCTTTATGCTGGCGTCGGGTTGCTCTGATGCGATATCAAACACTGGTTGGTCTCATTTGTTAAATGGATGCACGAATGGCTTTGCCTTTCGACGCCCGGTATTTGTAAAGATGCATCAGCATAGTGGTCATCATTTTTTATTAATGATGTACGTTGACGGTAGCGTTATCTGAATATATTTTAGAAAGTTCGAATGTTGAGTTTCGAAATTATTCAGATAAATTTGAAGCATTTCAACATTATGTTTTTATTCTATACGGGCATGTGTTGAACTAATCTTTGACGACCAGCTGGTTTGCCTGAGATATTGATTATGTTTAACTTCAGCAAAATTCTTTTAATAAAAACTTATTATTATGACTTTGACAAACTATCATAGAAATATCTGAGTTATTTTAATATTTTTTTTCAATGTGTATATAAACTTTTCTAATGGACATCATAGGGCTGTTAAAAGCATGAATGCGAGGTTCATCCATCTTCTAAATTTTGCGTTATTGTCACTTCACTTTTTTTCTCCAATTTTCAAGAATGGAAGAAAATCACGTGACTGAATATGGGATGAAATAATGAAAACAGTTTGAATTTTAGGGCGAAATGCAATTTTTTTATTTAATATCAGGTAAATACAGGGTTAGCAAGAAATAAGTTACCCACTTCAGAGGACTCCTAAACGTGTTCTATTGGACCAAATAAGACAAAATTTGAACTACAGATGATGCGCATTATATTTATTAATTTAAAAAAAATTAGTACAAAAATTCACCAATAAATGGCGCTGTAACACAAATGGCATTTATTTATATATATTGAAAATATGAAACATAATTTGCGTTACAGTGCATGTCTATTACCATTTTTTTTTTTTTTTTTTTTTTTTTGCTAAAAAGAAGGCGGATTCTATACGAACATTAGTTTCTTCTCTGTTCGTCATACCTACGCAGCAAGGAAAAAGTGCAACTAGTGAAATTGTTCTATCAGAACCAGCAAAACTCCATTGCAGCTCTAAAGGAATCTCTGAAGCAGATACGAAGAGATCCAATGTCTCCAGGTGCCCTATGCAAGATGATGTAGAAATTTGAAAAAACTGAGCAACTTGGCATTCTTCCAGGCAGAAGACGAAAAAAAAATCCTGTCTTCCTGCGTCGAAAATGTTGCGACCGCACTCGTTGAAGCCACCAGTCAGTCGCCGCATAATAGAGTGAGTTTGCCAGTTGCTTCCCGCGTTCTGGATATACCGTATTCAACTGTACGAAAAATCGTATGGCAGATTTTGCATTTTTATCCATACAAAATCAAGTCTGTGCACCTGTTGTAGGACGGGGACTTAAAGGTCCATAAAACTTTTGCACTTCAGTTCCTTACTGGAATGGTGGTTTACACAACTTGGCCATGAAACATTCTGCGGAGTGATGAGGCCTACTTTTGCCTCAATGGGCAAGTTAACAACCGCAACTTTCGAATTTGGTCAGAGGAAAACCCTCCTCACATTATCCAGGAACAATCCTTGCATCCTGAAAAAGTGACAGTACGGTGTGGTTTCACAGCTACCTTTATCATTGGACCGTATTTCTTTGAAGAGATAACTTCAAATAGAATCCAAACCTGTTCCGTCACAGGACAACGATGCCATGATATGCTGAAGTATTTTGTAATCACAACTCTTTTACAGCGTGGATGCCTTCAAAACATCATTTTGATATAGGGTGGTGCACCATTCCATATTGATCGTCGTGTAAAGAGGTTTTTAATGCAGTATTTCACAGAAACACGAGTTATCAGCCATCATTTCCCAATAGCATGGCCACCTCGCTCGCCGGATATCACCCATTGCGACTGTTGGTTGTGGGGTTATTTGAAGGACAATATCTACCGTCAAAGGCCACCATCTCTAGCAGATCTGAAGGACGACATTCGGCCCCATATTCTTAATATTCCGGCAGACTCACTCTGGTCATCTATAGAAAATATGGTTCTCCAATTAGAGCATATTGTTGAAAATGAAGGAGGACATATTGAGCAATTTTAATTTTACTTTATTTAATAATTATAAACCATATTAAATGATTTTATGTGTATTACAACGCCACTTAACGGTGAATTTTTGTACTAATTTTTTTATTTAATAAATGCAAAGTCCACCATTTCAATAATCCGTAGTTAAAATTTTATCTCATTTGGAACAATAGAACACATTTTAGAACCCTGTGAAGTGGGTAACTTATTTCTTACAAATCTTGCATTTTAAAAATGTTAAAATTCAGGAAAATTTTATACGACGATTAAATTTTTATCGTTAGGAAGACATCATTTTTTAAATTTTGAAACGCTGTAAAGTTTATTTTTGTGCAATATTTCCGAGAGTTACCACGGAAAAGCGTAGAAATTTCGCCTAATTTTAATTATTTAAAATTTTGCGAAAAAATCGTTCCGAAGTGCACATTCTCACATTCCAAAGTATATATGTGTCAGATTGTATCACTTTGGGGCAAATAATCTGGCCTGTAAAGTGTTAATATATAGACACATATTATCTCCTTTATTATTAATTGAGGTGAACACAGTTCTTTATACATATTTGGAATTTCTTTCTCATATGGGCTCATATTTCGACAATGTATTATGGATTTTTCCGGTTTTAATAAATATTGAATAGCAGAATTAGCGAAGGATTCTGTACTTCTTAGTAATATTATAAAAACATTTATTAAAATTCAAAATATTAAGTGAATTCTTAGTTTTATTTAATTTTGTAACAAATTTATAATAGATTAATTTTGATTTCATCATTAATAAATGCATTAATGGTTTTATATTAATTCATAAAGAGGAACTTTAGTGAAGATTCTATAAAAACAATTAATTTTTAATTAGAACTTCTAATTTCAAATATAGTGCATCGTTTTAAACTTGAGTTGCGTATGTTTATATTATTTTTTTAAAATTTATTCTTATTTGTGATAATAACACACAAAAAAAATCTTTAATATTAATGCCATTAGTGTGTTAAAATGCAATTACTATTACGCTAAAAAGTATTGGCATAAAATATTTTTTTAAATATTTCAGAAAATTATTAAAATTTGAAGAAAAAAATTGTTCTTAAATACTATAAAACTATTTTTTAATTTATTAAATTGTTTTGATTTAATTTATTTGTTAAATTAGTATAAAATTATTTTATTTATTTATTTATACTGTAATAACGCGCTTTTACTTGAAATTACAGGATCTTTTTATCTATTCTGGCATTACTCTTAAGTAAATCTTTTTCTTTCAATATTTAATAAAATCGAAATCAAATTTCATTTCAAATCAATCGTGCTTAATTATTTGTATTTGTATTTGATCTGGAGGCACCTAGGAAATTTATAATAATGCTTCTTTACACTAGCATCGTTAATAAAACTGGAATTGTTGGAGAATTTGCTGAAGTTGCGACATGTTTTTTGTTGTTGTTAGCAATGCGTCAAGCAAAATTATTTCAATATAATATTTTTTGATTCCCGATTCATAACATCCACGTAATAATATTTTAAATTTTGGAATCAAATTGTTAAGTTAACACCTAAATATTCCTTCAAAATATTGGTATTAGTTAAAAAGCATTTTAAAAATTTAGCACGATTCGTGATAAAACAATTACCTGTTCATCAATTGGTGGAGAAAGTCATTAGCATTTCAAAGTAATCTGATTCATTTTGTAATTTAAGTGGAGGTAGACGTTGCGGCATGTTTAATCGAAATTCATTAACCATTTCTGGCGTGCGAGTTCGCCCCGTGTGAAGGTTGCACTTATAAATGATTACTGCAACCTCAAATGAGATTAATGTTGGACGCAAACCGCAAGATTGAAATATAATGAAGCAAAAAATAAAAATGAAAGAAAGGAAGAAAGCATGGGAGAGGGATATAAAAAAAAGAATTACTTTCACTTCTTCACTACATGAAGAAAAAATGGCGGAAAAAAAGTTTCCAATTATTCGCGTTACCCTCGGTCTAATCCATTTCCACGATTTTTTTGCCATCTTTTTTTGTTCTTCCTCGGTGTGCTCCCAGGAATATCTCCCGATTTTTTTCCCCACCTTTTTCACTTACTGTCGGAGTTCTAATTTTGTTACACTTTTGCTTAATCAAGATTCTCGAAGTAGCCCTAAGTTCCTTAGCTTTTCTAAAAGGTAAGTTCTTAAATTTATGCTGTATTAGGAGAAAAAATTGCATTGCCAAGATAGAAAAAAAAATATTCCCTGCCTGTAACCGCAGTTGCTGTTGACATTGATATTCCGGCCATGGTTTGCAACCTTATATTAATATTTTTTAGACATTATTTAATTATTTTTAGACTTTCTCTTTCTTTTTTTTTTTCAAATGCTTCTTTTTTTATAGCTACGAAGAGAGTTTTTCGGAATGATTAGTATTTTTTTTTTATCTTTTAGCCTACAGATAAAAGAGTTACTAAACTAGTAGTAAGTATTTTATAGAGGAACATCATTTTTTTTCTCATTTTAGGGCTTGGTGGAGGCATTTGCTGAAGTAAAGATTTTTGATGTGCATTAAAAATATGATGCCAGAATGAACAATTAGTTTTGCTTGTTGAAAGCTTTTTTTCTCACTTTTGTTGGTTATCGAAGAATTAAGAACTTCTTAATGTAATCATATTTATTAAGATAGTAAAATCGGATTTATATTGAGTTTTGGGAGGAAACTCTGCTGAAACTAAATTAATTATTTTGAATATTTCTGCTTAAATATAACTAAAATTCACCGTTTGCTGATATAAAATTCTGATTCAAAAATTTGTTCAACATTGTAGAGAGGAACAGTAAACCTTCAAGATATTTGAAGATAAAATACTATATATTGATATCTCTGCAGGATGTTTTTTTTCAGCAACAGCGACTGCAGTCCTTACAATTAAGGTATCGGGATGTTAATATCAAAATTGCTTCGTTAGGTCATCAAGCACGGCTTAGGTAATTCCAAATAATCATTCACATATGACCACAAAAATTTCCCTGTGACAACTCATTGTGTGTGTGTGTGTGTGTGTGTGTGTGTGTGTGTGTGTGTGTGTGTGTGTGTGTGTGTGTGTGTGTGTGTGTGTGTGTGTGTGTGTGTGTGTGTGAAAATAATTTAGAAAATGAGATGCCGAGAAGAGAAGACACATTTGATTGAATTCTTAACCGATTTATTCCATCCCGGGAGGCCTAATTTAGGTACACAAATAAGTGGTAAGAAATATGTCAGTCTACATCTCGATGCAAGAGCAAAACAGCAAAAGAGAGCGAAATTCTCCTTTAATGTTTTTTACAATGAGATTTATTTTCTTTAACACGTGTCGATTTAGGACAGGGAAATCTAGTTGTTTTTAAAATACTGAGCTAAACATTAGGGATTTTGGGGTGTAATGTGGCAGGCCACCACGCGGTTTCACCCTGGTTAAAACTAAATCTGCTACGGCTTTGCCTCCTTCCTTGTGTCTCTGATATTGGAAGGCTAGAGATCTAATGGCTTCATAGCCAATCTTCTGGGCATTTGCAATAAATAAATAACATTAAAGATTTTTATCCCCTCTCTCGGAGAGTGAGAATCTGTTGATTTTGCAGTTTTTTAGAGCACGTGTAGCATTAATTAAATTAAAAAATGGAATTGGACCGGGAAATAAGAGAACATTTTTGAATGAGGTTAATATGGGCTAAATTAAGATAAAAATTAGGAATTTAATTAGGATTTAAATTTGACTTTAAAATATCATATAATATAAAAACTTTGCAGAGACTATTTACCAAGATATTTGTTGTTAGCATAATATATACTTATTTTCTTAATAATACATTGACGTTACAAGTCAAAAAAAATAATTAATAGAATAACAACAGCAACAAGGGAATGACACTTAAACTAAATTTATTGTGCTAAAATATTTGCTTGCTTGTCGCAACATCCTTCCCAACCTGATCAAGCTTCAAAAGTATGATCAATTGATTTAGAAGGGTAATCTCTTTCCCTTCGACTATAAACTCCATCTCCGACCATCTATTGTAAAACAACAATATTGCAATTTCAGCTTCAAGTGCTTAAAAGTATAATATTGTTCGATATATAAAAGCAGACACATTTTTATTTTGCATAAAATAAATTTGCAATTAGAACAAAATTTCTTGTGAAGATTCATTTGACAATATACACTCCAGTTTAATCGAATTTTTGTAATATGTCTTGACTAAAATATCAAGTCATATTACATAGAATATCTATATAATTGTACTGAAATATACGAATTAATTTTAAATGCATTCAACCCCATTTGATTAATGGAGATGGTGATACATCAAGTAGAATCTCCAATTGTCTTAAGTTTTCTTTTAATTTTTTCCAACACAAGTCGGCAGCTCATGGAAATCAAGGAATGGCTGTATCACAAATACAGCTGGACGATGAGGGAACTTCATCATCGCGTTATATCGTCCAATACATATCGATATTTTTAGATATATTGTGATATCATTATTTATTTATAGCTATTATAAGTTATAAATAGTATCTCTTAAAATATTGGAGGCATCGATGGCCTGGTGGCTTCGAAACCGAAGGGTTGCAGGTTCGAGACTCGATTCCCCTTAAGAACCGTCGTGTAAGCGAGTCTGGTGCACGTTTAATCCGAGGGGGCCAAACGTCTTCCAACTGGTGTGGTTTAGAAGCTTGAAGATGGGTGTGCCAGCTCAGGTCGTCCTCCACATCTGACCGCGGTTCAAAATTACGAGGTCCGTCCCAAAATAACCCTAGTGTTGCTTTAAAATGGGACGTTAATATAACTAAACTAAACTAAACTAAACTAAAAACTAAACTCTTAACATATTGCCTGATTAGAACGACTCCAAATAAAATAAAGTTTCAATTAATATAATAAAAATATTTGTTTTCTTTTAAATAAAAATAGTTAGAAAATAATTTCGTTAAAACCCCTTTAATAAAGTGCATCAATGCCAAAGTAATGTCTGTATGTTACAATTTATAACACTGCGTCTTAAAACAAGCATTTTTATATATTAGAATATGACAGTATTTATAGAAATATTGACAAAAATTCTGTATGAAGGTCCGTAAGAAAGAAAAGCAATAAAAATAAACACCAACCGGTAACCAAAACGAAATCAAAAATGCAAATTAATTGTGAATATCGATTTACTGTATCGCGATTTATCGTGAACTATTATTAATGATCATAATTTCGATAGATCAATATTTTTCAAAAACTGGCATCGAAAAATCGATTTTTTTTTCCCTCGGTAAATCCACAATTAGCACTGCCCTAATCACAAGTGATTGGTTTGATATGTTTTTCTTTTGAACTTTAAAAATAGGGCTCATTAAATTAAAAGCATTTTATTTTAAATGTTAAATTGCAACGCATGGAATATTTAACAGAAATGTTTGATACTAAGTTAAATTCGTCTACAATAACTGTATTTTAAAAACTACGATCTTATTCAAGAATTCTTAAGTAGCCGTAATGATAAGTCATATAACTCTCTGTCTTCATTATCAGTTTGAGTTGACGCTGACTATGGACGAATCATTTCCCGCTACTCTTCTCATTGTTGATCCAGGAGGCAGGAGGATCATTGAAAAGAGGGAGGGTGAATTTTAATGGCCATCTCTTCCTCTCCATTGAAAAATAATAAAAACGCGCTTTTCAAATAAATGTTTCGGAAATCGTTATCTAGTCTCACTCGAGGATCCCTCCCCCCCTTGGCTGCGATCACGTGTCTGATGCCCTGCAGGGGTCATCTGCCCTCTCGGCGAAGGGTCCTCGCGTAGGCGTGAGCCCCCCCTCTCTTTTGGAAAGAAGCGATAATTTGCGTTGTTAACATTGCGGCAGTCTTCACTTTCCCTTTTGAAAAGGACTGCAGGAGAGAAGGTTTGGTTTCATTGGATGTCCATCGCCAACTGAGCGCCAAGTTGGCTGCTATTCCTGTTGAATGCCATCCAAAATCACTATAGCCAATCTTTATCAAACTGTTATATACTAGTATTTGATAATGGGAGTTGTTTTTATGTTTCTTCTAATTAAAAAGATCGTTTGAAAAATACCTGTAAAATTTTGATGGAAACGCAATTAAATATGTAATATGACATAATAATAGCCGGCCATTTATGGCGAAGGTTCATTGGGCCCTGAATAAAGACTTTATATATGAGAACGCAATATAAAAATCAGTTTCGAAATTAAATTCAAAAACTTTTCTTTTGTCCTTAAAGAGAGACAAAGATAAGAATTTCATCTTTAAAGTTTTCTAATAAAAATATGTTCACTTAATCTTCATATCAGAGGTCTTCTCAGGTAACGTCCTCGTCATCTGAGTATTCAATATTAGGGAGTTTATCCCAAAATAACTCTCGCGTTATTTCGAATCGGTTCGTTTATATAACTAAATGATGCGTGCATCCTATGTACATCAAACTATCTTTTAAATTAAGTTAAATCATTCAGGTCGTTATTGTTTCTTGCAGAAATTACTTAGCAACTACAATCATTCACTATGTTTCATACATTCTTAAATGTATCAGGAAGTTAATATATTCTTAGAATAGAAGATGACATCTAATTAAATTGTATAGAAAACATAAACTTTCATGAAACCTTTTTATTTTTAAATTCTAGTCCTCGTATGAGATCTTTCCATTGAAATCTTTTTGTTATGTTAAATTTATCTGCTTATTCATTGTTAATTTATTAAATTTATTGTTAAATTATTGTTAATTATTTATTAAATTTATAAATTATTGTTAAATTACTTAGGAACTACAATCATTCAGTATGTTTCATACATTCTTAAATGTATCAGGAAGTTAATATATTCTTAGAATAGAAGATGACATCTAATTAAATTGTATAGAAAGCATAAACTTTCATGAAACCTTTTTATTTTTAAATTCTAGTCCTCGTATGAGATCTTTCCATTGAAATCTTTTTTTTATGTTAAATTTATCTGCTTATTCATTGTTAATTTATTAAATTTATTGTTAAATTATTGTTAATTATTTATTAAATTTATAAATTATTGTTAAATTACTTAGGAACTACAATCATTCAGTATGTTTCATACATTCTTAAATGTATCAGGAAGTTAATATATTCTTAGAATAGAATATGACATCTAATTAAATTGTATAGAAAACATAAACTTTCATGAAACCTTTTTATTTTTAAATTCTAGTCCTCGTATGAGATCTTTCCATTGAAATCTTTTTGTTATGTTAAATTTATCTGCTTATTCATTGTTAATTTATTAAATTTATTGTTAAATTATTGTTAATTATTTATTAAATTTATAAATTATTGTTAAATTTATTGTTAAATTATTTAGGAACTACAATCATTCAATATGTTTCATACATTCTTAAATGTATCAGGAAGTTAATATATTCTTAGAAGATGACATCTAATTAAATTGTATAGAAAGCATAAACTTTCATGAAACCTTTTTATTTTTAAATTCTAGTCCTCGTATGAGATTTTTCCATTGAAATCTTTTTTATGTTAAATTTCATTATAAGGAAAGAGGAACCTACGAATAAACAACATTCTTTTGCCTTTTAGTGTTTGTGAAGTCAATATTCTGTAGTTGTCCGACTATTGAACAGGGACCAGTTTAAGAAGACTGATGTTGTTATTACAAGTTTCATTGTTGCTGTTAAGAAAAATTAAAAACTACGTTAGGGTAAGTAAATATTTTGGCATTGTTTTATTTTTTTTATATTCTTACTGCTATTTTTTATGTTAAAGTATAATTTATAATTTTGGAATATGCTTTACGTAAGAGTAGGGTTTGAGTTTAAGCGTAAACTGTTTTCACGCTACTAAAGCATTTGTTAAATTTTAGGATATATATAATGATGTACCTTAGGATGTCCAAAAGTACAACAAGGTTTGTAGGAAATGTATTTGTTAATAAAACTCATCATTTGAACCAATTGATTACATATAGGATTTTTTTTCTCTAATTTCTCAAATTGTTCTGCTTAGGAAAAGAAATTCATTTGTTCTCTTAGTTATCACAAATGACAATAATAATAATACTTGGGTATTAATAAAAATGTTAAATGCATAATTTTTTTAAGATATTTGTTTTACTCTCTATCTCTAGGCCAAAGGTCAATATCCTGTTTTAAATAGTGTACTTTTAATGGTGTGAAAAAAATATTATTACAACCTTTATAAATGAGCTATAATCAACTTGAAAATTGTAATGCATTTTTAAATAGTTGGTTTTAATAGAGTTTGAACTGTGCAATTCTAACTTTTATTCAATTTTTTTAAAAATTTTCCCTAAAGTGTTTAGCTATTCCTGCCCCGAATCAGTATTGGTCTTTTGTCATTTCTCTGTCACTTTGTAGCTTGGTTCAGATATGAAAAAAATATCTGGAGAACCTAAGTCATAAGAATAAAAGCACATTTGTTTCTGTCATGAAAATGATGTATTCTTTTTTAAAAATATTTGATACTCTCATTTGATAAATGGTAGAATTCATTTTTTTTATCTTAAAAATGATACAAATTTTTAAAATCTAATTGAAAACAAAGATTTAAAAAGGTAGAAACATTATTGAGATTGAAAAATATAAACATGTAATTTGAAATGAAAAATTCAAATTCTTTATTTAATCTTTATCTCATATCTTAATGTTTTCTTATTTTATCTTATCATATCTTTTAATTTGGTTGCTGGCTTATTCAATGAAATCTTATTCCGTGTTTGATTAAATCTAACCACTTTGGAAACAAGAAACGATACATAATTAATATTTTCTTCTTTTTTATTTTGATTATCATTATTGAATATTCATTAACTCAGACTTTATAGAAATAGCGCATGATTGTCAGAATTTCTGTCTGCATTGAATATTAGAATCTTTGGTATCTTACAAACTGTAAGAATTTTAAAATTAAATATCAGCTTAGCTTCCAGTTGTTTAAATAATCTTATCAATAAATTTAATGAAAATCTTTCTCATATATTATCTTAAAAATAATTATATTCATTATAGAATTTTTTTACAGTTTAGATCAAAGAAATATTGGTCCAAATTATAATATTAAATTGGAAATAACCTAGTTGAGACATAATAGTATATTCCTAAGGTACCTGTTGTTAATTCTATAATTAGAAAATTTTTATTAAAGCAAAACTGCTACTATACAAAACAGTGTAAAAAAAATACTTAAGAAAAGGAAGGGGTTCTTTAACAAGATGAATCTTATTTTGATATTTTTCTTTCAGAATTATATTATCAATATAAACAAAACTGTATTTATAAAAAATTTCTTTGGTGTTGATGGTTTCAGTTTGTATTGAAGATAATCCATCGTAAGGTCCCCTATATCTGAAATACGTGCACTTTTTTCTCACCATCCCAGCATTTTTAAAGAAAATGAAAATGAATAGATTAATAAGAGAGTAAAAGGTGTCAATATATCTTGAACAGCACATATAACTTAACTGATATTAATGCGTTTTTTGAAAATTATCATAAAATAATTTAAAGTTTATAATTTCAGTTTTTACTTAATCTTTGACTATTAAAAATAATTAGTTTAATATTTTTAAAGAGATTTTAAGTGGTTCAATATTTTGGAATCGCGACCACTTGATTGCACTATCACCGGCGAAAATCAAATTTTACAATGCTTCGAATGAAGACTGGACTTTTCATAACTTCTAAATGGGGAATAAGCTAATTTGGAATACGATAGATAGTTCATTCAGAATTTTGGAGAGGCTTGCTAATTACATTTTAACGAACGGATTAGGACAGTGACAGTTAGTTACAATAGTTTTACTTTGAAAAATGCTATTGTAAACTATTTATTACATTATCTCATACACGTATAAATCTGCATTGAAACATATCCTTTGCTGCTATGCTCGCACAAAAATTCAAAAGCAAAAAGAAGATTTGAAATTAAATGAGGAGTTTGAATCATTTATTCTAAAAATGTATCTACAAAAACTTTGTATTTGCATTGGCGATAAATAACACAGCTGTGTATAGAGAAACAAAATTACTTTCATATAAAACTGAGACTCATAAATCATAGTGTGATAAATCAAATTTGCTGAATTATTATACAAATATACAATGAAATATTTCTTTAATACACAATTCGAATTAATCAGAACGGCTTTGAAAAAAAGATATCCCTGTGACATATCCTAAAAATATCTAACAAAAGGATTATGCACGTCTAGACTAATCAAATTCCAGTAACTTCAAAATCAAAGGAAAAAGTCTTAAATGAATCTAACAATAAAAGCTATTCTAAGAAAATAATTTCCATTGTATTATTATTTATTTTTATTCCTTTAAATGTAAGCTCCTCTTCTTGTTCTTTATAAATGAAATTTGATGAGCACTAATAAAATATTATTTAATTTAAAACATCTGTAACACAACGCAACTACTAAAATGCACATTGTACTGTGACTTTTGTTCCAGAAAAATATTTTTCGGTGTTATTTTATATAAAAAATGCTTCCTTTTTCCGAAGAAAACAATGCATCGCCGGCTTTGCAAAGCCTTCCTGAGAAAATCAATACTCCAAGTCTCATCTTCCCTCCTCCAATTTATTTTCTGTCGCCGCTCGAACTTAACAATGCACGAGTTTTTGAAAGAAAATAATCAAATGTTTTCTTAAAAACATTCTTCACTTAATTAATTTTGCAGTGGATTATTTAATTTACGAGTAACAGAATAGCTGAGTCTTTCCCCTCCATTGTTTCCGATCTTTCCCTATCAGAAAAGAGCCGTGTTGCCACTCGTTGCGGTATTTCCAGTAATTATTTGTAGTTATTATTCATTGCTAGGCATTTCTTCTTTTTAGAAATCTGGGTGAAGAATTCACAATAAGCTTTTATCGTCTGAGGTCTGGAGTGGTAAAAGCAGGGAAAATTTACTCAAACGTTCTTAATTGTGACAAATCAAAGAATAGGGTAATAAAATTGAGGCTTGCTGTTTCTTTTTTCCCTTTAATTGAATAGAAGCAGCTACAATTATTTATTCCTTCCATTTAACTATTCTATAAATTAAATATCGTAGAATGTATTTTCTTTGCTTTTAAGATTGTTTTTATATAAATGTAAATTTATAATATAACGTGGAAATATAAAGTTTTTAAAAATTAATTTTTAAAGAAATCGTGAAGAATTCACAATGAGTATTGTCGAGTGAGGTGTCAAATTGAGATACAAATAAAAGTGCAGATTTATTTTCTTCTTTATACTTGTTAAAAAAATTAAAGAATATAATAATAAAATTGTGATTTTTTTTATTATTATTTATTCCACTTATTTATTTCCATAATTTATTTATTTTATGAATAAATTCTTATATTACTATATTCTTCAACAGTAGTTAAGCTTTTGTTAACAATTTTTTAAAGGATTTCAAATTTTAATGTAAAAATTATATATTATTCAAAAACTTAAATTTAAAATTATGTTTATGAATTCAGTTTGGAGTGATGAAATAAATATTAAATAAGAGTTCTTATTCTCTCATTTAATATTCCTTGTTAATTCAAGAAATCTGAATTAACAAAAATGAAGAAAGAATGAAAATATTAACAAGAATAAGAAAAGAAATAAGAAATCTGAATTAACAAAAATGAAGAAAGAATGAAAATATTAACAAGAATAAGAAAAGAAATAAGAAATCTGAATAACATAATTCAAGAAATATGAATTAACAAAAATGAAGAAAGAATGAAAATATTAACAAGAATAAGAAAAGAAATAAGAAATCTGAATAACATAATTCAAGAAATATGAATTAACAAGTTAATTTTCGAATTATCTGAACAATAATTCGATAAAAATCAAAGAAAAAAAATTAAATTGCGTTTTGAGCTAACTATTATTTTCTTAATGTTCAAATCCGAAAAAAAGTGTAAATATTTATTCTTATCCATGAACTATTTTATGAATTATTGTTCAAATATTTCTTTCTTTTTACTCTAAGAAGTTTCCAATTATAATTACCTACAGAATATAGATTATTTTTTTAAAAAATACTGTTCTTAAAACATACCATGTCCCCCAAGTGATAAGAAATTTCCTAATTCATTGAAACTGCGCTTCATGTACTAATCAAACTTCATATTTCGCTACAAGAATTTCGTTTCTTAATATCTGTATTATGTTTTTTTTAAAAATTGCACCAAGTATCTTTAATACAATGTAAAGTCTTGTTAGAAAAATAATAATTAAATTAATCAAAAAATTACTTCAAAAAATTCTTTGAAAACCTCAATAAAAATGTTACAAATAGCAATTCATGTAGCAATTGCTATGAATATAACAATTGCTATATGAATACAATATAGCAATATTTTGACAATTTTAGTACTTAGATAGATATCCTTTAGAATCTATAACTATTTTCAAGTATCTGGAAGATATTATATAACATAATATCTCTATGAATCATTAATTTGTTTGCACTTTCCAGACAAAAGGCAGTTATTTTTAGACGAATGGATTTTTCTTTTTTTCAAAACATGTAAGCAAAAACAACGCCAAATAAATTCCAAATTTCACCATTTTTTAAAAACTGAGCGAAAACAGTTAGTGATAATAATGTTGATTTATTTGACATTGTATTGAATCTGATCATTTTTGTGACTTTTTGTCTATTTATATTTTCAGTATATGACAAAAATTTGTATTTAAATAAAAAAAATTGTAAATTTTTACTAATTTAATTACAATAATTTTTTTTTATTTTTTTTTTATTTTTTTTTTTTTTAAGGAACACTTTTTTTTTTTCTTTTTTCGAATTGAATTCTAATTACAAACTATTTTCTAAAAATCTCTAAAGCATTCGATAATTTTTTAGAGACCAATGTATATAATGCAAGTCATTTTCTTAGACCAGAAGTGGCATTTACAGAAAGCCTAAAATTATGAAAAAAAAAAAAAAGTATAGCAAAGTTGGTATTTTATTGTTTGTTTTTATTCATGTTTGAATTACGACCGTATTTATTTATTTAAATCCTTGACTTATTTTATGAAGATTTTTATTAACTTCAATTATTGTATGATTTTCAACTATAGTTTATTCTCTTAAAATAAATTTTATTCGAATTCAAAAAAAATTGTAATTATTATAAGAATTTTATCGATTACACTATGAAATATATGTTACCTTTTTTATCATTATTGCTTACAATCGTTTTTACAACATCATAAAAATTGCATAGAAGAAGAATAGATAAAATTATTATTTTGAAAAGCAACTTCATAAACTCATTGAAATAAATTTCATGAAATAGGAAATAATTCAAGGCTTTTTGTTTTTATAAATTTTCTGTTTATGAATTGCGATGGTTTTTTTTTTTTTAATGATATTCTCTTTCTGTAAATATTATACTATCAGGGACAACCAATATATGAAGAAATGGATTGAGCAAAGTTAAACTTATTTTATTTCGAGTTGGAGGATATCGCGAGTTAGCTCTTTAAGTGAAATATCTATTATACAATATAGAAGTTATCTATTCATGCATTATTCAAAAGATAAATCTTAGTTGTACTTTGGGAAAGCTCTAAAAAATCTTTGAGTTATCTGGAAAAACTAATTAGAATTTTAGATCTGTAGAACTGGAAAGAACCATCTCCCTAGATATTTTCGTCTATAAAGTCGCTATAAACTCATCTACTAGTACTTGCATTCTTTCACAAAAGCAACTCACTTAGAGAATCAATTTCCTCTCTTTATTTTCCTCCTAGCATATATCTATTCTTTCCTAATTTGTCGAATTTCATTGAAAATTATATCTTTGAAGGTGTATTTAGTACAAGTTATTGAAGAAATTGTAAACTAATTGTAGTTAGTGAGTTGAGTTAGTAAATAATAAGTGAGTAATTAAAATATTGAGCATTTTAACTATCAAGTAATTCAAAACAAGCTTGCCCATTCATCCAACTACGGTAAATGAGAAGTAAATGTTAAAAAAAAAATTACTTATGGGGATTATAGCATACATGCAAAGTATATTCTCTTCGTGTGTGTGTGTGTGTGTGTGTGTGTGTGTGTGTGTGTGTGTGTGTGTGTGTGTGTGTGTGTGTGTGTGTGTGTGTGTGTGTGTGTGTGTGTGTGTGTGTGTGTGTGTGTGTGTGTGTGTGTGTGTGTGTGTGTGTGTTAATTATCTTACATTTAGGTTGTTCACTAAAATGATTATATCCTTTTGAGGAATCAATGATGCTAATCAAGTTGGAAAATCAACATTTTATATTTCGTACAAATTTCAGCATTGTTTTGAGGTGCAAAGAATCAGGGAAATGTGTAGTTCAACTACAGAATGGTGTCAGGGCTCTAAATGAATATGAGTTGTATGTCTATCAAGTTAGAAATATATAAATGATACAGAAAATATTTAAAGCAATGACTAATTCTGGAGAACAACGATTAATTTTGTTCTGCATTTATTAATCTTGGCGAATTGATTCTTTGCCATTGATGGTTAGTAACCATAAAAATAAATCCATATCTTGTTTCCTTCTTCGTAAGATGTCTCTACTACTTGCAAATAAATGATGGCACATTCATAGCAAAAGTCATTTTAAAATTTTACACAAAGTATTTATGTTTCAAAAATGAATCTTAAAGAGAAAAAAAAAGTGGCAAATATAATTAAATGGTTTTTTTTGTTTTTGTTTTTGCTAGATCGATGGTACAAAGTTGGATATATAAATCTTTTCTAGGTTCCTATGCAAAATAAAGTAAAATGACTGCCATATTATAAGTAATGCTTAACAAGCGAATGATAAGTGAAGTTATATGAGATATGTATTGCTTATTATTAATGAAATAATAAAAGTTTTAAGGTATATTTTTAGATAAAAGCAGAAAAAGTTGTAAAATTGTAAATTTATAAAATAAAAACCATTCTTATTTGTCTGAAATGATGGTTCGAAAAACATACATAAAAACTCGGCGATATATCTCACATCTGCATGATTGTAATTTACATTTTCTCCTACTGGAATTATGAAAAAGGCTTAAAAGGTAATAAGTTCAATAGAATAAACAAACAAAAACAAATAATTATTTTCAAACGTCTTATATCAAAATATTCTGAAACATTTTGTGTCATGATATGAAGATTTTTCCAAACAATTTTTGTTCAGATGTTTTTAAATTTCCATAAAAGATGGAAGTCACCATGTTTCAAATATCGTTCCATGAGACAATTTCAGGTAGGATTCTGAGCCCTCGTTTAAGATTCACCGAATTAAAGTAGTTGGCATTTTCTACCGAAGTATAAAGAATGAAACTAAATGTTTACACAATTGTCTTTTTAAAAAGAATACAGATGTAAATGAGTAAATTTGTTAGAACTATTTTATGCTCATTAATACTTTTTATTTGATATTTATTGTATTTGGCAGATTCGAGGGTTTTTTTTAACATTTAATAACAATATATTTCTTATACAATATTCAATAAATTTTTATGAGACAGCATTAGAACTAACATTATTACAATTTCAAGATTCACATTATAAACTAAATTTATGTCAATTTTTATAATCCGTAAAATATTTCTTAGTTATGTATTTCATTCAATTAAAAAAAACATTGAATTCCTATTAGACAAATTTTTGTTCAAATAATTTTAAAATTCTTTGAATGATGTCTATTTGTTTTGATTTCATAATTTATTCAATTCTTCCATATTCAATAAAAGTGCTGCTGCGTTTATTTTCCTTCAATTATTTACTTGCTGCTACCATCAACAAGCTGTAATAGTTTAATAAAAATCAGCCTCAATATTGTTATTTTTATTAATGAATCTACCTCTTACAATGTAAATATTTTCAAAGCTAAATCTTTTTTTATGTAACGTCTTTTGTCATTCCAAATGGCTTATATCTTACTAAATTCAATTATATAAATTTTATTCATCCTTCCTTTAAAGGGATCATAAATATTTTTTCTCGACTTTGCTTGTTTTTTATAATACGCAATGCGTTTTCTTAAACATGATATTAACTGGTATTACATATATTTCCTCATTTCTCGTTATTCAAATTATTATTTATTTTTGAGAGCCTTTGATTACCTTGAGAATGTAAATTTTCCATACCAACATCGCATTCGTTGCCTTCCCAAATACCAATAATACAATACCATTTCTTTCTACAATTTAAATCATTACAGTAAAATAGATATTGTTTCACTGAGTTCTCATTTGTAGAATACGGAACTTTATTTTATGTACTTAATTAAAAATCAGGAAAAGTTATTGTTGGATATGTTTCAAACAGCGGATAATATATGAACACTTGCTACATATCCAGAATTCTTCTATCCAATATTTAGAAAAGATATCTCACAAGAATCGTCTGGTGGCTCTCGCGTATCTTGTCCAGAAATGTGAGAAATAAGAGCTCCCACCGCCAAGGGAGAGCAAGATCGCCAATCGTGCAATGGGTGACGATCGTGGCCTATTGGCTGCGAGGATCTTTGCTCACCTTGGGCCGCAGGGCCTTCCTCCTCCTCCTTCAATTATTTTCTAGATCAGTTCACTCTATTAGATGATTAATGCCAGGGGCCCGGCTACGGGTAATTACTCCGGCAAACTCTTGCGGTTGACGCCAGCACTTGGCGCAAAAATTACGCGTCTCGAATTAATAAGGCAGCAGCGCCCTCTGGATCAAAACTCCTAAAACTGATTACTGCTAGCAACAATTAATTCGTGCATTTAATTACTGGGGCAGTTTTGGAGGAGTTTTAATTTCTGCCCGCTATCCTTCGAGGGAAGGCTGCTTTTTCTGATCATTAGGAGGAATTGCGGGTCGGGTTAAGTGGTTAACGTTCTACTTTAGGCAGACATTGCTTAAGTGCATTTATTAAGCCGAACAATGAGGATGGGTCCTAAAATAAATGCTTTCATTATTATGTTCCTACGGTATTCTTCTCTTGGCTAAGAAGTGCAGATTGTTGACGTTAGATTCAATTTAGAGCTTAGATGGCTCGAAAATTACACACTATAGACAAGATTATTTGAATAAATAAAATTTATATATATATATATTAATGTAAGTCTCAGCTTTAACTTAAAGGATCGGAATAAGGTTTTTTTATAAAATAAATATATGTGATATGTTTTGAGAAAGAATCAAAACGTACTAAAGCCTTTTATCGAAACATTTCCTTATGTTACAGATTTTTTTTTTCTTCCTTTTATATTAAATTAAGTTTATTATTTATTTTTATTCCTTATTTATGCAACTTTTTTTATATTCTTATTTTAAAAATCGTAAAAAAATCTAGCGTAATTTCGCATGATTTTGAAAAACGTTGCGTGATTTTTAAAATACAGGACGTGATAGTAAAAATAAGGATATATGCATTGGCAATTCAAAAGATGTCATTATATCATATAAAAAACTATTTAAAAAGAAAGAGGCGATTGAAGCTGAATTGAAATGTTAAGTTCTAAACAGGAAATGATTGTAAATTATTTAACTAAGAAATAATCTCAAATGCAATTTTATTGAAGAAGAATTTTCTAGCTCATAGCATTATTGAAAAGAAAAAAAATTGTAATATTCTGTTTCATCATTCACACGAACACTATTTAATAACTGTAATTTAATGATCACAGTTATTTGTTATAAGAAATTTTGTAAAATTAATTTTAAAATAATTATATTTTTTTGGTACTAAAAGCTTCGAAATATATGAACAATGTTTTTTCCCCAAAACAATATTTGAGCATATTTACCCACGCAGAATGTGTACGATATTTAGAACATGTTTACACGTCTGTAGTACGCTTGATATCAAAACTTTCGAGCTGGTATGAATGTTCACTATAAAGAAAGAAAGAAAACCTATTACTCGCTAGAAAGATGTTTGAGAAATTATTAGTGAAAAATGTACTGAAAAAAATTCAATACCATATAAATCAAAACGGCAAAAAAAAAAAAAAAAAAAAAAAAAACCAGAAATGACAAAAAAAAAAAAATGAAATAGCATTACAGATCTTTAATTACATGTCCTAAAAATGTGAATTTGACAATAGCCAAGAATATATCTAAGCAGTAATAATTGTTTCAAATTGATTATGAATTGTTTTTTTAATGAGACTATAAAAGGTTTCATTTTTAATCTTGAAATATATTATTTCGAATTGCAAAATAATAATAATAATAACAATTTTCACAAATTTATCATTTACTATCATCTTACATCTATCCTTATAAATCTTTCTCCCGTGTAAGTTTTCATTTATTTCTTTGTATGTAATATATATAATGATATTTTAAACTCTTAATTTAATCCAAATTAATTTCCAAAACTTTATCTTAATTTAGCCCATCGTAACTTCATTCTGAAATATTCTCTTATTTCGTGATTCAATTCCACTTTTTATTTAATTAATTCCTCTGCAAAACTAATGCGCTATCAGTACTACGTATCAAATGAAAGTGATATTTCCGTTTCTCTTCTCAAGGTCAACACATGTATTGCATTGGCGCATGGCCCAAAAATAGGTTACATATTATTTAGTCGACAGGATTCGAAAAATATTATATAAAGCGATGAATAGCATTATTAGAAATAACGTAATATAACTATCGCTTATTATTAAAAGACTGCAAAAAAACTTTTTTTTGTAATGAAAATTTTCAATAACAATCATATCAGTAAATAAATTTTTATTGATTTCATTCCAAAATAATACTTTAAGTGATTTCAAGGAATTGCTTGTTAAATAGTTTTAAGAATAACAAATTGATAAAATTACACTTATATTTGTTTAAAGTATCATCTTTGAATCAAATTTCTTATAAATTGTTTGTAAAATGCAACAAAAAGCCAGTAATCATTTTTATCTTAAAATATTTGATCTAAAAAAGTAATATTTTTTATATATATTTTATAAATTTATCAAATTCTTCTTAATGTATCTAATTTCATCCGACTTCTTTTAAAATAACGAATTTTATTATTAATTTGTCTTAAGACTAAGTAGAAAGTTTTTCTAAAAATAGTTTGACAAAAATATAAATACAAAAATTAAAAATTATTATTAAAAATATTATTAAAAAATACTATTATTTGGTCGTTTTTGTAATAATATTTTGGCAAAAATAACTCTTACAAATATTTATTGCATTGTTTAATTAAATCATTAAAGACAATGTTTTTAGGCAATCACATGTTTATTATTCAGTTTGATCAATTAAAGTATTTTATGCTAAATGCATCTTCTAACTCACGAGGCTTTGAAAGTTTGAAAAATATCCCCCAAAAAATGGCATTCACTTTGTAAAAATAAGTAACTCTAATTCAGAAAAACTTTAAAGTTGTATTTTAGTCTACCCTTTGCACTCATTTCAGTGATCTTGAAAGACATGATTTAAATAACTTTGAAAGTAAATGGTCTTGTTTGGAATAAAAATGAGTCTTTTGTTAAAAAAGATTCGGAAGTTCTTTTCATGCAGCGAAAAAGAGCCTAAAACCTTTCGTAAAATCTTTTTCTTCTGTTTAAGAATGGAGCAATTAGAATTTTCAACAACGCTTACCTCCAAACGATTTTTTCTCTTTTCAGTACATTTCAGTTCGTCTGGTTTTCCTTCATTGCGGTAAACCGTAGTTTTCTCTTATTCGTTTTATTTTTATTTTTATAAGGAAGGGGGTTGTTTTTTTTCTCGAAGAATCCGTTTCTTTTTGCATGTATCTTCTCAAATCCTTGAAGACACGGACTTTGCTTAGGCCAGTAATGAAGATCTCAACTCCTGAAGAATGATCTGCGATCTTTGAATGAAGAAAGTTCTTTTTATCTGTACATTTGTGGCAACAGTGCTTGAAAGTTTCCGCGGATTTCGAAGAAAGAAATTTTACTTCGAATGCTGAATAAGTAAGTAATGGAAACATTTTAAAAGAGATAAAAGTGGATACGCTGAGGTCCCAGCCCTTAATTTATCGCAGTATTCGTTTGTTGTAAGTTAAACTAAAGTAAAAAATTAAAATGAGCAAAATAAATTTTCTTCATATTATATCACTGTTTAACATCGACTAATTTAATTATTCTTTTTTTTCTATTTATATATCTGCACTGTTGCCACAAATCTGCAGATAAATAACCAGGAAAATATAGTAACAAATAAAAACTAATGAAATAACAAATATACATAATCGGTGAAATCATCCTCCATTTATTTAAAAATCCACAATATAAAGATAGCATTTTTTAAAAGAAAAATAATTCTTTGAAAAATTTCATTTGTTATTCAGAGCAGTTTCGATGTGTGATTTTAGATTAAAGCAATATTAGAATAATTATGAAACATTGTCTTTAGCATTAAAGATATGTTCTTAACCTGGTAACTCAGAAGTTAAAAAGTTGTAATTTCTAAAATTATATAATTATATTCCTTTATTTCGTTAGTTGAATGATTTAACAATTTATTACTTCGCTAATCAACAAAAACGTTGTATATTGAATAATAGATATCACTTTTCAACAAGCAATTCTCATAAAAATAGTTCACTATGAAAAGTTTGTTGTCGAAAGCAGTTGTACTTTTAGAAATCATAATATTTGGCAACAAAACAGTTTGAATGTAACAGAATGTCAAAGAAAATTTTTATACCAAAATTATTATTCAGGCTTCAAAATCATTTTAATTCATGTACATGTGTACGAATAGTTTTTTTTAAATATAAAAAAGCATTTAAGTGAAAATACAAATTATTTTATTTAGCTAAATAATCACAACACGTACCTTATTGATAGAACTATAAAAATCTTTATAATTCTCAAATAATTTAAGCCCTTTCAAACGAATTCTATTCATTTAACCTTTACGCTCCTGAATTGTGAATTTATTTAAATGCCCTAATTAGATGAAGCTTCGTAAATCTATATTGGGATATTTATTTTTATTGATTAAGAAAGTAAAGATATATGTGGTATTTAAGCTTATATAAGTAATTTTTGTCTTTTAAACTATCATTATCTGCAGATTTGAGTGTAAAAAATTCTACACTTCGATACATAAATCAGACATGCTGTGTGTGAAGTAATTGCATAATTCTTTAAAGCGTTGTCAACAAAATAAAGATCGTCCTAAAATTAAAGCAAGATTTGATTTTGCCACCATTCGTGCATTAAAGTGTTGGTAACTCTTTTAAAAAAACATCTAACAGCTGATAGTTTAGGGTTAGTAAAAATGGAGCATTATATGATAAAACAACGTGTTAACGCAAGATTCAAATTGAACAAAAAGCATAGTTTTTCATTGAAATATTTTAATTGAATCTTAAAATACACAGGATAGGGTAATGTATAGAATACCACATAGGGCAAATAGCCTCCATGGTTTTGCTGCCACATACACACTCTTTTGTCGAAATTTTCCATGACCATTTTGCATAAATGTGACTGAATTTATTTGTTGCAGCGTTGAATTCCTCTTTAAATGCACCTGGACTTATGGGCTTGTTGGCATAGACCCTTGACTTGAAATAACCCTATAAAAAAGTGAGAGCTAATTTCCAATTTTGTTAAATCACATGATCTTGGCCAATTCCCAAATTTTCGAACTGTGATCGCCAGACTTTCATTATTTTTGAAATATCACTCAACAATGAAAACATGTTGTTCTATCATGTAATGCTTCAGTTTTACTTATCCTAAACTATAAACTGTAAAATGGTTTTTTTAATAGAGTTTCAAACAGTTTACTGCACGAATGGTGGCTAATTCAAATCATGCGTTTATTTTGGGACACCCTTTACAAGAAAGGTTGAATAATCTGGAACTTTTTCAAAATCAGATTATTAAATATTAATAACATATTACACAAACTTGAAGTTAGGTAATAAAGACATACTGATTGTAATCTTTATAATCAGTATATCAGTTATTAAGGAGAAAATCTTTTTCTTTCATAAATTAATCGGAGTCTTGAAGGAATCAATTTTAGAAAGTTTATATGCCTTTAAGTCAATAAATAAATAAAATACAGTTGTACTTTTTTCCCCAAAAATGAGAGCTAGGCTATAAATATCATCCAATGAACTTGTCGTGTATTTACATCATGTGATGGGCTTCTAGTTATATTAAATACTCTTAACATATCTAATAATGTAGCGGTTACGTAATTCCACTACCTTCTCTTTAGATACAACAGATGGCGTTACCTTATTAACATCAAGGTAAACTTCCCATGATCCTACTTGGGAGTCATTATTATATTGTATTCTAAGCGAATGTCGTGTATTTTCAAGTTCGTTTTTGTCTTGAGAAATGAGGAACTTAGAAAATAATTAAATAGCTGTTCCTGAAACTTGTCTATTATTTTCATATACCTCATAAAGAAGTTATAAGGAGTCTCGTCCCTGCACAATAGTAGATAAAAACGAAACTAATAATTCGTTTACAAAATGGCACCATA
Organism: Argiope bruennichi; assembly: GCF_947563725.1. Lineage (NCBI taxonomy): Eukaryota > Metazoa > Arthropoda > Arachnida > Araneae > Araneidae > Argiope > Argiope bruennichi. The sequence continues at coordinate 80,674,882 of NC_079156.1, forward strand.
TTGCTTAGGAATTACTTTAAGATATGTTTGAAAATGGATATCAATTGAAATTTGGCACTACATTTATTAAGATAAAAAAAATATTAACGTACAATTTTTATCCTATTGTGTGTTGATAATATTTGAATTTTTTCATCCTCTTGCGGGATGAATTACCAAAAATTATAGACAATAGATAAATGCTTTTTTGACTTAAAATATAATTTATTTAAAAAGAATTTTGATATGCTTTTATACTTTTGCGAAAATCATGCAAAAAGTATTTTTATTTCAAGAATTTATCTTAACTTATACCTATTTTATTAAACAAAGACAAAGTTCAAAGTAGTAAAAGTTATGAACAATAAGGTAAAAGAATTTAATTTTATAATACTGTTTGAACTTTTTACAACTATATTTTAAAATATTGAACTAGTCAAGAAAGTAAATTAACAATTTACTACCAAGTATGAAGTTGTTTTGATAACTATTACTGGCTCCAGTATTTTATTAGCTGATAAAAGTGAAACTTTAAGATAAATATTTCTTTATGCAGAACAGATAAAATACACCGATAATAAATATTCTTAATCTAAGAAGAATAATGGATACAAATGTAAAAATAAAATCAACTTTCTGCCTACTTATTAGCATTTTCTTACCAGAAAATTTGTTTAGTTAATATTTCATACCAAATTAAATTTAACCAGACCCCAACGAAAAAAAGTTGTAAAATAAATATACTTCTGACAATCTTAATGTATTTGCGAGAAAATAATTCACTTCTCTCTCCTTTCTTTTATATTTCCCCCCCCTAAAATAAAATCTAAATTATTGGAGTCGACAAATTTAAAAAGGAGAGAATCCCAAACTGCTTTATTCCCTAACTTTAATGCAGTTCCCTGCAACGAAATTTCGATTTGATCAATGGAATTGGGAAGCAACCTACTTAATAATTCCATTTACATTCGAATAAAATCTGCGCCTTGAAAAAAAGTTATTTTAATTGGCAACCGCATTCGAATGAATAAATTAACGTTTTTCTTCCCAAATTTGCATTTTTTTTTTTTTTCCTTATGCAGTTTTACCATGAGAGTTTCTTGCTTTTTTTTATTATATTTTTTTTCTCTTTTTTTTTGCTCTTCTTAAATACTTTTTTTGTGGAGTCGAATTTTATTTTACAAAATAGACCGACCGATGAAAACATTCCGTTATTGAGAATAATATCAGGAAACAAGAGTGGTTCGAGAGTGTAGCGGGAGTGGAACATTCCAGATAAAAACACGATGGCTGTATCTGAATTCAGTTTTTTTTCCCTCCTGTCTTTCAAGCGAAATTCGAAAAACTCGATTTAAGTATCTTGCATATTGATGAAGGAGACGGGAGAGGGGTTAGGTAAGACGAGGAAGGGGGCCATAATCAATTGGTTGGTTTCCTCTAAACTCTAAAGCCTCTCGGAATATTGCGACCATAAAAATTTCCTCTCACTCCATCCTAAAAAAGCGATCAAATATTTCATCAAAGTCGTAACTCTTAAATTTTTCTTCGGCCCCATGAATGGTTGGAGGCAGAAAGGAAAATTCCGTCTTCAATTCGAATTTATGTTTATAGGAAGAGGAGATCTAAAAACTGCTGATACATGGTTATTTTAAATTTTAGGGGAGGGTGGTTTTTAGCGAAAAAAGGTTTTATACAACCATTTTAGATCAAGTCTTGGGAAAGCCCAGCAGAAAAGGTTTAGATGGTAATATGTGGTGCGGTTTTTACGCTAAACTTTTTGCAGCCAAGAAAAAAAAAGCCCTTTCTAGCTCCCTCAGTTCTTTTGAGAACAGACGTTATGGAAAATTACTGAGCATGAAATTCCAGCTATTTGAATCAAATGTAGATTTGACTTCATCAACGATTACATTTGGAAAGTTTCCAATGCAGAAACTTTTAAGCGCCTAAAAGGATAAAATGTTTCAGTAAAAGTTAAAATGAAAAATCTGGCTTTAATTTTGTGCTCTTGAGAAAAATTGTATTAAAGTAAAGCAATATATTTAATAAATATGATTTAGAAAAATTAGCATGGAAACAGGTTGAAAAATTGGAAAATTCATTAAATGTCTCTAAACAAGAATACAAGCTCTTATAATAATACACATGTTTTTCAATATTGAATACACTTAAATTTTGTTTTGAGTATTTCAGATTGACTTTTAAAAACTTATGATTGACAAAAGGAGTAAAATAATTAGATATTATCCTTATTTGGAATTCAATGAAATCTATTTTGCGAAACGTTACTACTGAGTGCTAACCAGTCCGATCTTACTTTGTACTTATTAAACTGCTTGGCCCCTTCCTCGACAAGCTTCTTCGCTCTTATTAATATTTGTTAAAAATTTCAATGAAATATTTTACGAAACTTCCTTTAAATGGTTTAAGTTATATATTTTTAAATTTCAATATTTGATTGAATTCGTACTATTTATGAATCCTTACATTGTTTTATTAATTTACAGTCATCCAAAAATGGGGAGATCTTTGTAACTCGAACGTTTATGATTACATCTTCATAAAAATGATGTTGATTAAAGAGGTTGTTTAAAGGAACAGGTTTGCATAAATAGATAAACAAACTGATTAACCAAAATTAAATTAGATAGTTAATCAATTCGTATCTCACAATTTTCCCATTACTCCTATCAATTTTTTCCGTTCAATCGATTGCTCATTATGAAATGAAGAAGTGGAAGTGGTCTTCTTAAAACTTTCTCGCATCGCATTGGTGAACAGTAGTTACGAAATATTAACTTTTGGCTCGAATTTATCAATTCTACTGAATAGTCGTGTCATCCTTGGCGAGTTATTTGGCGATTAATCCCTGACATGCTGTTAATAATAATCGCAAATCGAATTTGATGCATATTTCTCAACTGATTGAAGCGAACATTTAACACAAAACTGCACTTGTAGTCACAAAATCCCATACCAAATTTAATATATTGAAGTCATTGCAATTTCCAGTTATTGCGCTTACATGTTTCTAAAAGCACAGACCGACAGATGGTCAACCGATCGTTAGATTTGATTAGAATTTGATAAATGTCCACTCTATAGATGATAAATCTGTGTAACGAACTTTATCCTTCTAGTTTTTTTCGTTTTGTAGTTATCACGTTATATTCGAGCAAAAGGGATAGACAGATTCCTTTGAACAGATTTTCTCAAAATTTAATAGAAATCTGCAAGTGTTGTGTAAAGACCGTAAACTAAGTATTTAAACGAAGTATTTTTAAGTTATCTTTGTTACAGACAAACAAGCATTTTCCAAAAATGTATTTTTCGAACTCAGGAAGGCCTAAAACGTGGAATTCATTTTTTTTTCTATACTCTTCACTACGTATACGAGAAAGTAAAAGCGTTTTATAAACATTTCGTGGGTCATATGCTTTGAAAAATGACTTGACCTGGGTTAAATGAATCATGAAACTTTTTTGGTGATATCTCGGAAGCTATTACATGTTCTCTTTTTTTCCTCAAAATAAGTTAAGAAATGAATTCATATAAAATAATTAACATCTCTTACAAATTTTTAAACACAGCTATGAGAAAAAGGGAATTGTAACATAAACAGTGTGACTGAAATACTAAAGCATCATAATTCTAAACATTACGAGCATATTTATAACAGTTTTTGAATTATTGAATTATTTATAAAAAGGGGGGAAATTCCTACTGTTCACCAGTAACATCTAGGCACGCCTGCTTGTTAAGGAACAATACCATAGAATAATGCTATAGAATTGACAAAAAATAATTTCCATATCAGACGATTTTAATATAAAGAGGAATTTTTTTATCGAATAATAAATATATTTAATCAGCTAATATAAAAAAATATAGAATATTACAAAGAATTTCTAATCAGAAAAGAGAATGATTATGTTCCTGAATTGCTGTCTTTAATAAATAAATTTTGTTTTCTGATCTTTCTTTATTTGTTAACTAGCTGCCTTTGGCGACCAGCCGGTTCGCCAGTATTACCGCTCGCTACAATTTTCAATTAAACGTTTTAAGTAACTGGTCTCTTAATAGATTCTTAAACAAAACATTTTTAATCTTCAAATTTTGATAGTCATACCAAACTTATACTGTTGTTTAGATCGTTTCGTTCAATTTACTATATATTTTCCTAATTTGTTGTCATTTCCGGTAAACAACTTTAATTTAAAGTGGAAATGATGAAATTGCAATTAATATAAAGATATTTTTTAATAAAAACCAAGCGTTTTATTTTATTTATCATCTTTATTGTTATTTATTTATTATTATTATTATCGAATATGAGTATTGCAAACAGAATCGCTTGGTATTTAAGTCTTATGTGAACTACAAAATATTTTTCATAATTTATGTAATATCTCAAACAATAATTCAACAAAAATTTCTCAGATTCAGCATAAAATTCAGTTTTTAGTTTTGCTTTCAAAAGGATTGAAATGAAATCAATAATAATTATTTGTTCCTGCCTATAAATATATTTCAAAAATTATGAAGTCTAAATTTAATGCAGTAAGGTATATTCTGAGAAATATTCTGGACACACCAAATTTTAAATAAATGAATGAATGTTTCTATTTTCAACGATCAACTAAGACTGATTTATGAAGTTTTGAATGTTAAAAATTTAGAAAAACTCAACATTTTCATAATTTTAGGCCAATTAATCTTGAGAAACCTGCGCGCTGATTGGCGTATTTTCTTTGAAACGATCGATGAAAAATCTAAAATTATCCTTTTTTTATTGAATAGTGATATTCAAATTTTCATAAATCAGTCAGTTTAAATGATTGATTTAGTTGATTGGAAATTAACTCTTTTTATTTAAAATATTAGTGTTTCAAGAACATTTTGTTATTCGTGATTTCCACAGCAGAAGCTTTATGTAAAATCAAAAATTTGTTATATATTAGAGCATTTATTGAATCAAGTTACATAAAATATAATCTTTTTCCATTTAGACCATTTTAGCAGATCTGTGTCTTACTAAAGGTTTACAAATTAGCTGTGTGGCCCTGATTTGAATGGATATCCTGTTCATATTAAACAAAACTTGCCTTAAAATAAAACTGATTTATTGGATTAATAATATAGAGAGTGTAAAAGATCATAAAATAATTTTTCTTGAATTTATTTTTTAAAAAAGATAATATTTCATATCTGTTTCATTTTCTACAGACACGTGCCGAAAATTATATTTTTCCAGATTTCATTTCCAAAAAGATTTAATTTATTTTTAGTTGGAGCTTTAATCAATGTGATGGCAACACTTTGAAAAAAGCTAATTTTTTCCCATGAATGCGAAACGTGCTCTTGCAGTTTAAATTTTATTTTTATTTTATATGAAAAAAATTGTTGAAAAATATAGTTAAAATATTTATTTAAAAATTCATTAAAAATACAAATTTAATTTTAAGGTTACAACATTGGTATCATTTAAAAGATAAATTTTTGATCTTTAACTTCATGTAAAAATCTTTTTTGTGCGGTAATATTTTCAGAAGTTATAGCAGAAACACGCCAAAATTTCGCTTAATTTTTAAATAAATAAAATTCTACTTAAAAATTTGAAAAAATAACCCCCAGGTGCAGATTCCCGGCCTCCAAGGTATACACGTGCCAAATTCGGTAGCTGTAGGTTGAATGGTCTGGCCTGTAGAGCGCCAACACACACACACACACACACACACACACACACACACATTGAGCTTTATTATAAGTATAGATATTTCATTATCAATAGAAGTTACACAAGTAATACATACGAGTATTTATGAATTTTTAAATAAAATTTTAGCATTCAGACCTATAGTCAAGATATTTTCAATTTCGGTTGGCAGAAAGATTTTAAATAATAATGATAAATATTGCCTTATTTATAAATGGCAATAAGACAATTACAAATTGTTTTTCAAAATAAAAAGCATTTTTTTTTATCAAAGTATTAAAAAGAATGCTATTTTATAGTTATTTAAGATATTTTATCGGTTGTAATTATCTTATCGGTTTTTCAAATACGGTTTTGAATCTTTTTTTTATTATTATTCTAACTAAGATGTTGTAATTCAAAGCAATTTAACCATTGAATCAAAGAAATAGTTATCTGTTATTTACCACAAAGATAGAAACCAATAAAATTTATCTTCACTTTTTTTTTTTTTTTTTTTGATACAGCAATAAGAATTTTTAACTGGACTACATTTTCAGAAAGCTTCATTTTCGCAATTTGGAATACGGATACTATATGAACCGTTAATCAATACAACCTGCTATTATGATAATTTTCTCTCCCTTGTAACGCGAAAGTGGATTTCTTTACTTTAAAATATATTCATTTTATATTCACCCCCCAGGCTCATTTAACCTTTCCTTCTTATCGAATCTATATTACTAAAAAACTGCCCTTTATTCATTCATGTTAATTTTGCTAAGTGTGATTAGCAACACCAACATCATTCCCATTCAAAATGGATAGTAAAACCTTTCTTTTTATAATGTAATAATATTGCAAATAGATAACTAAAATAAATTTGAAAACAAATGTTATAACTTTAACCAAAAATGTATATTTTAAGAATAATAATGCATTTAAAGTTCATATTTTATATAATGGAAAGTTTCACTATTGAAAGATCTTATGCCAATATATAATTAATAGTAGCTTGATCTTTTACTTGATTGCTTTTTTTTTCAGAATATTTGCTATCATGCTCTATATATATTATACTTGTAATCTCGATGAATGCAAGTTAGTTAAAATATTTAAAAAGGGAAATGATATTTTAGCTGTTTTACAATAATAAAACACATCTTTTAGATATTTCAAATAATAACTAAAGGATGTTTTTATTATCGACACAAGACTACTGTTTTATTGTCAGAACAACATATATTTAACTTGTTGCATTTCTGGGCAATCATATGTGGACATGCAGAAATCGACAGACTAATAAGAATGAACCATTTGATAGAGTTTGCCAAAAATTTGATGCAGATATTTAATACCAATAATAAAAATTTCATACCAAATTTCATCCATATAGCTTTTATTGGGCTATTTATCACCTACACATGATCTGATAGAGAAGCACAATTATTTTCCTTATTCAGAGCTTTTCCGAACTTATAAAAATACGCTTTCGGATTTAAAACTATATATGAAATTCATGAGGTACACACACACACGCACACACAAACACACACACATAATATATATATATATATATATATATATATATATATATATATATGTGTGTGTGTGTGTGTGTGTGTGTGTAATGATTTCGAATCCTGTTGGTTAAATAATATGTAACATATTTTTGGTTTCAGTAGAATGCAGGTTCGAAGCAGTGAAGAGACTTGGTATTTTTAATTCCGTTTTATTCTATTCCGAGTGGCAGGCATGATTTTTTACAAGACGCAGAGTGGCACAAAAGCAGAAGGCGAAAAGGGCGAAACAGGGATGAACAAATGATCAATAGTCTTATTTAACGTAGGATTTCTGGCCAGGCGGCAATTCAATACACGTGGTGACCTTTGACACCTTTTCAAGGGCAACGGAAATATTACTTTCATTTGAAACGTAGTTCTGATGGCGCATTATTTTTACAGAGGAATTAATTAAACTGAAAGTGGAACTGGATCACGAAATAAGAGAATATTTTAGAATGAAGTTACGATGGACAAAATTAAGATAAAATCTTAGAAATTAATTTGGATTAAATTAAGAGTTTAAAATATCATTACACATATATATGTATATATATAATGCTGAATATATAATAAAACGAATTAACCATAAAAAATCCTTGTAACTAATTCGATTACATCACAGAACTTTAATATATGAGTCATCAAGCAGCATTTTTCATTTTGAATGGAATCGTTTTCAGAATTTCAACACATGCTGAACTAGTTTTAGTAATATATGATATGTAAAATATAATTTAAATCTTTATTAATTTCCTAATTTTCATTTGAAATTAATCCATATAAACTTCATTCTAAAATGGTTTCATATTTCCTTATCCACTTCCACTTATTTATTTCATTAATTCCTCACATGCTCTATAAAACTGATGGTCTCAGCATTTCCTCACTCTCCGAGTGAAGGGATAAAAATTCTTAATGCTTACAACATTCTCTTAAAAATATCTAAATTTCTTTTTCCTGAGATTATATGTTAGGATGAAACGAAAAAAAATCAGTTTTTGATTTTTAATTTGTAATATCGCGCAAAATTTGCCTTTAGGTGTAGATAAAATTAATTATAAATATGAAAATTACTGGAGTAGGTCTTGAGGTGCCACAAGGACATTAAAGTTTCATAAAATTGAAATTTTGGCAGCATTTTAAAGTTTTTTACGAAATAATCAACTTTTGATTTTTAGTTTGTATTAGAGCTGAAAAGTTACCTTTTGGCATAAAGAAGATAAATAAAAATTATAAAAAGATATTAGAGTATATCTTGAGGTGCCGCAAGTATGTTAAAATTTCATAAAAACACCTTTTTACAACTTTTTAAAGATTTTTTCGTGCCTTGATTATGAAATAAAAAGCTTTAAATTGGCATTGTCATTTGAATAGAAATATAAAAATAGTTTGACTATTGCACTGGCATCGCACTGAGTCGTCGCCGGAGCGGTTGTTATTGAGGTAAGGCGGAGATTTGTCTGCGTCCGGGGACAAGGACAGAGATGGTTTCAAATCAGTAGCTTTGTCATGTTCAGTTGAATTAGCGTCTCCCCTTCGTCTGTTGTGTAACTGATTAACGTAACTGATTTGTTAATTTGTGCTTGTGTGCTTTGCTGTGAGTAAAAATGGATCAGTTTAAATTAGTAAAGACAAGACAAATATCGAAGTGTTCTATTTTTGGGAAATTTAGTGGTTTGCTTGAAGTTGAACACACTACTGACGAATCCAGTGCTACTGTTATATTAGACATAACCACAAAATTGCTTCAGAGGAGGATCCTGCTGTAAGCGAAATATGTGACACTTTAGTTCCCATAGTAGAACAAATATGGTCAAGAGCTTCTATTCCCGCTACTTCTAGCAAAAGAATTTCACAAATGATAAAAGCTTATTATGTTAAATATAAGAACTTATTAAAGTTCTAAAAGCAGAAAATGTTCAGATAAGTTTAATTTCAACCTCACAGAATTTAGAGAAGACGCTACATGTTTATTTAATATTGCTGACTTATATGAAAAAAAGTGCCAGTTATGGAATAAAAGTTTCTAAACGATCAATTCTCTAACAGTAAAATGATTATAGATAATACTGATATTGCTACCACAAGCGCTTTGAGGAAGAATGAAGCAAGACAAAGAACTAAAGAGAATAGTTAAGTTTAATCAAGAACGGGCAAAAAATATTAATGAATCAGAAACGATTACTGGCGACAATCACAACGCTGAAGAACAATAGAGTTCTTTACAAAAAGAGGCAAGCCAACCAAATCTATCAAATAGACAAGAAGCGATAAAACTACCAAGTGATTGTGCGGTATACTATTAAGTTAAAACTTTATACAGAAGGTATCAGAATCATTTGGTATCTACTGACCAAATAGCATAGGGGACTCGGTTATCTACTTTCTCTGGCTTCCTGGTCACATACAAGCAGCGGAAAGAACTGTGAGACTGGTGGCCGAATCGGCTCAAATTGTCTGTGGTTCAATAGCAAGAGAAGGATAAATAAGAACAAAAATTGACTCCCGTATGAATATGCCAAAATATTTTTAAAAAATTTTTTAATGTGGCAATGAAGTAGAAACAAACATTTTGTAGCTGTAACATTTGTAATCATTAAGGCTACAAAAGTAAGAAACGCAAAATTGCACATAAAAAAAATATTTTATTATTATAATACTTTGTAATTAATAATTTTTTCTAATTGTAATGCTTATATATGTATTTAAAATCATTTTTTTGTAACATTATATGAACGAAAAATTCATAAAAATATTTTATCGAAGTTTATAATTTTTCAATTTTTTTTTTTTTTTTTTTTTTTTTTTTTTTTTTTTACAAACTTTAAGCTTTTTTCGGCACCTCGAAATATTGTTGTATTGCAACCAGAATTTTTAAAAATTCTTTTTGAACCTAAAAGGCCATTTTCTCCCATTTTTGCCAAACTAAAATCTAAGAAAAAATTTTAAAGGCGCTTTTTAAAAATTTCCATTTTTTCAATTTTTTTACAAATTTTAAGCTCTTTGCGGCACCTTAAGATAATGTAATATTGCACTACCCTATTATACGTGTCAAAGAAATCATCAAAATCTCATAGTAAAACTATTGAGGGAAAAATCTCTCTTCTGCTCTTGTGTCGCGATGTAGATTGACATATTTCTTACCATTTATTTTTTGTAAGTAAATTATACCTCCCGTGGTGAAATAAATCGAAGTTTTAAAATTTGAAAAGTTTCTTCTATTCGCCCACGCAATTGCTAATCTATGCTTATATAAAATCAGTGTGTGTGTGTGTTGGCGCTCTATAGGCCAGACCGTTTGACCTACAGCTACCAAATTTTGTATATGCATACCTTGGAGGTCGGGAATGTGCACCTGGGGTCCCTTTTCTTTTAATTTTTAATTAGAATTTTAATTATTAATTAAGAAATAACTTTCCCGCCAAAAAAATCCTTTCATTTTACCCACCGCCAAATGAGTAAGGCTTTAGTTTTTTTTTCCCACGCTAATAAGGCTAGGCTTAATATTTTTCGGCGGATTATTTCAAAACGATTCTGTTTATTTTCTTAATGTTTGATGCATTTAAACATTGCTAATTAATCGATCTTTCAGATTCATTCTGAAGTACTTTTCAATTAAAATAAAACAGAATAAAGGAAATTAAAAATTTCTAATCTGCATAGCGTTACTCCAATTGGCGTAGAAAAATTCACGCATTTGTAACTGGCGATGAAAATTCACGCATACGCATTGCGTTCTGATTGTTGACAATTATTATCAACGGATGCGGACTTGATTTAAATTATTTTTAGGTTAGTTGTATGCTTTTGTAATTAAATTGTATTTATGTTAGTTATATATTTTTTATTTATGCTTATAGTTTTAAGTACATCGTTTTTTTAACCTGTTTTCAACCGATTATTTTAAACGATTCGTTTTATTTTCTTAGTGTTTGATGCATTTAAATTAAACAGCGTTAATGAATCGGTCTGCTCATGATGAATCTGAGAAAAGTTTGTTGACAAATTCTTGAGATATTACATAAATTAAGAAAGATATTCTTTAGTGTCCATAAAGTTTAAACATTCAGTGACTCTGTTTTCAGTAATCATTATAAAAAATATGCTTTGTTTCAGTAAAAAAATATTATTATATTAATTGCAGATTAATTCTTTCCACTTTAATTTAAGGCATAAATTCTACGGGAGCTAACAGAAAATTAGAGCGATACATATTATGTTATGACTGAAGGGCTTTATAATATTATGAGTGAATTATATGTCTATCAAAATTTGAAGTTTTAAAATATTTTGATGAAGAAACTATTAAAGTATGAATCGCATAAAATATTTAATTATTAACATTTTAACGAACATTAAGATTGGCGAACCGGCTGGTCACCAAAGACGGCTAGTATATAATATAGCTCTCTCTTTCCACAAATAAATGAATTATAAAAATTGAAATTTCTTTAATCTTGCTACAAAACAAAACATTCAACCAAAACCAGCTTATTAAAAACGATCAATCGGAACTGAATTTGTATTGGCTATCCAATTCAGCTTCATAAACAATTTCTTGAAAATCATCAGGGAGCTTACTAAAATCCTTTTAGCACGTCGTCGGTAAAACTAAGCAAACTCCGCCAACGCTGCGTTCAGCAATCCACTTGATCTATTAGTCCTGAGTGAGCGCATCCAGGCGTGACGTGACATCGGTCACTCATCAAGAGATCGGGAGCGTCTCTCGACATCCATAATCTGTTTTCGACACCCCTCCCATCCCCTCTCCGTCCGATTTTAATCCCATCCCGGTCCCCAAACCCTCCCCGAACGTCCCAGGAGTGTCGCGTGACAGTCCCTGGGGACCCGTCGTCAGATTTGCGTCGAACAACCGCGATAATCGTCCGTGTTGGCGGTGATGCGCAAACGATATATTTGTCATGACCCCTCGCCTCGTCCCTTCTGAGATGGGAGGGGAGGGGTGAGAGGGAATATTTATGCCTGTAAGTGACTCGCGCATTGACATAAAGCATGAATGGCAATGTATAAAGCTAAAGAGCGACCGATTAGAAATCAGATAAAATAATTAATTTATAAAAGAGTGAATGATTTTTATAGTCGTAAGTCAAACATATTTGACATATGATGAGTACTTTCACAATAATAAACAGGCAAATTGGCACTTCTCAAAGAAGTTATGTGAAAATGGAATTAATAAATAAGCATGCTAATATTCACTTTTTAATTTCAACTATATACTACTTTCTTAAAATTCTGTTTTAGAATTCATATTTTTTTTAATCTTTTAAAAAACGATTTTTGAAATGCTAATCATTTAAAGAAGTTAATCCTAACTATTAAATTTAAATTTAATCCTAACTATTAATTTAATCTGTAGTTTTCAAACGTGCAAAAAAAGGGGTATATACTTAACTTCTGTGGATTTCGGGAGAGAGACAGAGTGATATGTGCGTGTGTGTGTGGGTGGGTGTGACAAGTGCGTGCATGTTTACGTGCGTGCGAGAATGTTTCCTCTTTGACGTAATGAAAAAATTTAATTTTCTAGAAATAAAATTTAAAAGGTTAGTTCTTTATTGTTAAGACATTTTTAACATTGTTATTAATAAGGAAAAATTCTTATAACTGATCAATTCATTTTAATCAGACTTGAAAAGGTTTCAGAAATATGTAATTAACAAAAAACAATTACTATATATTTTTGTATAATCAAAATCAGCCGAAACAAATGATCACTAATCTTATATAACATTGGATTTCTGGTCACACGCCAAGGGAATACATTTGTTGACCTTGAAAAGAGTAACGGAAGTATCACTTTCATTTGATGTGTAATACTGATGGCGCATTATTTTTACAGAGGAATTAAGTAAACCGAAAGTGGAATTGGATCACGAAATAAGAGAATATTTTAGAATGAAGTTACTATGGGCTAAATTAAGATAAAATCTTGGAAATTAGTTTGGATTAAATTAAAAGTTTAAAATATCATTACATATATATCTTTTAGAAAAGGGTGGGAAAATGAGTAATTGCATTATACTACTTATTACAACTTATATACTTCCTTTTTTTTATTTTGTCAATCTCCATTCAACTTATTAAAAAATTTTATGGTATTGGATAAAATAAGATATTATGTTATTGGATAAAATGGGATATAATATCATATCCTATGAATACAAATCTGTAGAGAGAGAATAAAATCTTTTGAAATAGAAAAAACAGCTACACACAAAAAGCTTTTTATTCTTATTTGTTTATCTATCATATTCATAATTTTGCACAAAATGATGAATTTAAACATTACAAAGTTTATAGTTCCTACTGAAGAAGAAAAAATAAAACATTTAAGAAATATAAAAAATTTATTATTTCATTATAATATCATTAAAATTAATATTTCCATTATAAGCATTTTATATTTTAATTTTAATAAACAATATATTTTTTTTGTAACAAATGCTTATCAGTAACACTAACAACACTTAAATTATAGAAATGTTCATTCAAAAATTCATTTAAATAAATTACCCTAAAGATTTCATTCTTTTACAAAATAACACTGATAATATGTATGATATATATTATTATTAAATTAAGAAAAAACTTTGTATTAGACTAATTCAATAACATTTTTCTGAGTAACACATTCGACTTAAAATGAATAATTAACAGTTTAATGTAATTTATATTTCCGAGAGTAAAATTCTGAAAAGAGCTTAACGCAATCACCGTGCCCGTGATAGAACTGAATGGAATTTAATATTTAATGGCAGCGGGGGAGAAACGAAACTGCAGACGATTCAGAGGGAGAGAGGGACCGAGAATGGTCTTTGATGAAATTAAAGAGTATCGTACAACGCTTCGATTGGAATGAATGCACAGAAATAGAAACTCCGTCTGTGTCGTGTCATTCGATACAGAAGCAAGCCTATCCCCTGCCCTATTAGCATGATAAGAACGATTTAATGGGATAGCAGGGGGAGTGAGCAGGAAAGAATCGTCTGTAGCTTCCGCTTCGGATTCGGAGCTCCTTCAACTTCCCGTTTTATGCCAAGTGCTCCTTCCTGAGTCGACTTCCGGACACTGGAATAACTCAGACCTCACTCTCACCCTCTTTTCTAAGCGTTAGATCACTCCAACCATCCCAGATCAACAATCAATGCGATTATTGTTGGTATTGTTGTTGGTACAGAGTAGAAATATTTTTTTACTATATAATATATAAATAATATATAATATAATATATAATGTATACAATATAATACATAATGTATAATGGGATTTTATCATCTGTCCATTAAGAAAGGATTATGTAACTATGATCTCGAATCCTTCAGAAAAATAATTTTCAAAATTTCGGCTAAGAATGGCATGTAGTTGAAATAGCCCTAACTGGTTATGCTGGCTATACTTCCTCATTTAATAGGCCATTTGTGTTTGAAAAATAAGTTCAAGTTGTTTTACAAAGGTATATTTGAAAGGCAAATAAGTAAATAAGTGATGCTTTTAACACGTTTAGTTTACTAGTGTCAAAGATTTATGATAAAGTGTGACTCTTCTGTTCTATGACTATGGAGTACAGAGGTTGGGTATGGGGGTATGGCTTCAGAGGTAGACATCTGATACAGTGCTAATTTTTGTGTATCAGCTACCTTTCTGGTGGTCTAAATTTATGTTTAGCTTTGAAGAAAACATTTTACCACAGATAACTGGCCATTTCATTAATCTCACCGACAACCTCGTCTAAAAAGAGAGATACTATGATGGCACCCATACCAAGAATAATCTGTCAAATCTTCTAATTTAAGAGCTCAAATCCTGATTGGCTAAAAGGGCTAACGCAGCGATGTTTTCTTTGAATAAAAACTCCACTCAGGTTACTAGGCTGTGAGATAGATCAAAGAAGTGGCAAATTCCTAGTATATTCTCCAATAAATCTTGCCAAATTCATGGATTAATATGATTTTTATGTATAAAAATTCTTAAGACAGCCATGATTCATCCCGGCCAAAATAATGGACAGATATGAAAGATCATGCATATCTGGACAGACATGCTGAATTCGATGGTAGCCTTAATTTATAATAATGTTCTCCTTCAATATTTTAGAAAACTCTCATTAATTCCATTGGGATGTTTATACAGATCCTCCGACAGCACAAATTTGCTCGAACTCAATGAAATTAGAAGCAAACTCATTATCAATAGTCATAATTTTAACAAAATATTGCAATACTTTAAAACTTTTAACAAAATATTACTATACTTTGAACACTTTTAACAAAATATTATAATACTTTGAAAACTTAAAAACATAAAAAAATGTATGGAAAATATTTCTAGTTTTTTACCAACAGTTTGAAGATTCTTTGAACTTGTGTTGACCGTCGTTCTGTTATGCGAAAGCTGTATAGTTAACGAGCATAACTGCCAGTCTCAATATACCTTGTTTGTATGACTTAGTTCTATTGCAACAGGATAACTGGCTGTAATTTTAAAAAAATCAAAATTTGCCACTGAGTGACTATATCTCTTGAGAAAAATAAAACATAGGTTTGAAATATATAGCTGCGGGGATGACAATGTACTTCATGGGACTGTTTTAGAATGGCTTTGTTTCTTGTCCTTCCTTCCTACCTTCCTTGCATTTTTTAAATTTTTTTTTTACAAAAAAGGAATTTTAATATTTGTGAAATGTTAAAGCAAGTGTTTCATTTTTTTCAATCAAATTATTTCAAAAAATAAGGTATTGTATTTTTCTAATTTTTACTATAAGAATTCGAATATACAAATGTCTGTTATTGTTCATCAAATGGAATTTTCACTATCGAAGGGTCCTTAAACGTGAACCTTTGTTTCATGAAGAATTTCAAAACTGATTTCTGAAGTGTGCTATCTATAGATATTCTACCATTTATCGAAGTTCTTCGAAATTCAGTCCTTTTAAAAACATCTACTTACTTTTTCATTCATATCTCCTTTCCATTTACTTTAAATCGTTTTGGGAACATTAAAAAATTTGCTTAAAGATTTTTGTTCGGTTTCGAAATTTCTATTTCTTGAAGAGTTTCAAATAAATAAATAAGTTATGAAGTTTAAAATACCCTACTTACAAATTTTTTAATGGGTCAGGATATGACATATCATTTATCTGTCCTTTAATACGTTTCTAAGTTTTACGTAACAAAGCACTGGAAAAATAATCTGTTCATTTTTCACAGTTTTACTTCATTAACATATGAAATTCAAATAGCTTTATTGTCAGTATTTTTTGAATAGCTTATGACCAATGAGCTATTAATAAGGTAATCCAGACAGAAGCTTATATATTTCAATAATTATTAATTATTATTTTAATATATAATTATATATTATATAATTTTAATATTGACCAAATTTGTGTTAATTTTCTAAAACCATTTCACTGTAGAAGAATCAGTCAGACATTTCAAAAGGAATATTCTCCTACGTTTTGATAACTAAAATAACATTACCGATGAAATATTTGTAAAATAATAGTGATTAGTGGATATCAAATTAACATAAATAGTTCTGAAGTTCTGGCGATTTTAAACAAATATCACAGTTAAAAGATTACGAAGTAACTTTCTTATTTATGATAATAACAAAAAATTTGATTGTGGCGCTCAAAAATTTGAATCAATACATTTTTTCCTTCAAATATTTCCATAATTATTTAATTTAAAAAAAAATCGGAGTAAGATGTTCATATTCATTTCAAAAAGATTCTGATCAGTAAATAAATTATTTATTTATTCAAATATTCTAATGATTTTTTCATAATAATTCAATATATCACATGTTTTTAAAAAATGCATCACTATTATAGTTAATGTGTTGTAATTTTGAGCTTTTGACATATTATGACTTTAGTGATTTATGCAAAAAGTCAACCTTTCTGACAATTAGATATGAAAGTGATTTTAATAGCTTGAGTTATTTTTTCCTAGATATTATTGATCAGTTTCTCTTTAAATTCAAAAAAAGATAGAATAATGATTTTAATTTTTTTTTCTAATAAATATTAAAAGAATGTTTGTTGGATCCGAGTTATGTCGTAAATGTAGTTATTTTATTAATTTTACGACGGAAAAATAAAATACTAAGCGACTCATAAAAATATATTATTTCGTTATTAAAAGAATAGTATTTATTTATTTAAAAAATAATATTATTAAATTAAGGCATAATATTATTTGCGATTAAAAAAACATTACTTCATTCTAACCAAGTAAGTAGCTAAATACTGTTGTAAGAAATTATTTAAAAAGAAACATAATCGAAATGAAATTTCTCTGATGAATTAGGATTAAATCTAATCTCGTATTTACTTCACTGATTAACATCCAAAAGCAAATCATATCAAAGTAAGAAACTTAGAAAATGTATATTCACTAAGAACATCAAATAAATCTCTATTTAACTTTTGAAATGACAAAAAAAAATGGTCTAATTTTTATGTTTTTTCATCTAACGAAACGTTTGTTTTGTCGAAGCTTTTCTTTTTATATTTTATTTTAAGGTAATTTTTGATGTTTATTTTTAATAATAAAATCTCAACATCAAAATTAGATTTTTCCTACCACTTGGCGATATCTATATTCGATTTAAAACTTAATTCTGAAGCTAATTTTGTTATTCTGGAACATCAGTAATCCTTAAGTGACATTTATTTAAATCTCTATGGAGACTAATGCAATATTTGAAGATTAATCTTAACATCTGTAAACAAATAAATTAGATTGAGTTGTTCTTTTTTAGTTATCTTGGAACAAAATAAATTTACTTGAGAAAAACGTCAACATTCTTTTCGCAGACGATTCTTGATAAGATAAGCTTTGTAATAAAACAGAAAGTATTTCAATTATCTCTCTAGTAATAAAAGTTGTATATATAATAAATAAATTCATTTTATTCTTTATAACTGGCGAATTAAGAGTTGGATCACAATTCATAAAAAACTGTTTTATTTGCTAGAGTGGGGTTTTTTTCCTCTCTCTCTCTCTCTCTCTCTCTTATGAAAACAAAGAGTATGCTGCAAAACTATTTTTTTAAGCAAATTATTTTGTCTTTAGCTTGATTGAATTTTAATGCCCGGATAAAAATTCATTGAATAATTCTAATACATAAAAATGTAATGATATTGTTTAAACTTAAATGAAATGCATAAAATGATAATTAGGTCTATTTAGATAACATGAAAGTAAATTAATAAAAGTAATGTACATTTTATTTGATATCAAACTTGCTTTGTGTAGTTTAAAGATTTCATTTTTTCCCCCTTATGTTTAATGAATAGTGAATTTTAAATTAAATCAAGGTTTTTAGGAATAAATTTCATTATTTTAAGCATCATATCTAATGTTCATAAGCAAGCATAAGCAGAGGGTAATGTTAATAATTCGTATAAGTTTGGCAACTCAATTATTGTTTGATATCTGTTAACATAATGTCAATAATCTAGTCTATATTTTGCAGAAACAGTGAATCATCAAATATTCAACGTTAATCATGGCAACATTAAATTATGAACTAGGTTTTTTTTTTTTTCCTTATTAACAGATTCATTTGCGTGCTTCAATATAATCATTTCTTCAATTCTTCAATGTAGCATAAGCGAGTTCCGTTTTATTATAAAAATGCAAATTGGAAATTGTAATAAAGTCTGTGAATGTATCTTTATAGTATCTTTTATTTTACTTTGCCCATTTTCCCGGTATCATCGATAACAATCCTTTATTATTCTATGACGAAAATTCAATTATTAATCATCACAAATGGCTCTTTTTCATATATAAATTATGCATTTGATCATTTCCGCTTTTATTATAAAAAAGTAAAATTTATTTGTTTTTTTTTATAAAAGTTAATTGAATTCAATAACTAAATTTTCAAACGTACTTTCTTCTATATTGTTTATTAAACATTTGAATTATCTTTATGTTGTACATTATCAACTAAAATTTAAAAGAAAAACTTTAAAAAATAGAAACATGTTTTAAAGCAATATACCATTCAAAATTTTATGAAATTCTTGTTTTAAGTGTAGCTCAGCAAAACAAAATTAGAGTGCATGTACTTTGATAACCCGTCTGTGGTCTGTCCAGTATGGAAAGCATGCTCTAACTTAATAATTACAAACAAGTTGTATAGAAAAAATATTTATTTCATGATGTGTTTGATCTTTGAGAACCTGAATATAATACTACAGATAGTTTGAAAATTTTAGGCAATCCATTTGGCGTCAGTATTGGGTAGATCCCTTTACGAATGATCAGTTTTGGGAATTTTTGGGGGAAATCTTATTCTATATTTTTCAGTTGTTTTATTGCAAAATTTCACCACATCACTTTTTGTTGTGTCTTTGGATATCTTCTGTCTCTAACAGATGATATTTCTAGGCATATTTTAACTTTTTTCGTCTAATATAGATGTGCAGTTATAATATTCAATTTATAGAAACTCAAAAGTTGACGCAAAGGGGCACTAGAGCATAGTTTAAATATAGTTGTATTGTTCTATTATACATATAAGCATATTTCTGATTAAAAGATTCAATTACAAATTTCAAAAATCTAAAAAAATATGAAGAAAACATGTATGAATATTGATAACGCTGCTCTGGTTCCTTTTCTTCAATTTTTGCAATTTTTCAAAAAAAAAAATCTTTTATTGTTCTTTAAAGGAAGAAAATTTCGGAGTGGGCATTTTCATAAATAAAAAAAAATGTTTAAAAAAAGTGAAAGAAAGATGCAAAAAGACTGCATTAATTTTTCTCGAACCGAATTGCATTAATAAAAGCCCGATAATTTTTTTCTCCCAAAAAGCGAAAATCAAATCAATCTGTCGCCTCTTCTCGCGACAAGCTCCTATTTACAAGTCTTCAAGCAGTTCTTTTCTCTTATTAATAGCACCCCTCGTTCCCTGAGAACACCTCCGATGAATCCTTCATCAAGTCATCTAAGTGCTCCATCATTGAAACACCTCACGCACAAAAACAAATCTTCGCTATAAAACTTCATCTAAACATCTTTCCCGTCCCGTCAGCAGCGTGAACGTCATCTTAAAAATCGAAAGAAAGAAAGAAAGTATTAAAAAGAAAATAGAGCGGAGAAAAAAGAAGTAAATACGAATTCCTTCTTATTTCTAGTAGTAGTAGTATTGGAAGAAAAGGCGAAAAACCTCGCAGCAGCGAATTATCCCAGCGGATAACTTTTTAAAACATCCCGCAGCGCCCCCTGCCGGCTCCCTGTTTTCTTAATGGCATTAAAGCGAGCGGGCGTTTAGAGGCTGCACTTCAAACGGACCGCGAGGTGCTAAATAATGAAACAGCGGCAAGGCAGAAACCCTGGCGGGCATTAATATTTGATCTGAGGCCCGCACCGAGAATATGACATATTGGTGGATGGCTGCAATCTGATTACCAAGACACGCTGAAGCCAGGCAGGCGATGGCGCTGCCGGTTATTAATATATGTACTTAGTCCGTCGCTTCTGCGCTAATGGAGGTATTGAATTAGTGAGGAGCACTGCGATAATTCCTTTAGGGCCGCAACTAAACACGTTTAATGTTTACAGTCATAAACATAAGTCAGAGAGAGTGGCTTTTAGGCCTAACCTCCTTAGTAGGCGGTCGCCTAACAACATAATTGGCGAGAGCCTCTGCAGTTCGAAATGCATTTGCGGCTTTTCCCCGAGACTCTTTTTATGATTTGTTACTCTCTTTTTCCGTCTCTCCCTCCTCCGATCGCTTACCGGGTTTTGCCAACACATTATCAATCAGACTCCTTTTCTTTCGGAAAGTAGTGGCAACACAAATGGAAAATGGAAGGCAGACTTTTCATTTATTCTCTTTCAAGTAACGTGACTCTTCGCTTTGCCAGCAGAATGTCTCTCTCGGATATTCCCTTTATTTTTTCCCCCTTCCTCCTCTTGCTCTTTATCATTCTCCCCAATCATTCTTCCCTCTGTTTCATTTTCGCTCGAGGCAGGCTTTACCGGTTAGGTAATAAAATTCTATAAGTAGATTTAATCTGTTTTCAGTCTCAAATATCAGTTGATGAGATTTCTTGACGAGATAGGACACTAATTCGTGTTTTCTGCACCGACCTGAAGAATGGGCGGAAGAGAAAGAGAAAAAAAAAATCAAAACGATATTGCTTTAATTTCGAACATAGTCCTAATCCTTCTTAACACATGTGTAAGATTAATGAATATCTTTACGCCATTAAAATATATTTGTTTGTCTTATTGTCATTCACATTTTTAAAATACTAGTTGCTCACATATTAATTCACGAATTAAAGTATTGCCAAAACAGTAAGAAAAAAATCTTACTGGATTATATTCCACTTTTAAAAAAATATTTGTTCGAAATAGCTTGCAACATGAAAAGTGTTCAATAAATTTCAACATGAGTATCCTTAATTATTCAGATAATAGTCTGAATAAAAGCTCGTTCAATGGATATCAAATGCGCTTCGCCAGACTCATTTTGGAATCCACTGGGGAACTTGCAGTAAGAAAAATGCTATATTTTGTAGTGGCACAGCACTACACTCATTTGGAATCCACTGGGGAACTTGCAGTAAGAAAAATGCTATATTTTGTAGTGGCACAGCACTACACTCATTTGGAATCCACTGGGGAACTTGCAGTAAGAAAAATGCTATATTTTGTAGTGGCACAGCACTACACTCATTTGGAATCCACTGGGGAACTTGCAGTAAGAAAAATGCTATATTTTGTAGTGGCACAGCACTACACTCATTTGGAATCCACTGGGGAACTTGCAGTAAGAAAAATGCTATATTTTGTAGTGGCACAGCACTACACTCATTTGGAATCCACTGGGGAACTTGCAGTAAGAAAAATGCTATATTTTGTAGTGGCACAGCACTACACTCATTTGGAATCCACTGGGGAACTTGCAGTAAGAAAAATGCTATATTTTGTAGTGGCACAGCACTACACTCATTTGGAATCCACTGGGGAACTTGCAGTAAGAAAAATGCTATATTTTGTAGTGGCACAGCACTACACTCATTTGGAATCCACTGGGGAACTTGCAGTAAGAAAAATGCTATATTTTGTAGTGGCACAGCACTACACTCATTTGGAATCCACTGGGGAACTTGCAGTAAGAAAAATGCTATATTTTGTAGTGGCACAGCACTACAAAATATAGCATTCAGTTATATGAATGAATAATTATATTTTACATGTGTCTTGATGTCATCTGAATGGACTCACAATTAAAGATGCGCGTAACGTGAATATAAACAGCGAGGGATATAGCGGCAAAGGCTCTTATCCCATAGGAGCGAAGAAGTTACAGTTAATGGATATCAAAATACTTGAGGGTTTGAATAAAGATACTTAGTTTAGTTTAGTTATATTAACGTCCCGTTGTAAAGCAACACTAGGACTATTTTGGGACAGACCACATCATTTTGAACCGTGGTCAGATGACGAGGACGACACCTCAGTTGGCACCAATTCTCCAAGCTTCCAAACCATACCAGTGGGAGGACGTTTGGCCCCAGCGGATTTAACGTGCACCAGAAATATTTATCAATTTTTGTAAATTTATTAAATTATTTTAAAATATATATGATTTCGAATTTGATCCGGTTCGATACTTTAGATGTGCGCATGCGACCATTTGTGTGCCAAATTTTATCCATTAAGCTTCCTTCATTTTGTAGTTATCGTGTTAGCTTATATTCGAACAGACAGATAAAGCCGGACAGACAGATAAAGAGACTTCCTCTGAATGGATCATTATATATATATATATATATATATATATATATATATATATATATATATATATATATATATATATATATATATATATATATATATATAATTAACAAATCATTATCCGAGTATTCTAGACAGCTTCAATGAAAGTTTTTACAGTTGCACTTAATTCAAGGTTTCGCTAATTTATGAAACTGCAAAACTTTATTAAAAGAACTCTAAATAAGACTCATCAAAAACTGTATCCATTCAGAGGAAAGAAGACGCAAAAGAAATTATGAACTGGGCATCGTACAGAGTTTAATCAAAAGCAAAAATAGACTTACCCATTGCTAGGTGATAATTGCCATGACCTACCAATGGACTTCGAAGACCATATCTACTAAAATTATTATCGCATAAAAATGGTTTTTTTATTATTTTAAAACTGTAATACACAATTTGTAAAAAAAAAAAAAAAAAATATTTTTAATGTTATGATGAAATTGAAATTCCTCCAACAAGATATTCTGTCGCGTACTTTTAGCAAGTTAAAACTAAAATTAAAAACAAATTCTTTCTATAAGCATTAGTTTCGAAATATGATTTTCAATTAGACTTTTATTTCGTTGTATATACACTTTTTGATTTGCAAGCGTTAAGATTTGTAGTATATATACTTTTTAATTTACTCTATCATGATTTGTTTTGATTTATTCAGTTAAATTCATGTTTTTTGGTCAATCAAATGCCAAAGTGATTCTTGAAAAAAATTATGCATTGTACATTAATATTTAACAACCTGAAAAGTCAATTATCCAGGCAAAACGTTTTTAATATATTTTATTTATTCATTATATATTACATTTAGTATGTTTTTGAAAGTCTAATACGTGTAGATTGGTCAAAATCACGAGTACGAAGTTTTTTTTATGATTACTAGATAAATGATGTAAAAGAAGTTTGGAATTTTTTTTCCGATCATAATATTTTCTCTTTGTATTCGTATACGAGAAAAACAAATGTAAAAATATTGAATGTTTTTATATCACTTTCTTACCAAATTCCAAAAGAACCTGCCATTATCTTAATATAAATACTCTGAAAGTATGAAAATATTTCCCTTAATTGGCAAGAATCATAATTAACCATTAGATGGAATTCGCTTTTTTTAACAAGCTTGTACTCGTGATTTTGACCAATCTACACGTATTAGACTTTCAAAAACATACTAAATGTAATATATAATGAATAAATAAAATATATTAAAAACGTTTTGCCTGGATAATTGACTTTTCAGGTTGTTAAATATTAATGTACAATGCATAATTTTTTTCAAGAATCACTTTGGCATTTGATTGACCAAAAAACATGAATTTAACTGAATAAATCAAAACAAATCATGATAGAGTAAATTAAAAAGTATATATACTACAAATCTTAACGCTTGCAAATCAAAAAGTGTATATACAACGAAATAAAAGTCTAATTGAAAATCATATTTCGAAACTAATGCTTATAGAAAGAATTTGTTTTTAATTTTAGTTTTAACTTGCTAAAAGTACGCGACAGAATATCTTGTTGGAGGAATTTCAATTTCATCATAACATTAAAAATATTTTTTTTTTTACAAATTGTGTATTACATTTCAAAATTTTTATTAAAAATAAATAAAGCATAACTCAATAAAAAGATTGACTTTTAAACTTTTATTAGATATAAACCAAAATTAATAATTATTTTTATAATACGTTTAGTTTAGTGTAAATGAGAACTATTATGAGACAGGTTTGTAAATTTTAACAGCCGTTTAAATGGCAAGGATATCAGTTGATTCGACATCTGCCCATCAAACTTCCACAAGTGGCCAAGCGTTTCACTCCGTCTGGTTCAGAATGTACCAGATCCATTTAAATGATGCTTTTTTGTCTCTTTGATTATATCTCAAACCCACAGTTCTCCAGTCTAAAACCAAAATCTGTCCATAAGTAAATATAGTCCTTTCTATATGTTAGAGAAAGCATATTATTAAGGTTTATAAATATATTCCAAATATAACAAATAAAAATGTGTGAAATAAAACTCTTTAACTTATTTTTATAAAATACTTTTAAAATAAGAATATTTTTCCTAACTTGATAGAAGTCTAGAATTTAATGGAACTGTTAAGCAGAGTTAAATCTAGTTAATTCCATTCAGATTTCAATAAAAAGAAATCAGAAAAGATTTTAAGGAGAATAACTAGGCTTAGTAAAAATTGATCTTTTAATTACATCAAAATGTTTCCAAGCAAAAGAAAAAATTAATTTTTAAAATTGTTTTAATTGATTAAGAAATTTCATTAATCAATAAATTATTTAGAATGTTTCTCCTATCTTAATTTTTAAAGAAAATCTATGGTAATATTTTAATAATTTAAATAGAAACTGAATTTTTTCAAGTAATGTTATGTGACATACCAGGGGGGAAATAACACAAATAATGCCTCTTCAATAAAATTCTATTGTTAATTATACTATATAGAAACTGTTATGACTGCAGTTCATGGTTCTTGACGATATATTAATTTGGCAACAATTCTGTTGCGAATATATTTATTCTTATTAGAAAATGTTATCTGGGTTGGCGACACATCTGTTACGAACATAGTTATGCTTATCAGAAAACGTTATCTGAATTGGCGACACATCTGTTACGAACATAGTTATGCTTATTAGAAAACGTTATCTGAATTGGCGACACATCTGTTATGAACATAGTTATACTTATTAGGAACACGTCATTTTGGTCGAGTCTTTTTAATTCCATTGCTTTTCTTCCTGAAAGAAAATCTACATGGCGTAGCAGTTCTGCATGAAACAAAGCTCAGACCACTGATATATATTATATGCGTCAAATGACATTCCACATATGACAATACAGGCATGAGAGTTGTTTCCATTGGTTTAAATTTTACTCATATTCAATTACATTGCACGCTTTCCTCCGTCGTAATACCTAAAAAAACTTAGCACCAAATTAAATAAGTATAATTCAATGTTTTTTGCTCTTACAATTTTTTCTAGCTATTGAAATCTGTATTAAAAATGTTTTTTTAATAATAACTGCCATCGATGATCAGTTGTTCGCAGATGATATATTTAGTCGCAATTTAGTAATTTCTCTTATCTTTGATAAACTGTATGTTGTCGTACTAAATTAAAATACCATTTTAAATCATACATGCTGAATAAACACAGAACATGCTGATTGATTAGCCATACTCTCCAAGTGGCAAAATCGATTTAGTTGTTAAAGCTGGAGACTGTGCTAAAGCTTTATTTTTAGCTGTCTCTAAAAAACAGACGACAGATAAAATGAAATCGACAGCAGATAACGTATTAGACATCATAAGGCTTCATATTTTAAAAAAAATGATGAAATCGAGTCAGTAGTTTGAACTGGGATACTCTGCCTTTGTCTTTTCCCGCCATATTGAGTATACAGTAAAATAGTATTTTTTAAATTTATCCCAACAGTGGGGTGAAAGCGACATGGAAAGGGCTGTTATATGAAATAAAAATTGTCAAAATCAGACTAATGATTTTAATTGGAAGGGACTAATTTTTTTCTTGCAGTTTCTGTTTCCTCCTTTATTTTAAATAATAATGTGCAAATTTAAAATCATTTATTTCTATTAAAGCGATTTATAATATAAATTAAGATCACGTATTCGCTGTTTATAGCTAAGTCCTTATAATTTATATCGCTCAAATATGCATATACCCCAATTAAGTTTGTTTATAGCCCATCAAATATCTAACACCGAAATTAAATCAACCTGCGTGCGTGGAGATTAAACCATCCAATTCGATTAAATTTCCTACCATAAAATAGTATTTATTAATTTATCCCAGATTACACATTTTGGGAATGGACAGTTTCGGACAATAATTAATGTTCGGACCTCGCAAAATGGCCGCATGGAGCGGCCGCCATGATTTATTGCCTGACGTGAATCGTAGAGCGATCCAAACGCGTTCCTCCAGTTTGCTACATTCAAGTATGGGATTAGATACTAAATTTCAAATGGACAAACCATGAAATTAGAGCGCCTCGATTCAACTAATGAGATGCTGCTTGGGAGGACTCTGCAGTATGATACAGTATACGAATTAGATTTAGTAAAATATTTTATTATGTTTTCTTATGGCATTAATTTTCATAAAAAAAATACTTTTATAAAAATTCAAAGAAAATCGTATAAATTTGAAATGAGCAATTCTTGTATATATACACATTTATTTCGTGTATCTCGGGAACGGCTCGAATGATTTGGATCAAATTTTATATTTGGATAAGGTTTTGCTTTTAAAGTTTATCATTATAAGTGTTTTTTGAAATAACGCGATTTTACACCAAAAGAAATATTTTTAACTAAATATTGAAATATCACTCACTATACATGGCCTGCGTAAGCCTATTAGAAATAGATTAGTGGTTAGGGCTTCGAACTTCTATGCATTTTTCTCATGTTCGATCCCGCATTTGCAATTCAATTAATTTTAACTTATAACATTAAATGAGTCATAGGATAGGATTTTATATATGATTTTTAAAAAAGTTGCCGAAAGAAGTTTGGTCTCCAAGATGCAATGTAATAATCATAAAAAAAATTGACTTCATGATTTTGATGAATTTCCTCACTTCAAACCTCCTTAAGTTCAAAAAAAAATTCTGTTATGCCTATCTGTGGATATGATTAAATACAAAATGAGCTAGTTGTATGAAATTTAGTATGTAATGTTTTAAAAATCGTAAATTTCCATCAAATTTTGAGCGAAATCTGTCTCAGAGAATTTTTTTTTTTCGTCTTCTCTTGTTCATATGAACACGGTAAATAAAAGACAAAAGAATCGGCCAGTGGAGTGAATATCTATTGGCTATGTATTTTCATATATGTGAATTAGATAATTCAAAAATCCAATGACTCACATTTGGAGAGCATCGATTTGCAAGTTGAGTTCATTATTAAATTTAATATAATGATAATACACCTTCAAGATATTCGTTCCGTAAAATATCCAATAGCCTTAAAATTTTTGACATAGCTTCTACACTATTAACTTTTCTTATGTACAGCAGCCCAACGACGTGGTTTTCATGGTAATTATTTCCTAAACGATATGCCATAGTTCGATCCACGATAAATCATTTTTTTTCACTTTTCAGTTTTTTTTTTTTCAAAATAATTTAAATTAAAGAAACATGTTGTAAATAGTTTAAATTATTTTTTTCTCTTTATTTTATGTGAAAGTAATTGTTTATTCTCCTTATTACTTTTTTTTAATTATAATTTCATTCTTATAAGAAATTAAAGATTGATATTAAGCAACACTATTGAACTTCAGAATATTTTATCTCTATGACTTTTAATTAATTAAAGAACGACAGACATTCCATCGAGACATAAGACATTCTGATTCTGATAAACTTTACTTTCCCAACCTTCATTCGAATTTGAACGATCATTGATATCCCGGCCCATCTGTCTAACGCATTTAATAACTTAATATATGTTTCCTTCTTTTTCTTATCATTTCTTAATATCATAACTTATAAATTACCAACTACTATCTTTAACATCCAATATAAATACGGTTTCGCGAAGCTAGAACAAACAATTTGTCATTATTAAAAACCAAAAAAATTAAAACTTTTAATTGTTTTGAGGTAATAATAGAAGTTTAAATTATTTATTACTATTAAAACTACATTTAAAATTATTTCCTTAAAAAGTTAATTTATAGAAAAATAGGATAATAAACATTAAAAAGACAATATAAAAAATTATAAAACATTTTTTTTAATTATAAAACATTTTTTTCAAAAATTATAAAGCATTTTTTTAAATTTAAAAGATTAATTAAAATCAATTGTAAATTTTTTATTTAATTTAAATAATTTTGAAAAAAAATTTAAAGGAATTAAAAAGAGGCATCTAGAGTAGAGCTCTGAACATCTGCTTGCAATACAGAACATGAGAAGGTTAATGACTATTAAATATCCTATGCAAAAGGTTTGAAGAACTATTTTCTAAGAATTAGCTGCTTATTGTGCTTGAATATTTTATCGGATGAATATCCTAAACGCATATAACCATTATACTAAACCTCATACCGAATTCAATTTTGCAACCTATTTCCTCTTCTTCGTTTTTCTTCCGAAATTGGAACCAAAAATTGGTACAGAACTGCAATTAGACAGTAAGAAATCACCTAAACAAGTATTTGGATTTTTAAATATATTCCGCTGCGTAAAACATTCAATATCGTATTATGTTTTAAAAAAATGTTGTTCTCCATATATTATGTATTAATATATGGAGGACAACATTTTTTTTTTATATTCATTTAACTGAATTTGGAAGTAATAGATACTCTAAAAAGTAAGACAGTATAGAAATAGATTCTGCGCATGCGCATCCAAAAAAAATTCAGTTCCCTACGCTTAAAATCCATCTTTCACATTTTCCTTCTTGAATACCGGGAAAGTATTGAATCCTGATTGAGATTTATCTTTTAGATGAGCATTCGTTTTAACATTATAAATATTTTATGATTTTTATTAAATACTGGGCATTTTCATGAGCTTTTAAAATACTTTATGATAAAGCATATTTAATGACAACGCTCTAAAAAACATTTCACAAATCCTGTCAGTTAGCATTACAATGCTTTGAACCGGTCTTTTACAAAGAAGTTATTTCATCGATAAGAGTACCACTAAAGAAATTCTCAGTTATAGAATTTATTAGGTTTTATTCATATAGGGAAGGTTATTATTTTAAAGCGAAACTGTTTGTTAATCAGATAGAAAATTCATTAAACGGAAAAACTTTTTTAACTATTAATTATATCGCATGTTTTATTTTGATTAAAAAAAAGTTCGGAAATATTCTAATCAGATGAATAGAATAAGAAAATGTTAAATATTTAAAAATTTTCATTGTGTAATTATGATAATAAATTCAAATTAAAAATAAACGTTAATCTCGAGAAATAAATTCATTTGACGTTTTCTGGTTTAAAAAAGTATAAATGATTAATCTAAATCCGAAAAAAAAATCTAAAATAATTCGTTTTTTTTTAACTCGCTAATTCTAAAATGGACTTAAATATAATAATGAACAATAACATGATTTTTTTTAAATTAAAATTATAGATTCGTGTTGTATTTTGAATTAGTGTTGTCAGTGACGCTTCTCTGTCTGAGCTAACATTTTCTCCAAACAATGCCATAAACATTTATTTATAATATTTAATCAACAAATAGTCACAATCACAAAAATAACGCAAGGTTTAAAAGGTATTCTTAAAGTATCCCTTTTCCTAGCTAAACAATTCTTGAATAATGAGTCATATTCCCCACATAAAATGAAAATCGCCAGTTCTAATAAAAATCTGTATTGAAGATATGTATTCGAACAGTATATATATTTTAATGAATGTTTTTTTTTTCTAAATGAATGACGAATAATTTTTATAGGGTGCTTTTTCTTTGTTTATGTTCGAAATCATACGGATATAATGTGTAGACATTTACTAGATATTTTAAACAGTTGTCTGTCGTATATTTAAATCTTCTCAAACAAAGATATATTATAACAGTATCAACAACATCATACAATTCTGCTATGTTGGTGTAAAACCGACATACATTTCACTAGCTCTATTTTTGGGGTTTTACATGTTCACAGACAAACACAATTCTAGAACTGCCCTTTCAAACCCAAAGTAATCTTGAAAATGAGAATTCCCTGAATATCACGAAATCGATTTTTTCTTTAATGAAAATGAAGTAGCATTTACGAAATCCATTTTGATTATTCTTTTCATCAAATAAAATTTCCGTTACTTTCAAATCATAATACAAATAAGCAAAACTTGGAAAAGAATTCTACATATATCGTAGTCTAATTGTAAACCTGTGAATGATTTTATAAAGAATAATGGCAACCCACAACAAGCCATATTTCAATTCTCCAAGAGCAGTGAAAAACTACGTCGTTATTTGCAATAAACTGTTTCCATTAACCATACATTTACAAAATAAATCGATTGCCTGGATGGTAATTTTACTTAAGGATTTTTTAGCTCTTACCATAGCATCAGTAATTAATTTTTATCTATTTTCACTTGGATAATAAATATTTAATTTCTTTATTGAAAGATGTGCTATTGTCAAGTAAAAACTAATCGTCTTATGTTTCTAAATATTAAAAAAAGTAGCGGAATTAAAAAAAATTGCAATCTTTTTGTTAATCTGTTGCGCTAGAGAAGAGTTTGTAATTTTATTCAAAAAATAAAATATGAAACAAAAAAAAACTAAAAATTGAAATTAAAAAAATAATTTATTTAATAGTGACAGCTACCAAAAAAACTATTAAAAATGGGCAAAATACAATTCAAAGGAAAAGGCGATTTCAATTAAAGACATCATAGATAATTGCTTTAATTAGTTTCGGTGAACTACTCAATGAATATACTTGAATAACGTTATAATTTCTTAGATTCGCTTAGAAGATACGAAAGAGAAAAATATAAAAGGAAAAAAAAGCCAACGCAAAACAAATTTATCTTTTGTGTAAGAGAAAAGATAGAAGCGAAACGGGTTTTTTTTTCCCGCGAGCAAAACAAGAAGAGAAGAGAAAAAAACGCAGTTTTCTTAGTAATTAAGTTAAAAAATCTGCTTGCGCCAGTTTTCCAACGGAAAGAAATTAATTTCTGTTATAGGTGATGAGTTAAAGCCCTTACAAAGAGTGACAACACACAGGATGAGAGGCGGAAAAAAAATTCTTAAAAATAATCGGAGGAGAAAACTAGAGATTATCCTCTAATTACACGTTTTTAATAAAAACAAGAAAGATCCCGGGGTTCTGAAAAAAAATTGGGATAAAAAAGCAATTAAAAACTGTTACAGGATGCCCATTGAAAAGCGGAGAAAATTTTTCAATTTCTTATTGATCCTAATTTTCCTGATTTAGCGGATTGGAGTTTGTCTTTTTGTTTTGTTCCAGTTTTTGTCATTATCGCCACCTCATTCAATAGCTTTATAGATTATTTTTCCACCTTTTACTACTGCTTAACGTTTTTTTGTTGTTTTTTTCTCTCCGCTTACTTTGATTTTTCTTTCTCTTCACTTTCTTTTCCAATCTCGCCTATCGTTTTTTTTTTTTTTTTTTTTTTTTTTTAGTTTTCGCTTTACTTATTTTTATTTTTTATTTTTTTTATCTTTTTTAAAAGAAGGACGGAAGTTAAGTAAAAAAAAAGTGATTTGTGTCCAAGTTTTGTAAGTTTCGTACTTGTTTTGCGGACGAAGGAAGATCAAGTTCTCTTCCATTTTCACCGATTAGAGAAAAGGCCCCCCGCCGATTAGAAGAGGGATCAAGTCGCCTCGGATGACGGGGGTGGGGGGTTGGTAGCGCTAAAAAAATAAACACAAAAAATCCCATCCGCTTAAACGTCGAGAGCAGCAGCAGCCAGTAAGCGCTTACAGATATATACTCCATTCGAGAGAGTATTTTCACGAAATGGAAGGGCATTAGGACCTGATTACAAAAGCAGATACTGGATTTGGAGCTAAATGGACTTTTGGAATGTCTCGCTAGAGGGCGACAGTGTTTCCTGTGATGATGTCGCCGCCTTTCTACCTCCCCCTACTACTTACTTACTACGGGACATGAGGCAATCTAATTCGGAAATAAGATGCACCCAATCAAGTTTTTTGCTGCAAATTTTTTGTCAAAAAAATGTGTAAGTGGGTGTGTTAAAGCGTTTTCTCTCCTCTCTCTCTTATTTAAAGAAAACTTTTCCTTTTGAATAATATAAGAAATAAAATTTCTCCTTCCACTGGAAAGCGAAGTTATAATGTTTTCAGAAATATCCGTAAAGATACCGAGTCGGAAAATCTGCAAATTACTCGGCGATAATCGTTCAGGCAAGGGATGTCATTTGCGACGGAAAGTTTTCGGCAAATGTTTTTTAAGAGGCTGATTAAAATTCTTAACTTTTTTTTTTTTTTTTTTTTTTTTTTTTGATAAACCTCGTTGAAAATTTAAATGTCGGGCATTTTATTTTTTGGGGAGATACTTTTTCTTTTCAGAAATTGTCAAGGTTATTCACTGTAATATTGGGTCATTTGCCATGTAAAGTTAAGGCTTTTAATTGCATTCCTGTTCGGTTATTTTATTTGCAATTGAAGTTTAAATCGAGATTGCATTAATTTCGTGTCAATGAAAAAGAAATTTAGCTTGATATTTTTCATATATCTAGACTTGTAATAGAAGATGATGTTAATTATCTATCGTTAAATACTTTAGAAATAATATCATTTCCTCTAAAGGTTTTTTTTACATATTTACGGTTAATTATGAACATTATTTGATAATTAGTAACAATTTATTTCATGACAATGTAAAACATTTTTAGATACATTTTATATACCTATCCCAACAATAATAATAAAAAAATGCAGATGCAATGCAATTATAAAATGCAGGATTGTATATGTTTATCAAGAAGAGAAGGAATGTTCTGATATTGGTAGTAAGAATTAATAATAATTGTATTAACTTAAAATAACTCTTGAGAACGGAATTTCCTTACGATTGACAAGTTTCATATCTTTACATACTTGTTATTGATTTATGTTCCCAATGTCAAAACAGCTTTCGCAGTTAAATTTCTAACCATCTAATTTTGTTTTCATCACCAGTCAATTTAAATGAAAGTCTTTAAAGAAAATGTAATTGAAAACATGGTGATTTACATGGTTTTGTAATCCTATTTACAATTTTGTATGTAAGCTAATTTTGAGTGAAATTAAATTAAAAAAACAAAGATCACAGTTTTTAATGAATTGTATATTTGTTAATTATAATTAAACTAGGATTCGGTTGATCCAAATACACTTCTTATGCATATTAACATTTTTAAATTCATGAATTAATTTTTTTTCATTTGCTCAGTGTATATATATATATGTAACATATTTTGATTGAAGTAGAATGCAGGTTCGAAACAGTGAAGAGACTTGTTATTTTTAATTTTCTATTCCGAGTGGCAGGCATGATTATATACAAGAAAACGCAGCGCGGCACACAAAAAGGTAAGAAAAGGGAAAAAAGGGACGAACAGATGATGACTTGCCTTATATAACATAGGATTTCCGGCCACGCGCCGAGGGAATGACCTTCGACACTTGTTCAAGGGTACCGAAGTATCACTCTCATGTGAAACATAGTTCTTGATGGCGCATTATTTTTACAAAGGGATTAATTAAACTGAAAGTGGAATTGGATCACGAAATAAGAGAATATTTTAGAATGAAGTTACTATGGGTTAAATTAAGGTAAAGTTTTGGAAATTAATTAAATTGAAATTAGAGTTAAAATATCATTACACACACACACATATATATATATATATATATATATAATATAAACAAAAATGCATCTGTTTTAGCAAATTTCTTTTCTTAGATGTAATAATTGCATCCCGCTCAATTCTTAATTAATTCGAAGAAACAACTGGCCTTTATCGTTGCCATTGACAAATTCGATCCCCGCTAGCTTTTGAACAGTCTCTGTAAATTGTGCTTCTTTCAAATCGTCTTCCAGGAATTGTGATTTCCCAACAATAAATAAGCATTTGGTGGGAAACAAGTTTAACAGAATAACATCTTCACTAAGAAGCAAAATGAGTGTTGCTTTAATAATTAATTTTTAAAAATACTTCTTTTTTTTTTAATGTTGCAAAATTTATTCCAGTGTTGAGTTGCATTAAAGTTCCAATATGAATTCCCATCAGCCGTAAAATATCAAAAATAGAAAACTCTAGAAAGAATTTTTTTTTTTAACAGTGAAAAAGAATACCATCATGACCAGTTCTGATTCAAAGATGAATGAGAGAAAATGAAGATTACTTATTGTTGCAATAAGTTTTGAGTAACGCCTGACACTGAAAATTATATTGCCATTATTTTTCTCTAACGCCTGATACTGAAAATTATATTGCCATTATTTTTCTCTTAGATCTGCATTTTTGGCTTTTCTAGGCCTTAATCAGTTTTTTTATATCGAAAAATGTGAAAAAAAGAATAAACAACATTTTAATCGTCAAAAAGTTCGAACTCTAGATTTTGAAGAATTTCCATGTTTCAGCCCTTTCTCAATCTGAAAAATACATTTTTAAATTAATATATGTCTACTTGTCTATGAACACAATATCCCAAAAATGCTTCTAGCTAGACGGTATATAAATATCATACTAAATTTGTCGAATTCTATCAAATTTTGAGTTCAAGAGAAAATCAGAACAGAAAAATCTGTGTTACTTTTCTTGTGTAAATGAACACATCAACTGCAGAGCGTAAATAACCAGATCGATAAAATTTAGTTCGGATTTTGAAATCTAAAATTTGGTTTCTTATCAAATTTGGAACTAATTCTGTCAAAATTTTGACCTTCTGTCAGTGTGTACTTTCGAATGTATGCTATTGTTATAACTCAGAAGCCCAATGAATTAAATCAATTAAACATGATATGCGATTATAATTGTAATTCCAAGTTAAATTTTGGTTTTTAAGAGGCAGAGAAAAGCTGTCCCAAGATCATATTCGATTTTCTTGTGTATTAATCAAATTCCACCGATTTTTGTGAAGGTAGCACATTAGATTCAAGTTAAAACTTTAGATTCATACCAAAAAATCGATATTTTAGAACAACTGTTTACCAGCGCCATACAATTAATACACAAATACCCGTTGCTTTACTGTATAATATAGCACGCATTTCTTAGGTGTGGGAGTCTGAAAATAAAAGCCTGAGCAGTGATAATCATGGCTATGCTTCACAGTTCGTAATATTATGCGGTTGACTGTAATGATATCTTTATTAGAGTAT
Organism: Argiope bruennichi; assembly: GCF_947563725.1. Classification (NCBI taxonomy): domain Eukaryota; kingdom Metazoa; phylum Arthropoda; class Arachnida; order Araneae; family Araneidae; genus Argiope; species Argiope bruennichi. The sequence continues at coordinate 80,710,831 of NC_079156.1, forward strand.
GCGAGGAAGTTTCGGGAAGACTTTCACTGCTTTTCTATATTATTATAATGTTAATAAAAAGGGCTTGTCTATTTTGTTTGGCTGATTGCGTAAAGGATTATCTCGTATTTGCAAAAGCGATAACTTTCTGAACATTGGAATTTTCAAGAATGAAATTCTTTGAACTACCGAAATTTTTACTTCAGAAAAGAACCTATTTTTAATTTGTATTTTGCTTGAATTGTTGAGTCATCAGTTTTTCACGATATTCTTTTTCTACTTTGCCGTAACCAAGTATTTCGTGGATTATCTGATGCACAGTTCCTTTGAACATCGACAGTTCAATAGAAATTCCAAACGGTGATCAGACGGTTTCCCTTTATGAGCTCTTCTATAGTCAAAATCGATACATTCATTGTTGGTCACAAGTGTGTTTGCGATGAATCTAAAGGCTGATTAATCTTTAAAAAAAACATATATTTTTTTCCTAGCAATGTAAATAATTAGATACAGCGTTTACCAGGGTTTTCGGTTAGTGAATCGATCAGCCAATCATAAAAAAATGACCTCATTAATTTTCAAATCAATTTGTAAGCATGAAAAAAATTTTATATCATGCTTTGAAATTTAAACAATACTTTATTATAAATTCAATGCTTTCATATATGGTCCATATATCGAACAAAGCAGAAGGTTTCTGCAAAAAAAAAATTCTGGAATTCATGGATTCTCCTAAATTTACGGGTGTTTTAGTAATTGCCTACTTTGCTTTTTTGATATTCCGGTTTTTGTGAATACATTATTTCCTAGAATTAATAAAGTATATATCTTTCATTTTAAAATGATGCGTCTTCATTATAAATTTCTATATTTTCAGAAGTAATTTTAATAAATTAAAAATCATAAATATTTTATAGAACTATGCCTGTCATTTTATGATCATAGTAATCTAATTTCGCTTAATATTATTTTTATGAAAGATATGACTTAAGACAAAACATTGAGTTTTTAGACACATTTAAATAGAAAATGTTTTCTATTCACATATTTCTTCAAATTATTTTTAAAACATCAGTTTTATTTTTTAACGTAATTACGAAATTTCTGTCATAAAGAGAGAGAAATTTAATTGGTTTTTATTTCAGCTCTGAAATTATGCATAAGAATTCTAAAATGATAATTGTTTGTTGAACGTGAGAAACAGAAACATAAAAATGATTTTATTAATGATTAGTATTTCATAAACCATTCACTAAAAACTGAATTTCTCTCCCTTTTTAAGCTCTGATTCTACATAAATGGATCTATTATGTAAAGAATAAAGTGAATTTAAATATTCATAGATACCTTTATGTAAATTTTCATTATGGACCAACAAGGATCAAAATCCATGAAAACTAAAGAATATTCTAAAGCGGTTACAAGTAAAAGACGATTAAAACATCATAAATTATGACCACAAACATTTTTATCGACGTTATAAATCAGAATTATGATGATTTGAAAAAAAAAATTCATGCGATAAAAAAAAATTGCGGTTGCAGTATTCTAGGCATGCTCGCAGTTTTCTAATTCGTCAACTGTTGATATTTATTTAATAATTTAACTTTGTCTTGTTATTTAAATTGATTCTTCTCTATTTTGTCTGATTTCAATATTATTAATATCCTTTCATGCTATATTTAGAATATATATATATATAAACATGAGTGTCTTCAGCGTATGAAAGAAAGTTTTTTTGTCAAATTTCATTGAAATTACTATCTTCTGAAGATGTGTTTGGTACAAATTAAGGCGAAATAAACAAATGATTACCCTTGAGATACTAGTTAAAATACTGATCATTTTAATTACCAAGAAACTCGAAATGAATTTTCCCATTGATCCAACTACGGCAAATAAGGTTAACATATAAATAAAAAATACTTGGTGAACTACGGCATACATGCAAAGTATATTCTCTTATTTCAATTGGAATCTTTACTAATAATAGTGTGTGTGTGTGTGTGTGTGTGTGTGTGTGTGTGTGTGTGTGTGTGTGTGTGTGTGTGTGTGTGTGTGTGTGTGTGTGTGTGTGTGTGTGTGTGTGTGTGTGTGTGTGTCAACTATTTACTAGATCTCGAGCTAACAAATACAAAACAGATATATTTAAAAGCTGAGAAAGAGAAAGTGCATTTCGAAGTGACTTCTTTAATATTAATTAATTCAAAATTAGGAAAATTTTAACATTTTCCTCCATAATTTCGAAAAATATTATAACAAAAACTTAAAAACTGAAATATTGTCTCTTGAAAGGCATCAATTCGATTGCATACAATTTTTTCTGATTGCTTTTTAAAATACATTTTTTTTTCATAATTTTTTTATAAGTGATTTCATTGTTACAATGAAATTCAAGTCGTTTTCATAACTTTACCAAATATTTAATCATGGGTTAAAGTTTCATTGTTCAAAGCTGAACGAGAAAGGTTCTGATAATTATATGCCCTGTTTACATTTGGAATCAGAAAGTGAAACTGTTTATCCGAAAAAGACAAAAAGTGATTTGAAACAGATTATCTCGATACATGGTGTCATTGGATTCGACTCCATTATGAAGGCTCGTGTATACAACAAACAGAACAGATATAACAGATTAAAATAATAGGATTTCATGCCTATTATAATTTGCTGTTTAAAAATACTTCGTTGCAGAACAGAAGTATATATAGAAAGTATTATGAATACCGTTATTCAGAAGACAATTAATTAAAATTAAAACCGAACCAATATTATTTGAAAACCAGCTAGTTCCCAAATCTTGCTAAACAAACATTAAAAAAAGATTCATTGCCATGACATCCGAAGGAGGGCGAAACATGGATTCGTATTGTGTAAAAGATTAAAATGTTATTGTTTTTTATTGTAATTACATAATAAATCTGGTAGCTCTAGCTCCAATCGTCTTCCTTTTAGAGTATTCTGAGCGTTTTTTACTTTCTCGTGTACAAAAGTAAGGGGAAGTATGGTAATAGGCAAAAATTTCCAACTCGAGATTTTGATGAATCTCCACGTTTTAGAACTACCTGAGTTTCAAAAAACACATTTTTAGAAAATGTCTGTCTGTCTTTGACAAAGATAACTCAAAATAATTTTGAGCTAGATGGTTGAAATTTGGTATAGGATTTTTACATCAAATTTGCATATTTCTATCAGATTTTGTGTAAAAACAGTTCTGGGGAAGTCTGGCTGTTTGAATATAAGTTAACACGATAAGTACAAAATGAAAAAAACTAGATAAATAAAATTTGGTACACAGATTTAAGATCTATAGTGTAGACACCTGTCAAATTATGAGCCAAATCCAACCGTGGGTTGACTCACTATCGGTCTTACTTGCAGAAATAAGTAAAATCGATCATTCACAAACGCAATGGCGCCAAATATATCAAATTTGGTAATGATATTTGTGACTATAAGTACAATTTTGTCTCGAATTTTTGTTTCAATCAATGACTTAAATATATCAAATTTGGTACGGATATTTGTGACTACTACAAGTACAATTTTGTGTCGAATTTTTCCTCCAATCTGTTGAGAAAAACGTTTCGAAAATACAAATTCGGTTAAAGGATGCTATTAACGCATGCCAGGGATTAATCGCCAAATAACTCGCCAAGGGTAACATTATAGATTCAGTAAAAAGGCTAAATTCACGTCAAAAGTTAATATTTCATAACTATTGTAGGCCAATGCAAAATAATGCGTTGTCTAGCTTGACAATTTTATTAGAGAATATGCAAGAAAGTTTGGGGGAGACCACCCCTGCTGGTTAAATCGTACATATCATATTACGTACAGCATTCATTATTCACATGGCGCAATTTACTAGCTTTACATGCTAGTATTCTAGCTTATAAATATTGCAATTTACAGACAGTATTCTAGCTTATAAACATTGTAATTTACAGACAGTATTCTAGCTCATAAATAATGTAATTTACAGACAGTATTCTAGTATATAAATAGTATAATTTACAGACAGTATTCTTGCTTATTAACATTATAATTTACAGACAGTATTCTAGCTTATTAACATTATAATTTACAGACAGTATTCTAACTCATAAATAATGTAATTTACAGGCAATATTCTAGCTTATAAATACTGTAATTTACAGACAGTATTCTAGTTTATAAACATTATAATTTACAGGCAATATTCTAACTCATAAATAATGTAATTTACAGACAGTATTCTAGTATATAAATAGTGTAATTTGCAGACAGTATTTTAAATATTGCATTTAAAAAAAATACCCGACCTAGAATCATTCATTTACAGCATGATAAAAGCGTTCTTGACCACAACCGCAACCACACAGGAGCGCAACTATTCAATAAAAATGCTTCATATGTGAATGACAGTTCACCGATGCACACTTAACATTTCTGGTTCATTACTGTTAATGCTTTCTCCAATCACATTTCCTTCATTTCAATCCGCGACTAATTGCAAAACGCATCCGCCTTCGAGAGCTGGGAACTTATTACTAATAAAGGTGATTATCAAAAAAATCCAGAAAAGCTTATGCATAAAGCCGCCAACGTATTTAATCAAATGCGAAACTTAAATTAGTCGGCCGCATTCAAATTACGCAGTTAACTGGATAGCACCGGCTCAGAAAAATATTTGCCTCCTATGAGAAGAGAAGGGGAAAAAAAGGGTGAATAGGGGTAAATAAAAAAATTAAAGACCGGTTAAGTTTGAAAGGAGCGCAAGTAGCAAAAAAAAATTATTTGCGTTTTCCGCTCCCTAACTGGAAGATATTTTTTTGATACCTTCAGCTAATGGAAAGTTGTCGCTGTAAAAAGGTCTCTTTCAACGCTAGATTTTCTGAAGGGGGTTTTCTAGCACCATTAATAGACGAGGTATGGCACCTCAATTAATTCCGGGGTTTTTTTTAATGACTACAGTTTGGGCGAGGGGGAATTCTTTTGCCCAAAAAAATTTGATGGAAAGTCTCCATTACATTCTAATTTCGCGAAAACTCTCTCTCAGATTAAAAAAAAAAATTGAAAAAAGACGAGGTAAAAGAAAGCCGTGGAGAAAAAAAAACTAATCAGAAACGGTAAGGAAAACTTCCTGGCGTAAAAGTAATTTGGACAGTTATTTAATATCAAAACAGCACTCATCGTCGCTTTTATAGCGGAGTTTTTCATCCAAGGCGACAACTTGTTTTTCTTAAAGAAGTCGGGAGGTGCTTAAAAAATATGGCGGCGGGTACCAGCGCGAGGAGATTCTAAAAGAAAAGAAACAGAGAACTAAAAGGATAAAAAAAGAAAGTATATCGAGAGAAAGCAATTTTAAAGTGGAAGTTAAAGTAAATAGTGGACTGCTAATAGCGCCCTCTTGTGGCAAAGTCATTTTAATGAGACTTTTCCTTATTTTCAGTACATTGCTCGAGCGTGAAGCGTTACTAAATTAGTCTTCGCCCGGATAATCATTGTTAAGTGATATCTTTAATCTGGGTTATTAATTCTTACATTAGGGCTTAAATTTGAGAGCTAATGCGAGACAACGCTGCTCCGCTTTTTCGCTCGCTAATTAATTGCAGCGTTTCCCCGGCCGCGGCGCTGTTTACTAAGTGGCTCTCTGCTGTTGCCAAAAGCAAAAAGTTAAAAAAGCATATCCGTGAAGAGATATTATTCCAGAGATTATTCGCAGTTCTCTCTCTTCTTAACAAGTTTCATTGTCGCCTTGATTAAGAAAAAGAGGCAAACCGGGGTTTTATACCTTTCCTTCTTTTTTCTCGCTTTTGCTATTATTTTTAAAAGCACTTTTATTTAACGAACTTATTTCGAAAAATAATTCTCTCCGAAGGAAAAGGGGGGAAAAAAAGAATTTAAAGTAATAATTTGAAAAAGTTGTGAAAGCAGAACTCTTGACGGCTATGCTGTTAAAAATAATGTATCGTTTTAACTCGCTTTACTTTAACTAGAAGGAAGGTTATTTTATATTTATTTGAATTAAGAGCAAAAATATCGTTTTTAAGGCGTTTGCTACAAATGAAGTGTTTTATAAATTACTTCATTTTTCAAATAATTATGAGCTTTTTGTTCTGTTTTAGAAAAACAAGTTTCCACTGATTATTCTTACTTGTAATGCAAATATTGCCAATAATAAAAGAAATGTGCTTTACATTATACTTATTCATGACTTATTAATAAAATTTAAATAAATTAAAAGCAAATATGTCGTTTGTAAGGTGTTTTTTAAGAGAAATGTTTTATAAATTATCATATCTTTCAAATAATTGTTTTTTTGTTGTTGTTGTTGTATTAGAAAAAAGATGCTTTCACTAATTATCCATTCTTATAATTCTGTATATAGCCAATAATAAAAGAAATAGAATACTTTATTATTTATTTGTATCTTATTAGTTAAAGTTGAGTAATATTCAATCTCTTTATCTTTTTATTACTATCATTTGCTTTTTTTTTTAATCAACCTTTAAATTTGCGCATAAATCTGTATCTTTTTTACTTTTTGTTGCTTTTGTAAAAATACTTTGAAAAATTCTCCTCAATGTTGAAAAAAATAGAAAATTATTTATAATAAATTAGAGTTCAGTGCAATTTAATTGATCATTAATTTGTTGAAATAGTTGAAATCTTATTTGTTGCAAGATTATAGAACAGAATTATTCACTAAAGAGAAAACATTAATTAAAATTCCAATTTCTATAAATATTTTTGAAGAGGATATAATTTTAAAATTAGTATATACGTCATAGCTTTTCTTACTAATTTCCTATATGTATGAGAATGGATGGCTGTTTTAGAATTTTGACTAATTTCTAAAAAACTCAAACAGAAACTATCACCAATTTCTTAAAAGTATTTTTTTAGCTGCGTAGTCACCAGTAAAATGAATTTATAATAAAAGTAGAAAATAACTTTCTTGAATTTCAAGTGAAGTAATTAAAAACCATATAATTTTAACTAACCAATGAAACTTAAGAAAAATAACAATAATTGATAAATTAGAAATATTCTGAAAAAATTGTAAGGATTTTTTAGTTTTTTTGACATTTATTTTAAAACATTTTCTTTATTTTATTTAGAAAAATAGAATAAAGGAATTGAATAGGAATAAATGAAATGAATAAGAATAAATATTATTACTTCACTTAAAGCACCTCTGTCATAATTTATATAAACATGAATGGCAACAAATTGTATGTCTATTCTTCTTCTCAAACCTTTAAAAATCTTTTTCGCACTATATAAAAAATTACCTGTTGTTGTTGTTTCTGATCCCAGGTGGTATAGCTATACCATCTCCATGAAACGAAAGATAAGATTACCTTTAATCCATTTATTAAAACTCCTCCTAGTATTCTTTTTTTTTTTTAAGAATTTGTCTTTGGTGAATTCAAGACGAATCTCCTAAGTTTTTCCGAAGATATTTCTGTTATGGTGATCAGATAATGGTAGCTTCACTGTGTTGTCTCAACTTTTTAGTGGGAAAACTACAGATTCGAGATCGAAGATTGACACTTTAAGCGTGTTAAATCCACAGGAATCAAATGTCTCTGGTTTGAGAAGTCTGCAAGTTTTGTGATTGGGTATACCAGTTCTGAAGTCGAGTTCGTCATCTGATCATCATACGAGCTCCTTCCAAAATAAAACACGTATTTCTTCATAAAATAGCCTTCATATAATTGCATTAAACTTAAATTTGCTTCAAAAGTTAATTATGTGTTTATATTAAGCAAAAATCTTAGAATGAAAAATAGACTGTTTTGTTTGTTAGTGAATAAATTCCCATAGATATTAATTTATTTTAACACGATTAGGAACATTTTCCAATCTATTTATTTCTGGACGACCAATTTAATTTTGAATTTGGACGACCACACTAAACAACTTGGACATGTTAAAGATGATAATTTTCATAGGGTAGCTGTTATTATCAAATTGCTTAATGTGGGACGCAGGAAAAAAAATGTTCAAAAGGCAGAGATTTTACTGAACTTAGTGCTACCAAACTGGCCTCATAGTTGTTTCTCGGGTAATAAGTTCTCTTTAAACAAAGGTAATTTTTATTAGATTTTCATTTAAAAACTAATTTGAATTGGGATATTTTCCAGCAATAATTTAGCTTATTCTGAGCAAAAACCATTTTATAAAAAATAAGTTTTAGGTGACAATTAGGTAGGAATTTTATTTCTATATGATTTTTACTTTAATTTCATTAAATTGTCCAAATATTTTGAGTATTTTTTGCAATAACACTTTTCATTGCTTTAGTATCTGTTTTTATATACACATATATTGTGAAGACATTAAACATATTTTTGAGTGCAAATTATAGCTGCTATATAGTAAATTTCAAATTTAAAAAATAGTATAATGATAGTCAATCGAGTCTAGAATATTATCATAGTTCTTAGATTTGGATTAGAGATAAGAATCGCCCTTTATTTCCTTTTTATTTACTACTGACAACCATAGTTTCTTATTAGATTATTAATGCGTTAAAAATGTATTAATAGATTTCAGGTACATAGATTTCTGATCAAAATTTCAATTCCCAGCATCTTGATTTTTAATATCCTCAGAATGAAATCACTTCCAATATTTCTTATTTTCCATTCTTTGATAACATAAAAATTCAAGAATAGAAGATAAAACTTTCTTGAACAGAGCATATTTACTGTTATTATGTGTTCAGATAACAATTAAAAACAAAATGCAGCTCTTAATATTTGGGCTGAAACAAATTTTTGAAAAACAGCAAAATATTTTAGAATGAATGTGCATTATGGAATGGAAATTAAGTAGAGGAAGGTTAAGAATACTTGAAACACTAAAAATGTAGGAAAGGAATAATCAGATCAAATGTCAGACGAATATGTACCGATCATTCTAATTTTTAATTCAAGCCTTCTAATGTTAGAACAGGATCGCTGATTATGATTATTTTTAGTGATATTCAGAACTATATTCCTAAACTTAAAATACAATTTTTCGCTGTGTTAAAGAAAGAAACTGGGCGCATATGAACTGCCAAAACGATTTAGTAAATACCTATTTCTATCCACCACAATTTCTTTTTAATTGTTAATTTTAAAATTTATTGAAGAAAGCGAGATGTTTTTTAAGCGGACTTTTCATTCTCTCAAGAATAAAAATGATGGAATTTTTTTTTGAAAATAATAAAAATTTCAAAAAAAAAATGTTTAATGATTAAACGGCTATATTTTATTATTGCTACAGTGATATTATTGCTTTAGAGTGAATTTTCAAATTCCTTCCTTACTTCATTACGCAGAAGTTATGTTAATAGGAGTATTCTTTTATATTTTTTTCTTATGATGCTAGATTGTTTTTATTTATATATTGAAGTAAAGTTTCCATTCAACTCAACAGAATAACGATATAATTAAAAAGTACTGATTAGAACGAAACTTAAAACAGGGAAATTCAAACATAATATTAAGAATATTTTTTAAGTAACCTACATACTTTGAAGCAGATAAATCTATTATAATTTATTTCTCAAAAATTTTTAACGTCATCTTATAAAAATACTGTTTACGTTTTAGTTTTTAAGTAAACAAGTTTTTATAGGATTTTATTTAAAGAGATGAAAATCTATCAATAATGTAACCTGAGAATTACATAAAATAATTTTTTTTTATATATAATTCTATTATTCCTATTTTTTATGTAATTCTATTTATAATTGTATTAAATATTTTTAATACAATTTCTCATTTAATTGTATAATTACTAAAATACCATCTAAAAAAAAAATCTGTATTTCTGAAACACTTTCTGGAGATGAAAACTCTTCCTCCTCTTCATGATTAGAGAAACTTTAAAGTGCCACATACTGCGCCATCTATGAACGAAACTTTTAGACATTTTATTGCGAAATTCCAGAAATGAACATTTAAATGCAAAGAATATTAACCAATAATAAAATACTGTTCTTTTGAAACACAAATTTGTCGGATCAAAAATTCAATAAAATTAGTTAAGTAATAATATAAGTAAAAAAGATTATTAAATATTATACCAGTTTTTGATTACCATTTTCCGTTCCCAGATATTTTGGATCACGGTTCTTTATGAAGAAAGTATGTGTTTTTTATAATAAATACTTCTAGTACTTACGTAATAATTAAATACAATTAAAAAACAAAAGTGTAGCATGGAATTTGTATTTTAATCTTCAGAAATTTTTATCATTATTTTAAACTAAACTAAATTTAATTTGGTTGATGTAACTGTTAAACTTTAAAATTGTGGTCATCAGACTCATTTTACATGAATTCTATTTCAATACATTTGAAGCAGAATCTGATCTTAATAAGAGATATACAGTTTTATATTAAATGATAATATTCACAATTTCTTAAATCCTATAATGTGCAAAGATTCGAATATGCGTCATTATGGTTTCATTTTGAAAGAAAGTTTTTCAGTAAATAAATTTGAAATAAATAAATACCCTTTTTAATTAATTTATTCCAATCGAAATTCAATTTTTTTAAATCCTTTATATATATTTTTTATTATTTGTATAGATTTATATGGTGAGAAATAAGTTATTTGGAAAATACTGACTTAGTCACGTGAGACTTCCGTACAACCAACTCATCGATATGTGCTATAATCAAATGCGCTTAGATAATTTAATTTTGAAAAATTACGCAGTTTTCTACGAGAAAAAGCGCACTGTCAAAGAACAGCTTAAAATAACGTACTATTAGATTGCACTTACAAATATGACTGTCATTATATGAATTATTTCCATTAATTATTTTTGTTTTTACTTTATTTTCTTCCGTGTTCATAAAGTTTTAGGGAAAATATTTTGTTAATGGTTACTTAAGGAAAATATATGAGATATGCTACCAAATTATTATTAATGAGATAATATTGTATTACTGAAAGAATTTGATAACAACTGCGAAAAATCTGAAATGGCCATAAAAGAACTCAAATACGTATGAAAATACTTTTGAACAATTTGTATTTGTTGTGGGAGGGTAAGGGGGTTACATGTACAACTATAACTTAAAATGTAGTATATTCTGTACTTTGAAACTTGTTGGTTTACTTTGCGAATAAAAATAACTCGTGTGTGTGTGTGTGCTTGCGTGTATGTGTATTTTCCAATTCCCAATTTTTTTTTTAAATTATTGATCGTAAAAAACTGTATATAATGGAAGGTTTATTGTATTATATTTGCAATGATGATAAGAGAGAAGGAAAATTCACCGAATATGATCTTTAAAGCTAGGTTATTTTCGTAATGAGAATCACTACAGCTAAGTTTAAAAGAATAAATAATACACGAGCAAAATTCTTCCGATTTTTATTTTAAAATTACTATTTTTTATTTATCAGTGTTTCATGCTCTTTTGTAATAAAATGTCTGAGTGTACACTCATCAAGTATTATCTTTGCATTGAAGATGAATAATGCTGCTTGAAATGTTTCTTTTTGTATTTAACAAGATCTCAGTAGAATTATAGTCTCAGAAGTAATAAATAATTAAAATTCCTAGTAACTTTCTGTTAAAATTACAGTTGCATGAGTTTAGTAAGAATAAATGCGAGAAATTAAGTAATTTTTTTTCCATTCATTTCTGTCTGGACCATTACTGTCAAAAGTTTTTGTAATAAAAAGTTTGAAAAGTTCTGTAAAAAAGAAGTTTCTGAACTTGTTTTTTAATCACTTTAAATCAATGATAGAATAATAAGTAGAGCTAAAACAATTTTGGGAAGACCCTTTATCACAGAAATTATTAATTATATGAACTTTACTCATTTCATTTTTATTGCGAAAATTATTAATACACTATGAGAAAATTAATTTTCATCACATAAGGTAGATTTAGAGTAAAATATAAAAAAAAAAGATGAAACGATGAGGGAAAAAAATTTTTTCGCTTTAAACTCAGTTAAGTTATTTGTTATTTCATTATAGGAATTTTATAATCAACTTAGTCATTTTATATAGGAGGAATCTTAAGTTTAAAAATAGGTAATTCTTCGTCAGTTCTTTTATCATTTTTTTTTATGAGTTTCAAAACCATCACGACTGCAATTCCCTCCACTTCCTTGTTTACTTAAACAGTACGATACATTTTATATGTCACTTATTAATATTGGGAAGATAATAGAATATGCAAATTCTTCCACTTGACCAATTAGGACTCGAATTTGGTAAATATCTGCAATTTTCATGGCAAGACCACATATCAAATTTCATTCGCACTGGGCAAGTTTCTTTTTCTTGAGCATCAAATTATAACCAATCGGATTTTTCCTTTTAATCTTATCTAATTCATACAAACAACAAACATAATTCAAAAAAAAAAAAAAAATTCTGGAAGGTTTGAAACGCGATGATTAATCAAACTCTCGAGCTTCGATTTTTCACGATTATAATACTTAATAAGAAACTTTTTTTTAAGCAGTCTATATTGCTACACTAGCCGCCTTTGGCGACCAGCCGGTTCGCCAATCTTAATGTTCGCTAAAATTTTAATAATTAAATATTTTATGCAATTTCTACTTTAATAGCTTCTTCATCAAAATATTTTAAAACTTCAAATTTTCATTATCATATAATTCATTCATAATATTACAAAGACCTTCAGTCATAACGTAATATGTATCTCTCTCATTTTCTGTTAGCACCCGTAGAATTTATGCTTTAAATTAAAGTGGAAAGAATTTATCTTCAATTAATATAATAATATTTTTTACTGAAACAAAGCATTTTTTTATAATCTGATTACTGAAAATAGAGTCACTCAGCATTTAAACTTTATGGGCACTAAAGAATATCTTTTTAAATTTATGTAATATCTCAAGAGTTGGTCAACAAAATTTTCTTAGATTCATTATGAGCAGATCGATTCATTAACAATGTTTAAATTTAAATGCATCAAACACTAAGAAAATAAAACGAATCGTTTAAAATAAACGGTTGAAAACAGGTTTTAAAAAAACTACTTAAAAAACGATGTACTTAAAACTATAAGCATATACAAAAAATATATAACTAACATAAATACAATTTACTTACAAAAGCATGGAACTAACCCAAAAATAATTTAAATCATCCATTGATAACGTTGTCATGGCAACCATCAGAACAGAATGCGCATGCGTGAATTTTCTTCGCCGGTTACGTAACGCAAATACGTGATTTTTTCTACTCCAGTTGGTGTAACGCTATGCGGATTAGAAATTTTTAATTTCCTTTATTCTGTTTTATTTTAATTCAAAAGTACTTCAGAATGAATCTGAAAGATTGATTCATTAACAATGTTCAATTTTAAATGCATCAAACATTAAGAAAATAAACAGAACCGATTGAAATAATCCGCCGAAAAATTTTAACCATAGCCTCATTACTGTTGGGAGAAAAAAAAACTGAAGCCTTTCTCGTTTGGCGCTGGATATAATGGAAGATTTTTTTGGCGGAAAAGTTGGCGGTGGGGAAAATGGAAGATTTTTTTGGCGGGAAAGTTAGTTTTTAATTAATAAAATTCTAATTAAAAATTCGAAAAAAGAAACCCCAGGTGCACATTCCCAACCTCTAAGGTATACGTGTACCAAATTTGGTAGCTGTATGTCAAACGGTCTGGCCTGTAGAGCGCCAACACACACACACACACACACATTGAGCTTTATTATAAGTATATATTACTGTTTCAGTTTTGCTTGAGATCTTATTTTCAATTATGACCGGATTATTAAAAAGACAACATAGGGAAATGGAAAAGGCCCCCTAGCTATCTAGACTTTATTTATTTATTTACGGTATTTTTATGTTAATTTTATGCTTTCGTTTAATTATAAAAGCCGTGTCATCAAATTTATTCAAATTAAAATCAAATATTATTTAAATTCATTTTGGAGCAATATTCTATCAATATCTCTAATTCATTGCCATTTACAAGTTCTGCGCTACATTGTTTAATAATTTAAAAAATATGGTGCTTTATAATTTTGAAAGAATTGTCTAATCGTATAATTAAATATTATTTATATTGTATTAAAGAAAGTTTAATCATTTGTTTACTACTTAAAAATTAATGTTTAAAATTACTTTTAAATTTAAAAGTAGTTGTGCTTTTTTACACACATGACATAGAAAATGATCTTCAATTAAGAATTTTGGTATTTCAGTTTGTCACAACTGTTTCAAAGCATTCAGTTTTGAAAATTTGGGGAGGAAAGAGGGCCACGAGATTTTTATTACCTTAAGACTTCTATAAGGCTTAATACGGCTCTGGTTTAGATGTCTGAATATAGAGATTTATCAACATGAAATCCGACACCAGAAGTCTCGGACTTTATGAATCTTTCGATTCATAAAGTCCAAGATGACGATCCTAGATTAGTTGTATTAGGAATAACTTCTTTTTATGTCTCCATATTAATGAAAAATAATTTACTGTTTTTTTAACACAGCTTCAATCTCTGAATTAACATCATATAGATGTATTTTTAACACCAAGTGTATATTATTTGATTCTTTCAATAACAGTTTAATTTTATTCATATAATGTGATTTTCGTGTTGAAATATTATTAATTTTATTTTAGTGAAGATATTGGAAGTCATAGAATTCAGAATTAATCTTGAATAAATTATGCTTCATTCTTTTCTCAGATTATTTAACTTTTTATGGGACCCAAAGTTTTAGAAAATATTGAAATTTATAAAATGTAGACGCGAAATACTTTTTCCACGATTGGTATTAGTGTCTACTGAATGAGTTTTCTTTCATTTTCAAATAAGGTTAAAGTTTTTTTTTTAATAAAGCATGGAAATGAATATTATTAGTAATTAAATTCTTTTCCAACTCTTTGCACCATTGCATTGAATCTGATACTTTGAAATTTCCTGGAGAAAAAAAAAGAATAATGTTTCAAATTCTGTCTGGGTTTATATAGTTCTTATAAAGAATTGTAAATGATTTTCTACTTTGAAATCCCATCTCGTTTATTTCATTTTAAATAAATTTTTAAATTTCACAATAACTTTAAGCATGATGTTATCTAAAAAAAAAAAAAAATCGCAACAAACACGTATTGAGAGAATTTCAACGTTTTCAGCATTTTCATGAAAAACACTGAAATAAGAGAAATTTAAAATATTACTCAGTTTGAAATGTAGAGAAATGAAAGGAAGTAATACTTGAATTCCAATTTAAAAAACAGCAAAGAAATTAGATTAAATTGAAAATTGCTAGAATTCTGAGCAAACTAAAAATACTGTTGCTTTAAACGAATATGCCGTAAAGATAACTAGATTAACATTACTTAAAAAATTTTGTGAATAAGATATGACGTCATAGCTGCCATTGCTACGATTCAAATCAATTAAAAAGTGACTGATTTCCGGTCAACAATTTACGTATCTTCCACTGCCGACAGTTCCGTTGCGCAGCATTCATCGCGCATTTCTCTAATCACATCTGGAAGGCTCATCGGAAAGTAGTTTGAGCGGATCCTTCTGAAAAATCTCTCTATGGCTTCTCATAAAAGCCGTAATTAAATTTCGCCCAATGATAATTCTCGCTCTCCAGCAGTCCAATTGGTAATTGTGAAGCGACGCGAATTAGATAATTGAACTAAAACACTTCTTTATTTTTGTCCCGCCTTGAAATTAGAGAACTTATTTCAAATTCGCAAACGTTTCCGAAATCAGTTTATCGTCTGCGAAATTCCTGCTAACCGCTAATCCCGGCAAGAAGGCAACCTTCATTCATTCTCGTTTTGGCAACGGCCAAAAGATGTTTATTTTGCGGCCAATGCAATTAACGCAATTATCCCGCCAACTTAACGCAATTTCGCGTCCGCTTAAATTCCTTGGCATTCCTTTGCTTCTTCCTTTCATTAGGAGGCGAGAGTTTATTTTTAATTCTTCCCCTAATTCTCCCGATGTGGAATCGCAGTCAATTAGCGTATTCCACTCAATTAGCGCCAACGGCTCGCCAGAAAGATCGCGCGGCCGGGATTAATGCAGTGACAGATATGGAGTGCGCCGGGTTTTCCATTACCTCCCTATCCAATCTCCGCGCGCCGCGCCGCAAGCCCCTCCCCGCCCCCCTGGGAACGCTCACTTATTTTAAAACTCTGCAGAAGAGCGACTTTACAGTCCGAATGGCCACGCAACCTTTAACTGGCGACAAATTGCTTCCTTTGGCGACTTTTATTTCAAATGTTTCTTTATTTACTAGAAGAACCAGAATGTGATGCCAGTGTGTTACCGAGTGAGTTTTTTTTTTTTTTAATATTCAATTAGTTGGAATAATTATTGAAAAGAATGTTATTGCTCAGTGTGAAATCATTTAAATAGTTTATTAAACGATCTATTCAGTTTGTCGTTAATTTTTAAAAGAGCAGAAAATTTTATTCATTAAATATAAAAAGAAATAGTTTCTATAAATGCACTTTTAACATTAGGTCAAAAATATTTTTAGTTCATTGATAACTGAGAAATGACAAAAATGTAATCTGTACATTCAAAAGTGATATAAATATTGTATACATTAAGAATGCATATTTGTGGTAGTTCTCTGAAGAAAAAGCATTTTTAATAAAAGAAATACTATACTTTTATTTTCTTGTATCACTTCATGTTAAACTCTCAATTGTTTATTTTTTCATAATTTAATTACAAATTTAGGCTGAGAATATGATGCTTGATTGATTTATTTAAGAATTTACAAGAATTTTTCAAGAGTGTTAAATAATAAATGGAACATTCTTTTTATCTCTTAGGAATTTTTTTAATTGTATTTTCTAAGCAAGGTAAAACTGAAATATTTATTCTGTAGATGAATTATTACATTATTTTTACTCATTTAAGTAACAAAACTCAATACATATATTCATCTATATAAATTTTTTTTTTAATTATAATGATAAGAATTAATCAGTATTACCAGGAGGAAATAATATATTGACATGCTTCTGTAAATTGTGATATGTATAATGAAAAATAAATAATTCAAAACGCTCTACAGGACAGATTTTTTGACCTAGAATTCAGTTATTAAATTTGACACGTAGTTGTTACTTGGGTAGAGAGTGTTTGCAATTAAAGGTGAGATTTTTCAAGATTTCAAATGCATTTTTTCATTAAAAAATTAATCGAAAGTTTAATGTTTTTCTTCTATAACTTTGAAACCATTTTGTTGCATAAAAATCATTTCTGCCCTACTTTATAATTCAAACAATAAACTTTTCGATTTACATACAATTTTTTTCTCTAATTTTTTAATTCTTTAAAGATATTTTAAGTATATCCTGCAACAATGTTTTTCCTTTCTTTATTGCTGCTGCTGGATTTAAATTTACGCGCGTTGCAAAGACGTTATACACTATATAACATTAAATATTAGATGTAGATTAAATGTTATATTTTAGCGTACATTATTGCGGTTAAATTAAAAGTAAATTTTAAAAATAGAATAAAGATGAACGAATCAAATTTAGAATATTATCATCCTACGATGTTTCGAACGAGAGATTCGAAGCTACTTCAAAAAAAGAAGAAGAAATTGTACTTTATAACATTAATATAAATTGTTTCTTAATTTCCCTTAAAGGTGGCATCACCAATATGTCATTAAATTCTAATTAAGGACACTAAGTAATCACTAACTGATAATTAAGTTTTAAAAATTTTAAAATAGCTATCGAAATTGCAAAGTATACAAAATATCAATCCTCTGACATATCAGAAACAGAAAAAAAAGAAAAGTCGTCTACAATTGTCCTTTTTACAAATATGAAATAAGTTAAAGCGTTTAAAAATTGAAAGTTATGATGGGAAAATAATTTTTCTTTTTCTTTTTAAAATTTGCGCTAAAAATATTTTCTAACTCAAATACAAAATAAATAAATGAATAAAAACAATGAACAAATTATAGAAGCTTTAACCATTCTGGATGGAATTTCAAAGGAAGAAATAATTTATTTAATTATATTTTGTATCTACACTGATGCCATACCTAAATAAACATATCGTGTGATTTCAAAGTTTTCTTTCTTCGTTTTGGAAACAAGCAAGAAGAACCCCCCCCCCTGTCTTCCCTTATCTTTCAGCTCTATAAAAAATGATTCAATACTATGTCTATTTACAAGTTGATGCCGGTTCGGTGAGTGCTTTTATTTTTTTTCATAGATATCCTAGTGTATACTCAATTCAACTTAAAACCATGGTATGGCTAGTTAACTTGAATTTTTTCAAGAGGAAGTTCGTCATACTTTCCATAAAATTTAATACAGTTAAGATTAACGGTTGGCATCCATTTCAACTGCTGCCTATAATTATCCCAACTTGGCGATATACTGTACCGTGTTCTTTGGTCACACTATTTATTCTTCTTCATATTTTGTAATTGAACTGCAAAATCATAAATATTGAATTTTAAAATATGATAAATCTATAATAGCATTCTCAATAAGCTTAGGAAATGGTTTGGCCATAAAACTTGAATTCTTTCAGTAACACGCCACATTTGGCATTATACTAAATGCCATTAATACCTAATGACTTGGGAGATATTTTAGTGATTCACAAACTTTTGCCAACTTGGCGGTAAAAGCTTACCGTGCTCTTAAGCCTAACCGTCATCGTGTTTTGATATTTTTCTTCCAATTTAAAAGTAAATATCATAAAGATTTGACCAAAAATTATTATTAAATTCAGTAAAAAAATCTCTTTGTGCACATAGGTAAGAGAATAATAAATCAAAAATTGTACACTGCTTCGCGTTATGTTGATTTTCAAGGTAGCTTTCGCATACTAATTTGCGATAATTATTGGGATGAAAATCATGTTTCTAAATTCAGAAATCTTTTTAATTTCTCATATACAAAATTTATAGCGAGAAAATATTGGACCTATTCAAAAATGTCCCAGTATTTTTGGTGTCTCTGAATCTCAAAACATAATTTTGAATTTGTGCTTGCTCGTCTGTACTAAACGAAAGGCAACGAGTTGCGTAAATAAAAATCTAGCATGTGATCTTTACATGAAAAGTGTTAATCAAATTCTCTTTAAAATCCCCCTTGAGGGAAAAACTGCCATTCCAAGATACATCCCTATTTTTGTTTGGGTTTTCTTTTTCCCCAAAACGCTATATAACTAAACATAAAAACAGTATATTTTCTAATCCATCAAAACACTTGACTCAATGTTATTTTGGATTTAAATAATGATGATGATTTAAAAAAGAATATAATGGAAATCAAAATAAAATTCCATAATAAATAGATACGTTTAAAAATATAACTGCCCAAGCAACTTATCTTCAAACTGCACGGTGTCCTTCCTAGAGTGGAACTTCACTTTCTTATTCTTCGTGTAAACTGCTGAGATAACAACCAATTTTTTCTTCTTTTAGCTTTCAGCAATCTAAAAAAATTCGCATGACTAAATATTTAACTTGCGTTCCTTAAAGGGAGAACATGCGTTGAAATTCGCAGGGTTGGAAATTCTTTTCTTAATAAAACATAAAGAAAATTACATTTATTCTACAAAAAAAATGACAATTATACAAAAATATATAAAATACGAATGGATAGTTTTTACATTAATATCTCACTCATTATTTCACATATATTTATACACAAAACATTAAGCTTTTAAATTAATTTCAAAGATTATTGCGCTTTAAAACTGAAAAATACAAGACATTTACAACACTTAAATTGATATTATTTATTGAAGAAAACCCATTTTATTACTAAATACGAATATGAAACTCATTTACAGCCTTATTCTAAGCAGTTAAATAAGAAAAAGCGATAATGCGCAACGTCTTCAATAACCCCAACGTTTTTTTTTTTTTTTTTTTTTTTTCCCGAGTTAAGAAATTGGGAGAAATTTACGAAATGTCTGGAATCAGTTCCCAAATGATGGTGAATGCAGAATGCAACTATTGTGAAGCCGTTTTTTGTTGCTGTTGTTTTTCAATGAAAAGTAGATTTACTTTGATACATTTTTAAAGTTAATTAAGTATATTATAAGCATATAATGCTTATAACATACTTAAAAGAAAAATGTAGCTTAGAAACTTAAAGAAAGAAAAAGCTTAGAGAAAAATATATAACCGAATATTTAGTAACGTAATTGCTTATATAATAATTACGTTAGTAAATATTCGGTTATATACTTTTCTCTAAGCTTTTTATTTCTTTTACGTTTTAAATCTAAAGATAAAGGACCATACGTCTGTTTTAGTGGCACAAGAGAATTTTAGTTTGGTCAAAAAAATGGCTCTTTCACCATTAAAACCCTTTATAAATCAATGAACTAAAGATAAAAGAATTTATGTTTATAAAAATTACCTCATTGTAACTCGCTGATTTTTGATTTTCCAGTTCGAATCGTCTTAACAGTCATGGCTTTTGATTCTATTCCATAGACTCAATTAGAAGGGACTTAAAAATGTTCGACATCAGACTATTCTTTGAATTATCATCTAACTTGTCTTAAACCCATATGTACAATATTCTATTTTATTTATTGAATTTTTACAAATTTTTCATAGTTCATGAATTAATTGCCAATTTTTTCCAAGTTTCTGCAAGTTTTCCGGAAAAAATGTACCTTTTTCATACAAAATATTACATTATTCAATTTATAACAATTATCTTTTATATGACATCTCACGATGTACTAAAATAAAACTTAAAAACTTTGATCAAAAAAACTGATTCATCATCAAACTTTGTTCGATTTTAAACAAATTTTGGAATATTATATTTGATTTGTTTTAGGGAATACAAATATCACGTACTAACTTTTATTCGCCAAGACATTTTTTTTTTCTTTTTCCAATATTGACAAACAGGATTCCAACGATATTTCTTCATATTAAAGAAAGTTTTAAACGGGAGATTCCGAAAATCTCGAATTTGAGTTTTTAAGTAGATTCCTATAGGATATTACATAATATGCGTATAACGCTTTGCCCATGTTATCTTGTGAACAGGATAACTGGAGTAATTTTATTTGTATTTTAATTGGCTTGGAATATCATGTTAGAAATGTTAAAATCTCGGACGAATTCATAAATGGCCCATCTAATTCAAAGGGGGTAGAAATGCAGTGAAAATTTTCATTTCGCTATAACTTTCTTAATATTGAAGATACTCAATAAATCCAATTCACCAAATTAAGGTCTCATTAAGATGGAAAGCTCATGTGTCGTCCGTGTCCTCTGACTGTTACTTCGAAATGGGTCATAAATCTATTAAAACTAAAAACTAAAGCGATATAGCTTCCAAAAATATTATTCACACAAAACTGACTTTTACATAATTTAAAAATTTAATAAAATTGTCTTTTCAATTTTTAAAAAAAATGTTTTTTGTGTAATTTTTACAATAGATTTCATATTTCCTTATTGCAATGAAATTCAAACTATTTAGTTATTTCATTAAATATCCAATAATGTGGATTTCTTTCAATATTGTGAATTAAGGAAGATAAAATTTGTTAATTATTTGTTCAATTTACAAGAAAGTAAATAGAAAGTAAATCTGCATGAGCAAAAAAAACTATATACAGTTTGGAATACATTGCGCATATACCTAAATTCTTAACGGTAATATAATGCCTTGGAACTCGACTTTATTAAGAAATATTAAGCAAACATTGAACAGAAAAGTGTAAATTTGATAAAATAACGCGGCTTTAATGTCTGTCGTATTAATTTATACATATTTAAAAATATGTTATTGAAAGATTTGTGAAAATCAAGCTATGCGTAGAAGATTTGATTCATCCAATATAAAAAGAATTACGAATTTAGAAATATTTCAGCAAATATAATTAAAATAGAATTTTTTTTTAAAAAAATCATTATCTTTTACATTTTTATCGGTTATCGATTGAATTAAAATATAAATAGCGCAATATCTGTTCTAAACTTAAATATTGATCAATTTCTTAACCCAAACCTGAGCTATTTCTTACTTATTATATATAAAATGATAAATTTATTACAAGGGCTGTGAACTTGCATTAAATAAACCTTATACCTTTACAAACACTTTAACTAAAGTTTATCGTTCTGAGCAGGCTCACTTTAAAAAAGAACTTTTCATTTAAAATGAATTTCGAAAAACAGATATACGAAAGTTCGTGGTACTATATTTCATAAATATACTTATTTTGAATTATTTTTAATACATGTTTATTTTTAAAAAATTATTTGGAAAATTTTTCATTTATGAATTAATTTATTGTAAGAAAATCGATGTACGAAATATAATAATTTTATGAAGATTAAAATGATAATTGAAATGAATTAATGAGATGAAAGTATACAAATCATATCGTATCTGAGCAGAAAATAAACTAGACATAAGGTTAAACGCAGAAATGTAGTACTAGTTGCGTTGTAAGGAAATTCATTGCCATCTTTATCCCTTGATTTTTCATTGACATTATAAATTTGTGGCTTAATTTTTATTGCAGATGAATATTTTGCAACAAAGTTTGAAATCTACAATCCATATTGTTACTTTCATAAAAATCTGCAACTGAAAAAAAAGTCTTGTTTCTTTTCTCTTCCCAGCAAGAGTTGAGAGAGACGAGACGTCTAGAATGGTCGCCAAGTGTTGGCGCTGTGAGTGCAACCCTTGGCGCATTCGAAGCGGGATTCTCTCCGCCACATCACTCACATTACAGCTTGACACCCGCGAACGAAAAGTCATTAGCGGTTGATGGGATCGCTAAACTGTCTTTGCACTTTCTGAAAAGGCGCGAATTTATGTCCGCGCGCGCTCTAAAATTTCGCCTCGCCGACATCGATCGGGGCCCTCTAAGTGAAATTAATGGCCCGGGCCTTGCGGACGAAGGAGCTCGAAATTTCTGCGGACCGGGGATCAAATTTAAAGCCACCCCTCCGAAAAGCCGCGCTTGTGTCCCTCCGCCGGGGGACTCTATTCCTCCGCTATAGTGTCCGGAATTAATAGGGATTGCGGAACGACCCTGCGCGAAACGGCCCGCCCGTTTTAAGGGTTGCCCTGTCACCTCTTACGGCCCAAGGATTGAGCATCCCGCTTACAGAAGCACCCTCTTCACTGCGACCGTCAGCGGGAAATCTCCTCCTAAAAGTAAAGGGGGTGGGGTGGAAGCACCTGGGAGGGGGGAAGTTTCTAACAGAGTTCCTCGCCCTTATACGAAAAATTTCGAATTTATAGTTTCATAAAAAGTGGCCCAAACCAAGTTTATTGGTCCTGGGAAGTAAAATAAATTTTGAGGGGGCTAAAGTTAATCACAGTAAAAAAGAAAAAAGTATAATTTGTTCTATAAGATCTTTAAGAAGACTTTTTGCTTCTCAATTTGTTGGGGCAACATTTATCTGCAACAAAAATTGCGGAGTTTCTGTAACATGTGCTTATAAAAAAAAACATTAAATAAAAATTTAAAGCATACTGTATTTAGTCAAATCATTTTTTTTTCAATCATCTACTTGAAAATAATAGACATTATACTAAATGGATTCAGTATCAATTATTTGAAAAATATTCAAATTTTTCTGAAACTATTGGATACTCTTTCATTTAATAAAAACTGATTTTTAAAATAAAACAAAAACTTACTATAAAATAAAATATTTAATTCATTTTATAAATTTCATCAACCCTATCAATATGCACTTAAAATATGAAGCCTAATATATAAACTATGTGTGTGTTTGTGTAATTAGATAAAGAAGGAACGGGGGGGGTCATTTTAATGACAGCATTTTATAATTTTTCCTAGTAGTTATTTATAAGAATTAAAATTCTAACTAAGTATTTATAAGGACATCTAAGGATATATTAATAATAAGCATTATAGTTTCAAAAAGCATTCGTAAGCATTTTAAGCTTTTTATTTTTAACTTTAACATATCCAAAATTTGATAAATATCCACATTTTTAGCGTAATTATTGAAAAATAAATTCAAAAAATTTGTTCATTGCTTTTTAAGAAATTTTATTCAGTTCGACAAACAGACAAACAATATAACTTGACAACAAACAATAAACTTCATATGACTTGATCTAAAATCTGACATAATTCGACCATTTCTGTTTAAAAATCACATTAAAATTTATTCTTCCCGTCTGCTATATGAGTTAGCGTCGTCTCATGCGCACGAATATACAAATCGGCACATAATCGCCAAACGGCAGATTTAGTCCAGATTTTTACCCAGTTCTATAATTCTGGTAATAAAAGCAAATGCCAATTCTTGTCAGTCTGTCAAACTGTATCTTTGAATTCTTCATAAGAGATCTACAATTTTAGAGTAAAAAATACACGAGAAATTTATCTAATATGTTCCACTTTCATATTATGTTCATAGATAATGATACATAAATCCATAAAAGCATTTCCTGGAATGTCTTAACGTTTGACGTAATCTTATTTCAAAATATTAGGGAAGAATTATTCGATTAATTGAAAACTTTTTTTTTTATAAAGTGGGGAAAAATTCTTAACTTAAATAAAACGCAGTATAGAGGATCACTAAAGAAAAAGAAAATAGGAAAAGTTTCGTTTCTCTCTGTTAAATTTATATTGATATTCCTGGCATTACTCAAAGTAAAAATGTTTCCACGTTTTTCATTTGTAAAAAATTTGACAATGAAAAACCTGTATTTTTCATGAATTTGAATTAATTTATTATATAGCAGGAAATCATATTAAATCTAGAAACGCTGTAATATTTTACTTCGTCAATATTATCTATCACTTTTCGTTAAATTAAAAACTGCCATTAAAAAGATTTACCATGTGTTCTATATATATATATATATATATATATATATATATATATAAGCTTTTGAATTTTTAAAACTTTGATTTATTTCGCCACGGGAGGCATAATTTATCTACAAAGAATAAGTGGTAAGAAATATGTCAGTCTACATAGCGACACAAGAGCAGAAGAGACCAAATTTTTTCCTTCAGCGGTTTTACTATGAGATTTTGATAGGGATTTTTTTTTTACACGTGTAGACTTCGGAAAAGGAAAGTTAGGTATCTTTAAAATAACCATTAGGGATTTTTATCCCTTCCCTCAGAGCGTGAGAACCTGAATTCATCAATTTTCTAGAGCGCTTATTAAAAGTAATTAAATAAAAAGTAGAATTGGATCAAGAAATAAGAAATCATTTTAGAATGAAGTTAATATGGATTAAATGAGGATGAAAATTAAGAATTAAATTAGATAAAAATATATCATTCAGTAGTAAATAGTATTAAGTAGATATCAAATATATGTTCAAAAAAGATGGTTATCGATGAGGATTTGATGCTGCTTGAAATTAATTATGGAAGAAAGGGGAAAAAATTGATTTCGAGAGAAGAACGTGGTGCTGATTGGAGAATCTAAAGATGACTCTTTTCAATAAGAAATGGAAGTCTCGGAGATGGAGGAAAAAACTTATCTCGAATCATCCATAGTTGATTTTTCAACGAAGATGTATATGGTAGATTGTTTGAAGGTAGCAGAATGAAGACACATTATTCGTAATTTTGTGGGGTTGATGGAACCGACGGTGGTCATTGGAATGCGATAAATCTCAAATCCATTAATTTGACAAAATCAAAAAAAAAATTATGGTTAATGATAGATTTTGATAGTAGTTTAAAGAAGAATTAGTTAAATATAAAATTGAACAGTCTACGTAAAGTGAGAATTATACTTTCTACTTCTAAATAGAACCACTGTTCCTTACTCATTTTAAAATGGGGACTTTGTTATTTCTTTCTCATATCTCATAAAATTCAATCATTTCTGTTTTTATTACGGATCATTCTCCACAAAAATTGACGATTGAATGGTTATAAATTACAACAGATTGAAAATATTAATATGATAGTTTATATAATAGTTTAATGACCATTGAATCTTCCTATAAAATATTGAAATGAAGATTCTTCCCAGGAACGCTTAGAAATTTTCATTTTATGTTTTTAATAAAGTTTCAATGCCCTCTACCGCGTCAGGCAAGCATTTCCGACCCATCATCGCTATATGATCCGAGTCATCTAGATATATATTACCATCCTACAAGCTTTTAACTTTGGTGCTGAGACACCCTGTAATGACACCCTTTCAAATGAAATAAAAGTTGATGAAAATGCTGCCGTGGTAGTGGCTAGGGGTCTAATTCTTTGGCTTAGCCAATTGTTTTAAATATATAGATGACAGCCGCTGAAGAGTACTATTTGTAATTAACTGTGAAAATATTTTATTGAAAATTGTCAAATTAAGTCAAAAGCAAAAAATGGTTAAAAAATAAAAACTTTCAGGAGAGGATGAAAAAATACATCATCTTTATAGAATAAAATAATATATAACGAAAATGTATATTTCATCATACATCACTGACATTGGCGTATACCCTTGCATGAATGAGCACCATAGATTTCTTTTCTAAAATAATCGCATGCTTGTAATTAATAATGTATTTATTTATGATTTAATAATTAAATATAAAATTTCGAATGAATATATACAAATCTTATATCTTTAAACGAGCAATTCGTGTATATATATATATATATATATATATATATATATAATATAAATTTATTTATTTCATGTATCTCGGAAAGGGCACAAGTGATTTGGATCAAATTTTATATTTATATAAGGTTTTGTTTTTTTAAGTTTATCTGTATAAGTGTCTTTCCTGAAATAAAGGTATTTTACACAAAATTTATAATTATTCGAGCCTTTTTCTATCTGCTTTCATGCTGACAATGTCATATAGCGCCATCTCGGTTCCGATTTCACCAAGGGAAAACTGAGTATACGTTTAAAAATATAAGTAATGATAGATAAGTGTAAAATGAATACTGTTATATAGCAAATAATTTCGAATAGCATGTTAAACTAAGTGTATTTGTGTTTTTTTTATTTTAATCTAAATAACTAGTTTATATGTAGGTAAGATTGAAAAATATTTATATGTAATTAATTCGTGATTCGAATTTAAATATTTTCTCCGAAGAAACACTTTTTTATATATAAAATAAACTGCCGGGCCGAGCTTGTTCTTCCAGATATTTTAACTTATATTAAATGATACTAAATCACTGTTAATAGCACTAAACAAAATAACTAAACTGTGTACTATAGCAACTGCTTTTGGGTGAATTCCTTGAATAAACAACATTAAGAAAAACAGTTTTTACTAAGCAGAATAACATTTATAAATGCGATTCCTTACTATCACGATAAAGGCTACCTAACAGATCCGCAATAAAAGCAATTCCCCGCTGGGGAACAGTTCTTCATGTCAAACCAGACAGTTTTTGTCTGATGAGGAAAAAAACCTACCGGAAGAATGTCAGGACGAAAATGGCTTACTTAAAACGCCGGAAACACAATCATTCTCAGAATGCCATTTATTTCACTGTTGCCAGATACCGAAATTCGGTTCAATTAAATCACTTACGATCCTGAAACTCTTATGGTCTGCATTCCCTGATGCGGAACCCCTGCAGTCTAGGCCGCCCCTCTTAACAGCATCCGGATAGTCCAGGAATTGCGGTCCGTTACTCGTAAAGGATTAAGGGCATTAACTACCCCCTTACATTTCCTGGCAGGGCAAGAAGGTTCCAGACGAAAACTTTGTTCTGCTGATGTCTGTCTGATTATTTCTCCTTATTTGATTTCCTCTTCTTAATGGCGGGAATTCTTTGTGATGAGGAAAGATATGCTGCCACCATGAAAAATATTTTCACTTATTATTACATAAGCCTTGCTGTGCTGATATTAGTTATTATCCAAACAAGCACAACGCTTGAAAATAATTTTTGCAATGATAAAGTCATTATTCAAATAGAACTTTTGTGGCTATCCTGTAATCCTAGGGTTTATTCACATGTTTTTACTTTTTCGTATTCGTAGTATAGAAAAAGTATAGTAACAGTAAAAAAATTCGAGCTCAAGATTTTGACAGATCTCCACGTTTTAGACTTGACTGCGTTTTAATCCCGAGTTCGATAAACACATTTATAGAAAATATCTGCCTGTTTGTGACAAAGATAACTCAAAAACTCTTTGAGCTAGAAGGCTGAAAATTGATATATAATCCTTATACCGAATTTGCAGATTTCTATCAAATTTTAAGCAAAATCTGTTGAGAAGAAATCCGTCTATCCGGATGTTCAAATATGTTAACACGATAATTACAAAACGAAGAAGGCAAGATAGATACAATTCGGTACACAGATTTAACATCTTTAGTGTAGAAACCTATCAAATTTTGGACCAAAGCCAATAATTGGTTGAATGTCTGTCGGTCTGTACTTTCAGAAACATGTAAGTGCGATAATTCAAAAACGCAATGAATCAAACATATCAAATTTGATATGGAACTTTGTGACTACAAGTTTTGTGTCACAAAACACAAATTCTATTATGGATACAATTAACTCATGGCAGGGATTAATCGCCAAGAAACTTGTCAAGGGACACAAGATAGATTTAGTGGAAATTTTAAATTCACGCCAAAAGTTTATATTCGTAACTATTGTACACCATTGCCATGTAAGGCGTTCGCTGGCATGATAAGCTTATTAGAAAGTATGCGAGAAAAATTTGAGGAGACCTTTCCCGCTGGTTGAATAATTTTTTTAATATTTAGCATAATTTAAATTAGATTTTTAAGTAAGAATCTGTACTTTCAAATGTACATTAATCGCCAAAAATATTAAATTGGCCAAAATCATTTATTAATGAACAAATAGATGTTTAGAAATCGTTTTGAAAATTTTCAGATAGATTTTGATTTTTTTTTTAGATTTTTATACTTTTTTAGAAAGATCAATATAAGCGTTTTCCACGGACTTTGGGAACTGAAGAGGCATTTCAATCAATACAATTCATTAAAATTGATTAAAGATAAGATTCTGTTTTTGCATAATTATAAAAGTTGATTAGAATATAACCATCAAAATGGAATTGTATGAACTAGTAATAACTAGTATGGTATAGTTATGGAGCATATAGTACTAATATGTTCCATAAATTGAAAATAAAACAAACCAAAGCAGGAAAAACAATAAAGGGAAGGGAAGGGAAGTAAATGTAAATTCAAAACGAGCAGGTCTACGTGTTATTATTATTATTATTATTATTATAAATGAAAATACAAAGGCACACAAACGATACAGTACAATGCATGTCACATTTGGTTTCGTTTATTGTATGTTTGTAGCAATTTGTGAATCAAAAAATACTTTTACTTTAACCATGGGTTCGATTCGGGAAATCAATTTCTTCAGTCGGAACTATGACACAATCTGTTTTGTTATTTGTTTGCTACCTTAAAGTGTATTTATTTTACTACTTTTGAGTATGTTTTAAAGCTAATTACTCTATTATTAAGACGAACAAATTACAAAAAAAATGTACAATTTTTATTTTATCAAAATTATTCTCCGTGACTTTATATTAATAAAAACTATTTAAGTAGTTCATGTAAAGCAATTTTTCTTGTAAAATTTAAATATCAAGCGAATTTTGTAGCTTTATAATATGAAGAGAAAAAAAAAGAATATGTCTTCTAAAGACATACTTTTCCCATTGGAAGATTTGGCGCAAAATTTGCACCGATTTTAATTTTGGGATAAATAAAATTATATCTTTCATTTAAATGGTGCTTACTTTATATATTTTTTTTCAGTTATCTAAGATTGTATGTTCAATCCTTTGGTCGTAGACTTTTTCTTCAACTCTGTGGAAATGTGAATACTATAGATAGGCAGACGAGAGAACGACACTCACAGTAAATAAATATTTTATTTAGATTAAAATAAACAAATAAAATTCTTTAAAATAAGGTAACATTATAGACAAATGCAAAATAAACAAGCTCAATAGTATAAGAAATGCGATGAACACATGTGAAACACCAACTAGTTGATTAATAATACATAAATTATTTTCATTAAAAAGTGAACAAATAACAGTTACAGAAAACAAATAAAATTTGAAACAATAAATGAAGTGAGATTTGATTTGCCATGAATATTGCCTGTATTTAATTTTAATTAAATCTCATTCTTTATTTGCTCAACAAAATATTCTTTAACATCATATTGTGAACATAGAACATTAAAACCGTATTATTTTAGATATTAAAACCATATTATTTTAATTGCCTTACATTTATCTATCTTCTGTTTATTATGTAAACCAGCCTTTCTAAAGGAGTCAAGATCCATAATATCGCAATGTCATTCAAAATGAATTTATCTGGGTCATTAGTCTTTCAACTGCAATTGTTTTTCACAATATTGTAATTTCACTTTTTGTTCTTCATGTAAATTGTGTAGATAGAAAGCAGAAACCTTCTTCATAATTCTTAACAATGGAAGAAATTCAGACCGTTAAATATTTATTAAAAACAATGAAGCGGTTTCATTTTTATTGCAACTACGAAAAGTATTGTAAAAAATGCTTAAAAATGCTTTTAATAATGCATTACACTTAGAAAAAAAATTGCAACAACTAAATTGGTGTTAGAAAATAAGATAATTTTTCGAATTCTTAGATAGCAAGAAAAAAACCATTTTGAATTTGAAGGGAATTTATATGTTATTTATCTCTTAAGGTAGAGATAAATAGGTGGTAAAATAGGTAACAAGGTCAAGTTTTTGTAAAATTATGAATTTTTTTATTTACTATTCTTAATGTTTGAGGAGGTTTCTTTAAAAAACCCATTAGAATTTTGATTCTGAATCTATTTTTGGAGAAGTTGCACTGATTTTTATATTTACATTTACATACGTTTCATTGCTATTTTACGTCTTAAGATGCTATTTTTTTTCTCAAATTCTAATCTTTGATAGAATTTTCATACAAAAAAATCTATTAAATTAAAATTTAACGCATTTTTTTGTTTAAATTTGGTATAGTAATTTTTCAATATGTTCAGCAGTACCTGAACTATAGAATAAATAATCTATTCATTTAGAAATATTTTATAGTTGTTTTAGTGTTTCACAATGTGAAAACAAAATGAAAATTTCGTGTTATTCATCAGCTGAACTCCAATATTTAAAGAATGGATAGAAATACAGCTTATGTTTTAGTTCGGGAACTAGATAATATATTTCTTAAGCTATCTGCAAAATTGTAAGCAAATCATTTGATAAACCTCTAAATTAGAAAGTTTTGCTTTATACCCGATTTTAGCCAAAAAGGCTCTTTTTCATATTTAATTTGCCACTTAGTTGGTATATTTTAGTTTCATAGACGCTTTTTCAATATTTTTTATGTAAATACTCAAAAATATAACTTTTTTCGAATATTTTTTTAATAAATTCATCCCGAACGTAGTCACATTCCTAAATGATTAGATTCTGTCCAAAATTATATTAAAGGGTTGATGAAGACTCAGCAGTAATTAGTACTTTATTATAATAATGATCTATTGTAGTTATAATAATGCGTTTTCGAACTCTAGGAAATTCTTCAAAATCTCATAGTGTAATTTTTTAATGATTATAATGCTTTGCAATAAATATTTTATTTATAAAAAAATTTAAATTATATCTCCTTGAAATAACTGTGAAACAATGAAAACCACCCAAAACAATTCAAGAAAATAAATCTGAAGATAAGAAACCCCTTTTTGTAAGTATTCGTTGTCTCTTCTTATATAGTGGAGACGCCAACCATTTTCAACTTTATCGTGGAATCTGAAACAACGTAACAAAAAAAAATCATTCTCCCTCGATATATTTGCATAGGAGTAGAAGAGGTTACGATCTATCTTCCTATAAGATTTTATCTTTCCGACTCTATCAGGAAGGTGCATTTGTTTATCCCCGTATTGTGGAACATATTCATCTTAGTTCCATATTGCGTTTGCATCAAAATGAAATCCCACAAGCCCAGAGCCTTTCGAATCTAAAACACAATCTCCAACACCAAAAAAGGGAAGACTCTTCCAAACTACTACATAGAAAAGGGGTTTTCGAAATATGGCATAAATAATGCTTTTAGATACACCACATTCCGGGAAATGATTGGTCAGATCCTAAATCCTGTGAAAAGTCATCAGCATAACGAAGAGTAGCAAAGTTAACTCGAAAATGATGGATTTGCTATCAAAATTCTATTTTTTCCAAAATTTGAATTAAAGAAGAATTGAGTTTGAGTTATAACAAAAATATAACAATTTTTAAAATGAAAACGGCGAATAAAATTATTTTTAATATTTAATAGTTTTCATCAACAATGCACCTTTACTACTAATAAAAAAAGAACTCTATAGAACACTATAGGACAGACCGTTTGACTTAAATCTACAATATTTAACATTATTGTACTACAATTTATATATATATATATATATATAGTTTTAAATAGTTAAAAAGCAATTTAAGCAGATAAGCAAAAAATTTGGCATGGCAATTTTCCACTATAACCGTTGTCCCGATTCCCACGGTGTCCACCTAAGCGGGCTATTATCCTGTTAATAATATGTAATTGTCACAGATTAGTAACAAAAAAATATAGTAGAAAATCTCAAGCTCATTGGCAAAAGATTGAAATTGTCCGTTAAGATATAAAATAAAAATCATTATATGCTGTACACTTTAGGTGTAAATATATGGCTGCTTTAATGGTTTTGTTTCCATGCATGATGTTCACAGACACTCAGATCAAAACTAATCACTAAAATCAATTTGAGACAAATAATGATTTGCTAATAGAAAAAAAACAATTAATAATAATGCGGAAGAAATTATTAGCAATAATCTCGAAATGAAATGAGAATATTAGGAATCAGCAGATTTCCGCTCATTAACCTTTGCTACAGTCAAGAAAAAAAAATAAATAAATAAAATATGAAGTTAGCGATCCCATGACTAATTTTTATTCCCTTGTTTTTATCTCGCCCTGATTCATGATATACTCTCTCTCACTAACCTCTGTGTT
This sequence comes from Argiope bruennichi, assembly GCF_947563725.1. Classification (NCBI taxonomy): domain Eukaryota; kingdom Metazoa; phylum Arthropoda; class Arachnida; order Araneae; family Araneidae; genus Argiope; species Argiope bruennichi. The sequence continues at coordinate 80,743,822 of NC_079156.1, forward strand.
CGTTGCAGTGGTGCCTTCTCTATACATAATGTTATTAAAATAAGATTGGAAGAAATAGTGATATTGCTATCAGAAAAAAAATATATTGCCAAGTACAAAGTAAAAAAAAATTTAAAAATAGTAGAAATAAAGTTTAAAAGGTTATGGAACGAGATATGAACGAACTTGGAATCATAATGTAATAGCAACTTACTAATTGAAAATTTCCCTTCCTATCACTTATCAAGTCTTTTACAGAACTTAATAGAATTGATATCAATACCTCCGAGTTTTAATAAGGAGAAAACGCAATATTACGTTTAAAAATATTGCTAAAATTTTTACAAAAATTTGCTAAGATTCAGCTCATTTATCTTTGCTGAAAAAATTTAGACAAAATGAGAAGTTTTCAGTCCCATAACGGATTAATATTTACACGTATTCACACACAATAATAATAATTTAAAAAAACTGCCAGAGTTGCTAAACGCCAAAATTGTGTAACAGATTTCACCGAACGATTATACAGGGTGTTCATTAATTATTGTCGGGGTTTCCGTACTTCATAACTTTCGAATAAAAAATATTACGAAAAAACCGTTTACGTATTCGTAAATTACAACTCAAAGAATTTTATTAGTGATATTAAAGTGTAAAGCTTGCATAATCTGCACTTTGTAGGCATTCAGCTGAAGGCGATTATGTATTCGTAAATTCGCTGAACAAATTTTGACTCGAATTGAGGATGATGAAAATTACCTTCGGAAATGGTTCTTCAGTGACGAGCCCACTTTTCATGTGTCAGAAAAAGTGAATAAACATAACTGTAGAATATGGGGCTCGGAGAACCCGCACGATTATCAAAAGTCACTTTAATATCATTAATAAAATTCTTTGAGTTGTAATTTACGAATACGTAATCGGTTTTTGCGTAATATTTTTTATTCGGAAGTTATGAGGTACGGAAACCCCGACAATAATTAATGAACACCCTATATATACCTATCTGGAATAGATGGAATGCAGTAGTTATGCATGCGTTAGTTGATCTTGGAGTCTTAGGAATTATAATATTTTTAAACTCGCTTTAAAACTTAGTTTTTGGTGAATAAATTAAGATTTGGTTTCCATAAACTTCAAACATTAATGATAACTTCATACTATTTAAGAATATTCTTTAATAAATTATTGAACCCAGTACGACTTTTGAAACTTCCATTAGATGATTTTATTAAAAGCCCTCAGATTAGATTTTTAAATCGAAAACCTTTCTTGCGTGCTTTCTAATAAAGGGTGATTCCAGAGAATGTTTTTTATGACATTGATGCAAAATGGTTATTAAATAATTATTTTTAGATAGAATTTAGTGTTTTTAATTATTCTATCTTGTGATCCTTGGCGAGATCGATTCATTTAGCGATTAATCCCTGTCATGTGATCAAAAGTATTCGAAAATCGAATTTATATTTTAAACATATTCGAAACCGAATGAAATAAAAAATACTTGTAGTCACAAAATCCCCTATCAAATTTGATGTATTTAAGTCACTGCGATTTTTAATTGTCGCATTTACATGTTTCTGAAAATACAGACCGAAAGACAAAAACATCCTGTTAGATTTAGCTTAGAATTTAATAGGTGTCTACATTATATATTTTAAATATAAATGTTGAATTTTATCTATCTATATCCCTTTGTTTTATAGTTAACGTATTAACTTATATTCAAACAGTCAGTTAGACAAACTTCCTCTAAACGGATTTTTCTCAAAATTTGATAGAGATCTGCAAATTTGTTTTAAAGACAGCATAGCAAATTTCATCCGTCTAGTTTAAAGTGCTTTTGGATTATCTTGATCACAGACAGGCACTTTACACTGTAATAAATGTTTTTTTTTTTTTTTTGGATTCAAGAAAGGTCTAAAGAATGAAGATTCGTCAGTCTCAAGTTTTTCGAATAGAAAAACTTGCCTCAAGTCAAATCGTATTTTCTGACGATTTCTACGCTTCGTATACAAGAAAGTAAAAATTGAATTTTTTGAACCTACTTTCCGAATACACAATCATTAACAGTGATATAATGACAAAAATGTATATTTCCCTAGCATCGCAAAGAAAAAATATTAGTTTCCCTTTTTAAAGGTAAATATGGTGATGAGTCAAGAAAAAAAAATATTACCTTCGCGCATGCGTGTGTGTGAATGCTTGTCTGAAAGCTGACTTGAAAGCTCATTAAAGCGTTCATTATTACGTTAAGAACAAAATTTTAAATAGGATATTAAACTTCAAATTATCCCATTGATGTTGATATAAACTATCTAATGTACATGCCATATTAATGACAAAAATTCTCCTTAAAGTGCTTTTTAGAAAGGTGAAAAAAGAGACAAAGAAAACCCCCATTAAATAGAAGTTTCACTATATTTTTCATATACCAAATCCCATCGAAGGATCGCATTTGGGTGGTAAAATTCTCTTAGAGAGCAGTATTTTAGGATCCTGTTTGGTTTTACATAGTCAGTTTATCTTGAATTTTAAAAGAAATCCCAAGACAGTAGAAATGTTTTTTTTTATATATTTAATAGAAGTTTTTAGAAAAAAAAAACCATGATATGATGAATGTTTTAATGGGAATGAGGGATAAAATTAAAAGCTTTTGTGGAAGTCATTATATTAATTGTAATGATGCAGATATTTTATATTTCCAGTGTGTGTGTGCGTGTGTTGGCAAATGCAAATATATATATAATCTAAATTTCTTCATTTGTATAAACTAAAATACTTTCAGCTTTCATTACTTTTTTAAGAGTATGACTTGGCCTAACACTCTGAATTAAAAAGAAAAGAACAGACAGTAGACACGGAAAAACGGAGAGTAAAAAACACAAATTTCGAATACTTTTATAACTAATGTAAAAGGAAGAAGAAGATATATACGAAAAATAGATTCAAAACTCCGAAAACATTTTAAATCCTTTTGGGGGGGGGGGGGGATTTTTCTGTAGAATTTTAGTTCATTTGCTCGTAACTACTCTTTAAGTAACTTTTATGATGATTTGTACTGTTGAGTGTTTGCGTTAAACACCGGAAAGATACAGCTTATCTCCACAATCACTTTAGTACCATTGCAGAAATGTGAGAAACTAATGTTTTGCATATCATTTTTTCTTCTTTGCTTTTTTGCATTTTAATCCTATGTGTGCTGTAGGCCCACCTTTCTAGAAAGAGGAACGTTGCTTCTTGTCACGGTCACTTTGCGCCCTGATCCATCAGCCCTCTGACAGACCCGCCTCTTAATCTCGCCCCCCCTCCTGTAATTGCATCGCCCCCAAATATAGGAGAGGGGACGTAAATAAATAAATTTCTCCTAGGGTTCTGGAATCCACTTTAGAAAGAATCAGTTCGTGGGTTTCGGTGCAATCTCTTTCGGGGCTTTCCGCAAAAAGGTTGGGGTAAGGCACAAACCTACTGCATTCCGGAGCACGACCCCGTGTAAAAAGTGCGGAAAAACTTCCGAAACTTTGAGATTCGTTTATATCAGTATGGGCTGAGGGATGGCATTCTTCAGTTTGATGGAATTCTTTCGAAATTGTGTCTTCTGGTTCTGAAATTTAATTACAATATGGGCTTTTATTCAATTTTTCAGCACAGAGGAACTTGACTAATTTTAACTTATGTGATTTAAAATCATTTAGGATTGTATTTTTTTTTTCTCTGATACCTTGAATTTCCAATTGCTATAGTGTTAGAATATCATCCATAATGCAATTTGTTTTTTTATTCGAAATTATGGCTAAGAGCTAACATAATATTAAAATTCAAACTCAAAGCTAGGAACAGTAAAAAAATTTAACTACCTTCGTTCTTAAATACACCCATACCTTTTACACCATTGCACCTAAGAGTCAGTTTCTAAAGTATTTGAATTAATCGTAAGCTGTAAATTATATTCAACCAAAAAAATTATTTAAAAATATTCTCTCTCTCTTTTGTCTTCTTAAATATTTTGAATACTTAGGCGTGAATTGTGCAACTTATTTCAAGCCCATTTGTGTTATATTCAAAAACGTTGTATGCTGCTTGTTTATAAAAACTAGTTATTTATTAAAATTGTTTTTTTTTTCAAATTACAGTGCTTTAATTTCATTATTACTTTTCTTATTACTTTTTATATTAATTATTAAGTATATGTGACTTCTTAAAAATTTTAAATAATAAAAATTAATTTTTACTGCCATTTTTATATAATTTTTTTTTATCTTGCTCTATTTATTTTTGGTTCTTATCTAAAAAAAAAATCATTTTTATTATGTTTCTATCAATTTCAAATTAGTCAAGTTCAACTGTAATTGAAACCAAACATAAAACTCCCGTTTCTTAAAAACAACCGCGTTTGGCGATCAGCTAATTCATCCAAATTGTTGATATTTTAGAATCCAGATATTTCGTCCAGATAATCCAGATATTTCGTTAATATAAAAGCCATTTTTTTTTATTTCACTTTCAAGTGAGAAATATGAATTTAATTGAATCAGTCTGTTACAAATTATTGGGAGTGCAAATTAAGAAGTGCATTTATTATGAAATATAAACGGGAAGTAAAAAGACTATTACGAAATTATTGCCCAAAAGAAAGATTTTTTTTTTAAACTTCATTTAAACATCAGCGAAAGTAGTAATTGCATCACTTGATAGGAGAATGAAATTAATTTGAATTTCATATTAACAGTAAAAACGTTTTACAGAATTAAATATCATTTTTAAAAAACTGAACGAAAATGAAATTGATATCATTAAAAGGGTAATTTTCTGAATAATAATATATAAAAAAAAACATTTTTGTGAGATAATAGTTTTGGAAGATATGATCATCAATTTTCATAATTAAGTCGAAGCGAGTATCTGATGTTAGTTAAGCTTATTTTCGCATTCGATTAAATTTTCTGTTTAACGACTATTTCTTTTATATTTTTGCTTCCTTTAACTCAATAGAATTTTTGGCGAACCATTTCCAGAACCTTTTTAATTTTTCAGCTCTATTAGTTATAGAAATGTTAAATCAAGTATAGATGTAAACGTTTTTAGTCGGGCAGTATGAGAGTTCATGTAGAGAATTCTTTACATTTAACTATTGTCATTTTGCAATTAATAATAACAATGATTTTTGTGACAAATATACTAGCATTATATATATATATAATATAATAGATTTTCATTAAATAAATTTTAATATTATATATTAACTATATATTTCCCTTCTTGTTTTATTTCCGAAGTGCACATTGAATTCGATTATTTTAATCCAATCTATGGAGAATCTAAAACAGTCTAAAATAGTAGTATTCAAGTGTTCATAACTCTATTATTATTATTAAAACCGATAAAAACTTTTTTGTTATGTTAAAGTTTCAAGAAGATAATACCAGATTAACTGAAAAAACAGTGGAACTGTATTAAAATTTAGATTTCATAATTCTTCAGCATTACATTTATTTGCTCAAATAATCTCAAATATAATTCTTTGCGACATTTCAAACATGTCTTCAACTATACGTGTATGCCTACTTCTAATGCTTTAGAAAATAGCTAATGGGCCCAAGATTAGAATAGGCAGATATAAAGAGAGAAAATTTGTAAATAAACTAAAACTCTTTCTTTTTTTTTTTTTTCCCTAAAAAAAATTGAGAATTGACATACAAAAATACTTTTATATAAATGATTATTCGAAAGCTAAAAATAATTTTGTATTAAAAATTTATTCTTAAACAAACAAAGACCAATTGGGTTTTTTTAGTATTATTAATCAGATAAATAAGTTTTCTTATAATCATATAATTGTGTAGAAACATAATCTTAAATGTCGGCGTCATTTTGGAAATCAAATATTGCCATGTATGCCCTTTTACTCCGCAGAGGGGTGATACACAATGAGTAAGACACATTGCCAGAATATCTTCTTTTTTATTTTCTCGAATGCGTACTATAGAGAAAGTATAGTAACTGTCACAAAATTCGAACTCGAGATTTTGACGAATCTACATGTTTTAGACCTCTCTGAGAACACATTTTTGGAAATTGTCCGCCTGTTTGTCGGTCTATGACAAAGATAATTTAAAAACGCTTTGAGCTAGAAGATAGAAATTCGGTATATGGTTTTTACAACGAATTTTCAGATTTTTATCAAATTTTAAGTAAAATCTGTTTAGAAGTAATCCATCTGTCCGGATGTTCAAATATAAGTTAACACGATATAAGTGACAAAACGAAGAGCGCTAGATAGATAAAATTCGATGTACAGATTTAACATCCATAGTGTAGATACCTGTCAAATTTTGAGCCAAACCTAACAAAGGGTTGATTGTCTGTCGGTCTGTACTTTCAGAAACATGTAAACGTTATAACTCAAAAAGACAATGACTAAAATATATCAAATTTGGTATGAGATTTTGTGACTACAAGCGCAGTTTTATGTCGAATCTTTGTTGCAACTGGTTGAGAAAAACATGCCTAAAACACAAATTCAATTTTCAGATACTATTAACGGCATGTCAGGGTTTAATAGCCAAAAATCTCGCCAAGGATGATACAATAGTTTCATTAAAAATGCTAAATTCTCGCCAAAAGTATATTTCTTAACCATTGTACTCCAGTGTCATGTAACACGTTCACTAGCATGACAAGTTTATTAGAGAGCATGCGAGAAAGTGTTGAAGAGACCACTCCCTCTGGATACACTTTCGTTTGAACCCTTTTATTTTATTTTCATTCGAAACTTATGTATTTATTGTTCATATGACTAATTCAATTTTGTTGCTTATCCACGGTTGTTAGGCCACCTGATTCTGCTGATAATCGGCGTTTACTGTATTGCTCTACAAAATGTTAACATGTCCTCTTTCATCTCATTCTTATTTTGGTGAAATCATTTAAAAGAGCAAGGAAAACATCTAACATTTGTTGTCCCTTATGCAGGGCCAGACTTTGCCTAATTGGGGCCTGGGGCAAAAATTTCTTTCGGGCCCCCCTCTGCATCACTACTTCAGTAATGAAGACCGTTCATTAAAGAAGGAAACGTAAAATAAACTTTATATTCGATTTGGGGGCCCCTCTGATACGGGGCAACTGCCCCTGCCTTAGGGAGACATAAGGCCAAGTCCTGACCATCATTCAATGTTTTATAATAAATAGTCACATGTGATAAATTATCCCTATACTGTGCATCGTACACTTTATCATAAAATTTTCTGAAGACATGAAAAAAAATCATACAAAAATAGAAAGAGAAAAATTAGATCGTCACGATACTTAACAAGTATCACATATTTGAAAAATTCAATAATTTTTATTTAAAAAAATTTCGCAAAATATATTTAAATTTAAAAAAATTAATGCCAACTTGACATATTAAACTAAAGTCCCATTTTGAAGCCTCACGAGTTACTGAACACTTATATTTGAGCCGAAGTTTGATAGGTCAGTTACTACGTGAAGATGTTTGATACACAAACAGGCAAATAGCGCTATTAACCTAAAGAATATATTAATGACGATCATAAGGAAAATTGAATCATAAGTTGAGTGATAATCCATGATATATATTTCTTTAATCATACTTAATTTTTATATTTCGTTCAAAATTTGGAGTACAGACCACATCCAAAATTTCGCTGCATTTAACTCAAAGCGATTTAGGGTTATCGTTTTCACAGAGAGATAGATAGATATAACCCCAAAAATGATATAATCTGATTCAGTTTTTTGATTTTACAGTATTTACTCTTTGTAAATTTCGTATACAAAAAAGTGATGATTTACTTTTAATTTACTTTGATATGACGATGCGATTCTAAAATTGCGATAATTTATCTATAGCTGTTTTGGTGAAAATGTGAAGACTTAACTGTAATGTAAAGAGTGAGACTGGAATGCAAGACTTTTAATTTTTAAGACACTTGGAAACACGCATTGCGCCATTCAGTGATGGTACTATTCATTTCTTATTTTTCCATGATGTTATTATCTGCAATTACTTTTTCACTTTCTCGTATACGTAATACATTGACGATGTCTATGTTTTAGATCTTCTTGAGATCTAAAATATTGATTCGTATAATTTTAAACCTAATCTGCCAAAGAGTTGCCCATCTGTTGGTCAGTATTTTCCCAAGTATGTAAAAGCGAAAACTCAAAAAAACACAGTGAATTAAATGTATGAAATTTATTGTGCGATTTTGTGATATCAGTTATAGCCATGTGTCAAATTCTGGCTTCGATTGATTGGGAACAAGTCGTCTAAAACAGAAATTCGACTTTCTGGCACCTATAACCACATTCTAGAAATTAGAAAACAGACCAAAAAAGAAATGTCAAAATTCGCTTGATAGATTCAGTAATTCACGCTGCTGATCAATATTTCGTAATTATCGCTCGCCAATACCATGGAAGGCATTCTCGGTTTATCTAAGGTTCACAATTTCTCACAGAGGGAGGAAGATAAACCTTTATTAGAGTATGCGAGAAATGCTTGAGGTGGCCACTTCTGTTGTTTATGTTAAAGCCAACATCTCTTAAAGAAAAAGTATGGCTTTAGCTAGGAGTTAGAGGAGCTTTAAGAAATGTTCGTTAAAGCTCTAGGATATAATATGCTGTTTTGTTTATGTTTAGTTTAGTTATAACGTGTTATTATAATATTTAGGTCACAATAGCGTTTTAAAGTTTAAACCAAAATAATTTAACTCTCCAGATCTGTACCAACTGGCCTAATTATTGTTTTTTTTTTTTGTTTCTATAGAAGAAAAGCGTCCCAAAAGTTGTTCCCGTACTGCCATTGATCCTTTCCTTGAATCCGTTATTATTTTTTTCTTACCATTTAGAACCTGGGGTTTGTTCAAAAGAAGAAGAAAAAAAAAATCTTTAAGTTAATTTGATGAAGTCTGGAATAGGTATGATATAGAAGTCGTTATATATATGATTTTACATCTTATTTACCATTTATTTTTGCATTAAAAATAGGCTATATTATTTTATCTTATTCATTTCAATGCTGGATTTCTCTTTAAAATATTTAGTAGAATTCAGTAATAATAGTATAAACAAATGATGCATCAGTTTGTAATGATGATGTAAAAATAATAATGTTTAGCATAAATGTTTCTATACAGTTTTTGCTTATCAGTATGTCGAAAATGAATTCAATATCTGTTATATGTGATTTATAAAAAGAAAGAAAAAGCAGCAAAAAAGCACAAAACATTTAACTTTTTATTTATACTTCAGCAATTCTTGCAGATACGTACAATAAATAGATTGCACAGACATAAACTAATTAACTATGCAATAACATATCACAATAGTCCATGCTTCTTTGCCACAAAAAGAGATAAAAATTCACTCACATATTTACAGAAAACAGTGAATTTTTCCCAGGCAAAAAAGTTTGGCATACAATAAAATGCCAAAAGCAAGTTATTCAAACAAAGTTATCCAAATTTAACAGAAAAGCATCTGAGTATTTCGAACGTTCTCGAATATTTAAAAATACAGCATTTCAAAGAAGTCTCATTAAAGAGAATAGACATTTTCCCGTTCTTTGCAAATACAGGTCACATTTCAATGTCCAATCAAAACAAAAATGCCTTTCTTTAAATTGCATTTTACATTCTTTCACAGAAATCTGGTTGCTTTAAATTACTTTTTGACGGTATACGTCTGCTTTTGTTTATCTTCTGTAGCAATAAACAACACATACTTGTTTTGCTTTTTTCTGGGGGTGACAATGAAAAAGTGAATTTAACGCCAAACACAATATTATCTAATACCAAAAATGAAACTATTAAAGAATTTTTACCAAAATATTAAAATATTGGGAATAGTGACTGATCTATCTAATAATGATGATAATCGCTACGAACTTCGTGAATTTGCACTACTCTTGCTTTGCACTTGTCTCTATTTCCACAAAAAATGAAAATCAATTCGTGTAATACACAGCTACTGTTTAGATAAACATGTAAGCATATCCTTGAGTGCTCGTCAACTAACTGCAGAATCACTATTACAACACGAAAAAAAGTACGGCTACATCATCATAGAATTTGACATATATGAAACTACATTAATCCAGAAAATCCATCTTTCCTAACACCTAAACTTTAAGACAAATTCACGATTTCAACTTCAAAGCATGGAAATGATTAAGAACACATGCTTTTGCCCAAGAGAAATATTTTGAAATTACTATCCCTTTCTTCCCAATCCGAATTTCATCTTTGATCAGAACGATAGAAATCTGACTTCCTATGAACATGAAAAAAAGAAACATTTATAATTATAGAATGCAAAAAAAAAAAAAAAAAAAAAAAATCTGGATGACACAGAAAAATTAGTTTCGAAGAAACGTTTTTTTAACTGCCAATTTTCTTTCTTTCTTTTGGCATTTTTAACAACCAAAAGAAAGCAATGAAGAAAAAGAAGTTCTTGGACTGAAGTCTTGTTCCCATTTGCTTTGAATTGTGACAATTAAACAATTTTCTATGAAAACTCATTACTAGTACTATACATCACAAGCATAATGATGCCCCATAATCATTTAAATCAGAGAAAAAAAATTATTACTAAGTCTGACTAGATTGATAACATATAAAAAATAATAATTTTCCCCCATTCAAATAACATGAATACATGTTATTATTTGATTAAAAAAGGAAATTGACTAAAAACAAGAGACTTTTTGTACACTGAGATAAGAAAATTACTGACAATAAATTAATTTTATCATGAATTCATTCAGTAAAACAAATAGTTGACACTATTAGCATTACAATACAATGTGCTTAATGAGGTGCTATCATAAAAACTCCTAAACTGAAACTGCTCTAACGCTCTTGCTTATGAAAAGCAATTTAATTAGGAATATATCACATCCTAGATTATTCTAGGCAGTAAGATGCGTTTCGTATTTCATATCCTAATTCATTGTAGGTATTTTCTAGAACTATCTGTTCCAAGTCTAAGCCTAAATTATAAATTTTGATAATCAAAACAAATAGTCATTTCACAAATTTCCACTAATCCTAAATTGACCATTCATGGCTCATTCAATATTTAAAAATAATTTTGTCAATAAAAATTGTTGTCATTATGGGATATTTCTGTGGATGAGCCATCTCTTCACGGTGTTAGAAGTGAGTAGAAATCGATTTGAAGAATATTTTTAATTTTAAACTTCAACTTTCTTGCCTTGGGATAAGTTTTTCCTACGTTAATAGGAAGGGCAAAGTCAAAAATTTGAAAATTCGGTTTAGATAATTGATGCATTTATATGTATTTATATAATTGCTGAATTTCCTAGGTAAAAATTAGGCCACTACACTCAATTCCATTTTATTTCTCAAATAAATGTCAGACATTTCTGTACTTATAAATACATGTCTTTTGTGCAAACGATGAAAAATAATGTTTCATTTTCCCCCCTCAGTAAGAATTGTTGGAAATAATTCAACATTATTTGTTCAAAAGATCGATGGGGAAATGATCAACTACTTTCAGGAATATTTTGCAATCTTGATCAAGTTTTAAATTCAATATTAAGACCAATTTAAAATATAATAAATTATATTTTGTATGTTTCCATCAATTTCAAAATAAAGAATTTCATGATATTTAAAAAATTGGAAATCTCAATTTGGTTAAGAGGAAATAAGATGGGAAGGGATTTTATTTTCCATTGCTGAAAACTTTTACTTAATAATATCAAATAAAACATGGTGCGTTATTTAGTGGCAGTTTAAAGATTTTAGAATAATTCACTTTTATGACGTTATTCAGATCTAAAGAAAATGCAGCCTATCAGAAGAGAGCACCAATTTCAGGAGTTTTTTAATAGCATCTTACCTTCAAGATTAATTCCTATAAATAGATCAAGAGTTCTAAAAAGTTGCCTCTTATTAGGAAACAAGTAGGTAGGTAGGTGCGTTAAATTCATGGATTATTCGAGCAAAATATTTAAGGTTAAAGTATACATATATACAGATGAAAAAATGGTCAGTCGCATTCAAAAAGTGGATAAAATAAGAATTTGTTAATCAGGCATCAAAAATACATTCTTAAATAGTGAAAGATATTATCTTGAGGAAGACATTAAGATATAAAATTCAGCAAAGGCAAGTGGAATTGGAGGCATTTTTATATAGTTATGGAAAATCACAATTCATAAGTAATAAGAATGAATAGAATCTTAAAAGTGTTGGGATAAAACTATTTATACAATGATTTTCTATAAAGCAAATGCAAGAAAAGACATTAAGAAGGGAGGGCAGGGAAAAATAGCTATATTAAATCTCTCAGATATATATCTGAGAAGACCTCAAAAGAAAAAGAAAAATAATAATTTATGGAGTAAATATTTAATTTTTTTTTTCAAACACAATGCAACCTCCACGATTATTATCCCTTATAATGACCATTAACTGTGTTAAAATCTCTACACAGTTTGAAAGATGGACAGATAACACAAACAATTTTAGACCAAAAATATTTGCAAATCTTCTAAACTAGTCAATACTGTAATTCTTTATATTTTATATATATATATATATATATATATATGTTTTATTAATCATAAAATTATTGTTTTATATATTGAATGAAGCTTGTTATAATGCAAAACTGGCCTTTTCAATATCTTTTTAAGATGCAAATCAGATTTCTGACAGAATGTATTCAACAGAAGGCACTCACTATTTGACATTTTTATAAATCTAGAAGAAGCATGTATTAACAGTATAATCTTGATAATAATATTTTTTTTAAAAAAATCATATAACGGGATAGTTTTCAAGAATGTTTGCAAATACTGAAAAATTTACTATAACCTGAATCTTAATGGTATCGATTTCACATGACATTTTACAAAATAATTATTGATCAAATATTAAGATGTATGTTGACAATTTATATTAATTTGTTATTACATGTATGTAAAAACAATGCTCTAAGAAATGTCCTTACAGAAAGTCATTTTTCAATTTGGTTAAAACCAAAATAGTTACTAGATTGAGAATTAATTCATAGATTTTAACTTATTTAAACTTCTTTCAATGCCATCTTAGCATGGTTACGTTTATTGTTTCTGCAGTACTGAGTTGTGAAAATTTGGTTGGATATTATTTTACAAATTATTGAGCTTTGAGAATCATAGTATTACTTAATTTGTAAGCAGAATACAAACGTGAAGTTAAAAAAGAAAGAAAGAAAAGAAATGCAAATAGCAATACTATTATTTTATAATTAATGAGACCAAAATAATTTAAACAGTACTGCAAATGCCTTACATATTCAATCAAAAGTTACATAATCTGAAATGTACAATTATTTCAGATTACAACTCATTTAATCTTTCACATTTTAAAAAATTGTTATGCTTGAATTCTTAAATATAAGACTTTAAAAAAATATTTAAAATTTTGCAAATAAAGGTAAAAATATTTTTAAATACTAAATTTAACTTTTTAAAAAGTCTCTGAAAACTTGGATTTAGAAACTTAAAAATATAAGCTTATAAAAGGCCAAGCCTTAAATTTTCATAAATTTTTTCAAAAAGTTTGAATTATCATATATTGTAAAATATTATATTACCTGAAATACAATAATTGTAGATCCTAGAAGAATTATCTTAACTACAAAACAACTAAATAAATAACATTTTCAAACAAAATACATTTTAAAGGCCAATTCTGCAATTTATAACTGCAAGTAAGAAATAAAAATTATATAATATAAATTATATCAGTCAGTAATTACTAAATTAAACTCTTTTATATAATTTATTCCGGGCACTCCACGATTTGCTAACTTAAAAAACATTTTAATGGAAGGAGAAAAATATTCTTTAAAACGAAGTGGGGAGGACTCTGTAAAAATTCAAGACGCTCCATAAAAATATTATAACAAATGCAATATGAAAACACACTTGAAGTATCTAAGACTGAAAACTGAAGACATGTAGTTAAAGCAGTTAGATATAATACAACAAATGCAAAAATAAGATCCAATACAAATATTCTTATTTCACACTTTCTACATAAATGTATGATAACAAAAAATAATATTTAATAATATAATATTTAATAATATATTAATTAATAAATATTATTTTTGTTTGCTAACTTCCACAACATATTTTAAAATTTCAATTACATTCATCTTATACTTTTACTGCTGGAAAACTGAAAGAAAGCAATTTTGGGGGGAGGGCTTTTAAATATAAATGAGAAGATATATATATATTTTAAACTGAATGTCATTAATTTTAAAAAATAAAATATATGCTATTAAAAAATTAATATTACATGTGAAATACCTGTAATATTAATGAAAGAGGCAATTAATGCAAAGAAATTGCATTTAATAAAATCTTTTAAAACACATCATTAACATCTAAAACTGATTATTTAAAAGCACTTTACATTTGCTCTTTCTACTTTTAATACATATTTATCCAGAGAAAGAAAAATTCTAAAAATTTTATATACATCCCTCTATAAAAAAAAGTATACATGTATTGTTTCCGATAGTGTTCATTTTTATTTTTATAAATTCAATCATGGCTTGAAAAAAATCAATATAAACATCAATGCTAATCCACCAAAATAAAATTAATCAATTTAATGCTCTTTTGCAAACACATTAATTCAATTCTAATGATGAATAATTTTATTTTCAGTATCTTTGAAAAGGTTAATTCAAGCTAAATTATCCACTTAATATAGTAAAAAAAAAAAAAAAAAAAAAAAAAAATCTTACTATGAACCAAGAAAAATAAATAATAAAGAAACAAGACAGTAAAAAAATAGATTAAGATATTCTATTCATAAAATTTAGTGAATGAATACAAATTTTTTACCAATTCTATATTAAACAACTATGAAACAGAACGCATTTAGTAAAACCATGCAGTTAACAATCATAATCTAAGCAATAAAATAAATAATTTATTCATCATCAGCAGCAAAGAAATATTTAAAAAAAGCCAATTCATTCACGTAAAATAGTTTTATATAAAATAACTATATACACATTTTTCTCAAATGATTTAAAAATAATAAGAAAAGTCAATGCTTATAATCAGGATTTCAGACATCTTTCAGAATTATTCAGTACAAGCAGGACAATGTAACTACACAGGAGATCTAAGCTTTTGTTAATATGGAATAATGCAATCAGGAACAAAAAGTTATTTTTTTATACAATCAAAATTCTAAATGACATATTTGCTTTCAAATGAAAAATGACCATCTACAAAGGAAATAAATAATATTAGGAAATGGAAGAATTAAATAATCTCAGCAAACATAGTTTGGTCAGCTTGCAATATATTCTAGATCTATTTACAAGGAAAACATCATTCTTGTCTAATCCTTTTCCGACTTTTTCTTCTCAGCAGTCTTCTTTACTAATTCAGCTTTCTGATCTTTCTTGGACGTGCTGTCTGATGATGATTTTACTTCAGCAGGTTTGGACTTTGACAGCTTGATTTCTACAGAAGATGTGTATGTTTTGTTTTTGTCATCCATCTTTTTTGTATCTTCATTCATAATAACAGGCTTTTCCACAGAAGCAATCTTTCGAGAAACAGATACTTTTTTTGCCTCTTCAACAACAACTGACTGACTAACAGCTGAAACTTGTGCAGTAGAAACATTGCTATCTTTACTTGAAGCCTTTTCTGTAATTTGTTTTGATTTTTCCAAATTAGAGCTAGCTTTGAAACTCTGAATTTTCACTTCTGAAATATTAGATTCAGTTTTGCTAACTATATCATCTTGTTTGGATTTTTCGATCACTTTTGATTTTACTTGTTCAGTTTTACTTTGCCCTTGTTTCTCAACATCTTTCTGCTTGGTAGACTGATTCACATCTTTATTGTCAATAGGTTTTTGATCAGCTTTAATTTGAATAGAATGACTGCTTTCTTTACTTTCGACAGAATGACTGCTTACTTTACATTCTACAGACTGGCTGATTTCTTTGCATTCTGCAGATTTACTGCCACCCTTGTGATCAACATATTCGTTCACATTCTTGCATTCAACAAGTTGATTAACATCTTTAAATTCAGAGGTTTGGCTATTTCTAGTTTGAATAACAGTTTCTGTCTTGTCTATATTAACAATTGAAGTTGTTTTTTTATCACATACAGTAGAGCTTGATGCCAAAAAGGCATCTTTATTAGTTGAAACTTTAGTGGGTGAAATACGCCCTGGACTTTTTGTTGCATCAAAACTAAAATTTGATGCAGGAATTGGTTCAGACTCACTTCTCTCTCTTCTACTGTTTAAAGATCCATATGGAGAAGGAGCTTTGCTAGAACCTTCCTCATCTGAATCTAATGACAGTGAACATCTTGTAATTTCTATGTCAGGAGTTCCGGCTGCCATAGTTTTTGTTACCTCAGACTCTTTTTGAGATTCTAGCTCAGCAGCAAAGAGTTGCTGGCTCAACAGTGACTTGATTGGTTTCTCACCTCGCCGCCGCATTTGGGTAACAGTTGAGCGACTTACTCTATTATCCAGCCTTGATTTAGGAGTGGAACACATTCCCTCGTTTTCCTGGAATGAATATGAATCGCAAGAGACATCAGCCAAATCGCTCATACTCTTGCCAACACCAGAGACTCCATAAGAAGACCGCTGAGATGTCACACTGAGTTTGGCAGAGGTGCTGTGTGACAAGTAGTGTCCTCTTGGGGATGGAGATGAAGCCAGCGCCAGGGGAGAAGCTTGTCCTGAGAAGGATTCTCGCTTTGCTTTTGCTTCAGCTGACTTGGGGTGGAGCCGATCAGGTGACAAGGCTCTTCGTAACAGTGGAGAGCTAGGCTCTGCACTTTTTGGCCTCATGAATGACTTTTTTGCTGATGAACAGATGGTTGCAGACAAAGGTAGAATTGAAGTTGTCTTCAAAGCCTGTGAAGTGGAAGGGTGATGATGAACAACTGGGAATGCAAGAGGAGATGGGGAGCGTGTAGGGGAGGTAGAAGTGATAGGTGATGGTGATGGTGTACGTGCCAATGGTGAAAGAGGTATGTGTCCAACAGACTTTCTCCTTGGCGAATGGAATGTTTGGGTCAACTTGTGCTTCAGGCCATGGAGGGAGCTTGGACGAGGAAAATGGGGAAGGTGAGTCGAACTGGCTGGCGAATTAGGGACACTGGAACTTGGTGAGCTACTTTGCGAGGAATTACCCGTGGAGTGTGGAGAATCTGATTGTGAGCATAATCTGGCTGTCGGTGGTGATCGTGGACTTTTGGTTCTGGTTGGAGATGCTGGCAAACTATCTGCTGCAGTCAGACTTCTTGTAAGAGATTGGAAACTGCGACTGGGAGTCAGAACAGGCGAAGATCCAGTAACAGATTGGTGTATTTCAGCACTAGCTCTCTTGCTACTGAGACGACGGAGAAGAGAAGCTCTGCGTTTTTTATCAGAATGACTGTCACGTTTAACCTGGGCTGAACGTCGACGGCAAGAGTAAGGTCTCTTGGCCATTTTAATAGCTGATGGATTACGTTTGCGGCCACCAGATTTAATGGTCGTACTGTCCAATGGTATGGTTCGAATGTTAATGCGATCACCTCCTGAAAGAATAAGATGCAATACCTGATGGTGCAGCAAACCCTGAGTAGGTTCTCCATTAATATGGGTAATCAAATCTCCAGGCCTCAAACCTGCTTCAAAAGCAGGACTATTTTTCTCGACAGCCTATAAAATAAAAAGGCGTGTTATAAAACACTGACATCAAAATTTGAAGGGTAAGGTTCATACACAAATATTTTTGGAAAAATTTTATGGACTACTAAACTGTCTTTCTTACTCCAAAACCGAATTAACAGTTCCTTCATAACTCATATAATAAATAATCACATTAATTCCAAAATTATTTTTAACAAATGCAAAGAATTTTTTAAGCACTTTGAATAGAATTATGTTATGAAATCTAGCACATCAGCCAATCCTTCTTAAAAAGCAACTAAGCTCTCCATGATCAAATAAAAGTAACATTACAGCTCGATGAGAGAGAAAATTAAATTCATTAATCATAATTAAAAATTCTTGATATTAACCATGCATCATTAATATTTCATTATCAAAAATTATTTAAACATACAGCTATATATTTGCTATTGTTTTTAACAAACATCATCATTTAACACTTTCAACACTACCGATCAGATATCTTGTCTTTCAGGTACTTCCAATTACAGATTTCTGTGGACTAAAATTTTTAAAAATTTGACTGTAGGCTAAATCTTCAAATATGTATGAGAAAATTCAACCTATTTATACTGGCATAAGAGACAAATTTTACATTCTCCATTTTACAGCTCTCTTGTCCAATTAATTATATTTAGTAAAATATTCTTTGCATATTAACATTTGTTTTAAAGTCCTTCTGTGACCAAAACTGACTGAAATTATGGAGTTTTTAATTTCATAATTTCAGATCAGTCATCTTTGAGGAAGTACTGAGTATTCATTTCTTGATCCAGACTTCAAAATGGTTTAATACCATGATATTCTAAGCTTCATAACTCAGAACAGTCACAAAGGAGTGTTACTTTTTCAATTAAAATGTTAGTGTCAAGAATAGTTTACTAATAAATATAACTAACAGTGCAAAGGATTATATAAAAATTTAAATTTTCTAATTTTTTCAATAGTAAATCAATTGGCTGAAAATCAAAACACAATTCTTAATGTCATTTAAAGAATAATACTAATTATTAATTAATATATTGTTATGAAACTATCTGAAAAGTTAAAAATCCATTATTTGGTCATAAATAGTATAGACATCCTTTATAATAAGTTTTTAAATTTCTTGAACTGAATTCTTTTTAAAATTTAATTTAATGCAAATCTTACCATGATTAGATGATGAACAGTATATACATCAGAATCTCCATAATACACTCGAATAGCCCTAACAGTAAAACCAAATCCTCTCGCTCCTTTTCTGATAATGATAGGTGGTTTCAATTGAGCAACTAGAGGACCTAACTCTCTGCTAGGGGAGGCATCTCTGGAACTTGTACTAGATCCACCTGGAGATCCAATTGGAGGAGGTCCAAATTCATCTAAAGACATTGAACACAAGTAAATTAAAAAGAAAAAGTAAATAACAGTTCCAAAATAAATTCAGAAATATTTACTAGATGAACAGCATTTGTTCATTCAGTTCAAATCTCCAAAGATAAAAAAAAGCAAATATATATATTTGAAATCCAAACTCTTTGAACAAAAGGAAGATTGTAACCATTTATAATATTACTATTTTACCATTTATATTACTTAGCATTAAAAAAATGATTGTTTATTATTATTTGTCTTCATAACATGTTGATAATTAAATTTCTTCTTGGAATACCTTTCAATGGAATTGGTCTAAATATCACATCCAAAAAAGATTATCGTCTTCATCATCAGATATATATTAGCTGTATAACCACATTAAGAAAACTGATATTTACAGGTAACTAACTTGCCAATATATTAAGGGTAAAGAAAAATGCAATTACTTAAAATATTTGTTTCAGGCATTATTTGTTTTATAGTATTACTAATCAAATAATCAGAACAATTGGGAAAATGTATTGGCTTTGATCTATATCACAATTATGTATTAGTGATTCTTGTTAATAATTAATTAATGTGTTTGCCACAGAAAAAAATAGAAAAATAAGGGTTATATATATATTTTTTTAAAATGCAATAAAAAACATTTCATAAAAAAAAACATTTAGAAAGAAGAAAATGTTTTATTATTTTTTAAGTAATATACCCATGAAATTAAAATATTTGACATTGTATAAAAATCTAGTTAACAAGGGGGTAGTTAAAAATTTCTAACAATAAAATTTGGGTTTCACTCATATTTTTTTTGGTTTATACTAAATGTAAACAACATGACCACTGAATCATACATACACTGTTATAAAAACTAAAAACCTTCAACTTCAGACATTATATAATTCAGATAAATTTAACAGCTATTAAAATATGTTTTAAAATTAATCTTATTTACTTGAAAGAAAACAAGAAGAAATACCTTTATTTGAAATAAAATTATTTATTAAATCAATTAAAATTATGTTTCAAAAATATAATTAGAATAATTAACATCAAAAATAAAAAGGAAACTGCCACCGACAATTCTTTAAAGTTGCATTTTTTTTCACTTAAAAGTCTACCTGTTGGAATGATGAGAGACAACCCAGATACAGAAGCTGATTTGATGACAGAACGAGGGCTTTGCTTGGTCATGGGAGAAATAGGGGGAATAAAAATGCGGCTTGTAGTAGTCGGTGGTCCATGAGCTTGTGGAGAGACCTTAGCATCTGTTTCCTCCACGGGGGACAGCTCCTTATGATCTTCTGTCATTACCTCACAGTCTGTACTGATGGAAAATCGTGGGAGGGTGTCCTTCGATAGAGTGAGTTTGGAAATGGTTAGGTGCTTCTCACTTTCCAGATTCAGCATGCTGGTGGATAGGGATTTACCATTGCTGTATTTGAGATATAAGGAACTACTTCAATTGAAGAGGAACAAGGAAGAGTAATATTTAAAAATGCAAAGCAAACTTTACAAAAAAAAAAAAAAAAACTATGATAAAATACGTAGAAACATCACATTATTATATGGTATATGAAGACTGTTTAAACAATATTTTCATAATTTTAAAAATTATCAATATTTATCTTGGGGATATGCATTTCTATTTTCATTATTATTAATCTAATAATTAAAGTACCAAAGCTTTTGAATGAAATAAGTGATATCATATGACTTGATATAATCCTTTTCCTTTCAATATGGTTTCAATATAAATTTAAATTCCTCAAACTGAAATTTATATAGGAAATACTGCATATATTTCATAATACATAAAATCTGTCTAAAACATTGAAAATTAACAAATAGCATTACAAATTAATGGGGTGATTACAACTATAAATTTGCATTAAAATTATCTTGGGGATAAAAACTGTTGGGGGGAAAAATTGTCAAAAAAATTATCTTTTCTTTTGTGAGCACATACATAAAAAAACCTGTCAATACATGTCTTGATTTATTTTTCAATAATGTTCTTAAAATTTAAAGATACTTTCTTTTAGACACCCCATGTAATATAGACCCAAAAAAGATCTGTTGTTAAATGACATAAAAATTGTAAGAGAAAACTGCATTTCCAAATCTAGTAATTGTTGCTATTTGAATATCTAACATAAACTTGTGATAAAGAGTTGCACAAGGTTATGATGCTTACTTAGAGACGAGAGAAAATAATTAGGATACCTGAATATTAAGGAAATATAATTAGGGTGTCTTTATACTGTAGAAATTTCCAAATGAAAAATTATTAAGTAGTACAATTAACATAGTAAAATAAAATGAATTTTAAATTTTTTAACTAAAGACATAAAATTTAATATGGATAGAAAATTTAAACCCCAAAAAATTATTCTACTATTTTATAGCAAGCAAAGAGTTGATTTTAACAAATAACTTATCTAATAAATATACTTACGCATCAAAAGGCAAGAAAACATCCTTTGAGCCAACATCCTCAGGAGTTTCAGCCAGGCTGCCCATTAGAGAATTTGGACTTTCTGAATGATCTGAAGTATTTGAATCGGATCTGCTGAATGATTTTCTGTATTCTTCTTTGTTCTGTTCAAAATAAACAATTTTAAACATTACTTTTGGATAATACAAAATAAATTTTAGAAAAGGATACACTTCAAATTAGAAATTCATTTTAATAACATTCAATTCAAATTCATTTTAATAACATTCAATGCAAAATAATGAAAACAAATCTTTGTCTGTACAAAATCTTAATTCCACAAAAACAGACATATAATTGCAAACAATATGAATAAAAAAAAAATCTAAATGTTCAAAAGACATTCTTTATAAAAATGTCAATGTAATTTAATGGGAATAATAATGTTCAACATCAGCTCTTATTTCCAGTAAAATCGATTAACAAAATATACAGACAAAGCTTAATTCAGTGCTATTTTATCACTTTTAATGAAATGATAAAGAAGATACGATATATCTGGTGGGCATTTAAAAAAAGAAGAATTAAATACTTACTATGATTAGAAAACATGACTAATATTCAAAAATCAATATATAATCTAATTTTTCATTTTATTAAACAAAAGAATATTTATTATTATCACACTCGGAATACAAACTAAACTTTTTGAAACATTTAATATTTGTTGTTTAATGATTTCCTAATTCTTTTTGTACTCTTCAATTTTAGGAAATAAAACTTTGTACAGTTATCATTTCTGAGTAACACACTACCAATCTGAATTAGGCTATTTCCACGAATAAGAAACTATTTATAATTTTAGAATACTGAAAATGCAAGGAATTACCTTGAATAAATTTTACAAGTTTAATGCTTAAAAGAAAAATTTCAAAAATAAATAATTTGCAGCTAACACAGGTTGTGGATGTACAGATTCAGTCTGTCTTTAGATTCATCAAACCATGCAAAGAATAAAATTTAATGTAATCAATGTATTAAAAGAAACTGCTCAGAATAAAATCTAAATTTTTAGAGCTTCTGATGTTCAGAACAATTAAGATAAAGATAAAAAGGATTCTGTAATGTCGACACAAAACTAATTTACATCTTAATAGCTATACATTTATTGTAGCCATTTTTAAAAAAATAAGAAGTCAATTTTTCAGTTTATATAGATGGAAATTTTCTAGTAAAAAAATCAATATAAAAATTCTGAATATTTAGAAGAATTTTTGTTAAACTTCTAAATTTTACTGGTCAACTGGCTATTTAAAAATGCAAACCACAAAAATACATTCCAATTCAATTGTACAATATTTAGATCTACAAAAAAAGAACCAAAAGCTTTCATTTATTTATTTCAGAATTATTAACTGAAATAGTAAATATCTACTTTCCGAAATTGAAATGAACAAATTAATTTGAGCATAGCCAGCCCCTCTTAATCATAACATAGATTTGTATACATTACGTAATGAAAAGCAGTCTTTTATTAATGCCCAGTAAAATAAGATTCATAATTTTCTAATCATTTTAAATCTTTAAAAAAATATAAATATTCACTGAATTATTAATGAAACTTGGTCATAATACACTGCATGTATAATTATTACATAACGCATATACATATAAATAAACTTATAACATAGCAAACTAACTTGGAGCATGTGCTCTTCTTCCAATTCCTTTTCAACTCTTGAGTAGACTTTCCTAAATCGAGGTGAGCAAGAAGAAAAACTGCTAAATAAAGCACTTTCATCGGGATCATCCAAGTCTTCTGAATCTTCCAATTCATGACAGTACCTGTCTGTACGAGCTAGGAAGAAGAAAATCTAATCATTTCTATGGCATTTTTAATGCACTGAAAATTAAGTAATTTAATACAAATATAAACCAATCTTGAATAGAATAACTTTTTGATTCTATGTGTTTTCACTACATCTTGCACATAAATTTCTTTTGCCATTAAAATTAAAGATATTGCACAATACAAAGAAAGGTTTCTTAATAGAGGGAAGAATACAAATATCTTTTACAGTTAAGAATTTTCAGTATTATTTACAGTTATTTTCAAGACTTACCCGAGCTTATATCGATAACATGCTCAATTCTTTAATAAAGTTTACTGGGTGGATTCTGCCAGACTGCTTTATGTGGGTATAGACTACCTACATTGAAATATTAAAATTTCCCTCTTCCAATATTTTAATTGGAACCAAATCGTTTTACCATAGATATTTATTCATGAGACAGAATAAAAATAATTTTTAAACTTCTCCATATTTTTTTTCAAATTATGGTCTTCAAACTTTGAAGGGGAGGGGGTAAAGAACTCAGCCAATCTTATTTTCCTGACATGAAAATTATTGAAATCGAGGGAAGGTCATCTGGCTAGGAAATATATAAACTGCATGAGAATAGCACACTGTTTTTTTATACTTTCTGATGAAAATGCAACACAGAACATGCTTCTTTTTCACACTTATTTGCTCTCTGCCAAAAAAAAAAAAAAACACATTTCTTACTGATACAAGATTAACTGGTGATCTAATTATTATGCCATCCAAAATTTTTAACACAAATTACTAACAATCATACTTGAAAAGTATATAATTTTATTGTTTGCTTTTATGAAATGTAAGTCTCTCAATAATTTGCCCTTTCTTATGCTCGCATTCACTTTATCAAATGTAAAAAAAGATACATTGTTAGAAAAATCTTACTGGGTGAGCAATTTATGGAAAAAATTTGAAGTGTGAAATTTTCTTCCAAAATTTAAAAAAGCACAATTGTTGTTTTAATAACTAATGTATATAAGATGTACAAAAAGGCAATAGTGTACTCTGCAACACATATGAAGCCAGATGGAAATGTATCACTGATGTTTCATTGCATACCTCTCTAATAATGGCACTATCAACATCATCCTAGTATAGGAAAGGGGGGAGTGGAAGATGAGTATGCTCTGAAATTTTTGGGCCAGCCAATTGAATACAAAATTTATGACAGAGCTACAATTTTAGAAACAAAATAATTTACAAAATTTTGTTTATCTGTGGTCTATTATTACTATAACAGTGTTTGCATGCATGCAAACATAAAAATCAAGACTAACTCATAAGTGAATTAGGTGCAAAATTTTGATATGTGTCTATACTTTAGATGCTAAAAATGTGTGCGGCATTTTAACGATGTAGATCTTTGCATTTTGAAACCATGCAACAAAAGGAAAAGTAAAAAATGTCTGGCGAATTTAACCTCTGAATTGACAGAAGTAAACAATTGATAAAATTTATTTAATACTTCTACAAAAAAAAAAAAAAAAGAAAAAAGCTGCCTTCAAAAAATTTTCTTACATACTCCTAATAAAAATATAATCCGAGAGAATGGCTTGCATAGAATGGAATACTACAGTTATGAAACATTAACCTTAAACATGAATTCAGCATTTTACCAAGCATTCAATCTAAAAGTACAAACCAACAGATGGTCAACAACTTGTTGGATTTGGCTCAAAATCTTTTAGGTGTCTACAGTATAGATGTTAAATATGTGTACCTAATTTTATCTATATAATTCTCTTTGTTTGTAGCTATCGTGTTAACTTATATTCAAATAGTTGGACAAACAGATTTCCTCTGAGTAGATTTTGGTAGAAATCTACAATTTTGGGGTAAGGACCTGTGTTTTTAAGTTATCTTTGTCACAGATAGACATTTTTAAAAACAGGTTTTTCGAACTCAGAGACATCTGAAAGATTCATCAAAATCTCGAGTTCACATTTTTTTCACTATTATAACACATTTTCTATATTTCCTATACAAGAAAGTAGAAAAGGTTGATTAAAAATCAGGGGAAATTAATATAGTAATGAAACTGGTGTCATTATAAATGTAATTTTTTTTTTATCTTTAAGATAGAGTAAAAATAACTTTATAGTACAGTGATTTGTTCAAAATATATGATGAAAAAAAGTTAACTTTTCCAACCTCTATTCACTTTTACCTATTTGATGAAATAAAAATATAAAAGGGAAAAAAAAATGTTATATTTTTTTTAAGATTTAAAAATAAAAGCTTTAACGTTGCTAGAAATATTTAAAATAATAAAGGGAGGTGAAAAAGATTTACATTTCTATGCCTTCTTCAGTAGGGAATAGAAGAATTTTAAAAGCACAATAAATCCTGCCAGTAGCAAAGAAGCATGGTTGCCAAATAGTGTGAAACAGTATATACAAAGAAATATTCAATTTTACACTGAGGGATTACTGAAAAAATTATGTTTTAAGGGGGAGGGGCAGCTTCATAAAAATCCTAATGACATGAAATGTCATTAGGATTTTGAATAATTATAAACATCATTCATGACATCATGAATGTAACATTGTGAAATGCAACAATAAACAATGCTACCAAGCATTCAAAGGAACCTAGATTTGAATTTTAGTCTTTCGAACACTTTAGAAGTATATATAACACAAAACAGTTACAGGACCTTTCTTTTGAAAATAAAAGGTTCTTAAATAATATCTAAAAAAATTGCAAATTTATATAATAGGAAATTTTAAAACAGAAATTTTAAATTCATGTCAAAAGAGATATGTAGTTAATCTGTTTCAATGAAAATGGTGCCTTGAATGACACTCAGGATTAGACTTTAAAGTGTTAATATTTATATTTTTGATTAAAAGATAGCACACTAATAATAGCTTCTTTACCATTCTCAATTTTAAAATGGAAAAAAAAAAATCCCAAAAAAGAAGGGGAGATACAATTTAAAATTAAAAGAATATTCCACAAAAATAATTCTTATTAGAAAAATTTATTTTATAAATAGCACTAACTGTAATTGATATGTTAACATCAAAAAATAATCTATTTCAAGTTTCTCTCTCAATTCTTTATTCTTCTTACACTAACTCAGATACTGATCAAATGTTTTTTTAAAGGGGGGATATTAAACAACATTAATTGTTACAAAAAAAATGAAATATGTTATTAAAATTCATTACTAACTTATCAATTATAATGAATACATAAGCAGAAAAATTATTTCAGAAATTCAGACCAAACAATTCTCTACACATCTTCAAAAGTCTAATTAATTTTTTTTTCATTGAATAAAATATTCTACAAATGCATTTCCAAATCAATCTAATAATGTATTTTGTAATACTGAATAAGTATTGAAACAAACATGGCACAAGCTTAGAAAAGCAACAAAAAAGAAAAGCTGAACTTCATAAAATAAGGAATTGTACTAAACTGAGAAGTAACAGAGAAGTAAGTTAAGTACAATTAATTGAACACTAAAATGAATAAGGTAGTAAGAAAAGTGATTGAGATGTTAAATATTACAGAACAGTTACATAAAAGAAATTGAAATCTAACCGAAGAATATAAAATTTGATTCTGGAAAAACTAAAATCCAGTTACAGCCATTTGAAAATTTAAAAAAAAAAAAAATTCATCACAAAATGGAATGCATAGAATTTTAGCTAAGAGAACATACTATCAAAGTAACTTGTATCATCTTCTGAATCAAGTTGAGGAATAAACTCAGCCTTCTGCCTCAAAATTGAATTCCAATCAATTTCTTCAAAGAAAAGATGTTCCTTCACTTCATGTGCACCTCCAGTACCTAAACGGTCGCGAGGATTTTGTTGAAGCAAGCAGGCAATCAAATCTTTAGCCTCATCTGTTGCTGGCCATTCATTATCAGAAGGCCATTCAATTTCATCTGTTTTGTAAAGAAAAAGTAAATTTCATATTAGTGCTTCCTGTCTTTTGAAGTACTGAATTTATCCATCAAATAGTCAAATAACACAAAAAATTCACAGCAATTAAAACATCGAAGAACATTTGCATAATTCCTTTTTTAATACATTACCTTAAGATTTGGAATAAATAAAATGTTAATTAAAGCAAATTTGCAACAGATTTCAATACCAGCATAACTGATTTTAAATTAGTTAAAATTATATTAAAATTACCTCATTAGCATGCAAAAATTCAAAGATTCTATTTATGAATAACAAATAAAAAATATGAAGTTTAAAGATACAATAAAATTTTAATCAGATAATGCTTAAGAACATGACTATATGAACTATTAAATTATTTTTTAAAAAAACTTAAATGAAAAAATTAATGAGAAACAAATTTCAAATACATAGAAATGATTATCGCTCAAAATTTTATGTTTAAATACCATGTTTTGAAATATTTATACTGACCATTGATCACATGTGCAAATAGCTCTTCTGGTGTTTCTCCAAAAAATGGAACACAACCAACCAAAAACTCATACAAGATAATTCCCATAGACCACCAATCAACAGGTTTTCCTAAAATTATAATAATTTTCTAATTTTAGAAAACTAATCAAAGAAATCCATTGCTTTTGTAGCAGAAGAAAAGTTACTATTTGAAGAATGAAAATTGTATTCAAGGCAACATCTATTGCTCATTTTTATATTTACATATTATATAACTTTGATCTAGTTATTTTTAGTTTTGTCAACTTAATTTAAAACATTGCAACATTTTTTAATTATATATCATAGAATAATATTAAAATTGCATTTTAGTTTTAATATTATTTTTAATCATTAAAAAAACTCAAAAATTTGATATAAATACTGCAATTAAAAAGCTTCCAATTTGTCACTTTTTTTTCCCACAACAGTAAATATTTAAATTGTCCACCATTGAAATTGTGCTTCTATAGTTTATTCTTCTAAAGCGAATGTAAAGATGCTATCATTATAAAATTCATCATATATAAATGAATGAGAACAAGTGGGTTATTAATAAAACCATGATTCTTTACTTTATTTATTTATTCAAGTTTTCTGTTCAGCTTCACTATTTTGGGCATACATAGTAATTTTGATTGGAGAGAAAGTCTCCAGATAATTTTAGATATTGAATGACTTTACATTATCAATTTAGTGCATCATATTAGTATATGCAAATATAATAAATGCAACAATGATATTGACTTAGAATTATTTAGCATACATGAAATTCACAAATAAATCAATTTAAATAGTTAAATAAAAGTTCAATCAGCTACAGGAAATTGGTTACAAAAAGTTCTGCTATGAATTAATAATTAAATACTGCATATTACAGTTGAAATTATCATATTAGTATAGAAAAAAAAAATTATAGCTCTTGTAAAGAAATTATAAGTTATCATACCATATCCTTGTCTCAGAATAACTTCTGGAGCAATGTACTCAGGTGTTCCATATACTTGCTTATCTGTAAACTGTTTAGTTTCTCTGTCCAGATATCCTTCATATAAGTTTGTTGCCACTAGAATAGATAAACAGAACAAAGTATAATCATTTCAATTTGTATAGTTTAAGGTATGCTTTAATCTTACAAATAAACAAAAATTCTCAAAATAAATTTAATTTAAAAGAAAAAAAAACATCCAACAAGTATATTTTAACAAATTTTAAAAACTTAGAAATAAAAGAAATTCAAAATACATCTAATAAAAGAAATTTACCAATGGACAAGGCAACATTATTTTCTTTCAGTTAAATTATTAATTTATTGTAATTTCAATGCTTTTTTGCATTTACTGACATTTAATGAAATCATATGAAATTATTTTAATGAACTATTATTATGGCAATACTTTTTTTTTTCTAATTATAGAGATATTTAAAAAATATGACACACAACATCATTCTGAGAAAATCAACACTGTTTGGACTAAGATAAACAAATTTGAAATGATATCTATAAAAAAATAATTTTGTTTTTCATTTTTGCCACCAGCATTTTAAATGCAGTAACATAATCCTAAAATTTTTGAACCCTTTCCTCAGGAAAGTTCAATAAGAAACAGATTTATTATTTAAAAGAATAAATTAGTTTTAATGTACTATATCATATAAAGATCTGTACAAATACTATGTGTCAACAAATTCCTAACAGGTTTAAAATTTTAAGCCAGTGATACACTAACTAAAGATCATGGCCAGATACAACCTGATAAGAAGTTATTCTTCCACAGATATCAATCACAGATTTTAAAACAGTAATATAATAATTTAATATAACATTATAATCTGAACATCCCAGTTGGAAACAAGTTATAAAGATTTTTTATAAAGACAATTTTATACAGCATTATTCCATACATTACATTTGCAGCATTATTCCATACATTTATTCCATTCTTACACATTTGTTTAGCCTTTATTGAGTTTTATAATAAATTACATTGACCATTTAAAAAAAAAAAAAAAAACTGCACATTTCTGCTGTAAACAGATAAATCAGCATCTTCCCTTTTTTACACTCAGTCCATCAAATTTATAATGCAAACAGAGTATTAAGCTTTCTAGGAGACCTCTGTCTAAAGGTCACCTTTACCTTCCAAATCGAAATTTCTTTTATGAATTAAGTTTAATTCGATCTGTATATATAAAGAGTTTTAGGTAGCAAATTTTGACAAACTGAAATAGTAAAATACTTATTTGCAGATCACAAGCTAAAAAGTTGTTTTCAGTCCATTACATATAAAGGAAATACATAATTACTTAAAAAAAATTTTTAACAAAATTGTATACAAAAAAAGGCAAAACTTTTCTCAACACAAATCATCTAGATAATATTTAATCACAGAATCAAACTTTTTTAAAATCAAAAAGCATCACGGTTTTTAGAATAAAGTGAGAAAAATAAAAATTGAAAATATTGATTAATGAGAAACCAAATGTTTCAAAATAAATTTAAATACTCTATTTTAATTTGAATGATAATTAAATGCTTAATGAGGAACAGAATGTTTCAAAATCCATTTAAATAATACTTGATTTTAATTTGAATATGTTTGATTGCACAGTCTTTATAGCTAAATAAAAACAAAACATGAATAACTTTCACAAAGTACTACAAAAGACTCTTTAAAGTTGAGGGCCCATAAACAATTTTATACTTTGCCTATTTAATAATCCGGTCCTGTTTATAAGTATACATTTTAAAAGTATTCTTCAGATTATTGAAATTTTATTAAATGCAAAAAAGTTCTGTTTCCTCATCTTAAAAACTAATTATTCAAATCTTAAAAAGCTAATTTATTAAAATAATTAGACATTTGAATGATAAAGACATAAATCTGCCTAAGAAATTCTCAGAATAAATTCAATTAAAAATACTTACAGTTCATCAATCCTACTTTTGATAATCCAAAATCAGTAAGTTTGATATGCCCCATTGCTGTAATCAATAAACTGAAGAAAAAAAAAATAGCACATATAAAACATTTTGTCAAAATTTATGTATACAGTATATGTAATAAATCCATAGCAATTAGTACTGATAATTTGTATATTTTACGCATATTATAATATTTACATAGAAGTTCACAAGATTTCTGTGAAAAAAATTAATAAATAAATATTAAATCCTCAATATTTCATAATAAGCTATGAAAACAAATCCTTCCATATATAACATCATAAAGAAAGCATTTTCATCATAACACATCATTTAAGATAATTAGAATTAGAATATTCTTCTAAGCAATTGCTCTGAAATATAAATAGTGTGAAATTTAAAAAGCTAGTGAATTGCTTAAGAATATAATTGTTATGCATTATTATGCAATTTGTGAATTTCTTCCAACTCTCTCTCTCTCTAACAAAAAAAATCTAAATAGAATAAATACTCTTAGTAGTATGTTAACTATAAACAATTCTGTCAAACAAAAACAAAAAAAATCAAGATAGAATAATTATTAAATGCTCAGGAAACAGCAAAAATAAGTCAATTTTACTTATTAAATTTTAAATAATCTTCCTTTTTATAGGCATTTTATTATTTTTTTTGCAAATATACTAATCAATCTATACAATAGTAAAAGTTGTGTGTTCCTTTTAGAAGAGTTTCAAAACTGCCTATTATATCAGAAACTTTTCACACAAATTTACTCAAGATATAGATCACAATAGATAGATCACAATACACTGGCAGAGTGCTTAATGAAATAATTTGTAAAATGGGGCCTTCCTCACAGATTTTTCAGCCATCAGTTTCATGAAACCAATGGATCTAATCTATAACAAATAAGGTGTAATATTTCTGTATGGCCTAAGATATATAACTAATTCACTCTCAGTGAATATATGTGAAAATATTTCCGATATATCATTGAATGCATTAAAAGATGAATGTGATGTAACAAGTTTTAATGCCCATAAAAATTTAGCTTTAAATTATTGTTTTTGAACTAAAAGTTTGAAATCAATTTATTTTTGGACATTAAATTTGATGTGTCATCTTTTTATACAACTTAGATACTAAATCCAATATCAATGATGATACTTTTGAATTGGCCTTCAGTGTTGTATGTTTTCCTCTTTTAGGAATGACTAGTAAGTGCCTGTTTTCTCATATTACTTAGGTTTATTATCTTCTTACAAAGTGAGCACTATGCAATAGATGGATTTTTTAGAACTTCTCGAACCTATACAGCAAAATCAGGATTGATTTTTTTTTTTTTTATCCATCTACAATTTGTCTTAATCTTGATTCTTTTTTTCAAAAACCCTTTAATAATAACTCCATAAAATTTGCAGATGAAAAAATATTAATAAAAAAAATCCTTTTATAAATATAAAACAATGCTTTATATTTGTCTACAAAAATACAGTTAAGAGTGGAGGCAAATACATTAAACAAGAATTCACATACTTATCAGGTTTCAGATCTCTATGTACAATGCCATAACTGTGTAAATATTCAACCGCCAGAACAGTCTCAGCAAAGTAGAAACGAGCTAGGTCTACAGGAAGTGGTCCCATGTTTTTTAAAAGTGTCGCACAATCACCTCCTTCAACATATTCCATAACCATGCATAGATGTTTCTATAAAAGAATTAATGATTAAGTTTTTTAAAGAAAATTAAACAAAGACAGAAATAAAATTTTTCAATTTGAAAATATAATTCAGTAAATATTTTTCTTCTAGAAAGTAAAATTTTTATATTAATAAATAAATTTAAGGACAGAAGAAATTAAATTTTTCTAATGCAAAAAGAAATATAAAATGAAAATTGGTTAGGGCATTCATCTAATCATTAATATGGGAAATAAAATGCAATGATATTTTTATCAGATAAAATGCACTTAAGTGAAAGAAAATTTTCAGAAGCAAAAACATTATAATACAATAATAAATTATTCTTCCAATGAATTCTTCCATCTACAAAAGAAATAACTTTGAATACATTCTATTAGAAAAGGATTATTTATAAAACACACTTTGCATTTCTGGGCTTTCAGTATTCCAGAAAGATAAGTAGGTAATTATTTTTCTCTTCTTTCCCCAACTTTTGATTGCCACTTTTAAATAACTTGATATCCAATTCTAATATTTTTTTTAATTTATCCAGTAAATGTATTTAAAAAAATGAAGTAACTTATTAATATTTTATATTTATGACACATTTCAATTATTTCTAATGAATCTGTGTAAAAGCAAAATGAATTTTTGATTGGACCTTATGAAATAAGAATTCATTTTGAAGTGAACATTTTGATTTCAATTATATTTTCATTCAAATATAGATTACTCAGATGATAATAATCCTACATATGCTTTATAAAACAAAAACTAAGTAATTAAATGTCAAGCAAATCATTCAGATTCAAAAATCAGAATGATTTTTTTTTTTTTGAAAATTTAATCTTTTTCTTTGGTTAAAGATAATTATATGCAAAAGTTTTTTTAAAAAAAATGATAAAATAATATAACGTACTTTGGTTTCAAAGCTGCAAAACATGCTTACAACAAATGGGTTGTCAGTAAAGCTCATTATGTCTCTCTCAGCAAATGCTTGCTCAACTTGATTCCTCAACATTAAATTATGCTTGCTTATTTTTTTCATGGCAAACCTTATTCTTGATTTGATATGACGAACCAGATAAACAGCTCTGATATCAAAAACAAGGAGAAAGGATATTTAGAAAAAAATATATATATGAAAATAAAGCACACAAATTAAAAAAATACAAAAAATCAAATAATCTACTAAAAATAAATGAGATCAAATTTGTTTACATGTAATTAATTAGAAAATAAAACAAAATTTCACGAAAATTTCTCATGCTAAAAATTTCAAAGTAAAGAATATATAAATATAAACATTTTTAAATCAAATAACACATAATAATACATTTAACATCTGTATATAATTCATTTTAAAAAATTGCTTTTATCAACTTCAATAAAAAAATAAAGAAAAATCAAATTTTTGAAAAATGTTTTGAAACTTGGAAAGTGTAAAAATAAAACACAATGATGAAGCATCAACTCACAAAAATCTGAATAAATAAATTTAAAATAAACATACCCATAAGCTCCATTGCTTATCAATTTTACTGTTTCAAAATCACTTTCAGATGGAGGCTTTGATTTAGGGAAAAGTTCTCGACCAGCTTTCTATAAAGATATCAAAGATAAAAACCAAAAATCAATGATAGCAATGTTAATTTGAGCTTTACTTTCAATTAATATTTTATATAAAAGTGCAGCAATTACACATTAACATTACACACATTTGAATGTTAAAATTTAGAATATAAACTGCTGACATCAGCTATTTAACACGGAAAAAACAAGGCTGCGTACATCAACAAATCTTAAATAAAGTAGATGAAAAAGCAGAGGACCCAAAAACTAAAAAAGTGAATAAGTTCAAAATTAACTGAATAAAACCACATATATAATTGAAATATGCAAGTTACAGATTATTGCTTAATTTAAAGAAAAAAAATATTTCAAAATTAAAATAGTTTTGATTCTGGAAAGCCAAAGATGTATGGAATAATTAATGCAATTCCAAATTCATTTGATAAATTTAAAAAATGGATTATATGTTTAAGGCAATTGTTCATCCTTTTCCTTTCCTTTTCATCAAGGGAAAAAAAAAAGATTTTGAAGTGTCTGGAATCAACAAAAAACAAAATTGAATTTTTTTAAATTTTTATTTAAAAAAAAAAAATATTTGGTATATTTCACAACAAAGCTTTTCAACCAGGGACAGAATTAGATAATCCATATCTCAGCTAAAGAATGCAAAATATAAATAATTCAGTTTGGATTTTTTTTTTCTTTTACATATATTTAGACATTTAAAAAAATGAAATTAAAAAATATATTATAAAACTTACTGTACAAAAATCGGTCTGTTCAGTCTGATACTGTAAATCAAGTTCATTAGATAAATCTCGATTTAATTCTAAATGTTGAAAGAAAAGAAAATTATTTAATTAGTAAATAATTTATTAATGAAATATGGAAAATATTTTATAAAAATATGGCATTTAATATAATCAATAAAATTTTTCAATAAAAATTAGAAAAATAACAGAATTATAAAATCCATGCATAATTTATTCAAAAACTACGTTGTTCTATACTGTAACTACATAATGTGCACTTCTAAATTAATCAAATAATGCTAATCCCATTTTCTAAATTGTTACAAACATTAATTTATGAGTATGAAGCATATTAAATTTTATCAATCTATATTTTGAATCAGTAGAAATATACTTAACAGTATTTTATAATATCTATTA
Source organism: Argiope bruennichi (assembly GCF_947563725.1). Classification (NCBI taxonomy): domain Eukaryota; kingdom Metazoa; phylum Arthropoda; class Arachnida; order Araneae; family Araneidae; genus Argiope; species Argiope bruennichi. The sequence continues at coordinate 80,779,010 of NC_079156.1, forward strand.
CATAGTTACTTTACAATCAAAAATACAGACACTAAAAAAATTATTCTTACAACTTAAAAAAAATACAAAAACATAGTTGCTAAAAATCAACCTTACAACCAAAAATAAATGCCAAAAAAATACACTTGCCTAGACGGGAAGCTTCAGAATTAAGTAATTCACTTTGATGATTTGGAATCGTTAGGGAAAATGCTAAATGAAAAGTCTTATTACTGATTGTATAAGGGAAAGCTTCAAATTTTATAAATTAATATATTGCAATTCTTCAGTTCCTTATTTGATAGTTAAATAGAATAAGTCCCAATAAACATGAATTATTGTATTCTGAAAAAGTCTACTTTAAAATAAAATTGTTAAATAATATTAAATACTAATGGCTTCCAATTTTCATTAACATCAATTAAAAATATAATTTCTTAAAGAAAATAATACAATAAGCATTCTCAAATTCCACATTATTTAAGTTTTATTAAATGAAGTGAGTGACTGTACAATTAAAAGAAAACAGTTTGACTTCATAGAGGTTGATGATTAATTTTTAAAAAAATTTTTACAATTTTTTATAAGATAAAAATGTCAATTAGTAAAACACATATCTTACATTAATTTATGATTGCAAATATATTCATGCTTCTATCTGCAAAATTTGAACCGATATATTTATTTCTAAAGTGAATCTGAAGTTTCTTTCACCAGTAAACTCAAGCATTGTCATGTGAAAAAAAATCTTGCCATATTCTGTATGTTGCTTTTTAAATACTTCATTCAAATTGATCAACTGATGCTTGTATCATTCACAATTAATGTTTTCATATAGTACTAATATATATATAATAGCATATTCTTTAATTTAAATATAATTGCAGTTAATATTTTACTGTAAATTATTTGTATTGAAAATGACGCAGAAAGATCAATTAAATCTTTTTGTAGCAACCAAAAATGCTTCAAGCATCACCCTCAAACAGCGAATCTGAGTATGAATTTCCTTGTGGCGCACCATTTGTCATGCAAATCTACCGCACTTCAGCGCAATGTGCGCTTAAGTCATACTTTCTAAAGCTCTAGTGACACAGTGTTCCAGATGATGGAACACTCACAGAATCAAAAGAGTGAGTAAATCTTCATGAGATTTAACCTGTGTATACTTTTAGGTCTAAGTATATTATTTACAACTTTTGTTTGTTTCAGTTTAAAATTTAAAAAGATAATGCACCACAAAATGTTAATTTTCTTAAGAGTTCACTGATCAACAAAAAACAGAATATATACATACATATATATATATAAGCTAAATTTTATATTCTCAGACGATAAGCAACCTTTCTCTCTTTGAACAAAAGTGTCACCCCAGATGGACTTCTGGCAGCTCCAGACTAGCATTTGGCCAATAGATGTTCTTTTCTTCCAACTTTAATACACACACACAAGGCTTGTTTATGCTCTCTTCATTTACTTTTGTATAATTTATTTTTATATATATTATCATGTTGCCTGGATGAAACCATTGTTGTTTAATAATTTTTTTTCTCTAAAACATATTTCAGATTAATTACAATCAGAAAATTTTCCTACTTCAAAATAAAGCTGTTTTTTAAAAAAATATACTTCAACTACAATTGATTTTTTTTTTCAGCATTGCTTGTTTCTTAGCAGAAAAGCCACAGCTATTCAAATGATGACAGAATGGATAAATGTCAATGATGCATATTTTGAATAATTTGTGTATAATAACTATTCTAAATTTAATAAGATTCATTAAAAGCATTCTTCCATTACTCTTTTTATAGTATATGATAAAATATGCATTATCCCCCAAGTTTCACATCAAAAGGTCTAATCTAAAGACGTAACCTTAATCTGAGGTGCAAATAAATGGTCTAGGCTAATAAATTTGCCTTTTAATATCTCTGGAAATTTTGTAGATTGAACCATGAACTTTGTGTGTTTAAAGTTGAGAATAAGAAGAGCATGAACACTTTTATAATAAGGAAATTGCTTAAAAATATAACTTTTTATCATCAACATCCAATGAATACAAACTGCTTTCATAGAAATGCCCACATTATTTAATAAAATGTAATGATTGGAAATATATGCCTAGGCATAAATCTTAGTATTTTAGTATTTAGTACTTGTGGATTCAGTATAAAGTCATGTTTATTACCAGGCATCATTACACAAAATATTTAAACTTCAGAGGAAATAAGAACCATCAAACAGAAATCAGGAAAAATTATTATATTTGCAATATTACATTTATAAAATATTCAAAATATAATTTGATTTATACAGTTATTATAGTGCAAATATCATATACAGATACTTTTATGTAGAAAAAGTGTATTAGTTAAAACTGGCAAATCCTTAATTGCAAGAAAACCACACATTTAGCCTGATCCAATATTTGTGCAAAAGGTAAGTTTTCCTCTAAATTTGACTTTTTTTTTTACAAAAATTTGACATAAATAACTTAAAATTAAACATTTTTGAACTACTCATAAAATTTTAAATCAAATATTATATATATATATATACATATATATACACACTGAATAAACATGATATACCAAAACAAATGCCAGTTTTTAGTTTTCAAATTAAGAAATGTTTACCTTTAAATAATTTTATTTATTTCCTAAATACAACAATAATCTCTTATTTATTCACTGTTATCAAATAACTCTAAAATACAAATGAAATATAAAATACTTTATGATAAGTAAAGCTATATATTTAAGAAAGCTTGCATACATCAATAAAACATCAAATTCATACAAAATGTTTTAAAACTCATCAAAATGATTAATTCCAAAAAATTGAGGTTATATATAATTGAATGTATGCTAAAGTGGCTTATAAATAAATTAAAATGTTATAGCAATCATGTAATTTTGCATGATAATGAATATAAATTTTATAATAATCATTTTAACAATTGTGTTAAAAAATTATATTAATTACAATACAATCTCCCATAGTGTTATTCATAACTTGGCAATATCAAAATAATGGTACTTTAGAAATTATAATTTCAAATCCAAAAGTTTAGATTTATGAAGAGTTTAAAAAATCTTAATAGATAAAGGAAGAACTTGAATGACATTCCTATTGAATTCACTCTTTTGACTATAATGGCATATTTAAGTACAAACTTAATAATAAGAAGGTTAATAAGATGATGATAGCAAGTAAACAAAAAAAGGTTAGTGGGGGAAAAAAGACTCACGATGACTGATTTTTATAAAATTTATCTAGCAATTTAAAAAATCTTAATAGATAAAGGAAGAACTTGAATGACATTCCTATTGAATTCACTCTTTTGACTATAATGGCATATTTAAGTACAAACTTAATAATAAGAAGGTTAATAAGATGATGATAGCAAGTAAACAAAAAAAGGTTAGTGGGGGGAAAAAGACTCACGATGGCTGATTTTTATAAAATTTATCTAGCAATGTTCATCATTGTTACCTGAAAATGCTACAAGGATTCCCTGCACACACAGCATTTTTTTTTTTTTTTTTCCAATTTCAACAAATATCTGATAAGCAGATACATAATTTGAGGTTACATTATCTCTGAGTAAGAATAGTCTAGCTTAAGTGTCTACATGATAATTTTAAAATGTTGTGTGATTCTTTTTATCTGATACCCAAAATTATGTATATGCATTTCAATTTGAAGTCATCTGTATGATCCTTTTACTTTTATTTGTGGTTAATAGTTCAAAAACATGACTAATAGATTTCACATGCTGTGTTTTTTATTTAAAATATTTTTAAAACAAGAGAAAGAGAAAATATCTAGAAACATATTTTAACTGCCATCGCAAAGGCATATTAATGCTAATTAAGAGATTCCATACTACTCTGTATTTAGTAACTTGAAAAAAAATATATAATGCAACATAATATTTAATGAATACATTAAGATATATTATACTGTGGATTTTTTTTTTTCTCCCCAATTTGATTCATTTCTGGTTCACCGAATATTTATTTCGACTTATTCTTGAAAAGTCATGTAAAAGGCATTTTTATTTGCTTAATGATTAACAAAATACTACTAAATTAAATTAGTAAATTAAGCAATCTTTAACACATTACAGATTTTAATGATGAATATGTAACTAAAAGATTTTTTGATGCTTTAATAGAAAGACACAACAAAATAATATACCAGAATGTATCTCAGGAATTGCCAAATAATGACAAGATATCTTCAATCCAGAGAAGAAAAAGTCTGTTTGTAATTTTTACTTAAACTCACGTGTTAAGTTGCCGATATGTGTATAGGAACAATTTTTAAAAAGCTTTAAAATACTTCTCCACTGTTTGTTTTTCCAAGCAATACATGTTCATAGAGTCATATCAATCCAATGTCCCTATCCAAGAAATCTCCCCTTACCCATCAATTATATGTAAATTAAAAATTGTGGAGAAAAAAAAATGTTAATAATGCTCATATTTACAATATCTGAGATAAGACTGTATATCAATACCTGCTAGAGGATCTCTATTCAATCCCAATTGTTTAATTATGTATTTTGGAATATCAGTTGTGACACCTTGCTGTACTTTAGCTTGGCCTTCCACAACTTCTAACATTCGATAAAATTCTTCAGGATCAAATTCCTATGTAAAATGATATAAAATTTGATATGAAAAAAAATCGACACTAAAAGCATGTCTAATAATTTCGTATAAAAAATAAATTTTTAAAATATCAAGAATGAGGATATATTTACAAATTTACTTTTTGCTCAGTTTTACAAAAGACAAATTTCATACGATCTTTTAAAAAGATGCAACAAGCACATTTACAAAATATTTAAATTACACTTTTAAAATTTTATGAATGGGAAAACAAATAAATAAAGACACAAAAAATAACAAATCAACATAATTATGAAAATTTACCTTCTATTTTACACAACTTTGGTGTCATAAAAAAGGAATAGCTACATTTTTTTTTTTTATTCTTTTTAATATTTTAGTGTATACTCAAATTATGATAAATATGACTATATAACTGCTATACCTAACACAGATTAAAATTTAGATATATTCACATGCAAGAGCCATAAAGTTGAATATGTTATACTAAGCAAAAGATTAAAACTATATAAATGTTAAACAAATGTGATGAAAGTGCAAATATAAAAAGAAAACTTTATGAAACATATAGTATAAGACAAATGTAAAAAGTTATACCAAAGATTTAATAAATTTAAAAATCAGTATCAAAAGTCTATGTTCATAGAATAATTATATTGTACTATGAGCCCAGTTATTTATCTTATTAAATAGTAAATAAAACTACATATCATCACAATCAAAATTATTTAGCCAGAATTAATAATCTATATATTTTTATAAAAACTACACTCAGTGGCATAACAGCCCATGTGGGCCAAGGCCTAAAGTGCCCATATCTGCTTTCTTGACTGAGGACCCTGGGGTGCAATGTATATCCTGGTTAGGTGATCAGCCTAACACAATATATTTTTATATCATTACAAAATTGTTTACTTTACTAAGACAATTTAAGAGTATATTCTTTCAAAAAATCCCTCAGAAAAGGCAATTTAATCATTTTTCCACAATTTGTTTTGCAGTAAATGGTTTGCATAGCAGTGATGTAAAAAGAATTTCTCAGCAATAAATTTAATTATAGAAATTTGTAATAAAATAACATCTTTATATTTAAAACTTATTACTGAATATTTACTTACTAGACATTCCAAAAGGCGAGCTGGACGAGAAATAATTATTAACAGCTTTTTTATGAGGCTTTTCATGTATTGGACAGCTTCAGGGGATTTATCTATGCACTGTTAAAAATATAGATATTAGCAAATTCAAAAAGTTGAAGTAAGGAACTATTTTCAAAATTTTTCATGAAAATTAACAAATTAGAAATAATTTTAAAATTTCCAATTGTTTACCCATGCCATACATTGTAAACATGTCAGTATATCAATAAAACTCAGAAAAAGTCCACATAATATTTAAATAGCAAAATATTTGATGAACTTTCCAAACAAAGCATATTATCAGGTTTTCATAACATTTATTTCTAACAACTGAAGAGTATAAAAATTACTTCACAATTTTAATTCAAACCAAAAATACAAAGTAATTCAACATTTAACTTTTTTTTAAGATACTTTTTTAAAAAGATAACTTTTAATTTTTCAGATATTTCTTTCTATATCGGATAGAGTGAAGATATATGAGATATGGAGATTAGTCCAAACGTTATTAACTTGTCTATGTTCTGAATTTGCAATCCAAAATCAAATGAAGTTAATCAAAAATCAAATGTCCATCAGATATTTAAAATATGGGGGGGGGGGAATCAGACTAATTTCAAACTACATATTTTCTTAATAAACTACAACTTATTGTTAAAACAGCATAGCTAAATATATAATGATGTCATTATTTAAATCAATAATAACATCAATATATTTCTGGAAAAAATAATAGTAGAAATTTTATCTTTATAAGGAGAAAATGACATCACACTAAATAATAAAATTATTTAATTTTATACCTGAAAAAATTTAAATTATCTTCATATAAAAGTTCAAAACATTTTGTTATTCAAATAAAAAATTTGCCAACACAATAAAAACCAATTTATTTAAATTTCTCAACATTAACTTTGTAATTATTTCTTTAACTCATAATCCTTATCAACTAAAAATCTAAACCAAATGTTTAATAATCTTACACACACATACATATATATAAGAATATTGGTCTGAGAATAGTTTCAAACTGAAAATTTAAGTCCAGTATAACCAGATCAAAACATTCAAAAAAATTTTAATATATGCAAGATAATGTTTTAACATACCTGGCATAAAAGCTTCTCCAAATTTTCAGATAATTCAATGAAGTAATTACAAGTTAAACTTTGGTTTTGGGATTGAGCAAGGCAATCTTCAGCCATCTGAATGATCTGATGGTGAACAAAACGAGCAACAGCATCCAGAGAATCACTGTGATCATAATGTCTATGTTCATTCAAAAACTGACGCAATTTTTCTTCCATCTGTTGAGTAGCCTATAAATGGAATATAATATTAATTTTATATTTATATAGTATAATAACCTTTAATTTAATTTCAAATGAACAAATTCTTAAATTCTAGTTAAAATAATCAGCATTGCTTAGAATAAGAATTTTGATGAATATCGGAAAGTCCACATTTTAAAAACTTGAACACAACATTTTTAGAGAAATAAAAATGCAATACTTCACCATTCATAAGTTAATAATAGAATGGTATTTAAAATCTTTAAAGTAACAACTTCTATAAGAAATACACAAAACATAAAGTATCTTATGACAACATGCTATGCCTTTTTAGCTTGAACTACACAAAAATAAAGGGTAAATTTTCAATAACTTGTAATTTATTCTTGAACAATTTTATTTTGGGTGATTTTATTAGTGTGTAAATAGTCAATGTATTAGAGAATGTATATATGTCTTTAAAAAGTATTAAAACCATTTGATGCAGGTAAGAATTTTTCAATCCTAAGCAGTCTACAACAACAAACAAACAAACAAAACAAAAAAATGAGGCAGATGAAGTAGATTGCACATCATTTTTTTTATTGGTGGATCCAAAAAAAAAAAAAAAAAAATCACAAAATCATAGTAATTGCATTGAATACTTAAAATAATCTAAATTATGTTTAATGAATATTAATTGTAAAAAAATAAGTATGTTTAAATTTTCAGAGTGAGGAAAAAACGGCATACAAAACAGAAAGATAAATTAAGAAAAAATTTCTTAAACATTGAAAATAAACATATATATTTAAAACAAACTCATGACAAACAGAGAGTCAACTCAAACAGGGGCCTGTATTCTTTAAAGGAAAGCAGCTCATTTAGAATAAATAAAATACATTATAAAAATTACAATATTTTTTCATATAAAAAGCATAATCTTAAAGTTAAGCTTCTCATTCATACAAATATTGTTTAACCAAGATTCTGTGTCAATTTCACCTTATATTCTTCAGTTTCATTTCTATATTTTTCCAAAAAATTTCTCACTATGTCGCATAAACAACTCGAATGGTTTTGATCAAGAAAAGATTATAAAACAAACTTCTGCTATCTAACATTTTTTTAACAAGTAATTCATACAAAAATTAAATAAAAATGCTGTGCAGATGTAGCAAAAACTGAGAGAAAAAACAAACATATATTGTGCCTTAAAAATCGTATTTTAGTTTAATGTGTAAATATATGATTTAGTTAACAGATGAAATAAATATAACCATGCAACATCCAAGATATATAGATAAATTGAATAATATTTTATCTATGTTGTTTTCATAAATCAAGTTTATTAATATAAATACCTCGATATATAAATTTTTGGTACTTATGTATATTTACAGCCCTTGCAATAAATTGCCAAAAAACACAAATTATCACCAACCATATAATAATAATCTGAAAATTGCCAAGTAAACCCATGAATGCAACCTTCTTGGTGAATTCTTGGCATCTTATGCATGTATTATGGACCTTTGTGATCTTGGTGTAAGCTCAAAATTGGCAAGCAAACACAGAGGCATAAATATACACAAATAAAAATTATATATTTATTGCTGAATATTTCACACATTAAAGTTGTCATATTTTCAACAAATTGGTTTACCCAAAAGTTTTAATTTGTTTTATATATTAAATACTATTATTATAAATTAAATTTCATTAATTAAAATCTTGCATTTTGTAAGTAATAAAATTCTTTTCACCATATTAACTACAGATAATAATTCAATGTTGAAAAATATAAAACTAATGACAGCATTATTCCTTCTGTAAAACTGTAATAAAAACATTTTACCTTTGGAAACCTTTCTTTATATACATTATTCATAGCAGCAACCTCACTATCTACACCAGGTGATCGTAGAGGGCTGCAATTAAAAATAATTATAAAATATAAATACTAAAATTTTCATAAATATAAATATATATAATTTCAATGAATAAAGAGAGCATTTTTCACATCAAGTTCAGTGAAATTTGTCATAACAAAATAGTGCAAACTAAGACAAAAGCAACTACTACAACAACTCAAAATAATAGCCACAATGTGATTGATTATCTTACAATTATTTCAATACACATAAGAAATTTAATAAATACAGAAAATAAAACTTTTCTCTCTTGCATATGAGTATAATACCCATTGTCATTTAATCAAGCTTTCAAGCTCACATTCAGTGGATGTAATAATTTTAAAGACAATTTCTTAGTTGCATTAAGAAAAAGATCATAAACAGTGAATAATTTTTTATAAGTTTCTAAGCCCACAATTAAAGGAACTTTAACAAAACAAATTTTAGGTCATCCAGTATTTCATTGAAGAAAAATATAGAGATCATTATTTGAAAAATGTAATAATTTCATAAAGAACTTTTTCATTGTCTTATCTTCTTAAATAAATAAGAAAAAAAAATTCTAAAATGGAATGTTGGAACAACAAATTTAATACCTCCAAAAATACTTAAAATATCACTATTCAGATTAATCTCTATTATTTATGTCATTTGAAACATTACTTCACGTTATTCTAAAAATTTAATAAATGGCGATTATTTATGGAAATTTTCTGCTTTGAAACATTAATAAAACATAAAAGTTCTACAACAATAGCTATTAGCCTGAATGAATAAAGCATTATCAAAAAAGAAAAACATCAACACAGTCTTAAATATCATATTTAACATCAATAAAAAAAAGCAACTATTATTTTTGTGAAACATTGATCATTAGCAGTTCAAACTGCATTTCAAAACATCAGCTACAACTAAATTATGCAGGAAAAATTTTACACACAAATGGTGTACATCAAACATAAAATAGATTTTACATAGCAGGGTGACACCATAAGCTGTACATTTATGAACATCTATTGCATTTATACTCACTTTACAGATAACAAGTTTTCAAAATCCTTGAATATCATGGAACAGTTTTAAAATATAATGTAATCAAACAAAATTATAATCCTCAAAAATTTATCATTAACAAAGGGAAAAAAAAGACATAAATATAACATTGTAAGCTGTTTACATTTCCTATGATACAATGCCAACATTTGAAATGTGACTAAATTTTGTACATACCTTCATTTTTCTGAATTCATCAAAATTAGTTTAACAATGATTAATTAAAGATTTTTAAGAACTTATAAAATAGACGAGTAAATAAAAATCAATGAAATTTTTTTAATGAAACCATATTTTTTTATATAATAAAACAAAAATTTTAAATAAATTTATTATAAATATATATTTTAGCATTTATAGAGAAATTCAAAAAGAAATCCTCTATTCAAGCATATAGATACTGATAATTGTAGAAATGCTACAAAATATTTTGCATATTTTAACATTAATAAAATTAATTTGCATTGGATAAAATCTGTTTTAATGCTAATGTTAACAAATTAAATCTTATCAATGAACTAAAATTATTTTGCAACTAGCTGAAAGATCTATAGAGCACATGATAAATGAATGAGAACATCCTGTTTTTAAACTGCTTGGTGTCAAATAAGTAGGAGGATGCTTGATGAAAGAATGCCAAGATAAATTCCATATATAGGTTATTTTATCCAATTATTTATGATAAAAAAATTCAATAATGTATACCAACAACAAATTATATAGAATAAGGAAATAAGAGATACTCATTTAAACAAACAATTAAAACATGCTTCTATATATATATATAACTCAATTAAACTGAAACCATGTGCAAATAAGTATTAGTTACATCTGATTGAAAATTATTCCACTCAATAAGCTATGAATGAAAATGCTATGTAAATAAACAAAAATTAGGAAAATGGCCTCCTCCCCCACCCATATATATATATTTTCTTTCCTTAAAAAAATTTGATTAACGAAGTAAAAATTATCAGCTGAATAAATCTTCTTATGGTGCATAAATCAAAATTTAAATTTCTACAACTTACAAATCAAGACTTTAACAGCACAGATATTTAAAATCACATATAAAAAGTAAATTTAAAAGTTGAGTAGTGTGTCTAATATTAATAGTTTCCTTTAATCTGTATTGCTTAGTTTATCATTGATCTGAATGAATGTCATATGATATTTAATCAATATATTAAATCAAGAAATGTGCTTTTTTCATTTTAATACAGAACATTTATACTATTAAATATCTCTTAACTAAAATCGTTATGCAAAAATGTAAGTTTTCTTAGAATAATAATAATGTGAAATGCTAAACAACAAAATTATATTGTCAAATGAAAATGAATTAAGTAAAATAAATATTGATTATTTCAAATGACAATAATAGTAATGACTTAGGAAAAAAAATTTAATTTATATAAAAAAGAAATCTTTACAAATTATGGTTAAATTTTAGTTTTTAAGTTAGTTAATCTTTAATTAAATTAAACTATTAACAAAATTGGTAAAATCAAATTTTTAATTAATAATTAAGTTTTTATAATACCATTTGACAATTTACAAAGAACAAATAAATTACTTAAACAAATAAATTTTACGACTAAAAAACAGCAACTAATAAAGTTTTCTAGAATAGATTTTCAAACATAAAGACACAGAATTTTATGTTCAAACACTTTTAAATGGAAAACTAATCCCCATTAAATGAAAACTAACTCCAATCTACATTTTATTATAACTATTTAAACTACAATTTTAACAGTAAATAAAGATCACAACATGTATGAAAATGAAAACTTGGTCAATTAATAAGAATTGAAATGCATATTCTTTGTATAAATGAGCTATTTTTGATCTAAATAAAGTTTTACAGAAATTAAAAATTTGCAGGTAAAAAAATATTAAGTTGAAAAATAATAAAATATTGCTCCTGTTTAAAAATTCACTTCTTTATAAGCAAAAATTTATTTATAAGAATGAAATTTGTTTTTAACAATATAAATATAAAATATTTTATCCAATTGCAACATAACACTAAATACAGAGCAAATAAAATATTTAAAAAATTTACAGAAGAATGCAAATTTAACACTCAAAAATAAATTATAACATTTATTCCTATAAATCTAAATCTACATCTATACTAACAATACAAATACCTAACACTATTCAGAATACTCTATGACCAAACAACAGTCTCCTAATCAATTAAAATTACAAGCAATGAACAGAAGTTGAATAAAACACAAAGTCTGAAATACAAAGTATACATTACACAAAGCAGTTTTCATGCATGCAAAGCATTAGTAAAAGCAAATATAAAGTTTTAAGAATAACAGAACGAACAGAAATTAGCATACAATGCTTCCCACTTATTTTAACTTCAGTTTTGAAACAAAAATTAGTATTTCATGTTAATAATAATAATAAAAAAAAAAAAGCACAAACCTTTTATTGCTGCAATAAAAATGCCAACAATCAATTTGATTTTATATTTACCTAAACATATTCATTTTGAGTTAAAATGAATCATGGATGCCAATACCAAAAGAAATATATAAAAATAGTGAATTGTTAAATAATTTCAATACCAAAATAATAAAGAAAATACTCCAAGGAATTATTTTAAAAATTTAAACATTTCCTCAAAACCTATATCAATTTTAATTGTTTTTATACAATCAAATTTTTTTTTCTTTGAAAAAATCTGTTTAAAAAATAAAAAAATGGTACTTGTGCATTAACTGCATGTTAATGGTTAATTGCTAAAAGAAATCATCAAACCTGCCATGTTGGTCCTTTCATCAATGACATATGGTTAAACTTAATATTTGGCAATAGTTACATCAAAAGTTTACCAATGGCATATGGTTAATGCAAAAATATCAAAAAAAATTAGGATTCTTTTATTTTTCAAAAGTATAGCACACATTTTTAGGGAAGTGGGAGAAAAAAAATTATAATTAATGGATTATTTTTTTCAATGCAAGGAAGTAATTTTATGTTTTTAAATATCATTTATGGTTTACATGAAAGATATCACAGTATAGCGTATAAAACAATTTTGCCAATATGTGAAGTATAACAAATCTTATTAATTCAGCAACTTTGCATGTATATCATTCTAAAAGTTTTTCCATGTGAAATCCTTGTAGGAAAAGTAAATTAATTATAAAAAAATTAAACAATCAAAGCCTTATACAATTAATAAATTAAAAATATTGGTATTCCTGATCAACAAACTTTATTTTTAATGTATTTTGAATTATAAAATTTTTAAGTAAAGAAAATTAACATTTTCAAGCTAAGATATTTTCCTTCAAATTACATTCATATTTTTATCTTTTCGCATTCATCATATATTAATCTCTAATATCTTTAACTGCATTAAAAAGTTATGCATAAGAGTGCTTGAATATTTGAATGATTCTTTTTAATATTTTACACATAATCAGTAAAGACAAGAGTTAATCCAAAGCAGCAAATAATTTGCATATTTTTTTTTTAAATGCACGTGCTCTTCACAAATGAATTGGCTAAATATATTAAATAACGTAATGAAATTAGTTGTGATAAATAAACAAATTTTGATTACAAGATTTCCATATCATATGCAAACAGATCATGCTGGACATGAAAACACTGTCCAAATAGCAAATAGACAAAGTTGAGAAGTAATTAGTACTCCATGCATTCTACAATACAATTACATTAAATGATAGCTCAGCTCCCAATTCAACAATAAAGGTGCAACATTTTTTCATTATTAATTGAAGAATCGGAGCATACCAAAAAAATGCAAACACACTAACAGGTATTATACAAAAATAACTTTATCAAATGATTTTTTTTTCCTTTCCTATTTAGATATTTATATTAGAAAATACAAAAGACATACAAACAGGATATAAAAGTTTTAACAGCCTTTTTTTATATTCAGATATAAAATATGAAAAGCATTTTTTTTTTCATTTAATGGATATTTAATTATTATTGCCCCCACTATTAATTAAATTATTAAAACTGGATTTTTAAATCTCAAAAATGTAATTATACCGATTTTCTCATCCCCTCCTGAGTAATAGTTTGTATGTTATAAATAGAAATAATATGTAGATGCAAGAAGATTCAAGTTTTATTTTCCTTAATTACATATATGAAATTTCCAGACAAAATATGCAACAATAATTCACCTAAATACCAATATCAAAATAAGTGGTTATCACTGCATTGATATAACAGGCAGTTGCTAATGAATATACAGCAACAGCAAAAGACACTAAAGCAACACAAAGCACAAACAATAAAAGTATAGCATGCATAACTACAGCTTTCTATAGATAGCAGTTTTAATTTAAATATAAAAATTCTTTTAATTTGGAAAAAACAGAATATTTTTCTAGGAAAATCCTTCTCATCTACTTTTTTCAAAAATACAAAACAGTTTATTAATTTAAATTCAAAAAATCTTGCAATTAATTAACAATCTTGCAGTTAAAATAACAAATACATCATTCTACTTGAACTTCTTTATTTTCATCAATTTCATCTACATAACAGTTAACTTAGCGCAATATGGAATACTGCCTACAAAAGTAATAAACAAATGCTAAACAAAGTAATAAAGTAATGCTAAAAACTTTACATATAAAATCTATGAATGCTTATGATTTAAATAACAGAATTTTTTAAATAAAATATTGAAATTTAACAATAATTGAATGTTAAAATTTTAGAAAAGTAAACAGTAATTGAACTCTTGACACAGGTTCTTTTATTTGTTGAGTTGTTGTTTGTTTGCCCCCTTCCCCCAATTCAGAAGAAATACCACAAAGAAATCTTTTGACTTTCAAATGAAATTAAAATTATACAAATACTGTCTATGAAAAAAAAATTATTTCTTTTCCTTTAATAATTCCACATAGCAAAAATTTTGAAGTAGCATAATGAAATTAATGGGAAAAAATAATTATTCCATTCATTATCAATTAACAGTGTGTTAGTTTATCTTATGTTCATATATACATGCAAGCAATAAAAGTCGTTAAAAATTTTCTGAGCTTGAAAATACAATTAACAATTGTTTTTATATTATAAAAATGATTTGAATAAAGGGAGGTTTAGGCCCAAATTCACATGCAATTATATAATCAGACATTTAGTAATGACTGAATATGTATGAGAATGAATACGATTAATTCATTTAAATAAATTTGTCCACATAAAACATATTTTTGATTGGTTTTGGTAACTGAATGATAGGATTAGAGAGATAAGATAATGGACACAATGATCTATAACAAGATAACCATCAATAGTATATGCATAAACTCTAAAAGGTGACCCCACATCCTAGCGTTGAAATCAAGAGCCACATTACAAATATTGTATGCCCAAAGGATGAAAGAACTGGAATATGAGCCAGACCATCCATCCTGTAATAATATAAATGGTTATCTGAGCTTAGCAAAACTCTGCATTTTTCAAATAATTCATATCACTAAGACAAAATTTAGAAATTAAAGGAAGTGGAGGTGTTTCTTCTTTTTTTTACATTATAATTTTCTAAGTTGTATTGAATAAAATTACAATTATTGACTATTTCACATATTAAAGCATTTTTTAAAAGTAGATGATGAAGGATTTCCTTTTTCAAAATGCTAACAAAAAGATAATGAAAAAAAGAATTAGCCCTTACTCTAAAGGTGCAAGACACAACCAGGCCAGGCTAAAACCGTGGAGGAATGAGAAGAAAATAATAAGCATAAATATAGCAGATGATTTCTTTATGATGGTTACTATAAAAACATGATAAGTGCATTAAAAGTGATTAATACAGTTTCAAAAATAACTATCAAAAAGTTAATAATATTAACTACAAATAAATTATCAAAAAATATTTGGTAGACTAATAAAATCAATTCTGTGAGGTATTTACTAGTTATGAGGGATACTGCTAAAATTAAAGAGGATGTAAAAAAATCATGCTGAAAAAAATTTTCAAAGGCCATCATGTAAAATGCTGGAAGTACAAATTACACAACCCTTTACAGCATGCTTCAATCATTTTCAATGCCAAGAAATAATAACTATTAATTGGAAATAAATGTAATAATTGCCTTTATTACACAAAAATACTGAAAGAAACTTTATACTAAAATTATATATTTCATTTCTTTTAAAATTCATACAATATTATTTTTCATTTTATATTGGTAATATTTTTCTCAAAGCAACTAGTTCTTGAAATTATACGACATTAAAAATAAAATTGTAAACTCTTTCATGCTACAAAAAGTTATTTCACTGATATATTCTGGGTACCAAAAAAAGGTTTTTTCTACTTAGATACCAGTATAATCACATTTTTGAAAATAATGACTGAATATTAAATCAATAAATATACACACATATAAAAAGGAGGGAGTGGATTAAAATCATTAGCACTTTAATACCATAATTCAGCATGCAGAATTATTTCATTCCTTGATTGTTTTTGTTCTCTGTTCTACCTGAACAGATGTAACCTTACATTTCAGAATTTGGCTTAATCTACAAAACACTTGAAATGCTTGAGGATTATGTGCAATTTTTGTCTTAAATTATAGTACATTTAAACAACTAAATGTTATAAGTTTGAAATGTGATAATTCATTATGTATTACATTTAGATGCACATAATCCTCAGACAATATTATTTAAGTACATTAAACTTATTTATATGTTAAATTTGTAAATATTTAACTAAAAAATAACACTGAAATTTAGCAATATACAGAAAAGAAAATTTAAAATTTATAAATGAAAGTATGTAGGGGAAAAAAAAAAAGGTAGTGTCAAGAGGAAAGTTTAACTTTTGACATTATTTCAAATTTTCAAAATCACTTAAGAAGGAAATTATGTATATATGTATGAAATTATGCATAATTCATATCTACTGTACTTTTAATAATGTCTGAAATGCATATATGTACAAAAAAAAAATCGGAATTTACAAGCAAATTTAAATAAAGTAAAACTGAAGAAAGGAAAAATGCCATGCTTATTACACTATAAAAAAAACTTAACATACAGTCTTTCAATACACCTTGCAATGAATTACTTTAGGTGAATATAAGAAAAAAAAAGTTGAGAACAGAAGGAAATTTTTGACTTAAAAAAGTCTACAGGCTATTTTGTTTCTATCTCTAAATGCAACAGAGCTTTTACCAATGGCACCTTTTAACTCATATGTGCATGATTTATTTTATAAATGTTTTTAACTTACAAACGAGAGTAACTAAGACAAAAGAAAAATAAGCTAATGTATTCTCACAGCTTGTATATTATAATTCAATAATAGATTTACATATGTGATTTTCTTCTGTTATGAAGATGAATGTATTAATATATTTAATTTTTGGGAGCTTGGTCAATTTCAGCAGCATACTGACAATATGAAACATTTAATTTTATATTTAAAAAATACTAGCTAATTTTATTAATATAGATCTTAAATTTGATTTTTGTTAATAAACAAAAATCATAAAATTTTCATTTATTTTTCTTTATATGATAAAGAAGTAATCACAGGATGTAAGAAGTATTGTATGTTCTGATCAACTGTATTTTTAATACAATTCTGCAACAGAATTTTACAAGATCTATCCCAATAAATCTAATGAAACTGCTAATAGAGAACACCCTTTAAATACTTACAAAGTAATAGTGTTAAAAGAAAAGTACTTAATAAATTATTAGTTTACAATCAATTTTAATTTTTTCATACACAGTTATACAGTGAAACTTAATAATACAAAATTATGAGCTATTTTAACTTACAGTCTTAGCATTACAGATATCAGATAAAATTAATTTGAAATTCTATGTATCTTTGACTTTCTACAAAAATATTTATGTATGTTTTCAAAATGAAAATTGATTTAGGAAGTCACTAAAAATAAATAAATGGCATTAGCAAATGATTATGATATTAATAAAATAATTATCTAATATATAGAGTTCTGACATAGATTTGAAGATTTTTTTTCAATCAATACAAGAAAATAACATGCATTCCAGGAGATATTTAAAAATCAAAAGGTTAAAAATTAAAGAGCTATATTTCCAAAAAGTTAATTAGTTATCAAATTCTCAAAAGGAAAATTTTATTTAATAAGATACCGTATAATGTAAAAAAGTATAACATATTATCTATATTAAATTAAAAAGTTTTACAACCACCACCTGTGAGAATTTCATTTAGAAACAAGTAACTAAATATCATATTAATAAAGCAAAAATACACCAACTGCTATTGTGTAAAACAAAACTCCATAATAAGAATATACATACTAATAGAAAGAAATCTACTGGTCACTAACATTCATTGAACAAAGCAGGCATCTAAATTAAGCATGTATTTTACAATATAAAATAAAAAGTTTCTATACACAAATTAATTAAAGATTATGTATTAAATTTATCTTTTAAATGTGGACTGCTGTCAAAAGTAATGTAACATTTAAGTTGGATTTATACAGACAGTACTAGGTGCAAATGAAAGATAATGTCACTATCAATCCCAGCAACAAACTAGTGTTTAATTGATTATAGGTGGGACAAACATACAAGAGATCTTATTGGGGTCAAAAGTTCTTTCAAATGTGCCTAGCGCTGCCTCTAATCACACATAACTTAAAAGAGCACACTAGCATCAAAGACCAAGAAATGATATTTAAAAAAGAAAAGTATATATCAGCACATGAAATCAAAAAGAGAAAATTATGAAAATGAGATCAGCAATTGTAGCACCACTGATTCTGAAACACTCTAAACTCCAAATGAAGATATAAAATTTTTGATGCATGAACATAAATTTCAGAAATTTAAATGCTGTAATTTCTACACCTTTATTCATTTAAAATTCTAAATATTTCCAGTAATAAAGCACATTAATCATTTAAACCTTAATATTAGTAATAAGAGATTAAGCAAGAACTATTTTTCCATTCCTTATTTTAATATTTTAGAAAATGATTATTTTCAGTTTGAATACTCCTCAAATGAATTACTACTATGAAACTTCAATATCATAAACTATAAAAATTCAAAATCACACAGTTTACCAATTTCAAAATGACTATGTGTACAAAATATAGTTAAAAGAGAAAATTTTAATTATTTGCATAAAGTACATATTTAATAAGCAACAAAAATAATAAAAAGATAAACTACGAAAATTTAAAGCAGGTTGACTGAATTATAATATTCCTTAGAAATGCTTATTTCTACATCACATAGAAGTAAAATGCTGATGCAATAGTACATCTAACACAATTTTTTTACTATTTTCACAACCTAGAAAAATATTTAAAAAAGACAAACTGCAGTCTCTGTTCCTTTTTCAAATGCAATACAATATAAAATGAAAAGATAAAACTAGACTACTGTGTGCTGAAAGACTATAGAAAATATTACTAAAACATTTCAATAGTACAATAATAGAAAAAAAAAAAATTGAGAAAGTTTTAACTTTAATTTTTGTTGGTATTAAGAACTTTTTTAAGTAATATATTTGCCTCATGCATATATTCACCTCTACATTATTTAACTTATTAAACCAGTAGTAAGAATACACAATCATTTCACTGACAATACTTTGCTATAAGAAAGAAAAAAATGTTGTTCATTTCTTTAGCAAATGAGACCCCCCTCGCCCCCCCTCCTCCTCTAGATACTTACTATATTTATATTATTAAATTTTGCATGCAAAATGTTGAAATATGGGGGTAGGGGAAATAAAATTAATATTTTTTTTAAAAGCCTAAAGGATAAACTAATTCAAAAGAATGATTCTGAATATAAAATAAAAGTTCCTTATATATTTAAATTATTTATACATAAAAAGATTGATATTACAAAAAGTTATACAACTATGCATCATGACAAAAGAAAAATAGTCTGAATTAATTAAACGCAAGAATGTTGCATAAAGAAAACTTAAGAGCAACAACACTGAAATTTAGCATAAGATTTTTTTAAAAAAATAATGCCTCTGATATACTAAATCTCTTCCACTGACAATAAAATATATTAATGTGCCAATTTTTATCTTTCTTACACTAAACATTGTCTGTAATTTTTTTGTCATCTGAACAATTTTATTAAAAATATAAAAACAGTGATGTAAAAGAAAATCTAGATACTATTTAGATTTTTTTTTTTAATTAACACATCAAAAAGTGCATAATAAATACCTGAGACTTCTTGAACGAGGCCTGACAACTGGAGAATGCCTACCATCTTCTTCAAGCCCTGGATTGCTCTCATTGCTGCTGAAATGTGTTATGGAAGAAGGGCCATCCTCAACATTAGCATGAGTTAGCATGTGTAACTTTTCTTGTGAAGAACACTGAGACTTCAGAAGAAAGGAACAAAGTAGACATGTTAATATTTCAGTAACAATTAAGGAACAAGACAGATAACAAGGAATTTTCTAATCAAAGGAAAAAAAAGAATGACATCCCATTATTCTCAAATGATGTACAGGGTCTTTAATTAAATTTCTACTGTAAAATGGCCATTAAACTATTGGACAAAATAGTATCAAACTTTAGTAATAGTTTGCAAGAAGTCTAAGTATTTTATTTTACAGAAGAAAAAAAAATAGAGCTTCACCATTAGCAGGTAATGGTTTTGTAAGCAATTTTATTTAATGAAATAGGACATGAAAACATTAGTTAAAACTATTTTTAATCCTTCTGAAACATGCTACAAATTTTGTCGCATGTGGTGTCCACCATTCCATTTCATTACTGCATTCTCAATAATAATTCTTTTCATATTAGAAGAAATGTTTACACATATGTTGATGTATCACATTAATCAATTTCATCAAATTGCTTATGTTATCACCATAAACATTGACTTTGAAATAATTCCACAGCCTAAATCACACTCGTTAAAGTCTAATGATGAGGGGTGGTTAAGAAATGGGAAAATAACTTAAAATCCAGTCATCAGTGAAATATTGCTTATGTAATTTTTTTTTATATATATATACTAATATGTACATATATCAAATCCCGATGCTGCATAAAAATAGTGGTATAATATTTATGCTGCACTATAAATACTATGTTATTGATGTTCAGATATAACAAAAAGTGTCTTAAATCGATTCTAAACAAACAGCAGTTGCAGTGTTATTCAGCAATTCATGTTATTCTGACAGTTGCTCTTCAAAGAAAAACAGTCCAATTAGAGCCCTAGTTAACCAAACACATACCATACATCCATCATTTTCTACATACCACATCAAATTGAAACTTTAGCAAAATGAAATAAAACATGACAGATAACATAATGAAATTGCTTGGCTTTAATGTTGCAGTTTGGGTGTTGATATCCCCATTATGGTAAAAAAGAATCTCATCTGACTACAAAATGTTTCAAGGCCTATGTTCATCCACTTCCAGCTGTACAAGGAATTCCATTCTCTTTACAACAGAATTATTAAGTTCTAGATGTAGAATAACGTTGATTTTGTACAGGTAGTAGAACAACATTTTATGAATTATTTTGTACACAGTACTCAATGATAAGTCCATTCAACATGTTGTATGTCTTGCTAACAGTGTTATAAGTGCATGTTGACAACAACAGCACTTATGCTGTATGTCCTGTATGTATTGTATGCTATGTTGTATGTCCTGGTATGCTATCCATTCTATTGTTAATGCAATTTTTTTCTATTGTTTATTTACTATTTTAATTACTTTATCTTACATTTTACATTACATTTTGTCTTACTTTTAAATTTATAATGTGCCTAGTTGAGTAAATGGTACACATGATATCTCCCATCTATTATGTGTCTCTCTTTTCAATTGAGAAGCCATGTCTAAATTTTTGCTTACAAGTACTAATTTCATTATTCATTTATCCAATTTCTTGACAACATATTAGCAAAGAATAGGAGAAATTTTAGCTTCCTATTTAAATTATTGCTATTGTTTTATAAGCAGATTTAAAATAAGTGCCAAGATTTTTATTTAATATATTATACAGTTTTTATTGCTTTTTAAGAAATAAGAATGCAGCATAAATAAGTAAAATGGTAGATAAGATTTTATTTACTTTTATAAGCTAGTAAGTTTTTACTTGTAAGTCAAGAGTGTAACAAATAATATTTATTTTACAAATTAATATTGCAGTATATGTTTCTATGTTCTTACACCTTAAAAAAGCCTTGTAGAAATTAAACTTTCCTTTTAAATACAAATTTATAATATAGAATACTAAATAATTTGCGTCTAAAATTAAACTTGATTAAAATCAAACAATTTTTTCCGACATTAAAATTATATTATGAACTAATCTAGAAAAGAGCAATATTAAAATACAAAACCATTATTTATCGACATGATTAAATTTAACAAAATTTATTTCAAGCTGACCTAAAAATTTGTTAAGCAGTTCTAGCATAGACTAATAAGAATTTATATCTCAATGACACTTACATGATGATTACAACAAAAATAATACTTTAGATTTCATAAAATTGACAACAAAAATAATACTTTAGATTTCATAAAATTGGAAATTTGTAATAAAATAAAAATGTAAAATAGTGCTTTAATAAAGGAAAAGCTTATTTAAATATATAAGCAAAAAAATTGTAAAAAATATCTAGAAAAAAGGAAATTTACTTAGCATAGGAATTTAAAGAAATAGATTACTAACTGAAACATTAGAGCTTCCGGGAGTATTAGTACCATAACCTGATGATGGAAGTGAAGCTAATGACCATCTTCTGCCATCAACTCTGCAAAAAAGAAAAAACATCAATTATTCAGTATTTTGCCCATATCTAAAAAAAATTTTATCCAAAATTTTTCAAAAGAACTTTCTTTGTAATTGATTTGTTGAATTCCCACATTATTTTGGAATTGTGCAGCAATTATTATTGACAGAAACTGCAATCTTGAACTAAATTAAGATAAATACAAAGATGAACCTCAATCAACTCCTTATACATCAATAAAGTGATGGTCAATACGACATTAGATTTAAAAAAATTTTTAAATTCCATTTAAAATATTAATTCAAATAAACATTGTAGAATGCAACTTTTATTGAAGGGATTATAAAATATAGAAAATTGCATATCTTTGGAATTATTATTATTATTAATAATAATAAAATTCTGGCATGACCAAGAGAGTTAATCAATTTGGCAAGGTGGAAAGTAATAACAAATTTTCAAATGATTTTTTTGATATATTAGTAAAATATATACAAAATATATTGATAATTTCATTATTAATATATTATTAAAGAGTTTAAAATTACAGTTAAGATTAATTTGTTTAAATTGTTTATTCAGCAACATAAATTATGCCATCTTCATCAAATGTCTGAAATTCCCATCATTTCAATTTGATCTTAAATTTCTATAATAATCACATTTAACAAAAAGAATGCATTTTAATAAGTAAATTAAATTTTTTCTCTTGCAAGAGTTCAATTAATAGTAGATAATAAAGGATAGTCTACCTTTTTAAGGCAAAATAGTTTATTTGCTATAAATTTTTTAAACTACGAATCTTTATTGTCACATTTGTATGACATGGGATTTTGACTTCTCAAATTTTTTCTAGCATATTTTCAGCCAATTTATTGTTACTCTCTCTGTCGTAATGACTAATTTCTTTCATCAACTTGTCATAGTGAGATAAGCATTAAAAATTTTACTCGATTAAAAGTTACTTGTCAATACAGTAACACAGTACATAGATTTAAATGTAATACAAACAACAGAGCACACTGGAGGCTTTATGCAAGAGAATTATGTAAATTGTCTTTTGAAATAAATATATTTTTTTTATTACCAACAAAATTTTTTCATTAAAAGGTCTTGATCCTTACTGATGGTGAAACATACCATGAATATAAAAAATTAGGAGCCTTTCAATTGCTTTGATACTAAAATACAAAAATTTCAAAGAATGGAGATAATTGATTTGCCTTGTGAAATTCTCATATATTTTCTATAAAATTAGTTGGTCTCAAACCTACAACCTTTTCACATACAAACACCAGATCCATCAAATTTCTAGTCATCCATTTATAACAAATTGATTTCAGATATATTTCTTCAAAAATGATAATATATATCCTCTCAATGACTCAATACAAACTACAATACAAACTCTCAACACTACAATACAAATTCAATTGTAAATAAATCAAACAAAAAAAAAATAAAGATTTTAAGAAAGGACACTTTTGCAAAAGTTATGCAAAATCTTTAATAAATATTATCATGAATAACTTCCTTGCATATAAAGGAAAGCATACTTACATGATGCTAACAAAAAATATAGATTAATATATAAACATGAGTTGTTGCATTTTTGAATAAAATGAATAATAAATTTTAAAAATAAAAGAAAGATTGAAAAGAGACAAAAACATGCTTTTAGAGATGCAAAATAATGAAATTTTAAGGAAATATGGAGGATAGAAAAGATCACAACATTTTAGCAAACAAACTAGAAGTTAAGAATTTTAAAGAAAATTAAAATTACTTTTCTATCTCAAAATATTCTTGATGTCATAAAAATACATCAGAAACATATTGTTGCTTATAAGAAAAAATTCATCACACTTTTGACAATTCATTCCAAATCATTAAGAAAACAAAATCTCATATAAATGTTATATAGAGATACTTCCTAACATCGGCACAGCAGAACTGTGGCATCCCAAATTTTTTTTTAGTGTGTAAATGTAATTAATTTTAATTTTGTTTGTAATATCTAAAATTATTAACATTAATTTTAATATCCAAAATCATATTTTTAGAGAATTGAATTATCAGATGAAAGAAATAATATGTCTCTATTAATAATGAAAGAATACTCTTTAAAGAGCATTATAACTCCTAAAAGTACTGATTTCTGCTGTAGGAACAAACAGTAATAAAAAACATTCAGTCCCTGCACATTTTTTAAAATTCTTGTAAAGGACAAAAGATATCAAAAAACAGTATTTTCTTTCTTTCCAGAAATATTAGAAGTGTGTGGGGGGGGGGAGAGAAATTCTTTCTATTCTGCATTTTTTTTTTTTTTAAACCAAGCTTGAATTTTTAATATCAATGAAAAATTAGAAATATCTAATGGTAAATAAAAATTAACTAAAAAATATTGAGCAATTAATTTTTTATAAACAAATATGAAAGCAACATCCTTATTTCAGAATTTATTTTAACCATAAACTTTTATGAAATTATTATTATTATTGTTCAGCTACAATTCAGTAGATCATTATCAGCAAGTTACGGAATGGAAAAAAAAATAAAAACATTTATTTTGAGGTTTACTTTTTTGTTTAAAATTAGTTTAGAAATAAATGTTGCCCAGTTAAAGTTTATTTGTTAATTTTATATACAAATAAAAAAAAATTAATATTTTAATGTTAATTTTTAAATTATTTAAAATTAGAACTTTAATTTAAAAATCAAAATTTAAGTAATACCAAAAGATGTAAAGCCCAAAGTTATGTAAATTATTCCGTCACTACTACAACGCAAAACTTCATATGATTTAATATATTATATGAAGATTTTAAACTTTAGATTGTTTACTTTAAGTGAAGTATGTTAAAAATCATAAAATTCAATACTAAGAAGATCATGCAAACCATGAAAAATAGTAAATTTATGAATATTCTTCCTTACCGTTTCACAGAAGCACTAATAGAATGTGAATTGGATGATGCATTCCGCAAGGAATCAGTAGGAATACCTGTAAATAAGATAAGCGATAACTTAATTGTTATATATAGGTAGAAAATTTTAAATAGCAATAATATTAAACTATGTGTAAATTTACCTTGTAAAACAGGGGAATTGCAACGAGGTAATGTAGGTGAGGTATTACAGATGAAGCTTTTTCGAGCGGCTCTAAATAAATAATATTTACATAAAAATCCATATAACAGCAAAATGTAGTTAACTGACATTAAAATTAATAATTAACTAAATAAAATAGTTAACTAATAAAATTAAACTTTGAAAGAAATCAAATTTTATGTTCTTTTCTATTTCATTATTAGTCTTTAAAGTATATATATTAAATAACAAAGAAGGAAATAAAAGAACACTATTTTCAGTTTCTATTCTTTAAAGAACAAATTTTTAAAATGCAGAGAATCTAGTATAAAAGTGTCTATAATTGCATAATTTTTTTAAAAAAATCTTACAGCTTACCTTCCACGACGAGCAGGTACCAAATCCTTCTGCAAATAATATATGAATATAGTAAGAATCAAGGATAGAAAAGTGACACATGAACAACTTCTGTTTATTGCAAAACATTTAATACCAACAATAATCACATTCCATGCTTAATTATTTGACACATAATCAACTGTCTTTATCTATTACTTTAATTTCTCTAAGTTAATTTATTATCAATGTGCTTACAATGAAAAGGAAATCCTGTTGTTTATTATCTTTATTAAAATAACACAATGAGTTTTTCCCAACACAATGGGCATAAAAAGAAAACCAGTTTAAGAATTTTCATTCTAAAAAACGTTTCCATCTTAAAAACCTCACTTTTCCCACTTTAAAAAAAAAATGATAGGAAAAGCAGTTTCTCATTTCCTTTCAGAACTTTTCTCTTAACACCAAAATTCTGCTTAAATTTTTATTCATTTAAATTCCAATTAAAAATTCAAAAAATCACTCCAGCATGCTCATTTCCAACCTCTGTACACATCTGCTAAATCTGGTACCTATAGATCAAACAGTCTGGTCTGTAGAGCACCAATGCACATACATTAAGCTTTATTGCAAGTATAGAGAGATAAGTATTTCAATGCTTGGGAAATTTTTTGGCAGCATAACCTGATTTTGAGATGAGAAACTACCATCAAATCATCGGTACATAGGAGAAAAGATTATTGATATATAGGAGAAATTATTGATATATAGAAGAAATTATTGATATTTAGGAGAAATTATTGATATATAGGGGAAACTTTATTTTAAAGGAATAAAATTAAAAATTGAATGAAAAAATTTATTTTTGCAATTTAAAAAATTCACAAAGTAACTGAAAAAAGCTACTTACCATACAAGCTGACAAAGATGGAGCTGACTGACCCATCAAAGAAGCTCTCATTCGAAGTAAATTAGACGATTCAACTAAAACAAAAGATTTTTTTAGAGTACTGCAGTTATTTTATTGAAAAGTAATCTATTCAAAATCTTTGCACATTTCAATTCTTTTGAAAAATAAAGCATTTGGCCCAAATAAAACCCATTAAAATTTCTACTAAAGCAATAAGATGTTCTGAATAATCCCACTTGGCCTAAGGTAATTAACCAAGTCCATTCACAATACAAGAACAGCTTCTGTTAATTAAAGTCGTCTTAGAATACTTAAATTTAAAATAATTTATATTGTAGTTCCAGTATTATAGGCATTAAATTCAATAACATACATGATTCATAATGTGCATAATTTAGTTTTCATAATGATTGAAGGCAAATATTTTAAATTATACTTTGCTTTTAAATATCGATATATTTAATGTGCGCCTTTCCAATCAAAATAATCTGAATCAAGATAGAAGTAATCAACTGAAATATTTTTTGCACCAAATTATCAGCTGTATTCGGAATTTAAAAAGTTCATTACATATATCAACTAATTTTTAAAAATTAGGCTACACTTCTTACCCTGAGGTGAATGTTGCGAGTGAGGGCTGGAACCAAAACTTTCTCTTCGAATTCTAACATCCTCTGAAATTTGGCGGGAAATAGGCCTAGGTTTTCGAGGAAAAAGAGATAGCAAGTCATCAAATTCACAAGGTTTAGGAGATGAAATAGTTGGAGATGATGCTGTTCTTTCCACCTGAAACAATTTATTAGTACAATATTTTGCATTTCATCTATAAGTAAATATAAGTTTATTAGAAATATCAAGTTGACATTTTATTTTCTTTCTTTACCCCTAACAAGCGTGGAAAAAATTAATGTAAAACAAAGTAAATTTTTTCAAAACTTAAATGTACACTAAGGATATAAAAAAATAATTGATTACATCATAAGTTAAAATTTAAATGTACATTAAGGATACAAAAAAAAATAATTGACTTTATCATCTGTTAAAATAGCATAATGCAATCATTAAGATCATTTAAATTCATGATTAGGATTTTTAAATATGAGTATTAACAAGAGAAAAACAAAGAATTTTATGCTAAATGCTGTTAATACATTCAAAAGAAAATATAAAAGATATAATATAAAAATATATAAAGACACAATATAAAAAAAAATCATTAAAAATAATGAAAAAATTTTGAAAAACCTTACTAAAAAACTAACAAGGAATCAGAATTCAATAAACTATATGCATATATTCAATTTTTAAAAATAATTTCACTAATTATACAAAAACTATCAACTTATATTTATAAGATTTTATAACATTAGAAGAGGCATAAAATTATGCATACACTAATTCAGAAATATAAATATTTCCCACACCTTGAACTGTTTTTACCAGAAAACAAGGGGGGGAAAGAACCCTACAATAATCAGCATTATTTAATAAGCTGCAATATTTAATTTACAGCAACAATTAATAATAATTTATATAAATTTCAAAATAATTTATGCTCATATAAATAAAAAGAGAAATTATTTTTATCTATTAGCAGTTTTAATTTTTTTTTTTCCAATACAAACTAATTCTGAATATTTTTTTAAAAAAGGTGGGGAAGTATTAAAATATAAACCAAACAGAAAATTATAAGGAATTATATATATATAAATTTCTTTTTCTCATATATCCAAGAAGGAAATTTTTTTAATAATAATCTTAAAAAATAATTTGATAAATATATTAATAAGTCCTACATTAAATACCTTAAAAAGTTTATAAACAACAATTTAAAAAAAAAAATTTTTTTTTAATTCTTTGAATTTCTATTCTCAGAATTTAAAAAAAAAAATGTTTTTACAAATACTTAAGAAAAGAAAAATACTTACTTGACATGTTGTTTCAAATTCCTTAGCAAGTTGTATTACAGTCATAACATGCTTCACCTTTTCATTGTCATCTACATTAAATTTTGTCCTCAAATCCTCTTCCGTTAAGCAGCAGAACTGGTTGAGGGGCAAATCAGATGGTACAACACCCATTAAGACTTCCTCCAAACGGTTTTCCACCATGAAAGACCCAACAGTGGGACATGGAACATCTCGCCATCTCTGTGGTGTAACACTCTGTCTGCTCTGAGGAGCAGAAGATGAGCGAGCTGTAAATGCCTCTCTACGTGAATGGCGCCACTGATTATGATCCTTCTCGCTCATCTCAAAATCTAAAATTAATATATCAATATTAAAAGAAACAAACTCTTAAAAGCCATTAAAGTACAAACAGGCCGTCTAATTGATAATTACAATATAATCACAAAAGCAATATGAAAAACAATAATTCTTTTTATGAAAATCCTTTTTTAGGTATCATTTTAAACGGTACATCATTCTGGTGTTTTGAGTTTTTGATACTTACAAAAAAAAAATATCTACAAAATTATAAGAAATTTTAGCAAATTTTTTAGGCATGAATTTATAAATACAATTATAATTTTTTAGGTCATGAAGCATTAAATTTAAATCTTAACTCAATAAAAAATTAAGCACTTACTTACTTTTCTGAAAACAAAAAGTTATCATCAAAAGCATTTTATAAGATAATAAAGGCTTTTATTTATAAAAATTTCAATATTTATATTGAATATAATAATATACAACCATGATACCATAACCAATAACAAAAATATATAATAAAATACAACCATAGCCATGTTATGCTACATATTTTTCTTATTCCATATACATGTTGTATTGATACATTTTTATTGTTTGTGGTATTATTATTCAAAGAAAAGTTTTAAAAAACACTTATTCATTATCATTACATGCAATGATCATTGCAATCTGAATTACAATTACTTTTTCGATGCTCTTTACAAAATGTAAAAACTGAAATTCGATATCTACTAGTACTTTTAGAAATGCTGGTTACAATGGTTCAGAATAGTATTTGCATTTCAAATACATTAAAATGCACTTATCTCAAGTTTGGGAAATTACAACATAATTAAAATGTTGCATATCTTATAAAATTAAAATAAAACTTTATATTTTTAGAGTTTTCTAATATTACTAGCTAGTAATAATAATTCATATTTCATATTTTTTTTTTTAAAATCTACTCATTTTTTTCCCCCAGCAAAAGCAAGAATTATTATTTAATAAAAAGAACTGGCATTAAATACCCTCAATTATAGTTAAACTTCATTTATCTCTATATATAATCTTTTGAATAAATTTTAAAAAACGATTAAAATATTAAGTAAAAAAGTCAACAGTAAATTATAAGTTCGAGATTTTTAAAGTTAATCAAAATGGCAGAATTTTATATATATTCCTATTATACAAAGCATATTACAAAAACACAAGTTTAGTCACTCAAGTTGTTTTATTAAAAACTGCATAAAAACAAAATTTCATTAGTAAAAATGTAAAAATTTTTTGGGACAAGGGTTGCACTAATATTTGTCAATGATGTTGCACTAAAGTATGTATTGAATGAATACTGTTATAATTTCAGAAAAGAAAAATTATTCTGCATCACTATTTCATACTTATTTTCAAAATTGTAAGCAAAAAAAATCATGTTTAATAGAAATCTTATCAGTACTATACAGAATATAAAATAAATTTATATACAGAATGCAAACATTATGTGTTAACTAATTTGTTGCAGTATATTGCATATTCCTACTTGGGATAACTAAAGCATGTTTTGTAAATAAACAAATAAAAAAAAATTCAAAAAGTCTTAGGGCTAAAATAAACAATCTTTGAAACAAGCTGAAAAATATATTCCTTTTTTTAAGAATAAAAAAATAAAATAAACCCACAAACATTTAATAATTACAATTTTTTTTTTTTTTTTTTTTTTTTTTGGAATGATGATGATATCAATATTTTTATTTCAAGCTTTGTATAGTTTTAAAAACTAATACGGAATTTTTAGAAAAGCAATACATAAGCAAAATAAATTAAAAATGTTTATAAACTAATAAGTCTATACTAAATGTGTCTATACTTAATGATAATAACTAACAATTATTAAATTTTCAAAAATTAGCAACTCATTTACAATGGTGGCCAAAAATGCGGACACTTTTGTAAATCGTTATATTTTCTAACTATGTATGCTTTTAGAAAATGTTACATTTCCCAAAATGTAAACTTTTACATATCATTTTAAAGAGAATTCAATGCTGATTTCAATACAAAAAGCAAAATACAAATATTTATATTACAAAAAAAGTTTTTTTTACTTTAATCTGAATGACAGAGAGAGAGATGAAAACAGATTGTAATCTCTAATCTTCCTGAAAAATCACTGTTCTTGTTCCGGGAAACAATCAACTTCTAGCAGAAGCTGACATTCATGTTTAAAATTGGAACAAGTCATTATTGTGCTTTTTTCTGTAGAAGGAAGACTTTTTTATACAATTAAATTGCAAGTTAGAAATTTTGTTAAACTTTTTTAATATATAGTTGGAATTTTGGTAAATATTTCTAATATTTAATCAAGAAGCAATGACATCAAATAAAAGAATAGATTTGACACCTAGAAAGATAACTAAGATTATTGTGTTACATGAATGTTGTCTTTCCTATGCTGAAATTGCAAAACATGTGGGTGGTTCAGTGATTAATTACATCTGGAATCCGAAAATTTTGTTTACGATTTCGGGCGACAAATTCAATAAAAAACAAAGCAGGAAATGGCTGAAAAAGGTGCACCACATCTGTTAATGACCGAAGAATAAAATGACTATGTCTCCAAGACAGAAGAATGTCATCAGCGGCCATCAGAAATTAATTGAATAATGCTGCCATTTATATCAATTCAAGTACAATCAAGAGAAGATTATTAGATGTTGGACTAGAATGTAGAATTAAATGAAAAAAATCCTTATCCCAATTTACAGCAGCATATAAAAAGATTACAATGGGAAAGGGAACAAAATTAATAGAACAGATGATCAGTGATCATACATTATACAGAGTGATGAAACAAAGATATAGTTATTCAGTAGTGATGGGGAAAATATTTAATGCATAAAGTAGGTGAAGAGCTATATCCTGACAGCATTCAGGCAACTAAGAAGAACTCAGTTAATGTTATGATTTGGTCTGGCATGTCAGCAGACGGTAATGGTCTCCTTCATTTTAACGATTGGGACATTAAATGCTAGAGAATACATTGACACTATTCTAGAGCCAAAACTTATACTTTCCATCAGTGATCTCTTTCCCAACAACGCATCATTTATTTTTCAGCAGGATTCAGCTCCTTGAAACACAGCAAAAATATTGAAAGCATGGTTTAGTACAAAGAGCACTGAATTGTTATTATGGCCAGAAAACAGTCCTGACCTCAAAATTATTGAGATTTTATGGCACCGTTTGAAAACTCTTGTACATATGAAGCATCCATCAAATAAAAGAGAATTAATTGAGACTATAACTGTTTCCTGGCATCATTCAATAATGAAAGAAGAGCTTAAAACTCTCGTCAGCTCAATTAAGTATCATTGTGAAGCTGTAATAAAAAATAAAGGCTACCCTACTAAGTACTGATAACTCATTGCAGCCATCATCATCTAATATATCTAGATAATTATTGCCCCTCAACTTTTTTTTTTTTTTTTTTTTGTATAGCAAATATTTGAATTTTGTGTTTTGTATTGAAATCAACATTAAATTCTCTTTAAAATTATATGTAAGAGTTTGTATTTTGTAAAATGTTACATTTTCTAAAAGCATACAAAGATAGAAAACATAAAAATTTCCAAAAGTGTCCACAATTTTGGCCACCACTGTATATTAGCAAAATATCAATTTC
Source organism: Argiope bruennichi (assembly GCF_947563725.1). Taxonomy (NCBI): domain Eukaryota; kingdom Metazoa; phylum Arthropoda; class Arachnida; order Araneae; family Araneidae; genus Argiope; species Argiope bruennichi. Next base: position 80,812,002 of record NC_079156.1, read on the forward strand.
AACTGACAGAACTTAAAAAGATAAAAGTCATGGTTCTGTCAAAAAGAAAAAATTAAACTTTTTCTTTTGTACAATAAATATATACTGCGATTTGTTTTATTTTTAATCTGAAACCTATCGCAGATCTTAAATGCTTCTACCTATGGTACAGCTGAAATTTCTTTGAATCTATCTTTCCCATGATCACAATCTTTTGTTGTTTTTAATTTTATGATAAATAAATTTAAAGCCTGAAAATCTTAATTAAATCTCTCTATATTAAAATCTCTATATCAATTTTTTTGAAGTCCTTAACAGTTATATAACAAATTACTCAATATTACTGATTAATTCAAACCAAATGCATATTTCATCAGCATCTAGCAAATGATTTTTCAGAAGTTTTCCACAGCTTGTATGTATTGCTTCCTCAAAATAATCTCAACCAAGAGCAATGCACATTTTTAATCCATCAGCTGAAAAATGCTCCTCTATTCTACGAGTGTAATTTCTCCTCATTTCCAATTACAATCTTTTTGATCCCTCATAAAATATGACTTTTTTTTTTTTTCAAGAAAATTGTTTCTTTCCTGGTGTCTGATAAGACTGTTCTTCCAGTAATGTATTTTTAAATGCTAAAATAGATTTCTATAGTTATCTTTTCAAAATATATGCATACTCAAATTCAAACAGATATTATCCATCTGCCTTTATTACTATAGTTCTTGGAATATTTCAACATTGTTGAATGCCCTACTTTTATTAGAACAAAACTGATAAGTCATGAAAATTAAGATTAAATAGATTTAGTCAGATTTTAGAATAGACAGCAAAGGATGTAACAAAGAAAAGTTGCATCTCTAGAGAGTAAACTTTCAGATTCTTCTGTAAGATAAATATCAAAAAAAAATTTTATCAATATGTATATGCAATATAAAACTTGAAATAGTAATATTATGCAATTAATACATCATCATACCCAAATTATGTCTTCAAGAAATTCTGCACACTACTTTTGAAGAAAGAAAATTAATTTCAACCTTCAACAGTAGATTGATTGCCAATTAGAAATAATTCAATGGAAACTTTATTACCAAGCCTTACAACTGTTTATTAAATATAGAATTAATATATATTTTATAAAAAGGGGGATAATATGAAGTTAGCATATAATCTTTTTAATCCCTCATAAAATTAATATGATTAATTAACTCTAAAACTGCAAATTTATATAAAACAATTTATATAAAAAAATTCATCTGGTGACTTATAATTTTTTATAATTGCCCAATTTATATGAACTTATTAAACTATTAAAGTTCTATAAAATATTTCTTAAAAGTTTTGATTAAAAATGATAAATAAAGTATATTTATATAAAGAAAAGTAAAGTATAAATTTATAAAAATACAAAGTACTGATTTTTTTTTCAAATTTTTAATCATAAAAAATAAATTATATAATAAAGCTTTGATGAGTTTGATAATTAATTAAATAATTTTTTTTTAGCTGAAAACTGTAACAGATACAATTATAATAGATGTAGTTATTATTTAAGCTCATGGTTTCCCTCTTATTGATGAAGAAGTTGCAAACAATAAAATTTTATGAACACATTTTTTACATTTAAAATGCTATTCATTTAATGCATTTATACATTCCACTGAGTGCTAGTATTAAATAAATTCTTACTTCTTGCATATGATATTTATGTCATAACCACATCAATCGATGTTTTGTTAGGTGAAATTGAAGCCTTCATTATAAATACTTCTAATATTACTTAATGAAGCATAAGTAAGATTTTAATAAATCTACTTAATTATAAAATAATTTTCTTGTTAATAAGTGACATATAAATATTTTTATCTCAAGTAATAACAGATAAACTAGCTGGTATCTAATAAAGAGTGGTAAATTATCAATCTAATAATTAACAACAACTTTAAAAAAACCTCACTTTCATAAATCAAAATTTTATCTTCAAAATTAATCAATCAAATAATATGGTAAAGAAAATATAAATATTTCATTAACAAAAGGAAATTTTTAATTTTTTCAAATAATTTCAATTTAAAGACACAATAAGAATAAATATGCAGATGAGATAGAATAAATGTCACTTCTTTCAAAGGAGTCGCAAAAAATTAAGAATGTATTTAGATTATAAAAAAAAAAAAAAAAAAAAAAAAAAGGCCAAATAAATCCAAGTTATTTTGTTTCAACTCATATCAAGCAAGTTATAGTAAATTATTAAAATATTTAAACTATTGTCAAAACAAATATTAAGTTTGCCTTAAAGAATTCCAATCTAAGTTCTTACAGTAACAATTTTAATGCACTGCAAAAATTAAGTTTTAAAAAGACATTACACACATACATATATGTACTGCTTTAAAAACATTAAAACTGAATTTCTTTACAAAATATTTTTAATAAGAAATTTACTCTGAGTAAGTTAAAAGTTTCACAAAATCATATTTATAAAATAATAATTATTTTCAAATTCCACACATATAAAAAAATTTTTTAATGTGGCATTAATTTTAATCAATTCTCTGATCATCATTTCAGTCACATATATATTATTTTCTATCTTATTTTAAAAATAACAAATAATTTATCTTTCAAACCTATACAAATAAAATATGAGTATTAGGAAATCTTAAGCAAAAAAAGCCTTTATAATATATGATTAAGAGAAAGAAAAAATAGATTAATGATTTTATAATCATCCCAAATGTTGAACTTCATAATATTTTTTCCACTCAATATACTCAGTAATTACTTTTTACAGCATGACCTATTATGTAAATTAAAAGACAAATTAATTTTATTGCGAAAGTATCTTATCAAATATATTTATACAGCATAGGATTGTAATAAGATATTAAAATAAACATTTTGATTAAAAAAAAACTGAACATTAAAATAGAATTTAGAAGTTTATCAAATTCAAATAAATTATACCAAAAGTATAACAGCATGTTACAAAATGATTTTTCATGATTGATTTGTAATTTAATTTTTATGACACAAAGAAGAAAAAGATGACTAACCAATAACTAAAAATGATTCACTTCAGAATCAATTCATTAGAATTAATTTTAAATTACTAAATAAAATTCAATATGCAGTAAAAACATTTCTATAAATTACACAGACAGCATGAGGAAAAAGAAAAATAATCATATTGTAGATTGTACAAGAATTACTCATATGAAATCGCACGCTGAAATTGGCAAAATACCAGAAGGTCAGTGCTTTCAATGAACTTGATTACACCATAAATACCAGAAGAAATTCATCAGAAATAAAAAAATCAAGTAAACATTTTTCAGAAATCCAAAAATTATTGAAATGAGAAGAAAAAATAAAATTTAAGCAATTTTTATTCCACATCGATATTTGGTAAAATACGATAGGAAGCAACTTTTGATGGTCTGCAAAAACAGAAAAATAATGAAAAAAAATTTTAAATATAAATGTATACCTACTTTTACAACTTCGGCATAATTTTAAACATACTGTTAAATTATATTATAACCAATAAAAAAAAATTCGAAAATATACTAATATATTTTAAAAGCATATACTTGTATACATAAGAAGAAAATATTTAAAAATTTACTGCATATCCTTTCCAATATGTATATAATTTAAAAATTTTCACCTGCAGTCCAATTGTAAAATTTGTCTATTAATCAAACATTTAGTCAAAATGTACACAAATGAAATAATCTTACACAATAAGGTTAGCAGACAAAATAAACAGTCCGAGAAAATCCATCCGTAAACAATGTTTCTATGCTTTCCCGACTAAACTTTGCCCTCATTTTTACATCAAACCTTTTGGTTATCATATTCCTTTATTTACAGTTTTAATAAACTGTGCTAAAAGAATCACTCTTCCAGACCATTCAGACATTATGGTGAGAAATGAATGAAAACAAAAAATTATGATCGATCGATACGATATAATTTCGCGATGCCAGTTCACAATTGTTAAATAAATGAAGTAGTTGTGTGTTATCAATTTGAGAAATAAAGTAATTTTATAACTAATAATAATTTAATTAACACATGTTGCATTTTAAAAGCTTGTGCATTGATTTTAGTTTGTTCAATATATAAATTAATTAATATTTGAAGAATTCAAATGATGATTTTGTAAATTAATCCATTCAAGCAATTTTTAATTCAAAATACTGCTTAAAATGTATTTTTAATGTTTTTAACAAGTTATTTAAATTATTTTCATCAAACTAATTTTACAAATGAAAAATTTAATTCGGCCTTATATAGAGTTCAGACATCGTATCTGGCAATGTTTCAGAAAATACAATAAACAACGTGCTTTATCTCTGTATTCATCATCGTTTTTAGTACCGGTTCTACTCCTAACGAAAATAGAATTAACGTTAAAGGATAATAGATCATATTGCCTTAATTAATTAGGTAAATATCTTGTATAATTTAACATCGTTATTCTTTTGTTCAATCATAATAGATCAATAATTTATATTAAATAAATGTTAATTGGACAATCCTATATTACTGGTTGATCTTCTTGCCCGTCTCGTTGGTATGAAATCTAACAATAAATTTCAAAAATATTAAAAGTTTCTTAAAATTACTCATTGCCACTTCGAATTTTGTTAAAAAATCTCTATTAATTTTAATTTCATCTGCGATTAATATGTTTTACTACAAGGGTTATTTAATAGAATATAACTTGTATGAGCTGATTTATCAGTAAGTCTTTAATTTAAAATAATATTTCGTTAGATTGTCATTTTTTTTTAAATTGTAGGTTAATTTTATTCATGGCTAAGTGAATCAAGAGCAATGTTCACATATTTAATTAATGCATAAAAATTTTATTTTATGCATATTGTTGTTTCAAGAAAAGGTTTTTTTTTTAATTTTATTTTAGAAAATTTTTTTTACCCTTCTCTATAGAAAAAAACATTAGTTACGAATCAAATTAGGACTTATCTGCCGGATATTGAAAAAATCATCAGAACAACAATCCAACAATGATGATTTCATCTCTTCAGAAATGATTTTTTCTGATCCAAATAGTTTCATCCTTCGGTAATTATTGATGATGTGTGGCTATTGGAAATGAGAATATCATTCATTTTATGTGATTTATTCATTTTTAAATATCTATGCTATAGGTTTGAAATTCATCATTAATATAATATGTCAAATCAATGTTCTTGTGTTGTTGTTTAACTATATGAATACCTTAGATTTTTATTATAAAATGAATCAACAAGAATGGTAATTAACATATTATAAAATAATATGAATTAAAATAGTATAATCCAAGATAGAAGGATAAATCTAATTTATTCAGACGTTTTTTTTGTTGCATTTTTATGATTTTATAAAAAAAAATGGCAGTTATTTAAGTCTGTTATAATATATTTCAAACAAGCAATTTATTTTTAAAAATTTATTAATTTTGAAATATATAGAAAGGATTATTCTATTTCTACAGAAATTCTTTCATATCAGTTTATTGATTTGTTACAGGTTATCGAAATAATAATTAAGTAAAAAAAAGTATGTATTCAGTAAAATGTTTTTTTTTTTTTTTTTTTTTTTTTTTTTTCAAATTAAAAGTTTCTCTTAATGTATTTCAGTTATGTCTCGAGGATTTGGAGGTGGTCGTGGAAGAGGCGGCTTTGGTGGTGGTGGTGGAAGAGGTAGAGGAGGAGGATTTGGCGGCAGAGGTGGAAGAGGAGGGGGAGGTAGAGGTGGTTTTAGGAATTTTGATACTGGACCACCAGATGAAGTTAGAGGTAAGACAAATTAATTTTTCTGTTAATTTTCTCTTTGACACATAATTTCAATATTCCATCTATGCTTAAATTGGTGTTTCAAATTCAAATAAATACCTCTTTTTCTTTGTCAGAAATGCTCTGAACTATATTTTGCCAAGTTTCTGAACAGCAATACAGTGTTTTTCTGAAATCAAGGGAACAAAACTATATAATCATAGGCATTTTTTATCTCCTGTTTACTATTTGAGATTTTTTTTAAATTATAAAAATCATGCTCTATTAAAAAAAAGTTGCTATTCAGATTTTTTTTTCTTGTTAAAATGAAAAAGGCTGTTGGTTTTCTCATCATTTTTGTGGCGCATTCCTTAAATGTCGTCACACAAAATTTCATTTCATTTCTACAAATGATATGATTGCCAAAGATTTTCATGTTTTGCTAAAATGGTATTGTGATTACCCTGTAATTCATTTATAAAAACTTTGTATTAGCAACCCTAACATTTTAGAAACTGTGTGTGTTCATTTATTTATGTTATTAAAAATTATGTTTTTCTGTACCTGATTAATTGTTTTCTAAGTAATAATTGCACCATTTTGTCACCTATATGTTTTATAATTTAAAAATCTGCCTAGTATCCATGGTTTATTATTAAGGTCAATGTAATTAAAATGTGAAAATTACATGGTGAGAATTTTTATTGTACACTGACATTAATTCAGTGAGGCAGAAAAATTTAGTTTATTCTTTGGAATTTTTGTTTAAAAGATTATAACTTTTTTTATTCAGTATAGTTTTAATTTTTTGAAAAAATAAATCTATATACATGCATCAGTACCATTGAATTAATTATGAAAAACATTAAATAATTAGACATCTAATCCAGTCTGTTACACTATATGGCCTATTCTCTTTCAGCTAATGGTTTCTCACCTTCAATGTTCATTATGTTTGGTATCTTCAAGCAAGAAACCATTGTCTGTAGTGTCTTAAGCAGGGTTCACAAGAGGGTAACTATTGCATGCAATCACTGTGCTCTGCTGTTGCCCCTGTATCGTCCTCGTATGAACAGTTGAGACAGCGTCTTTGGAACAGTGGCCACCCATCGGGGCAACCGTTTGTCATTGTCCCATTGTGGTCACATGATTTTCCAGAAGTAGGCGTGATCTTCTTTTGTGCACAATAGTTGGCTTTGTGTGAACCCACCTTTACTGAGTATACTTACTTTCTGTAGTGAGCATACTATGCCTTCAATAGTTAGCAGAGTACTAAAGAAATTCTCATTTCATTCCCTCCCAATGGATTGTCTGATTAAACAAAATTGATTTAAAAAAATGTTTCTAAATAGTTAAATGTTGTAATTTTACAATAAAATATTGATCATTGTTCTTTTATACATTTACTGCATAAATATATAAAGAGCAAACAAATAACAGGAGATCACACAGCATTTTGAGTATTAAATACATGCAGTTATTTCATTGGAGGCTTTCGGGAAGAATACTTAGAAATGTGAGAAGTGGGAAGTATAATCACTTGCTTCATTAATTGCAAGAATTTAAATTAAAGAAGCTGTAAAATAGAGTTCCTGGCAGGGGAGGGGGGGATTATATATAGAAATTCATAATTCATATTGTAAATGTTACATTATTTTCATACTAAAAATATTATTATACTCTGTTTCACCCTAACTTGGCAGTATTGTTAAAGGTAGAAAATGTGACGCTCCGCTTTGGGAAAGAGTTCCCCATCAATTCCAACTTTAAAATAGTTAAAATGCGCAGAAATTTATCAAATAATATCATAAATTACAGAAATCATTTTTTTTATCAATATGTATTTAAAATTATTCTCAAGTTAGAAGTGCTTATATGTCAAGTATTTTGTAAATAAAGCGAACGAATAAAAGTAAAAGATTGACATAATGAATTCCACTTTGGCTAGAACCGGTCTTCAAGGTCAAATATTTGGCGCGCTTTTCTTTTACGTCTCCGCCAACTCAACTTCATTCAGTTTGCAACCATTATCATCTTTCGTACTTTTTTATTCTCGCTTTTTTAGCAGCTGATATTTTTGATACTATTAATCGCATTAGTAGTTATTAGTTTTGTTTGGTGAATATTTATTCGATTCGTCATTTCTATTAACTTCTAAAATGGTTGAAAAAGAGAAAGTGTTATCACCGACTACGCTGTGCACACCTTCAAGACGAGTGAAACCAAGAAAAAGTGCAGCACGCAGAAACATATTAACTGTCCGAGAAGACCCTTAAGATTCTATCAATCAAATCGTCGATAAAGTTTCGCATCTTACAGATGTTTCGCAATGAACAGTTTTCCTTTTGAAAAAAGAAATAAAAGCATCCTTTAAGTAGCCCTGGAAAGAAGCGACCAGGCTCAGTAGATAAGCATTCAGGTCTTGCAAAATATGATGATTTTACATTATTCTGTATTTGACGAAAAATCCATGCATTTTTTTGCAGAAATGAGATCCCAACATTAGATAAAGTTTTAAAAGATGTGAACGATGATATAAATATCTTTTCAAAAACATTAGTCGAACTACGCTTTACAGAATATTGAAAGATATATTGTTTTCTTTTGAGAAACAGTGAAACGAAATGAAATAACTTTAATGATTTATTAAAATAATGTGTCAATAATATTGAAAAAATAATGAAAATAAGGAAACAATTAATTCTCTGATAAAGTGATAATATGATAAAGTAAATAAATATTTACCATTTGGCGAAAAATTTGCGAGATAAAGTTTCGCCAGCGATCTGCATTTCTAGTAACTTTGTACTTTAAAGTAACCCTGTTCCCCTGACGACGACTGCGATTCGGCATGCCTAGAATATACACTACTGCCAAGTTAGGGTGAAACAGAGTATAGCTGTGCATAGTTATTTTTTTAGGAGTAAAGATTTGAAATTCAATGAAATTTACTTTAAAGAGCAGGCAAATATATATGTATTTTACAAATTGTTGGTTGTAGTGTGCTAAAAAAGTAGATTGTAGTGTGCTTTTCCTTATGCATAGAAAATAAAATTGGAATGGATAACGTAGACGTATTTTTCATTTTTACACAGGGTTTTTTTTCCCCCATTATTAAAAAACTTGTAACTTAGGAATCATGTTCACTGTAAGAAATCTAAAACTGAGTTGAATTTAAAGCAAAAACCTCATTTCAAATTCAAAAAAGGGCTTTTTTTTTCCCCCTTATGAATGAAACTATGCACACTTTTTAATAGCCATGTTCATAATTTTTATTAGAAAGTTTTTGTTTATTATATAGATGTTTTTTGAAATTGCTAGGTTTTTGGTAAAAGATCAAAATATAATGTACAGTATCTGAGGGTTTGAGAATATATCAATCCTTCCAATTGTTTTCAAAGAAAATTTCTCCATGTATTGATAATGATCAGATATATCTCCTAAAAAAAGCTTCCAATCATGAAATTTGCTGATGATATAACTATTGTTTTGTTTATAAAATTCAATTTTTTCCCCTCTCTTTTTTTACTGTAGAATTAGGATATTTTACTCATCCTTGTGAAGATGATTTGGTTTGTAAAGTTACAATAGATGATGTTCCATTTTTTAATGCACCAATATATTTAGAAAACAAGCAACAGATTGGAAAAATAGATGAAATATTTGGACCCATTCGTGATTATGTATCCTTCTCTATATAACTATATATCTAATGCATTTTGTGTAATCTTGTTTGTAGTAAGTACAGCAAATAATTTGTCTTGCATTTTTATTCTTCTAATTATTCTAATTATAATTTATTCTAGATTAAGTTTTCAGCTTTAATATAGTATTGTATGTTATGAATTTTTCTTTATTTAATTATTGTAAAATATAGAAAACAATGTAGGATTTGTAAGTAATTAAAAAATGTATTACAAAGTGAAGTATTGAAAAGTAATTAAAGTGCAATTGTTTTAAAAGTATTAATGTTATTTTTAAATTTGGAAACATCGATTGTGGCGAGAAACTTTGGTAATATCTTAGATACTCTGTCAAACCTGTCTAAAAGATTTTTGCATTGAATTGGGTCTAGTGTTTTACAAGCATTTAAAAAACATAGATGCAAAATACAGGCATGACTTCTAAATATTGACAGTAATTAATTCATCAGTTCCTACAAAATTATTGTAATATTTTGCATATTATATCAGTAGAATGTAACCTTTTAGGCAGAATGGGAAGAGAATATTACAAATCATGTACCAAAAGATGATAAGGTATGAGCTTTTCTACATAGTTGCACACTATTAATTCTAAAAGCAAGATCACATTTTTAAAATGTTACACTTAAAATATCGTACAGGAACACTTTAATAATTTAACATGGAAAACTTACATCAAACCAGTGAGTGCCATTGCTCCCAGACACTAATTATTGGATCTATTTATTGTCATATATGCATAATCATATCTGATTACTATTCATCATCATAATATGTTTTCAGTCATTTGGCAGAAACTGTTCCATTTGTTTTAGGGGATTTTCCAATTCTGCAGGTGTTTGCAACCTTATCTCTTGGTTATTCCTTTAATGATAAAGATTATTAATACTAACCTTTCCTAATCAACACAACCTGTATATTTCAACGATCGTTTTTAATTAAAGAAATCAGCAATGGAAGGAGAAAAAATGGACACATATCGAAATTGAAATCATAAGTAAATATATATTATTTCTGGAAAACAAAACATTGTGTTGAGAGAGGGATTCAAAACATTATATTTGTACTGATTTTTGTACATATCTGTGATAATAATAAGAAGAAATATTAATAAAAATTGTGATTTGTTTTGCATAAATTGATTATTTATCTTTTCACTTATTTTCAATCATATTATGTACCTGTTTTAATATTTTTTGATTTAAAAATTTTTTATATATAAATAGATTTTAAATAATGTTCTTCATTATAGAAAAAATATTTCATGTAACAGATTCTTGTCAGTGCTATTCTTTATTTTCAACTTTTCTAGTGAGAACTACAATACAAATAGCCGTTTGATAAAAGGTCACTATTCAAAAGCAATAAAACAATTGTCTTTAATTTTTTCATCATTATTCTTTTTCCTTAACTGTTTCACAGTATGTATCTGTAAAGCTATCAGAAGATGTAAAAGCTAGCTCATTTGCTCAAAATCAAAAGGTAAGTTTTTTTGATTATTTGTTTGAGTATTGTCCTGGATTTATCTTTCTGCAGATCATTTATGTGAAGAAAATATTAACACTGTACTTGTGAGAAATTTGCTTAAAATATATTATTAATTCTACATATAGCTTTATTACTGTAGCATAATCATTGAAAATTTTATAATATTTTCTGAGTTTTTAAAATTTATTTTTTTATACTGACTCAGAATAGTAGAAATGCTCTTTACTTATAACCTTTTGACCTCATTTATTTTGAACTGTGCTGAATCTTCTCATAAAACAGTAATCATTATGTGAGATAAAGTAAAATCAAACAGTGATAGTGTTCTGAATTTTTACTTTTCAAAATCTAATATTTCCATATCTTATAGAAGCTCACTAATTTTTTTGGATTTTGTTTGGTTAGACTTAAGCTTTTGTCATGATTACTATATTAGAATTCTCTCAAATAGTAATTCACTAAACGTGGTTGTTCAGACAATTTTAGTTGTAATCCTTAAAAATGATAGTTGAATGTTTTTTTAGTGGAGTCTCCCCCCCCCCCCAAATGCAAGAATATGTTTTAAGAATGGGGTTTTTGATGTCGAAAAAAATGGCCAGATAGACAAATCAGTGTCCTTGAAAATTATCAACTTTAGGAATTGGTTTTAGATCAGGACCATAAAAAATCTAAAGTGTTAGAAAATGAGTTTGAGATAATATTCATTAATCCCAATTCTAGTCTTCCACTGAATTTAGTATCAACATACTAAAGGGAGGGGAAAACTTAAGAATAAATTGTTTGTTTTAAAGTATTTTTCAAAATCTCATTATTTTTCATTTTTTATTTGTTGATAATTATTCTAAGAAAAAAATTGCAATAAAATTCATTTTTTTTAATTATTTATTTTTCAGATTTTTATTGATCCACAGAAATTGCTACCTTTTACTCGATTTCTTCCCAATGCACCAGGAACACCTGGACGAGGAAGAGGTGGAAGAGGTAATTATTCTGATACAGGGAGTGGCTACAGAAATTGAAGAAAAAAAAATCCCTGACTTATAACTACTAATTATATTAGATTCCTGGTTTTCACTTTATTCAGAATCATTATCCTTACAATATACATTATCTAGTATGAAAAATTATATAATTGCATGATATATATTTTTTAAATGGAGTGACAATCCATAATAAACTATTAAAACATTTCTTAATATGGTAAAAAATACTTCTAAAACTGCACAAAAATTCTAAGGAATATTAAAATTACTGTTACAATAAAGGTACTGTTTAGTTGCAATACTGTTACAAAAATATCTGTGCTCTGAATTTTAGAACAGTTCAGTAACTGTGTTCTTTGCATGTTGCCGCATAAAGAAAAAAAAAACCCTGCTGAAATATTTTTATCCATTTATTATTACAGATAATAGTAGATGTACGATACTAAATAAAAATTAATAAATTAATAACTCAAGTAACAATTAAATATTTGAATGTTACAATTCAAATTACAAATAATAATCAAGTATTAGTTTCAAAAATGAAATACTAATAAAGTACTAATGAAGGTTCTAAACAGTTAATCCTGCTTTACTTGAATTTAAAAGTTTCTTTCTGTAAAATTTTTAAACTTGCAACTTCTTAAATTCTCTTTTTCAGCTATCTCAATAATTTCATTTATTTACTTGCTTTCAATTTTTTGAGTTGATGCTTTATTTCTGTTTTTTCTTTTCAAAGTTTTGGTTAATTCATTTTATTTCTCATCATATTTGGCTCGTGAACACTTTAAAATTACTTATTCCTCTATTTTCTTTAATGCTATCATGAGCAATTCTTCTTGCAATGAGTGTTAGTTCTTCTACATTCTGTCAGTCTTGACATTATTGCAAGATTTTGAGTTTGAACCAAAATTTATTCACTCTCTCTGTTCATTGAAAACTAAAAGCTGATTTTTCCAAAATTTTCATTAGGAATGCCATTAGTTACATTCATCAGCTTATCACTCTTATTGTAATGAAATTTTAAAAAATTACCATTTACCTAAAACAAAGGTTTTTTTTTTTTTTTTTTTTTTTTTTGCACCATTGGATTTCAGGTGTACAGAAACAGTTGTGCCAAAACCACATGCATGCTTAGCACAAAATTATCTTGTCAATAATTTTCTTTGATTTTTTTATGAATGTACCTCATTTTTTAGTTCTATAACCATCTTGTAGCATCTGGAAAAACTTTCAATATAATAAATATATATTAATAATTTTGTTAATTTATAGCATAATATAGGATCAAAAATTTTATAATGTTTTAATAGACAATATTATTGTGTCTTGATACCCATATTCTAAAATATATTATTAAAATTCTTAAAGATTTGTGATGACGTAAAAAATTGCACTATGTAATCCAAGACATTATATATTAATGAAATTGCTATTTTTCTTAGGAGGACGTGGTGGTGGAAGAGGCCGTGGTGGAGGTGGATTTGGAAGTCGTGGTGGTGGCGGTTTTGGTGGTCGCGGAGGTGGTAGAGGAGGATTTGGTGGTGGTCGTGGAGGAGGATTCAATAGAGGTGGCTTCAACAGAGACAGTGGAGGTGGACGTGGAGGTTTCAACCGAGACAGCGGAGGTGGACGAGGAGGCTTTAATAGAAATAGTGGAGGAGGAGGTGGTGGCTTCAACAGAGATAGTGGAGGCGGAGGAGGAGGTTTCAAGCGCAATTTTGATGGTGGCAACAATTTCAGTCAAAACAAGAGGCAGAAATTTGACTAATTTTTATTCACATGTAAAAAATATGTACATTGCAATTCATAAATTTATTCATCACTCATCGAAATAAACATGCTTATTTTTATGTTCTGCTAGTTTTGCTGCTTTGGCTATAATCTGAAAAACAAAAGACTGAATTTAATGGTTCTGTGACAAAAACTTGCATGCACCACAATGAATATTGAGATTATCATTACTTACATTCTATTAGACAACACTATTCTTTATTAAATTCTATTATTAATTTATTAAAATTTTAAAAAGAATATGTATCAAGCTTTCTAGAATAGATTTAAAATGTTAATTTTTTGTAAATCTCATGTTCTGTAATATATCAAATTTGTAGAATTACAATTTCAAATTTTACATTTAATTAACTCTTTCCTGAAAGTTGCCGTATGGGAAAACGTTTTGTGTTTTTCAATTAGAAATTAATGCTTCTTTTCTTTCCTGCTTCCTTATATTTAACATTAGACAACAAAAATTCTGTCTGAATAAAATAATACTGGAAGGAAGCAACCATTTTATGTTACCTTCATGAATGAATTTAAATTCTAATAAATTCCTCTTATTAATTTTTTGTTGCCCAAACCTTTGAAAATGAAATTATATAAGGAAACAAATTTCAATTTTGAAGCAGATACTGTCCATTTAAAAGGAAATTTATACTATTTAGTTACACCTTTATAGGCATTTTAATAAATTAGGAAATGCATTTCAGAAACATTTATTTTTACCTTATCTCGACCTCTTTTCTTGCGTACCAGAGGTAGGCTAAATTTGGCCTTTCTGTCTTCTTGTATTTTGGTCCAGTATGATTGTTCTTCTGTACCTGAAAAACATAAATATGCGTTAATAAAAACTGTGCATCAAAATATATTCAGATGTTTTCTTGTTTGAGCACTTTCCTCTTTGTACTGAATTTAAAAAAAAAAAAAAAAAATCTTTATTAATAATGGGAGAGAGTACTTATTATGCTCCACAGGATGAACCTTTCAATTTAGAAATACTAAATGTAAAACAATTTCATACTTGCCAAGTTAGAAATGAATTTTTTAAAAATTTATATGCTAATTTAATTGGAATGCATTTTTTCCCCCTTGATTTTAACAAATATTTTTGTATGATTTTTAATAGCACTTTTACTGTTGTAAATAAATTCAAACTAATTTTAACTATTTATATTAGTGAAGATATAGTTACCAAAGTTTTCCTTTAATATAAATCCAAGGTAAATGTTCTGGCAGTTGAATCTGATAAAAGCTTTACAAATACCTCAATACTTTTTTTTTTTTTTTTTTTTTTTTTTGCCCAAAACCAGTTTTAAAAAAGAAAGTTTTATATATAACAAATTTGTAATTTAGAAGTTATTATAATTCTTTATTCTTAGTAACTATAAGAAAATAAGAAGAGATTTTTTTCAAAACATGTATTAGTATGCTTATTTTATTTGTTTTGTGTTGGAGTTATGAAATTGATTTTATTATTATTATTTACTTCTCAACATATTAGAGGTTTGAAATTGAATATATTTGGGTGTCCTCAATAACAATACAGTATTTAAAAACTTAATTTTAAATTTAACCTAGTAGTTTGAGTTTGAGAAATTGCAGATCTCAAGATTAAAAAGGTAGAAAATAAAGTTTTTAAAAAATTCTGCAGTTTGCTATCCTAATTAAAGTTTTTTAATTAGATTTAAATCAATTTCTAATGAATTCATACATTTCATCTTAATAAATTATTAAAAAAAGAGAAATTTTAAATAGTTATGCAAATAGTTAAACAGTTATCAGCCAGGAAACTGATTACCAAAGGCAACTGATAGTTTCATGTAATTGTGAAGTTACTCCGTCACTGGCACAATAAAAAATAATTGCAATACTAATAACTGGAAAATATTTTTGATGGCAAAGATGAATATTAGTTAATAATCTGTAATTTATTTGAAGAGAATTTTGTTTCAGAAGCATTGGAATAATGTAAAAATATCATTTTTTGATATTTTGTTTTTGATTATTTATAATCTTTCACAACCAATCTCATTGAAGCTTGCATAAAGCACACTTGTAATATTTGACATTACATTAAAATTTACTATTAAAATAATGATACATTCCTTTTTTCATGAAGTATTGCAAAATAAAGAATTTAAATCAGTTGAAAAGATCAAGACAAATTGAACTCATGCCTGATGAGTCACTCATTAGAAGTAGTATTGAATTGTATGAGTATTCATTGACGTAGTATTAAAAGCAGATTTTATTGAGTGTAATAGAAGATTACAAGCTCTACGTGCCTTGGGAGAGGATGTTAATGCTTATGGCTGAATTTTAACTCCTAAAATTTTATGAGCATTTCCGGATGACATTTGTCGCTGTTGCATTATTTTTGCAAAACGACAAAAAATGTCGGAAGGTGACATAACTCTGAAAATTAGCAGTCTGTTCACTATGATTTTAAACCTTCTACTGCTAACTTATATGTTAATTCCAAGAACACTACACCAATTAAAAAACGTTCTCCATTTTGTGCTTTCTGCGATACTAATGGACACTGCCTGCAAGACTGTAACATTGTAACTGATATATACTCATAAGCAAAAGTTAAAAAATAGTAATCGTTTTTTTATGCACAAGCCGTGGCCGTAACATAAATAATTGCCCCCGGAAAGGCAAAGCCTGTTGCTATAAATGCAAAAAAAAGGCATCATGTTTCCATCTGTAAAACTGTAACTGAGAATCCAAATTTAGCTACCATTCCAGTTACTTGTACTAATAACGTTGATATTATAACTCCCAAATTTACACATCTGCAAACTGCTCGAGTATATGTAATTTTCCCAACTGGTAAAACAAAAGTAACGTGGTGACTCTTAGATGGTGGGAGTCAATCTAGCTTCATTCATCCTAGTTTGATCGACTTCGTACAACTGGAAATCACTAGCTCAGAAAAACTAAACCTTCAAGCATTCGAATCCATTTCAACAAACGCTGAAACAAGACAGAAAGTTAAATTTATCTTGTCAAGTATTTAGAACAGCTCAAAAATAAATATACAAGCATTTGAAAGTTCAAATACTTATGCCTTTCATCCATCTACTTCCCCAATCCGTCTCTTCTTTTGCTCATAGTCAAAAGTTGAAACTTTCTGATCCATCAGACAGTTTAAACGACTTACCTATAGAAATTCTGATAGATGCTAATTTTTATTGGACTACAGTGCATGCTAAATCTCCTATTGGACTTTCTGCGACTCATGTGTTAATATCTAAGGTATTTGGATGGATTCTTTCCGCGACCGTTCGTTCACTACTATAGCATATTCTTCAGTTCACAATATTTCCTTAAAGAAATATTTGCAACACTGTTACGATTTCGACTTCACAAATTCGCAATCACGAGCGACAGACGTCAAGCATTCTTGCTTATTTTGGCTGAAGAGGATATAAACTGTACTAGGTTCCTGTGGTTTAGAACAGAAAAGAATGCAAACGGATACACTTGCGAAAGGAAATACTTATCATTTTTCACGTTTACCTTTTGGATTGACTTCTAGTCCCTTTTTGCTTAAAGCCACGCTTCGTGAATTAGCTAATATGCACTCTGATTCCTACCCTACTGCAGCTAAGCACCTGGAGAATAATATTTTCATGGACGACTTTGTTATGGGTTACTTGAGTCTCCATGTCTTTTGCGATGCTTCGGAAAAGGCCTATGGTGCCGCATTATACATTTGTTTCACTGAACTTAACGAAACTAAGGTTCGACTAGTTTGCAGTCGCAACAGACTTTCTCCACTTAAAAAGGTGACAGTCCCACGGTTGGAACTTTTGGCAGCCTTACTAGGAACTCGTTTACTTCACTATTTTTCCAAAGAAATTGGTTTAGATAATCAAACATCTATCTTTGGAGTGAATCAACTGTCATATTAAGTTGGATATGAAATGATCCTAATCGATGGAAAACATTCGTATGTAACCGAGTCATTCTTCAATACACTTTTCCAGCTCAGTGGTGACATTGCCCAGGCACACAGAACCTAGCAGATCATCTTTCTCGGAGTATTCCCAGCAGAATTACCATATCTAGAAATTTGGTGGAACGGCCCAAGTTGGTTAGCGCAAATTTCAGACGCCTGGCCAGTCCAAAACATTTTGACAAACAAAGAAAAATTATTAATGGATGTAGAAGCTCGTCAAGTAAAGACCCAAACATTGTGTACATCACCTATTCAAACTTGAATCGATATATACACAAAACTCTTGAAAATAACAGCTTGGATTTATCGCTTTCTGGACAACTGTAAATTTCGACCACATTTTACTTCAGAATTAACAACTGATGAGCTGAATAAGGCAAGAAATATTGGATTTTAGCTGTACAGAAACAGAGTTTTTCTGTAGAAATCAACGCACTACAGCATAATCGCACCTTACCTAAATCCTCAAAAATTTCTCGTTTCCGCTCATTTCTAAAAGATAACAATTTACGACTTGGTGGTCGGCTACTATTCACACGGATATAAGTTGAACAAAGACATCCAATACTACTTGAAGGATCTCATTATTGTTGATCAGACACGTACATTCGCCTGCATCATTTGGGTGTTCATGTAATTCTTTCAGAATTACGCTCCGAGTTTTGGATATTCCGTGGTCGTCAAGCCATCAAACGAGTGATTAAAACTTGCTTACCATGCAAACTCCCATGCTTTAAGTTCTAATGAAATAGGAGCCCCTCTTCCAGCTGACAGACTTACTCTTTGTATACCTTTCGATATTACTGAAATAGACTTTACAGGCCCAGTTTATATTAGGACCTTTAAACCTCCAAATACAGCCTACATTACGCTATTTACATGTTCTACTACCAGAGCCTTGCATATCGAACTTGTTTCTGACTTTTCTGTGGACAAGTTTCTTTTGTAGCCTTACAAAGATTTGTCAGCAGAAGAGGACTCCCACATACTATATACAGTGATAACGCCATTACCTTCCATGCCGCAAACAAAGAATTAACTTTCCTTTGGAATACATTGACTTCCGCGAAAGTGCAGCAATTCTATGCTCACAATGGTATAAAGTAAAGTTTATTGCACCACTAGCAGCTTGGTGGGGTGGATGGTGGGAGCGATTAATAGGTCTAATCAAACGATGCCTTCGAAAATCCCTTGGTCGCTCATTACTAGATGAGGAAGCCTTAACTACGGTATTAAAGTTCGTATATTTTCCGCCTTTAGAAAATACATAAACTATAGTAGGAATAGAAGCCTCACTCAACAGTAGATCTTTGATTTATGAGCGTGGTGAGAATGATACAGAGGAAGCTTTGAACCCAGCTCATTTCCTAACTGGTCGAAAGTTGACCACTGTCCCATCCGGACCCGAGTCTAGAAATAACAAGATCACAAATATTTACAGGCAACAGCAAGACCTATTGGATACATTTTGGAAAAGATGGTCCAAAGAATATCTTTTGGAGTTACATACATAACATCAAGTACAAAATGTAAATCAATCACCACGATTACGAGTCTTATTACAAGAAGATCTATGACCACGACAAATGTGAAAGAAAGCTCTCGTGGTGAAATTAATCGATGGTCGGGATGGAAGAATTCGAATCAAAGGAAAGGAGATTACCCGTCCAATTCAACTGGTCATACCTCTGGAGGTTGACCAGGGTGGGGATGATGTAGCGGCAAGCAAGCAAACAATTCTATATAATTACTTTTAGCTTGCATGGAATCACCTTGTTTTGTTGTTATTCTAAATCTACTTATGTGTTTGTACATCTATTTATTGTGAAGAATAAATATATGTCATACTAACGCCGTTGCCTTTAACAGGTTTTTTACAAAGTGTTTGAAAACATCAATTATTTAAATTCAAATATTAAATATACTAGTTTTCAATAATGTTAACTATATCATACTGACCCGAATATAACAAGTTTATAACTCCATTGAACACATAATAACTATCTATTATTAATTAAACTTTTTTTAATCTAACTTTATTTATACATTTTAAGATTTTTTTTAACAAATCATTATTTATGAATTTTTACTTCACTATTTTAGAGTAAACTGGCACTAAAATATATAGTTATTTTTCGAATAAAGAAAAAAATGAAAGCAATTTTTTTTCATTAAATTAATAATGGCAGATTATGTCTGAATAGTTTTAATTAACATAACTGGGTTGAAGTCACTTTTCAGAAAAATAAAAGTACCTTCTAATAAGCTCACAGTTCCAAAGCTATCAAACTTCTTTTCTTGAATTATAAAATTCGCTTCTTCTGGAGTATGACATCGAATAAACATTTCTGAATGTCCTAATTGAGCATCAATGTAAGCTACATGAGCTGCAGCTTTAACTTTTTCCTGAAATAGAAGTTTTATATTGTCTTTAAAATAAATTGTAAGAAACAGAACACGCATAAAATATTAATCTAAAATTTTGTCATTTAGAGTAGCTAACTACAGATTCCAATTAATTGTCTGCTTTATACACTTAAATCTGATTTTGTTCATTATGCAAGGTACCCTTTTTAATCATGGTCCAAGGGTAAAGTTCTAATCCATTAAAAATAAATAAATATATATTTTTTAATTAGAAAAGAAAATTAATGAAAATAATTGCATTTTGCATTGGTTGAATCAATAAATATATTGCAGAAAAAATTATGCAATAAAATTTTTATACAGCTCCCACCCAATTCTTAATCATTCTCTTAATTTTAATCTTAAGTCTAAAACATTATTACTAAATTGTAATGCTGTTTCCCTACATAGTTACTTTTATTATCAAGATTTAAAGATTCTAAACATTGCTTCCCTCTTCAAAGACTGCATGTCTCAATACACAGAACCATGACAAGCAATCCAGTATGGAGCTAGCTGATAAATGTGAATAATTTTTGGCTTAGTGTTGGACGACCTCTGAACTTTGCGACAACATCATTTAATTTCTTAACAATAGAATAAAGTCTTTGTTTTAGCTTCGAGCTCAGACCTTCATATAACTTTGAATTTTGTATCCAGGTATTAGCATTTTTCTTAAGACATCGGTCTGTTGCTTTGATGTCGTGACGAGTTTTCATTCGCTCTTTGGAAAGATCAATTCGCTTTCTAGCAAATGTATGCACGTTTTGCAAATGTTCCTTTAAATTATTGAAGCATGGAGAAAAGATGTATTTTAGGTCGTCCACAGAAAATATCAGCGCAATCGCGGCATTTGATTAAAAAGCTTCTCTAAGGGAGTCCATTCAATCACTTCATGAACTGCACTCCTGTAAGTAGGAGAAAAAGTGGCAAATGTGTATACCACTCAATTTGATTTTTTGAAAATAATAAAGGTGACTTAAAATCATTCCATTAAACCTCTCAGTCACGTCATCGAACGTGGAATGTAATACTATTGTTCTAATCTTTGGGATTTCAAAAAGTTTACAAAGCTTAATAAAGAGGGCTTAAATGAAATTTGTACTTTGATTCTACTGTAATATCATATACTTTACAAGGCAAATCCAGGTTCAAATAAGTTCATCAGCTGCTGTCTAGGTTTTCTAATAAGAAATAGCAATTGCTCTCAGGCCTCCTGGTAAAATAGTCCATAAGTACTAGGACATACCAATTGTTCTTTGAAGTTATAAGGAAAAAGTTCTAGAATACCAAAGGCCTTTCTTTCAAGTGGTACATCCGCATTATAATATTGTAAACAATTTTTAATCCTTGTTTTGAATTCTTTCATTTTCATTGCATCACTTTTTAAAGTCAGTAAAGTAACAAAATAACTCGCAGGTTATTTTTTCAAATGTCCTCCATTATCTTCTTGGTCTAATATCTAGATTATCAGGAACTTCTCATAAAACATCTTGAAATTTGCATTTCAGGAAAATTTGTTGCCTTTGGTATTGCTTTATCTTCACTGCCTCATTTATAACATAAATACATCTATAATATGTAAGGAGCGCAGTACTGTTTTATTGTATGATTTTCTGGCGCGAATATTTTGCTAATGATGGTAGATGTGCCAGAATTGGTCTAATATCTGGATCTCCTAGCTGTTATTTTTGGTTCTCACCTGAATATCAGTAATCTTCACTATTACTTTTAACATGTTTGGTTCCATGAATGAAGCTTGTGATTCGGATCACTATCTAATAAGATACTTTCTTCTTTACTACTTCTTGATTGTAGTAGAGAAGAGAATATCCAATTAGATTGTAAGTGTGAATCACAGGCAATTCACATGATGAACAATAGAAGAAGATATAAACTAAACATGCATATGTTCTACTCATACCCAATTCTACATTGAATAAGAACTTTTGTTGTCACATGGCACTCAACATCTTAAAGCTTTCTCGGAAATATCTGTTTCCACCCCCCCCTTTTTTTTCCCTGTATTGGAGCGATGTTTGCAACTATCAACTTCGAGAAAGTGCATTTGCATTTCCGTAAAAGATTGGTTCTCTTACAATATTGGATTTCGAAATAATATTTGGTACTTGTGTATTATCACAACCATGCCAACTTTCAGAATAACTCACCAAATTGACAATCCCGATTTTGGACATGTCTAAAGCACTGAATTCGAATTTTAATACTGACAACATTGAATAAAATTCAATGTCACCAGTATGGTTGCAATAGTAAGCAAGTACCTCATATTACTAATGTTTTGAACCACGTGAGCTATCTGATCATGCTCCATTAAAATTCAAAACTCATTTCGAGTAAGCATGATCCGGAGTTTGGAGAAGAAATTTAAGTCTATGGATGTAGTGTTGGAAGTGTTCTTTACATGTAACTCGCTATGTGTTGCACAATAACTTTTTTCAAACCTATCCAGACTCTTGTAAGAGTAAGTTATGACATATTCTTTGTTTCTGGGAAAGCACACATCTTATTCTTTCATTCCTAACATTCATATTGAAGGTAAATATTAGTTCAGAGATGAGTTCAAAAAGAGAAATAGTAAAAATTTGCTTTAAACTCCTGAAAGATTTCTCGCATCGTTCTAATTAAAATTTCATTTGGCTTCAATTAATTTATATAAATGTTAATTTACATTATTACTGAGATGCTTCTTACAAAACAGCAATAATAGGTGCATAAGTTCAAGGGAACTACAGAAATTATGCATTATCTCTGGACACGGTCAATCACTTACCCTCTTAGTTTCTTTTTCTTTTTTTTCCTAGATCAGTTTTAATTCCATCTACTAATGAAAGATATACAAAATAGACAGTGTCCTTTCGGAAGAATTTGTATTTTTTTTAAGGTTAATTTGAGATAGCTTTTATTAGCCCGGAAATAGGTAGCTGTTTATAGTCAGTGCACAAAATTATTTTTAATTAAAATCTAAATTACTAAATTTTTGTGCTTCAAAAATATTATTTAAAATGTCCGTGCAACTATTATAATCCCAACTAGGTAAGTAGTCTTCAAATTAAAGTCCACATAATATTGCTTCCATAAGATTTTCACATATGACAACAGTATTTCAGATTCCAAAAAGCATTAACTTAAAATGCCAAAATCCTCATTCGGTGGTGAAATCCATACTTTCACTATCTTCAAGTCAGATCTTGAATTGCCAATATCCGCTTTTCAAATCCAATGCCAAGAATCACTGGTTTCCAATCAGAGCATCCAGAGTATCATCTATTCGTGTTAGAGAGTAATTGTTATTTTTTGTTATTTTTTTAATTACTTGTAATCAATAGAGAATTGTATATTTTTCTTCTTAACAAGTGCACTAAATGGAAATCTAAGATCCTGATGAATCCTCAATTATGCCATTATTTGCTATTTCTTTTATAAGGTACTCTATTGCTAACAACACTGGGAAAAAAATTTCAGGGCATTCTTAATAGAAGCAAAATCAATGATCACTGATCTAAGGTTATGAAAAATGCATGAATTATGGCCCTATTTTTAATAGGAATCAAGATCTAGAAATTCTTCCATTGAATTTTATGAGACATCATGGCATATCAGCAGATTATATATGAGTGGAGATGCTCATACGACAAATGATTCTCTCTCTGGAGTTCAGTTCACAGAAGTAGGGGTTGATAGAATTCAATGAACCAAACAGCTTCTTTTTTTCTTTAAGTTAGCTCAGAAAAAAAATTGAGCCCTCAAAGCAGGATAATGATCTCATTAAAGTAAACCTGCATGCCAAAAAAGATTTCTTTAAATAAAATAATTTAGATACTTTTTATTAGTGGGAAAAGAATATTAACAGAAATGTGGGTAAAATGCTTTGGTAATAGCAGAATCCTGTAATTGATCATTTTTATTCCTGAATTGAGAAGAAAATGAATTCATACAAACTTTGAAAGTTTTAATGTATGCCAGATTTTTATTCCATTTCATCTGTAAAGCCTTTTTACTTGTAAATTTCCATTCACAATTTAAGCATTGGAGAGAACATGGCTTAACTTCAAGTGCATGCCTACTTATTGTTTATTTCCCACACTTGTTATTTATTTTGTATACTTACTTTGTATTTATAGTACAAAGCATTTTTAATGCTCTTCAGCCAACAATCTGCAAACTATTTTTAGTATTCATTCCTGGAACATATAAATTAAGATATGGCATCATTCTGATAATTAGATTATTCTACAGTATGATCATAATAAGAAAACTTAATTATGATTACTTGATGCATAAAATAAAGTTTACATGTTGTTGTTTTTTTTTTAACTTAAAGTTATGTTTCAAATTTTATCATAAAAATAAAATATTAAAAACTTACTTTGAAATTTGATAGATCAGTTATTGAATCTTTAAGTGTGATTTTTATGATAACTCCAGGTTGAAAATGAAGGCCTTTATTAGAGGTTTCATTGTCTGGCTTTTCATCTACTGGATCTTGTTCTTTTAGTTCTTGTGCTTCCATCATAATCTGTTTCTTGAGAAAAGACATGGTAGATCGTTGCAGATTTAGATATTTGTTGCGATATGCTTTCCATTCATGCCTGAATATAAAATAAAGTATTTATTAACCAGGATTAACCAGGATTTTTTTAACTTTATTTTATCCCTTAAGCACAATTTGCCAAACCATTTAAAATAATTTTTAGCAGAATTGTCTATTTTAATGGTATCCAAGTTTAAATACCAATTTCTAAACATTAAAAATTATAAAATCTTTCAACAGTTCAAAAGCAAAATTTCACTAATCATCATTATTTAATTTGGCAGGAATATTTTTTAAAAATTACACAATAACAATAATCTTTTTATAAAATATTAAAATAATAATCTCTTTATAAAATATTAAAATTCTTCTACCTCAAATTACTTATTGCGATATTTTATAGTATATTTTTCTATTAATCTATTATACCAATAAATATTTGATAAATATCTATCAGATTTACAAAAAAAAAAATTTTAATTCGTCACCATTACACTTTTAGGATATCAATTCAATTAACTGCTGTATATAGGGAGAAATTCAATCCTTAAATTAAGGTGTAACTTTAATAAAAAAAAAAACTATTTATCTGAGTATTGTAAAAAAAAATTCCTGTAAGCAAACCAAAAGATGAAGGCAGAATCCTTTGGATCAAAGATATGAGGGGGAAAAAATTTCACTCTTTCCTTCCATTTCTATTTTTAATTTCAAAGGGGCTGGAGTTATGAAGATAAAAGAGAGTGTAACTTATGACAATTTTACAAGGAGGTGCACATGATAGGTTAAAAAGTCACTGAACTAAAAAGTTGAAAATAATTCAAAAATTGTTCCTATCAAAAAATTTTATTTATCAGCAATATGATGCACCAATAATTCATCTAATTAAAATTATATTTCTCTCAGTTTTTTCCTTTCTATCTTTGAATAAAGATTTCAGCCTTCATCTTTGAGCTAGATAAATGTTGTCTGAATTTGAAAATGTTCAAATTCAGAACAAGTCTTTTATGCTTTTTAGAACATATTCCTCACTGATTCAAATCTAATCAGAATTATTTGACTTATTGTGTTCACAAGATAACACACACAAAAAAAGATGTTATACATATAAATAACCTTTCAAATGGAATGGGAGAGGGGGTAAGAACCATCTACAGAAAGTGTAAAAAATTTTTCTAAATATTGTTAAGATGTATTGAAGTTATGTACGTGTCAAGAACTCATTGATATAGGCAGTTTTCCGGTCCTTCTAGAAGAAATTTAAAATTCATTCAAAACAAATTTTTAAATCTTCTTTAATAAAATATAGTTTGAAATACTAGCCCTAGTATAAAAATGGTTAACGACTTGAAGACGCATTGGAAGTGATTGGAAGAAGAAAGATTAAGTTAAATGTTAATGAGACAAGCTGAAAATAGAATTCTACTATGAATGTAACAATAACAATATTTTCATTCACAAAGTATGTAAAAGAAATAATTATACAACAAATTTAACAAAAAGAAAAGAAAAATAATTTTGTCTCGTTTTGTTAATAGAAGAATCATGCACATAATTGATGAATGCTTTCTAATATGAACCAAAATATAGTTTTTGAAAATTTTAAGCACAATAAACATGAAAAATTAATAAATTTTGAAATCATCTCTGATTTTATAACAAATTTTTAATATAAAAAGAAATTTTAATACCTGATGATGGAATTTACATATTTCTCATGCAAATAAACAAATAAATATAAAGAATAAAAGATTTACATATTTCATTTTTATCTCATTTTAACACTTTTAATCTAATGAGGTTTTTGAGTGAAATTAATTAAGTTCCTAATTAATAACCAACATTCACAATCGAGAAAAAGATTATTTTTAATGCAAGTTGTTGTAGGGTAGATGTATTTTTCTCTACCTCAATGATAGAGAAAAACACATTCATAAAGGCATCAATTATATATCAAACTTTAATATGCACTTGAATATACAAAGAATGAAAAATAGTTTTGGAGAAATTAAATTGGTAACTAAGAGCTATTTACTAAATTTGAGAATATTTAAGTATGTTTCATAAAGGATGTAGAAATGAATTCTTATTAATCAATACAATAACGAAGACTTATTTGAAATTTGATTTTATGTAATATAAGACATATTGAAAAATCTGGAACTATTCTACAACTAATTAAAACATAATAAAGGTATCTTACTTTGACATGACTCTTAATACTGGCTTTTCTGAATTGTGATGACCTTTCTTTTTGTGTTTCCTTTTTTTCTTAATTTTACCACCTTCATTTTCAGAATTAGCAGCTTCCAGCTGAAAATAAATAAAATAATAAAAACTCAAAACCCCTTTCTGTAATTTTCTTTCTTGATTTTATAAAATTTGTAGCAATAAGGCTGAAAGATGGAGCTAGAGATTGCAACTGACGAAAATTTTCAAATATTGCGTCACATGCATAGATAAAAAAGACAATGCCAGGGATTGAAAATCACTCATCAGCTGCTAACCTCTAAGCAATTGTAATTATAAGAAAAGTTTTGGAGAAAAGTTGTGCATTACAATGAGGCATTTTTTGTAGTTGTTTATTTTGATTTATTTTTCTATTAGCAATTGCGAGGAAAATATTGACTCTACACACATCATACCTACCACCCTTCAGTTTAAACTAGATAGGCATCCAAAAATTCAGCAGAGATTATCATTCTGCATATCCCTTATCAGTTTACACCAAAGAAAAATCACTCTAGTTATATTATGAGCAAAGCACTTGCATATATATAATTTTTTTAAGAGAGGCGATTTAAAATTTCTGGAAACCACAATCAGTGAAGATCAGCAGAAATTTTCCCAAAATCATGTCATGCAATAAGTAACATTGCTCTAAGGAATCAACATGCTCATCGATAGTTAAACTTTTTGAAAGAGGTACGTAAAATAATGTCATAACAGCCATCGCTTTTTATAAGTAATGTAAAGTTGAAAAGACTTCTTTCCCAACAAGTTTTTCAAAGGAAGCTCCCAGATTTCTTCTCAGTTCATAAAATAAGAAGCATTTAAATATTTAAATTATAATTTTCACTCTATATTATATCTGTTATAGCTAAAATAATGGTATCTGAATATTATTACACTTGTGAGGACAAATATCCACAAAATCAAAACCACAAAAAACAAAAATTAAAGTTATAAAAAAGAAATCCAAACAAAAAAGTAGCACTGATTTTGCTCTTAAATTTTTCTTGTCAAAAATGAATTCGGGAATAGCATTCGGAAATTCAGATAATAAAAATCAAAACAACTGAAAATGAATACATGCTCAAAAAAAGAAAAAGGGAGAGAGACAATGAAACAAGAATTTCTGCTACAAACCATGATGTTGGAATCGAAATTGTGTAACAATAATTTTACTGTTTCTTAGAACTTCAATTTTATTTGGTTTCTTGTTAAGTCAAGATAGGGAAGATATGTGGGAAGTTAAACAAAGAGGAAAATTTTATTCCATCATTGAATTCAGTAAAAAAATAATTAAAAATCAATAAAAAATATTTTAATCATATTAATTTTAAGTTTGTTAGAAACCTTTTGTTACTACCAAACATCTTTTTAGCCATTACCAATTACTATAATTATGCAAATTTTAAAATAGATAGAATATTAGAATATCATATGTAGAAACTTCCATTTTAGTTCTCAAAAATCTGGCTTTTTATCTTTTCCTTCCCCCCCCCTCGAAATTTCATAAATTGTTCGACATTTAGAATAAGTTTTATTTAATCTGCGATTGCTATTTTTTTTATCAGCTGGTGCATTGAATTTTTTCTATGATTGTCAGAAATGGATATTACAAATCAACGTGTAGAAAAGATCATCCAAAACAACAAAATATTAACAGCAAGAGTTTTTTATATTAACCATTTAAATTTTGGCTTTGGAGTGCATTGTAGTATCATTACAAATACTTGTGTGTCAAATTTGAAGGCTGTAAGTGCAACATATGGTTACAGAAAAATCTATCTGGTGAGGATATGTTGAAAAGTCCAACCGACTTAATAATGGATAATGATACTTTATTCTATATGAAACATGAGAAAGAAAACAAAGACGAAGCATACATCAAACACTCAGAGGAATAAACAACTAAAAGGCAGCAAAGTGTTATTAAAAAATAGCAATAGTGCAAAGTGCTCAGAAAGTACTCAATCGAGATCAATACTCTAAAGAAAAAATTCATTCAACTATTCCTCTTTTGATTAGATTTCCCTTGATGTTTTATAGTTCTTTGCTTTTATATGCTTTTCTTATGCTTTTATAGTTTTCATGACAGGGCAAAGAAGTTTTTTTAAGGATATAATATCATTGTTCCTAATCAAGATGTCGCCAAAATTCCAGTAGTTTAGAAAACGTTTTTGTGACCAAATTGTCAATTTGACCATATAGAATAAAGTGTCAATCACCCAGCACCCATTTAAATATCTGTAAAACTCTTCCTTGACATGAAATTAACTGCACAAAAAAGTAAAATTATAGATTATCTGAACATTGAAGGAATGCCCATAATTATTTCCCTTTTAATTATGTTTCGAACGATTACATGAATTGAATAGACTTCAATTAAGACGACAGAAATATAAATGTATTTATGGTAGCTATTTACAAATACTTACAGTTTATGAAACAAAAACAATCTAGCCCTCAATTGATTACAAGACAATAGCTCACACATAGAACATACAAGAAAAAATTCAAGATGCTATGCAGTAAATTGGCTCAGATTTTCACCCAAGTTCGTCATTATCAGAAACAATGACAATCATGTACCAACCTTACAAAGAGAAAATACAATAGCAACTATTCATTCATCGATTACTGAAGCAAGGCTTTTATTACTTTAGGAATAAATCCCGAATTTACAGAGAAGAATAGGAATTTCTCTGAGCAAGTCATTAAATTTTTTGCCAAAAACTTTAGTAAGAAGTCAAAATATTTTCACTTTATAGAATTTATAACAATATGTATACATAGCAGTTGCTATCACTCACTTTGTGCTTGAAACCCTCTTCTCCAATAAAAAGAATCAATATGAGAAAAAGAATCAATTCAATGAGATTTCTGATTCATTATTAAAGCAAGAAAAGTTGCAAAATGTCAGTTTGGAAATTAGCATGCAATAATATATGTATGTATAGTTTTAAACTCATTTATGAAGTCTGTTGCATTTTAAACTAAACAAATAATCTGTGTATGATGTTAATTTTTTGTAGTTTTGCTAATAGAAATTAATGTGAAGGGTGAAGTAATAGTACATATTGCAATTTCTCTCCTCACATACATTTCCATTGTTACATGTGAGTTCATTTCAGAAGTGTTTCGATATATCAGGCCCTTTAAATCTACTCGATTTCTTCTTTAATTCAGTTAATTACTCAAAAAGATGATAAAATCCATCAGCAAATACAGACACTTGTATTTTAAAATATTTATTTGATTTAGATGCAACATATTTTATTAATTTACACTCAAAATATAGCTATGTACAATGCTTATATAAAATCAGTCACGAAAACTGGTTTTTTATTGATGGAACAAGAGCACGCAGGCTCGTGAACAGTCTGTTCACTTCAGTTCGTTTTTAAACGTGGACGGTCTTCTTCACATCCACCTTCACCTAGTCAATTTAATAATTTCACTCAAAACTGAATATCAAATAAGATATGGTTCATTGCTTTTTGCATGTAATAATTAATAATAATTTATTCTTCCTAAACATTTTCACATGAATGATGTTTAAAAAATTATACCTATAACTTATTTTTAAGAGTAACTGATAATACAAGAAATTTAATATTCAATAAAGCAGATCTGTTTCTGTGAAGACAATAAAAATCGAAACTAAAACTCAAACATGAAACAACTCCAATGCATTTATATTCAAAAGGGAAAAGGATTGCCAAATCAATTAAATCAATCAGTTGCGTGTGCAGTGAAATTTCATGGAGTGCAAACGAGACATCCCACCTGCATTTCTCTAGGTTGTTATTCATTTTATTCATTTCATGTAAGGTATAGGATGACAGCCTTTGTTGCAAAAAATACCTTAACCCCCTCATTCAATCAATCAAATTCATTTCATGTCTTATTTCTTATTTTTTATCGTGTTTTTCCATTTTTGCTATTTCAGGACTTTAAAGGCAACAAAGAGCATGAAAGTCCGAAAGTGAACAAATGCAGAAATTGTATTTTTTTAGAAGAGGGCCCGACTGAACAAAATGCCATTGTAAAAAAAAAGACATTATATTTTCTAAAAAAGAAAAAAAAAAACTTTTAAGAGCATATTTTGAAAATAAATATGCTCAAAAACACATACATCACTTCGGTTTTCTACAACAGAAGACTGGTGTTTTTCAGTTTCAGTACCTTCGGCCTCAGAGGTTTCTGTTGGATGTTCAGAATCGGATTCTTTTAGCTTCTTATGAGGTTTTTGATAATCCTCACCAGCATCATGTTGTCTCTTCCGATCCCTTTGCTTTTTTTCAGTTTCACTACCTACATTTCAAAAAAAAAAAAAAAAATCAAATGAAAGAAAATTGTTTATTTTGAAGAAAGATATCATTTCAACTTTAAAAAAAATTTGATTTCTTTTAAAAAAACATTCATGAAACCAAATTAATAAGTACCAGAGTTTTGTTCTTTTCCATGATCTTTAATTGAAGAATTCATTCCAGAAGCACTACCTTCTTTCTAAAAAATATTATATTAAATATGAATCGAGTTATACACTGAACAAAACTATTTTTCAAATCACATAGCATTTTTTTTAAATAAAAGAATACATATTATAAAATTTTTAAAAATCTAAAATAGTTTAGTCTAGACACAAAAAAATAGTTACAATAATTTCTTTCTATTCATGACATGGGTTCTTTATAAGTTCTTCTTTTCTTTCTTTCAATTTATTTTTGAAAGATATATTTCCATTATAACCTATAATTCCTATATAAAGCATTATATCCATGTAGTAAAATGTTTATGAATGCACATTCTGCATTCACAAGCATTTTACTACATGGATATAATGCAACATAAATACTCTATAATCATATTCTGAAAAGAAAGATATTTCATTTAATTAGAAATGCTTTGTGAAATGGTCACAATTATAATTGCATATGCTGGTTGTAACATAATTCGCCTGTGATTCTCACAAACTGTCTAATTAGATTATCCTCTTTTTCTACTAAAGTTTAAAGAAAGATTAGATTTTGATTTAAAACACAAACAGAAATCATGACAAAGAATATGTTAATATAAAATATTTTGCTAAATCCTTAGATATATTTATAACTGATATTCAATTAACAAATGTTTTCTTAATATCCCACTAACAAGATAAAATCATATTGAAATAATATTAGCAATTATTAGAAATTCATTATTCAATTATATTATATTCAAATCATTTTATTATATTCATCATTCAATTTATTTCATTATACTGTACAAAATGTATAAAAGAATAAAAATAGACTTTGCTCTATTTTGTAGTAATAACCACAAAATTACAGAAACAAGTTTCATTTCTAAGTTATTATTGTCATGGATTTCTTTTAAAAGAGCGATATATCATTTAATTTGCAAACAGAAAATCAGATTCTCTTTCATCTGCCCAAATCTTAAATGCAGGTGTGCTTTATAAACATAAAAAATACATTATCTGAAAACACAAACAATACTACATTTCTACCAAGTAATACTACATTTAAACATATCATACTTTACAAAACTCTTAATAATTGCCTTATTATTTTTATATCTTGAATTTAATTGTTACTGTTTTCTTTCTTTGAATCATTTTTAAACGTGAATATTTCTGGTAATGAGAATATTTTATACTAGCACCAATAAATTAAACATTTCCATGTAAAAAACTTTTTAAAAAATTATCAGTTATTAGAGGATTAAAGAATAAAAACTTATGTTTTCCTATTAACATGTCTAGTATTAAAATCACACACATTAAAAATGTAAAAATTAATTTCTGTTCTAGAGACAAAGAAATATATCAAGCAAACTTGCAGTCATGCTGAAGTAATGAATGATATATTTATCATTTCCTACCTAATTAAAAAAAAAATGAAAAGCAATTTTTTTCGGAAGTTTGTATCCAATACAACATATAATAATATCTAGTTTAAATATTCCAAGTCAAATAAAACATGCTTTTAAGAAATGGATAAAATTTTGACAAAACACTGCAAAAAAGTACCAAAAAATTCTATGCATGTTGAAAGTATGTTGACAAAAATTACAATTTCAGAAAACGATGAAAAAGTTTGCTGAGATTTTAAAAAGAATCATTACATAATTTAGAGAGAAAATTCTCAATTACTTCTGCTATTTATCTAAAAGTAAAGTTTTCCTTTTACGATGACACTTTCAGCCAGTGATTTAAAAATTATGACAATTCATAAATCACTATTTGAAATACCTTATGAGGAGGTTCATCTGCATCTGAACTCATTTTTCTTTTTCTTGCTTTCCTCTCTTTGTCTGGACAGGTTTCATTTTTTTGTGATTCATCTGCATAGAAAGAAAGCATTAATATAACAAACATCAACATAATACAGGGACAAAATGACAACAAATAAAGATAAAAATTACAGTAAATAAAATACCTAAATTTGATTTGCTTTCAGTACACTGGTCATCACTTTCAGTGTTTTCCTTCCCAGATGATTTTTTATAAAACTAAAAATATAAACTTTAATGTAATGAAAATATTACTTCTAGATAATAAATAAAATGATAAATGGTGCTATTCACAGCAAATATTAAATTATTTCAAGTAATAATAAATAGTACTTA
The DNA here is from genome assembly GCF_947563725.1 of Argiope bruennichi. Taxonomy (NCBI): domain Eukaryota; kingdom Metazoa; phylum Arthropoda; class Arachnida; order Araneae; family Araneidae; genus Argiope; species Argiope bruennichi. The sequence goes on from NC_079156.1 coordinate 80,845,508, forward strand.
TTATTTCATTATTACAAATAATAATAATCAATTTCCAAATAAAATTATTAAAATATGTAAAAATAATCCTAATTAATAAAAAAAATCAAATATAGACAATCTTTTTTTTTTTTTACCTCACATGCTTTTTGGACACTCTCAGGATCACTAAATTCAACAAAAGCAAAGCCTTTGGTCTTATTAGAAACCTTATATCTGGGAATATTGATGTAATCCACTTTACCAAAAGGTTCAAAAACATCCTTAATCCATTTATGGTCTGCATGAGGTGGAAGTTTTTCAACATAAAGAGTACAAGCATCAAAATCTTTTGGTTTCCCCATAGGAGTAATGCGTCTCACTTTCGTTTTTTCTACATTTACCTTAAAAAAATTACTTATGATTATTTTGTTCACCAGCAATATAAATACTGATAAATATTTGTCAGCAAAAAATGTTAAGAATTGCCAAGGATATCAATTATTTTCAAAATATTTTTATTGTTCATCCATTTAAAAAAATTAAATCAATACAAAATTGTATTATTATTTATAAATTATTTACTTCTAAAAAAATTATTATATTCTAAAAATTCTAATTATAAATTATTCTAAAAATTTCTAAAAAAATCTTCTAGAATTATTTCTAAAGAAATTCTAAACCTAGAAAATTTAACATTTTATATTTATTGACTAATGAAAAAATACTCAAAATTATCTGTTACACTGATATGTAGAATGAAGTAAAATTTATAACTGAAGAAAATTATTACTCTGAAAAAAATACAAGGTAATATTAACAATTACTTTAAAAATACAAAGTTAGATTTATTACAATATGTAAGAATTGTGAGATTAGCTATCAGTTTTTAAAATTCTAACATCCTTTGTGACTTTATACAAATCCTAAATTAAACTCAACTCGCATATGTACGATATTGTTATGAATTCTGAAAATTAAATGTATTTAAAATTGTTGGCAAGTTTCTTGATGCCAAATTAAATATCTTTTGGGAGGAGGAGTATATATGTATTAGGTGGTATCTCAGAATTTCTTCTTTTTTCCAGAAAATTCAAAAGATCTTCCACAAATGCAAACTTTCCTACATTCACTAATCAGTCGGCAGGCTCACATTTCAAGAAATGAAAATTAATGCCAGCTACTAAAAGTCACATTTTTCTCAATTTTCTTTAAGACTGGAAAAGAAACTAAAGAGTAGGGTATTCAGTGAACACATTGTATTTTGCTGATCTGTTCAGTTGTACTTTCAATGAATAAGAATGGTGAATGATAAGCAGTGTTTGGATTGAGATAAAATTGCAGAATTTGACTAAGCAACTAAATTGATCTGCATTATAAAATTTAAAATTTCCCCTATGCTCTGTAAGTATAATAATGTAATCTGAGTAACTATGTACTTTAAACTGTAGAAGTCTATTAAAGATTCAATTGTTTTTATTTTTATCAACTGTAATATTTAGATAGCATAAATTTTTGTTAATTCCATCTAAAGTCTAGTCAATTCACGAACTTGCTTGAAATATATATAATAATTTCACTACAGTATATTTGCCTTCTTAAAATACAATGCATTATATTTGCTTTCTTAAAATTAATTTCTAATTATTTCAATTTGTTTTAACTTCTCACATTCTTTGGCTTAAATGCCCCCAAAAAGTTATTCAGTTACATTTCAGGTAATTTCTTTTGAAGCTATACGAATGCAGTCCCTATACTCTCTTTTCCTTGTATTTCATATTTGCTGTGAATGCTCTCAAATTAGTGATGGATTGAACACAGAACTTTTAAAAAGAATTTAAGAATGTGTTTAAAAATTATGAAGAAAATCATTTACAGAATTCAGCTACAGTTCCTAGAAAATGTATTTCATTTATGTTTGTAAAGGATATAAGGATAAATAACAGATTAGTATTAATGGCAGAGAACACAAAACCTTTAATACCTGAGATTTTACTAGAAATAATTTATAAAAGATTTAATCATGGTAGAATTTAATTAATTGAAAATTCAACATTTTTTTTAAGAAACATTTTTTGCAATGGACATTTTTTAAAAAGATGCAATAACAAATTTAATTAAAAAAATAATTGCATATATGCTTTTTCATATTCAAAGTACTACCAATTTTCAAAAACAATCATTATTTGGAAGATTGTATCATAAATTGACAAGTTTATCTACAATGTTTAATAATAATTATTTCTCAAATTGTCTTCTTCAAATCAAAGATGAATTTTTCCATACAATACAATTAAAAAGATTTATTGCAGAATGCACTTATTTACATTTAAAAAAATCAATTACTATCCTCTAGATATAAGCAAATATACTTACAGCTAAAGTAAATTTTAAAAATAATAAGTAATTAAATAATATTGCAAGCTTTATGCGTTGCTTTTAATTAGCTATTTAAAAATAATGACTAATAATTTTTTATGTTAAGAATTAATGCAGCAATTTTACCTGTAAAACTGTTGATTTTGAAAGTGCTGCAATTATTGCATTTACATCATCTGTCATCTCTTTGATTTTATTAAAAGATTTGAAAACCTCCAAATCAACATCTATAATAATAAAAATGTAAAAATATTATGGTAATTGATGGTAGAAAGAAAACCTTTTGCTATAAACTAAACACATAGTGAATAATTTTTTTTTTAAATGCAATTCCAGAATAAAATTATAATACATTAAATATTTAAATATACTCTTTCAAAATATATTAATTAAAAATGTATATATATATATAATGATATTTTAAACTCTAATTTCAATAATAAATTAATTCCCAAAGTTTCATTGTAATTTAGCCCATATCAACGTCATTCTAAAATATTCTCTAATTTCCTGATCCCATTCCACTTTTTCTATTTAATTAATTCAAGAGAAGCTCTGTAAAAATGCTTTAGTCATTGGTTCTCATGCTCTAAGTAAAAAGAGAAAAATTGCTGATTTAAACAAATACTTTTTAAAAAGATCCCTCTGTTTCCCTTGCCTGATTTGCACGCATATGGAGAAAATCCCTATCTAGCACTGTGACGAAATATTTTCCCTATCAATAGCTCATGTTATATAAGACAAAGGATAATCAATAGCTTGCTCTTCCCTTACTTCTCTTGCCTAATCTGTTGCTCTGAGGGGACGTGCCTTCTTGTAAATAAACTTCCCAGGATGGATTAAAGCGAATTTAAAAATGCAATGTCTCTTCACTGCTTGTCGCACCTGCATTCTGCTTAACATAAAATAATGCTTACACACACACACATATATATATATATATATATATATATATATATATATATATTGAAAAATAATAAAATATTTCCCAATGAAGAACTAGAAAAATATCAGTTTTTACAGAAACATATTAACATTCTAGACTTTTATTTAGTTTGCAGTTATTATAGAGATACCTAATACTACTAAATTTTTTTTTTAAAAAAAATATGAAATATTATACTACCTGCTAAAAAAGAAAGGAAAAATAAAAAAAGTTTGAACATTGTTCAAGAAAAATAAGTCAATCATCATAAATGTTATATTTAAAATACATGGTTTACTTATTAGTATCATTAATAAAATACACTGTTTAACTAAAAAAAAATTAACCTTTCATAAATGGTTTGCATCATCTCAATATGACATAATTACATCTCTATTATTACACTTTTTAAAAACTAATACAGCCATAACTGTATTAGTTTTGAAATGTTTTTGTATTTCTATATAATCAAGAGATTATATCCAAAATCTTTGCAAACAAATTAGCTTAAAAATAGGAGATGGCCTCAAAGCAACTACACTATATGATTTTAAAAGTCCACTGTATTAATCTCATATAGTATTTCAAGCTTGATCTTCTCATAATTTAAATATTGCATGACAAAATTTGATTTTAAAATAAAATTGATTACACTACAAAATTAACTTCAATAATTGTAATGTGTTCTCTAATTAGATGTACTTAAGTAGTAACTAAATTCAAAAGAATTATTTTGAAATTTATCTATTTACATATTATAAAAAAAATTGCTATTTATACGTGAAATGTTTAATAGTCAAAATATTTAAAGCATTATATGAGAAGTCGAGCTACAGATTGAAATGATTCAATTCTTTATAGGAAATTACACTTATAGATACTGTTTTCAAAAAGAGAAAGTAAACTCAATAAAAATGGTAATTGATTTTTAATTACATAATTGTGACTAATTACACTTCTCATATCGTAACATTGCACATTCATTGATTTATTTTTATATAAAATACAACACAGGGTTTATTTTATTTATTTATTTTTAATTCTGCAAACAAAAACTCCAACAGAATTTATTCTATATTCTAAAACAAATCTCAAACTTTGAGAGCAATTTATTTAAAACAAATATTGCTAACACCTGGAATTCACAAAATATAAATTTCTAAGATTATAATAATATAAAATATTGCAACGAGGTTTATAAATATTTGCTACATTAAAAAAATTTTCAACTTATTTTTGAAAAAAAAATTAAATCAAGTTGAAAAATACATAAAAAGAATATATACTTACAGCCTTCTGGATTTTTTGTAAGAAGATCTTGAAGATAGTTATCTCTAGCTAAATTTGAATCACTGAAGTAAAATTCCATCTGAACAAAAAAAGAGTAACATTTTACCACAAATGTAAAATACAACTAAAATAGCAAACCAAAACTAAATCATAAAAATATTTTGAATAAATAAATCTTTGAAGAAATGAATTGTTAAAATTAACCCTGTATAACACAAAAACATTTGTAGAATGTTCTCGTATTTGAAAGTAACAACTCAATGCAATACACTTTTTTACTGAATTTCATATTTTGAAACTTGCTACTTTTATAAAATACTACAAGAAAGATTCTACCAGTATTTTTTCCAAAATTGATTACTGCATTATATAATTATTGCATTGTAAATTGAAATATATCTGATATTTTTAAAGGAAAACTTTGCATTAAATGATAATACCAAACTGGTAATCAGAAGAATGTAAACTGAATCCTGCATCTCACAATCTCTTCAAAATTAAAATTTTATTTGTGTTAAAGATTTCAAATTTTTAATCACTAATTTTTAGCTGACCTTGTGCTCTTCTGCATTTTTATTAATTTTCATGGAAAATATCAAAAATATTTTATCTTTATATGTACTTTTTTTTCATTTCCTCTTTCTGAATTGTAAAAGATTTATTGATATATCATTAGCTAACATTCATTTATAATTAGTACTTCTTATGAAAGATCATGAAGAAAAGATATATTCACTTTTAAAGAATTGCATTTCACAATAAAGGAATAAAACATTAGTGCCTCGATTTTAACTACTTCAGACACCTTTTTTAAGGATCTTCAGCAGCTGCCTAATGTTAAATGTCTCTATTTTATCATATACCAGCCACTTTTGTATGTAGCAGCAATGGTATGTAGAACAGCCTTACTGACTGTAAAAACTATTAATATGGATTATATGGATTTAAATTTTCACCTTGTTTTTAAAGAGGACTGAAAAATATGAATTAAATGAAATACAACAAATTACTGTATATGCAATATCAAAAATATGTAATATTTTATGCTGTTGAGTTATGTTATTATAAACATTATACAATGTTTATATAATGCTATGAAATAAGAATTTGGAATTAATGTCCAATGAAATAAAATTTTTATCTTAACTTTAACAATGGCAAAAGAATGGGATTGAAGGGTTTCATGGAATAATAAAATTAGTTTAAATTCCATTATAACAATAACAACATTATTACAGATATATTATCACATTATATTTAAAGTATTACATTATACTTAATCACATGCCAGTACTATTACAATATATCAAATTATACTAAAATAATTTATTGAAATTAGAGAAGAAAATTCTAAGGAAATAAAAATTTTATCAGTAAAAAAATGAAATATTTTAAGTTTTAAGGTAATACTTTTTTTTTTTTTTTGAGAAAAGAATTTTGTAAAATATAGCTGAAAAACAATAATTTTTAAATAATTTCCAGACTTTGACAAATAGACAGGGACTTCCATTTGTCATGTATAAATAAAGGCACCAAATTTCATTAATATCAGACAAAAACAAATGATTTCTACAACAGAAATACTAGCAAACATTCATCTCTAAATACATAGAGGTTTCAGCATTAGAATATTGATATTTCAATAATTTACGAGATCACCAAAAGTATACATGACACCAATAAAACAACCTACAGTTAAATATGCATTAAAATTTGATGAAAAGACTTTTAATTACAATATTCGTAGATACTAACATATTTATATCTTACAATAGGGACAGAAATGTCCAGATGACATTTTTAAATTAATAAACAAACACGCATTGAAACTAAACATTTCACAAAGATAATACTTTGAAAAGATACAAATTGTAAACAATCTACCTGTTCTCTTATTTTTGTATAGAACTTCTTTTTCTTTTTTCCTTTCAACTGTTTGGGAACTTTCGAATCGGCAGAATCGACTTCCATTATCAATCCGAAATACTGCGAAATTAAAATGTGCGGATTTTCGTGAAGTATTGTTTTGATGCCAGTTTAGAAATGAACAACTTGTTCGATTTATGATAAAGTTGAGTATTTCTAAAATGCATCAGCTCAACTGTTTGACATTGTTTCTGATACTGTGAACTGGTATGTAAAAAATATAATCTTACTTAAAAAAAATGCATATTCTTCAAACAAAATATAATATATCAGTTCGAAATGCTCTCTGTTTGTAATGAAAACTAGACAGAATCAATACATGGTACCGAGCATCACAACTTGTAACGATTAGAACCAATCTTTTCCGAAAAATTTTATGACGATATGCTATCCTATTCTATTATGTAGCAATTTAGGTGATAAAATACAAATTTACTTAGAAACCAAAATATGAATTCCAAAAAATCTCTAATGCAAAAATTCTAATCTCTAAATGCAAAATGAAATTCTCCTTAGGCGGCATAGCAAACGTATCTGGCATAACTTTTTTTTTACTTTCACTTTCTCTCTTTCATGACATTTTACCTTGAAAAGCAACATAGGCACACTAATGCTTTGTCCTTCTCTGAAGAAAACTGTACCACAAGTTCGATCCAAACGAAAACGGGATAAGTTTCCTTTCTTGTTATTTTTGAACGTCAGGCCAAGAGATTTTAAATATAAAGCAAAAGAGGATTTCTCATCCTTTATGTCTTCAACCGCCAGATAAGATGTTGCTTATTTCTAGAGAGCCTGAGAAGAAGTTTGAAGATTGTGATCATGTAAAAGAATTTGTTATTGAGAAAACTTAAACTCGGTCCTAAAACATTTAGACTTAAGTTTGTCCAGCACCAGAAAACACTTCAAAGCTCGTTAAGAAATTTTGCTTTCGAACTGGCTTTTTTTTTTTTTTTTTTTTTTTTTTTATGCATCTAAGGTATGAAAGCTACCAATTTTCAAAAGTTAAAAGAACTTATAATCACTGATCAAAAGAAGAAACGTGTTCCGTATAAGATTCCGTACAAGATGTTATACATTTTTTCTTGTCTACAACCGACCACTGAACGAAGCAGTATCGACAATATTTATTTTGGGCAACAGCTGTTTTTATGAAAAGTTATTCATAACACCAGCCGACTTACGAACTGTCATCCTCTTCGAGATGGTTGGCTCCAGGCATAAAATAATCAATCTCTGATCATCCTCTTCGTCTTCCTCTGCACTTTATCACCCTGTTAAACGAGGAGCAGACCACCCTTTAAGAAAAATCACCACAAAATTCTTAATATTCCTCCACATTCTCGCTCCACAACAAAATAAATCCAAACAATTCAAAACTTTCAAATAGTTGGTAAAAACTGTCATTTTTGAACCTAGTCTTTCAATGTTTTAAGATTTTCTAGTGTCATTATTACAGTACTTAAATCATTATTTTCAACTTTTAGATTCTTTCTTAGTTCCGAGATTTCTATGTATTCCTTTAAATAATGATTTAAAAAATTCCAATTCCTTCACAGATACATTTATTTTGCCACATTGTTTCAAATCTTTGGAGATGCACAATCCACGGTTTTTTGAATAACAAATAATTTTGCTATTGTTATTTTTAAATATTTGTTCCAAATATCTGTTATTTCAATCATATTATAAATTAAAAATTGTTACTTAATATTAAATATAAAATTTAATAATTGTAATTAATACTTAATTTATTTTAATTACTTACTATTACTATATTACTTAATAATTTACTTTAATACCTAATTTAATACTTAAGTAACGTGTGATTGAATTAACTTATCTGTTTCAGCTTACTTCTTAAATTTGATTTTTTTTTCAAAACTATTTATTTAATTTCTTTATTGGAGGAAACCATTTTCTGAAAAATTTGAATTAAATATATATGTCATTTCTTTAAATTGTTTACTTTAGTTCTATATTCGACCAATAGATGGCGCCTGCAGTAAACGGAATATATGCAAAGTCAAGTCACAAGCAATTAAAAAAAATTTGTATGGAATAGTCAGTGCATCATCAAATGCGAATATCTGAAGGTCAAGATCACTCTCATGAAGTGGAGAGGCGACTTCACACTTTCCAGTAAAGTCACCGCTCCGATAAATTTCAGTGATATGCAATTCAGCTATACGATAATTCTAAGAATAACCGGTCCGTTCACTTTTCAAGCCATTCACAGATTTCTCCTTTTCTGTTTTGTCCGAGAGCTTCCATTGGACAGATCGTATCGGTTGTTACTTTCCAGTGATGTCACCGCTCCGATAATTTTCAGTTATATGCAATTCAATGATACGATGATTCCAATAATAACCGGTCCGTTCACTTTTCACCCATTCACAGATTTCTCCTTTTCTGTTTTGCTCGACAGCTTCTATTGGACAGATTATATCGATTGTTCGTTCCATCGTGATCCAAAATCTGTAATCAAGATATCACCAGTAAGATCGTATCAAGAATTTGAATCAGACCCCTCTTTGAAAAGTATTGATCACTGGTATTTGTGATTTTATGATATCGGTTACGTAATAACCGCTCGTAAATTATTCGTCATTCCTAGATATAATTTGGATTATCAGTGAATGTTATCTTTTTATTTTTATTTCTGGGTTAGGGAATAAAGTCATAAATTACTCTTCCTTTTTTTGGGGGGGGGGCATGTACCATTTGTCAAATCCTTGTGGCTTTATTTCTTCTCTTAATTCACCATTGGGGATAATTAAAGACACCATTGGGGATAATTAAATCAACACTCTCTTTCTGTGTCCCCAACTTTGCACATTGATCCGCTTTTTCATTACCGTATGTTCCAGTATGGACCTCAGCCCAGTTTAACTCTGTTCATATGTTATTTTTTACCTGTTCTTTTATGGTCCATATTTCCCTATTACAGTTATCAGGCGATTATAGGGACAGAGAATCTGGAAAAATTGAGCATTTCTGCTCTTCCTACATCTTTTCATAATATTTAATGGCCATCTTTAGAATTTGCACTTCTACCTGGAAAAATATTTATGGACTCTTGGGGGAAAATAATGTCTGCGACGGAATTAGTTGATATGCAGGATGAATATGAGCACATTAGAAAAAGTAAAAAACATTTTTTAAAGGACACTTTGGTGCAAATCCAGCAACAAAAAAATCTGAAGATCTGTAGAAAAGCCTAGATATCAAATTCGCCTCGTGGATAATGATGATGTTTGATAAATGCAAACCACTAGAATATTATGAATGTCGCCCATGTAATCATTTGAGACCTTGTAAAAGATAATTCAGTTGTGATGTTAAATAGTTATTACTTATATACAAGATACTCACATTACACTTTGTAACAACTCAACTCTCTGTGTCAACTCAACTACTGATTTTTAAGTCTGGAATTGTTGTTGCGATTGAAGTTTGAATAAAGCAAGAATTCGAATTCGTTTGCGTATGCGTTTAGAAGTCATTTATTACAATTCAGAAGTGGGATGAACAGGCCATTTTAATTTTCAATTCTGTTTAAAGTACAAAATTTCATTTTGAACGCGACTTCGTATGGAACAGTTACGTTTCGTAGCCGAAAAATTATCCGAAGCTGTTACATCTAGTGGTTTGAAAATTCCAGATTTGAGAAAGTTAATATTAAATAGCAAAAAATATGATGAAGAAATGGTAAGAGGAATGGTTGACAATGGAACAAACCAAGCGAGAAGTCGAGACACAAGCCAAACTGGAGAAGTCGAGCGACAAGAAAAGCGGGAAGAAGCAGAAAGAAAACATGCTTTAGAACTTAAAAAGTTGGAGATTGTTGCTAAAACTTCATATTTCGTTGGCTTATATTTATTCATTCTTATTTAAGTTACATATTATTTTATTCGTTTTTGCCTTTCAAAATCATAAGTAGTCACACACCTTAAGATTTTAGAGTACTGAAGTTCATACTACCAAAAATCAGATCATCATATGCAGGTTCAGATGGTATTCAGTAAATGCCAATAAACATTACAAATGAGATAAAATGATCTTTTAAAAATAAAGGCTAATAATTATCAATTTTTTAATGATATAAAAGTACCTTTTGTTAGTAAATAACAATATAAAATTTAATATACCACCAAAATAGAAATAAACACTAAAGCTTTTTATAATAGTAAACAATTGATTGAAATATTTCAATAAGACAGTCAATGTATTCTTCCGAATAATCATTATTTATCTCTACATCTGATAATGTTCATCTTATCTCTTTTATAGTACACGCCGTGAAAAATATCTAGACTTTGCTCGTTATTCTAAAATTAACCACCGCATTATAAAGATATAAATGTCTGTCGTTGTAGGAATTCTCTATAAGTGTATGGAATATTTTCTTCATATAAAAGGTCGTCTCCATATTTAGATTTAATAGTATGAGACCCGCTTTCGAATACCTGAATTCTTCAGATTTAAATAACTCAAATACATTATAACATTTCGTAATTTTGAGTAAGCGAATGATGAGCAATAACCAATAGAAAATTTGAATTCCTTATTTTAAATGTGTTCCTTTTATAAGAGTTCCCTTAGGATAATGAATCTTTTACAATAATTCCCATTTTACATTAAAATACGCAATCAAACGAGATAAAATTCATGCATTTTTAAAATTATAAAAGAATAATACACATATTTTTAAATTAACAATTAAAAACTTTTTGAATAGAAAAAAAACTGATGCCAACCGAAGGAGCAATACCTAAAACATCAGTATTTCTAATTATAGTCATTCAGTCAAATGATTTTCAAGATATGTATTGTTTGATAACGGATTCCAAAACCCTCCACGTTTTTGAGCATGCGTTAGGATGGGGTTAATTCGCCAAAATAGGGATGAAAGAAAAGATGAAAGGAGGCGATGTTTACATTTAACAATAAGGTGAACTCGGATTATTCGTGGACTGATTTAAAATAAAATAATACGGTCAGAAACAATAAGATACTCGAAAACATGTGAAAAAAATTGAGCGAAAATATATCTAATAAGTCAAAGAATGATGAAGAATACCGGAAATGCGCTCATGTTTCCGCGCTTCACCCCTCAAAGTGATAGAGTCGTCGAAAAGTGATCGTCTCAGCATACTGAAACGAACAGTAAAAAGCTTTCCAAATAACATGAATTTTGCAGTTTCTTTTTTTAGAGGGGGGGGGGGGTATCTCAAAAGGGTTGCCTAGCATAAGTAAAATCATTAAAATGAAACGGAAAACTAAGAAAGCCCTTCACATTACTTCAGATTAAGACTTTTCCGTTTTAAATAAATGCTAAGGTAAAAGATCATTGTTTTTCACTGTCTAATTATAACCACTAATTCATTTAATTTCCCACAGTATATTTAAACTCATCAATGATTTAATATTATTTCTTTTAGGGTTTTCAGTATTCACAGGAAAGATAATAAAAAACAATATGGTTCCCTTAACGAACCTTACAAGTAATCGCACATGTGCAAGTAAACTTATTTGCACATATGCATGCAAGTAACAAAGCGAAATCGTTCTGCCTCACATTTCATAAAGGGAAGAATGTAATGCTGGGAATAGGTTAGTTTCTTCCATTTCAGATATAGCAAGGGGGGGGGGGGCGGAGGCTGAAGTAAAATTTAACAATTGCAAAAAGTATTTTTTTTTTTTCCTTCCCCACGAGCTTAAAATTTAAATATAAACGCAAAATGAAACACAACCACTAAAAAAGGGGGAAAAAAACATTATACAAATAAAGCACATTAAAATGTTTATATAAATATATACGGAAATTGTGTACCTACAAATATATTTATTTCAAATTTAATGATTTTTTTTAACGCTGAGTCACAATTTAATAAGTATTTATATACAAGAGTAAGGAATGTAAGAAAAAGTAATGAAAGACATTTATTTTAAAGTTTAATTTTTAGTTAAGATAAATTAAAAATAAAAAAAATCCTATGTTACAATTTCTTTGTTAAAACTTGGCAGCTTTAAGGCAAAACTGTTATCCTTATTTTGAATAATACTTATTAATAATTTATTAAAATAAGCAACATTTAATTTCTGCCGAAAGACATCACTTCGCAATCTATGGCAGGAAGCAACAATGTACAAAACTCCATAACTATTATATCACAAACAATTCCGAATGAATGTATGTGTAAATTAATAAGCATGAAGAATATTTTTCGAAGAAAATTATTTATAGTAATTACCATAAAAACTTATTTTATTTGTTTATATGTACAATTAAATATTCATAATACAAGCAAATTCTCAATATTGAATAAAATTTTTCTTTTTAAAATCAGAGAGTCAAAGTTTTCCATTTATGTGCCTAATAAGATGTCTATCCAGGTAACCTTTCCTAGAAAATCTTTTACCACAAGTATCACAAACAAATGGTTTTGTATGGGTACGAATATGTGCATTTAAATCATATTTTTGATAGAATCTTTTACCACACAGATCACAAGAAAAAGGTTTATCATTCGTATGAGTTCGATAATGTTGTTTTAAATGTTCATTTTCATAGTAACTTTTACTGCATAGATCGCAAGAGTATGGTTTTTCTTTTGCATGATAACGGGAATGCCTGTTTAAGTCATATTTCTGTGAAAATTTTTTATCGCAGAGATGACAAGAAAATGGTTTCTCACTTGAATGAATTCCATAATGAGTACGCAAATGATTCTTCTGAGAAAATGATTTACCGCATATTCCACAAGTATAAGGCTTTTCTTTTGTATGAGTTCGAGAATGAACATTTAAATGACCTTTCTGAGAAAACTTTTTACCACATATTTCACAAGAATACGGCTTTTCGTTCGTATGAGTCCGATAATGCTCTTTTAAATGACTATTCTGGTAAAACCCTTTATTGCATATATTACAAGAATATGGCTTTTCTTCTGCGTGATAAAGATAATGTCTATTTAAATGTCCTTTCCGAGAAAATTCTTTATTGCATAGATCACAAGAATATGGTTTTTCATTTGTATGTATACGAGAATGCTCATTTAATTTACTCCTTTTAGAAAACCGTTTATTGCATATTTCACAAGAATAAGGTTTTTCACTAGTATGAATTCGAGAATGAACTCTTAAATGACGTTTCAAAGAAAACTTTTTACCACATGTCTCACACGAATAAGGCTTTTCATTTGTATGAGTACCATAATGCTCTTTTAAAAGACTATTCTCATAAAACCCTTTATTGCATACTTCGCAAGAATATGGTTTTACTTCAGCATGATAAAGATAATGTCTATTTAAATGATTTTTCCGAGAAAATGTTTTATTGCACAGGTTACAAGAATACGGTTTTTCTTTTGCTTGAGAAGGACATAGATTGTTTAAATCAAGAGAACCTTGATTGTTTAAATCAAGAGAGCCTTGTTTGTTTAAATCAAGAGAACCTTCTTTATCGAATGCATCGAAAGGATAAACTTCTTCATTTGTGTGAATACAAACATGTCTTCTTAAATATCTCTTCTGAGAAAAAGTTTTCTTACATACGTCACAAATAAAAGCGTTTTCACTGACATGAGTACGGAGATGTACTTTCAAATAGTTTTTTTGTGAAAAGATCTTTCCACAAGTATTACAAGAGAATGTATTTTCATCGCTGAGAGCTACAGTTTGGGAGTTAGTGTCAGTATCCATTGCACTCACACACATATCACTAACTTCCGTTAGTGATATGAGTGGAGAATATTCTTGTTCAACAGTTTGGGAGTTAGTATCAGTATCCATTGCACTCGCACACATATCACTAACTTCTGTTAGTGATATGTGTTGAGAATAGTCTTGTTCTTCAACTGGTTTCATTCTTGCTATTTTTAAATGGTTTCAACTGAATAAAAAGCTAAAATCGTGTCAAAGATAAAAAGGCAAGTTGTTCTCCTGTATTCCGAATGGAAAAAACATAGTTCTTTGCACTGCATCGTGTCATCTGCAGCAAGTCACCTGGAAAACAAAATACATTTTCAGTATCACTTTACATCCACATAGACTTTTCTTATTTCTATGCAAACAAGATGACGTAAAAGCAACAGACAAAATTATTATTATTATTATTTTAAAAAGACAACAAAAAAATTTTTAAACAACTAAAATTATGCACCTTTTCTTACAGCACTGATTAAATTAGTTAACAATAGACTTATGGTTGCAAACTGGCATCTATTTAATAAATTTGATATTCTTTCCTTCATTTGTTTTATTTTCATACAAAAGAATATTACATGAAAATTGATGCAAAACTTTTAAGCCTTTGTGATCACCAATTTATGTTTCTCCACAGACAGAAACATAAAAATTCCCTGTATGTATGCCTAATTACCTTTCCAACCTATCGTTCATCATTTCTTTTGCATTCGTTAAATGACATATAACTTTTATAGTTTTCTATATAAAGGATTAGTTTCATTGGTGTAGTCTCGACATTCCACGCAATGCTGCCAGAAAATCGAATCAACAAATCGGTTCATATTACTAGAAAGAGGTTAGGTTAGGTTACTTTGACTTTACTATCGCAAGAGCAATCCTCGACTAAATTACGTCAAACAGATGGTAGAAAAACTAGACGTCTTTTTAAAAAGGAATAAGCAAAGTAAAAAACTTCTTCATATGCAAGTATATAAATAAGGAAAGATAAAAACGCCTGCCTTAAATTCCTCAAGAATCTATAAATTGTAAGCAAGTCAGCCGAGTGGAATTCTTTTATTGATTTCACATTTCCTGCACAATCTGCCAGAGCCTTTTCTACTAGGAAAGGAAAGACAGAATGGAAACTTCGGATGATATTTGCTTTATCGGATACTTCATAAAAAAAGTAAGAAAATATTTAACAATTGGATCCCCAATTACGAACGAAAATTTATTTGACCATACGACATGGTAAGAATTTTAAAGCCGACGTTACTGCTCTTGACAGCACGCAACAAGGGACAGCAGCAACCGGCTCTGGGCATCCCAAAAGTACCATAGTGTTATAGGAACCTATACGTTCAGAATTTGCTAGGAACAATATGACTCTTCGCTTGATCCCTAGCATATTAACCACACAATTACCAAACTATCAACTGAAATGATGTATTGAGGACTACTTGTTGCGGCATGTTTTATGCATCACCCGTCTAATGAGTTGCAACACACGGGCATGGCACGCGACACAATAATTTGAGCACGCCAAAGATCAAAACGGTTTGCATGTGACTTCATTTGATAAACTGAGCGTGTCCCAATTCGATTGGTTAGAAATTGAAGAATTTGAAATGCAACTGATTGATTTCCCGTCTAGTTCAATATGGATTCAAAAATTTATTGAAATAAGGAAAAAGTTGGAATTGATTAAAACAGAAAGATTAAAAAGCAATATAAGTAAAAATGCAAGTGACGAAATTTTGGAAACATGGAATTCGATTCCAGACACATTTAACTGTTTGAAGAAGCTGGTTCATGCTATTTTAACTATATTTTCATCTACCTATGCCTGCGAGTCATTATTTTCAGAGATGAATAACATTAAAGATTCGCTTAGAAACAGTTTGGCAGATGACTCTAATTCAGCATGCATTCTGCTAAAAGTAACATCTTACAATCCTATATTTGTCATCTAATCTGCAACGACAGAAGTTACACTAATGTTGCTTTAATTTGAATTACACGCTGCCGGCGTCCTGGCCTAGGGGTAGCACGTCTTTTACGTGATCTGGGCATCCCAGGTTCGAGTTCTGGGCAAAGTTGAACTTCCCTTTCATTTCTATCTGAGAGTTGTGTGAAAGAGATCGTTTGTAAAAAGGGGTTGTGCAAGCGAGTGTGTAAGTGTTATCTTCATATGAGCTAGAACTTCTGCCTTCGGATGCTCAGGGGTCTTTACCCTCAGAAGCTACTGCATCCCCTTTTCGTTATAACACGAACACATCTTCATCAATTACATGTATAACTGAAACATTTACTACTATACAATGCAAAATGAGTTTTTTCGTAGTAAATAAAGAGTTAAGAGTTGTTAGTATTTAGTTTTATTATTTTCCCAATAATCACGAGTCAAAATTATTTGGCGGCATGTCTATACCTCATTAACCATTTCTTTAGAAAAAATGGCACGTTGATCCATAAAGGCTCGCCATCTCTGGCCTATGAGAAGCAAAAAATAAACATAGCAGTGAGAGCTTTTTATGGAGAGACCTTTGCTTGCCGTCAAGAGAGGGAAAGAAAATAAATAAATAAATAAAAGAAAGAAAAAGAGAGGATAAGTACAAAAGGAGATCAGGTCATACATGTACCACGAGACCGTGAAGAATTGTCATGGCCAAAGAAGAGTGTCCCTGAAAGATATTAGAAAAAGATCAGTAACTATAAATATTTGAAATAATTCCTCCTCTCGGCAAGCTGGAAGGGAAAGGTAGATTCCTTTTTATATAACTTACTATTATCAAATTTCTTTCAATCCGTACCCAAAAATCAATAGGAAGTCTTCCCGAAACATTCTCGCACACCATTCAATTAATTTTCTCCCATCTCCACGCATAAAATTGTACTTTGGATAACGCCACGAATACCTTGCATGGTATTGGTGAACCCCATGCAAAATATTTACAAATTATAGATCTGGTTATAGGTACAAAATAGAGACCTTTGGCATGAATCCAGCATTTTTACTAAATCTATTTTGAGAATACGTGTTTTGGACGCAATTTTGCAGACCGATTCACAATAAAATTTGACACGAAACTATAATTGTAGCGACAAACTACATAACGAATTTCATTTATTTAAGTCATTGCATTGTTGTTGTTACACATCTCCCTGGAAAAGGAAAGCCTAGACCAGGTCCAGGAGGCCCTGTCGCGTCAGTTCCTCATAAATCTGCAGAAAGTCCCGTTCAACCAGCAGCTGCTTATAAGAAGCGCCAAGACAAAAAAACAAGGTGAACAGAACTAACAGGTTGGGTGCAGGAACAAGGTTGGAAAGTCTTCTCCAAATTCTGAAACCTTAAACACTTAAGATGGCCACTACGAAATCTGGCCATGGCCGATTGGAAAGGCCGAGGGCCACAGCGTGTTAGGGTTAGGGATAGGCCATTGCGGTTTCCAGCATACCACTGATGAGATGGAGTACAGCGCCACGCTGAAAGCAAACGATGTTTTCCCAGGGAGTGGATCTCAGTGGGAGTAAGACGGTTCAAATAGTCCATTGGAAGATCACAGCCATTCTTGGCAATGACATCAGCTGTCTCATTGCCATGAATCCCGACATGCGATGGGATCCATTGGAGGTTTATAGGTGTCTTCAGGCCAATTTGGCCTAGTAGTCATTGCGTTTATGAATTATCACGTTTACATGCATGAGAATGTACAAACCGAAAGATGAACAAAAGATTGACAGATTTGGTTGAAAATTTGATACGAATTTCTATTTTAGAAACTATTTAGATCAAATTTCATTTACATAGCTCTTTACGTTTTATAATTATTGAGTCATCAGTACTCAAACAGCCGGACAAACAAACTTTCTCTGAACTGATCGCCATTTGATAGGAATCTACAAATTTGGTGAAAAAAACTGTATATGAAATTTCATTTTCTATATCAAAGCTGTCTCAGACAAACTGATTGGAAGGCAGCCATAATGTCAAACATATGTTTTTCGGAATCAGGGATGTCCAAAGCGAAGAGTTTAATCAAAATCTCCATTTATATGACAAAATATACAAAGAGAAAGTCTTGAACTCACCAAAAAAATACGAATTCGAGATTTTGACGAATCTTCAAGTTTCAAATCTATAAATTCATAACGGGAAAAAAAAAAAAAAAAAAAAATGGAATCATGACTGTCTATGAACACAACTGAGAAGATCTTTGAGTCAGACGCATGGAATTTCAAATATGAATCAAATTTAGAACGAAATCCATTTAATTGAAGTCTGGCTGGCTGTTCAAATAAGAATGATGATAATTTCAAAATGTAAAAATAAATAAATAAATAATTTTTGGTATACAGGATTTACATCTAAAATGCAGATTCTCATCAAATTTTGAAGCAAATCTAACAAAGGGTTGACCATCTGTCAATCTGTATTTTGGCATGCATGTGAAGTAATAACATAAATAGAGGGATTACACCTTTATTGGGAAATATGAGAGTTATTAGGAAGTTTCGGATAGAATACTTTCGCAAGTTTTTGTTGCAATGTGATCTTGATGGGGAAAAAATGTTGTTAAAAATAGACAAAAAATAGACATTCAAAATACTCACTCAGTTTTCTTCAGAGTACATGTGAAGCAAAAAAAAAAATGGTTATGTAAGACTGAAAATAAAATTCTGAGCATTTGCGATTTGCACAGCTTTCAAAACGTAATTTAAGAAAAATGTGAGAAAGTTTCGAGAGACTGATAGTTGTAAATAAACCTTGTACATCTAAATTATATTTGTAGATTTATATTTTTACAAAGACTTATAGTAAAAATATTTACTTCGAATAGGAATTAAAAAGACTCTTTATTATTCCTTCAAAGTTTTTTTTTTTTTTTTTTTTTTTTTTTTTTGAGATAAAGGAAAATTGAGCAAAACAAACATCTGATGATTTAAAATAAATTTCCAAAAGCTGAGACTTTCAAAATAGAAGTGATATTTTCTAAACTAATTTATACAAGAAACTCTCTCAAAATGTTGTAGCTTAACCTGTTTGCAGCTTATAAACAATTTCTTTGATAAAAACTGGATCAAAAGAGAATATTTATAAAGAAAGAAAGCTAGTCACAAAATTTCAAATAATAAAAAAAAGAAAAGAAAAAGAAAAAAAAGTTATATTTGATTCATTTTAACCCTTTGACTACCAATTTTTAAAAATCTTTTTCTAAGCAATCGCATAGAAAATGAAGACAATGGCTTCTGTATTAGACAAATCTATTTGATTTTTTTCAAATGTTTTTTAAACCCCCATGGCTAAAACATGATGACCAAATACTCCCTCCCCACACCAAAAAAACCTACTTTTACTTAGAACTATTTAAGCTGATTTTAAAAGGTTAGTAGGATGTGTATGCCCTGTTGGTAGTCAAAGATTTAAACAGCATAACATGAAATAAATTTAGAAAATACTTTAAGCCATTTTTTAATTTAACTCCAATTGAGTCATTCTTCAAGACCAACCAAAAGTGCTCATTAATTTGCTTTCAGCACTACTACAAATTTGAATTCACTATAACACAGGCATAGTGCCCTAAGAAAGGCAGATTATTGTGTGAGGATAAGTAGGAAAAAAAAAAAAAAAAAAAACTGAGTGATTGTAATTTGTAAACAACTATATTTTAAAAAACAAAAAAATACATAAATATAAAAGCTTACATAAATATGGTATGAAGTCATTTTTAACAAAGATAGTAAATTCAATGTTTTTAAAAAAGATGGTTGTTATGTTGTATAAAGTGTGTTACAGTTTTTTTCTTAACAGTTTTTTTTTGGGGGGGGGAGGTGGAGGACAAATAGGGAAGGGAAAAAGCATTAGAGATGCAGAAAACTTTTATTTTTTCGAAAGAATAATAATAAAGTTCATTGTGTTATGTTAAAATACAAACTAATAAATAATGCTGATAAATAAGAATTAAAAGCAATTTTTAAATTTTATTAAAAAAATATATATAAATTTTTTGGAAAAAAGCAACTGTTTACATGTAATAGCAATATATAACCCAGAGAAAAATAAATCATAAAATGTTCCATAGTTCTTCAACAGCCCCTTATTCTTTTTTTATTTTTGTTTTTCATTTTAAGTAAAACATTCTTTTGTAAAATAAATAGTTAAATGAAAAAATAAAGTTAAGGTTAATACACCAAAAACATAAAGGCCAAACGAATTTTTTCACACATAATAAAAACATCTGAAAGAAATTTAACTAAGTTACAAGCACATACCTGATTAGTACAATTTTTATCTTATAAGATTTAAATTCTCCAAACAAACAGTACTCACCAATATTTGAAATATAATTATTTTACAGAACACGAGAAATCATAATTCCCCAATTGTAATACTTATAAAAATCTTGATAGAACAAATTTATATATCATGAAAGTAGAAATCTTATTAGTCAGATTATTTGAAAAATTTTAATTACTAAAAGGAAAAACAAAATTTTCAAATTATAAAGTTTTTCAAGCTAATAAATAAAAATATTTCAACATATTAATTTTTAAAGAATTTGATTAATACAGTATCCTGGCTTTCTTTATATGATTATTTTAAAAAACTAAAAATACTTTTCAAACAATAATAATTTAAAGAAGTAATTAATTAATAGACACAAAAGAAAATAATTTTAATTGAATATACAAAATAAATAAACATACTACAACAGTATTAAAATGTATCCTGTCATAATGTGCAAAACCCTACAGCTACTGAATCTAAAAACATGTTACAAATTGTAATAATTTTTAATATTTTGGCTACCTTTAAAAAAAAATTGGAAACAAAAAGCAAAAAAAGTATTAATATAAAAAAATAGTTATAAAAATATTTAAGTTAATTAATATAAAACTATATGTCAACTATATGTTTTTCAAAACATTTTATTGAATCTAATGAAGATTAACTTTGCTTATGGGGAAAAACAGTCATTTTTATAATTAAAAGATAACAAATGTGTGAAAATCATTAATGCAGACAAATATATGCAAACAATTAAAATGCAAGAGCATAAAAAGCACTGTTAGAAAAATTAAATTAGTATGATTAAATAAACTTTGTATCAGTATGTAATGAATCCATCTGATTATAGTTATAAAAAAATTAATGCACAAAATTATTGTAGATTTACATATTATTTAAAGAAGAATCAAATAATTCATTTTGGTTTTAATAAGCATATTATTTTGGAACGGATATTGAGTAGAGTTAAGAATAAGGATTAGGAATATTTATCTAAATGCTATTCAAATACAATATTATTGATTATATTATATTTAAATGTTATTTAGATTAAAATATGAATGTTATACTATTATATTCTTTTCAAACTATTATATTCCATTAAAGTGTGATTATTTACATTCAGATTCTCTCTTTTCCCATTTAACAGTGCTTGGTCCCATGGTGATATAAATATAATCCAAAAATACTTTAGATTTTTAAGAATGTACACAAATAAATCTATATGATTATTTTTGAACTAAACAGTGCAAATGAATGAAAAACTGGATTTAGCAGTTTGGAAGATTAAATGTTATAAATAATGAGAACGCCTTGTTAACAAACAGCATATTTTCATATTCTGTCACTTTGATTTTATAATAAAGAAAAAAAAAAGAAGGAAATAAATATTATAACAAAAATTTGTAATTGAAGCCAATATAATTAATGATGTCATACTAGGCATAATAGTTTTAAAAACTTTAATGGGATATTATCAATATTTCCCTGGATATTATTTTATGATTAGTAAAAGAAATTAAAATAAAGCAATTACAAATGAGTTTCTACGAAAAGGAAAGAGATAAATTTTACTTCCTACCAATTATTATAAATTAAATAATAACAATTATTAAGCTTTTCACAAATATAATCTTTTTTTGTTTTAGTTCATATTACAAAGTTGAAAACAGTTTTAAAGATTAAAACTTGAAAACAGGTTTAAAGATTTAAAAAATATATATATTAAAGTGGTAAGTTAAATCAAAAGTCAGAAATGTATTTATTACAAGGGTGTTATCCAAGAATTTTAAAGAAATTTTCCATCAAAAATATTTAATTCTACATATTTTAATGAGATCAATTAACTGTTTTAATTCTTTTATATACATATTTGAGAATAAATAACAAATTCTTACAAACTTATATTAAATTTAGTACTTCTAAGGTTTGATAAACAATAACTTGAAATTTAATTCTCCTAATGGCTTCTAGTGTTAAGAAGAATGCTTATATGCTTTCTGCACTAAGAAATTAAATTTTAATTTAGATGAAGTATGCTTTTATTTAAAATAATCTTTATAACCTGAAGAATTACTTTTTTATATAATGTTTAGAAAATGCTACTTTTTAGTGGAAAATATTAAGAGTATGTATTTGCATATTAGTACATCTTAATGTATTCAAAATATGTGATATCTTTCATAAACTTGACTGCATTTATTGCCTTAGTATGAATTTGGTAAATTAGTATTTAATTAATCTATTAAGGAATTTCTGGAAGTCAATTAGGGAGTTCAACAGAATAAATAAAATAATATAAATGTGAATGATACAGAATTTTGGACTCATCACAGTGAATATGGCAAGTACCTTCTACTTATATTTCAAGGAGGATATAATAACAAATTTGATTTGCATATATTGATGCTGTTACAGAAATCATTTTTGTATGTTTAATAAACCTTATTTAATCGGCCAGAATAAATCATGAATCTTTTAATTTAGACGGGCAATTTACAAAGAGAGCTATAAAAGAATGTTTTACATTCCACAGCATTTAAATTATATATTGCTACATTAAATAATAAGGAACTGAAATGCCTTCTCATGTGTTACATGTATGTATAGATAACTAAAACAGTTTTATAAGGCATTTCTTTTTTCATTTTATATTGCCTTATAACACAAAAGAAGCTCCTTATATAAAATGATGATGTCTCACCAAAATTTCAGATACCCAATATTCGTCTGCCTATTAAAGAGTCAAACAAATAGATAAAAACGATAATTATGTAAAAAAAATTTAATTCATTTTCTTCTCTGGTTTATACATTAACATAGAAAAGAGATTTTGATAAGATTATTTTTATGATAGAAAAAGTACTAGAAAATTTGACACATGGAATTTCAAAAAAATCAAAACAAATTATACACAAAATAAAATTATTACCTGTCAACTTATGATTCATTCTGTTAAAACGAAAATTATTTTTATTTTCAGGCAATTTATCTTGCCGCAAACGGATCAATAAAAATTCGAAGTAATTATTTCACCCTTTACAATGTTTGGACACCAGATATCTCTGCGGTTTACAGTTAATTTTACTTGCTATCAATAAAAATATGTTGTCTCGTTCACTCTCTGAATGGAACTTGTAGCCGAATCCAACGGTTTAGGTTTGTAGAAGGATGTTGCTTTCATGAAAGAAAAGAAAGATGCTGTCCATTTCTTGCAATTCACAGGGGCACAATTAAGGTTCATATTAGCCTTCGGGGTGATGGTGCAAGTTTTGATACGCATTTTCATATAGCATAGGTGTTTGGTACTGCAAATATACTTTTTAAAAATTTCATCAAGAAAGAGTGGATAAAATCATTTCTGTCTATAAGCTCTAGTTGAAAAATTCTAATTACTTGAGAATTAAGGGAGAGCAATTCATCGTTAATTTCATCTTCACAGTCGATTTTCTGGAAGATTTTCAGCAATTATTTTTAATCATCTTTCTTCTGCGGTGCAGATAGTATAATTTATTTTCCTTAATTTCTAGTAATTAAATTATCATAGTTCTATAGTATAGATTCGCGAATTTTATTCTGATGAATCTATTATTGTAAGAATTTTAGATCAAGGGAAGCCCTACAGATATCTTTGTGAATATCTTGTTGTAATCCTCTGAAAAATTAAAGTTTCTTAAAAGGGCTGATTTCCTTTCGGTAGAGATTTCATTTGATTCTTCTTCCCAGATTTGAAATTCATTTTTAGAGGTTTGCTGTTGGCATTTCGCTTGCATTTTTCTTGTTTCAGATTTTTCTTTACTTCGATGAAAGGGTCGTCCGTATCTATACCAGAAATCAATTTGAAACTTGTCTTCGTGGTCAATCGTGCAAATATTAACTGCTCATAGGTTATTCTTTTATAAATATTAACTGCTCATAGGTTATTCTTTTATAATTCTGATTTTACAAATATTTTCACTTACACATTTGTTTGTTGCTTGAATATTTTCAACTGCAATTTTTCGTAATCTTGTTTTTGCTGGTACTTTAAGCTCTATTTTCTTTTCTTTTTTAGAGAAACTCTTATCGTCATTGTTGTATAAAGGCTTATCACACGGCCAAATACCGTCTGCACTTTCGTGGGCAAACGCGCTCGGAAAAATGTGTGTAGTGACGTCATGTGGGGATTTGCTGTATGGTAAACCTAAAACACAGGTGTACTGTATGACTAATTTATCTCTCTTTATTCGCTTTTTCTGTTTGGTGAATATCTGTAGTTTACACATTTCGTCAGTGGGATTCCTGTTCATACATTCCATACATTATATCCTGGAATATATTGCTGTTTCATAAATTTTGTTAATTTTTCAGTAATAATGACAGGTTTACGTACAAAAAAAAATCTAATAATTGCATAATGTATCTGTATTGGTATTTCATAGATTAAATTGTGAAAATCAAATTGAACACAGAAATATGCTAAAAAAGTGATTTTGTGAGTTGGATGTGCGATTAATTTTAAAAATAAAAACTTCACTATTATTTATTAATCAAAGCATTAAACAATAACAGAATTATTCATATTCTTCAGTTCCCTTAAATGTACTATATAATGTGCTGAACAATATTTCAGAGGTAAGAAAATTAATTGATCCTTATTAACTTTCACAACAGCAAAGAATGGGGTCAATTCATGTGACGTAAAAGTCACATGTCATGACCTACTCGCGCATGGCATTTAAGTTTCATCCTCACCGCTTTCGTCGATTAGTCTGCCATTAACGTTCTCCGCCGAGTATGAAGCGGATTTTTTTGGTTACATTTGAAGTTATAATTTTTGAGTCATTTTCTTTCCTCTTATTATGTGTTAACAGAAGAAATACTGGTGTGCTGATGGATGCATGCTTTGATGCGAAACACAAGAGTGACTGTCATGATAAAATGTTTTCTTATTTTCCTTTAAACAATCCAGACTTGGGTTGATAGCTTTGGTATAGATTTTTTCAAGTCTTCGAAGTCGGTGATATGCTCCGATCATTTTGAAGAATTCATTCAGTGTGTGTCCATTTATTAAATATAGCTGTTCCAGTAATTTGGTAGAAAAACTATTCGAAGAAAAAGAAATCGGTAAGAGATTTGCCATCAAAAACAATCAAACAAAAACGAGTGCATTTCTAATTTACTTTATTCACATTTGATGAAATTTCTGATAATTTTGAATATGCTTAGAAGGTTTTAAAATGTTTACATGAATATTACATTGCATTTTTCTACAAAATTTTATCTAAATTTAATTAATGTAAGTAAACAAATTCCTGTTTCAAAAATAACAACTGCTATAATGCTAAACTTAGGTGGAAGTGAATAAATTTCTTAAAGATTTATTTAGTAAATAAATCCTTTACTAACTACTAAAAATCCAATTTTCTTATTGACTGTTATAATATATATATATAATTGATGTATTTTATTAAAAGTGCTCTTAATTTGATAAATTGAATGCTATATATAAGAAATATATATATATATTAAGTTTTGAAAACACATGTCATTTAGTTAAGTATATAAATGCAAGAGAATTGATTACTAAGCAAAATTATATGAATTCTGATTTCAGTGGAATGTACTCTGCTTCTTCCCAGACTATTATTTTTTCTGAAATAATCGACAGAATCAGCAATTTGCAAAATCAGCTACAAGAACTTTAGGATTCTGTAAGAAAGAAAGAGATTCATTCCAGAAAATATTGGACTCTTTTTTTTCTTTTTCTATTTCTTTAACATGTCAATCTTGAATTATAAAATTCTGTAAAAGCATAAAAGTGTTTCTTTCAACTACTCTTTATATCCTATTTTAATTCTATCTCTATATATATATATATTTATCATGACCTTATTCTTGTTTATTAAATTTACTGTATTATATGTTTTTGTTTTATTTTATGATATTCATTCAATGTAATTTTTATCAATGTAACTTTAGCATTAAAAAAATTTCATAAATGTTCTGCTTTAAAAGTATATTGTTCAACATTATGTTTTTATTGGTGATAAAAAAAAATGTTGTTTAGTATCTAGGATGTTTCTGTTGAATAAAACTGATTTTATTATTTACATTGACATTCTTGTAATACTGTGTTTAAAATATTTCTAAGTGTCTAGAAAAATAGATGTTGATAAATAGTAAATAGTTTTTTTGAATTAGTGAGTGCATTAAAACATCCATTTGATCCTATTTTTCCAAATAATTATCATATATATTTTATCTATATTTTTTTGTAATGTGTAAATAAAAATTATGAAAATTTGATTCAGTTTGTTTTCCTTTAATGATTTCTACAAATTAAAATTAAATAACTGATTCATTAAGTTGCGTAGATTTAAAAAAAGGTATCTATGCCTTTTATATTTTATAATTTGAAATTGTAAACATAATTTATTCAATATATACTAATTTGAGTTTCATGTTCTTTCCTCTGAGCAACATAAAACATCAAAGTCTCAATATTAATAAAAATAATTACATAAGAAAAAAAATGTAATAATTTTATTAGTAAGCTTTAAAATATTAACTTATCTAAGAGTAATAATTATTTTTTAAAAGAACTATATTCATAAGATTCAACATTCAATAATATTTAAATAATATGTAAAAACGAACATAGGTAATTTTTCAAAAACACTGTCATAGTCGTTTGTCAAAATGTATCCTTTAGATAAAAAAGGAAGGGATATGGAAAGTAAAGAATAAAGTGGCACCAAACGAATTAAAAAGCGATGGTAATTAATTATGCAAAAACAATAATTCAATTGAAAATACTAATTAAAATTTTAATATAAAAAATAAAATTATATAACTACGAAAATTTGGATTAAATAATTCAAAATAATATCTTTTTAAAAAATCAGAAGTTTTTCATAATTGATCGGCTAGCGTAATATTTACAAAACGATGGTTTCATCAACGTTATCGAGAGACATCACGACATGCGCAGAACGATTGAAAATTGAACAGAAGCGGTTTGTTTGGTACATGACACGTGACCGTGAATTGACCCCATTAAATAATTTTTCAACTGTATGGAAGATGTTAATTACATATTTTAGAAATTCAAAAATTATACCATTATTTAAAAAAAAATTAAAGATTTAATCTGATCAAATACAGTTCACAAAAAGAAGACAGTTCACATAAACATTAATAATTATTTTAATTCTGAAAATAAATTTTCTTAGTTTTAATGACTATCTACGGGTGTCAATATCTCTTCGTCTTAAGATAATTATTGTACGAATTTCTTCGTGTAACATTTGTTTTTAATAATGAATATTCAGTGGATTCCAAATAGCCGGTTTTTGATTAATAAAGTCTATCAAAACCCATTTTTTATCACACGACCATAGAACATTTTGTAAATGTGTTTACAAATTAGTTTCATATTGGAGCCAATCGCGCCATTCTTGGCAACTACGTCAGTACCAAAGCCATGCACGATTGGTTGAATTTCGTTTGCAAACAATCTTTCCGTCGCTATCGTCTACATTTTCAAGCAGGTTTGAAAAAGCTCACGATGACGGAAAACTTGCTTGACCGGTTGCCTGCGGGTAAAAACGGAAAATTGCCCACGAAAGTGTAGACGGTATTTGCCCGTGTGATAAGGCCTTAATTCTTCAGTATGCTTTCGTTAGTTTACAAGATAAGTTATGATTTCTTAAAGCCGGTGCCACTGGCGTTAGAGTTTATCGAAAATGAACTCGGGGATCATTCGACTAAAGGTGATCTGATCTGTGTGATTAGAAAAAGGTTTTGATTAAATTGAGAAGATAATCTTTTGAAGCCAGAAAAATCGCCTGAAAGATCCAGAATACTGCTGTGGATAAAGGAGGAATATTAAGCAATTCTTTTTTATTTTATTTTTAAGGCCTGTGCAATTCCACTGATTAAACGCCATTCCAAAAATGCCACATACACACAAAAACAAACCGGCAGAGAAAGCTTTAAAGAAAGAAAAGATTGAGAAAGTAGAAAAAAATAAAAACATACTTACTGAAAGAAAGGAAAAAAGAATTTAAGATGACAAAAAGGAAAGACTCTATTTTAATGAAGGATTAAGTTCCAGATTTTTCACCGTAGATACTTGCATCCGAGAATCGTAAGGTTTGGCGAAGTGCTTATTTTTTCCCTTTTGATTGGCGAGTCAGTTTTTTTCACCCTAATTAAATAAGTTAGAAAAGTTTTGTAGAAGAGTCTCAACTGTTTTTTCGATCATTTCGAAAAGAGCTTTTACTTTGATGTGCCCTTTTTTTCATTAATATTAATAAAGTTTAATTTTCATTTGAATAAGAGAATTATTTTCTCATAAAGTGTTTTTTCGATCTCGATAATTGGAGCATTTGCTTTGATTACTGCTGATGGATTGAAAATTCTGATCGTCTCGTCTGTTATGTGATCTTGATACTTTAGTCCCAATACATGTTATTCTTTAGTATAAAAGGTACAAATCTTCGCCGTAACTGAATAGCATCTTGTCAATTGATGCATATTTGGTGATTTTGGTATTTCTCTCCGTGAGACATGCCGCACAAATGACACTCTTTTGCTTCGTCATAAGTCTTTTTGTCGAGTGGACAAAACCGAACGATCTTGCACATCATTTTGGAATAAAAAGTTTATAAAAGGTTGGATTTTTTTTTTATTTGAAACAGATTTTTCATAGAATAGTAATATGAACCGATGAAATTTACCAGGTCTCATTATGATTTAAAAATCGACGGTGATTTCAGTATAATTTTGTTTGTTAATTCTTCTGCTATTTCTTGAAGTGATATTTTGCTAGGCATGTCAAATAAAAAAAAAATGAGATGTTATATTCTCTCATATTGCGTCTGTTGTGACAGGAATATTCATAACTCTTAAGTTTAACAGTTGTGTAGCAAAAATTGGATCCTGCATTGTAAAAATCATTTTCTCTTGTTGAGCAAATTTCATATCTAAGTGACTTCATACTTGCCTTAGAAAAAGTCTAATCTTAGATAAGTTCGTTTACGGGTTTAGCACTTTAAATTTAAAAAAAAAAAACTTTTTAATGACTTGCGAATGCAATTTCAATTTAAATCTGTTCGAATTCAATGAAAGTACATCATTATCGACACATTTTAAGGTCACAATTGAGTGGTTAGGCGTAACCAAAATAAAATATTGACTTTAAGAAAAAAACAATGAAAAAAAAAAAACGGAAGGAACTCACCTACATCCTTCAAGAAAGAAGTATACAATTTCATATCTAATTATAATTTTATTTATATAAGTACTTTTTTAATATATACCATATGATTGGCGCAATATAGCCAGAATTGGCTTTTACGCCATTAAAATCCACAAATCCAACCAAGAAAGGAGAAGGAAAAAATTCAAAAGCACACACACACAAAAAGGGAACAGTATCCTTTGCAGAAAAAAATAAGTTGATTTAAAAAATTTCGTTTGACTGTAAAATAAAAACAAACAACTGAAAACGCTTCCAAAATCGAAATATTTTTGTGATTCCGAATTATCGAAATTTGCATGAATGCTGTCAGAAACGAAGAAATTTTTGCCGAAAATATTGCAAAATCTAATCTAATATATGGTAAAGGAAGAGAAATAAAATAAGTAGTTTTTAAGTAGCAAATAAGAATAAAGAAAAGTGCTTATTCATAATATTGTTTACAATTCCATTTTCAGCTATAAAGTTCTATTAAAAAAGCCTTTAATTTTATTTCAATATATCTTAGAAATTAAATAAAAATATTTTGAAAATTTAAAGGAGTAAGCTTTTCCACAAAACATTTAAAAATTGGATTTTCCAACACCGACAGATACATTAAACACAGTTATTCATTTGGATTTTGTAATAGATTTTACCTTAACTGCTTTCCTTCAGTGCTTGAAAAGATTTTTGTAATCATAGGGGAAAAAAACTTCAAAAATATTTAGAGATGGTGCTAAGAATTTCGTTAGTTCAAGTAATAAACTTTAAAAAAGAAAAGAATGCATAAAATGGTTAAGCATCCAAATGAAATCTTAAGTAATTTTTTTTTTTTTTTTTTAAGTGAAAGCATTGAATGGATGTGTATAGCTACAAAACTTCGTGAGCTTTGGGAGGATGAGATCAAATTATTTAAACATAATCTGAAACATGTTATTGGGAGTATTTCCCCTCTGTGGTCTAAGTTCAATGATTTTGAAACTTTATAGCTTCAAAGATCATTTCTTCATAAGTGGACCATTAACTTCAACTGTTGAGTCTCACCTTCTTAGTATATCAGAAAAATGAGATTTCGTTATTTTTTTTCTCATTGAAAAAATAATGAACATAATATAATTAACAAATTTGGAGATTGTGGATAACACAGGAGGAAAAAATTAGTAACACGATTTGTTGAATTTTATTTTTCAGTCGCTTCAGAGTTAAATATTAATTCTGATTTCAAAACAAGTGTAGTTAGCTCTCTTCTGCCATAAAATTTTTTTCTCTATACCATGTGAATGTGACCACTTTCTGCAGGATTGAGTGTGGATCATAAGAATCACTATTGCTTTCATAAATGGTTGACATAAATTTTCGCTGGCTAGGCAGGGTAAATGGCACTATGAGATTGGCGACATATGATTTCATTATCTTAAAAAAAAAGATAATTTTTTTAGCCCAATCTAGCACTTTAATATAAAGTTAACAGGATTACTGATTGATAAATCAATTAAAAAAAAGCCCCGCTGATCTGCATGGATAAAAAGGTTTTTAAGAATAATTTTCTAAAATTGAATTGATATATGATTTTAATTTCATTAAGTTCGAGATAAATTCAAATTCAGTCTTGTAAATTAAATGAAAGCTGTAAGTTACATTACACTAAGAAATCGAAAAAACATTTCATTATACATCTGTCTATTTTGTTTATACGATAATCCCATCCAGTCTACCTTTACCATGATTTACAACTATGATTCAGATAATCTATATTCTTTATTATTTCATACTTGCAGTTGAGAAGGAATTATTCAATTAAACAATAGAAGATTAATTAGACAGCAAATATGGTGAGCTCCGCGGTAGCCAACATTCTAAAAAAGATATTTACAATTCAGCAATCGATTAAGATTTTGAATATTCTTATGCCCTATCTCCCTCATTTATCCTAACAATGCGGAATCAACTCTAATGGAAACAGGAACTTTTGTTAAATGCATTTCCCAATATTTTAAGCAATGTTAAGTTATTTAAGTAAATAGATCAACTTAAACATAGTCAAAAAAAAAAAAAAAAATAAGACGCAAATTTTTTATACAAAAAGTGCATGGTAAAAGATTCAAAAATATGTCATGGTACAATACTATTTCACCCAAATAAATACAAAATGTATTCAAAGTATAATGGAGTAATGGTAACAGACAGACAGTAATACAAATTTATGAAAGGCAGAGATTAAAATCTAGTCTACATTGTAGAAAAATAACTACTTCTATTATATTTTTACATTTTTTTGCATAACAATGGGGATAACATTTATAAATACTCTAAGACTTCCTTGTATTGTCTTCACATAATTCACCTTTTGCACATGTAGAGCTACTGGAACTGCATTTCACTACATTACAGAGTGCATTTTCATAGTTTCCTAGCATTCTAAAAAAATCCGTATCTAATTTAATTCTAAAATGGCTTTAGAGATTTGCACCCAATAACTTATCCAGGCAAATAATCCGCAAAATAATTAATTTCATTCTTCAAAACAGAACACTTCTTCAACAATCCTGAGCTCTTAATTGCTATAGATTTAATTCTTTTCAAAGGAAAATTCGCTTTTAACTTAGCAGTCTCAGCAGACCAGATACATAAACATTTACAGAAGTTCAATGTTTTTTTTAAAATTTTTTTTTATACACCACTCTTACCGAGTCAGAATTGAATACCTTTTCATCTGTAATTCTTCTAAATGACGGATTTTTAAAATTCTCTTCAGTATTTTGATTTTATATCGAAGTTTTTGTATTTATTTGTGGATAGTTTTTGTTATTCTCTTAAATATCATTAAAGCATCTAATCACTCACTTATGTTTTAATATCCCTATTGTTTTTCCTTTTTAATATAATTTTTCATTAATTTAATGTTTAAAGTAATAGCCACTTTCTTTTTTTTTTTTTTTAAATTCCAGTGTTTTATTTTTATTGTAAATTCCATAGATATTCTTATACTTGCAGTGATATTGGCATTTCCGCCCCTTCTTCTGAATTTAGGTTTACTTTTTCTGGTCTTTATAGTTCCTTTTCACTAGCAATTCCTTAAAAATGTAATTAGCAAATCTATTTCAGGTAATGTGTAGAGGTGCCATTTTCATGTGCATTAAACCGTTTAGTAGCCATAATGGTTACAGGTACGGAGCTATGAGAAGGTGTCCAACCATGAAACTTTAAGTTGGATTTACTAAATTCTTTTCTGATGTAGGCAAGTTTCTAGTAATGTTTTAATATTCCTTCATTCTTTTATATTTTTAAAAATCATACTAGAAGCATACATTATGATTTCTTGCTGCACAAATGCTGATACACAAAAGGGCAAATCATTTGTACGATTCCAAGGAAATCATAGATGTGTTTTTCAAGTTGACGCCCTAGAAATTACAAGTATGCACATAAAAAATGAGATAGTTTCAAAATAATTATTTATTTTTATAAAAATATAGTTTAGTCCGCATATATCACATTCAAGAAAAGGTCGAGCTTGGCCTATAAAAATAAATATTCATGCAAATAATCTTTCTCAGATATTTCGTTATCACAAAAAATTTGGAGGTTATGTTTGTTTATGTTATATTTAATGTTCCATAAACATTATTCTTCTGGTAAATTTATTTACTTCATATCGAACAAAGGTAAATTCTTTTCATCTGAGTGAGTAAGAAAATGTTTACTCAAACTACATTTCTTAGAAAATGCTTTGCCACAAGTATGACAAACATGCAACTTTTCTTTCGTATGAATACGAGAATGCTGAGTTACATCACGTTTTCGACTAAATACTTTGCCGCATTCATCACAAGAAAAAGGTTTTTCATCTATATGAGTTCTAAAATGGTCATTTAAATTACTTTTCCTGGAGAATTTTTTATCGCATACTTCACAAGAATAAGGTTTTTCATTTGTATGTGTAAGAAAATGGTTCTTTAAATGCGATGCCTGAAAAAATTTTTTGCCACATACATTACAAGGGTAGGGTTTTTCATTCGTATGATAACGATAATGTCTATTCAAATCATTTTTCCTATAAAATCCTTTACCGCATTCTTCACAGGAATAACGTTTATCATTCTCATGAATTCTATTATGTTTATTTAAACTACATCGATCAGAAAACATCTGATTGCATACCTCACAAGAATAGGGCTTTTCCTTTGTATGAGATCTATAATGCCTTTTCAAACTCCTTCTACGCGTAAGTTTTTTACCACATATATCACAAGAATAGGGTGTATCATTTGTATGAGTTCGATAATGGTATCTTAAATAAGTTTTCTCGGCAAATCCTTTATTGCATACATCACAAGAGTATGGTTTTTCTTTTGCATGATAAAGATAATGTCTCGTTAAATCATTCTTCCAAGCAAATCGCTTATTGCATAAATCACAAGAATAATTTTTTTCATTTGTATGAGTACGGATGTGAATTTGTAAATACTGTTTTCGAGAAAATTCTTTCATGCATATATCGCAAATAAAAGCCTTTTCACTGGTATGTATTTCATAATGTACTTTTAAATAACGTTTTTGAGAAAAGGCCTTGCCACAAATATCACAAATGAAGTCTTTTTTATCAGTGTGAGCTTCAATTTGGACTGTTGCGTCTGAATCAAATGGTGCAAACTTATCACTAATCAAATGCTTTTCATCTACCTTCATCTTTTGTATTCTTAATTGATTTCTTTTCAGTAAAAGAGTTAAAATCCTATCAAGAATAAATGGAATAAATGACTTTTAGAACTGTTTGTACTTTAATGCTATCCAGAATTTTAATCGAAACACGGAATAATATTAAATTGAATTTAAATTGCGAAGAAACACAGAATTTTTTGAATTGCGTTTGGCCAATCCTAGAAGTCACCTGGAAAAGAAAATAGATTTCAATACTATTTTATATTACTATACACTTTTCTCATTCTTCTAAAAATAAGCAATAAATGGAATAACAAGGAAACTGTTTATTATTATTATTATTTTTAGAAAATCTATGGAACAAGTTACTAAAACAATTGACGCGGCCCAAATTTTAATCAAATTCTTATTAAATTATTTAGGAAAAACATGTCCTTGCTTTCTGTACATAGTGTAATTTTTAAATTATATTTATGATATTTAACAGATTTCAATATTTTTATTGCTATTTATATAGTAATTGGAGAAGCCAACATTCGAACAGAGTTTTTTATTTCGACTGCTATTTTTATACAATAATCGAAGAAGGCAAGCTAATATTTATATAAGGAGCAAAATAAGAAATTTGCAAAGGAAATATAAGTTTAATGAGTATATTAATTAATATTAAATAAAGGGATCGTGATAATCTTACTACATAATAATGAATATTTGTTTGTCTGTCTTTTTGTCCAATCACGGTGAAATTTGGCAAATATATTGTTTACAAGATAGGAACTACACTGTTAACATTTCAAAGTCCAAAAGTTAAGTTAAATATAAATTAATTAAAAATTAAATAAATTTTTGTGTTTAAGCAAATTGGTAATTTTTGGGAGATACAGGAATAATTTCAAAAATATTAACAATTAAAAATGATTTTTATACAATCCTTAAAATTCAAGGGAAAAAAAACAAAACTCTTTAATATCAATTTTTTCAATTTGCATATTTTTTTCTGATTTTAACTTTTAAAATTTAATTTGATATATAAACTGCAGCAATATATTGATTGTTATGAATAAATTCAAATATATTTTATTGTTCCACCAAAAAATTTAATTGCTAGCTTTTGCCAGTATTGAAATTAAAAAAAAAATTATGAGATAAAAAATTGCTTACTTTGATACAGACATTGAATTATATATAAAGCGGAAGAGATTTAATTAATTAGATTGGGTAATAATTTGTAGTAAACAGATTCCATTAAATTCATAGTACTCAGTCTTATCTTATAACAAGATAAAATTTCAAATAAATGCATTTTATATTAATAATTTTAATATTTCAGGTAAACAAATTGATCACCAAGTGCGGCTCCCTTGTTTTTGAAATTTTTCTATTAACTTTCACTGGCATAACTCTTTAGAGGAAAATAGTTAATTTTTAATATTAGATAACAAATGTGCGAAAATAATTATTGCAAAAATATATATAGAATCAAAGTATAATAGCATAAAATTATTGTTAGAACTATTAATTCTGTGTAAAGTACATAGTGAATTAATCTATTTAGAAGTTATAAAAGTAATATTCTTAACATATTTTTAAATTACAAGCAAATTTCTGATTTCTAGTAGAAATGATATGCATATTTTTAAGATATTAATACATGAAGCAAAATATTATTTTATTATGAGATTCAGCTTTTAAAGTGGCTAAAATCATATTTTTTGTTATATAATCAAATCATTTTAATCTGATATTTTACCCAGATTTTGAAAAATGTAACTAACAAATCTGAGTCTTTTTAAAAATGTTTTTAAGAAGCTTTGATACGAAAATATGAAAATCCCAGTTTTGTCTACTTTACCATACAATAAAGACAAAAATTGGAAATTAATTCTGTAATGAACATTTTTCATTACAATCAAGTAATGATCAAAATTTTGTATAATATTTTTAAAAGACTGTATACAGATTTATCAGTATCTTTCTGCATATACTTATAGAAATAATCCCAAAAAGTAAATGGAAAATTTTAACAGCTACAAAATTAGATTCTACAAAAGAAAAGAAAAGAAAATAATAATAAATTCTACATTTTGCCAAGTATTGTTAATTTAACAACTCTTTATAAGTTCTTCATGTTATTTAAATTTGTTAAAATAGAAATTTAAAATTTTTTCAAAAAAAAAAAATCAAAAGTAAAAGATGTATTATTTAAGAACAGATGCCTAGAAATTTTCTTTCATAATATCTTGCATCTTTGAATGAGTTAATTTTCTACTTATGTTTTATCATAATATTCCACTAGATCAAAATATAATACTAATTTTTTCCAAAAACAGAAAGGGGAAAAATTGACAAGGATAGAAAAAAAGGCTTGCTAATTTTAGTAGATTAATTACTTTGATGGGCAACAAGAATTTTCTTCTCAATCTTTTTGATAAACAAACCTTAATTCTGAGAGATTCATAAAACCTTTATAATTATGGAAAATTACTTTCATAGAAAATGTACTAATACGTATGAATACGGCACTTCAGAAATATGAATAGGAATAAATAAATAATTTGACCATTCCATTTTTACATTTAATAATCCAATATTATTAAATGCATATTTAAAATTTTCTATGAATAGCAAAATGAATAATTAGAACACAACCAGTAGTATAGGTAGCATATTTTTAAAAAAATATTTACTCAAGTCTGAGTATATACCTAAACAGTATTTTGCAGGAAAAAAAAAGGGGGGGGAGAATATATTATGTCTGATACATTTTTATTATTCTCAAAAATGTATATAGTTATATTATTATTTAAAAAGACTTTTAAGATTATTAAAAACTGCTATTAAGCTTCAGAATAAACCACTTATGTACTTAAATAGGATGATAATTAATTTTTTCTGGTTTGAAGAAATGACACAATGGAATAATAATTCTTAATATTATTCATGTTATACTTAAAAAAAAACATTTTGGAACCAATAGTTAAGTTAATATATACCTTGAGTTAGTGGAATGATCCATAAATTCACTTGACTAACAGATAACTTAATAATGCAGAGAATATTTTGTTAGAATAGTTTCCAAAATTTATTTTACAAAAAAGTAAAGAAAAGTGTATTCTCTATAAATTTAAGAGAAAGGGGGGGGGGGGGAAAGATCCAATTCACTTTGCAGCAGAAATTTTAAATATAATGATGCAACGAAGTGGTTTAAAATCATCGGACCTACTTAATGCCATATTTTCATTTATGGAAAGACACAAATGACGTTGGACAGTTTTCAGCAGAAGATAGATTTTGTTGATTAATGGGTAAAGAACTGGTGATGAGAAAGAAAATTATTGTTGGGACGATGAGAAGGAATGATTCTAATATTATGATGAAGGAGCTTTGTACATTTTCAGTGCATTTCTTATAACTGAAAGAACTTTCAGTAGGACTAACTTAGCTTACATGTGTATCATATAAGCTAATGCTAATGTCTATACTTTGATAAAGGTACAAAAGAAATAAACAAAAACACAAGAAGACAAGAAATTATATGATTATTCACAAATGAAGAAAAAGATAACATGGAAAAAGATAATTTGCACAACTTATTTGAGTCAGAATCTGATTCAGATTAATATTTTTGAATAAATTTTAAAATTATAAGATCTGATTCCAAATCCCAAACCTAGAAATAAAAAAAATAGAAACAATTGTAACTTACAATGTAGTTACCAATATCAATTTTATAAATTTTAAAATCAAAGGCAACAATTTAATTTTTTTATATTGTTAAAATTATTCTTTAAAAAAAATCAGGAACATATAATTACTTATTATAATTTAAAAGGATTGATGTGAAATCAAATATTTTATGTAAAATTTTTAATGAAGTATTTCATTTGTTTTTTAAAATTAAATTGTTTTAATTTTTTTTAATTGAAAAGTTGTAAGAGATGCACATGACTCAAGTTTTTCTTCATCTTACTTAACATTATACAGGAATATCATAATGTACACTAATACAGGCATTTTATATAAATAAAACTAATTGCAAAATAAATACACAGATAAATTACAGTTTAGGTATTTGCCCAGATATTTACTTAAGTATTTAACCGTAAAAACAAATACTTGGGTATTTTGCAAAGATGAGGTATAATATGTAATAAACATGATTATGTTTAGTACGATTTAGCAAAAATTTAACACCAATGAAAGAAAAAAATTTGCATTTGCTCGCTCAATTTCAGACATTTTATAAAAATTCTATTCTTTTTCATATGCTTGACAATTTTTATCACCAAGCATAAATCTAGTTTTTCAGACTTTGATTAAACCTACTGAAAAATTTCTAATGCTCAAGATTGAAAATTTACTGAGAAAAATAACATCACATAAGTAGGATACAGAGTTACAACTGTTTCATTTTAAAGTACAGACTTTAAGAGAAGATTTTAAAGTAGATTAGTTCTAATTTATTTGAAATCTTGACAATCAGCTTGTTTCCCAGATATCTATTTGATTTGGAAGAATTTGTACCATTAGTTACATTTCTGTAAATAAACCTGTATTTTCACATGTTAAAAGCAAAATTTTGAAATTATCTTTATAGACGAATAGTCTTTATTTTTTATTAAATATTTTTTAATAGTAAACTAATTGTGTTTAGGTTCTGTTGACTTAAAATGGGTAATATAAATTCACATTAAGTAGTTC
The DNA here is from genome assembly GCF_947563725.1 of Argiope bruennichi. Classification (NCBI taxonomy): domain Eukaryota; kingdom Metazoa; phylum Arthropoda; class Arachnida; order Araneae; family Araneidae; genus Argiope; species Argiope bruennichi. The sequence continues at coordinate 80,884,553 of NC_079156.1, forward strand.
ATAAAAAAGTTTGCAACAAGATATGTTAGATAAGCATGGTATTATAAAATGAAATTGGTCACATTGTTAGTCATTAACACAATTCAAACAAGCATATATTAAAGTAAATTTTGTAACTATCAACAGCACTGCGTTTTTTATTTAAAGATTTTTAATTATAAATGTGATAATTATATATTAAATAGGTTAATTTTTCCTACATCTTTTTCTTTATATAAATTTTCAACTCTTTCTATGGGGTTTAAATTTCTTCACATCATTAATAATTTTCTTTTATTAATACATCCTTATATTTTGTTTCAGATATTCAAATATAAGATACAAGCAAAAGCAAGAAACAACATACAAGAGTTAGAGAATTGCTGCTGCTTTACTTATATCCCTCCCCCATTTAAAGTCATTCAAACATGACATTTTATTTTAGTCAGCTTAAGGAATTATTAGATATAGTTATGTTTCGAATGAATTTTAATAAAAGCCCATTCCTTATAATAATAACTGTCACTTGTAACACTGAAGCCTGATAGTGGACTATAGATTTAACAATGCCCACCACTATCAAAAACAATACTAGAGGTAAATGTTAATATTTTAAATTTTAATGATATATATGTAAAAGATCAAAATTCATCTTGAGAACATTGTATGTTTAATGACATTATTGAAAATAATAAAAAAATATCATGTACCATTGTGCTAAATCTTCACTTACATAAGGCCAAAAACAGATTTTTTTTCCCTCTTTGCTCACTACTCCAAATACTCCGACTAGTATTTCAACCAGCATGTACTTTTATAGATGTTTGCATGCTATGAAAGTACATTTTAAAATAAAATTTAAAAGGATAAACTTTAAAATATATTTAAAATTCTGATAAGTTATCAAAAAGAACTATAGAAATGTATAAAGCAGTGTTAAAAGAAAGTGATTTGAATGAAACTTTACCACAAGTAAAATATGTCACTTTAATGCAAGGTTAGCAGAAATAATTTACTTATTATCGTTTCATTTCGATTTATAACACATTCTTTTGCAATTCTTGTAGCATATTCAATATGATAATATCCTAAAAAAATTTTAATTCGACATTATCAGCCAATTTTTTTGTAGGGATAAGCGATAAAGATCCGGATTGTTATAATTGTTTTCATTTAACATTACAGTTAATTTAAAATGCAGCTTCGTTATCTTTTCTGATTAATACATAAAAACCGAAAAGATTTAGATAACAATAAATTCATTTTCACGAAAAAAAAAAGCATATTTAAAATTTTGATACTACAGGACAAAAAGTGAATACAGAATCATATACAAAATAGAATAATTTACCTATCTGTTTTATGTTTTCATGTAATTTAATACATAAACTATTTTTATTTTTCAGGTAATTCCTTGCAACAAATGAACCAACATAAAATGCTTAGAGACGATGAATTCAGTGCGCTAAATGATTAGCACCCATGTTTTTGTTTCCAGTTTCAATGTTTGTGGATTTTTGAATTGACTTTCCTTCGCGAAACCAGTTCAAAATGAACGTGAGATTCGAATCCAGTGAAGAAATTTCTATGTCCATAAAGTTATGTGCACTTTTGCAATTCACCTGCCTTACTTTTAAGATTTCCAATAATTTTTTTTTAACAGAGTTTACTTCAAATGTCATATCATCATTTTTGTCATAGAATTAATTTACAAAGACTAATAACAAAATAAAGTTCATATCACAAAAATTCGATTGGTTGTTTCTATTTAAAATAATTTTAGTCTCAAAATTCTCAAATGTTGTAAAAATGTGTAACATTAACGTCCTGAATTTCTTTCTTGTTTATTTTACAGCAGTAAAAGAATTTCAAAATTGTATAGCTATCAATGATCATAAAACAAACAAACAAACGTATTTTGGAGCAGATTTTGAGTCCTTATTTAGCTTCTGAAAATTGATTTTTCTGTTAATGTAACTGTTTTTAGTTTTATCAAGGAATTAAAAAGTCATCAGTCAAGTATGGGAGATAGAGAAAATAGAACAGATATAAAAAATATTTTTTATTTAATCAGTATAATATGATCAGAATTCAGAGACGACAGCAGAGTTTTATTGATGTTCAGTGTGGGTACAATGATTGGACAAGAGGAGTAAATATTTGGTGCCCATTTCAGGCCATGGAGGCATTTTTTTTTCTTTTTATAGCAGAAGGTAACTAGAAGGGGCGAAAAATGGTTACTATAACCCGGTTCAGATGAACCACTCTATACACCAATGTCTATATTCCTCCAGATATTTTGAAATCTACAGAAAAAAAAAGGGAAAGAAATTTTGCTCTATTAAAGAAATGTTATGGTTAATGAGATCAAGAATTGATGCATTATTGAGGAAATGATCCAATCAGCTGTGGAAAAATACCCTTCATCACGTGACATGAATCCCTTGATCTTCTCATGAATGAATTATTTTACAGTGCGACCGATAACTTTTCTGTTCACAAAGGAATTTCACTTTCATTAAACAACTGTAACCAGCAATATTGTTTGCTTTTTTTATTTACTGTCTGGCAAGTGTAACCGGAATAAGAGAAGGTAAGTTATTAAACTATGATATTGTGATTCTTGTCTTTTTTATACGTTGGTTTAATTTAACAAAGGGACTTTAAATAGATGAAATAAAACCGGAATATTGAATATTTTCTTTTTCTTAAGTTTATGTCATGTATAACGTGTCTAAATATGTATGATAGTGAAGAAATTTAGAAAAGTTATTGAATGTGTATGAATTTTTTTTTATCTAAACAATTTTATTATGTATTTTAAAACAGAAATTTTTAAATGTATTCTTTTATTGTGTTTATTGCTTTGATTTTGTAATAAACTGATATTTTTGGAATACTATGAAATATAATCATGTAAGTTTTTATAATTTAGTATTTCATGAGAAAAACATTATATTAAAACAGAATAAATTTTAATTGTTAAAATAAATGTATTCTTCATAACAATATTTTATGTACTAATTGCGCTTCAATGAATAAAATTGAAAATAACTTAAAACTTTGCGAACTTAAAATTATACTTTTTAAATGGCTTAGTTATTTTAGGAACAAATGTTAGTGCATAAATATGGGATGTAAATATTAAATCCAAAAATCTCTTATATTATATTTTATGAATTAAAACAATTTTTTAAAATCATTCATATTCGAGTACTTACAAACTTTACTAGTTTTCTGCTTAAGCTATATGCAGTGTCTTCCTTCTTTAGTCTTCAGTCTTGTTCATTAAAGAAAGACCTTCTTTTACTGTATTTAAAGTGAGTGAAAAATATACTATAATTGTTACCAAAATGAAAAGGAAAATAAATAAAAGAATAATAATTTATCAATTACCAGTATCATCAAACAAAAACATTTTGTGAAAAAAAAAATGCAATTTTTCTATTAATGTTGAGTTTGCTAAATTTATTATTTTTTTTTTTCTTGCAGAAGTGCTAAAAAAAAGTCACTTGTTTTACTCTATATTCTTACTAGTTTAATTTGAAAAATTACTGTGATGTTAAATTTATGGAGAAATACTGTTGAATTTCATTAACATCTTTTGGGATCTACAAAGAGTTGGCTAATGAATTGAAAGCTCATGTAAATTTCTTAAATAGTACGCCCTTTTTCAGACTTCAGCATAATAGTTATAGATGCAATATTTGCAAGTAATCATTTGATATGATTTATAGGAGTTAAAGAATAATTTATAATTTCAATTAAATTATTAATTTAATTGTTGTATTAAATTTCTATTTTGTTTTAAGAAAGTAAAGATAACTAAGTATTTAATGAATTACAAACTCACAGATGTTGGAATTTTATTTATGATATTAATTCATTGATTTGCTTAGTTTTATTTTAATTATGCTTGTTATTTTTTTCTGTTTTAAAATGTCATTAATTTTTTAATGAATTATTATATTTTATTTATGGTAGAGTATTTTTAATCCAATAATGGCTGGTGATTTGCCTTCAAATGATGAAGTTAAAGAGAGTTTACCAGTTGGTCCTATTCCTGGTGTGAAATATCCTATTGAAGTTACATATTGTGGAGGTAAGCAAAAAAATGACTCTGCATTTGATTAATGGTTATCTGTAATGTTATCATTACTCACATCACCCATATATATGAAGTAATTATTTGTATCACAAAATTAGGATTTTTGTCACAACATGAATATTCATTACTTATTTTCAGCATTGTTTTATATATTTTTATGGAAATAAATTGTTAGAATTAATATTTTTTTAAAAAAAATTGTGTACTGTATCCTAAAAAAAGGAAACCCTTCCAATTTTTATTGTTTAATCCATTTTTTAAAAATTGCCTCTTTATAGAATTAGATTTTATACCTGACATTGCTGTGGATCATAATTTCTTCATTATCTCACATATTTTATTTTAGAAAAATTCTCTCTTATGTTTCCTTTAAATTCCTTCTGAATTCACATTTCTTATTTCACACCTATTCACATCTACCAGGACTTTTATTTTGATTCAATTTATTCATTATGTTTTTTAAATAATTCTATGCTTGTTCTGAACATCTGCTTTTGCATGCTACCTTATGTGATTTTTTTTTTTTTTTTGCTTTATGTTTGAAAGTAAATATTGTTTATTATAAAAAAGATATACAAATTATCAATGGAATAAAAAAAATCACATATTTCATGTAACTTGAACTGAAAGGTACATGTATGCCAACCAAGATCCACTGAGGAATGAAAACAATGAAATTGATTTTAATTTTGTTAAATTATTACAATAAGTTTATTACAAAATTAAAGGAAAAAAATTCTTGGAAATGAATTTAATGTAAATGAAAAGACATTTTTTAAATAAAAATTTGAAGAAGGTAATAAAATATATTGGTATTTCCTTATAATGTATGGCCTTTAAAAGTTGTAACAAGTAACGAATATCAAATATTTTATTATTTTTTGGAATTCTAAAGTTTCTCCCATAGCCATTATAATAATTACCTTTTCAGGCAATTAATTTTGTAAGATCAAACAAGTTCTGTTTTTTCAAAACAAGGTTTCGAAATTACAATTTTATTTGTTAAGAATGAACGGCAATGGTACAGAAAGCAACAAAAATTTATTTAAAAAATTAAAAAAGGCATTTTTTGAGACACATTTTTATATCTCTCATATTAGGATTTCAATTGTATGTCTTTTATTTAAAATTTTAAGAATTTCTAACCTATGAGACATTGCATGTTCACTGGTGTATTTGTACAAAACATTTTCTATGAAAAAGTGTTTTTTTTTTTTTTTTTTTTTTTTACTGCCATTCTAATAAAAATTTCCATACTTTTTTGGCATTTGTAATCTTAATGATGACTTATCCATTAGGGCTGAAGAGCTGTAGCACCCAATAAATAAATTTTTTTATTGCATTTTTAATTTTTATCTTATTTACTAACCTTTCTATTACTCTGAGAGTCCTGTAATCAGTGAGATATAAAAACAAACACTAAAGACTTGAAGAAAATACAAGGGAAAAAAATCAACAAATAAGAGAAAAGCAGGTTGATGCTAATCATATAGCACTCAATGTCTACTGCATAACAATTATTGTCTTATTTGAAAATTAATAATTTCTCCCTTTGAATTATCAGAGTTGCAGTTCCACTAGATCTACCTTGAAAGTATCAGAAATTGATTCTCCTTCTTCTTTCACACCCATCCAAAGATTTTTTTTAACATTGTTCAAAAGTCTCCAAGCAGGACAATCCTGTACCACCAAAAATTTTACAACTGAATTTGTTCTAAACATAATTGGTTGTAGTGTAAATAATGCATATTTTTTTTCCATACTTGCTTTATGGTGGAGATGATACATGAACTATTGATGGTGTGTATGATTTACATTCTGTTCTTGGGGGAAGGGAAATTATGAAAATTCTAAAAAACATTTGAAAAATATAATGAAAATGTCATTGCTAATATGAATATGACTTATTTCATATCTGATTTTGAAATTTAAAAATTTAGATTCTTTATGTGAAAAGTGGCATTAAAAATTTTATTTCCTCGTGAATTTTTTTGCAGCACTGCTAATATTTGAGATAAGAATCACTGGGTATCTGCATTAATAGAGCTTATTTATGCACCCTTGATACTGATTTATCTGTGTACCTTTATGACATAAAAATTTTGATTTAAACTCAATTTTATCTAGAATCTATGTATTTAATTAAAAATGAAAGGGCATTTTAATTTTCTGATTGATTAAATGAAGGTAAAATATTTTTCTGAGATTCTATGTATCATGAGGTAAAGAAATTGAGATCAAATAAGTGAAAGTTTTCATTTCTAATATAACACTACTTTTATTAACATTATAATGATTGTAGTGCAAATAAAAATATATGAAATTTAACATCTGTTTGTGATGGAATCAGATAATAGCCAAACATGCATTTGTACATTATAAATTGCATTAAAAAATTTTTAAGGCAAAGTTTAATAAATTAATTATTATAGTTATAGTTGTATTAAGATTCAGCATATATATATTATTTTAAAAATTACTTGAATATCAGTTTCATTTAAGTTGTATTCTATGTGATAACACTTGATAAATCTTGTTATAGTATTTATGAAGACATTTAATTACATATTTGTTAAATTCACTGTTAATAACTTTTGTATAAATATAATTCTTAATAATTAAAAATTATAATTCTGTGTTATCATATATCATTTAACTAACGAAATGCAAGTTTATAAAAAACTGTAGTTTTAAATGAAATATAACAAGATACATTTGTTGAAAATCATTATCAAATAGCTTGTATATTGCAGTTAAATTTATATAATAATACAAAGTGAATTTGTAGTTTTTGTTTTTATTATTTATTTTGTGTTTCCATATTTTATACTCTCATATTAAATAAAAATATGCGATTCTAAATAATTTAAAAAAAAATTGAATTTAAAGAAAATGTGAACAATGGATTATGTATAATAGGATTTTAAACTCAATTTATATATTATATTTGAAACATTTTATATTTTGAAATTTTTTTCATAAACTATATAAATATATGACTTTTTTTTTTTTTTTTCAGAATGCTCTATGCCTCTAGAAGTATGTATATTTTACAATATTCTATTTTTTGTTTGTTTCTCATGTGCAAATTTTTACAATAATTTATTGAGATTATATATAAAAATGTAAAATTCAACATCCAAGTACAATTCTATACATATATATTCTGATATTTAAAAAAAATTTTGAAGCACAACATACCAATTCTAACCATAGAAAATAATATTCAGCTCTATTTTAATAATGGTAGTTTCTATGGAATAATTCTCTTTGAAAATTTAAATTTTTCACTAGATTATAGGACTCTGTATTGAAATTTTAATATGAAACTTCAATTGATTTTAAATAATTTGCTTGTCATTTACTTAATGAAAATATATGAATAAAGATTTTTTTTAATTCTTTTTAATTTAAATAAATAATTGTGAATTTCAACCATGTTATAAGCATTTGTTTTCATATATACAGTATTGTGAATTTTACCCTAATTATGAAAAATGCAAAGAATGGCTACAGAAAAATTTACCAGATCTGTTTGAACAAAAGATGAAGTTGGGTAAGTTTCTATTTCTCTTGAACTATCAATTATATTATTAATATTTATATTAATATTTATCAAGCTGTTACATTAAATGCTATGTGGTGGGTGATCATTTAGTAACTCCATTGATAGTTGACCTAATTATCAATTTACAATAGATTTTCTTAAGGACCTAATTTGATTTGATCTACTTACTATGGGCCAAAAATGGAAATTTGTTACTTTTTTTAGAGTAGAGCATAAAGTAAACATTGTGTTCATTCTAATTGTGCTCAAGTAACTAATTTCTGAATTATTAGAGATGACCATTTAAAATTAAGTAAGAAATTATGTTTTATATTGTTTGAGTTAATAATTATAGAACTGAAAAACTTATAAAGTTTAACTTTTTATATGATGTTCTGGCCCTATTAGTCAGGTTTAGTAAAATATATTCAGCATTTTTAATTAAAAATAAGTTTCGTTCTTTATTAACCAAAACTCATGTAGTTATAAATTCTGGAATTTTATTTTAGGTCAACTAATGCCTTCCTCATTGATATTAAATCGGTAGGTTTTTCTTGAGATTAAACAGTCTATTATCATTTAAAATAATGACATTCAAATCTTCAGAACACTGTCAAGTTTAATTGCAGAAGAATGATTTTTTCCTTCAGAATATTAATAATTCAAGAAATTTTTACTAAATATAACTTGTTAGGACTGGGAGACCATCCAAACACTTAGATTTTAATTTTTCAGCTGTAAGTTGATAGAGAAACAACATAAAATTTAATCCTTTACATCATTTAAAGCATTTTTCCAAATGGAAATATATGATTAATGGTTTGGGAATCAGCTATCTGGCCACAATTACTGGCTATCCATCTATATTTAACTATACTTATATGCTGGTAATATTATATATTTAATGCTTAATTTCCATGACAAGTACAGTCTTAGACTATTTACTATTTTAAACTAATATTAGTGTAATTTTTTTAATGAATAGTTTAGAGTGCTGCATAAAATTTAAAGAAGAGAAATCAACTGACTGTGGATATGTAAAAATGAATGTTTTTCACTTTTGATTTTTTATCTGTTTGCTGTTGGCAATCTTTTGATCTGCTATTTTTACATTCATAATAGTGTAATTTCTTTTTAAAATAAAAGACATTTAAAATAAAAGAAAAGCATTTAAAAAAAAATCAGCAAATATGACTTAGATATGTAACATGTGAAAAGTCATACATGTAATCATGAAAACACCATTTGAAAAACCATTAATGAATGCATAAAAATTAACATTTTTCACTTTTAATTTCTGCTCTCCATGTTTGTTGCTCCTGTTTGTAACTTCTTGTTCTAATATTTATATTTTCTGCAGCAGTACCAATAGATCACAGTAAAATGTAATTTTATAAATTTTATACATAATCTTGCTTTTTATTCTGCTTGTTCTTTGAAATGCTTGATGTCTGAACTACTCATTTTTCTCTAGTTTAATCTTGTAAAAATTTCTGTAAAGAACTGAATTTTAAAAAATATTTTTACTAACCTATACCATTCATTCTTTTTTTTTAATATATATTTTTAGTTTTGTGTTAGATTATTATCATTAAAAGATTGTTTTATATAAAATCCATACTTGAATATATAAAATTATATCAATCTTATGCTTTGTTTTAAATTTATAATAAAATTACTGGCCATTTTCTTAGGTTTTATGGTCATATTCAAATTCAAACTTTAAAATTATCTGTTTTTACTTTTAACTTCTGATATATAAATTGAAAAAAGTTATAGGAATTATCTTTTTTTCTCTTTGCTTTTAAACTATTTCTTCCTGATTCTCCATATGAAAGAATAATCATTCTTTGTTCAATATGCCAGATAAAATTCTTAATTTACCAATTTTTATTTTCTTCTTAAAGTATCAAAAATTTAAAAATTATTTATTTTTAACAAATTCCTTTCATTTTGAGTTATTGCAACATTCATTAATTATATCTTTGCACACCAAAAATATAGCACAATTATATAAATTATTTTCAAAAGATAATCACAATCCATTACTGATTACCCCTACATTACACGATAAATTTGAATTGTTTTAAAGAAACATCGATGGGGTGCAATTGTTCATTTTATGTGAATACACACCACGTTAAAAATATCCTGTCTGTAAAATAATTTTACATTCAACTTGATTTAGATTCAGAACCATCTCAAGGTGATGAAGAAAAGAAGCGTCAGAAACGAGGTGGTAAAGGAATGTTAAAAGCAAAGAAAAAAGCTGAAAAAGAGAAAAAAATTTGCATATCTAGAGCTCCTAGAGGAAAGAAAAAATTTGTTACTGTTATTACAGGGCTTAAAACTTTTGGTAAGTTGTAAATGTCTTATGTTAATATATAGCCATTTTTATTGTTTTTAAAATATGATCAGTTTTAAATGGCAGATATTTAAGCTAGTTAATTTCAACCACAAATTACAGACAAAATATTATTAATTAGTTTAGTAGATTATATAGTTTATAATATCAGAAAATTAAAACTTCAATAATTATGTGTTTGTTTTTCTGTAACTATTATTTAAATCTTAGCAATATTTTCACATCATTTTTATTTTAAACACATGAATGCTAAAGTTAATGATCACATGACTAAAATGATTTCTTTTTTGGCAAATGCAATTTTAATTTTTACTATAGTTTCATTATTTTTTTTTATTTATTTTTTTGTGCAAAGATACAAAAATTTATTATTTTTGTTATTAGGGGGGGGGGAACCCGGACATTTCCATACAGTTGAAAAACTACAATAAGTTCATGATTACTTCTGTATCATTAAATGACATACGTCATCAAAAGCACTCTTAAATATTGGATTTTCTTCTTATTTTTCCCCCTCTTATTTATAATCACATGATAATATTCTTTTTCAGATTTCAAATTTTCAAGCAATCTGAATAAGAACAATTTATGATTAGTTTATGAGTTTTAATTTTTGTATTATCCCTCTAATTAATCTTTTTGAATGGTTCCATGTTAATTATATATGTGTGCAAGATAATGAATTTTAGGCAGGGAAATTCCATGATTTCAGATATTATTTTCTTAATTCTATCACCTCTCTGCTAAGGAATTTTCCAATATTCTTTATATTTTTTTCAAGCATACATTTTAATTATTCCAAATGATCATTAAAAATGAACATATTGGCCTTCTGAAGACCAGAAAGAAAAGATAATGAAATTTTTGTTGGAATTTCATGAAGAAATTTAAATATGTTATTTTTTAAATAAAACATTTTTTCAAAACAAGGTTCATGAAGTGATTTTGCCTATTTATTCTTAATATTTATCTATCTAGCTCTCTTTCTCTCTATATATATAATGCTAATGTGTGTCACACAGAAATCCTTTTTATTACTTACTATCAAATGTAAATAAACAGGACATAAACAATTCAAACTGTTTCATTGAACATTTTTACAATTGCACTTAATTCTCTGCTTTCTTTAACTAATTAATAGAGCTGCAAAATATTACAAAAAATGTTCAGAAAAGAGCTTGCCAGAAACTCCATTCAGTTGGAGGAAAGAAAATGTAAAGAAATCTAAGTGATAGAAATATGCATCCAACAGTTTTAATCGAGTGCAAAAATAGTTTTGGTGAGTTGGCTGTCCTGTAACTCACTTGCTAATTGTACTGAACATTTACATAATTAGATATTCCGTATCTATTTTAGTTAAAAACAGCTAAGGGGTAATCTAATCTGATAGATGGTCTAAATATGGGACATGAGTTCTGGCAGTGAACATGTTTATTATCGCCATTTAGTTAGTCGTTATGACTTGCCTATAGAAATTGTTATTCATATCTTCCAAAACTATTATCCCAAAAAAATAATTTTTACATTTCCATATATGTTTTTAGTGAAATTTAAAAAAAAAAAATAATTTGGTATATAAAAAAAGCATTGTTACAAAATTGTATAAGTTTTTTTTTTTTTTTTTAAATTAAATTTCATCACATTCAAATTCATCCATCAAAATGTTAGTCAAACTCTTGCTAGTGTTAAAATTAGGATTATAAACAATTACTTTCTTCAGATATTATCTCAATGCCACTAACATGTTCATTTCTGTATACTTCTTAATTAGCTTGTACAATAATTTATAGTAGATCATTTTTTTATTTTTATTTTTGTAGAATAAAGGTAAAAGGAAAAAAAAAAGGATGCATTGTATAGTAGTAAATTAACAGTCTGAAAAGTCAATAAAGAGAGTGAACAATAGGTAACCATAAGCAGCTAGCATTTAAAATAGAGCTGGAAAGGGGGGGGACCAAACTTTGACACTGCATAGTTGTATCTGTAAAAAAGTTCGCCACATATGTATTAAAATTCAAATGTTTCTTTTAACTTGAAGACTAAAAAAAAATACTTAAAAAGTTTCATTTCTTTTTTTTAGATATAGATTTAAAAGATGCAGCAAAATTTTTCTCCCATAAGTTTTCTTGTGGTTCATCTGTGACAGGTGATGATGAAATAGTTATTCAAGGGGACGTTAAAGATGACTTATTTGACATAATCACAGAACAATGGCCTGAAGTAAGTTATTTGAACTTGAGTTAAGTAAAAAATTAAAAGCATGCTTACTTTTTAAATGAATACAATTGTGATTGGTAATGCTTGTACTTTTCAGATCGATGAAGATGTCATTGATGTACTGGGAGATCAGTCTCGGTGATCAAAATTATAATTAGAATTCTACAAAAAGTATACTTTTATGTACAATTTTGTAAAATAAAGCTTATTAAAAAATCTTAAGCACATCAATTAGTGTTTTTTTTTAGTTGATTTGAAACTACAAATATTTTGTTACACAAAGTTATCAATAATACAAGTTCATTTTAATCAAATAATTAACAGAATATTGGCTTGCAATCTTTATTTTGTACTGGAAATTAAGAAATACTTTTGTATAGTAAAGCCACATTTATTAAAAAACAAATATAATTTTATTTAAGAAGAGTATAACTGTGTATTTTTAATAATTTTCCAAAAATATAATTAAATTTAGACTGCCAAATTCTATTGATGATATAAAAAAAGTATGTGGATCAATTCCTAATATTCTGAATTCAATTGATGTAATTATAAACCAAAGATGCTAAAATTTTACAGAAATTTGCATTGCCATAAAAAAATTCATCAAATACAATGGACGGGTAAATTGTAGCCAACTTGGAAGTTCTTTAATATGCTCTATGGTAGATTTAAAATTATTCTACTCTATATGAACAATTTTCTATTTCATTTCAGAAGTGAATTATTACTTTATTATTCCATCAACACCAGTAAAAGTTATGCTATTTTTTCTTAGCAATAAGATTCCTGGACACAACTTCAATATATATACATGTATAATAAGTTAAATATTAAAAAACTATTTAGAAATGTACTAAGAATAAAAATTTGTAAACTAATTAGAATATATAAATCTGTAACAAAGAAATTATTATGATTTTATAAATCATACAATTTGTTAAATATCTCTTCAAATTTTACAATTATAATAATAAATGAAAGATGCCTAAAAGTCTGTTATCACTAAGAATAAAGTGTGGCAAATAAAGCTTCCCCGATCAACCTTTATCATAAAAAAAAAAAAAAAATTGATTGTTGATAATGCAAAAAGTCTAAATCCCAAGCACAAAATTTATACAGCAATAAGTATAAATGGTATTTATTTAAATACATAAATTAATTTTAAAATGTTTTAAACTGTGAAATCACTAACATGATAAAGTAAATGAGCATTCTATTTAAAAAGATTGAAAGCATTTTTATGAAATTATAACAATGTTAACATAATTAAATTATAGAAGGGAGATTTCAAAAGTAAGCATATACTTTATTATCTTGTTTTGCAAGATTTTGTGAAATTCATTTTTATTTAAAACCTTTTATCATTTCCTCAAACCTTTATTACCTCAAACCTTTTATCATTTCAAAAATAGTTATAAAACAAAATTCAGAGAATAAGATAAAATTCTACTCATATTAGAATTAGAAGATATCATCACATTTATATAATTAGAAGTATAACAAAATGCCTTCTAAAAATCAGATATGGACAAAATGAAATCTGCATATAGACTATATCTAGTAAACAGGAATATAGTCGATTAGATTACTAAAATGTAATTGCAGTTAGAAAAAAGCATTTTAATCTTATAAATATTATTCAATAGAAATTATGAGTGTAAAATGACATGGAAAAGAATTTTCTTTAATTTTTTTCTTCCCATTCATGAAAAAGAATTGAAATTTATTGCCATTAACCTTATTTAAACAATTAAATATTTTTAAAATTTTGTATTAAGTAAAAATCTTATTTAATAAAGTTTAAAATTTCTGTTAATAATAGCAGATGAATTTTCAGTTTTTATTTAATATTTTATTAAAAAATGCATTTCTGAAATGGAAGATGATAAGCAAAACTTATTAGATGTGAAAAAACCAGAAAGAGAAATATTAAGAATCAAATTTAATATCTCAGTCAAACAAACATAGGTAAAAAGCAGAAATTTTTAAAATAAATTTTAGCATTAATTAATAGATATAGCAATATTCATATATGCTAATATAATTTATATTATTATAAAGAACTGCATTGTAAAGGATTTCATTTGAGCAATACAAAAGATTTTTTTTTATACTTACAAGTTTGATACAATTGTTTAATTACTACCTCCTCACTGAACTAATCAGCTTGTCCTCTAGTCACCCCATACATATAATGATTATTAATGTATCTCCATAATAGTTGAAGAAACTTGCAGACCTTTATCTTCAAATTACATGAAAAGAACGAGAAAGAGGGGAAAAAAAATGCCAATTTTCTTGACAAAATCTCTATTATAAGAGAATGTTTCAGGTAAATGGTATGTGCACCTGAGATTATAGTAAGTTGTGCTTCTACTGTAAATTAATTACAGTAAAATTATAGTTGTAATTGGAGACCATGAACAGTTATATTATTAAAAAATCTCAGACTATAACTGTAGGTATTGAAACTTCACTTTTTTAGATCTTTACAATTACATTCATGATAGGTCATATTTTGGTATCGGAACATTTGCGCTCGGTAAATCATTCCCTACCCCTGTTGCATCGTAGGTTTACTGGGATTTGGACCTTTGGCAAGAAAACTTGGCGCGGGTGACGGTTTTTAGTTTTCCATAGCTGCATTTCCGGTCGGGCTAATTGGTAATAATGGAATGGCGATAATTTTTGTAAAAATTTTATTTGATCTTTCATTTATGAGATCTTGTACATACATTTATCTTATTCATATATCTTGTAATAAATGATAATTAATTCTATTATTAATAGAAAAGTAAGACTGTTTTTATCAGAAAAATAAATAGCGGAATAATAGCGGAAATGCATTTAAAAAGAAGTAAGATATAAGAGAATCTATAGCTGTTTTATTTACTAATATTTGAACAATCTCATATTTCAGAATGAATTTTCTTCAAAATCGCTATTATCTTTACTCATAAAAGGGAAAAAATGTATGTGTATGTATATATATTACAATAGTTCACTTAGCAATTTTATGTTTTTTAATCTCAATAGTACTCATGTTTTATGTCATAAAGTAAAATTGTCTTAACATTTATTGAAATTTGATTCATAATGGAAAAAAAAATTTTGTAAAAAAAAAATGTACATAAGTGGATTAATTTGAACATAGGATTCTGCCAATTATATTATAGATTTCAAGAATTCTTTTGCCTTTTTCTTTTAATACATTAGTTTGGAAAAACCTACTTTTGTTTATTTCAACTCCCTTTTTTGTTAAATATTCTTTTAAAAAATATTTTAAATCATGTAAATTCTATTTACAAAATCAATTCTGCTTTTATGCAAAGAAATGTCTTATATCTAATAAATAATTATGTTTTACAAAAAAAGATAAATAGATGCCTAAAGAGAACATTTTCACATACGAAATTTGAATACTATATCTTGGATAGAATAGGATATCTAATACACAGGGAATTGAATTTTTAGGCTATGATAAGACATAAGTTTTGACTTCAAATTCAGGTTTTAGTGATACAACTATATCAATTAACAACAACAAAAAAAATCTAATGTAATTGGCCAGTAAATAGAATGATTAGTGCGTTCCACATCATTTTATAGATTTTGTTTCCTTCGTAATTATATTTATTGGTTAAGAAAAAAAATTAGTTTGATATTGCTTACTTTAATAGGAGTATTTTCAAAATAGTAGAAATAAGGGAAGTTTGTCATATTTGAATCACCAAAATAGTTTTTAATGAAATCTGACAGAAAAATAATTTCAATAAAGGAAAAACAGTAAATTTTTTGTAGTTTATTTACTTTTAAAAATGTAATAAACACTCTGAGAAATACGCTTTAATGTAGAAAAAAATATAGCCTATTAAAATCGTTTCATCGGATCAATTAAAGAAAATGATTCCACTAATTACATCACTAATTTTTTTAAGCTCAATAATGGAAAATAGGTTTTGATTTTCAAGCTTATATCAGCATATAAAATCTGAACTCAAGTTTGATATTTTATGAACGATATCATTTCCTTTTTTATTCGTTTGTTCCTCAAGATATAAAAGAATACAGCTTTAATTTTTCTATTGATTGGTGGCTTTTTATATTAATTATTATCTTTTTGCTTTAGACTTTTCCAATTTCAATTAATGATAATGTTTATAATTGCTTTCTGAGAGCTACGATAGACTTCTTCAAATTCAGGTAATAATTTTAATTCCAATTTAATCTTTAAAGTATTTGAATAAAATTATACTATAATATGTACTAAACCGTGGTCAATAAAATTTACTCTCAAAGGATATAACATGCTTAATTTCAAGCGGTTGAAATTCTATCTTTCCTTTGATAAAACATAACATTTATTAACTTTCATTACATTCAAAAAAAAAAAAAAAAAAAAAAAAAAGAATGATATTCTATTAATTAAAGTGCTTAAAAATTGGTTCCAAATTAACACCTTCAACACCTATGCAGAATTACATTAACTTAATAATGCTTGAGCATATGTGATTGAGTTCATGTGACATGAGGACTGGCTTTTTGAGTTAGTCAGCAAAGATTTATCAAATATCTATTGATAAAGTTAATTCAATTCTTAGTTCAGATATAGTGCCAATAAAAATTAACCTGAATCTATCGTTACCATACAATATATTTTTGTAGAAAATGAGACCAACTCAAGGACTTCTAAAAAGTTGTAACATATGAACAGAAAACTGCGAGTGATAATGAATTTCTTGCACGAAAAATTGTCTTCACTTTTCCAAACGTGAAATTTTTTCAAATTAATGTTTCTATCTAGATTAAAGCAACATTCGTCTCTCCAAATAACATTTTTCAGAAAAAAAAAAGTTTTGATTTTGCATTGCAACAAAAACAATGCTTTTCTTGCTGAGTATTCCAGTAAGTCTCTGAGATGGTTTAAATGTTCAGTTCCCCAAGTTCCTCTTCCCTTCTTTATAAAGACAATAGTGCAACTGCCGAAGAGTGAAAATGAACAACGTTATTATTATCAAATTTTTTTAAAGCCATAATGACTTGATGATGTACTAATTGCATTCCGAAATAAACGCTTTCTTCCACATTTGTGGCCAGTCCTTCGAAATTTAAAACTAGGCATATAGCTACAAATGTTCTAGATAGAAATGTGAAATTTTGTATAGATGAAAATAAGAATCAATATATACTAATTCACTCTTGAAATTATGATGGATATAAAAAAATTTAATTTTTGCAATTTTTGTACAATTGCCTATCTTATTTAATGAAATTTTGTAATTCGAAGTATGTTTAGATGCAATATTTAAAAAAAAAAGTGACTTTAGAAACCATGCTTACATAGTTGTGAAATTAGTTTTTATCTTAAGACCTAATATTTAAATATTTACCATTGTAATTTTAATTTCGATTACGATAAAGGTCCAATCTATATAAATCTATACTTTTGGCAAGAAATTCAGAGGCGAAAAAAACAAAAGAACGAATAAAATATAAAGTAATATATTTTATTTTTAGCTTTCTTTCGTGCATAGATTTAAGACAAATTGAAAATTAGTAATATATCATTGGCAGCGCTTTTAAGAAAATAGGCAGAAATTTGCTACTACATTACTTGCGAATAAAATTTAAGCTCATACCGCATTTGAGAATTAAGCGTTTTAATGTAGCACGTTTAGATGTTGCATTTAAATTAATTATCAACATTTTCTTATTGAAAATGTTTTTTTTTTTTCTCCTGAGAATTAACCAGCCGCTGTTTATAAAATTATTAATATGATTCCTATCATTTATTTTAGCCAGCCAAAAAGCTTATTTTTTTGCAAAAAAAAAAAAAAAAAAAACTTATTTGAACAGCTTTAACGTAAAAAATACATTAGCTCATTTCAAGTATCAGTTTGTGGAATGTATATACATAAAAGAATACATACATATAGAAAGAATTAAACATTATTGATATCCATTTAAATTTGAATTTAAAGCCCTTTCTATGTATTTTTTTTTTCATTTTGTTAAATTAAGTTAAAACGTAAGAGATATAAAGATTAAATCCTCATAAAACTAAAAATTATAATTCATTTTATTACATTAAATTTGTATTATGCACATCAGAATTATAATTTTTATAAATGTCTTCTGTGTGGGAAAATTATAAACGTATTCCTTTTAATAAATACATTTTTAAAGCAAATTTCTCACACTTTATATTTATTATATTCAACACTCGTTTGAAACGTGGTAAGGTCATCAGCATTTTTCTCAAGGAAGTTTCGTTTTGTTATCAGAGACAAGGAGTATCTTTCTCATTCATAGTGAGTTGATTACCATTTGGCGTACATTGTAAAATCGCCAAATCTTACATGCAAAGATAAAGTTTATAATGTGGCAGCCTTTCTTGACACTTGAGCGGAAAGGGGGAAATTTATCGAGCGCAAGTACCATAGAACCCATATTTTTTCTGATTAAATTTACAGGATACTACATCATAATTCTCCAAATGCTCTTCAAATCTTTAAAATTTTATATCTCCCCTCTTTTTTTTCAAAAAAGGGTTAAAGCATTCCCTTTAAAATTCAAACTACAGTGATAAATTTGTCTAGTATTTTACACAAAATTATTATAACAATGCATCTCGCATCAAGATTACAACTAAAGTAGAAATTTTGCTATGGTTTATACTATATAGGTATAGTTATATATTTTACAAATTATATTTAAATTTATTAATCTAATGGATAAAATAATACCAAAGTGAATACATGTTCAAAATCTCATGTTGTATGTAATAGTAAAATTCAATATACTTTTCATGAAATTTCATCATTGAAAATGATTTTTTTAAAAACTGAGTGTAAACATGAACAAGAGATATAATGAAACTGCTGTAAAACATGAAAATATTGGTACATTAAAATAGAGATTAAAAAATATACATCATTTTATTGTTGCATATTGATCTGTTTACAGCAATACATAACCATGTGAAGTTGCACATACACGTTAAGTGAAAATTGAAATGCTTTTTGTCTCATAAATGAAATTACAGAAAAAAATCAACCCATAAAACATTCAAATTGACATGAAAAGTTACACACTTATATTTACTGAGATCTTGTTAAAATACAATCCCTCCAAAAGCAGCAAATATATTCATGTTAAAAACTCAAAAAATAATAATAATAATAATAACATTTAAGACATGACAGAAAATTTTCAAATTTATATATTTTATAAAATTATAGAAAACTTCTTAAACTATTTTAGAAAAGACTTAAATATATATTTAATTAAATCAACATACTTGTGTACAAAAGACATAATGGTTTTCACCGTATTTGATGATTATACATTTTTCAGCAAGATTTCTTTTCTATAAATATTTAGTTCAACTTTTTTGAAAAGAATTCCTGCATTTTTACATTGCAAGAATCATAAATTTTATATAAGTTTACTGAAAAATAAACATTTTATTCCATATAAGAATTCAAAATATCTTTTGAAATAAAATAAAGCCTTTTATGCTGCAGCTCATAAGCATAAATCCCAAAATGCAAATTTACATAATTTGATAAAAAGTTTTTTTTGTCAAAATAAAATAATGTTATTTAAAAAATTTTGAATAAAATGAAATGGTACTACATGAAAGCTTTAAAATAATTCTGTTTTTATTTTAATAAAAATTCAAGAAATTTTTTTGTTTAAATATTATTCTTAGTTTTCAACCACTTTTGATTTAGGTTTAGAATAGACTTCCTTGGCATTCACTTGAACAAATTCACCCTTTCTAGGACCATAAATAAAAACTCCAGTGAGCCAGTTGCCATATACACATCCAGTATCTAATCCAGTTGCACGAAAATGTCTTTGCAACATACGCTTTGCATCATGTCCAAAGTACACATGCTGAGGTCCACCCCATAGTTGAGCCCATGGTTCTCCTTTACTTGTATTTTCAGAAGCTATTAAACCTTCTTCCCAAAAATAATCTGTCATCACAACATTCCTCATTCGAACCATGTTTGTAGGATCATTGATTTCTAATGGTACACCAGGAACTAGACCTGCGTGGACTATTATAGTATTTAAAGATGGTAAACTAATAGTATATGGCAGCTCTGTCAAAAAGCGGGCATTTTCATCAGATAAATTCTTAATCCATAAGTTTTTTTCTTTTAACTGATAGTCTGATTTCTGTGCATTGAAATATTCTTTTAAAACAACTTCATCATGATTCCCTCTGACAGCTAACATTGATTTAGAATTCCTGATTAAATCCAAAACTTCAATGTTTTTTGGACCTTTGTTTACAAGATCACCAACAAATAGTTTTAAGACATTATCACCAGCAACATTGGCTTCATGAAGTAATGTTATCAACTCATCAAAGCACCCATGTATATCACCAATTACAATTATTTCTTCAAACTGTTCAAGGAAGGAAGAATCCAACTGTCTATGAAGCACCTGAGGTAGAGGAATATTATAATAGTGAAGATATCTTCGTGTTGGCTTAGGAATTAACCTGTTAATAGAATGTAAAAAACATACTGCCAGTGACACCATTTTAAATTTATATTTTTATCTAGCACCAAGTATATATATCTTGAACTTGATGACACTTATGGTATTATTCAAATCACTTATTCCTCATTCCTGCAAGATAAAATACAGGAACATTTAATGACTGAGCATATTTAATGCATATCAGTGGAAAAAAATTTCAGATACTCATCAAACATAGAATAAAATACAGAATATCTAAAAGCTATACATATAAGTTGTTTGATATGTTGTTGAAAAGCAAACTATATTATTGCTTTCTTTATGATACAAATTTAAAAGAAAAAAATGTTAAGTATAATAACAAATGAAATTTCTCATTTTTCAGACAAAAAAGCATAAATTAATCAAAATCAAAACAGAGGTAGTTTATTAAATGCTAATTCAACCCTATAATTGACTTTCCCCCTTTTTTCATGTTCAAATCAAAAGCAGATATTTCAGAATTGTATTTTTTTAAAATTCTATAGAATATATTTTTAAGATTTCAGAGATAAAATATGTATATAAAAAATTTGGTTTATAAATTTTAAAAATCAATTTTGATACTTCCATATTAACTACATATCAGCAATTAATGATCAAAGATGTTGTATTAGTCTATTGATTATATTCGCAATGACATGCAGTTAAGCTAAAAGTTCAGCAATACTCCAATTTTTACTAACTTAATGCTGTTATACTCTGTTTCACCCCAACTTGGCAGTATTGTAAAAGGCAGAAAATGTGACGCTCCGCGTTGGGAAAGAGTTCCCCATCAATTCCGACTTTATAATAGTTAAAATGCTCAGAAATTTATCAATTAATATCATAAATTACAGAAATCCTTTTTTATCAGTATGTATTTAAAATTATTCTCAAGTTAGAAGTGTTTATCTGTTAAGTATTTTGTAAATAAAGCGAACGAATAAAACGAAACGATTGACATAATGAATTCCACTTTGGCTAGAACCGGTCTTCAAGGTCAAATATTTGGCGCCCTTTTCTTTTACGTCTCCGCCAACTCAGCTTCATTTAGTTCCTAACCATTATCACCTTTCGTACTTTTTTATTCTCGCTTTTTACCAGCTGATATTTTTGATACTATTAATCGCATTAGTAGTTATTAGTTTTGATTGTTGAATATTTATTCGATTCGTCTTTTCTATTCACTTCTAAAATGTCAGAAAAAGAAAAAGTGTTATCACCGAATACGCTGTGCACACCTTCAAGACGAGTGAAATCAACAAAAAGTGCAACATGAAAACAGAAATAAAGGCACCCAGTCCTTTAAGTACTCCTGGAAAGAAGCGACCAGGCTCAGTAGGTAAACATTCAGGTCATCTTATAAAAAAATAAATATGATGATGTAAAAATGATGATTTTACATTAAAATATGATGATTTTACATTATCCTGTATCTGACGAAAAATCCATGCATTTATTCGTAGAAATGAGATCCCAACATTAGATAAAGTTTTAAAAGATGTGAACGGTGATACAGATATCTTTTCTAAAAACATTAACCGAACTACGCTTTACAGAATATTGAAAGATTTAGGGTTTTCTTTTGAGAAACGATGAAACGAAATGAAATAACTTTAATTATTTATTAAAATAATGTATCAATAATATTGAACAAAATAATGAAAATAAGGAAAAAATTAATTCTCTGATTTAAAATGATAATATAATAAAGTTAATAAATATTTACTATTTGGCGAAAAATTTGCGAGATAAAGTTCCGCCAGCGATCTGCATTTCTAGTAACTTTATAGTTTAAAGTAACCCAGTTCCCCTCACAGCGACTGTGATTCGGCATACCTAGAATATACACTACTGCCAAGTTAGGGTGAAACAGAGTATAGACTAAAATGACTGGGCACTTACAGGTTTGAAAAAAATAATTAAGAAATTATATTACATTATAATATCAGCAGATTCTAAATGCTTCTTGTAAACTTTGTTAGGAAAATAAATTAAGAAAAACAAAGATGGATTTTAATAAAAACAAGTAGTTGAAAGAGAATGTCAAAGTAAAAATCATACTAAGAAAGGGGGGGGGACACCAAAATGAAAAAATATATATTACATATGTACCAATAAATTAAGTTAAAGTCAAGCTTAAATAAGTCTATGTATGAAACTTTTAAAATTTTTATTCTTTTTTCACACATTCTATGCAATCTGATTTATTTTTATATCTGAATAATAAATTCTTACTATTTTATAAAATCATTTTGTAATTTTTTTATAACTAATTTCAGTATGTAGTGTTTCTTGTAAATATAAATAAAAAAATCTCTTCTTCAACAAATAGAGAAATAAACAATTAAAAAATATTTCAAAAGCAATTAAATAAATTATAAAACATATTTAATTTACAAACATATCTGAAATAATTTAAATTAATATAATTATCAGGAAATCAGTTAAAAATTAGGATAAATTAAGAAATGAACTAAAACAGGTACAAGCTTAAATTGTATTACATGAACAGATTACATTATAAATTTAAAAAAAAGAGAGAGAGATTTTAACTTAAAATGAAAAAAAAAATAAATAAAATTGAATAGCATTATAATATGAACAAATTCCCAATACTTCGTGCATCAAAAATGTAAAAATAGTTAAATATATAATAAAATCATTAGTAAACAACAAGTACCATTAATATAATTAACTCCACTAATATAATTTAAGATCTTACATTTATTTCTAATTTGTTTAGAAACATATTAATTAGTAATTAAAAAATTTAAATCTATAGAATGAGTATTTAAATTTACATATAAGTAATCAATTTTTTTAATCAAGTTCCTCTATAAGAGGCTTTTTATTATCTTCACTTTGAGGTTCACATTTATCTTTAACTGGCAAAAGCTCTGGTAGAATTAAAAGAACTGCTTCTGAAGCAATATCGCTGATTGTACTCTCAAAATCTAAACACCAACTCATAAAATACTCAATCTTTTTCATTGCAAATAATAACTTCTTTTGAAAACTTTTATCTACATCTTTTCGTTCTTTGTTTGCGTACTTAAGTTCAAGAAAGAGCAATTTAATATCATGCAATGCACATAAAACAAATGTAGAAGATTTTGCATTATTAGGTCCTTGCATTATGCTCCCCACATCATTGATAACACTTTTCACAAAAGTTAAAGATGTACCAAATTCTGAAGAAGAAATCAAACGAATTGAATCCTGAATAACCTCTTCTAAACTAAAATAATTCTTTCCTTCAGATAACACTGGAGAAAAAACAAACATATAATCTACAACATCTTCCCGAAAATCTCTTAAGTCACAATTATAAAATCGAAACAAAAAAGTATAGGAATAAAGCACATTAACTAAATTGAACTTAATACAATCAGAAGGTTGAATAGAAGTCAAATCGGATAACTTCTTGATATTGAGAGGATAAGGGGGACGAGATGCAACATCATCTTTCAAATCAATAGTTTCACTATCTGCCTCTTCTACAAGATTCAAAGTAGTATTAGTCCACCATGGCTGTTTCACCGGTACAATTGCTGCTAATTTTTTTTCATCTTCTAAAAATGTTTCGAATTTCTTTTTCTCTTCAACATTTAAATTCTGCCAGATAACATTTTCATCAGCATCATGTATATTTATTCCAGCAAATCTTTCTTCGAGGGGAAAATCATTGCTAACTGGATCTTCAGTATATTCTTCTTCGAATCTCTTTAATAACTTTAACATATTTTCTTTTTCAGCAGAATCGCATGATTTTTGCTGCAGAGACTGTTCAACCCATTCCTTAAAAAAGGATTCGCTACATTCTACATGATTCTGAGATTTATAGCAATTTGATGAACAATATTTCTGGTTACATCGTGGACAAGAATAAATTCCTTTACCTATCCTGCAAAATGCGCAGTTGGGAGTCTCTTTAGATAAACTCATTTTTTAATTGTAAGAACCAAACTGTTATCGGCTTATGAACATCAATTTAAAAATGAATTATTCTTTCTTCTCCAATTTGTGTATATTCATATATGCGAAAGTTTAGAAACACAATACACTAACACAAAATTGAAATTACAAACAAATAAAATGCAAATGAAATTATACAATCAACACAAAACAAAAACATACCATATAACACTTGCTTTCCACAGTTGGTTGCTTTGCTAATTGGAATAATATATTACATATAAATCTGCTTTCACCAATAGTATATTTATTCTTTATTCAGATCCTGACGCACTGGAGTTGATGTTGAATGTAACATTCACATCCAGCATTAACATTAATCATATACATTAAGCTCTAAATTTTGTGTAAAATGTAATTTATCTATTCGTTTCCTATATTTAGTTATATACACAGTTACATGTAATCTTAAATTAGAGGGGAATTTCGGAAATTTATAATTTACTTTTATAAAATTAATCACTAAATTTTGCCAAAAATACCGAAAATGCTGTCATTAAACGCTGTGTAACTTATGTTTGAAGTTCAGATAGAGAGTTGTTATTGAAAACGAAAGCCTGCTTCCTGATATATTACGTAGTTTTGAATTGTGGACAAATGACCTGAACCAGCACACTCTCTTCAGGAGGATTCCAAATAGCACAAGATGTTCGACATTGGTGCAATGATATTTTTTTTACATAGTTCGGAATGACGAATTTACTATTTGGCAGTTGTCTACCTGTTACTACAAAGCACTTAACAGCACTGTTACAATATTTTATAATAATAGGATGTGACCACTTGAGCTGAGGTGGGGCACAGGGAGGTCGATTAAAAAATGATATTATCCTAGTTGTCAAATAAATAAGAGTGTAAAAACTTAAAATTTTGTGAATTATAAAATATTATCCTTTTAGTACTATATATTATACGATATCTGCAAGACGTTGCAAGACATTTTGGAAATCGGGTAATATCTTGTCAAAGTTATTAGGCATTTTGTGCTAATAAGGTAGAACAGTATTAACATATACAATGGAAAATACAAATGAACCTCAACAAATGCCCAGCGGTTCTGTTCTAATGGAAAAGAAACTTTTTTCCACTACCTAAAATTTTCAGAAAAAGCATCCGATACAACAGAAAGCAACAATGAATAATATACTTTGGCGTCACCCTGGATAAATACTTAATCTTCAAGAAACACATTCAAAATTATAAGAACATATGAAGCAATCTTCGGCTTGGCTGCATCATATTTAATTGTACATAGAGACAATGTAACATTACCAGAAGCATCGCTATTTTAAAAATCTACAGAAGTGCTTTCCATCCATGCTTTCCATTTTTTCTTATGTTAAAATAAAATAGTGTCTTTTGTATTAAGTTTCTTAGCATAATAAAGTTAAACTATGCATTTTAAAATTCTTATTTTTGATCGATTGCGCTCAAAATTCGACATAGATCTTATCAATTTTGATTTTAAGAGCACATACAAAATTTCATTTATATAGTTTGTTGCGTTTTAATATAGTTAATATACAGGAATTGGTAGATCGATAGAAAAAATTCTTTGATGGAAAAATAGTCTGAAAATTCATACATATATTCTCGTCAGTTGTTAAAATTATACACTAAATTTTGAACTACTGTGTTCCACATGAACGTAGACATACCAACAAGCAGACTTTTTTTTCCAAATTTAACAGAATTCTGGAATTTTTTTATTGTAAAAAGTGTGAACCAAAGTTCTTCCAACTAGCTCAATATATTTTTGAACATTCACAAATATGTAGAGATAATACTAAAAATGGTTTTTACTGCATCAAGAAAGATTAAAATATGAATCTAGGAATCGAAATATTTATCGATTACGCCTTCTCTTTGGTTGTGTACTAGAAAATAAAAATTATGGATTAAATTTCGGTAGATTCCTTGCAGGGTTATTTTCTATAGCAATGATTCTCAAGACGAATTTTGGGAAAATTTTCGCGCATTCCTGATTATGACATCTGGAGCCTAAAATCACCCCTAATGAGGAATATATAACCATACTTAAGACTGGTACATAGCTAAGCACAGCTAGACTATTCTTGATAATTGCTACACCTAAGATTGGATTTGAACAGATCAAGAACATACTGATGAAGAAAAGAAAAGTATGGACAAATTTGTAAATGTGCTGTACGTCTCAAAGGGACAGGGAAAACTAAGGATTGAGGTTTTTATTTCTGCATAAATATCTTACGATTAAAGAAAAAAAATGCTATACAAATTATCGTTTCCTCATGGCAAAAAAAAAAAAAAAAAAAAAAAAAAGAGACTTTTCGATAGGTGCAATTTTTTAAAAGTTAAGGACAGAAAAGTGATTTTTTGCCCCTGATTGTCGTTTAACTTATGCATGTGACATACCTTTTGAAAGTTCTCATCAAGTACAATCTCTTCTATTCTCACAGTTATAATAATTATGAAATAATAGGAGGAAATTGCAAAGGAGGATGAAAATTGTTTGCTTGTATCAAAGAACCAGTTTTAAAAGTCGTTCTCAGGTTATTGGTATAGGAGAGTTGTGGAATGTGGGGTTCATATGCCAAATTTTAAGAGTCAAATTCAAATGAGTAGGGACGGACTTATGAGAATCGTCAGCAGCCATATAGTGAAAGTAAAATTAGTATTAAAAATTCATTGAATATTTGTATGATACATGGTATTCTAGTATAAATGGAATTCCTGGCTGAATTTCATCATCGAAAGGGAGCGGCTTTATTATATAGGTCGGAGTTTGGTAAGCCAAAATAGTACTACTATCAGCGGTCAATAAACAGCAGAACAGAATCAGCTATTTCGATAAAGAAGCGCAGACGAAAAAAAAAAAAAAACTTTGGAGGCTCTAAAATATCTTTTAAACAGTAGACGAATTCGGCAGAAAATGTAATTATTTAAAAACGTTCATTTCATAATGGAGGATTTTTTGTAAAACTTTTGCACTACATAGGTTACAGAGCATTATAATTAGAGCAATTTAACAATTTATTGCATTTAAAAGCTGTCAAGAGCGGAGCTTCAGTGGTACATAGCTTATTTCCAGACATGTCTCGATATTTTTCTACTTTAAGATCCTCAAAAAGTTTCCTTTTACTTACAATGTGATAATAAGCCAGCATGATCATTTCGAAGTGCGTGGAGAAATACGTTGTAGAAATGGCCAATTATCACCGGAACGAGTCATCAGGGTCAGAATGAGAAAATGAGAACATTTGAAGAGCATCAAAGAATTTACGATTATGCTTTTGTCGCATTCACTCTCAATAACATTATCATCGTCCAGTGGTGAATTTCCAAGTAGACAGAATAAGCCGCCACTCTCGATCTGTTTGCAGCCCCAACGTAAGTAAGTCGACTAAAAAAACTTTTTTTTCAGCTGTCGACCAAATATATCTGAAAAAAATGCATATTCTATGAATGATAAAATAAAAGAATGATATTAATACAATCAAATATAATTCATCAAGTCCTTAGACGTTTCCTTACGTTTATTTAATTATTAGAATATTTATAAAACCGTATAGCTGTTTCGATAATATTGTATACTAGCCGCCTTTGGCGACCAGCCGGTTCGCCAATCTTAATGTTCGTTAAAATTTTAATAATTAAATATTTTATGCAATTTCTACTTTAATAGCTTCTTCATCAAAATATTTTAAAACTTCAAATTTTGATTATCATATAATTCATTCATAATATTATAAAGGCCTTCAGTCATAACGTAATATGTATCTCTCTCATTTTCTGTTAGCACCCGTAGAATTTATGCTTTAAATTAAAGTGGAAAGAATTTATCTTCAATTAATATAATAATATTTTTTACTGAAACAAAGCATTTTTTTATAATCTGATTACTGAAAATAGAGTCACTCAGCGTTTAAACTTTATGGGCACTAAAGAATATCTTTTTTAATTTATGTAATATCTCAAGAGTTGGTCAACAAAATTTTCTTAGATTCATTATGAGCAGATCGATTCATTAACAATGTTTAAATTTAAATGCATCAAACACTAAGAAAATAAAACGAATCGTTTAAAATAAACGGTTGAAAACAGGTTTTAAAAAAACTACTTAAAAAACGATGTACTTAAAACTATAAGCATATACAAAAAATATATAACTAACATAAATACAATTTACTTACAAAAGCATGCAACTAACCCAAAAATAATTTAAATCATCCATTGATAACGTTGTCATGGCAACAATCAGAACAGAATGCGCATGCGTGAATTTTCTTCGCCGGTTACGTAACGCAAATACGTGATTTTTTCTACGCCAGTTGGGGTAACGCTATGCGGATTAGAAATTTTTAATTTCCTTTATTCTGTTTTATTTTAATTCAAAAGTACTTCAGAATGAATCTGAAAGATGGATTCATTAACAATGTTTAATTTTAAATGCATCAAACATTAAGAAAATAAACAGAACCTATTGAAATAATCCGCCGAAAATTTTTAACCCTAGCCTCATTACTGTTGGGAGAAAAAAAAACTGAAGCCTTTCTCGTTTGGCGCTGGGGATAATGGAAGATTTTTTTGGCGGAAAAGTTGGCGGTGGGGAAAATGGAAGATTTTTTTGGCGGGAAAGTTAGTTTTTAATTAATAATTAAAATTCTAATTAAAAATTCGAAAAAAGAAACCCCAGGTGCACATTCCCAACCTCCAAGGTATACATGTAACAAATTTGGTAGCTGTATGTCAAACGGTCTGGCCTGTAGAGCGCCAACACACACACACACACATTGAGCTTTATTATAAGTATAGATGAACGTGAACGTGGAATCTGGACTATCTAGAAGTATAATAGAGAAATAAATACATACTCCGAAAGTTAATAAAATAGAAAACATTAACGTAAAAGTAATCATTCGCTTGCTAAAAATGAACTGCAATGTGAAACTAAATTGATTGTCGTCTTATTAAAAAGAAGAAGACGCAGTTGAACAAATAATAGACATTGTTTATAGCCAGAAGATATTTAAATTCCATTTCAGTACGGTAAATTGATACTGGTTATGTCCCTTTACCATATCGGAATTTGTAATAGGCTCAACAAAAAGACCTTCGTGAGCGCCTTAAATAAACCCGGATTATAAGGCTTTTCCTTTTTAAAAATATGAAAAAAAAGAAAAGAAAATTGAGCGTTTAATGCCATGGAAGCCTTCTTTAAGTTGTGGGGCGCAGTGCACCATACCCATCACATCTCATAGATGGAAACTTTCTGGATATGGGCTATGGAGTGCATATGGCACAACGTCAAGATGCAAACCAGGATGAAAAATAATTTTTTAATTTGAAAAAAATAGCTGTAAGTACAGCTTGTCATTACATTTCGTGTCGATTATCGTTTTTATTTTATGGGGAATAAAATGCTCTATTAAATGATGCATTTACCCTCCCTTTGAAGTTCAAGGAAAAACTAAAACCGTGTCACGTTCTACAAGCAAGTTATAACATTTATAAAAAGTCTTAAGTGCCATGCCAGTTTTCTGCTATTAGAATTCCACGCAGAGTTTGAAAATAACAATAAAGGAGTCACATGATTTTTAATCGAACAGTCTACCTATATTCTGCCAACATACGACACGTTTATAGCACATAAAAATATCTATTTCCTCTGTGTAATTTATGACGTAAAATGCTATTCATTTTCCGAAAATACGTTTCAGATATTTTTTTCATGAAGTCTCAAAAAGAGTGAGCTGTTTTTGAAGTTATTGAACTGCCAAATCACATTTAAAATCTTTGAGGATATTTTTATAGTAAATACTTGGTACCAAATGAAAAGGTAAGTTTAAATATTTCGTTAAACTTTTATAAACATTAAAAGAGTAATAGTATAACATCAATGCCCAAGTATTATCATCAATATCATAGTACTTAACAATAGTTACACCCAGATAGTTTCACATCCAAATTAAATAGAGAATAATGCTCTCATGGATTGACAGAATTTGCTCAGACATTAAGAAGTTAATTTATCAAAATTCACTGTTGAGTGACTTTGTTAGAATTATTATGTATTGCCATTCATTGTTTACACTATTTGTGAAGAAGAAATTAATCTCCTTTCAGGGACCATGAAATTATCAATAAAAAAGTTATTCACAATGGAACCTAGCTAATTAGAAAATTTTTTATTCGAATTCATCAACAAATCGATTTTGGTTCTCTTGTCTTTCGATTTTCCTATTAGTATAATGTTAAAATACTATATATAACTGATTTCGGTAAATGAGAAGTCAAAATTAAACATTCATTTCTTTTCTGTTTCTCTATTTCTTCAGCGAAATAATTTTTCACATTGATAAAGAAATTTTATTATATAATTACTGTATTCAAAACGTTGCCTAGTTATTTTTTGTTAATTTTACATATTTACTAAAATTATTGATTTTAAAATTGCAATCAATTTTTTAAGATAGTCACCTATGACTACCAGCTGTTTCATCAGGAATACTGATTATATTTAATTTCGGATAAATCGGTTTAGATAGGCCATTATGATTTCGTCAAATTGATAGACATTAAGGTCATCTATTTAAGTTCTGTTCACTGTGTACATGGGCTTTTTAAATGGAGAACAGTCTCATAACACCATAGTGCTATTAAAAAGGAAAATACCAGGTTTATCTATCTTCTAAATTTCATAATGTTGCAACTTTATTTTTTTGACAGACTTGTAAACTACACAGATTTTAAACAAGTTTCCAACAATGGAAGAAAATTACTCTATTAAATATTTAATGAAACAATGAAAACTTTGTGAATTTAAGGGCAATTAGGTAATCGATTTTGGAAATTAGGAAAAAAACATATTCTAAAAAATTGCCGAAATTATCAGTAAAAAATTTGCATAATTAGTATCAACAAAAAGATGGTATTTTAAATTTTGAAACTGTATAATATTCATTTTAGTGCAGTGATATTTTTAGAAGATATTGTGTAAAAACGGTTAAAATTTAGCTTAATTTTTAAGTATTTGAAATTACAATTAAAATTTCATAAAAATCTCTCCGCTGTGGATATTTGGACCCTACAAGCTATGCATGTGTCAAGTTTAGTAGGTCAAACGGTCTGGAATGTAGAACGCCAGCGCGCGCGTACACACACACCAAAGTTATTCGTAGAGATTTATTTATTTACTGTTATTTATTAAATCTGTTAAATGTTAAGAATGGAACTTTAGTACCATTTTTAGTTTAGACACTGGCATTTCTTCTTGCTTCTATTTTTAGACCCAGTTCTTCTTAATTCGAATTTTTTGAATCATCTGAATTTTTTCTTTGGCTTCGAAAAGAGGAACACTATTGATGGGACACTGTGTTTTTAAGCTGTGATACATTCTTCTTTAAATTAATCAGGTTTATCCTTTAAAAATTTAATTATTTTGTAAATTATTTTTTGACAAAGTTAATTTTTAAATCATTTTTTGCATCATATTACTGTTTAACATATCATATAAAAATTATATTAATAACAAAGCATAAGAAAAAAAATCAAATTTAGAAATAAATGTGTGGCACTTTTAATGTAATGTAATTTAGTTTTTGTAAATGGAAGATGTTAGCGAAATCTTCATTTATAGTCAAATGAAGAGTTTGCTTGGGACTGAGTGTATATCACGATTGTAATAATTATAATCATCCAAAAAGTATAACCATGGACCCATGGGGAGCTTTATCTCTTGTAGTCTTTCAATGACGTTAGTCTTTAATTAAGTTAATTAATGTGTTAATTTTATTGTATTACTTAATTTAATTAAGCCAGTAATTTAGCTGATGGTCAATGGTTAGTTTTTCAATGGTTCAATGATTCTAGTCATGGATGTGATTATAGCTGACAAGTAATGAATAGTTAGATCACAATTAGTCATTAACGTAAAAATCACTACACCATCGGTGAACAGCAGTCATTGACATATATTAGTTAGGGATTTTTAGACACTAAATAACAGATGATCCTCGGGCTGGGCAAGGTCGACTCAGTCTTTTATCCCTTCAATGGGTCGATAAACTGAGGACCAAACTTGCTTGGGAACTAAACACTGGGGGTTCCACTTTAGACTGACCACCTAACCGGGACATATGCCTTGCACCCCAGGCCCATCGGTCAAGAAAACAGATATAGGCACTGTAGGCCTTGGCCCATATGGGCTGTGTCGCCACTGAGTTTAGTTTAAGTAACAGATAATAATGCCACTTCTTTCCTTTTTTTTTCAATCTTAACCCCTTTTTAAATTTTGATTGATTATTTTCTGAATATTTAAATTTGCTTTACACTCTTAAATTAAATGCGGAGTTTTTTCGATAAATGTCTCATTGGCGTATGCAATGAAATCTTATTGATTTCTCTTTAAAACTGTTAAATAAAAGAAAAACAATATGATACTTAAAACTATCTGACTTTATACTGAATGAAATAAATATACGCAAAGTATAATTAAATTATACTTATAATTAAAGTAAGATGCTTATTAACAAACTATTCAATATATTTTCTTTTTACACATATATTCAACTAGAACATTCTCATGAATACCGACTTTTTCTGCTAGCTTCGTTTTGAATTATTCACCTAGTTCATTTGTACAGGGGTGCAATCTAGTAGTAGGTTTGACATAATCTGATTAGTCATTCGATGGATTTACAGGTATTATTTTTCATTGAATTAGAGATAATTTCTAGCCTTGAAAAGGGAATATATAAATATCGTTAGCGAAATTTTATTTTTCAATTTTTAAAATAAAAGTAGTAATTATCAATATAAAAAAACCTACCTTTTTTCTACCTTATTTAGATCGCAAGGCACTGCAACGGTTGTAATTATGGTTCTACCCTCTAACACATTTTGCTGTCAAAAATTAGATTACTCCGAGTTGAATCTACTATATATAAACGATTCTACTTTCTTTGTCGTTTCACTAAATGGTGACAGGGTTTCAAAAAATTTAACCAATTCTTTAAGCTTCGAAATACGTAACTCATTTCAAATCCGATTAAAAAGAATATCACGCGAAGGTTTTTTCAGTACACTGAATTTTATTCTACAAAAGAATAATTTATTTACAACGCCGTTGCCACAAAAATTAAGATAAATAAACGAAAGAAAATTATAAAGGTTCTAATGCGTCCACTCGCTTACTTGGTTTATCGTACAAATGGCAAATCACCGCCAAACATTTTAAATTAGATTTCATCTATCATATTATTTAGCCATCTGCCTGATAAATCTCCAAGTTTTATAACTTATAGTAATTTTTATTTGGTCGATCCTTATATAATTTTATCTTTACATATTTTACTATAAAATTTAAGAAAGAGAAACTTACAGGCTCGATGTAGAATTTTAATTTTTTTTTCAAATCTGTTTAAATTCCGTCAATGTTTTGAATTATCTGACAATCACAATTGCTAAAATCGTGTTAATGTGTTTCTTTCTGACACCTCATATAAGAAGCATTTTGTTCTGCATGTGTTTAGGAAAAAAACGTTTCTATCTAACGTTTTTCTCGAATTTTGCTGGAAAATTGATGCAAAAAATAGTTATAAGAAGAAATTGGAAAAATTACGTGCTAAAAATAATTCAAATTCTTCTCTTAAATTATTTTTGTGATTTTTAACTAAGAACTTATTAGCTAATCTTTATAATGAATTATAATATTATAAAAATAATTATTAATATTTTTTTCCTTTTTTTAATTTTTATATATTAAAATAATGCTTTTGATATAAAAAAGAGACACAGTCTTGTGCAGAAAAAATATTAGCGAAGATATTATTGATTAAATATTAAAATTGTGACAACGATCCCTTATCTTGTGACCTTTAAAGACCAACTGAAGATAGAACTGTGAGGAGCAGTAGTTTTTCTTATTTAAAAAAGAATCCATTTATTCACAGATATGCCGCCATTTTTCGAACCGAGCTAAAACCGGGAAAAACAATAACTGAAACGACCTGTTTTTACATGATGGTATAATGTTGAATTTCTTAGTTTTAGGATTAGAAGGCGACTGTTTTGCAATTTTATTCCAGAGCACTGGATTATTTTGAGTGTATAAACTAAAAATATAAATAAATTTGGAATAAAATTTAAGCTACTGCATTCAACTAAGAAATTTTTTATGTCACAAATAATGGTGCAAATCAATTTTATCACTTTAAAGACATTGATCCAGAAATGATTACTTTAATATATGCGATATTTGCATCAAAGTATATTTCCTTTCCTTATTAGAATCCCTATACACAAGGCAATTCTGTAAAAACATTTGATAAAATGATACATATTAATCTTTATAATGAATTAGAGTAATATAAAATAATTATTAATAGTTTTTTACTATATATATATATATATATATATATATATATATATATATATATATATATATATTGCATTAAAATTATTTTATAACAATAAAAAAAATGAGTTAATTCATTCTCAGTGACCTGATATTCATCCTGTGTGAGGCAATTTTTCCTTATATTTATGCATTTTTCAGTTAGACAAATGAAATACTGGATACAATAATCAATTATTGCTATAAATTGTTTTTTTCCTATATTTTAAATTTTATTTTGATCATTCTATTGATAAAATTCATATTTCGGTTTATCTCATTTTATGATTTAAATAAAAAAACATCGTAAATTCCAAATTAAAATCTAAAAAGTTTTGCATAATTTAAAATATTTTTTTATATTTACATCGATTATATCATGCACCTCAAAACACAAAGTAGATCTTAACTAACTTTGAAATTACCTAAAAAAATCTAAAGATATCGAAGGTTTGCGATTATGTCTTCGAGCCTTTTTGTATATGTTACAGTGAAAATCCGAAATCAGTCAAAGCGCGAATTCACTAGGGAAAACGCGTTTTAACTGACAGCGCTAGGGAGAACCCGTCTTATTCGTGTTTTGATTGATTTGTCAGACAATATAATTTAATCCAAAATTATTGTATAAACCCTACTTACTAATATAGTACTTAAGGAAAAAACCTGTCATTGAAGAAAAAATACTTTACTTGAATATTGTTTAATACAGTATTGTTATTACAAATTATTTTTTTCGTCATGGTGAACTGCTATGACACTTAGAATTTCAAAGAGAACCATTTTTCATACAGAAACCTCTCTTTGAAGAACAATCATATTTTACAAATATCTCCAATATCAGTCAAATATTTCTCGAGTTTTTCTTTCTCAAACATACAGACGCTCTCAGGAGACTCCATTTTATACTATGTATAGATTAAAAAATATACATGTTCAAATGCATGTTTTTTGCATACATGCTTTCAAGTGTGAATCTTTTAACAGGATAATTGATTCTACCTTTCGTATAAAGATACAAGAATGAACAAAAGAAATTTATCGAATATTTTAAAATTTTCTTTAGAAATTAGAACTAACTCAATATAAACAGATACAGCATTGGGTCAAAATGCCATTGCCATTTTCATTTGTTAAATCTCATTGTATATCTCTTCCGCATTTTGTAACAGAAAGTAAATATATTAGGATTTTTTAGGACGCACTAGACGCTTTTGGCGATTCTTTAGTTCACCAGGAGTTATAACTTGTTTAATTTCAATTGAATTTCTAATACATAATTTTATATTCATGATCCCCTCAACAATTTTTAAGGATTTAATTATGAGAGCAATTAAAACTGATTTATTTTGATAATTTCATACATGTTCTGTCAATTGCGTACATCAACCTATCTAATGGAGTGGAGCCCCAACACATCACAGTGCCATTTGACGATCTGGATGAGTATGATCTTTATTTCAAACTATGTTGCCAGTTTTTACTAATGCAATTTAATTTTCTGGTTCTTTATTTAGATTGCGCAGGAAATTGCAGAATCTTTCTTCCATAATGTGGCATTCCTTCAACAATGAAAGAATATCACATTCTGAAATATTTGATGAAACAATGAAAACGGTTTGAATTTTATAGAAAAAAATGAAAATTATTGTTAAAAATTAAACAAACGAATAAATAAATAAATGTCGGAATTCAGGAATAATTTGCAAGACAACTAAATCAACCTTTCTGAACTTGCATTTTTTTAAAAAATTTAAAAATACTGTAAAAATTAGGTTTACAATATTTATATTGATATTTTCGAAACTTATCGTGGAAAATATCAAAATCTAGTTTAACATTTAATTAATTATAATTTTGGTAAAAATTTAAAAAAAAATTACCCGAGATATATATTTCAATTATTCAAAATAAATCTGTGCTAAATTTGATAACTATAAGTCAAATGGTTTATGCAGTAGAACCAAAACACTCACATTCTCTTTCATAATTATACCGTTAAATGATTTTAAAATAAGCTTCAATACTTGCTAAACATTTTTTAAT
Source organism: Argiope bruennichi (assembly GCF_947563725.1). Classification (NCBI taxonomy): domain Eukaryota; kingdom Metazoa; phylum Arthropoda; class Arachnida; order Araneae; family Araneidae; genus Argiope; species Argiope bruennichi. The sequence continues at coordinate 80,921,691 of NC_079156.1, forward strand.
TCATTATGCACAACCCTCTTGTTAAGTAATGTTATTGTTAAGCCATCTTCCAACTAACTATAATACACGGAGGTTAAGAGCAATGAGTTTAAGCATTCTACTCACTCTCCTGAAAATTGACACCTAATAGATTATTAAAAAGTACACCAAGACCATCTTTATTAATTAATTTAATATTATAAAGTAACTAGTTCGTATATTTTTGTACCAAAATTTGATTGTACATTGTTTTCAGTAGAACATCGTTTTTAAAAGGTTTTGAACTTCAAAACAGACATCCAGTGCTTCACGTTTGATCAATTGGTTGGCTATTTTAAAAGTCAAATATTCTCAAAGTCTCAAAAGGTATATTTTGACTTGTCAATAGTATAACATGTATAATGCATGTTAGCAAAAAGTGTTTAAAAAGAATATTTCTTTCAATTTTTACTATCAAATATTAAGATAAAAACGCAAAAAAAATTTTTTGGTTTTATCTCTACATTGTGAAAGATTATGTATTTGGAGTGCAAATGTTCGACCAGTAATTTCAAAAAGAATAAAATTAATTAATCAAGCTACATTAATCCTTTACTTTGCGGAGTAAGTAATTTAATTAATTTTCCATTATTTGTCTATTTTATTCTTTTTTTTTTTCTCTATCCTTCAAATTTTTACTTGTTTTTAGAACTTTTTGAATGAACCCTTTATTTATAGGTCAGTCTGGCATATATACATACCACGTTTTTTAAAACCAATTTGCAAACTAGAAACAAATCTACATCAGTCTCTTAGCTACACATGCTAAATATGTAGACCGCTTTATTAGAATAATTATAATTTTTATATTTTATCAGTAATTTTAAATAACTGAAAGGCAGATTAATAAAATTATTTACTCTCAATACTATTGAATTTAAGAAAATAATTTTAATAAAGGAATATAAATTAAAGGATTAAAATTTTATTAATTTATTCATTTTAATTGAAAAGTTCAAAATTAATTTTTTAAAAACATTTTTTTCATAAATTCCATTGTTTTAGCAGATTTATATTATTTTTGTAAAACAATTTTCAAAAAGTAATGCATGAAGAATTAAAGAAGTTGCTCATGACAAAATAAACTTCAATAATTACAGACATTTCTTTGAAACACTAACATCATTTTGACGCAATATCAAATCACTGTTCGTCGCATTTTCATTTTTTGAAAGAATAATTTCTTGTTTTTGTAAAAATGATTCAACCTTTTCACAGTTTTTTTTTTATTTTTTTTCCAAGCAATAATACTTATTTCGGTAAATATTTGCCCAGTATAAAAACAGGAAGAGTTGGAACCACAGAAGTCAATTCCTGGAGTTGACAATGCTATACTCATCTTTCCGTTGTTTAAAAATATAAAACATAGGTATATTTCCTGACATAGTACTTCATTTTTTATCAGAATTATGCTATACACCATTATTATCAGAATTATGCCATGCCAATGAGAAAGATCCACTATTCCATTGCTAATCCACTTCCTTTATACTTCGTATACAAAATATACAATAAGGAAATATTGTAATCGTCAAAAAAACTCGAACATCAGATTTTTACGAATTCACATGTTTCAGAAATTCCGGAATCTGAAAATACATGTTTTAGAGTAATGTCTGGCGTTCTGTCTGTGAATACTATAACACACACACACACACACACACACACACACACACACACACACACACACACACACACACACACACACACACACACACACACAGAGTTTGTTTACAGTGTCCTTATAGTGTAAAGGCCATATAAGTACAATTTGTTACGAACTCAATCACATAATCTTCTTATAATACGGAGCCTAGGCTCTTAAGCATGAATAACATATAAATCCGTGCTATATGCAACTCAGAAAGGATACAAAAAGGCGATGGATTACGGAATTAAGTTGCAAAAATTAAATAAAAGAATAGTTTATAATTTAGAGACATCCATTTATTCAATTATTGCAATGTTTCACCAAATGTATGACACATTAATGTGTTTAAAACAATATTTCTTTCTTATTATATTCCAAACTAGTCGCCTCAAACGGAGAGCTGGTTCCCCTATAATATAAGTTGTATTTAATTTCAGTTCAACTGTTTAGATATAATTTCATTTTACGATTCCACCAAATTGTTTGACATAAAGACGGATTATTTTAATTATCTTACTTAAGTTATATTTATTTCTAATGGAAATTGTCATTGATATCACAGCGCTATTAAAAACGTAAATATCTGATTCATCTAAATTTCTAGGTACTGAAATTTCATTTTTAGTTGCCTTGTCAACTACAGAGATATTAAACAGAATTCTTCTTCTCTAGATTTCAATAGCAAAAATAAATAAATAAAAAATAAAAAAATCTTACGATTAAATGTTTGATGAAACGATGGATATGGTCTGAACTTTAGAGAAACTATGCAATCTATTGTTGGGTATTAGGCAAAAAAAAAAGTAATTTTAAAAAAGTAAAACGAAATTTTTTTATATTTTAGAACTGTGCAAAATACATTTTTGTGAAGCAATATTTTCGGAAAATATCACCATTTAGAAGGATTTTAAGTAATTAAAATTCTAAATAAAATCACTCACAGCTGCACATTCCCACCTTCCAAGGTATATATTGTGTAGGGAAATTTGGCAAATGCAAGTCAAATGATATAGTCTGTAAAGTGTTAACACAGACACATACATCTGTCTATAAGTGTTCAGAATTAAGTATTTGGATGAGTTAATGACATTAAAACATGAAGTGTATAGAATGCAAGCACAATAATCAGAACTTTAATTAGGAATTAATCATTTAATAACATTAATTGTTATTTTTTTACTAGGAACTCTTTTCCTAAACAAACAAAAATGAATATGCAAGAAAAACATCTCACATTATATTGTAGATCAGAAAAGCATCAAATAGCGCAGAGATGTTCTGAGATATTTTTACGATCGATATTCTGAATGTTGAACAATATCGTAAAGACGTCATAGAAATATTGTATAGAATCTTATGTAATTTGAACGGCCATAAAATTGATGCTCAATATTTGTTTTATCCAATTAATGATTCCGCGTAGCGCATTAACTTTAACCTTCACCGAAAGCAGATTTATCTAAAAAACAATTCTTTGTCAAGGTTTCACAATGGAAAAAATATTTTTTTTTTTTTTGTTTCCATCTATTTACATGGGGAGTAATCATAAAAAATGCTTTCAACAATCGTAAAATCTGATGGTGTAAAAATAATTTCGTTGATCACAATTAATAGCCAGTAATTTTTGTCTCTGTTTTACAGATAGCATTTTTGAGCTTTAGTTTGAACCAGATGCGAGAGTGGATATCGCTTTCCTGTACTTTCTCTGATGTTTTGAAGGGATTTAAATGGTAAGAATATTTTAAAAATAAATCATTAGTCATTAAATTACTTTTGTAATTGTAAAAACTCAATTTAGCTCATCTGAAAATTAAATTTCTGCACCGGTTAAAATTACTAATAATTATTTCCCCTTTTTAAAAGGGGAAATAATTATTAGTAAAAATGATTCATTTAATGATACACTTCTTAAAGAGCCTAAAAAATAAAATAATTGGAAAAATTAAAAAAAAAAAGCAAAATCGCAGAATTTTTAGTGATAATATTGTTCCAGTCAACAGTAACAAAAAAGTTTTTTCTATTAAAAATTTTTGTTTTGTTTAAATTTCTTTAAAGGAATAGAATGGTAGCTATTCTAAAGTTATTTTTTTCAAAGCTTTCTGTCTAATTAAAATAATTTTATATTTCGTGTGATTTGCGTGAACTAAGAAAACAGCCTCAATCACTAGTACACTTAATTGATGAAAAACCAACAATAACTGCGTGGCTATCGCTATAACCAGTGCTATCGCGGCATCCAGATACCCACTCATTCAGTATGTTTAAGGGCAGGTTGATAATAGCTACCCAGTAGAGGACCCAGTAAAGTAACTACGCAGTAGAAAACAATAAAAAATAATTACTAAGATATGCATAAAACAAGCAAAAAAATTCAGTTATTTAATAAAATAATTCAAGAAACCATTCATATTTTGAAAGTTTTAACGTTTCCTCTATTTAAAAATGGCGAAGGAAGAAAAAATTAATCTGAAAGAAAATCGAAAATCAACAAAGAATCAAATCAGTCAATATATATTTTGAGACTTATTTAAAAATTCGGCTTATGCAGTATTACTTCCATAGAAGATCATACACGCGGTTAAAACATTATAAAGTTCTGGCCTAGAAATATTCATTAAGCGTCGTTCTTTATTACAAAAACAGATTTTGCTCAAATATATCCGAATACCCGAAATATACCCGGATTATATCCAGCATCCGAAAACTTAGATTCAGGTGTTTTTTTTTCCCAATAGTGATAGCAGTAGAGTAAAATTCTAAATCCAACAATTAAGAAAATAGGAATAAAAATAAATGATAAGGAGTATTTTAGGATTCATTATCTATTATTAGGATTCATTATTTACATTATTTAGGATTCATTATCTCACACCCTAAATTAATTGATTGTTTTTAAACTTACAGAGTCATGTACTTGATCGTGTTGATAGCTGGAATCTTGCTTCAATTCCCATTGATTGTCCTTAATCAAAGTACAGAACATTGCCAACCAATTTCTAGTTATGATAAATATCCGCCAAGGATACAACATTTATTTTTGAACCCTAATTTCCTGCAAAATTTCACTGAAGTATTCGTCATTGGTGATGTGCATGGATGCTACGATGAGCTTCAGATGCTACTGCAGAAATCTAATACCACATCTGATAATGTGTTAAAAATATTCGTTGGGGATATACTAAGGAAAGGTCCTAAAAGTTTGGAGGTTATAAGCTATGTACGAAACTGTTCATCCTGTCTATGTGTAAGAGGCAACAACGAAGAAAAATCCCTCCTTAAACTTTATGCTTCACAGGCTTCAAATAATAACACTCTTAAACGGCGTGACAGATGGATGGAATACATGTCACCGGCTGATCTGGAGTACTTAGAGGAGTTGCCTTACACCATTTCAATTCCTTCCCTCAATTCAATCATAGTCCATGCAGGACTTCTTCCAGGATTATCTCTGGAAAGGCAAAGGCCTTGGACAATGATGAATCTGAGAGATATTACTTCAGATGAAGAATGTCCTGGTGGATTTCGCACCAATCCGAAGAAACGCAGGGGGCATCCATGGGCTTCCAAGTGGAAAGGTCCGCAGCATGTATACTTTGGACATGATACTAAAAGAAAATTACAATTGTATCCTTTCGCAACTGGTATTGATACCAGCTGCTTTCGTGGTAACTACCTCACAGGTCTTTTCATCAGTGGTCCCAGGGCTGGAGCTTTTGTTACTCAAAATGCTTTCCGCGTATATCAGCGATAATATTTTGCATAAATTCCAAAATATCAAGCGGAATCTAGCTAATCATAGCTGAAAACAAATTAACTTCCTATGTCGTTTACTTGAAACTGTCGCTTTAATCTACGATTCTGTTGGTTATTTAAGCATTCATTCTTTCTTTGAAATTCGATAGCATTTTGATGCCAAAATTTATTAAAAAATAAATATTCAGGAAGATGAATTTAAGTGGTGGCGCTTCAAATTTAATGTACTCTACAAACATTTCCTTCAAAAATTTTAAGTATATTCTCAAACATTAAAAAGGATAGAATCTCAGGAATGAACTTTGAATACAAAAAGGAGAAGTGACCACATTTCGGTATAACATATTTTTCGTATCATTTGCTATCAGAGTAACTGATTATCAACTTCCTTTTTAAATGAATAGCTTAGTTAGCCCAAATCATAAAACTGCTTGCTACTCATGAATTTTATTCAGAAGTGGAAACAGAAATCAGGAAAACGATTTTTTTTTGTACTGTTCATGAAATCTAATGAGAATATTTAAAGTAATTCGTAGCAAAACAGACAAGAATGTTGAAAAGTGAATGAACGCAGTTCAGGGAAATTGTATTTCTAGAACTGGACTGAATAAGAATCATTTTTTGAGAAATAAATGGAAAACGGAAATAAAAATGTAATTAGAAACTGTTGGATCAAGGATATAAATAAATCGGCTACTTTGAAAGGGATTCATTTCTAAATTTTTTTCACGAATTCCTTTTTTGGTGGCTTTCACAATTCTGCAACATCGACTTGTATATTCTGTTTAAAAATGACACATACTTCTTCCGTTAAGTACTACTAGATGAATTTTATTTCACCATTCATTTTAAAAATCTGCCATCAGTATTTCATTTTTTTCCAATATGCTTGGTTTATCTTTGTAAAATTATTTAAATGTGAGATCATCTTGAAAAAATGTAAATAAATCCAAAGAAATGCCACTTATCAAGATGTACTTGATTTTAAAATTTGGTTATCGTCCTTCTTTAAAAGGAATGTTCTTGACATTTAGAATTATGAAAATGCCATTTCGCAAAAGTAGAAATGTGATTTTACAGTTAATGATGATTATGGGTTTTATTTAACCGTTTAAGTATCAAGAGATTTCATATTCGATAGCATCTTCTTATTTTGAAAAAAAAAAATTTCCATGCTATTCATTCCAAATCCAGAAGATAGTTCTGCATATCAAAGAAAAGTTTCTATCAATATTAAGCAAGTACAGGATATCAGGAGGTCCTATCAATACATATAAGCAAATATTTCTACAATGAAATAATAAATGAGTTGCCCACAACTACAATGGATGAAGGACCTGAATAACTGCAGCATTCTCTCTCAGTTACCGTGCCTTTTATATGTAAATACAGCACTATTATATAATATGATATACAACAATAATATTTATTACTTGTCGTGGGTTTGAAAGTAGAGATGTTGCTTATTTCAAAATGGCCGATTCAATTACTCTTATTTTAAAGAACTTAAAGTTCATTACTATATGGAACTAATCCGAAATAATAAAAAGAATATGTGGAGGATTTTTAAGTACTTTTTGTTGACGTTTTCAATACAGATAAGAAATGAATTATGCTAACTTGTTTTAAAAGATATTACATTACAAGATCATTAACTTTTTAATTCGAATAAGAGAATATCTAGATAAACAGACGGAATAAAAATAATAGAAATAAATTGTTGTGAAGTTTCTTTGAAGAGTGCTGAAATAAAATTTTAAGATGCATTTAGATGTATTTATAGCACTTAAATAATATTATTGGCTGTATTTATTTATCCTCTCAGGATATTTGCCTTGAGATTAAAATGTCTGGTAAATATGAAAGTTAATGGAAATGCCATGAGAGAAAAACGATTATGTGAAGTAAATTTTTTGCTTCGTGATGTATTTTTTAATTTATTAACAACTATTGTTATTTCTATCTATATGTTATTTTATGCTTATCCATTTATTGACAAATTTTTACTAATTATATTTATGCATCTGATGTTGCCACAACTGTTGTTTTATTAAGGAACTGACTAAAGATGATATTATAATATTTTTGTATCTACTTATATTGCTATTGCAATTTCTGTTTATAAAGAATTTTCTGTAAATGTAAAATAATTTTTGAATGGAATTATTATGATTATAAAGTTATAATTATAGCCATATGTTTAAATTTTATAATGTATACATTTATCAAAATACGTTTGCAATTCTTATTAATACATTTGATCTAAAGAAATTATGATTATTTTGTTTTACAAGGAGTTATTTAAAGTCATGAAACTTCCATTTTACATTGGAAATTTTACTACAACCAGTTTGTGTTCACTCGATATACATAATATGTGGTTCACCAATCTGAAATTATAATCGATTATGGATCTTTAATTTCATTATTTATATAAGAACAAATCTTCTACTGTTTAACACTATTTGATTGTTTTCTACATTCTTTAGTAACACAATTCTCGTTTTTACATTAGAGTTTCAATCCTGTTTATAATTTATTTTTCTTATGAGTTCAGTCACTTATTCAGTCTAGTTTATTCAACGTAGTTTCATTTTCATGTTACAATTTTATTAAGATTAAATTAAACTAAACTATATTACTTTCTGGGAATGTAAAATATATTTATAAGTTTTTCTTAAATTATTTATTACATTATTTTTACTTTTTTATAAGCTTTTCAATTAATATAACTCTATTATTTGTAAAATAATAATGTCTAAAAGAACAAAGTATGATGTCAATTTAAAAACTTTTTCTGAATTTCCGATGACGGAATTTGAAAAATCATCGGAAAACTCGATCGATGTCACCACGTATACTTGTTCTTACATATTCTTAAATGGCAACATGATCTGGATATAAATGAATAATGCTAAAAACATATAACTATGTACAGATATTAATTGCATAATACAGATTATTATTAACGAATCATTATTTTTAATTTATATAATTGCATAATACAGATTATTATTAACGAATCATTATTTTTAATTTATATAATTGCATAATTAATTTAATTTAATTATTCAATTATTTATAATTCTTTATTAATTATTAATTACATTTTTTCATTAACAAGCAATAATTTTCGCAGGGCAGCGTTAAAAAAGTTTTCATTATTGGATTATAAAAATATCAAAATCATGTACATTTCTGAAAATTGAACAATAAAGCATTTCTTTTTCTATGTGAAAATCTTAAGCAAAATGTAAATGCAACACTATAATGTATGATGCAGGTTTACTGGAATAGGTACAGTTAATCATACAGTGTATATAAATTAGTTACATACTATAGCCTATATAGTTATATGTTATAAAGCACATTTTTGTCATGTGGCAGAGAATTCTCATGAATTCACTTCAGTAACAAAATAAAACACATCTTTAGGATGCGAAAATTATTGACAAGTACTAAATTTAATATAATGATTGATTTTTCTCTTTCTCTTTCTTATTTTCATTTATCTTCACTTTCTATATAAAGTTAACCCTTTCCAGGGCCTTGGGAAGTATGCTTCCCACCAAATTCATCAGACTTTGTGTGAAGTTATGTAGGCTGGCATAAGTTCTGACAAATTGTTCAATAAGATAGAAATTTAGATGCTTTAGTAACTTATCTCACACAAAATGGCGTGTCTTGATTTGTTACTTAATTTATAATTAACACAATTAATTAATTAATCAAATTAAATTTACATAATAAGCTAAATGAGTCACTTTTCTTAAGTCAGTCTCAATCCTGGCCTTTTTAAGGGTTAAAATGGCTTTTAAAAGGGCTATTTGTACCATTTTGTTGTTTAAAATTAGAGCATGTTTGTTATTAAAAGTATTCAAATCAAAAGGAGAAAAATCCTACTAAAAATATCAAAAAAGGATTATCCGTGGTCAACAGAAATGGCTAATAATAATAGAATAAATAATTAAAATTCCTGTTAAGTTTAATTAAATACATTTAGAGGAAGCCTATAGGTCTGGCTGTTCAAGTGCAAGTGAACTCATTAAATACAAGATGTAAAGAACTAGATAAATAAAATTTGGTATGCAGGTTTAGCATCTAAAATGTAGTTTCTGATCAAATTTTGAATCAAATCTGTCAAAGGGAACCATCTGTTGGACTATACTTCCCCATGTATGTAAGTACAATGACATAAATCAATGAAATTCTGTATAAGATCTTGTGGCTACAACTGTAGTTCAATGTCAAGTTTATACTTCAGTCGGTCGGAAAAGAGACGCCCATAATACATATTTGCATAATAGATTTAATGAAAATGACATTCAAGGATTTGCCAAAGATTCATATTTCGTAAGTATGTTTCGCATAAATTGCGCAAAGTATTCATGGTCCTATCCAAGATTCACAAATTTATACAAAAGGCTTTTATTTTAAAATATGCGAGGAAGCTTCAAGAAGACCATTTACGTTGGTTTAAAAAGAAACAGTTTAGACGAATCTCCATCTGCATTTATTTATTTCGATTTATATCTATTGTCTATATCACTGTCGTAAAGAAAACGTGTAAAATTAGTATTATTTTTTCTACTTCGTTTTTATAATTTTATATAGTAAGGGAAACAAGGGCAGTCTTGCACCAATTTTGATTGCGAATTTTTTTGGTAATGATTAAATAGCTGATATGTATTCCAACACATTCTTACATCCTTTGGCTAGTATAAAATGGAATTCCTTTATCCTTTTCTTATTCCCCGTTTTGGTGACCACGGTGGCCTGGTAATAAGGTTTCGGAACCGGTGGGCTTCAGGTTCGAGACACGATTTTGCCGAAGAACAGTCGTGTAAGTGAGTCTTATGAATGTTAAATCCATCAGGGCTAAACGTACTCCCTTGGGTGTTGAAATTTGGAGAGAAGAGTGCCAGTTTAGGTGCCGCCCTCGTCATCTGACCGCGGTTCAAAATTACGAAGTCCATACTCAAATAATTCTAGTGTTGCTTTAAAACGGGACGTTAATATAATTAAACTAACTGACTAAATTTCCATGAATCAGACACTTTCCATTTTAATAAGAGCAAACAGGTAAGTAAATTTGCGTACTTCTTTCGGACTGAGACCAAAATAAACAACTGAGGCTCTTTTTACATATTCTGCGAGATATGCTTCCTCCTGATAGCTAAAAAAATTTCGTGTTGGCAGGTAGCTGATAGGCACTCCCGGATTTTGAAGCTTTTTGGCAGTAGCGTTTTAGGGAAAGCAAAGGTATCCCATATTTTTAGCCGCTTTTGAATACAATTCTTTATGAGATATCTCTTTTACTGCTTCAGAAATGGCCTCCCGATAGTTGAAGCTCGATTTATCATACTCTTTCTGTTTCTAACCATGACTCTGAAAAAAATATTAGTCGTCGACATCATTGAAAATACAAGACCAACTTGTGTTTGCGACAACGAATGTAAAAAATAAAATAAGAATAATGCATGCATTTTGCAAAATATTATTAGAAATTCGAGGTCAGAACATATTCTATTTCATCTGATTTCTATATTCGATAAAACTACAACTTAATAATTTATCTAATAATATCACTGGATACTGAAATGAATTTAAAAATGAGTATTTAGTTATCCATGTGTTCCTGGTATATTCATAAAATTCTCAAAAAGGTTTTAGAATATCTCTGTCGTTATGATCACATAAAAGCAATCTGAACTTTCATAAAATTCAACGAAAATAATAATTTTTTATGCTTTTCATTTTTCTTTATTAAATCTTATTATTTACTTCATTTGGATTTTTGAAAAGAAATTGTTTCCTTTACATGACGTTACTTACGTTTCTTACCCTGAGTTCAAGAATTCTTTCATTTTTCAGGAACATGACATAAACCCTCCAACCTGCTGCAATCTGTAAATAATTTATTCATGGGAAAACAAAAATGATAATAAACAAACAGGAAAAACTAAATAGCTCAATTTTTTCATTGCAATCCTAAAACTATACTGTAAAAAATATACTGCACTGCATATATCAAATTACTTATAACAATACATTTATTTTGTTATTGTAAAAAAATATACCATCATTCATCTGTGTACCGTCATCCATACTACACAGCATGTATTATAGATGAGGGTACACTTTTCTGGAGAACAAGTCCCGGATACTTGGATGGAATCATTGATTGTAAACCTCCATAAAAATGGAAATTTAACAAAATGCGACAGATGGAGAGAGATCAGCATATTGCTCGTTACATTAAAAAACTTTGCCGGAATTATTGTTAACAGAATGGAAAATAGTAAAGAATAAACAATTAGAATAAGAAGGATTTAAAAGTCGAAAAAATACATTAAACAACATTCTTATTTCTTTGGAAATTCTTAAGCAATGCTTCAGGTCAACTTCTTACCGGAATTTTATAAATTTCGGGAAACCATTTGACATTATTGAGAGATTACTTTTGGAAAAAAAACCTGTGCTTCTATGAATTTTCTGAAAAGTTGAACAATATTCTTAGAAATCCATATTGTGGAAGAAGAACTTAAATTACGGTAAAAAAAAAATATTCCACCATCAGAGGCAATTGATATCAAAGCTGGAGTAAAGCAAGGAATGCATCTTGTCTGGGATGCTTTTCATAAATATAATCAATTGGATAATGAGACTTATTTTAAAATATTAAAAAAATGGGAATACATTGGGATCTCAATTCCAAACTGGAAGATTTAGATTTTGCATACGATATTATTTTAATGTCTTCAAATTTTGCTGAAATGAAGAAAAAGGCAGGAAGACTGGGGAATATTGGTAAAAAAGAGGGTTCGAAAATAAATTAAAATAAGAGCGATGAAAATAAATAATAAGAGTAAGGATTCACTTTTAATACATCAAAATAAAATACAAGGCACTTACTGTACCTTGAAGTTACAGTTGATAAAATGAAATTCATGGATGAAGACATAAAAATTAGAATTAGAAAGAGTCATTATTCATTCAGAACAATACAGAAATTATGGAAAACTTTAAATATATATCATTCTTTCCTCCTTTACCTTATCTGTTTCCTGCATAGTAAGTAATTTTGCTCATTTTTTTTCACCAGAATCGCTTTTTTAAACCTTTCTTTTCATATACTTTAGTTTAACTCGACCAGTTCCCTGTTTATGTTGTGCGTGTATTATGACTTATGGTACTTTACAAGCCGCTGGTAGTTATCGGTCAGCGATTTAAGCCGAGTGAGAGTTTCTTGTTTTTACAGTAGCGCCATCTAGGGCCAAGAGTGTGATTTAGCTACTCACGCATCACAACCCTTTTTACGGGGCGAACTTCATTCATCCATTTAATTCACAGATCGTAATTTAGACCTGAGTTAGAGAACGATCACCTCTGAGCCAGTACCCCCAATTGTATTACACTTGACATGGAGGACTTGACATTACTAAGTGCGCCAGCCACCACATACACACGGAGAGTCTTCGGCCGGCAAGATTCGAACTCACAACCTAAGATATGTGAGTCCAACGCCCTACCAACCAGGCTACACCAGCTCTTTCTTGTTTATAAAATAATATTTTGTAATTATTTTTATGTTATCTATAGTGCTAGAGTTTTGAAATTCCATACATTTATGTGTTCTCGATGAAAATAAGCTATTTTAAATTTTCAGAACTTAATTATCAATTTATTAGTTTCATTTTATCTGAATTACATAAACAATGACGTCGTCTGGCTATGAATTTATGAAAAGAAATACTTCAATAGTAGATAAAAAAATCTATAAATTAAAGTGTAAAAAGTGGAAAACAATTAAAATATAAAATATTTCTTCTTTTTCGCGCATTTTTGATAGAGTGTTTTTAAAGTCTGTCTTTGCTTAATTTATTTTTCTCATATTGAGATTCATCAATCTATAATCACTTTTTAAAATCAAATGCTGTTTACAAAATTAGATTACCAAATAATGCGACCTTTATCTAACTCAAATCAAAGAATTCTCAATATGTGAAAATGGATAAATATGAAGATCAGCCGATAAGTAAGTTGTTCTACTTAAGAAACAAAAGAGAATCGAAATTTTATAATAACTGTACTTGTGTCCTAAAGTTCTATGCAGAGTCTACTTTTGGACGTTGTTGTTTTTGTTTCTTATGTCACTTGCCACGGACAAGCCCGCTGTTCGAAGACAGCCGATTTAAGCCTAAGGGGGAGCGTCTCTTGTTTTTATCGTAGAGCCAACTTGGGCCAAGAGTACGACTTGACGACTCACGCATCACACATTCGCTTGCACAACCCCTTTTTACAGGAGGGCACATTCCCACATCTCACAGATAGAACAGGAAGAACAACCATGCCCAAACCGGGACCGAACCCCGGACGCCCAGATCACGGGGAAAGACGCGCTATCCCTATGCCAGGATGCCGGCCACTTTTGGACGTAATTACCACCGTTATTTAAATATTTTTCGAAGCCTGGTAAAAGTTTTACAATACCTTCTACAAAAAAATTTCTTTCCAACATCATTCACGCGAGTAGCGATTTCAGAATATGTCTCAATTGATGACCTTCCCTCGTGCTCAATATCTTCAATATGTGTGCATCCATTTTCAAATATGTTGCTTCACTTCGCGATCACTTGACGTGACATTGCATTCTTACCACTTATTTTATGTAATTGCCGATAAATTTCAGTTCAATTACACTGTTTCCCCAATAAAAAAATCATTTCAAGCATTTTCAATCTGGACGTAATTTGTAACTGCCGAGGTATGTTTACAATTGATTATCAGAGAAAATAAAATTGCCGCATAAAAACTTCTATGTCATACGATGCAGATAATATCTAAAGTGTTGTCTCAAAATTTCATTAAAATAGCCTTCCATTAAAATTTTTTTTACAAAAAAGTGTTACTAACTTTTAGATTGATGAAAAGTGATAAATTTTCTACAAAATTGATGAGGATGCTCCATAAAAGAAATAAGCTAAGCCCCAAATATAGTATCAGTTTTGAATTAAAAATTATTGTAGAAAATAAAATAAATGCTTTTTGAACATCAATTTAGAGAAAGTTGCAGAAGCTGTTTTCGAACTTAAAATCATAAGAAATATTTCCATATGTAGCATTAATATATATATATATATATATATAAATGATACATGTATATATATATATATATATATATATATATATATATATATATATATATATATATATATATATATATATATATATATATATATATAAACCCACTAAGTGAGAGTGGTCTCCTCAAAACTTTCTCGCATATTTTCTAATAGATTTGTCATGCTAGAGAACGCCTTACATGGCATTGGCGTAGAATAGTTATGAATATACAATAAACTTTTGGAGTGAATTCAGCATTTTTACTGAATCTATCGTGTGATCCTTAGAGTTATTTAGAGAATAATCCCTGGCATGCGGTTAATAGTATCCGAAAATAGAATTTGTGTTTTAGATGCGTTACTCCCAACCGACTGAAATAAAAAAATTGACACAAAACTATAATTGTAGTCACAAAATTCCATATCAATTTTGATATATTTAAGTCATTGCATTTTTGAATTATTGCATTTACATGTTTCTGAAAGTGCAAGTATAGTGGGTGTGTTGTGATTTTCTAATGAACTGCCCAATTTTAAATATTATATTTTTAATCTACACAAACACAGCCACACTACAAAATTTACAAACAAACATAGATAATTAGGTTAAAGAAAACAGTATGGTGGAGGGATTCCACTGTTTCCAACCGAAGGCATTCGGCGTTAGCACAAGGGTTGCGCATAGGGAAAAAGTCGACCTCAGGATGCAGGTCCCCCTTCAATGATTGTCTTCTACAAAACGCCACAAAGGGGCGCTCTCTGCTCAAGGGGAAAA
Organism: Argiope bruennichi; assembly: GCF_947563725.1. NCBI lineage: Eukaryota > Metazoa > Arthropoda > Arachnida > Araneae > Araneidae > Argiope > Argiope bruennichi. Next base: position 80,937,013 of record NC_079156.1, read on the forward strand.
AGAGGCGTTACAGTCCTAATTTAATCTAGAATTAATTTTTGACGATTACTATATTTTCTCTATACTACATATACAAGAACGTAATAAGTTTTATTTTTATTGGGTGATACTAAAAGGATTTCTGCCAATAAGAATTGAAAATAATCATGAATTTCAGTTTATTAATTAATGTTTAAAGACTATCGAATTTTAAAGACTATTGAATTTCAATTTATATGCAGAGAAATTTTAAAATCATAAAAGGCTAACAAATATAAAGTAAAATGACAAAAAAAAAAATTACTTTTTTTACACGAAAACTGTAAGGAAAATTCCAGTACAGTCCTGGAAAACATTTTTAAGAATTAATTCAGGAAAACAAAATTTTATTACAAGTTTATTTATTCGAAACACTGATATAATGTTACTCGAAATTTCGATTGAAGAAATATACAGGATAAAAATTATTATTATGTAAGAGAGCATAACCCATTAAAAATAGTCAATTTCGATGCCGTAATGTCTTTTTTTTATGCGAATACGTTTCACTAATATCTGGTGAAAAACGTCATGAAAATTGCGTCATATTACGTCAATAATATCTCAGTATGATATAATTTAGGTTAAACGACTTTATATTTATTTACTTATATTTGGGAAACTTTTATTCGAGGTAAATTAGATGTTAAATATCTTTAAAACATGATTGTTTCAATAACAAAAATGTATAATTCTAGACCCTAAACAGTATTATTTTTTAAGGCCCGACTCAAAATGCCAATGAAAAAAGAAATTAGAATCTTTTTCGAATACAAATGGTGAAAGAAAATCAAATCTTTATTGAATATAAATGGTAAAAGAAAACCCAGGGAAAATTCTTTCCATTTTTATCTACCTCTGAAGAAAGAAAGGGGATACTAATGCAAATTGTTATTAATCGTCTATAAATTCTTTTTCCAGAAAGGAAAATGTAAAAATTGGAACTGAAGTTCTGTTTTATAAGTAGTTCCGTTTACCTTACTTTAAAAATGCTTTAAAGCAATTGGAATTCTGTTTCACACTTTGTTTCCTAAAAATTAAAAATAAAGGGAATTTTACTTGCTTATCCTGTATTGTAAATAAATTTTAACTTTGGATAATGAAAAAAGAATGTCATATTGGAAAGTAAAATATGCAACCTTATATTATGCCGCTCTTTTTTATCTTCAATAAAATGATATATTATATACAATCAGAACATGTTGGAATGGTAAACTGAAATACAAATATTTTCGCCGGCGTCCTGGCATAGGGGTAGCGCGTCTTCCCCGTGATCTGGGCGTCCCGGGTTCGAGTCCCGGTTTGGGCATGGTTGTTCTTCTGTTGTTCTATTTGTGAGATGTGTGAATGTGCCCTCCTGTAAAAAGGGGTTGTGCAAGCGAATGAATGATGCGTGAGTGGCAAAGTCGTACTCTTGGCCCTAGTTGGCGCTGCTGTAAAAAATGAGACGTGCCCCCTCAGGCTTAAATCGCTGTCTTCGTAACAGCGGGCTTGTCAGTGGCAAGTGCCATAAGAAACAAACAAATATTTTCATATAATTGCCGTACAGTTGGAGAACTTGAAAATGTAAAATTACAAAATTTTATGCATCTGTGCAATTTGCATTCTTAAAAGAAAAGCATTTTTAAATCAGTATAATCACCACTCGCAGACGGAACTTCCATTTCAATTAGATTTTGAATTTATCATAAGGAGTGCTTTTTTTTTCCAAACAGTTGTCTTGAATTGAGAACAAAAGCAAGCTGTTTTCGGATAAAATGTTTTTTGTTTTTCATTTCTCATTTTTTAATATCTTCTTTTTATATGTGTCTTCTCGAAGCATATAAAAACTTAGCTTTCTTCTTAATAAGATTCTAGATTCATCAAACAGTATATCTGTTTCGAGACCGTGTTTAGTGACCTTTTTATTTCTGACTGACCACTTTTGGCGACCATCTGATTCCTCTGGATTAAACGGTTGCTAAAAGTTCCAATGAGATATTTTAGATTGCTAATTTTTAATAGTAAAAAGTTGCTTTCAATGAAAAGATGATTTTTTGAATTTTAAGATGATGTAAAAATAATTTCTGTGCTGTAATATTTTCGAAAGATATCACGAAAAAATGCCAGAACTTCGCTTATTTTTTAAATAATTAAAATTTTTATTCAACATTTAAAAAATTGTCTTTTCGAAGTGCACATTTTCCACCCAAAAATAGATCTGCCAAATTTGATAGCTCTAGGTCTAACAGACTATTCTGTAGAGCGTCAATGCATGCACATATATTCTTCTTTATTAGTAGCAGGGATGGAATGAAATGCTTCCATCGAAGATGTTCAAAAGTTATTCAAACATTCATCCAAATTATGCAAGTTTGTTAAAATAATGAAAGAATTCACCTTGATATTATTTGAAAGATTGTGTACAGGCATTTTTTATTTTCTAAATTTAAGGAACATTTAAATTTTTGAGGAAATTTTTCAAGAAAAAATGGAATAATGAATGCTTAATATTATTCAATATTAACAAAATTCAATCCAGTCATCATAAATTCTGCTAATATTGACATTTCTTTTTAGCATTTTTTTTATTTATCCAACTGCTGCCTTTTATAAAGATGTAAGTGAGAATCAATTAGGATTACGTAAACTCATCATTACCAATAAATTGGGTAATTTTAAGCGTTTTATCATCAATTAACACCTTCTTAACATAAAATAGAATTAACATTAAAGTCCTTAAATATAAATGCTTTGTAGCAAAGTATTGTTATAGGATGACTTCAGTTATTTTACATGTTAAGCTATAAAATTTCTCACAAAGAAATGCAGAATTTTATGAAATCAATTAGAAAGAGCACAGAATTAATTTTTAAGAAATACAAATTTTTGATTTTCATTCATTTAGAATTACACTGATTTTAACGTTACGCATAGCCAATTAGGAGCTGTGTGAAATATTATATAAACACCGTCTAGAGCTAGATGGAGGACTATTTTTCGAGCACTTAGATTGTACATACCGAGACAAATTAATGCATTCATTTTGTGTTTATTAGTTTTAGTCAAGAGAAATAAATTTGGACCAATAAAGTGATTTGCCGCCTTTTTTTCGCAGTATAATGCATTTTGGTGACTATTGTAGAGATAAACGCATCTATGCGCTTAAACATTTTTTGTTGGCTCCCATTGGTGACTAGTTGATTCGCCGGAGTCATTTGTTATATTTGATTTCAGTTAAATCGTTTAGATAAAACTTCATATATATGATTCTGTCTATTTGTCAGATATAAAGACCGCTATATTTAAATAGTCTTACATAGACTCTATTCATTGGACTTTCGAACTTTTCTATTGAAGACCAATTTATTTCATCATAAATTAGGTCAGCGTCATTAGTTCTGGTTCATCTCTAAATATAGCAGAATTGTAACTTCAATTTTTTATTCATATACATGTCCTGTATAATTGGACATTTAATTTTCCTGGCTTTAAAACAGTGTAAAAATTATTTTTATGCTGGAATGTATTTGGAAGTTATTGAGAGGAAACATCAAAATATAGCTTGTTTTTCAATTAATTAAAATTTCAAAAAATGGGCTCTGAGAGGCACATTCCCACTCTTCAAATCACGTTTGGATCGAATTTCGTAACTCTAGATCAAATGATCTGACCTGTAAAGCAAACTCTTTTACTTTCCCAGACACACGCACACACGCACCCGCACGTACGCAAAACCTTTGTTATTAATAGATATTTATTTATTTAGTGTTATTTATTAAATCTGCTAAAAGTTAAGAACTTCAGTGCCATTTTTAGCTCAGAAATTGGCGTTTTCTCTTGCGTCCATGTTTGGACTCAGTTCTTCTTAATTTGAATGTTTGAATCATCTGAATTTTATCTATGGCTTCGAAAAAAGGAACACTATTGAGTGTGCACTGTTTTTTATTTATATTCTTCTTTAAATTAATCAGATTTAATCTTTAAAAAATTCAATTATTTTATAATTTATTTCTGGAGACAATTAATTTTTAATAACTTATTACTGTTTGACATATTCATATTCTAGTAATTGAATATTTGAAATTAAGAAATAAAATGTTTCTTTTAATAAATAAGTATAAGAAAGTTAAAAAAATTTAAAGTTTAAAAATAAATGCTTGGCACCATTAATGTAGAGAAAATCTGCCCTCCTTTTCGATAGGATACGCTCTTCCGTGCTTTTGTAAAAAAATATAGATAGTTTCTTGATCTGCACTTTATTAAATAATTGCATAACACGTTTTAGCATACATTTTATTAGAAAATTTCTCAATTTCGTTTGAATCCTATAACATATCTTATGACTACCATTTAATCTTTTGTTTATCTGTATTTATAAGACTTTTTTAAAGATACAATATTAAAATGTTGCCTAACATTTGAAACTGGAAAAGTTTTAATATAAAGTTTTAACTATAAAGTTTTTCGTAAGAGGGCTGCATAAAAAATAAAATTTTTTTTGTATTTTTAACATATAAATCTGTGCAATTTTGCACAGATTTTAAGAAATTCTATATACATAGTATATGGAATTCCATATACTATTCTTTTTACATAGCTTTCTATTTTAATATGTAAATATATAATTTTTACAAAATTAAAGTACATGTAAATATATATCCAGTGCTTTGAGAACAATTAATATATCGCCTATTAAACTTAAGAAAACAGAAGAATTCTAGTAGCTTAAAATTAGGAATTTTTAGATAGAAATGATTGTTTCAGCAATACCCACCCCTTTTTAAAACCATATTTTGTTATGAAGCACCGAATGGAAAGAGCATAAATAATAAATGTGAAATGAATTTTAAATAATTTACTTGAACTCATTCTATCCATTGAATTTTCATATATTTCATCCATTGATTTTTTAAAGAAAGCTCTCAAGTTTAAAGTTTCAAATTCTTTTCTTTAGAAGACTCTTTTAGAATTGTATAACAAATTTATGTTGATGAAAAGGATTAGAATTCATAAATCTATACTTATATATAAAGCTCAATGTGTGTGTGTGTGTTGGCGCTCTACAGAAAAGACCATTTGACTTACAGTTACCAAATTTGGTACATGCATACCTTAGAGGTCGGGAATGTGCACCTGGGGTCCCTTTTTTGAATTTTTAATTAGAATTTTAATTATTAATTAAAAACTAACTTTCTCGCCAAAAAAAAAAATCTTTTCATTTTCCCCAACGCCAAATGAGTAAGGCTTCATTTTTTCCCCCAACAGTAATTAGGCTAGGGTTAACATTTTCGGCCGATTATTTCAAACGATTCTGTTTATTTTCTTAATGTTTTATGCATTTAAAATTAAACATGGTTAATTAATCGATCTTTCAGATTCATTCTGAAGTACTTTTGAATTAAAATAACACAGAATAAAGGAAATTAAAAATTTATAATCTGCATAGCGTTACACCAACTGGCGTAGAAAAATTCACGCATTTGCGTTGCGTTGAAAATTCACGCATGCGCATTGTGTTCTGATTGTTGACAATATTATCAACGGATGATTCTTGATTTAAATTATTTTTAGGTTAGTTGCATGTTTTTGTAATTAAATTGTATTTATGTTAGTTATATATTTTTTGTATATGCTTATAGTTTTAAGTACATCGTTTTTTAAGTAGTTTTTTTAAACCTGTTTTCGACCAATAATTTTAAACGATTCATTTTATTTTCTTAGTGTTTGATGCATTTAAAATTAAACATTGTTAATGAATCGATCTGTTCATGATGAATCTGAGAAAATTTTGTTGACAAATTCTTGAGATATTACATAAATTAAGAAAGATATTCTTTAGTGCCCATAAAGTTTAACCGCTCAGTGATTCTGTTATCAGTAATCATATTATAAAAAAATGCTTTGTTTCAGTAAAAAATATTATTATATTAATTGCAGATTAATTCTTTACACTTTAATTTAAAGCATAAATTCTACGAGAGCTAACAGAAAATTAGAGAGATACATATTACGTTATGACTGAGGGCCTTATAATATTATGAATGAATTATATGTCTATCAAAATTTGAAGTTTTAAAATATTTTGATGAAGAATCTATTAAAGTAGGAATTGTGTAAAATATTTCATTATTAAAATTTAAACGAACATTAAAATTGGCGAACCGGCTGGTCGCCAAAGGCGGCTAATATAAAATAATTTCCAGTTCAAAAGAGGGAAAGCGAATGTAATACAAAACTGTTTTTAACTTGAAAAATAAACTCTGATTTCGGCATGAAATAAAAAGGATTATATTTCAAATTTAAGTGCAACTTCAAAACATCTTTCATGTCATCTACTATTTTTAACAACATTAAAGGTTAAATAATTATTAGATAATGTGATATTCCACTGTACAAATATGCTATTAAAGCAAACATAAAGTAGTGGTGTAAACAATATCACGTTATAAAGCATGTGAAAATTTTATGAGATATTAGAATTAACAATAAAGTGGGGAAAAACAAGCAATTTTTTTGATGTTTTGGATCCTGAATAAAGGTTATGTTTTGTTTTCCCTAGCCTAGTTGGAGTCATTTAAGATAAAATAACAGAAACATTATTATTTCTCTAGAATTTCTGATAGTAAAAATCATAGGAAAGTATTTATTTTGTGCAGGTTAATTCTATGCAATTTAATAAGTAAAGTTTTTATATCATATGTCGTGTAAAATGGAATCTGTAAACATTTTTCAAGTATTTTCAGCTTGAATTTTTTATTTTCATTTTGCTATCACTGCAGATCTTCATGGTACTACAGAATCAGTTATCTTTGTCAAAACATCCAGGATCTCATCACCGGACATCATTGTTTAAGCAAGGAGGATATCTGATATTATCTGCATTTTGAAAAGGTAAATAAATCAATATTCTTAAATTAAAAGAATTTCAAACCATCCATTGAATTCATTCCCAAACTTTCGTTGCTATTTTTGAACCTAAACGAGTTTGCTTATTTTTGATACAGAATTCACAACTCCGTGAGTATTTAAACTTGTTTTTGGATTTCTAGCACAAGATCCTGAATTAAAATAAATTTCGCTGAATGAGCATGTGTCACACGTTAAGGTAACAAGTTTGGTCCAGGATCTTATATTGTTTATTAAGCAGTTTGTACTTAAATAAGCAAATTAAACATGAAAATACCAGTTAAATATTCATTGCGTTTCGAGATGATTTTCTATATTTCAGTAATTTAAAGGAGTAAAGGAAATAAAGATGTAATATTTATTTCAAGATATTAAAGTATATAAATAAAAAAAAAAAAATATTAAATACTGGATAATCATGGTTTTATATCAGACTAAAATAATAAACAAATATAAACTTTAGTATTACCTGGATTAACGAAGAACTCTTTAGGAACTTTGTATGAGATAGGCAATGCTTTCTATTTTTTAAAAAATCGTGATTATAAGATTAAAAAAAATATTTAATATGGTATAGCAATTTAATGCCATCGTTCGGTTTTCTTTCTCATTAACATAAAAAAATGTAGATAAAATATCAAAAGTTGAATAGCTATTCTTATTTTTTAGGATCAAAATGGTAAAGAAATATTTTGTTTTGATAAAAATATATTTTACAAGAAAAAGTAATTTTTTTTATTCTGAAAGAAGAATGCTAGTTTCTTTCTTTCTTTTTTTTAATTTTTTTTTTACCAAAGCTTGCAAAATCGTTCTTTGTGAAAATAACAAAAATAAAACGTTGCAAACGAATTCCAATTTTATAAGAACGAATATTAAAAAAAAGGAATGAAATGTTGTTTATTTTAGCATAGTTATAAAACAAAAAAATTGTAAACTTAAAAAGAAAATTTAATTTTTATAATTTTGTTGGTGCATTATTATATTTAACACGGGAACTAGCTATTCATTAATTATTATTGATTGTTTTTATTTTATGCTCATAAAGTAAAGAGCAAAATGAGGCAAATCAGCAAAGAATTGCTCATAAAAATGAAACAAATCTATTTTAAAATAGACTATCAATTTAGAAAGAATTAAATAGCATAAAATAATTGATAATTTCATTTTGTCATTTCAAAATTGAGTCGATAAAGAATTTTTGTCTTTTTGCTTCCTTTTCCAAATTTTAAGTCTTTGATTTTGAATTTACTCTCTATCAAATGTCTATCATAGACTAAAAAAATAATATCATTAAGAATTGGGCAAAAGCCGGTCATTTTCATTTTTTCTGAATAGTTTCATTAAAATGAACGCCTTCGACGATCAACTGTTCATTCACCATTTATATCTTCAAAATAATTGGACAACACTTAAGAATCAGTCCCCCAGCCACAATCATTGTATTAAATTCACCAATTTTTATTTCACATGAATGCTAATGCTACCTAGATGTCTCATCAATAGTCCTCTGTTCGCTATTTTCAAGTTAAATGTCAAAAATACTATTTCACTTCATATTCTCTGTCGGAAAAACTTTGATAATGTACTGTAATCACAAACACTAAATAAAATATATAATATATTGAATTTGCAAATTTTAATTTCATATGAAAGCTCATACCCCAAAAAATGACATCAAGAGTCATCTGCCGTGTTCGATTCCATTTTCAAAAGACACTGCACAATAATAATAATAATAATAATAACGACTCTCTACTTTAACAACTGCACCAATTTCGCCAAAGTATAGTTAACAACACAAATGCTCTATCATTTTTGTGCAAGTATAATACCCCCCGCCCCCATTTTTTATGATTATTATGTGATCAAAATTGGTCGAAATGATTATATTAATATTATTTATATGGTTTCCAATGGCGGCTAGTATGGTGATTTCTAGTCATACCAATCAAAACAGAAGAAAATATTATTTTAAATTATACACCCACAATAATGATGGAGCATTCTGAATGGTTAGGTAAATCTCAAAATGGCGAATCTTTCAATTGTTGCATAAATTTTATTTTGCATTATCTCTCGAAATGAAGAAGAAAAGATAGACGAAAAATGGTGTTTTTTCTGGGGTATGAGCTTCCATATGAAAAGTAACATTTCAAAATCAGTTCAGTGGGGTCGGTGCATATGAGAATGTACAAGGAAGTCATGTGTTTTAAACTTTTCTTGAAAATAGAGCTGGGTGAAGGATAGGCGATCGTTAAAGACATATTTAAAAGCAGTGAGTTTTCATATGAAATAAAAATTGTCGAAATCAGGCCAGTGGGAAATTGATTCTTTGCTTTTTAAAAATTATTATAAATATAGATAATTGGTATATTTTGTTTTAAAACCAAGTTCAAGCAACAGATTATAGCTAAAGATAGTTAACCATTTCTTTCTTAAAATATCAATAATAAATATTTCCATAATTTTTAATTATTTGAATTCGTTCTATATTTTTTATATTCTGTACAAATAAAAAGTTTCCGTACCTGCTAATATATTTGTTGTAGAAATTAATAAGTTTATGTAATTTAACAAGGACATGCAATTTACTATTTCCATATTGTATGTATTTGGCAGTTGGAAATAAATTCACTAAAAGCTCATTAGACAACTATATAAGTCGAGTTTTCACAAATCTGATTCAGTTACTTCTTAATATGGAAGAAAATGGCAAATCAGACTACTTAAGTTCGAGAGGGAGAATATTCTACAGGGAGAAACTGTTTGAAATAATTGGGAAATACAGTGAATCGAATACCCACGAATTATCTTGAAAAAATAAAAAATAAAGACAAAAATACTTTTTTTTTTCAATATGCGGCATATATATGCAGTTATGATTTAAGGAACTGTAAATTTCTATACTTAATACTGTTAATTTGCTTTTTAAAATAATGAAATAAAAATTTTAAAAATCTTAGCTTTTTTGATTTTGAAACGACTTTTTTTAGGTATATTCTTTTTAGGAATACCTCCAGTTACGACAGTTCTCATGAGATGATTTAGAGAAAATACCTTCAAATTTTTATAGATCACAATTCTTGATACCTAAAACCAAAATTTCTTCGTTCAAAAGTTCATATTATATGCCTATATAGGGATTATGAGCTCGGGTTTCTTAAAATGAATAGGTGTTTAAGCTAAACTTTCTCTGTTGTTGCTAACTGTATGTTTCAAAACACAAAATTAATGTAATATTTAATCTTTTGTAAAAATCGTAATTTTCTAATTTTTATCTTTTGAGCCCATGTTAACTTTATTCTAAAATTTTCTCTTTTTTCATAATCCGATTCCCATTTATTTAATTAATTCTAACACACGATTAATAAAATTGCTGATTCTGTGGTTCTCACATCAGAAACAAAAGGATAAAAATCCTTACCACTTGCACATCTTTTAAAAAAAAGATACCTAAGATTCCCTTGTCTCGCGTGACAAAGAAATCCCTATCAGAATCTCATAATAAAATCACTGAAGGGAAAAACTTCTGTTACTTTGCTTTAGTATCGCGATATAAAGAGATGTCATTTTACCATCACTTCGCTTTCTCTCTGAGCAAGTTATGGCCCTGGTGGTGAAATAAATAAAAGTTAAAATTTCAAAGTTTCTTCTTCGCGGCCGTGCATCTGCAAAATTACTTTTATATAAATTTATGTATTGCTCATTTTGCTTCATTTTATTTCTTTAATAGGATGATGGTGAGATCGCTGAAGGTAAAAATAATAAGCCTTGTGCTTCTTACATATATGACAACTGGTAGTGTTTCAAAAATATTTGGAGATGAAGCATGCCAGCCTGTAACTCCCGAAGGGCATTTGAGACCAGAAGTTCCACATGTGACGCTAACTGAAGACTATCTAAATGGATTCAATGAAATTATCATAATTGGGGACCAACATGGATGCTTCGATGAAGAACAATTGCTTATAAACAGACATCAACTCAATGATACAGTTTTAAAAATATTCACAGGAGATCTTACAAGAAAAGGTAATAAGAACCTCGAAGTTGTTCGCTTTATCAAGAACTGCACATCATGCATTAGCGTAAGAGGCAATAACGATGAAAAAACTCTCCTCAGAATTTGGGCGAAACAGCAAATGAAAGATTACGAGTACGCGGACGAGGACAAATGGATGGCCAATTTGACTGCAGATGAAGTAAATTGGTTGAGAAATCTTCCATACTCATTCTACCTTCCTAGTATGAATGCCAGAGTTTGCCATGGAGGATTTTTACCGGGGGGTGTACCCATTGAAGACAACCGACCTTACACAATTATGAATATTAGAACTGTTATCGCTGATCCAAAATGCCCGGGAGGATGGAGACCAACTCGAGAAGAATTTTTAGATTCTGTTCAAGCGCCTACTTATCCCTGGGCTTCTCAATGGCGTGGACCTGAGCACATATATTTTGGACATGACCATAAAAGGCAATTGCAACTGTATCCATTCGCAACGGGGGTTGATACTGCCTGTGTTCGAGGGCACTACATGACTGGTATCTTCATCAAAGGTCCCAGGAATGGTACATTCGCTACTCAGCCAGCTTTAAAGAAGTATTACCATGGAAAAGTATAAATACTTATGGATAAATACTGCCAATTATTGATGGAGCAGATGTATCATCTAGAAATGAACAAAAGGACTATATTTATTAATTTATATTGACAATAGTATATTTTTAGCTCCTTTCTTGTTAGTTAAGGAAGGTCAGACTACTCTATTAGCACAAAATATTGTTCGATAATCCCACGATGTTGTTCAGTATTCTGGATGCCAGTCAATCAAGGATAGATATCGTTACAATGTTGTTCGGCATTTTGTACTAATAGGGTAATTTTAAAGCCCTGAATTAAAATTACCTATTTGCATTGTTTAAAATTATGTTTTAAACAATGCACAAAATATGTGTCAATGTTATAACTTTTTTATGCCATACTTACGAATGACATATGAGTGTATTGTGAAGTTTTTTTAATGCTGTGCGTTGAAATTGAATTTTAGCAAAGATTCAATTGACTATGTAATTATATAAAACCTTCATTTTTTATTTTAATTCCAAATCCTGTATATATTATACAAGAATGTTTTACAAGTTTAAAGCAAGAAGCAAAAGATCTATCTTTGAAAATTTATGTATTTATTGTGTTCTGTGTAATAGATGCATCTGTATTTGCAGTGTTCTGTGTAATAAATGTATATTATTTAGGGTTTATAATTTAATTCTAAGCTTAGTGTTTAATAAAATCATATTTATTAAAAACTAAAATACTTCCTATTCTAATTTGTACTCTATTTCTTACTCTCAGTAAGCCTAATAATGCAAAATGTAAAATGAAATTAAAAATAGCTATGGAATTAAGATGAAACATTTCGGGTTATTAGCTGTCATTTAAACAAGGGTTTTTAAATCCTTGCGTTGAGCCCTTTGACTTTAATAACCTGAAAGAAAGAATAAATTTGCTTCAAATTAAAAAAAATAATGATATATAGCTGAACATTAATAGATATAAAAATATGTTGAAAAAATTATATTTAATGAATGAGAAAAAAAATGACTGAATATAAATAATTTCAAATTTAAAAATCTTTGAAATGACACCAGTCATATTAAATTTTATAATATTTCTTACCTGTTTAACCATCCTACTCATTGAGACTGAGAAAAATAAGAGCATTCTTTGCATGGTTTTGTTATTCTCAATAAAAGTTTTGAAGTAAGTTTAGTTGAATCAAGAACATATTGATTTTGAAACTGTAAGAAAAAATACGAATTCGGGAAAAAAACAATAAATGAAGAATTTTTTAAATATTCTAATTAATTACTTTTAAAAACATTTATATAATGAGAAATTCAAGAATTAAAAAAACTGATCTCATTTGCAGTTAACTGTAATATTAAATAAATTTTTTTAATGTATTCTCACAACTGCTAAATAGAATATCTTGAATATAACCAGTTTTCGTGACATACATTTTAAGATAAAAGATATTTAAGAATTCACTGCATTAAAAACTAATTTTTATATAGAACAAGAACTATATATTTTTTTGAATAGATATAAATATATAATTATAAATTTGAGCAAATTAAAAAAAAACTCATAATAAAAAAGTAATGCTAAAAAAATTCCGGTTTGAGGAAATATTTTCAGAGAGCCTCCGAATCATTAATTGAAAAAAAAAAAAGATCATTGTTTGAATCATCTTTTTTTCCCCATTACAAAGCTTCAAACAATGACGAATAGATGGCACTCACACGTCAAACTGAGAAGGTTTATGCAAATCGATAAAACAGAGCACAGTAACTTCTCACAACGCATTTTATTTTAAATCAAAAGTTGTTCAACATGAACGTTACCGCTAGGTACTAAGCAAGTGAGTAACTACGCTATCACAGACGTGTGTAGCATGTCGGAATTGATGCTACCGATGGCCCGTTAAATGGCATCTTTCAGTTCCACCACAGTGGCTGGAGAATCCCGGTAGGCACGAGACATTAGGTATCCTCAAAATCAAAAGTTCGCTGAAGTAAGTTCTGGGGATAGTGAGGGCCTTTTAATTTTACATCCTTGGCTTATCATTCGGTCCTCATTGAATGTGTCTAGGAGGTATGTCTTGACGGAACGAGCAATGTGAGACGAGGTATTATCTGCATGAAGATGACGGCAAGTATAGCACGTCTTTGTTGCAAAGCAGGCACAATGTGGTCTTACAAAAGCGTTAGATCCGAATGAAAGCGTAGGATTTTCAAACCGGCTACAGAACAACGCTCTTCAAAAAAAAAAAAAAAAAACGCCCAGAATGAAGGATGCGGTGGTAAATTGGTCGTGTATTCACGAGGGTTTGATGTCGCCAGATACGATTGCCTTGCGTACTGATGTCACCATGGTCACCATGCAATGAAAAGTGTGTCTCATCTGTCCACATGATGTTCAGCAACCATTGTGGGTCATGTTCCATTTGCGCCAGCGCCCATGTTACAGAAGCTTGTATTTGATCGGAATCTGTTGTCAATAATTGGTGAAATGTTTATCTTTTATGGATGCAGTTCAAGATTCTATGCAAAAAACGTAGATCGACGTTTCCGGAATTCCCGTTACTGTCTCAGCTTCACGTGCATGCTACTTCCTGATGATGTCCCGTTTGCTAAATTTTCCATGACACTTCGTACAACAGGAACGTGGTCATCACTGACGGAGAGTCTGCTACTTCGTGGACGATCCTGAAAACGGAGTACTAAATTCAGTATCCCATTCACTGAAAAAGTGCTTATATTCACCTTGATTCTTATCAACATGCGAAACTTTTGTAATGCTTTAATCGTGGATTCACCGTTCTTATTGGAAAGTTTAACTCTAATTCTCGATCCCGTAACGATAGCATGTTGCTGGTATCGGATGATGGATCCATTTCCAGGATTGTGTTTTATAGCTATCCTGATTACCATATGCCATCTCGGTTTGACATGTGAGAGCCATCTATCGATTATTTTTTGAATTATTTTTAATGGAAAAAAAATCAAAAGACTTTTTTAACATATTTCAGAAAATTGCAATTTTTTTACCATTACTTGTTTTATTATGATTTTTTGAAATTTGCACGAATTTAGTATTTTGATAAATCTAAAGTATTGTTTTATAAAAACAATACTTTAAGTGTTTTATAATAAACAATTATAATAAGTACTTATTCATAGAAAACTAATCCTCATGTCATTTCTAAGCGTAAATATATTATATTAAAATAAATTTTAAATTTCAAAAGTTCCAAAGTTTAAATAAATGTTATATTTTATCAGATTAAAATTCATTCATAGCACTAACTCATTTATCCGGAACTTTCTTGTGAATGAGTAACAACTTATATTTATGCAAAAATAGGATAAAAAACTATTTGAACTTCAAGCTAAAAAACGAATATTAAAAAAATATATATGGAATATTCTTCAAAAGTTAGAAAAATGTAGAAAATTTAGTGCTGAGGATATAGCATCTGATTAAATTATGATGAATTAAATATCGCTTAGTTAGTACTAATTAGAATTCATTTTTCTATATGTTATAGAATGTTAATAAATAGAAAAATTTAACTGCTTTTCTTCCTTCATAATATTTTCTTGCAGGTCGGTTCCTCTCAATTGTGCTACCATAAAACAACAGTAAAAGTTATTAGTAGAAATGGGATCTAAAAATCATAGCAAAATTAAATATTTAACAATTAAAAGAAATTAGCAATACATTTATTTCATAAAAATATGCAAATATATAAGCAAAGGGACTAAAGTTTACCTTTATTTTAATGAGATATTAAATTTATTATAAGACAATGAAGCAATAATTTTTAAAAGACTAACAAAAACAACACTTTTTCGAAAACTTAATGCATTTATCCAAAGCAAAGCCGACCCTAATAGACACTTATAAGCCTGGTGAAAAGCTTATCTCTGGAACTTTGAAATAATTTCTTACTATAAAATAATAACTTATTGTATTTTGCTGTTTTATTTCCTATTACATATTGGTGTAACAAAAACTTAATAGATGAAAATGAAAATTATTTTATGAAGCTAAAATTCGAATCACAGAAAAATTTATTTATAAATCACAAGATAAAAATACTAATTTTTATAAAATAGACTGCTTTTGCGAATTACTAGGACACGGGACTTTTTTTTATTTTCAAGTATATTTTCAGGCAAATTCATTAATAATATCATTGTTTTTATTCTAACTTATAGATAAAATGTGAAAGGAAGCTAAGCTTCCTTAACTAATGCTGAATCACATGAAACTTTTTATTATCCTCAATTTCATAGTGAGATTCAAAGTGCTCAGTTGCCTCAAATTGGAGAACAGGAAATTTCCAAAAAGTCTGATGGTAATATGAGAACTGAAAAAAATTCAATGAAGGATTGATGTTATAAAATTTTACAAACATAAAAGGAGAAAAATATTATCAGCGTTTCACTCCAAATGCTTCAAACTAGTTAATTAAAAAAAATTATCTGAAAAATTTATTAACTTTTTGACGGTAATAATAAGCTGTATTCAAGATACCAGAACAGAGCAATAGTAACAAATATAATTTGTTATTAAATTATTCATGAATATGATACATTTTTATATTTGATTGATGGTATATTAACAAATAGTAATGCTTCTTAAGAAAATCCTCTTTTATATTTGCATAATTTTCAATTAAGCATAATGTATCAATTTATACCCTTTTATTTAAAAAAGTTGTGCCAGTTTTGCTTTCATAGAAAAATTTAGGTCTTTATATTTACATGGCAAGCTTATTTTTATATGATTGATAGGATTCGTTTATTTACGGAAAAATGTTTTTAAACATGCCTAGCTTTAAAAATTGACTTATTTCTAAAGTCAATCACATTAAAAACTGTAAGAAAATATTTACTTAATACTGCAAATTTCATATTCATTTTGTTTATGAGTGAAATATCATTGTATCATTTTTATTTTTTTTGCATTTATAGGCGTGCATTCAAATGCTTGAAGCTTAAAGAGTATATAAAAAGAGAGAGAGAGAGAGTTAGTATAATCATGAAGCATTGCTGTCATAATTATACTAACGCACTTGTTGTTAAGAAAGTGTCACAGGAATTGAATTATATTCAGTTTCAATTGTATATCCGACCATTAGGTTACGAATACTTCTATTTTCTAATTCGAAATATTTTTGTAATAATCCTTTTTTTTAAATGATAATTTTGAAATAATAAAATTATACTGCATTGTTCGATTTCAAATGGAAAATACGGCCAGGAATAATGATAATATATTGCCGCATTGAAAAGAGGTAGTCGATTCTCTATGGCCGAATGGTCGTAACGCTGGTCTCTTAATAAAGAGGTCGTAAGTTCAAATCCCGCTAGAGACAATACAATTCACAGTCCGTGTAAATATTCAATTCCTTGATTTTATGTTTTCCTTTATTTCGTGCTCTAGAAGATTCTGGATATTTCTTTAGTTTACCAGACAAGTGTTCTGGACTTTTCTTACTGTCTCCAGAAAAGTATTCTGGAACTTTCCCTGCCAGTATAAAAGCAGAAGATCTGTCAGTCACTGTGTTCTCAGTTCAGAGTTGAGTTAATAAATTGGTATAGCTCTACTTCTTGTGTGTGTCATTAAGTTCCACACTAAAGAACTTACGTGACAATATTAATTGTATTTTTGACATATGCATTTATCTATTTGATAAATCTTTGAAACTATTTAATTAAAGAAAATAAAAAAGAGTTTAAAAACATAAAAAAAATTAAGATATTTTGTGTATAATTTAGAATTAATACGCATTCATAGTTTAAGATAGTAAACAAATAAAAAAGGCCACTTTCATCTTCAAAGTAGAATAAACAATTCGCACTCTATGTGGAACAATCCATTATAAATTTGAAACTTACCCATTTTAAATGGTTTTTAATAGAGCTTCTGAAACTTTTTCGTATTCGCGATCCCAATTTTGTCGTTAAAATTGCATCAAGATCACAAAATCAAAAAGTGGACAAGGCACTGAAATACCTTAATTAAAAATATATAAAAAAGGAAATCCATCAGTGGCGGACTTCTAAGAGGCAGATAAGGAACTGCCGTGGGCTGCTTGACACAAAGAAAACAGCAAACAATTCAGTTAAAATGTATTTTCACACAAATAAATTTATAAGAAAAACATGTTTAATTAATATATCAATTAAAAATTGTAATTAAACATCAATAAAAAATGATACAATTAATACATCAATTAATGAATTACAAAATGTTGGGCATGCAATGTGTGTTTAAAATACATTACTTAAAATATTATTAAATATAAAACAGCCACAGGTGATTTAACAGCCACAGGTTCTGTAAAATAATAATTTTTAATGTTAAATTTGTTTGAAATTTATTATTTCTTTGTAATTTTTGATAATAACTAAATGCTTAAAGATATAAGTAAAGAAACTCTAATCTAACAATTGTGATTGATTTTCATTATTTTATTTTTCAATAAATAAATTTAAAATAAATAAATAAAAACTAAAATAAATAAAAACATATATTTTCACAAATTTACTAAACAAAAAAGTTAACTAAAAGAAATCGTTAACATGTTGATTAAATTAAAAATATGTCGAAATGTGAAATTAAATTGAGCATTTGTTAAAAGAGAGGCTTTACAATATGTGTTGTCTAAGAAAGTCTAAGAATGCTAAATCAGCGATTGAATTCCAATTTAAAACGACATTAAAAATAGCAAAGTAATTTTATATTGAAGTTTATTTCTTAACTTTGAAAATGGTTATGAAAGCTTTCTGCACCTTATTTGATCTTTAAATGTAAGAAATTATATTCTAAAGTATTATCTCCAGCATTCTCTAATTGGATAAATCCTCTAATTCAGTTGAATGAATCCTCTAATTTAATTGAATTCAGTAATTGTTGATGAATGTTCTCTTATGAATATGAAGTTCTATAAATATTCTGTTATTTTTATGGCGCTATAAATTTTATAACTTGCTGTTACAATCTGAAAAATCAACAGTGTCTGATGCATTAACCCTTTTCACTCCAAAAACTAATGACATATTATTATACATATGTGAATATAAAGACTCCTTTTAGAAATCGGAACAATAATTGCAGGTTCATTATAATCCCTATGAACTAATGTGAAAGTTTTTCTTATTATACAGCTTTTAAAATAATCACTATCCAAAAATAATTTGAAAATAATACATCTTGTATAATGGTCGGTCAGACTAAACATTGGAGTGCAAAGGGGCTAATTTCCGATAAACTAAAAGTATTAAATTCTTGAAAAATTCAACATAAAAGCTTTCATAAGGTTTATAAACCAGTTTCGGCTTTCTTATTTTAAGATAGAAGGAAATATGAAAAAGAAGTGATCAACTTTAAAAGCATTGCATTCAACTAGTTTTAAACAAGCTAAAAGTAGATAGAACAAAGACTAGACTTACTTCGTGGCTGCCTGAGTGTGAAGTAAATTTTTAAACCAGACATTGTGATAGGAAATAAAAAAAATGCGAAAGTTATTTTATTTACCATTTTATATTTGTAATTAGTTCTAACATTTATCTTTAAAAAGAAGAATTAAACTAATTTCACATCTGAAATAACATAACCTTGTTTTTCTAAATTTTAACATCTCCAAAAGATGAGTAAAATCAATATCTTTAGCTATAAAATATTTTCTCCATACTTTTATGTAATAAACAAATAGAAAAACACTTTTATGCACTGCTTTATGAACTGATCACCAAAAGACAGGGTCAACAACGAACAATTTATCTCTTTTTTTTCCTCCATTGAATCTAAGTTTGAAGGCTCATCTCTTAGGATGTTTGAAGACACCAGATAAAAATGTCAAAATATATTTAAAAAAATGTTATTAAGATTTTTACAAAATACACATCCTGTTGAGACAAATATAATACAAGATTATCTATTAAAAAGGTAATAAAATTACTGCAAAAATAATTTGAAAAGTATTTAAAATTTATTGGAAACCAGTCAAAATTCATAAAAAAAATCATTAAAAAATGGCTAGGAAATATAAGAATGCAGAGGCAAGTATATCTGATGCTGGAATTTGAGTCCCAAATGCTGAAAGTAAAGAACCTTTGCCCTATTCAAATATTTATGGCTGGATGCATTTTCATCATAACAATTGAGAAAAAAATATAAAAATAGATTTATTGTTAAAGATTTCGTTCAGTAAAGAAACCGAGAGATTTTCTCCAAGAATTTATTATATAATTCCATGTAATGATGGAATTATCTAATAAATTCTGAGAATTATGTGTTATAGTAATTATATAAGAAATCATCCAATAACTAAAATTTCTTTAGATGATATACAAACAAATGCTTCCTACTATCTTCAATGAAAATATCCTGAAAGCATCCAATAACACATTTTTTACTGATGAAATGCTTATGATTTTTTTTCACTCTTGTCATTATAAGGTTCCGTATAATTGCAACAATTTTAAACACTATTTTCAGCATAAAACAACCTAAATGCTATTCTAAAATTCAAATTTTTTCATTTTAAGATGTTAGTTTTCTTTTTTTTATCGAAATATTTGCTTATGATTTATTCAATTTTCAACAAGTAATTTTTAACTATCACCATGATGACGTAAACACAAATAAATACATTTTATGTAAGCAAAGTTATAATGTGAATATAAATATTAATAAAGACTGTATTTAATTTTTATCTTATATATGAATGGTGAAATGCAAGTCAAAAAATGCTGCAATATCAAATATTTATATCATCCTCATTCGGCACAAATGACAACACTCAAACTACTAGGTGTATAAATCTGCTACTATTGAGTCCCAATTTTAATAAATGAGTATTGTTTGTTTGCAAATAAATCGGGAAAAATTGTTTTTGAAAAATCTGGCAACAACCTTTAAAAATGAGTGTGTGATCTCTGGTTAAATACGAAGTAAAAAGATTTTTAAAACTTAAAAAAGAAAATAGTAAGTTAGAAATCTTTTTAAAAAATTTAAAAAAAGAAAGTAGTAAAAAGATGAGAAAAGAATATAGAAGAGAAGTATTTAGAAGATTTTTTTTAAACTTACAAAACGTGCCCAATTTTCTGCCATGCAAACAGAATGTGTGGGAAATTATATTATTTCATTACAAAGAAAATTGCGAAGGAAATACACTGGTTGCTGTTGGACATTTACGATGAATATTCTTCATCGAATACAATATCCAAAGTGTGGCTTTCAGCGATTTAAAAGTGATGATTTAAATGTTCATAACTAAGAGCATGGTTAACACACACACACACACACACACACACACACACACACACACACACACACACACACACACACACACACACACACAAATTAATGCAGATTTGGAAACAGTAATTGATGAAACCATCAATGATGAACGAGACAAGCAACTGTTAATAGATCTTAACAAAGCATCAAAGGAGAAACCACCAGGAAATAGCGAAAAACGTAATAAAGTTGTTTCCAACACGAAAATACTAATCCACATGTAACCAAACCAGTTAAAAGAAGTTTTAAATACACTTCGCTGGCTTGAGTAGTACCACCCGTCATATTCACTATGTATTACTTTAAATTTCTGACTCCCATGAGTTCGAAAAACACTTATTTAGAATTATTATGAACATAATAACTCCAAAAAAAAATTAAGTTAGAGGGATTGAATTTTATATATGTATCTGAGACCACATTTGTAGATTTCTATCAAATTTTAAACGAAATCCATTCAGAGAAAGTCTATCTATCTATCTGGCTGGCTGTCCTAATGAAAAAAATGAGGGAAAACTAGATAGGTAAATTTGGTGTACAGATTTTAACATCAAAATAATAGATGATCGTCAAATTTTGAGATAAATACGCGAAAAATTTAACCATTTTTCAATATGTATTTCACAAGTACAAGAACTCGATAAATCCGAAATGCAACATCAAAAATAACTGAAATTTGGTGTGTGATTTTGTGACTACAAATGTCGTTCTATGTCAAATTTTGGTTTTAAGTGATCGGAAAAAGAAGTCCAAAATACGCTATCGGTATTCTAGCGCTTGTATAATTTTCGCATTCCAGCGATGAGTAATTAAAAAAATATGCAAAAGATTAATTAATCAAATAGTCATAAAATTAATTACTCGAATTAAAAAATTTTTTTATGTCTAAATGAGCAAAATAATTATTGTTGAATTTTTGAAATCATATGCATTGATAGGTTAGTTTCGTAATGTACGCAAACTTTTAAAATTTTTACATATTGTATTTTATTTGAAACAATTAGTAAAAAAAATGAGAAATAAATCATTATTTTTTTACTTGCATATTTAAAATATATTAAACAATTACAATATCAAGTGAAGTTATTAATCTCTACAAATAATAAAAAATAATAAATGAAATTTTTGTTAGAACTTTAAGGAACTACAAACTAAACTAAATGTTGTTGTTTTTCTATGAATAATTATTATTGCACAAAAATGAATTTTACATCATTCAAATTTTTAAAAAATTATCTTTTTATTGGTAATATTTTATCTTATTATTAATAGTTTTAAAAAGCGACCCTAAATTTGGAAATTGAAAAAAAAAAAAAAAATGTCTTATTTTCAACACTAGTTTAAATTGTTGCTCTGAAATTCAAACAGTTTTTATTATTTCATCAAATATTTAATCGTGTTCCTCCATTGTTGAAAGCTAAGGAAGAAGAGTACTGCTTAATTATTTTGTAATTTGCAAAACTTATTCGTCTGAAATTACAATACCGTTAAATTTAAAAGACAGATAAACCGCATATTTACATTTTAAATAGCGTCATGATGAAACTTTCCCCATTATAAAACTTTGTGGGCACGATAAATAAAAGTTAATAGTGACAAATAAAATAACGTGACGCTAATGTCAGACAACTTAGTGGTCAATAACTTCATGGATATGAAGTTATATCTAAAAGTTCTATCTGAAATGAAACATAATAAATCTCTCCGGGGAACTAAAAGGAGTTAAGCAAGATCGTTAAAAAATAAAAAATAAATATTTAGAAATACTTTATATTTCTCATAATTTTTCTTATTATAGAGGCATATTTAAGTAGAAATTACCTCTCATACTCAGAGGAATACGTTCTGAGTGTAGTGGGAGTGAATTTTATCTTCAATAATTGTAATTATTATCTTATCACGTATATTTTTTTAGCCTTAACTATAATTTCTATATTCTTTGCATTATGCTTTTGGAATTTCTCTAAACAAAAACATAATTACTATTGAAAAGGATAAATTGAGATTGTTAGCAATAAAAGCTGATCAAGATCATATTTCAATAATTTTAGGTGTCTTGATCAAATGTTTGTTTAATTTGCTTCGAGATTTTTTTTAATCGATTATTTTATTATTTTTCATATAAACGATACTCGGTGAAAAATAAGTTGAACTTCATTATTCAAGGACAAACATTAATAAGTTGACTCTCAGGTAAAGTATTATTCAAATTCAGGTAAAGTATTATTTGAAAATTTTTCAACCGAGTTGAATTATACAATTTTAAATGAAATTTCTGATTCAACTGTCAACATAAAAATTTTAAAACACGAAAAAAAAATTTTTTTTCTCATAGTTTCAATTTTGGTGTAAAATTTTTTACAGTTAAAATGAAGACCATTTAATTTCATCTGAGTCGTAAAAATTCCGTGAAAATATTTATGTCACTAATTATTTTGCTTCTGTATGCTTGGTATCGAAAACAAAGATATGTTTCCAGCTGTAAAATCATTACTTCGTTACCGCTTCAGAGAAAAAATAATTTTCTGGAATCATCTGTTATCGTCTAAAAACAAGTTGTTATCTCAATCAAGAATCTGATTCCAGTTAATATCTGTAAGTAATTTTACCTCTGGAGCAGAAAGTGATACCATTCAAAAGGTAATTGAAATAACAATTTATTTGAAAATTCTTTGGCACAGATTTTCTCTGCTTTAATTGTTTTAAGTGGTGGTATATTATTTATTGAATATGGATATTTTTATTAATTATGGATATGAATTTGTTATTCTTGTATCAATATATTTTTAATAGAAATGTTAAATCCTTATAACATTTTAAATTAATTATATGTAGTTAATTAAATTTATAACATTAGATGAAATGAAAAATATCATTAACTATTATCAGTTAATGATGTATATTTAAGAATACACTATTATATATGATATGGTATGGATGTGAGGAAGCACGGTTATTTTAACCAGGCTTTTAATATAGACTTTCCAGAAGAGATTTTGAAGTTTATATGCTTAAACTAAGCAACAAAGCAATATAAATAAAATGATTGGAGTAAATAGTAACTTAAAAACATTTTATCGTTTTAATCGGTTAGATGCCGGCGTCCTGGCCTAGGGGTAGCGCGTCTTCCCCGTGATCTAAGCGTTCCAGGTTCGAGTCCTGGTTGGGGCATCGTTGTTCTCGTTCTTGTGTTCTCTCTGTGAGGTGCGTGAACGAGGCCCCTGTTAAAAGGGGTTGTGCAAGCGAGTATGTGTGCGTTCTATCTTCATTTGAGCTAGAAGTCAGGCTTCTGCCTTCGGGTACTCAGAGTCTTTACCCTCAGAAGCTGCTGCGCAAAAACTTGGCTTAAAATAGTCTCACGACAAAAAAAAATCTGTTAGATTTGTCTATTGAGCTTTTCCTTTCTAGATTTTCAAATTTAAATTATTAAAATTTAAACTTATTTAATAAAATGAAATATGCTTTTAATATTTAGAAATCAAAAGAGAAATTTATTAGTTGCTTTTAACGATGCATGCAATTATAAATTATAATCAGTTGAAATTACAAAAATTTGTGTAAATGATGCTTTTATTCAATGCTAACTCCTATAAACTGTAAAAAAAGTTGCTCTTTATATGAAATATACAACTGCACAAAATCGAAGGGGAAATTATTTATATTAAAATTTCGAATTATTCGAATACAAGAAAATTCTGCTTTCCACATGGAATATTGATTATTATTTTGTAGTTCAAACTTTTAAAAACGTGTAATTTTATATTAATTCAGATTTAGCTTAGGATAACTGAAAAAGAAAATAAAGAATATTAAAATGTGTTAAAACTGATTTAAAAAAACTATAATACTCATTGAAACAAATATCCGAAAATGTTAAGTGACGTGTTAATATTTTAATATATATCTGAGACCAAAGTTGAATATCGAATTGATCGACGGTCTCTTAATATGTTATCTAACATAATGTTAGAAATTATTCTGCAACTTTTAGCCGTAGATGACTTCAATTTTTTTTATACCAGAAGTTAGTTACTTAAAAAAATATATGTTTTAACATTTTAGGTATTTAGATATGCTGCATGTTTATGAATACTGGTGATTGCCACATTTATCGCATTAAAATAATAATAATAATAATAAAGCTTTATCAGTATATGATTACAGTATACCATCATATTAAAATTTCAAGGAAAATTAAGTCATTCTTAATTTTCCCACAACTTTCAATAGTTTCTAATCCACACATTAAATTGCAGATGCCACAGTTATTTTTGTTTCATTAACTTTGAAGTAGGATTTTCACTTCCACTTTAATTTCGTAATATATATATTATCTTTAAAGTATGATACATGATTGAATGTATGATTATTAAAGTACGATAGGAGATGAGTACTTACTATACATCATTTTATTACATTTTTGAGATTTAAGAAGAAGGACTCTTTTTAAATCTAAATAGCTTAAAAGAAGAATAAGAAAATGGAGTCCAAGTACTGAAAAATATAGAGGATAGATGAACCGCACTTTTATATTTTTAATAGCGGTAGGATGTCATAGGACTGGCCTTCATTAGAAAGGTTCATGTACAGAATGAACAGAAATGTGAGATATAATCAAAATAACTCGGCTTTAATATCTGAAAAATATCCAAAATACACGAAATTTTATCCAAACGATTTGATTGAAATCAAATATAACCAATATTCCCGGCAAACCAGCTGGCCATCAAAGGCAATTAGTTAATATTGTAAAATTCTGAAAACTGAAAATGTTCAGCCATTATTTGTACTTTTAGTGATACAAAAAAAATGATGAAAGAAAAATAAATAAATTCAGAAAAGGAAAAAGAAAACAAAAAAATTCGTAATTATAATAACAAGATTTGCTAAGGATTTTACATTAAAAAGAAATTTTTAGATAAATATATTAATCCGTGAATGCTATTTATTTTAGATTTCATCATCACAAATGCAAAACAAGCCATTCTTTCTGGATAAAGCGAATACTAATTATATAATATAATTAATTAAACAGATGAAATAGTAATTAGATTAAATAATAATTAATTAAACAGATAAATATTCAGCATTGTTAGGGATGAAATTTTCATGTTTCTTTAGAAGTTAGTTGATGAACTTACGTTAATTATGAAATTTTCATGTTGTTAAGTTGAAGAACTTAATTAATTGCCTCAAAATATTGAAATCTTGCTCCCCTTCCAGTTTTTGTGAGGAAAATTTTAACAATGTATCATATTGGAAAAAATAGCAACAACATCCGATGGAATCCCAATCCATTTGTAAACAAATGCTTTATAAATAAATGCTCTTAAGCTAATTTTAAATAAAATATTATTGTACACCACAGTTTTCTCTCACTTTCATTTCTTTTAAATAAATGAACTCCAATATTCTTTTAAAACTAATAAAAATGTTGCCAAAATAATAAAAAAAATAAATGAAGAGTAGTTCAAAATCTACTATTGTCCAACAACAGAGTATCTATAAATTTTCTTATTTAAAGATTATCTGTATTTGTTTAATAAATTATTAAATTTCGAAAAAATATTGAAAAGCAAAATTTTGTATTTTACGATAGCATGAAAATATTTCATATGGAATAATTTGTTCCGAAATTAGAATGGAAAAATGACAAAATGTCCGAAGAATGTTCTAGTTAATTGAATTTTTAATTTAATTTTGCTCTTCGAAAAATTGAAGGTACTTTGATCTTAAATATTAAGTAAAGTACAGTTGAATTTTGTTCAGTTGTGGAACATATATGCATTCAAAGCCCCAAGGATTTATATTTATATTAAAATATCTTTGGCAGAGATAAAATAATGCATAAATTGCAAAACATCACAAAATGTTGTAATTGTCATCTTGAGACCTCTTTCATTTATTATTTCTTTTTCAGCAAATGGGATTAATAAAACTCAGAATAATAGCTTTTATTGTTCTCCAATGTATAATAATTGGTGTCGTACCAAGAATTTTTGAAGACCAAAAATGTCAAGCTGACACACCAGAAGGGCATTTCAGACCATCTGTTCCACACTTGACATTAACAGAAGACTATCTGAATCAGTTCAAAGAAATCATCATAATAGGTGATCAACATGGATGCTACGACGAGGAACAACTTCTCATTAACAGGTTCCAGTTAAACGATACGGTTCTGAAAATATTCACTGGAGATCTTACAAGAAAAGGTAATAAAAACCTTGAAGTTATTCGTTATGTTAAGAACTGCAGCTCATGCATTAGTGTTAGAGGAAATAATGACGAAAAAACGTTATTAATGATTTGGAAAAAGCAGACTGGTAGCAATTACACTTATGCACCAGCAGATAAGTGGATGAAAGATTTGACCGAAGATGAAATAAATTGGCTTAAAGAACTCCCATATTCGATTTACCTACCAAGCATGAATTCCAGAGTATGCCATGGAGGATTTTTGCCAGGTGGTATACCCATTGAAGACAACCGACCTTACACTATTATGAATATCCGAACTGTTATTGCGGATCCCGAATGCCCAGGTGGTTGGCGACCAACTCGACAAGAGTTCCTGGATTCCAAGGAGACCCCAACTTTCCCATGGGCTTCACAATGGCGGGGACCAGAACATATTTTCTTTGGACATGACCATTCAAGGCAATTACAATTGTATCCATTCGCAACTGGGGTCGATACAGCTTGTGTCCGGGGACACTACATGACAGGTCTTTTCATCAGAGGTCCTAGAAAAGGTACATTCGCCACTCAACCTGCTTTAAAGAAATATTATCACGGAAAGGTGTAAATATTCGATGACAGCAATGAATACTTATAGGAAAAAATTATTATCTGATGAAGATGCTAAAATTACACCATTATGTGTATAAGGACTTCAAATTTTCAATGTTTGAGACAGCTGATTTTTACATTTATCTTAGAATACTTAATAAAGTATGCACTTAGAATATAATTATCATTTAAATATAAATTTTTTGTATGTATGCATTTTGCTTTGTATGTACTTTGTTTTATATTTATTTATTGTTTTTCAATATATTTTCCATGTATTTAAAAAAGTCTAGAATACATTTAAGGTTTATTTATATATATATAGAGAGAGATAGATAGACACAAATAGAAGTCGCATGTTTTTACCAGCGACATAAGGAATGTTAAGGAAAGCAGAACGAGATAAACATTAAAAAATATTGAAGAAAAGGAATTAAGAAATAATTATGATTTTAGATGTTTATTTTTGTGATAATGATAACACTTGGAGAATTAAAGAAGATAACCAGCGAAAATTGTCTCCCTTAAATTTTTTCATGTACTTTTGAATAAAAACGCTACCCTCCTCCCTTCCCTCATATAAGATTTTAGACATTGGGCAAGGCAATATACACTATGAGTGCTCATATTTTTTATTTTTACTCAAACAATTGGAGCTGTGAGTTTAATAGTGTAGTTAAGAAAACATCAGTACTTGTGCATTAACTACGTTAGCGAGCAATAGTTGCAAGAGACCAATCTTTGATGTTAATCTAGCTCCGTTATTGAATCTAGCTTTCGATTTTTGGCTATAAATGACTGGCATGCAATTTATATTCAAGAGTTTCCATTTTAGGTGCCTTTTTTTCAACCGACTGAAATCAAATTCGGCACGCAGCTACAATTATAATCACAAGATTAAATCCCAAATTTCATTTACCTAAGCATCGCATTTCATTTTGAGTTATCGCATTCAAAGACAACCAGATATCAATTCAATAACGTGTTTTTTGAACTCGAGAAGGTCTGAAAAGTTAAAATTCTTCAAAATCTTGGTTTGAATTTTTTAAACGTTTAGAATATTCTCTTTTTGTATATCCTACGTATATGATAAAGTACTTTATAGAAGGGGTCTCCTCAAAATATTTCAGCATTCGTCATTTCCTACCTCTCGCATAAAATTGTGGACCATGGGTAAGGCCGCGAATTTCTTGCATGACATTGGCGAACAATACTTATGAAATGAATCGAGAATTTTTATTATATCTAGATATTTTTTTCGTTGATTAATCTTTGTCATACTATTATTATAAAAGTGCTCGGAAATCAAATTTGTTATTTTTGATGTCATTTTTTTCAGCTGATTGAGACCAAAAGTTGACATAGAACTGCAATTGTAATCGCAAGAACACATTCCAAATTGCATTTATTTGTCACTGCATTTTTGAGATAATACCTATACATGCACGCGAAAGTACCGATCAACAGACGACGGTTCTAATTTGATAAGAATCTGCATTTTAGATGTTAAACTTGTTAACCAAATTTTATTTCTATGGCTTTTTACGTTTTGCAGTAATTGTGTTCACTTGTATTTGAAAAATCAAACAGATAAACTTCCACCAAATGTATTTCGCGCAGAATCGGATAGAAATCTCCAAATGAAGGAAAAGATCTGCATACCAAATTTCATCCGACTTATTCAGGACGTTTTAAGTTATGTTCACAGTCAGACATATAGACGTAATTACAAAAATGTGTTTTCAAACACAAAACACAAAAGTTAATTACCTTTCTTTCTATTTAAACTTAATGAAGAGTATTGTTAATTTTTCGCTTTCTCTTAGGCTAAAAACTTCAGTCTGAAATAAGTATTTTCTTCTTGAAGTATTCAAAAAGATTTCGAATTCTGTTTTGAATTTGCTGCTTTTTTTCGAAAAAACAATAATGTATTAATTGAAAATGATAAGAAAAAATGAAAAAAAATTATGCTAAAAACATTACAATTAAAAGAATGGCAGTAATTTTGTTTTCAGACAAGTACAAAACTCCTAAACTCCCCAGAGTTTCGAAAAACAATTAAAGATGAAATATATTTTTAAATAAAATTTATAAAAATCATATGAGAGATTATTAAAATTATTTTTTGAACAAAATAATTTAAGTACTTCGATAAATAAATGGAGTAAATTGCAATCATTTTATAAACATTTAAATAAAGTTTTGTAATGTATTAAAAAACAATAACAATTATATATTTCCCTATTTTTAAGAAATAAAATGTAATTTAATTATAAAAGAGTAATTCTCTTATTATAAAAGAATGTGCGAAATATTTCGATTCATACACAGCAAAGTGTATTAAAAATGTTCTTTTATTTAAAATTCTTCTAAAAAGGTTACATTGATTCAAAATAAGTTCTCTTTTAGAAGAACAATTTAATTCTTAAACTATATTTAAAATCGAAATAAGTATATATTAAAAATGTTTCAAATCTATAATTTCCTCGAGTAATATATGTAAGCAGGATATTTGCTTTTAAAATTGTTCTGGAAAAAATTGAAAGTAAATACTCAAAGAGAAGCTCTTCAAAATGTATATTCTAGTTCTTGTGAATGCCAACAATTTTTAATTTATGCTCTAATACTCTTATTGTATGCAAGATTCAAGATGGCTAATTTTAAAGCACTTCGTTGTATTTAATTGAAGAAAAGTGGATTTTACTTTTTTTATTACAAATTTACCGTTTTTGTTACTCAATTCAAAGCTCATGTTCTTTTTGTTTGTTCCACATATATATTTTTTTAAATTCTGGCAATACTTTTTTATTTAGAAGTATTGGTTGTAAAAGTTTCGGTTACCTTCAAGTTCAAGAGTACAAAAGAAATGTATAATTTTTATTCCGGCCACAATTTCATTATTTATTTCCTTTCATTCGAATTTCTTCATAGTTTTTTCAAAGACATTTTTATTTATTTATTTGTTTTCCTTCAGAGCTTAAAATAAAATTTCATATCCTTTCTCTCCATCTGGTTTTTTTGAACCTTTAGAACTTTTCCATCTAAATTTCTGCTTTACTTTCGACTATATTCTATTTCCAGAAATGCATTAGCAAAATAAAATTTATTTTCTTGTCGTAAATTCTACATGATTTTCCCCCTAAATCAATTTTTTTCTGATCTCTACGTAGCTTAATATTATTTATTTATTTTCATTTTGCATTTTAACTGAAATTTTACGCTCTTTTGATTGTTTCAGTTTTTTCTATTCCGGCATAGTTTTTCATTCAAAAGGACTGATTTCTGTTTATTTTCTGTTTTATTCTGTTAAGTCTTTACTTTTTTTGTCCATCTTTAGAAGGACAAAATACATTTTGATTTTGCACATTTCCATCGTTATTTTTCATCTTAGTCCTCTCTAAGACAATATTATTTGCTATTTTCAATTAAAAACTGAACACAAAGTTCACATTTTCTTTATTGCCCTATTTTTTTATTTTTTATTTTGGCAGAATGTTTATTTAGAAGATTTGTTGTGCTAGTTTCGGTTACCTTCAATTTCAGTAGTGCAGTAGAAATATAAAACATTTTCCTGCCCAAATTTTCGTACTATTTTTCCATCATTCGTCTTTTCTTCATAGCGCTATCAATGGTATTTTCATTTACTTATTCTTTCAGCAATTAAACTCTAAATTCATTTCTCTGGATTGCTTCAGATTTATTTTATTACGTCAGAACTCTTTATATAGCAAATCCTCTGAAATAGTTTTGGCTATCTTCGTTTTCAGGAAAAAAAAAAAAAAAACGATTCCCGCAACAAATTTTTATCTATCATTCGTCTTTCTTCATAATCTTATCTGAAGTATTGTTATTTATTTATTTTAATTCCACAATTCACGTTCTTTTGATTCTATTAGATTTTTTTATTTCATTTGGGCAGAAATTTTTATTTAGTATATCTGTTGCTTTAGTTCTCCCTATGTTTGTCAGATTAAATCGGAAGTACGTAATTTCCGGTGTTGTACCTCTAGTATTTGTGTTCGTAAATTGTTGAAATCAATTCTCCCACGCATCGTAATATAGCTTGACGTTTGCACGACGAAATGTGTTCGCATGACGTTCACCAAAGTGCCTTGCAATTTTTTATGAATAATAAACTATCTATATATTTTACAATCCGCTACTAATTTGAAAAGACATTTTCTAATAGATTGGTTTTATTTTTTATCCATGTATTTTATTGACAGCACTCTCAAAACGAAGGGGCAATACCTTGAAATTGGATTAACAAAACTGAAACTATCAAATAAATTTTCATTTTATCTTTTATTGATATGTTTTTTATAGATTTCGCAAAATCGTCAACATCATCAGACCCTAGGCTTACAGGCAATAAATAGTTTTTCCAATTACAGACAGTTAAAATTTCATTTTACTATAAATCGATTGAATTTCTAAACTTCAAAAAAATTAAGTCTAGTCCACTAACACTTAATTTTGGAAAAAAATACAAAATAGCAATTTTATTGAATTAACTTGTTGAACTGGCTGTCCAAAACAGACATTTAAGTTGGCACCCGGTTATGTTGCAAGAAAAGGATTGGAGAGGGGTGGAAATTTTAACGCCAGTTCTTTGCGTTTAAATAAAAAAAAATGTTTGTCAGAGCTTAAAATTAAAATGAAGGAGTTGCAGGTATTAAAAAATATATAAAATAAACTATTAAAAGTGATTATAGCTTAATTAGATAAGGAGTAAAATTTAAAAAAATGCAAACTAGGAAAATATTTCATTTTTTATTTGAACGAAATTTGTAGACTTCTTCTTAAGTACGTATTATTTAGATGAGAACAACTGATAAGATTCAAATAAATACCTGCACTATTCTTTGAAAAATTCGACAATATTGGAAAAAAAATAGAGCCATCGAAAGATGCCTATGAGTATTTTTCTGTCTGTCAGAATTCGCGAATAGAACATTTCATAAAAATTTACAAATTGGTTATTAAGACAAGATACCAAATTTTATTTCCATAATTCAACGTATTTTTGAGTTATTGCGTGTATAAACAGGCATAGGAAAGTCTGAAACGAGGAGATACGTCAAACTCTCGACATCGAATATTTTGAAGGTTACAATAGGTACTTTCTTTTTAGTGTTTTTCGTGTACAAAAAAGTAAAGACTTATTTTTTAGTTGGTTTCTAGTTTCATGATTGTTTCTGCCTGATATGATGATAAAATATTTCCATCATTACGCTTGAATAAAGATTAGTCAGGAAAATAACAATATCTTAAAAGAAGATCGTAAAAAGCATATGAACATTTTTATACTGCGAGCTGCTCTTGATTCTACTCCTATTTTCTGTTGGAAGAATAGCTTAGGGAGTATTACCAGCTGTAATATTAAAAAAAATATATCCGCATTTTTTTCTATGAAATGTCTCTTAAATCTTAAAGAACGTTGGAGAACATCAGAGATTGTACTATTGATATCATAGACGGAATTTTATTAAAATCGGTAGATTTGTTTGGATAAAAAGAATATTAATCAACAACTCTACAAAGAAAGGTAATCCAATCAATTTCTATCATTACCAAGATTTTCTATGTCTTAAATATTTTAAGATGAAAAATATTATTTTTATATCAGATTGTGACAATATGGTTTTCAAATGAATTACTTAATAAAAATTAAAAGCATCAAATTATAATTAAAAACTAACCGTATTGTTAACGAAATTATTGATGCTTTAATAATATATTCGATATTTCCTTTGAAAAGAATGTTAAATGTATTTTCGTTTTTAAATATATATATTTTTAATATATATTTAAATATATATATTTTTAATATATATTTAAATATATATATTTTTAAATATATATTTAAAAAGTTTCTTAATTGCATCATTGCAATGTTTTCTGAAAATACTGCGGTTTTTAAAAAATAATAACAAAATAAAAAAAAAATTATAATTTTGCATAAATAATTTTTAACATTAAAAATCTAGCAATTTTTTTAAATTAATCTATTTCATTTTTCTCCTTTATTAAAATTATTTAAAATGTATAAAAAATGATTTTTTCCCAAATTTTTGAAGTATACATATACTATATATGTATGTGTGTGTGTGTTTCAAGATTCAGTATTTACTTCTCTTTGCTTATTTAAAGGATTTCTGAGATTAAATAACAAGCATATAATTAATTTGAATATTATTCAGTTTATAAAATAAATTTATTTGTTGCTACAATATTTTAAAAAATAAAGAAATAACATTGTTGCAACTCTATGGAGTGCAAATAAATTGATAATTTTTAATATTTCACTCTCAACATGAGTTTATATCATATTCACATAAATTTCATTCGAAATATACTTCAAAAAGAAAGAGATGTTTAAAACAATTATTGCAGACATTTTTTTCACATGCATGTGCTTTAAAAGCCCATGTATAACAATTGTACTCATTATATATGTATAAAATATTTATATTCTGAATATGCAATATTAAATATTTATATATCCAAATATTGACAACAGGCTTATCTTAAAATGTCCCAGACATGATTGCCACAGCATTCAGCATTTCATTTTCATTGTTATTCAAAATAATATGAAGATGATAATATTTAAATTTTCAATCTATTCTAATTTAAAAATAAATGTGTGATTTATTTTTGCATCTCAATAAATTAATTGCTGTCGTGTTAACAGTGAAATCGGTATTGTAAATTTGAATTGGTATATTATTATGTTGCATTTGCTAGCCAAAAATCTTATCTTTACTAATACAGAAGAAGAATGTGTATGTACGTGTGTGTGTGTGTTTGTGTGTAGATGCTCTACTAGGTAGACAGCTTGACCTGTACTACGAAATCTACATAAATATATTTTGAAAGAAATATTTGTGCCTCTCGAAGGCAGTTTTTAAAAATTATGATTAATTCAAAATATTGATATTTTGGCATTCTCTAACGATAACTTTCGAAATATTACAGAACAAAAATGGTTTTGGTACTATTTGATAGAGGGTATTTTTTAACTCCCACCCCTCTTTCAATGCTATCAATTATGTTTTTTTAATGAATTTTGATAATTAAAAAAACATTTTCATGCAATATTTTAATATTTTTTGTTTAATTAAAATCAAATCATTTTTAATGAAATATTTATTTATTTTTTTAAAGCTAAGACAGAAAGATTTTGATTATTATCCTCGCAGTTTACTCGAGGAATAAGAATAGCTCTATGAAAACAATTGGCTTGCATCCTCACAAGATTTTCTTGTACACAATAACCAGAACAGGTATAAGGCTATTAAAATGCATAGCTTTAATGCCTATCCCGATTTTCTGCTCACAAATACTTTATTCAGAAAAATCATGAGCACCAAAATATGCGTAAGCAGTTTAATTGAAATTAAACAAAACCAATATTTTGGGGATGACAGCTATTCATGAAATGCGGCTAGATAATTTTAAAATGAAAATATCTGTAAAATCATTTTAAATTAATAAAATTCTATATAGATTTTTCAGTTTTAATTTTTTGTTTTTAATAATAATGGAATATAATAACATTACCTTAATAATCTTTTGCCAATGCTATAAATTATTCTTTCATTTATTGAAACATTCTAAATGAGTACGTTGAATTTATTTTTACATATTTAGAATCGAGAAATAAAATCAAAAGAAGAATGCCACTGTCTTAAACAAAGAGCAGCGTCAAGTTTGATTAGTTATTTTTTTTATAGCGAAACAGGAAACAGCTTAGTCATCTGTAGATCAATATATCAATAAATATAAGAGCACTTTCTCATTGAAGTTTTATTCTTCCAAAAAGTAGCAAAATCAAAACTTAAAGAATGAGCTGTCACACAAATTTCTTTATGCCCTTTTTCTTGCTATTAGTATTTTTTAGCACACTCTTTAAATTGTTTATTCTGGCTTATTCTTTGAGTTTTGTCACTCACTATATATATATATATATATACATTCTACAACGGATATCGATTACCATTTATAACAAATAGAGTAAATAATGATAATAAACCGTCAATATGATAAATTTATTAATTATTTTGATAGGTTATCATTAATAATAGCCGATTAATCACATTGACCGTAACACGCGCATTCACACACGCACGATCGCGCATGCACACACACACATGTTACAGATCAATAACAAAAATAAAAATATAAATGTTACATTATGCAGGCAAAACATCAAATCACTTTAATAGCGAAACAAACCGAAGAAGCCTAAAAAAAAGAATTTTTTTTTATTTCGATTTATTTTTGACATTGTATTTTATTGTTGCTGTAATTTATATTGATGTTTTTTTACTTTTGATCTGTATGCATTGTTATTGTATGCATTATGTTATGTATGCATGCAATATAAAATTCAATATTTTATTTAATTATCTTTTTTTATTTATTAACATATAAATTTAAAATGATTTATATTTCGACTTAAATTTCCTTATATTTGTAAACATTCTGAAATAAAACAGTTTTTAAGGAGACGCTTTATTAGTATTCTAAAAAAATAGAGTTTTTCATTATTTTAATTATTTTCTATTTTTTTAGCCTTTATTTTATTATTCATTGCGGAATTTCGAAATGAAATTTTCCTCTAACTTCTGTATTAAGTGGCGCCATTAATGTGAAGTTAATTTGATTACAGTAATCGATTAACTGATGATCCTGAATGATGAGTTCTGAAATGTGAATAAAATATATTATGATCAAAAACACACAATTTTACAAAATGAAAAAAAGGAAAATGGTTGTATATAACACTATTTCGCTATTTGCTACAGCATTTAAAGAGGAATTTCATCTACAGTTAAAATAACTGCAAATATGGTTATTCATAAGTGCAATACCTGCAAATATTGTTATTGAATTTTGATTTTGCTTAATGTTAGCCGCTTTTACCGACCAGCTTGTCCGCCCTGATTAAAGGTCATTAAAATATTCAATTAAATATTTTATATGACTTGATCTGAATTTCTTTTTGAGCAAAATCTTTTAAGTTTCGAATTTTAATAGTCATATAACTCATATTATTTTAGAAGTCTTACATTATTCTATTCATTATGCCAGTGGTTCTTAACCTTTTTAAGCCGCTACCCAAATTTGAGAAATATGCTCATGTCGCGACCCAAAAAAAAGTTAAAATTTTTTCATTGCTTTATTTTAGATTGTATTTTTAAAAAATCTTCAATCCTACGATGAAAATTTTTTTAACTCACAATTTTTTTATTTATTTTTTTAATAATAAAGATAAACAAAAGTACTTTTCGATCCAAGGAAAATTTATTTAATAATCAAGTGTTTTTAATAATTTTTATTGACCAAATTAAAATATATTTATAACTTTTTGAAAATAATTGACATTTTAACTTATTCCTAAAAAAAAAAAAAGAAATATCAATGCATATGTTAAGTCTTTTAAATTTTAAATGCAAGTCATACAGTTTTAATGAGAACCTTGTACTTGAATACATTTTGAAAGATCTTCAAACCTCGGTTGAATGCTTGTCAAGGAGCACCTTATATCTATTTCAGGATTTAACTTGTTCCGGTAATTGTTTTTGATTACACACAGAGCCGAAAAACCAGCCTCACACATATATGTTGTTGCAAAGGGCAATAATACTTTTAGGGCTTCTTTAACAATTATTGGCTTTTCGGTTTTTAATTTTAACCAGAAAGCACAAAGATTCAGTATTTTTGTAGAAATTGTATCGAAGTGCTTGGTCACTTTGTATTTCTATTAATTGCTCTTGAAATTGATTAATATTAACAAATTCCTCATGCAAATCACTTACATCAAAATTAAATGGCATTCGAACCCAATTATATTTGAAAACATCGTCTGCAGGGAAATATCGATCAAAGTCTGCTATTAGTTTTTCTAAATGATTAATAATAATTTTCTGTATTTCAAAATCTGTGATATCAATATTATTGTCTTCAACAAGTAAATTAAGAGTCGGGAATGAAGCAAGTTTCTTTATTTCAATCTTATTTCTCCATAATTTGAGTTTATTTTTAAAACATGTAATTTTTTCAGTTAGTTCACATTCATTTTCGATTGTTGATATTTATTCAAGTCGTCATTTCTAAAATGTCTGAAATTTGTTGTATTACTAACTTTTTTGGTTCGACTCAGCACGACCCAAGAAATATGCTTCGAGACCCAATTTTGGGTCGCGACCCATAGGTTAAGAACCGCTGCATTATGCTATGCATATACTTAATTTTCTGTTATCTCTCTTAAAATTTTGATTTGAACGGGAAGTGATTAAACATCCGGTAACATTTTTTTCTGGTGAATCCAAACAAGTTTTTAAAAAAATTAGAGAACGGAAAATTGAATCTTCAACGTTGAAGTCTTACATGTTCTATTATAAATATTTTTTTTACAATATACGCAATATTTCAGAGGATTATTCAATAAAAGAAAACTTCTCTGTTTCTCTAAAATATTTCTTTGACATAAAATTCAGTTAACTACAGATGAAAGGCGATTTTCAAGTAATAAGAACAAAATACTTTCATATATCCAATTATTATATTATCATTTAAATGCTATAATTCACAAATGAAATGACTTAAATCAGTGGAATTCGTTATATTGTCTTGTGACTACAATTGTAGTTCCGTGTCAAATTTAGGTGTGTATCGGTTGGCAAAAAGGCGTCCAAAACATTTATTCCCAAAATAGATTCAGCAAAAATGATTAGATTCATGCCAAAGATTTGTGTAACTATCACCAGACCTGTAATTTGTAACTACTTTGCATGGCATTAGCGAAAGCTGTGAAAACGTATCTGTGGCCTTAACCAAAATCCATAGTTTTATGCGGGGTGAAGGGGGTGGAGTGGAATTAATTGCAGGCTATGCAAGGCGGGAAGACCATTCCTGTTGGCTTTTGTCTAAGGTTTGAGTAGAATTTGAAAATAGTAGCTTAGAAAAAGGAATTTAACTTTGCCTTCCAGCTTGCCAAGAAGAATTTTTTTTTTTTTTTTAAATTTCTCCTCGCGGTTAGAGCACATGTTTCGATACGTTGGATCACACACAGGAACACGAGAATCAGCCAGTTGTCTCAATAAACATCTTATCACCAATAAACGAGCCTTATAAATTGCTCAGACGAATTGTCATGAAAAGTATCAAAATGTGGCAAGGGTACATAAAAGTAATTTTAATGCTTCAAGTTGTTGGGTTAGCTATCAGAAGCAGGCCAATATATTTGCTTCCAGATAGCAGATGGGAAAAGATGGGAGGGGCAGTTGAAACACCTGTTTCTCCAGTTTAATTAAAAGGTTTTTAATCTGAAAATTAAAAAACAAACAGTTATAATTATTAAAAAGACCAATAAAATAATTCGTCGAACGTTAAGATAGTTTAGATAAGCCAAGTAAATTAAAAAGAAAAACGTAAATTTGATAAAGAATTTTTTTAATTTTTTCCTATTTGAGCGAAATTTTTGGAATTCCATTTACACAGAAAAAGAAACACCTGGACAAATTTTTAGATGGATATCTGCATTAAAAAGAAAGAACAAGATTGTTGGAAAACGCTTAATGTGACTGACAAGTTCGAAAAATTGTTAATGAAAAAATGAATCTTTTAATATTTCCGTTTTTTTTTTAAATTTTTAGATGCACTGTTAATTATAAAAACAAAAATGACGAAAAAGCTTTTTTAGAAATATGATGTTTTTTTTAATAAATTTTAATGAATTTTGATCAAACGGTTTACACTTTAATTTATCGTAATGCAACCAAATTGTAATTTAATGTAATGACACAATCGTAATTTTCTTTGCACCCAGCTTAGAGGGGATATTAATCTATGAAATTATCCAAAATCTAAGAAAAATTTGAAATGCAAATAAATCAGAGCAGAAAATGCACCTAAATTTGGATTTTACCCCTTTAACTTACAAATGAATTTCGATATAAACAGCTATAAATGAAAAAGAATTGCATGACCATTGGCGAAATTCCGAATGAACAGCTGCCTAGGGCTGCTTAGCTGAAAGAGAGCCGTAAGCATGATGATTTAAGACTTTATTTTCCTACTTGCTAAATAATGATTTGTTAAAAAATGCATATACTATGAGTTATAAAATATTAGATGTTATTAAAACTTTATGTAATAGATTTGGTCACATCCCTATAGTTCGTTATGTTTAGTTCATTACCATAATATTTATAATCACTGAGCTTTTTCTCCAGTAATATCCTAAACAAACGTAAATGCTGGGAATTTTGGAGTTATAATAGATAAATTATAATAAAATACATTTTTACAAAATTAATAAAATTAAAAAAGTATTAATGAATTAACAAAATTATTTAATCAATTAATTATAGTATTAAAAATTAATAAAATAAATAAATAAATTATTAACATGTTAAAAATGTATTGAAATGTGAAACTAAATTGAACGGTTTATTAAAAGAGTGGGTATCGGCCTAAGGTCACAAAAAGCCTAAATCCACTACTGGAGAAGGCCGTTCAGAACTATCATCAGTACAAATAATCTTACAAAATTATTTTTCAATAAATAATAAAGCGATAAATTCGAAATCATTGTATCAATTGTATCTCGTATATAATTTTATGTTCTCAATTAACTTAACAAAGCATTTTAAATATTAATTGTGAGCGATATTAAAGCCGTATTATTTTAAAAGATTTACATCTATTTTATTGTGTTTTTGTACCCACGAATACTGAGATATTATCGTGCCATTAAGTCTTCGGTCAATCCATTTCAAACTGCATGTTGTTTTTTGAGGTAGTGCAAAAGGTTTACTTTCTCGTTCCTCATCAGAGGCGGATCAGGGTATTTCGCCACCCTAAACAGTGCACATTGTATAAGGCTTCTCTTTTAATAGGATGGTCAATTTAGTTTCACATATCAGCACATTTTTAACAAGTTAATATATTATTTTAGACAAATATATTTTTATTTTATTAACTTTGCACATATTTATTAAAAAAAATTTTCCTCGACACCTGTATGTTCCGCATCTACGTTTGAACACATTATTATTGAAGCAGATATTCAGTTTTATAAATATTTAATAATTTCGCAAATGTAATGAAAGACATAGGAACCTGCTCATCTATACTTTATAAAATATAATTAATGTTATTCTAATATTTTATCATTCGTAGAATTTACATTTTTTGCAAGCTTATTTATTGGCAACTAGGAAAATAAAATTTTCTTTATTGATCTACTTGTAATCCCCACCTACCCTGGCAGCCGTAGACAGCTGCCTAATCTGCCTAGTTGTAAACACGCTACTATTCTTCATATAAATATTTAGTAAAATCTTCCATCCTTATCTTTCAAAAAGAGAAAAAATAAATCACGAAATTAAATATCTGATGAAATAATCAAAATGACTTGAATTTCTTTACAATAATGAATTCTATTGCTAAAAATTATACAAAAAATATTTTTCAAAAATGCAAAAATTTAGAAATTGGTAGCACTAAAGCGACAGATTTTTAATTTTTAAAACAGAGTAAAAATTGTTTTTGTATAGTCATTTTGGGAAGTTACTATAGAAGAATACTAAATTTCGCGTAATTTTTAATCACGTAATGCTTTTGCTTACAGAATACATACATACACAAACATTTCTCTTTGTTTTAAGTATAGATTCATCCACTTTCTTTCATTATTTTTTAAGAAATATCTATTTTCTTCTCCACTAGAAATTCAATGTAGCTAAATTTTATTGAATATATATTGTACTAAATTTTGATTAAAGCAAAATCACACAATAAATTTGAAAAGAAATTCCTAATCATTATAGTTTTTATTTTAACACAACATTTTTCTTCTTTAACAGGAAATGCCCATTCTGAAATTTAAGATAACTGTCTTGGTGCATCTGGGCTGCATGTTTATCCTTGTGGCATCTAAAGTGTTCGACGACCAAGGATGTCAAGCTCATACTCCAGAGAAGCACTACCCACCTTCTGTTCCTCACCAGACATTGAACAAGGAATTTTTGGATCAATTCAATGAAATTATAGTTATTGGTGATCAACATGGTTGCTACGACGAAGAGCAGTTGCTCATAAATAGATTCCAGTTAAACGATACAGTTCTTAAAATATTTACAGGAGACTTTACAAGGAAAGGTCCCAAAAATCTCGAAGTTGTTCGGTATATCAAGAACTGCAAATCATGTGTTAGTGTTAGAGGCAATAATGATGAGAAAACATTGCTAAGAATTTGGGCAAATGACAATAAAGCCAATTATACTTACCATCCAATTGATAAATGGATGGCTGATTTAACCCAAGATGAAATTGACTGGATGAAAGAACTCCCATATTCGCTGTATCTTCCAAGCATGAATGCCCGAGTATGCCATGGAGGATTTTTACCAGGAGGTATACCCATTGAAGATAACCGACCATACACAATTATGAATATCAGAACTGTTATCGCTGATCCAAAATGCCCAGGAGGATGGCGACCAACTAGAGCAGAGTTTATATCTAATCTCACCAGCTTGCCAACTTTCCCTTGGGCTTCACAATGGCGTGGACCAGAGCATGTTTATTTTGGGCATGATCATGCAAGGCAACTACAATTGTATCCATTCGCAACTGGTGTTGATACCGCCTGTGTTCGAGGGCATTACATGACAGGCCATTTCATCAAAGGTCCCAGAGCTGGTACATTCGCCACTCAACCAGCTTTAAACCAATATTACCCTGGGAAAGTGTGAATATTTGAAAATAAACAAAAGAATCTATTTAAGAGAATATTATTTATTACTTTGCAAAGATATATTTAGAGACAAAAAATTATTTATTTAAAATTTTTTAAATACTTTTATTGAATAGCTGAATAACATCTTGCACTTTGGACTATTGAAATTATTCAGAACTGCGAGCGAAATGCTCGTGAGGAACAGGGTACTTTAAGAAAATTTCCAAAATTTTGCTAATTATCACTGATATTTTTGTAATGCTTTGAAGCACATCATATAATAGGATATTGACACGTTGAACCGTATGGAAATTTACAGAGTATTTCTTTATTATTTTAGTCATATTTTCTTTATTTCTGAAAGCAGTTCGCTCAGGGGACGAGAGCGAAAAATTAATAATTTTGCTACCTAATGAAAAATCAGAATTACTGCCAATGGATATCAGCCATTCTACATAATAATTTGGAAGCTTGTTGGAAGGTCTCAGAAGATTTTTTTATCTAAACTGAAAAGAAATTATTTTGTATTAATGTATGTTATTGTATTATGTATTATTGTATGTTTTGTATTATGTCTATGTTATGTTCAAGTAATTAATCAGTTATTATTATAACAATTGGCCAGTGTTATAAATCGATCGATCAGTTTTACTGGTTATTATTAATAATAACCGAATAATCACATTAACCTTTACAAAAACATCATTTTAGTTGATAATGTTTTAACCATCTTTTGGGAAGTTTCATTATCCTTCGTTTATGGACAATGGATGATTTCATTGATGGTTTACCCCTGAACACAGCTCAAAGAGTAGAAAATTTCTGTTCAGCATATTTCTCAAAGAGCGGAACAGACAGTAGTAAACAGTAATTTAAAGTTCCTCTTGATTTGTAGATACTCGAACACGAAGGTGACTTCCGATGCAGGCCGCATTAATATTTAGAAATGATCAGATTCGACTCTCTGAATTTCTTTTATTCCACCAGGGTAATTAATCATTATTTATCACTACCACCTTAATTTGGTAACCAGCAACCTTATTTCGTCTAACGGAACTCATTTGATCTAAAACATGAGATTCACTCAGTATGAAATTCAAAAGTTATTTGTGCGCCTTTCGTTTATTTACAGCATTACCTTCATATACAGTGTGTATTTTTTTAGGATTGAAAAGAAGTTGATCTTTGTGTATATAAAAGATTTTTTACCTTTGTATACTAAAAAGCATTAAATGTCGCATATGTGCTTTTTATTTCTCTATGTTTACACTGATGCCAAATGAATGAAATTAATGCAATGTTAATGGTGAAAGAATACTAATTTTGATGAAATTGCCACTTTTCAGTACATATGTAATTTCATAAATTTGGCCTTTCTATAGTGATCAGCACGAACTACAGAGTATTGAAAGGTTAGTTTCTGTGGCGTAATACGGAATAATACGGTTGGTAATATTTCTTGAAAGGATGTGAAACAAACTTTTCCGGATCTGATTGCAATTTTCTGCTTCATAGTATGCGATTGTAGATGTATTAATAACAAGAAGAAGTATTGCCTAGAATTCAACGTAATTATATTTATTATGGCTCTATTATCTTATTTACTGTCCAATGTCTACTTCATACTTTTCTCCCTCTCTGCAAATGCACTTATCTCTCTGAAATCACATCTCAACCACCAACACATTAGAGCCGAATATTGAAAACTGGTAGAAATCTTCGAGCTAACTCAATATTTTGTGAAA
Source organism: Argiope bruennichi (assembly GCF_947563725.1). Lineage (NCBI taxonomy): Eukaryota > Metazoa > Arthropoda > Arachnida > Araneae > Araneidae > Argiope > Argiope bruennichi. The sequence continues at coordinate 80,981,093 of NC_079156.1, forward strand.
AGAAAGCAATTGTTGGTATTCTGCAATAATGTAACTCTATTTTGATCGATTGAATGTATCAAGGAGTATAACAATATATGGCTGATTGGCTGAAGAAAGTAATCCGTCTGAAAATAATTTGATCCAAATTGTTAGGCAATGATTTAAATTCTATAGATTTTAATGGACATTTTTTAATTCCTTCTGAAGACCTATAAATTAAATAAAAATTTTAACATTTTTTTCTAGCTGTTGATCTTTTATTTACACATAAAAACACTAATGCATATCTTTTGCTTAATTTGTGTGATGTGTAACGTTTCCTGTTTCTTACACCTGATAATTGGCATTTGTGGAAAGATGTGTCACCACCTTTAACACCCCCACATTGTTTTCTACATTCTCTATATGTAACATTATTATTAAATCATTTTTTTCCTTCTAAATCAAAATTGCCAATATTCATTTATAAAAACTCGGAGAACAAAAATTCACTATGTAATGTAGGAAAAATTACTATACGAAACTGAACGTTCTATAGCCAAAAATCATTATATAGAAAGTTCAGATTTTTCACATTTTAATTTTTGTTCAAATTTTTATTTGAATTCATTCATCTACCCAAATAAATTTATTTTAACTGCTGGTAATTCTTCAGTAGGCTTCTTTAATTTATTCGCCGCTTTTGTGGCAGTGGCAACATACTTAAGTTAAAGTTCCATAAATCATAAAGTTCCACAGTTTTGCTTCTTCTCGTATTTGCTATGAAAGATGTTTCTTATTGGTATTCGTTGTTCGAAAGTAAAATTCTTTTGTGAAAATGTTTGCTCTCCGGTTTACAATAAAATTTTTCCGTTTATCGATCACGCAGTTCTATTCTTCAGGCAAAACAATTGGAAAAAGATCACTTTTTTAATAACACAATTGCTTTATCATTTTTATTTAAAAATTAGGACATTTATATTACCTTTTAAATTTGTTTATAATTCAGTCTTTTTAATTCACTCCATTATAATGAATCAATTCTTTCTTAATAGAGCCATTAATTTTAGTGACAATGAAATACATTGTTTAATCCATTTTTAAAACAACTTATAAGATTAGTCAAGGACGAAAACTTTGGTGCCTTTTTAAGCTAATGAATTTACCAGGCATTATTTAGACGATGACATTCTTTATTCAACAGAAATTATTGTAATATATTATATACTTGATTTTTACGTGGAGTGGGATGTCCTTTTAATCAGTACTAATGATAAATATTTGAAGATTTTATCTATATAATAATCGGCTTTTAAATTACGGAAATAAAGATTAATTTCAGGAGGAAATTCAACGTTGATAAAAATGCATAAGAGTGCTAAAACAAAACTTAGACTAAACATTTTTTTTTAATCACGAAAGAACATGACGTTTTACGAATAAGGTTTCTGATGTAAAAAATGACCATATATAAATATTACCTCATTAAAAAAATAATAAAACTTCTACGCTAATCTCCTTAATTTAAAAATGATAAAATTTACTTGAAGAAAATTTAATATTTAATGAAGACTAGTTCAACAAATAATTAGAAAAAGAATATAAATATTTAATGGCAACAATATGTAAAAATAAAAAAATAAATAAAAAGAAAATTCCAGAAGCTGCAGGTTTTTTTTTTTTTTTTTTTGTAAATTATTTTTGAATCTAACTTAGAAGCGAGATTATGATGAAGAGCAAAAATGCAGGTGAGAAGCTGTTCAAAATGCAAAGAAAAACTACAGATAAGGAAAAAAAATGCGAGCAGTGGAACAAATATATAAAACGAAAAATATTTATATCCACTGAGATTATTGATGTAAAAAACTAATCAACAAGAGAAAATATTAGAATAAAAAGAAAGGAAAAATAATCGGAACAGATATTAATACAAAATGCATCCAGTGATTAGAAGCAAATAGTATAGCATATTAAAAATACTTTGGTTTCCACCATAACAGTGGTAATGTAGTCAGTAATGCAATAATCAAATATAATAAGGAATGGCAGTGTAATGTACACTGCTATTCCTTATTATACTTGATTATTCCCATTATTATATTTGGAATGATGAAAGTTATAGAAACTTTCAAGATTTCAAATACAGTAATGTAGACGTTTAGATTCTGAATCAGAATCTTCAACCTCTGCATCTACAGAATTAGTTAGTATCTTTCTATTAGAAATCATGGGATAATGTTTAGTTAAAATCTTTTTAGAATACATCGGATGGTTCAAATTTATCACTGCACTTCATGTGACCAATTATGTTTTAAAAGTCCAATCCTCTGTAATCAAAATTTATGCTATAAAATAAATATTTTCTCATATGATTTGATAATTGACTAACATGAAATTTATGATATCAGATTTCAATTTTTCCCTCTTTTCTGCATACGAAATATACACTATAATCTTCAAATAATTTGATCTCGAGATTGTAGTGAATTTTTAATGTCTAGACCATCTCGAGTTCAAGAAATAATTATGTTTGGAGTTACATCCGTTTGCCGCGAGTACGATAACTCAAAAATGAAACCAGTTAAAGAAATAAAATTTGGTATGTTGTCTTTTTCTAAAATTAACAGATTTGAATCAAATTTGGGGCGAAAGCCATTAAAAGGAAGTCCGACTGTCTATCCATTCATTTATATGCGAACATGATACATTTATATTTATATAGAAACTTCGATTAACAAGCATGTCTAATAACGAGCATAATGAAGTAAACAAAATGAAAACAAATGAACTCCTTTTCGCAAAACGAATGTCGAGGAGATACCACGACGTCACATTTCATCTGCGATTAACGCTTATTTATTGATGGTTTTCCTCCCAAATTAAAAGAGGGGCTACAAAATATACACTTGACTGAAGCTTCAAAGTAGAAGAAGAAAACACGAAACATTGTGCTGAGCGTCATAGTACCATGTTATGACATGACTGAAAAGTATTTCAATAACAAGAGCAGCAAAGTAGCTAGAAATTGCACTGTGTCACAGCATAAAAGTTGTGAAGGAGATTTCGTCAACAGGTAAAGATGCAATGTAGCCAGTGTAATGTCAGTGTAGCGTAATGTCAATGTAATGCTAGTGTAGCAACAACGTTCCAATGAAATAAGGGAGATGCTGGAAACGGTTCCGTTGTATGTTAAGACGCGTCACTTTAATAAGGCAGTAGCTATCCTTGCTGCAAATTTAACCATAGAGCTGTGTCTCATTTTAGCCAAATTTTGAAACAAAGTAAAAACAAACGTTTTTAGATGACTTTTTTGCAAGAAATATTATAAATAATAAAATAAATTATTATAAATTTATTTGAATTTTTTCAGAAGAAAAAGCATTATGTTAGTTTACATGGATTCCAATAGAAAAAAATTGCCTCGTTTAACGAGTGTTTCGCATTATAAATAAGACCCGGAAACGAATTATGCACGTCAAGCGAGGTTCCAATCTATATTAATTACTGAGAAATACAACATACTTGTTACTTGAAATTCGCTATATAGTTCATAACCCTATGGAAATTGTTACAAGATTATTCTAAAAAATGTCTTCGTCTCATCAAAAAATTCATGAAAAACGAATGATTATTAATTAAAGGCCTTTAAAACTATAAATAAACGATGCTAATTAATTACCTCGTTTTAAAATTACTTACATTTTTTTCGAATAATAATAAAAAAAGAATATGGATTTTCTTAGAATTATGTTTCATTTAATTATAAACGATAATTATTGGAAAAAGAGAGAAAAAGATGATGACGGCCCATTTCACAACAAAGGGATTCAAAATAAATCCAAATGAAAAACAGTTTTTCTTAAAGTTATGTTATTTATATATTAAGTTAATGTTCTTAAGTTATGTTATATGTTCTTAAAGTTATGTTAAAAAATTATTCCAATAAAATAAATAGAATTTACCTTTAATAACAGCTCTGCAGTCTGCTTATAAGAATAGCATATTCTCTTCTAAAGTCTCTCAGAAATCTACAATTAGTTAACTTGTTTAGAATTATTTTATTTTCCTCATGCATAGAAATAGGTTTGCTTCAAAGTTTATAATACAACGTTGACACATTCTGAATGTTTTTAAATGTTGCCAAAAAATTAGCTGGTGAGAAATAAGAATTAATTATCTGCTTTTTTTAAAAAAAATCATATTATATAAAAATTATCTTTTGCAGTTATTTGTTTTTCAATTAAATGCAGAGAAAAATACTTTACCGTACAAATTAAAAATTCATCATCTGATTTTTCAAATTATCCCAAAAAATATCGTCTGTTTATCGTAATTACATTGGAATTAAAAAATTATCGTTTGCAATTTTGAACGCTTGAATTAACAGCTTCCGATTTTTATATATCTTTTTACGCGATACTAGTATATCGTTTTTTTCTAATATGATTATTTTAAAGTAAATCTGTAAAGTTTGTCTTTTTCTTAATACAGTATTCTCGGTAACTCGATAGATATAAGTCCAGAATCCCCAGATTAATGATGTGCATTGAAAAAACGCATTTAACCAGTAAATCATGATGCATTAAATTATGCTATGTGCAACAAATATTACAAAATATAGCCCAGAATGTGAGCAGTAATTTTATAATTTAGGATGTACCAAAATTACAGAGAGCGGTATGAACTGCTAGATCTTTAGTGCCTGTTTTAAACGTAATTGGATCAAATTTTATGTTAATTAAATTAAATATTTATACAGCCCCAAAGTGCAAGTGGCAGTTAGAAAAATATCTTTATTTTAATCATTAATGCACATACATAATTTCATGTTTCTATTTATAAAATTTGCAGAGGTATGTATACTTTAAATTTGGAGAGCTTATCACAAATTCAGATGGAAATATTTATTTCAGAAATGTAAATTTGTTTAATTTAGAAAAAAAGTCATAGACAGATATTTTTCAAATAGCACATCATACAATTATCATGATTTTTTTTAAATTTACTAATCGTGTATATTAGTATCATTTAAGATATCTCAGATAAAAAATAGAATACTGGACAAGAAAATAAAATTCCTTGTTTGCAGTTGTATGTATTATGATTAGTTTCCAAAATGAATTAATTCTTGATTTAAAATAAAGATAAGATAAAAAAATAATAAAAATAAAATTTCAGATAAATTGTTTAAATATAACAAATTTCATGATTCCGACAAATTGTATAATATCAATGTCGTCTAATTTTATTCTTCTTACTTAAGTTCACTTCAGTGTGTAAATGAACGCTTCTAACGGAGACCAGTTCCGTGACATCACACTATTAAAATCGTAAATGTGCGATTCTTTTATTTTATATACAAATTTTTTATCTTCCTCGTAAATTACAGATATATTAAACAAAATCCTTCTTCTTTAACTTTAACAATCGAAAAAAAAATCACTCGATAAGATAATTGATGAAACAATGATGAAAACAGTTTGTATTTCAGGACAATAATGCAATCCATTGTTGAAAATAAGGTAAAAAAATATTTTGAAAAAAATTTGCCAAAATTCAACAGATTTTCTCACGATTATTAAATTGATATAAATAAAAAGAAAAATTTGAATTGATTCAAAATTTATTTTTTTGTGATAATATTTTTCGTATGTCTCTCGCTGAAAAATGCCAAAATTTTGCTTAATTTTTAATTAACTAAAATTTTAAAACATATCGTTCAACATACGCATTTCCACTTTTTAAAACACACACACACACACACACACACACACACACACACACACACACACACACACACACACACACACACACACACACACACACACACACAATTATATTTATTACTAGCCGCCTTTGGCGACCAGCCGGTTCGCCAATCTTAATGCTCATTAAAATTTTAATAATAAAATATTTTATGTAATTCCTACTTTAATAGCTTCTTCATCAAGATATTTTAAAACTTGAAATTTTGATAGTCATATAATTCACTCATAATAAAGGCCTTCAGTCATAACGTAATATGTATCTCTCTAATTTTCTGTTAGCTCCCGTAGAATTATGCTTTAAATTAAAGAGGAAATGATTAATCTGCAATTAATATAATAATATTTTTTACTCAAACAAAGCATTTTCTTTTTTAATATGATTACTGAAAACAGAGTCACTGAGTATTTAAACCTTATGGGCACTAAAGAATATCTTTCTTAATTATATAATATTTCAAGATTTTATCAACAAAATTTTCTCAGATTCATCATGAGCAGTTCAATCAATTAAAAATGTTTAATTTTAAATGCATCAAACACTAAGAAAATAAACATGATCGTTTAAAATAATCGGTCCAAAACAGGTTAAAAAAACTACTTAAAAAACGATGTACTTAAAACTATAAGCATATACAAAAAATATATAATTAACATAAATACAATTTAATTACAAAAGCATGCAACTAACCTAAAAATGATTTAAATCAAAAATCATCCGTTGATAATATTGTCAACAATTAGAACACAATGAGCATGCGTGAATTTTCAACGCCAATTGGGGTAACGCTATGCAGATTAGACATTTTTAATTTCCTATATTCTGTGTTATTTTAATTCAAAAGTAGAATGGATCTGAAAGATCGATTAATTAACAATGTTTAATTTTAAATGCATAAAACATTAAGAAAATAAACAGAATCATTTGAAATAATCCCCTGAAAAATATTTACTCTAACCTCAATAGCGCGGGGAAAAAAAACTGAAGCCTTACTCATTTGGCGATGGGGAAATTAATATTTTTTGGCGGGAAACAGCTTAAAATTCTAATTCAAAATTAAAAAAAAAAGGGACTCCAGGTGCACATTCCCGACCTGCAAGGTATACATGTACCAAATTTGGTAGCGGTCGGTCTGGCCTGTAGAGCGCCAACACACACACACACACACACACATACATTGAGCTTTATTATAAGTATAGATTACTATAGATAAGCACAAAAATATCTTTAAAAATTAAAAAGAGGCAAAAATATGTATTGCTATTAAACTATGCTTCTGGTATTATTTAAAAGATATTTCTTTTAAATTTTAAGAAAACGCAAAACTCTTATTTTGTGCTGTTGCAGTTTTAAAAGCTATCACAGAGAAATGCAAACATTGTGCTTAATTTTTAATTAATTAAAATTTCAAATAAGAAAATCGCATCCAGGTGCACATTATCACTTTCCAAAGTATATATGTTCTAAATTTGGAATCTCTATGTCTAACGTTCTAGAGCACCAACACATGCACACACTTATCTATTCATTCTTACTTTCTCGAATATATGGAGGAAAGTATGCGATGTAAGTAAGTATGGAGGAAATATTGTAATCTTCAAAAAATTCGATCGAAATTTCCATGAATCTCCGAACTTAAGACTTGCATAAAAGCAAAAAACACAATTTTAATTCTATATTTTATAACTATCGTTCATAATGGGCATGTTTAAACAGCCTTCCCAAGGGTCACAATTTTATGCGGGGAGAGGGAGATAAAATGTTTATTGGAAAGTGTGCGAAAAAGACCACGCCTGATGGTTCTAATTTGTACATCTGGAGATATATTCTGTCCTTAATTGCTAATTCAACTTCCCTTTGTATAATTTTGGCGCTTTGCATACCATTTGTTTCTCGGCTTTCTGAAATCATGCCAATAAAGTTTGATGTGGAGTCTGAAAAATTGATACGTTAATTTTAAAGATCGAAGATACATAAATTTAAAACTGAAACAGAAATATAATAAAACTTGCCGGACCTCAGAAGTGCAAGTGTTTTGACAATTCAAAATTACCATGAAATAAATATTCCGCTTTGAGAGATAAGTAAGCACATATTAAAATCTCAAACTTAGAATCGGCTTTCGTCTCCTAAAGTTTTTTTTATTTATATCTCTTAAATTTTGAATAAGAGCTTTGTTTAGTTTTATATACAAGTTTAATAGAGACACCGATGAAATTGAATTTGTTGAAGCTGAGCTATAAAACCTTTGGAATGTATTGATTTATTGATAATTAAATCATCGCAATTGAATTTGAAATTCTTGTTTTTCTTTCTTTTTTTTATGCTGGTCATGAATGAAGGCAGTAAAATTTGTAACAGTATTATCAGCTGTAAAATTTTTGCACCAGTTTTCAGTCAGTAATAGTTTTTTTTTATCGCGTTATATCAGACGCTTTCTTATGCCTCACTCTCTTCACTATATCTCATCGTTCTCTTCACTATACTTCATTATCATCACTTACAAAGAGCTTGACCACACTTACAAGAGCTTCATTGACTAGACAAGAAGGATATCTGAAACTATTCACATTAATAATAGAGAAGTAAGTGATGAAACATTTTATAAAATAAATATTTGTTGAAAATCAGAATTCTTTTATAAATATATTAAACACTTTCGCGATTCATGAATGAAACATTGTTTAATATTGGTTCATCTACTTCATTTTATTTTTAAATTTTGCTGTTCATAATTTGGCTGTGATATCGCACACCCAAAAAATATTTAATATGGTAGCAATGCGTTTAAATATAAATCAAGTAACTAAAACAATGAAAAATGTCATTCTAAATTTATTTAAAATATTTAAACAAATAATAAAATTATAGGTAAAAGTATCTAGAAATAAAAATTGAAGTAACTGGTCCTTGATTATTGCATTCACTGATATTATAGGTCGATGTTGCTGATCTAAAAGAGAAAGAAACATATATAACATGTTTGCTACCACGGTTTAGGCCTGTAACATGCATCTAATTAGATGACCGCTTTTTTCCCATTCTTCATAGGAAAGGGTAATCTAATGAGATAGAAGCATTTGGATATTTCACATGTGCCACAAGCGAGTCACGCGGCCGCTAACGTGTGAGGAAAAATGTCATACCACTGGTTTCGTAATTTACAATCTCTGCTTGTGGTTCAAGATTACATTCGAAATTACTTAGACTATGTTAAAAAAAATTTTCTGACCTGCGAGGACAACTATTGCTTTGCACTTTGCATATACAACTATCATCTATATATTTCTTGTACCAGCTGTAAATATGTTTATGATGAAGTAGCTTTTTGTTTAACTTAATTTCAGGCTTTGTTTGAATTCAAACGTTTTACAGTTCAAGCGTTTGTTGAGCTTTTAGTTGAACAACGAAATGTAAGCCGCAATATAACAATAAATTCACTGTATACTGCAATACACAAACTGATTTTTCTTGAGGCATCGCTACTTTCTTATAAATAAATATCAGTGCTGTTTATACCGGGATTATTCGAATGCAAAAAATAAAACTTTGAACTTTTCTTTATGTAATGATTGCTCATATCCATAGGCTTCTATTTTCATTCATTAAACTAAATATTTCAAACTTTTTATATCTTTTTGAATAATTTTGTATATGTGGATTTTGTTTTTACGGTAGATTATATTCATTATTGGTTTGTTATTATGTGGTAGATAAAATGATACATTAAATATTTTGTTGTATATGTTACAGTTACATATACAACAAAATTACTTTAATAGATATAACTTCCTTTTCAGACTTCATTTTTCTTGAAGCATATCAAAATCAATAAACTATTATATTAATATTTAAAAGATATTTTTGGTGTATTCATTCCATAACTATTTTTGAAAGTGTTGAGAATGAAGTTTCCTCGTATCAGCGGTAAATGACAAATTAAAGACAAAACAATTAAATTAGCGGTTGGATTTTTCATCTTTTCGGTATGGAGGATACCATCTGAAATACAATGATAAAAAGTAATTACTAATTCGGTATATTTGGAGAGGTTCCAGACATGAAGGATTTATCAAATGCAAACAAATAAAATCTTTTATAATTGTCTTAAAAATATTTAGAATCTTTTATTACTTTATGATTTCGTTAAAAAAATTTGACAATATTAAATTTATTAAATCGGACTGTTTGATTTAGTAGTTTCGGTCTAACTTTTACCAGCAAGTATGTTTCTTACATTAAATTCATAAAAATATGTGCCCTGTGATATAATTATTAATATTATTTAACATAGCTACTTTTGTTACTTTCAGTATCAAAAGAAAAACCATTCAGATGAGGGAATTCTTCAAATAAAACTAGAATAATACTTATTTGGCATAGATATTCGCTCATGAGTTAGTGCGTATGCACTTTTATTCTGTCAAGTGGTGACTCATCCATTAGGTTTGGGCATCTTTTAAAATTATTTTAAAAGCTTGTTTTTTTGTTTTTGAATTTGTTTGATTATTTTTCCAGTTTATGGGTTCTATTGACGCCGAAAATGAATAATAAAAGTAAATATATAAAGAAAAAGAAGCAAAAAAGGGATAAATGATTTGGAAAGGTGTAAATTGGAGCTACATGGAGACCATTCTCAGAAGTTCTCATAAGCCATTCACCAATACTGAAAGGAAAACAAAAAAATTCCTCCAATGGAGATTAGAAATGGCTGGGCTTCTCTGGAGAAGATCAATATTTGTACATGGCCCTCTGTTTTTCTTCGTTTCTTTTTCTTTCTCATAGAAGGTTCTCGTTTAATCTCTTGATTTGTTTTTCTTCGCTTTTTCTCGTTAGATGTTATTTATTTCTGGTTTCGCTTTCACGTTACCCTGATGATAACCCATTTTTATTTTGCTTTTCAACAAAAAGAAGAATAAAATATTTTCTCAGACTTGTTAGGATCTAACCGTCTGTGGCAATTAGTTGCCCTGCTGAGAATATTAGTTGTGTTTAATTTTAATTAAAACTTTTATATATAACTTATGTATATATTCTTAAAGAATCGAATGTGATCGAAATTGAAGTTGCGTTATTTTAATAGATTTATTCTCGCCCTACTTATTCTTTACACGAATCTTCCAAGGAAGTCAAGGACCAATATAAGTTGCACGTTGTCTTTCTCCATAATGCATATTCATTGTCTAACACTTCATGTAAACTGTGCAGATTAAAAGCAAAATCTGTTTTCCTTGGTTTATCAAAAATGGAAGAAAATCATGTGATTAAATATTTTGATGTTAACAATATTTGCTGGTATATATTATAGTTAGATACTTTTTTCTCAATGACATCATCCCCCCCCCTTTAAATTCATACGAAAATAAAGCAAATCAAAATTCATTTTAAAAGTAATAATTTTAAATTTTTTTAACGATATTACTAGTGTATTATTACATAAATTTGGAGCGGATAATTAAATTTTAAAATTTAGGATTTATCGTTTGAGGAAGAAAATCAAAGCTTTCTTACATATTTTGAATATTAATTTACACTTTTCTTAATCTATACAATTTATGTACACGCACTCAGGAATGTGAGTATTACGAATCAAATTAAGCTCATGAAATGATTTTTTGTTAGTGTTTAGAAAAGCAAAACGAATTAGTTTTCTATTACGTCTTTAAAATAAGATGGAATAACGTCTTAACATTCTTCTTCATCAACGCTTAAAATGGTTAAATGGAATGGAGGGAAAAGGAGTTATACCCCCTCCTTCGCGCTTTCTAGAAAAAATGTCTCCCATAATAAGAACGGAGGAATATTGACTGCGGCAGAAAATTTACGAATTTTAGAAAAGAACATTTCTTATTGCAATTGCTACAAATGAATCGGGGCTGTGATGAAATTATGTATAAATAAGAAATGGAAAGATAGGGGCAGATTATTAAACAGGTAACTAACTTAATCGGAATTCTTAAAAGAAAAATTCCGATTAAGTTAATTCCGATTCTTCTCCCTTTCCGCAAAGGTTTAGGGATTTATTTAATGTTCTAATCGCAATTGCAGCATAGACGGGAACTATGGTTAAATTCTAACAGCCATCACCAGCTACGGTGTAATCTTTCCCGAAGGACGTGAGTTACTGATCGGTATTAGTAGGAGGGAACGCAAACCCACGCTATTGCTATGACCACCATACTAGAAGTTTGTCATCATTGTACTTGGAATCCCAGCAGTTGAGTCAACTTTGTTAGCGATCTTGAAGCCCCTTGTATTTTTCATTTAATTTTCAAGACAATTTAATTTTGTGCTTCATTTAAATTGCTAATCTTGTATCTTTTAAACTTTAGAGATGTTTTTTGATAACAATGTTTTAAATCTAAAAAAGTTTAGTTTATAATCTAAAGAATATTCGATCTTATTAATAAATAGTATTTAGATTATGTTAAAATTGTTCTAATTTTTATTCCAATCAAAAACTAATTCTCTTGAAAATGATTCTCAGTTAAATATTTTGTTATTCCAAGTTTCTAAAGACTTCTATTTAAAAGTATTTGTGTACAGATTAAACAGAAATCAATAAATAAAGATTTGATTTTGAAAGAGAGGGGAAATATACAACCTTGCATTGAATAAAGGTGCCTTAAAGGCTTAATCCAGTCTTACGTATATACGGTGATATAATGTAATTGTTAACATTTGTATTTTGAATATATGTATTAATTTTATTAATAATAATATATGTATACATGTATTAATATATGTATATATTTATTAATAATGATATATGTATGTTATACATATTGTTTCAGAAAGACTTTTAAATATACTCCTCTTAATAGGGGTAGCATTCAAACACGGATAATTATTTGTATTTAATATTGTAAAAATTTCAACTGCACTATTTTATATTGTTATTTTCTTTCTCTCTTTAGTATTCATTACACAGTAACTTATTTCAATTATTTTTTTATTAACAGGAAATGATGGAATTCCTGAATTTCGGAATCATAACTTTTGTGCTTCTTGAAAGTATAATCCCTATTGTCTTAACCAAGGTTTTTGATGATGAGGCCTGCCAACCGAAGACTCCAGAACGTCATTTCAAGCCTAAACAACCTATAATGACGTTGGAAAAAGAATTATTGGACCAGTTTAATGAAATCATTGTAATTGGTGATCAACATGGATGTTACGACGAACAGCAGCTATTAATAAACAGATACAATCTCAATGATACAGTTTTGAAAATATTCACGGGTGATATTACCACGAAAGGTCCTAAAAACCTTGAAGTTCTGCGGTACATTAAGAACTGCAAATCTTGCATCACTGTCAGAGGTAATAACGACGAAAAAACTCTACAGGAAATTTGGATGAAAGAAGTTAAACATAATTTCACTTATGACCGATTTGGTGAATGGATGAACGACTTGACAGAGGATGAAATTAAATGGTTGAAACAGCTTCCATATTCGCTTTATCTGCCAAGTTTGAATGCCAGAGTGTGTCACGGGGGATTCTTACCAGGTGGAGTACCTATTGAAGACAACAGACCTTATACAATTATGAACATCAGAACGGTTATTACTGACCCGAGTTGTCCAGGTGGATGGAGACCAACTCGAGAAGAGTTCCTCCATTTGCATAACGATCCATCGTTTCCGTGGGCTTCGCAATGGCGTGGACCAGAACATATTTTTTTTGGACATGATCATAAAAGGCAACTACAGTTGTATCCCTTCGCAACTGGTGTGGATACAGCCTGTGTTAGAGGACATTACATGACAGGAATTTTTATCAAAGGCCCGAGAAAAGGAACTTTCGCTACTCAACCAGCTTTGGCTCAATATTATAGAGGGAAAGTTTAGCATTTGGCATTGCATTAGCATCAAATATGAAATAAAGTGATCAAAGAAGTTGTTAAATGTAGTTTAACTGTTAAGTAAGACAGCGGAAAGGAGACAAACCTTCTTTGAAAAAAAAAATGGCAATCCATGTTTTCGCCGGACTTAAAATAAAAAGTTTTGTCTTTCCAATTATTGAAATCGATGCATTTAAGAATGAGGTTATTTTTATATTTGTTATGCGTAATAATATTCTAGTATTTATATTTATTATGCATGAGCATGAAAGAAAACAAGTGTTTTTTCATACCTGGTGGATTTTTTTTTCATGTATGTCATTTCATCTTGCCCATTTTTTAGACAACTGATTGTAAATTAAAATGTTTTTATAAAGACTACATTTGTGTTTTTTTTATCAAAATATATCAAATCAAAGTGACTGAATTGAGTCGTTTACTTGGAGTTATATCTAAGAATTTTTGCATTGATGCGTTTGTTGAGGATTTGTGGATTGTGAATAAATTTGGTAGTTTTAGGTTGAATATTCTGGCCTGTAGAGAGATAACACAAAAAAAAAAATACACTCTCCTTTAATATTAGTAGAGATTATACAACTGATAGCCTTTCCATCTTTCTCCATTGACAATTTTTTGACACCTTTTGTGTCAATAATTTTCTTGATTTTGTGTCTATTGTTATATTCTGAAATAATTCGCCAAGTAAAGCCTGAATAGTGAAAGTGTTAACTCTAAATAACCGATATACAGAAATTTTTTAACTGAAGCGGAAAAATAATAAACCCTATCTGAGCTCAGATATACAAGTGTTCCAATGATTCAAAATTATTGTGAAATAAATATTCTGTACATTGAGCCAAACAAGCATGTACATTCTAAAACCACAAAACTAGTTGCTATATTTTTTGTCTCTTTAAATCTTCCTATTTATATCTTTTGAATATTGAAAAAAAGCTTTGTTTAGTTTGATACATAAATTTAAGAGAAATAATAATAAGAGAAATTGAATTTGCAGAAACTGTGCCATAAAACCATTCGATTGTAATGATTTATTGATGACTCGCATTGACATCGCAATTGGCTTTGTTTTATTTCTTCCTTTTTTAATACAAATAATGAATGAAAGCAGTAAAAATGTTCCAGTATCATCAGCTGTAAAGTTTTTTATACCATTTCCAGACAGGAATGTTTTTTATCATGTTACATCAGTTGTTGCCTTATAATGTAACTCTTCACTATACCTCATCCTCATCACTCACAAAGGGCTTAACCATAATCTCTCTTCATTGGTTGAATAAGAAGGATATCACATAGCATTCACAATTGAAATAAAGAAGTAAGTTATTAAACATATTCTAAAAGAAATATTTTTTGAAAATCAGAGTTTATTTAAAGTTTTTTGAAGCTTTATTCCGAAACCAATTTCTATACAAGAAATAATAGCATGCTTCTTTTGGTAAACATTTTGAACGATTTAATCGCATACCTAATTTGATAATATTTTGAATTACTTTTTCATCTCGCAAGTGGTAATTGACAGGTAATATGCCAGTCTATAAATAATTTCAAATTAGAAAGTTATGTGTTATAATCACTTGAGATCAATCACAATTGCTCTTAATGAACTTGATATTCTTGTCATAAAAAGAAGTTTCCATCATTGACATCATAAAAAATTCCAAAAAATGAACCTATTTTCCGAGTTAATAAATAAATAAAACAAATTACTTACTTTAAACATGAAAGCCTTACTATTAAACGTTTTCAAGGAATATCTGATATGTATGCAATAGTATTGGTACGTAAATATTTATGAAGACTGAATCATTTTGGAAACATTAAATAGCTTTCTATTGTAGGCTTGAAATAGCTTTCGGAATTGGCAAAATGTTATGAAAGATTTTATTTAAAAATCAATTTTAAAGGATATTTTAACTGTATCTGCCATGGAAAAGTTTCTCAAGCATCTAAGTTAGTGTGTGGGTCTTCGTAACTTCTAGATGGTAAACACCCATAATATTGAATGCATTAATGAGAAATTCTCAGTCGATATATTTGGAAAGACTTATAAAGTTGACCGGAAACGGCGACTAGGCAGAAAAAATTATAACAACAATAATAGGAAAAACGTGGATTAAAACAAATTATTATATGCAAGTAAAACTTTTTTTAATAAAAGTACTCTATTTAATTTATGAATTTTATTAAAATTTCACCATTTTAAAATTATGTCTTAATGCTAATCAAATTATTTTTCTTAAAATTTTGTTTTAAATACTTTGTTTGCATAACTTTTACCAGCAACCTTCTTTATTTTCCTTTCATTAAATTACGCATCCTGTCGTATAATTATTAAAGTTATTCAATATAGCTACTTTGTTATATTCTATATCACATTATGGAAATAAAATTGCACAAATGAAAAAATGCTTTAATCAAAACTTAAATATTACTATTATACTAGCGGCATTTTTATTTATTTATTTATTTGTTAATATGGTCCGATATTATCTAGGTAAAGTTACCCATTAAAACTCTCAAATCTCTGTTTTTTTTATAATATTTAGTTTATAAGAAAATTAATTCTAGTTAAATTTCTTGGCCATTTTAGAACGAATTTTCTATTAGTAACGTTCCAAATATTTGTTTCCTGCTGTTATTCTAATTTTTTTTAATGTAAAATAGTTGATTTCTAAATGTTTCTTTGAAATTATGAAAAATTGGTTTCGCAAATATAATATTTTCAATTTTGCAAAAATAAGAAAGTTATTCTATGGCAGGAACACGTTTTAGAAGTACAGTTTTTTCACAATATTTGTCTCTTCGATTACCGATGTTTAGAAATAAAAGCATGCAGAAGTTTTGAAATAAGAATTTTGCTTGTCAAGAACTATCTGCTATGTTGATATTCTCGGTTGCTCTGATTATCCATTAAGAAAAAGTTCCTCAAATTTTTTCCTCTCCAAACTTATACATTGCTTTTTAATGTTTAAATTTGAATTAGCTCAATTTGTATAGATGGA
The DNA here is from genome assembly GCF_947563725.1 of Argiope bruennichi. Classification (NCBI taxonomy): domain Eukaryota; kingdom Metazoa; phylum Arthropoda; class Arachnida; order Araneae; family Araneidae; genus Argiope; species Argiope bruennichi. The sequence goes on from NC_079156.1 coordinate 80,997,689, forward strand.
ACAGAGTGGCTGATCGTGCTCTTAATACAAATCGATTTTTTTAAACCAATTTTGATAAAATTTGGCACATGCGCTTTTCAAAATAAATAAAATTCATTGTCAGTTTTTCAAAGCTCATAAATCTGTAACGGCTCATAAAAATGTCAGTTAATTTAAAATCAAGTAAGACTTTGTTTAACGATATCTCCCGAAAACTCTATCTAACAGAAATTATTTTACTCAAAGTGGAAACTTTTTTAAAAACTACTTTTTCGGTGACATGGATTGATAAAGACAACTTTTTCTCTAATTTTAGTAAATCACGAAAAATTATTTTTATACACAGTTCATCAGTATATATTTTTTATTATTACAAAAGATTAAAATCAATTTCTATATTTTATCAAATTATTTTATATACTTCTCTTTTGGCAACAAACTATGCAAATTATAATAAAAAATATTTTTTTTTATAATTTAAATGACGCGTACATTACCTCGAAAGAAGAATTTTAATTTTCGCTTTTATTTAGAAGCATATATGCTTTTCAAATGTAGATATAATAATTTACTTTTTAAACACTACTTTTTAAAATAATTTGAATTTACTTTTTTGTTAGCACTAAATAGTTTAACTTTGTCTCATATTTTAATAATTTTAATTTAGTAGATCATAAGTCCTTTCATGCTTGTTTATTAGTCCGATTTAATTCAATAAAATTTTATTTCATTTGATAGTTTGTTTTAATTTTATGCATTGTGGTATATTATCTGATACCGGCGTCAAAGTCATATTTTTTAATATATATTTTTACTTCACTTTACATTGTACTTTACTTTTTACTTTACTTTGTAATTATAGATTTTGGGTGTCTTTTTAACTTCGTAGTTCTCATAAATTCAGGCAATTTTTTCCTACAAACATGTTGTGATATCATTAATATTTTTGTAAGGTACTAAATCACGCATTTTTATATTGTCCTTAAAATCTAAACTTTGAAGAATTAACATTGCGAATACAAAATAAGCTTGCCTGTACCTAAATGTTCATACGCATTCCTATCATATAATGTGGTGTACATTAGTTTTTCATAGCATGTATGTTCATACGTATTGCTATTATATAATTTGGTGTACATTAGTTTTTCATTCACAGATTATAATAAATGTGTTGACATTCATTATAATCTGCTTTATTAATAATATTTTAATCAATCAGGTTATAATGAAGTCCGTTGCGATTTGAGGTGAATTAATTCTTGGATTATCTTAAGCATTACATTTTTATATGCAATCGAATCGATCTCTTTCAAGTTTGTTTTAAAAAAAAATCATAGCATCTTTCCATAATGTGCTGTACAGTAGACTTGAATTTATTAACGATTGAACCAATTTTTTCATATATAATTTATTATTTCTTTACTGAATTATCAATTCATAAATGTAGTGACGAGCGCCTGTTGGCGAGCGCCATCTGCTGGTTGTTAGGCGGAGTTGACGCTGGTTAGACGGAGAGCAGATCAGACGAATCTTGACGAGAGAAATGACGTGTGTCAGATCAGACGGATCTGGACGAGAGAAAAGACGTGTGGCAGATCAGACGGATCTGGACGAAAGTAAAGACGAGACGAGATGCGACGTATTCGACGAAATCTACTGAATGTTCAATTCTTTTATGTTAATGTATATATATCCTAAATGTCCTAATCGTCCTAAATGTAATTAAATGTGCGTTCTAAAATAGTAGTGATTTCTGAGTCCTACAAATATGGGGGTTCGGCCGAGATATTAATGAAGAGCCAAACAGGAGTGAAATTTGACGTAGAGCAATTTGACCTGCTACAATAAACCTTTTGGATACCAACTCCTTGTGGACTGACGCAGTGTGGATCGACGTTGAAGAAATTGTGAGTACAATTTTGATTTATTCTCAAGTATGGCATTTCTTACACGAGCACGAAAGAGCGACTTACTAACTTTAGTAGACGAATTAGAACTAACTGCACCACAGGATGCCAAAGTGCGACAGTTAGTTACAATGATAACAAAGTCGAAAGACTATGACGAAAAGTTCGTAAAAGATTTACTTTTAACTATCACTCAGGAGCGCGAAAGGTTAGATGCTGAAAAGGCCAAAGCCGAAAAGGCTAAGGCAGAAGCCGAAAAGAATGAGCGTGAATATACTTTGAAAAAGTTAGAACTTGAGTTAAAAATTAGAGAAAATACTTTAACTGTATCAGATATGCCTAAGACTGATATATTAAAATTGCTAAAGAATTACGATAATAGCGGAGACATAAGTGTTTACCTTTCGTTATTTGAGAAACAAATAAGTAGGGCTAACATTGCAAAAGAAAACTGGATTTCTTATTTACTCGGGTTATTACCATTGGATATAGTCAATTTAATTGCTCGCGAACCTGATCCATCAGCTAATGACTATGATTACATAAAAAAACTCTTGCTTAAAAGATTTAAATTAACTTCCGAACAACTCAGACAGAAGTTCTTTACTCACAAACGAGATTCTTCTTCATCATGGCGGGATTTCGGTTTTGAACTGAATAACTTTTTTGAGGAATGGATAAATTGTTTAGAAATAACCGATTTTGAAGATTTAAAGCAGCTAATGGTCGTTGACCAGTTAAAGAGTAAAATACCAAATGACGTACGCGATCATTTTCTCGACGATTTGCCCAAAATAAAGAAAGTAGAAGATTTGGTTAATAAACTGGACGAATATGAAGCTGCACGAAGTCACCTTAAAAAGGAAACAAACAGAAATTGGCGTGTTTCCGAAAACAGAAGTAAATTTGATATCGCGAAAGAAGCTAAAAATTCACCATTGCCGTTCGTTCGTGCTCAAAAGAATTATGTTGATGATAATTACTATAACAAGAGTAATAATAAATGTTTTAATTGTAATGAGACAGGCCATAAATCAACTAATTGCAAGTTTAAAAACAAAGGATTGAAATGTTTCCAATGTGGTAACTTTGGCCACAAAGCCAGTAACTGCCCGCAAAGAGATTTTAAAGTGTCTCTCTCTAATAAAGTATATACTCGTAACTCTCCAAAAACTGTAAATAAGCTTAGTAAAAATGTTGAAACTCAGATTGATAAATGGTTACAGGAAGGGATAATAAAACCCAGTTGCTCAAATTACTCTTTCAACGTAGTTTTAAGCAAGAAGAAGGATGACAGTTATAGGTTATGCATTGATTATCGTAAGCTAAATAAAAAGATGATTAAGGATCGGTACCCTTTACCCCTCATAGAAGATTTGCTAGACAAACTTGAGCAATTAAAAATATTTACTACTTTGGACTTGAAAAACGGATTTTTTCATGTAGACGTAGAGAAAGATAGCACAAAATTTACGTCTTTTGTAACACATCATGGGCAGTGGGAATTTCTTAAAGTACCATTTGGACTTTCCAATAGTCCGAGTGTATTTCAGCGTTACATTAATGTGATATTTAGGAATTTGATGCTAGATGGAACTGTACTGATTTATATGGACGACATTATTATACCATCCAAAACCGAGGAAGAAGGGCTAGAAAAATTACAACGTGTTCTGAAGGTTGCATCAGAGTACGGTTTGGAGTTTAATTTTAAGAAGTGTCAGTTTTTAAAACCACAAATAGAATTTTTAGGCTATAGAATCCAAAACGGAACTATACAGCCCTCTGTATCTAAAACGGTAGCTGTAAAAAAATTTCCACAACCACAAACTGTTAAACAAGTACAAAGCTTTTTAGGCCTTACTAGTTATTTTCGGAAATTCATACCCCACTATTCAAAAATCGCAAAACCGCTTAGTGATCTACTAAGAAAAGACGTTGCATTTAAGTTTGAATCTGAACAAAAGGAAGCTTTTCAAAAACTTAAAGATATTTTAACTCGAGAGCAAATTTTGCATCTCTATCAACAGGGATCAGTTTTAGAACTTCATACAGATGTTAGCAGTCAGGGGTTCGGAGCAGTGCTGCTGCAACAGGGAACCGACAATAAGTTTTATCCTATTCATTATTTTAGTCGAAAAACATCTCCACAACAAGAAAAATATAGTAGCTATGAATTAGAAGTTTTGGCTGTAATCGAAGCGTTAAAAAAATTTAGACATTATTTACTGGGTTCTAAGTTTAAAATTGTGACTGATTGTTCCGCTTTTCAACAAACTATGAGTAAAAGAGATCTTACACCAAAAGTTGCAAGATGGGCTTTACAGTTAGAGGAATTTGATTACCAAATTGTTCACAGATCAGGAAAACAAATGGCACACGTAGATTCTCTTAGTCGAAACGCAGTACTTGTTGTTACTCGTTCATATAGTGAAGTGACCACTAAAATAGCCAATGCTCAAAATCAGGACGAATTCCTTAAGAAATTGAAAGCTTTGATAGATAAACAAGAAGACGGTGAACACATTGTGAGAAATGGAGTTTTATACAAATACGATAATGGTAGAGAATTGCTCATAGTCCCAGAAGCATTACAAAGAGAAATTATTCGAGAAATTCACAATAAAGGACATTACGCTGTGGCTAAGACGGAAGAAATTTTAAAGCAAGAATTTTACATACCAAAGTTGAGGTCAAAAATAGAAAGTGTGATTGCCAATTGCGTGGAGTGTATTCTTTGTAATAAGAAACGTGGGAAAGGTGAAGGTTTCCTTAACCCCATCCCAAAAGAAAATTTGCCTTTAAGTACATATCACATAGATTTCATTGGCCCTATGCCTTCTACAAATAAGAACTATCAGCATATTTTTTCAATAGTCGACGCTTTTACAAAATTTGTCTGGTTGTATCCGGTTAAATCAACATCTACTCAGGATGCAATAACTAAACTTAAGCTTCAACAATCTACTTTTGGAAATCCGACAAGAATAATAACAGACAGAGGTTCAGCTTTTACCTCAAAAGAATTTGAAACATACTGTCAGGATGAAAATATTGAACATTTCAAAATTAGCACTGGAATTCCTCGCGGAAATGGGCAAATTGAAGTAATGCATAAAATTTTAATACCCATTCTATCAAAACTCTCAATAACAGACCCTACCAAATGGTATAAACATGTTGCATCAGTGCAAAAAATAATCAATAGTACTGTTTCGAGGAGTACAAAGTTTACCCCGTTTGAGCTTTTAACTGGTGTAAAATTAAAAGATACAACTGATTTACATTTAAAGGAAATATTGGAAGAAGAATACACAAAAGCAATGATGGAAGATCGAAATAATATGAGAGAAGAAGCAAGGGAAAACATTTTGAAGATGCAAGAAGAGAATCGGAAAAGTTTCAACAAACGAAGAAAAGTGGCGCGCATCTACAAACTTGGTGAATTAGTGGCCATACAACGGACGCAGTTTGGAACTGGACTCAAACTAAGACCAAAGTTTCATGGACCGTATCGGATTGTCAAGGTTAAACCTAAGGATCGGTATGACGTTGAAAAAGTTGGATGTCATGACGGACCAAATACAACTTCCACAGCAGCCGATTTCATGAAAGCATGGTCTTCAGACTAAAAAAAAAAAAAAAAATTTTTATTGTTTTATCCAGATACTGTTTTCTTTTTTTTTATTCTTTCAGATTTTTCTACTTTAACTTTCGAGGACGAAAGAGACGTCAGGATCGCCGAATGTAGTGACGAGCGCCTGTTGGCGAGCGCCATCTGCTGGTTGTTAGGCGGAGTTGACGCTGGTTAGACGGAGAGCAGATCAGACGGATCTTGACGAGAGAAATGACGTGTGTCAGATCAGACGGATCTGGACGAGAGAAAAGACGTGTGGCAGATCAGACGGATCTGGACGAAAGTAAAGACGAGACGAGATGCGACGTATTTGACGAAATCTACTGAATGTTCAATTCTTTTATGTTAATGTATATATATCCTAAATGTCCTAATCGTCCTAAATGTAATTAAATGTGCGTTCTAAAATAGTAGTGATTTCTGAGTCCTACATAAATACTTTTAGAATATTCAATTTTATGACAGTCAGTTACAGGCTAGAATTAAAAAATGTTGCTGTGATGCCTTCATGAGGTTTACGCATGCGCTTGATTCGAAAATTTACTTCGAATCACTTGTAGAAAATTTCATAGTTAATTTTAATATTGCGTAAGGAAAAAAATTTTTTGTATGACGATTTGTAATAGTTTTTAAATATTTATATTAAACTATCTGTTGTATTTTGTAAAATCATACATTTATTATAATATCATTCTAAAGACTCAAATGAAACTTATTGCTGTAGTTTATGAAAGTAAGAAGCAAAGATTAGAAATTATGTTATTTCATTGATAATCTTGGCTCCCTTACGGAAACTTTTTTTATCTCTCCCCATATCTATATATGCAAGGAAAAATCCCTATATATACCAAATTAAATTATATCAGCAAAAACCAAAAAAATAAGGTGAAAACCAAAAATAAATCAGAGTGTAGAAGAAAGATGCCTAACATATAAATGAAAAGGGAAGAAAATATAAAACACAAATAGAAGAAATCTTGAAATTAAGGAACGAATTAATTAAAATTGAGCATCAATAATATTTTTTGGAATACAAATATTTGCTATAAAATTTACAAAACTATTATTATAAATCAACTTATGAGAATAAATAAAATATACAATCAAACAAACTCAGCCAAAAATTAAATAAAAAATAATCAATTAATAACTAAAAAATAATCTCACTATAAACAATATCACCATCTTTTTCTTTCAACCTTTGATAATATTAAGACGTAAGTAAAGGATTGCGAATTAGAGCTATGTTGCTGCAATTGTAAATTGCGGAAGAGTCATCCAAGCCAATAAAGTCTAGTATGAAACTCGAAAATACATCTTTTGAACGGAATTTAAGGGTTTCAACTAATAATACTTCTTCCTTCGCATTTTTTTTCAAATACCTTTTATATAAAAAATTACTTTTTTTTTTAATTTCTTCCCATTTTATTATATTTTATTTCAAATATAGCTTTTTCTATCTTTATCTTCATTGCACACTCTGAACAGATTTTAGCCTTCGGTTGTCAGTACTCACAAACAGGTTCAAAATGCCTTTACTTGACACACAGTTCGTTCCCTAGGACTTGCTTTCCTGCTCTCTGCCTTTCTCATCGGACTGCGTCTACCAATCCCTGTAATAAAGAAATCTTGATATTGGATTAAAATTGAATTTCTTCGTAACATCATGAGAAAGAAAAAAAAATTGCAGCTTTATTTTAACCCTCTGAACCTGTCAGAGTAAATTCTATTCAAGTCTTTTAGAGTTTTTGGATCGGTCAATAGTGCAAACGAGGGGTGCAAGATGTTAGCAAGGACGGATTAGGGAGAGAACTATTTGCTATTCCTTTTGACAGCTATTAATTTATTTTGTCTGAGGGTTGGCTTCAAATAGATAATGTAAAGAAACATCAGCTGAATTTTAGTTAATGGATTCTGAAATGATATTATAATTCCTAGAGAACGAATTCATTTCACCGAAGCACTTGCTAACAAAATTCCATATTCCAAACCTGAGAACATATATATTTGTTCTCAGGTTTTAGTAGTCTCCAGAAGTCAGAGAATTAAATTTTAAAAAAAAGTTTTTTCAACAGACGACAATGACGTTCCTTGTGAAAGAGAAAAACAATTCTATCGACCATGTCCAGTCAGTCTTGATTAAATTTATTTGATTATTCGATTCTTAGTCTGCAAATTCATCAAGCTTCAAATTAGATTTAACATTTTCTGTTCATAGATGATTATTAATCTCTACGTTCATAGTTATTACGGCCACACTTCATCGCATTTCTGTTGTTCTTCAAATAGTTTTAAAATGTGTTATGCTTCCTATTCTTAGCGACGAAGTTGTACTCCTTTTCTCTTCAATGATCATGACTTGGATTCGCTGACAATAATATCGAAAACAAAATTTAAATGTTCTGTTTATTCACATAAGTTAAATATAAATAGGGTTTGTCAACAACTGCAATTTCTTAGTTTCTTTCAAGATTCTGCAGTACAATACCTGCTAGCAGCAAAATTATATTAACATTAATAAGCAGAATGATTATTTCTCTTTTTACTTCTTTGTGTATATGCGTTTCTTGTACAACTGACAATCTTTCTCAAACTTCATGAAATTTCCACTTATACTCTTCAAAATAAGAGAAAAATCTTTACTAACATTTCAAAAGTTAGGGTTTTGAAGCTATATCTTCAAAAAATCTCACAAGCTTAATTTTCACACTATCTTTAAAAAAAAATTGTAGTGATGTCAATTTATTTTCAGTCTAAATTATTCTCTAACGTTAATCTAATATATAAAATTCTCGTGTCACAGTTTTCGTTGCCATACTCCTCCGTAACGGCTTGACCGATTTTGATGAAATTTTTTGTGCTTATCCGGTATCTATGAGAATCGGCCAACATCTATTTTTCATCCCCCTAAATGTTAGGGGTAGTCCATTATTAATTAAAAACTAACTTTCCCGCCAAAAAAATCTTTCATTTTTCCCAACGCCAACTTTTCCGCCAAAAAAATCTTCCATTTTCCCCATCGCCAAATAAGTAAGGCATCAGTTGTTTTTTTCTCCCAACAGTAATTAGGCTAGGGTTAACATTTTTCGGCGGATTATTTCAAACGATTCTGTTTATTTTCTTAATGTTTTATGCATTTAAAATTAAACATTGTTAATTAATCCATGTTTCACATTCATTCTGAAGTACTTTTGAATTAAAATAACACAGAATAAAGGAAATTAAAAATGTCTAATCTGCATAGCGTTACCCCAACTGGCGTAGAAAAATTTACGCATTTGCGTTGACGTAACTGGCGAAGAAAATCCACGCATGCGCATTGTTCTGATTGTTGGCATGACAACCAACGGACGATTTAAATTATTTTTAGGTTAGTTGCATGCTTTTGTAAGTAAAATGTATTTATGTTAGTTATATATTTTTTGTATATGCTTATAGTTTTAAGTACATCGTTTTTTAAGTAGATTTTTTTAAACCTGTTTTCGACCGATTATTTTAAACGATTCATTTTATTTTCTTAGTGTTTGATGCATTTAAAATTAAACATTGTTAATGAATCGATCTGTTCATGATGAATCTGAGAAATTTTTGTTGACAAATTCTTGAGATATTACATAAATTAAGAAAGATATTCTTTAGTGACCATAAAGTTTAAACGCGCAGTGACTCTATTATCAGTAATCATATTATTAAAAAAAATGCTTTGTTTCAGTAAAAAATATTATATTAATTGCAGATTAATCATTTACACTGTAATTTAAAGCATAATTTCTACGAGGGGTAACAGAAAATTAGAGAGATATATATCACGCAATAACTGAAGGCCTTTATAATATTATGAGTGAATTATATGACTATCAAAATTTGAAGTTTTAAAATATTTTGCTGAAGAATCTATTAAAGTTGGAATTGCGTAAAATGTTTAATGGTACGACCGAAGTTTTATCCCCTGCTTGGCGAAATTTTTAAAAATCGCAAACAACGGCCTTGCGAAATGTTCAAAAGCAAAGAAGCAGATGTTCAATTATAGTGCATAATAAAGATTGCCAGCTTTGGTGCGTTATCGCAACTTGGCGAAGAAGGGGGTTAAACTCCGGTTAAACCTATTTAATTATTAAAATTTAAACGAACATTAAGATTGGCGAACCGGCTGGTCGCCAAAGGCGGCTAGTAAATTTATAAATTCAATTTTATACGCAATTTGTAATAATGTTTTTGTTTCAACTACTAATATAAATAAATATGTACGTGTGTGTTGATGCTTCACAAACTAGACCATTTGACCTACAGCTACCAAATTTGGAGAATTTATACCATGGAGGGTGGAAATATGCATCCCGAAGAAAGTTTTTTTAAATTTTAATTAAATATATCTTACGAAAATATCAAGGCACAAAAATGAATTGCATACCGTTTTTTTTAAAAAAATTGTCTTTTTAATGTAGGCGAAGATTTAATACATTTAATAAACGCGATAATATTTGCTGAATTTTGGTAATTTTTTAAGAGCAGTTTTTTGCCTACTTTCCAACAACATTGTAAGTTTGAAATTCAAACCGTTTTCATGGTTTTATCAAGTATTTAATTGCATGATTTTCTTTTGTTGTTAAAAGCTAAGGAAGAAGAATTCTGTTTAATACTTGGGTAGTTTACGAGATAGATAAAAAAGTGAAGTCATAGGACCGCGAAATTTAGAACATTGATGAACTGGATCCTTGCGTTTTTAATAGAGCTATGATGTTATGGGACTATCTCCAGTAGAAAAGCTCGTGTAACTACAAAGAGAACTGAAGTAAGGCAATTAATGCAATACGACTTTAATGTCAAGCAATTTGGCGGCATCATGGACATGAAGCTCATAACTAAACGGCTTATCTGAAAACAAATATAATCAATATTCCTAGCGAGTCAGCTGGTCATCTGAGACCACTATTGTAAGATAAAGTATCTTTGGAGTAATTGTTACTATTGCTACAATTGATTTGATTAAGGGAGATAATCGATTTAGGAAGTGAAAGAAAATTATTAATTCAAATTCAATCTTCGAATTATTTTTTAATTAAGGAAAAACTTCACTATATAAATATATGCTTTATTAAAGATTTTTGCAAAAATGAATAATAACTGTTCTAATACTGTTAAATATATTACGTCATTACTTTATTAGTCATTACATTACATTTAGTGTCATTACTTTATTTAAATTGATTCATCATCAATATAAACGATGTCTTCGTTATTAGCTGTATTTGAGCTCTCGTCATGTCGATTTGCCTTTAAAGTTTTATAATAATCGTGTTTAATTGAAGGAATGCATTTCAACTTTTCAACAAATCCATCATATCTTTCCCTCTTTTTTTATTGTTGTTACAAGTTGGATCTTTTAATGATAAAATGCCTTCATGTCAAGTTTTCTTTCACCAGAAATGATTTTTTCATTGTACTTTTGATGACATCGACATGGCAGATCTACAATTTTTTTTCTTCAGGTACTAAATGTCCACTTTTATTCTGTATCTTAAATCTTTAATTATTTTATGGTTTTGGACATTTTGGTTTTATTTAAAAGGATAACGGCTTCTTTTTCGTCCAATCGAATTATTTGTTGCATTTTTTCATTGTTATGATCAGATGACGAATCTGAATAAATACAAAATCGTTTTCTAGAGATGAGTTTTCTACCAATAAATCGTATTGAAGAACTATCAGATTCAGTATTTTCCTTATCCAAATAATTCTTATTGACCTCTTCCATCTCAGTATTATAACGGTTCAATTTTTTAAAAAACTCACACTAAAATTTAAATTTATATGTATTTGCTTCTTTGGCAATTAGAATTTATTCAATTTATACTTTATTTTTCTCCTATTTTGTTGATGTGAGCGAGAACAGATCTCGTCTAATGGAGACAATGAAATTAAACTAACAACTTTTAAATGTCTCCGTAGCAGAGAACAAAGAGATTAAGTAAATTTTTATAATGATACACAGATATATTTCTATTGTGATAAACGGGTTAACTAAATTTTTATTATGATACACATTAGAGCATGGAATTAATCAGATTGGGTACTAAAATAAATTATTTATTATTTTATAGTTAATTTGTTTTATTTAGTGGTGTTAACACAACTATGTTCTGAATATATATATATAGTATGGAGTCAATCAAGAGCTTTGATATTAAAATTTAACAAAATTTTGGAAGTGAAATTATCGATTTGGCAAGTGAAGCATTTAAATAAAGCATGCTCTTAAAATATTTATATGTATTTTTTATATTTTCTATTTTTTTATTCTATATATGCTTCAAAATTCATTATAAAAATGTTTTAGAATCTTGTATGTTTGTATACTGAATTTCATAATAGACGGATACCTTTCTTATACCTATCTTCTACTTTATATACATAAAATGTCCAATAACATTGCGACAATAACTTAATGATATTGTACAGCATATAAAATATTGAACACAGCAAAGATCTTATACAATACATACAGTATCTTATGCTAATAGCGACGCAATCAAAATTTTTATAAATTTAATTGTATGCTGATCTGAATTAAGATCAGCATAAGATAAAATACGATAAATTTAATCGTAATTAAGATCTGAAGATATTAGAATATATTGGCGTTTAGAATTCACAACAGTAGAAGCCTTCAGAACTTTAGTACATCATGAAATGAACGAAAATTCGATTAAAAATTCCATCTATATAAAGATAAAGAAATTAAGTTATATAAAGGCAAGTAAATGGATTTGTGTTGACTTTCACATGTGCTTTTAAGTTCTGTAGTTTGACTTTTGTTATTTTATTTTTGAAAATTACTGTTGTTAAATTCTTAACCACATGTTTACAGTCGATATAGTGTTAATTAGTCTTTTTTTCCATTATTATATTATGTTCGTACTTTAATTTCCATATCGCAGAAATTCATTTAAAAAGAAAATAATAGGAAAAGCATTGGGAAAAATTTTTATAATTAATATTGTAACATTTTCAAATTAGACCATTTTATACTTTTATATTGTTATTTCTTTCAGTCTTTAATATTTATTTATATATTATTTTAATTATTTTTTCAATAACAGGATGATGAAATTGCTGAAGTTTGGAATCATTTCTTTTGTGCTCCTCGAAAGTATAATTCCTACAGTCTTATCCAAAGTTTTTAGCGATGGAGCTTGCCAACCGAAGACTCCAGAAAATCATTTCAAGCCTAAGCACCCAATGATAACATTAGACAAGGAATTCTTAGATCAGTACAATGAAATCATTGTAATTGGTGATCAACATGGATGTTACGACGAACAGCAGCTATTAATAAACAGATACAATCTCAATGATACAGTTTTAAAAATATTCACGGGAGATATTACTGTAAAAGGCCCAAAGAACCTCGAAGTTCTACGGTATATAAGGAACTGCAAGACTTGCATCACTGTCAGAGGCAATAACGACGAAAAAACCCTGCTGGCTATTTGGATGAAAGAAGTTAAACACAATTACACTTATGACCGGTATGGTGAATGGATGAACGATTTGACAAAGGATGAAATTAAATGGTTGAAACAGCTTCCATATTCGCTTTATCTGCCAAGTTTGAATGCCAGAGTGTGCCACGCAGGATTCTTACCAGGTGGAGTACCTATTGAAGATAACACACCTTATACAATTATGAACATCAGAACAGTTATTACTGACCCGAAATGCCCAGGTGGCTGGAGACCAACTCGAGAAGAATTCCTCCACTTGCATAACGATCCATCGTTTCCGTGGGCTTCGCAATGGCGTGGACCAGAACATATTTATTTCGGACATGATCATAAAAGGCAACTACAGTTGTATCCCTTCGCGACTGGTGTCGATACAGCCTGTGTTAGAGGACACTACATGACAGGGATTTTTATCAAAGGGCCTAGAGCAGGGACTTTCGCTACCCAACCAGCTTTGGCTCAGTATTATAGAGGTAAAGTTTAGCATTTGACATCAACAGATGTTATTAAATGCTAAGAACTTAAAGTAGACAGCATAAAAAGGAAACACTTTTTTTTTTAACAAAGACAGCCAGCGTTTCCGCTGAAATCAAGATATAAGTCTCTTTAATTACTGAAGTCGTGGTATTTAAAAAAGCATTTACATTTACAGTAACTCTGTATAACTGATATCCTAATATTTGTATTTTAATTAGGCATGACCAAGAAAGTGTACATTTTTTAAATATTTTCATAGGTGTTTTTTATAAGGCATTTCACTTTTCATGTCTTTTAGATGTCTGGTGAAAAATTAAAGTATTTTTATAAAAATTACTTTTTAGTTATTTACATGAGATTTAGTTATTACATTTTTAGTTATTTACAATATGAATATTTAGAACAGAAATTTTTCTTGCGTTTCCGCATTAGGATAATTTTTAAATTCAGTTTGTTAAATGTTTCTATAATATTTTGAAAAAAAGAATGTGAAGTGGTCTCTAAATTATCAGAATGGGAATTACTTTTCAGCGATATACCGATGATAACACTCGAATGAAATTTCTAAATGTTCTGAAACCATTCCCAGCGATATTCAATACGAAATGCCGGATCAGTTGTTCTTTAAATTTCGATTTTAGAAGTAATTACCATTATCTGTTGTTTACTGAAGTTTCCTCAACTTCAAACGGGGTGAAAAAAAAGAATATTCGACATCATTTGACAATTTGGGAGCACGCATACGCCAATGATTTATAAAAAAATAGAAGCATCATAAATTTATTTTTTATATTTTACTGTATTTAAGTATTTGTATTTAAATGTTTTCGTTTAATTGGTCTTGGAATGATTTTTCATTTTTTTTTACGAACTTGTTTTAATTATCTCATTAAAGTATGTTTATAATGAAAAAAAAAAAACTTTTTTTCTTAGATACAAATTTGAATTAAAATTGCGCAATTGCAAACATTGTCAGCAAAAAAAAAAAAAAAAAAAAAAAAAAAAGGAAAGAAAATTAAAACTACAAGAGAGAAAACTTATTTAAAAAATCTCATTATAATATTTTACTAAGAAAAAAAATAATAAATGATAAAATCTAGGATTTTTTTTTTATTATTTCACCCTCAAAAAGAAGGTTTTAGTACTGATTTAGTACTGGTATTTAAACTGCTGATTCATATACGGATGTTTGCCTACATCGATTTATTTTCGGTAGAAATTTAATGAGTTATTTCGCTACCAGGCAAAACATTCCTTAGATGGTAATGCTAAATTAATACAATCATTAACTGTTGTGATTCGGAGTACGAAATTAAAAAGATGCTTTGATTAATATCATATATTAATTTTGTCATCATGCGGATTTTCCACAAATTTTGAGGATATCTTGAAAACATTTGCATAATTTTCAATATTACTTTTCATTGTTGAATTGGAATTCAAATCGTTTGAATTGTTTCTGCAAATATTTAATCGCGTGACTTTCTTCCCTTGCGGAAAACTAAGGAAGAAAGATTCAGTTTATTATTTGCTTTATTTACTTGAGAAATTAGAAATTGAAGTTACAATAAGCAGACGAGACAATGTGCATTTAGAAGATAGATTACTCGGACAGTTCGTTTTTAATGACATTATGATGCCACCAACTTGAGTCTATTAGGGAGGTTCATGAAACTAAAAAGCATATAAACTATAAAAGCTATTAAAACAACAATTTGATGTTTGAAAGTAGTTTGTGGAAGGAACCATAAACAAATTATTCAAAAAAGATGTTTGTGAAAATAAACAAATCCAATATTGGCGGCAACCCATGTAACCAAATGCAGCTACACACAAATAAATGATTAAATTATGTAATGAAATATTGAACAAAAAATGTCATTTCAAAAACAGCAACAATTATTAACATAATAATATATATACCCTATTAGCACAAGATATTGCATGGTATCGGAGAGATGTTATTCGATATTCTATCATCGAAATTTTATTTTTAAGATCTTATTTATTTGGAAAGTAGGAAAATGAAATTTTCTGATCTATTCATTTACAGCGCCCCCACCCCAACCTTCCTCTAAATCTTGCTACCTTAAGTAGCTACTTAAACTACCTGGTTGGAAATCCCGCAACTGAAGCATTTTATGGTACAAAAATCATTGTTACACCACTTTTAAATTTAAAAAATAATAAAATAAAAAAGCATTTTATTCATATCAGTTTTATTTGCGCAATTTTTTTTTCTAATTCTTATAAGTATTTCTAAGTTTTTTAAATCAGTTTTATAACAATACTTTTCACTGTTTTAATACTGATTATGGCGATTTTAAAAGTATATTTTGTGTGCGTGTAGGTGGGTGGGGGCGCAAGTTACAATTTTTATGTAATTGCGAGAAAATTTTAAAAATAAAATAAAGGTAGATTAATCAGATTAAAACATTATGGTTTCCTAAAGTATCAAATAAAAGATTCGAATCTCCTTTTGGAAAATATCCGGCATTTTAACACTAGGCAAATGTATTTAAATACATCGTTATAGATATTAAATATATCATTATAGATTAAATACAATATTATAGATAATACATCATTAGATACATTTATCTAAAGAGATTGTAGATAAATGTATTTAAATACATCATTTTTTATATCAAAATATATAAAAGGCTATCTTATCGAACTAAATATTTTAATACAAAAATATGGGAAACGAAAATGTACATTACAAAGCTTACGGTAGTTATTTTATATTTATTACTCACGAGTAATGTTTTAGATATTAAAGGAAATCATTTCGTTTCGCAAAGATGTAAAACGGAAAATAAATGTCAATAAAAGAGAAAGACATTGGAAACGTTTACTTATATACAAGGTGGTATTGAAAGACGTATTATACTTAGATAAATATACGTAGATAACTCATTAAAATGAAAAAAGAAATGATTAAATTATATGTTGACTGATTCAAGATGTCTATATTTATTTTTAAAACAAAAGTAAATAACAGCATTTCAGCACAATAAAAAAAATTCTAATATAAAAATTTAATTTATTTACACTTATATTTTAATTTGAATTTGTTTTTCAAGTTAAATTTGTAATCTCAGCTTTTTAATGGCATTAATATTAAACAATATTAAAATTTCTCAAACAAATGGTGGAATCACGTTTATAATTATTATTTTAATATTTTCTCAAATTTTATATTTTTATTGACTACATTCTATTCAAAAACTTTAAATATTGCATTCGGTAACAATTACAAACATTAGAAGTAGAAAATCTTAGTCATGAAATTTTCTTGTCGACTTAATAAAATATCTCAGTGAATTCTCAAGGCAAAAAATTTTATTGGAGGAATTAATGCTTTGCTAATCTAAAATTTATCATTTTTCTATTAGAATAATGTTTATACTTTCAGATTTAAGGCAGTAGAAACGCATAAATGTAGGCATAAAAAGCTGTTGAATACATGTATAAAGTAGTAATACACGTATTCAACATATTATCATTAAATCATAACCTAGCATCATTAAAATAACCTATTATTTTAAGTGATATATATATTCTTACAGTATTCTATACAAAAGAACATATTCGAGGCTTTTATGATTGCTGTATGTATAATATACAGGAGCTCATAAAATTAAAAATAAATAAAGAAAGAGGCAGAGATAATAGTACACGTCAGGAAAAGCGATATTTTCCATAGAAGGTTTTTAATTCATTCATATTGATAGAAAAAGAAAACATTTATATGTATCTTTTATTAGAATGAAGATAGGGGAGGGAAGCGGATGAAATAACTGATATTTCGTGTAACAACATTCACACCCCCAAAAAAATTTTAGAGCTCATTGATTTTCTTAGGTTTTATTGCATAGCATATAAAGTAAAAGAATAATAATTACAATTAATTAATTATCTTCTAGAATGGTATAAAAAGATCTGAATGAATCTACATGACGTACTCTCAAAACAGCATTTGAACAGTTTAAAAAAACATTTGCTTTTTAATTAAAAACGACATTAAGGCCAAAATAAGAAAAATACACCAAAGAACAGAAGCTATTTTTAACTCTTTGCATCTGAGAGGTGACTCATGGTCACCATGCAAGACAAGGCATCATTTTGACGTTTAATTATTTATTTTTCGATTTTGATTGCTAAAAATACCTATAGAATGAAAAAGATGTAAATCAACTTTTCGGGAAAATTCAATTTGAAACAATTATACATATTTATTTTTCGGAACAATAAACAAGTTCTTGTATTAGGTGAATAATTTTGCATCGAATTACTTTTCTGAGTGCAAAGGGCAGCAAGCCTGGTAAACAGATACTTGATTTTCATGATCTGGAAAATGATAATATATCAGAGGATTACTTAGTCCCTGTCTAGACATCCGGGAAAATTTCAATGATTGTCATCGGGATAGCACGGAGGTGGGAACTAAACCTGAGTCTACAGACCACAATATCATTCTTTTCGTAGTTGGTAAGTCTCATCATGAAAGTGGAAGTAATTACATCCCACAGGTTTAATCCACCCGGAAACCAAGAATCATCCAGAATACCGGAAGTTGCTCATCCATATATCTGAAGTACAAACAGGTAGAAATGATTCAGATATTACTTTTAGATTATTCAACAGTGTACTTCGAACTCAAGTAAGCAAAATAAGTGTCATATTTAAGCGTAATGCAACTCATACATTACTTCTTTCATCTCCATCTCTACTAATAATAAAGATGAATGTGTGTTTGTTAGCGATTTTCAGGTCAGACCATTTGACCTACAGCTACAAAATTTGGCACTTATATATCTTGGGGGTTAAAAATTTCGCATTGCAAAGCGAATTTTTAAAAATTTTTAATTAGAATTTTAATAGTTTAAAAATTATATGACATTTTGGTGTTTTTATGCCATAGCTGCCAAAAATATCAGTGAACAAGAAGGAACTTTAGAACCATCTTAAAACTTAAAAAACTGTATTTTCAGTGATTTTAATTTGATATTCATGCAAATTTTTTCCTGAATTTTGTCAGTTTTTTTAAAAAAAAATTCTGACTTAATTTTTGGCAGTTGTTGCGTTGTTAGTCTAAAATTCAAACGTGTTTTCATTGTTTCATCAAATATTTCATTGCGTAATTTTCCTCCCTTTGGAAAGCTAAAGAAAGAGATTCTGTTTAACATATGTGTTGTTTGATCAATAAAAAGTAATTATAGTACCTCGAAATTTAGAAGACAGATAAATTGTAAATTTGCATTTTTAATAGCGTAAATTACATTTTTAATAAAGCATTATGAGACAGTTCTCCATTAAAAAGGCCCGTGTACACAATAAACAGAACTTAAAAAAAGACATTTAAAATAGCGTGACTTTAATGTCTGACAATTTGATGGAACTATGGACTGACGTTTCATCTAAATGATTTATCTGAAATGAAATATTACTAGCTGATTACTAAAGGCGACAAGCTCAAAATAAGAACAATGAGTTTTGAACTTCGCATTCGGAAGCTTAATCACATATTTAATTTATTGCTGATGATATGTATGTTTATAATATGGTTGATGGCAACGGAGAAATATAGTTTGATTTACAGTGTAAGAAGCACACATCATGTTGTAAGATGAATAGAATAGCGCAGACAGTAAAAGACCACTAAAAGTTTGGAATTTTTAAAATTTAAGATATAACAGATTAAAAAAAAAAATAACTGCTACAACTAGTAATATTCTCTTCGAGCTATAAATTCTTCGGAAAAGATCACTCACCTTTCTTCTATTTCTCAGCAAGCAATAATCAATGGAAATATCAAGGAAATCATAAAACCAGAGAAAAAAATGAGGAAAAAGTTCTAATGAAATTACTTGCCATTAAAACTTTACATTAGGAATTAACATACCTTTACTTTACATAACAAACTGCCAAATAAAGATCATTTCTGGAAATTCGGGAACAAACGATTTTTATCAAAACAATAAATTTAAAAAGTAGTTCATTAAAAAGCGAAAAAAAATCTTTTCGACATTTGTATTAAAAATAGAACTATAATGTTATTATTTAAAATACTCTTATATAAAATAAATTAGATTCACATTTTAATTCAATTTTTAGATCAAACTAAAATTTTATTAAAAAATTACACATATTTTAATTTAATTTTTAAAACAACAGTCATTTTATTATTTTTAACTTCCTCTTTTAAATAAATTTCTACAGTAGGTGTACTAACAACAACAGAAAAAAAGAGAAAAAGAAACAAAAATAGCCGAAGTGTTGCTAACGGAACCACTTCGCTTGATTGTTTCAGTTGCTATATCAGCGACAAACTCAAGAAACATATATATATATATATATACACTTTAATTTTTTTTTATTACAGACCATCTTATGGTCTCTTTTAGAAAACCCATTCAATATTCACAGTAATATTTGTAATAAAAAAAACATTATCATTAGATTCTATGACTTACAAACATATTCACACTTGAGAGAAATTATTCTTCATATACTATCTAAAGCATTATAATACATTCATTTATCTTGAAAATGAAAAAGTATTTCCGATAGTCTTTCCGCAAATGGGATTTGAAAACAGACATTAAATATTAAGTATAATACGCAAACGTACTGGCTGAAGAGGATTTTTTTAGGATTCAAATTTACTTGGGGTAGCTCTTGCTTTTATTACCTATACTGCAACTCAAACAAGCAAGCGAAGTAATTTCACTGAGAACCCACAGTTGCTTTTGCAAATTATTGGTTGAGTTGTGATCTGCTACTTTGTCAATGTATTGCCGGGTTTACACCACAGAGAAGGAGATATCTTTCTCTGTGGCTTACACTCGGCAAGTAGGCAATGCATGCATAGAAAGGCTGAAAAATTCTGTTCGGTCCATGGCAAGTAATTGTACCGACGGGACAACATGCTGCTGTGTTGTATTTTTCTCTTACTGCGCATTCGTTCGTAGAATTTGGCGTGAAAAAATTGATGATCTATCATAGATTAATTCCGATATTTTTTGCTCCTTATTCTTTCTGATGCAAGGTTGTGTGTGTGTGTGTTTCATTTTATTTGCCATTTCTTTTCTACAGTTTTCCAAATTTAGGTATTTTGACTTTTTATTTTACCATGTTTCTTTGTGTATATATCCATCATTTTAATAAGATACGCCGTGAAAAAGAAAAATTCAGGGACACCAAGACGGCTATTTATAACCACGCATGGAATGCCTGAACCTACCTTACGAAATTGTGGCAAACATAAATCAGTCCCTTTCTGCGTATGCGCTGCCTACAGGCCGTCTTATAATTGATCGAGTGTAAACCCGGTATTAAGAACAGTAAAAATTCCAGATCGAAATCATTGAATCAACGGAAATAAGGTAAGAAATAAAGGAAAGCATCATAAAAATTAAACATTAAAGCATTATAATTTCGGTATTCATATATTATTTGCATGCCATAGTTATAAAAGAGCTTATTAATATGCGATCATTGTCGATTTTATTTATTTATTTTTGGAGATTGATTCCTGGTTTGCAAGTAACTTCCTATAACCGCAAAAAAAAAAAAAAAATCAATTTTGTATTTTTTTTTTTTTTTTTTGGTAGTTCTAATGTTTAAACACTTCAAATTTTAATTCAGAAACTTCTCAATGCTTCAAATCATTTAAGAGAATGGAAAGAGGGAGAGAGAAATTCAGCATAAAATCATGGAAAATCAAAGATGATATGGAAATATAATTAATACATATTTGAAGAAGCTATATTACAAGATCAAATAACATATAGCATCCAACTTTAATGCTAATAGATTGCAGGCAATAAGAAGTGTTTGAATACTACCATAATGTACTGTAAAAAATATTTTTTTTAATGAATTCTGCATTATGAGATCCTCATACATATTTTCAGCGATAGATGCATAATTTATGCAAGAAAAAGTTTTAGAAACTAATAATATAATAATTCAAATTTTATTAAGAGCTGTTTTTTTCCTTCGGTTATTTGGAATGCAGAAAAATAGCTTGGTATTTAACTAATCTGTGTGTGTTTTAAATTGCATAATGATTGTTTTTAAAAGTTGAATAAGTTTTTTAACATGTGCAAACAAGCATGCACACACGAAACCAGAAAGTCCTAATTAATTTTCCAATTCAAAAGTGAAAACTTAATCATAATACGTTGGAAAATAATTAGAGATTAGGTTAAAATTAACTGAAAAGTACTTGCATTCACTTTGTGAAGTATTTCTGCTTACTACTGGTGTCACAGAATAAATCAACTGTTATTCATAACATTTCTTGAAAAGTATTGAATCAATCACTACTAGATGACATCCCCATAAGAGGCTATTTAATATTTTAATCATTTTAATAGAACAAATTAAAGTATGGTAAATATTCATCACAATATCTCTCTCTCTGTGTGTGTGTGTGCATTTCAACTCACACTATATATTTTAACCACATAAGAAAATTACAACATTTCTATTATCTGTATCAAATTTATTTGCCAATAATCTATCACAAATAATCATATCACTGCATTTCCAAAGCAATATATATATATATATATATATATATATATATATATATATATTGGAGGGGGGATTCTTATTTTATTTAAGATATTTCTACACAGAAATATTTAATGATCAAGTATAATAAGTTTAATTTCAAGAATCAACCACCACCAAGAACGCCATTTAAAAAATAAACTAAATAAACAGAAATAACTTCAATAAAAATAAGCCAAAAAATAAAAAATTCCATAGCTTTATTTACAATTTTTGAATATACAAAAATAAATATTTGAAATGTTGAATGTTCTCATTTATGATTTAAAAACTGGACACCAAGATTTAATTCATCTTCCATCATTTGAGATTCCTCATTCTGAAAAAAGTAAAACAAACAATTTATAATAAATTAAAAATAAAAGAAGGAAACAAAATTTCTAGAAATATTGGAATTTCCATCAATTAAATTTAATTTTAACAGTATTTTTTTTTTAAAAAAGAAAACGATGCAACAAATGTTTAAAAAAATGTTTTTTTTTTAAGTAAATGAAACAAAAACCTGATGAAGTTAATTATCTTAAATTCTTATCAATATAATTAAAACAATTTTTTAAAAAAAACCCATAAAAAATTCTAACAAATGACATTTATTGGAAAGACTAGAAATCTTGTTCTTTTTATTTTTTTATTTTGCTATAGATTTAACAACAAAAATGAATTCCAAAAATGTTTTAATATAATGAATAAAAAATGTTTCAATATTGTATTTTCTCTTGTAATGATAAATTTAAATAGAAAGTAGAATTTTTTATTATTTATCTTCTACTCAATTTAAAATTTATTATTATAAATATTATGAGATTTCTAAATCAATATTTTTGCAAATTCATCACCAGATTTCATAGTAATATTTGAATTCAAAATAAATTGATAAATGAAATGTTCTAAAATAATAAAATAGTATTGCTCTAAAAATTCCACAAACGTTCAAAATTCTAGCATATCAGTAAGTGAGTAGAAAATCGAAACAAAACTTCATCTTTATGAGCAAGAAAAATGCCAAATTAAAATAAAGTGCATAAAAATGGTTTATTTCAAGGCAGAACATTTTTTGAAAATACTATATTTCAGTTTGATGATTTACAGCTTAAATGTTTGCAAATTACCTTTCTTTTATACTGTGAAGCTAAAAAGAAAAGCTATATTATACATGTTAAACAAAAAATTACAAATGGAAATTTTTTCCTTCACAAAACTGATTGACTTTCAATAGAGGAATAATAACAAGATAGATTACTAAAAATTTTGTCAATTTAATTTCACAGCAAATTAATGTTTTAGATATCATTTGAGTTTAGAAGGTAGAGTACATAAATTATATGTAACATACTCTTCAAAAGTAACTGGATAAATTTATACCCCTTAGTAAAATCTTCAATGTCTTGGAATTTTATTTTTGGGCAAAGATGTTAAAAACTTCTATGATAATACTTGAGAGAAATTACAAATCTTGCCAATGCTATTTTTTATTCATTCGATGAATTTGACTTTAATTATTAACAATTATTTCCTAAGACTTACCTTTGTACAGAATATGTAATAAAATCTTTTGTATTATTTTCTTTATTAAAAAAGCAAGAAAAATGCTTTTGAAATCAGTCTTCTGTGTTATTAAAATTTATACATATGAATCTTCTAGATGTAAATTATAAAATAGTAGTAAAAGCAATTTATTGAAATTACGCCTAGACGATAAATTTAGGAATCTAGAGCAGTAAAAGTCTCAAGTGAAAATAAGAGTAAAGAATAATATTTTTAAAACTGCATAAGACTTTTAAAATTGCTATTAAATATTTGTTAAATTATGGAATGATGCAGCATTTTAAATCCGGAATCGTAAAATAACATAGTAACAGATTTTGCTAGCTTTTAACTATCAACATTTTTACACAGACAAAACGGGATAAAATGTATTTTAATGTGATTAATGAATCAATCTAGAAGATTCTAGTTTTATATCATAATATGTGAAACATAAAATAGCGAAATATAAATGTGAAACATATAATAGCTGCTAGAAAACTATCAGTATTTCAGACTAATATTGATTCTTATACATCAGCATAAATTAAAATTGCTTTTAATGGTTTTAAATAATAATATATTAAATAGATATAAAAATAGAAGCTTTTCATTTTTTGATACACATATGTTTAATACCTCTGTGTGATAAAATCTTTTGTTAAATGGAGATTGTCAACATTTACATTTCTTTTTGTTATATCTGAATGACATGATTTTTTTTCTAGAGCTACAATATAGCATAGTGCAACTATATAATATTCCACTGATAGGCTCTTTTTCAGAGTTTGTTAAATCAGAAAGTTAGATTGGATAATGCATCCTGTTTATGGTTACTCCAGGAATTATGAGTGGGTACCAGCTATTTTCGTTATTATTTTGGCAGAGCTAAGATATTTATTTATTTGATTATTCTAAAATTATAATGGATGAATCTAGGAAAGTATTTTTAACTAATATAACAAAAATAAGATTTCTGAGTAAAAAGAAAGGGGAAATAAAATAAAAATATTCTATTTTAGAGCTTTTATTCTTCATGCACTAATCATAAACTTATACATATTTATAGAGTCTAAAATATATATATATATATAAGCAAAAAAGAATTATGAAATGTTTAAAAATTACAAACGTTTTAAATCACTTAAATCAATTGTAATTTATTAAAAAAATGTTAAGGATTTGAAAAATAACTGAAATAAATTTTTAAACTTATTTGAAACAGCAAATTTTTCATTTATTAATTATTTCTTTTTATACTTCAGCCAGTTTCCATGTCAAAAGAATCAAGCTGTGGAATCTTCTCAGACTGGAGAATGTTTTCATGAACCAGCTGAAGAAATATAATAATTTATACTTTTAAACAATAAATTTGTGACTTTATACTACAATATACAGTATATTACATTTATTACCAATACAAAGTCAAAATTTCAAGAACATTTTTTTTTTTTTTTTGAATTTTAAAACCTGAAGCAAAGTCTAAAATGGATTTTTTTTTTCTTATAATGAGACACAAGGAAAATCTCCAATTACACAAAAACTATGAATGTAAATTATGACAATATAATCATAATAAATTTTAACAAGAAAAATTGTTCTCAGTTAAAAAAAAGTGTTTTTTTTTTTTTTTTTTTTTTTGCATTTATAAGCAGAAATAAAATTATATTACATTTACTTTATAAAGATATAGTTTTTTTTCTATAGATGTGATATTTTACTAACATAAACAGTTAGTTAATAGTTATTATTGAGAATGAATTGTGAAATATAATTTATGTGGCTTAATGAAATTTGTATTTTATGAGCCAATGTCCATCATAAAATATTTCTATATCTCTATGGCCAAATCATGCACAAAAATTTCGTATTTTCTTTTTATTTAAATATATTTCATACAGATAAATTAACACACTGAAATTAGAAGATGCTATTTTTAATTAACTAAATTTTTAGATTTCGATCTACAATATAAGCCATTAAGAGGCTTCTACTTCTATTTACAAATAAAAATATACCAAAAAAAAATGAAGAATGTTTATTTCAATTCAAAAAGTCTTACCTCTAAAAGTCTAGAATATTTTTGTGCTGGTTCTATGTCTTCATCTTCATCTATTTCTTCAAGTTTTCTTTTGTATCTATTTTTTTTGTTAGTAAAGAAGACAAATATTACAAAGAAAAATAGAAAATGGAAAAAATAACAAAACTAATGTTACCAGGATTACACAGTTTAAATATTTTGTTATTCATTCATACTTTCATTACATCTAATTAATAATGAATTATTGTTTTGATTAAATTAAAGTAATCTCTAAGATAATCCTTAAATTAAATGACAAAAAATCTTACGCTGCACTGCTTGGATTATTTTCTTGATTTCTACATTTCTCTAATTTCTTTTCTAAACCAGCTCTAATAGGATCCATAACATGAAGGGCTTCATTTTTCACCATAGTAAACATGGCTAAAGTAAAGATTAAAAAAAAAAAAAAAAAAAAAGGCATAATTTTTTAACAGAATTTTAAATGTTACAACACAAAATAAAAATAATTGAAAATATATAAAGATTGAAAACTTTATAACTTTATATAATGCTATTATTTGAACAAAATATATAATTATTTGTTAACAGAAGTAAAATAAAAGAATTTAAATTTCTACTTTTACTACTCATTATTATGAAGGGAAAAATGGAAGCACAGCATACAAAAATCAGAAATAGACCATAAAAAAACCAAGTACTTTGAAAATAGTGCTTTTTGTTATAAAAATATTTGACTTGGCAATTACCTGGTTAATAACGATAATTACAATTGAAATTAATATTTTTTATAAAAATGAATGGCATAAATGTTCTATACACTCAAGAATCCTCATACATGATAATTCGAATTTCCAATTATGCTTTTATTTCAATCTTCATGCAATATCATGAATAGACTTGCAGATAAAAGAGGAAAAACAAAGAAGACTTTCATTCATTTTCTGCTAAATAAATAGGAGGAAATTTTACAATTTTAAATATTTGGAGGAAATTTAATAATTTTAAATTAAACCTTTTTTGAACACCATATATTACAGAGATCCAATATATCTAACAAGGCATAGAATTGTTACATCTTTTTAAACTAAGCATGTGAAACAACTCCTAGATAAAAATACTGAATAAAATTTAAACAATTTAAATCAG
This sequence comes from Argiope bruennichi, assembly GCF_947563725.1. Classification (NCBI taxonomy): domain Eukaryota; kingdom Metazoa; phylum Arthropoda; class Arachnida; order Araneae; family Araneidae; genus Argiope; species Argiope bruennichi. The sequence continues at coordinate 81,024,494 of NC_079156.1, forward strand.
ATTTTTGCAATCCTTCAAATTTCCATGCAGAAAACATGCTTAGCAAGATATTTTAAAAAAATTATTAAAATTAATGAGGAACCAAGAAATATATAACAAAAACAACCTTTGCCAGATATATTTAAAGCAATGTTTTAATTAAAATATTCACATGAATATAATAAACTTTTAATAAAAAATATTGTTACTTTTTATAGCATCTCTCACATAAGCTAATTTGTCAGGCTGGCCATCAAAAAGTATGTCACTCAAATACCTAAAAAATGCAAAGTCCGGTTACACTAGAAAAAAATCTTAAGATGTCGTAAATCTTTACAATGAATCATTTCATATTTTTCTTAAAGTTAAAATTGACTTAAATTTTCATAAAAATTTAATATTCCTAAACTATTGCTATGAATTCTTATGGACTGTAAATATAATTAATGAAACATGCTAAATATTTTGATGGATACTTTAGATTTTAATATACATGTTTGTTTTCTTTTCTTCATGCTAATAATAAAAAGAATGTAAGTCTATTGGGATTCTAAAGGACATATTTTTTGACCTTTGAAAAAAAAAAAAAAAAGAGGAAGGGGGGGGGCAGAAAAAAAAAGCAATGTGGAAATAAAAGTTACATTATTGGGAAATTTAAGTTCATAACAACATACTATGATGACATGGAATTTAAACTTCATTAAGTAGGTTCATGTATGTAATGAATAAGACATGACAGTAGCAACATAAAATAAAATGTCTTTAATATTTATCATCATTTAATAATTTAAAAAATTGTTTATAAAATTATAAATATTATTATTGTTATTAATAACTTGTTATTATTACAGTAAATAAAAATGAAGCACAATCAAAATTTGTAAAAATCTAGTTGACTGTCAGAAAATCTTGGGGGAAAAAAAAAGAAGTCACAGACAGGTACCAATATGATGCATAATATATATATTAATAAGTAATTGATGCTAACACGCACAGCAGTGATTTATATTTTGTTTGCTAAGTATCTTAATTACAGACATATAAACAGTTTAAATATTAAATACATATGAATAAAAAATATCTTTGAATTATTTTATCTGCAATTTAATGATAAAGTCATATATTAAGTTATTCTTTTCAAAGCATGAAGGGGAAAAAAAAAAAGGAATAGAACAAAAGTATAATATTATACACCAAATTTTTCATTTCAAAGAGCAAAGAGTAGATGGAACAAGAGCATTTACTCTAATTAATAGAACAACTGAAAATATATCAAAATAATTAAAAATATTGTTCAAATAAAGAAAAGTGCAATAATTACCCATCAATGTTTTCTTTAAATTTTAAGGTACCATAAGCTATAGCAGCTAAGGCAATCTGAAGAAAGTTATAAAACATTAATAAATAATTATTTAAATACAATTACATAAAAATTAATATAATGAAATAAATATTATTATCCCCAGGCTACCAGAAGTCCTGGCCCTTCCTTTCAAATTAGCATTATCAAGAATTCTTTGTTCTGAGGCATGCTAAGATTATAATAATGATGTGTGGGCTGACTGATCACATCAGCAAAATACTTATCAGATTATTACAATATGAATAACTTTATTTAATGTGTACTAAAATTTCTTATCCTAATTTGTATGGCAATCTTCATTTGTCTACTTAGCATGTAAAATATGATATTTTATTTTGATAGACTGCAGTATATCCAGTTGGAAAGGGATATACTACTTTTCAGGGCATTACTGTGACTGTTGGCTTAGAAAATAATTATTACTGTAATAATATTAAAGAAATAGTCTTATGAAAAAAATTCACATTCATTAAAATGAATTTTAACAAATTGAGAAAAAATATAATTAGTACCTGGGAAGGGGAATATAAGAAACAAGCATCTGTAAATTGTATCTTATCTAAAAATTCTTCTATTGCTGGGCGTAGATGTTCTGGATCAAAAAATTCAGTATACCTAGTCTAGAAAAATAAAAATTATAGCATAAAATTAGTTTAAAACTTACAAACACACACATATGAGAAATTGAATTCAATTGTGCCAGAAATGGAAAATTTTGAATGTCTCAATTAATACAGGAAGAGACATATATGGAATAATGCAGATATGAAGAAATGACTGAAGTCTTAAAATTAATTTGATAAAAATTATTATACATGAATAAATTTTTTAAAAAAATCTATAAACAAACCTTAATATCAATGAGGAATCCTTCTACTGGTCTGTAAGGATTATAAACAGATAAATCAAAGTTTAACTGTTGCATTAGAAGAAGCTCATGATTTAAAATTATTTCTGTAGCTTTTTCTCGATCTCCTCTGACATTTGCAACAAATTGAGCTATGCTAACATTGAATTCTTCAACTTTAGAAGCCAAATAGACACAAGTCACTCTGAAATAAAAATGTCAATGAAATTTTAAAGAAAAAAAAAAATCATGGTGCACATAAAAAAAATATATATATATATATATAACATTTTGATTCTGAAATATTTGCAATTACTTTTAACTTGGAGCATTAATCATTTCTGTATGAAGTGTAGTGAAATTTATTAACAAATATCATTTTTATTTAGAGTTGATTAATAACTTATTTCATTTACTTTTAAAAATTTTCTAGCCCTGTATATAAATAAGAACCAAAATATTACAAGAGATGATTAAAGAATGAAACAATTCATATAGCATGCTTTCAAACAGTATTTAATAATATTTAATAGCAGGGATGATTTTAATTTTGTAAATGAAAAAAAGAATTGTAGTATAAAAAGAAAATGAATAATGCTTACGAAATATAATTTCACACAAAAGAAACATAAAGAAATAATGGAGAAAAGAATTCATTAAATATATAAAATTCTTTCTTATAAAAAGCATACTTACACAATATCTTTGGGATGATAATCCATTACAGAATTGTTTAAATAAAATCGTTTGAAATAATGAAATGAACATCCCTAATAAAAAAAAATATATAAATATTATAATTATAAAATATTCAATAGGAGCATAATGTATATTTAAAAATATTAATTTAAAGTCTGTATGAAACTAATTAAGAGAACGAAGAAGAAAAGACTGGGAAAAAAATAAATACCAGGTTTCAAGGGAAAAAATAAATCTTCTGTTTCCATTTATAGCATCACAACTAAGAACGTTTACCCAATAAATGTTTATATAATAAAAGATGTTTTATTTTATCTAAAATAATACAAGGAGATGATTTCAGAATTTCCTGATAGAATGGAATAATTTGTTTTGCATGGCATCACAATATAGTAACATAGTACAGATTCATCATTGTTCTGTTTCTAAGCATTTTTTAAAACATATTTTTATTTAACGAAACATATGAATTTAAGTAAGATAATACACAATATTTACAAATGGCCTGAAATTAATTTTTGCTTAAAAAGTTCAATTCTTTAAATTCCAAGAGTCCTCAGTATAATTATACAGGTAAAGATAGCAGAATTCAAAAATCCACAAATTGGATCCATGGTCTTAGGGACAGTCCTCCCAACCCAAGGTGCAGTAATTACATACATAAATAAACACTGTTTTCATCTTATCCTTTTTAAAAGTTCCACTATAATTGTTGGATACTCCATATTCTAGAGTCACACAACTGTCTCTATATAAGCAATAAATTAAATTATGCTAAAAAGTAAAAAAAAGGATAAGATTTTTTTTTTTTTTTTTGCATTTTATCATATATACATTTTCTATTATTAAGTTTACACTATTATACACATGCATATATATATAATCCTTTAAGTAGTATTTCCCCCAAACAAGACAGATACTAAATGAAAATTTTTTTTAAAAATCAAACTAATATCAAATATATAAAAATTGTTTTATTAAAAATTTAAAATGAAAAATATCTTTTATAACTATAGAAAACTAAGAAATAATACATAATATTTTTAAATTAAATAAAATTTTAGGAAATACACTTAACAAATAGATAATTAATTCTTTAAATTCTAGTAATCTAAATCACGCATGGCAGGAAAGTTTTAATTCACTTTAATACAAAATATTATCAACTGTATTAATAAGAGTGATAAAATTATTATAATTATTTTATTACTATACAACATTAGCCTTCTTCTGAAACAGTTTTACTTACAATGACATTTTTTGGCATAGGTGGTTGAAACTTTTGGCAAAATTTAAGTAAAATGGATTCATAGTGTTTATATAAGATTCTTTCTTCTTGAGGTGTCAGAAAAAATTTTTTAATAGCATCCTCCTAAAAGTAAATATATATATATATATATTAATATACAATTTACACTAATCTTAAGTCTAACTGTATATCCTTTAACAATGATATATAATCAGACTTCTCAATACATATATAATTTTACAATGATACATATGTAAGATTTTAAATTCTGCTGTTAAGAGAAGTACTCACACTCATTCCTTTCGAATGCTCTTTAATAAATTTTACATTTGCGAATTCTCTTCTTTTGTTTAATTCAGAACTACTCTTAAACATCCACGCTCTTGATTGAGCACTTGAAGTAAACATAGCTAGGGAAGAAAAAAAAAAAAAAAAAAAAACTTTGACATCTTCCAAAATTATCACAAAACTATACTCTATAGAAATAACAATACACAAACAAGATGGAAACTTCTATAGTGTCATTAACATTTAATTACTACAAGTCGGTCACTATTTAAAAAAAAGTCAGTGAAACTTGGAATATTAACATTTTGGAAAGTTAAAAAAAAAAAAAAAAAAAAAAAAAAAACGTATAATTACTGTTGCAGGAACATAAAGTTTAAATTAAAAACCAATTCGAAACATTTAACGTCAAAAAAAATCCGGAAACATATAAAAAAATTATGGTTCCATTCTCTTACTTTTAAAAAGCCCAGAATCAAAATACTCTCTTAAAAGAATCAAAAATCCTTTACTTTTTTCCATCAACAAACAAAACAAACATCATTTCAGTTCAGTTGACGTAAGGCTTTATATGACGTATGGCAATTCTGTAGCTATAATAGTAATCCTAAGATAAATATTATACATATATTTTAGTTATTTAAATATAATTTTATTTCTAAAAATACTGAAAAAATTTGATTCTATCAATGGCTATTATATTTATCGCCTATTTCTCTTTTTGGAAAATGTAGAAAAATCTTAATATTTAATATTTACATTGTAAAGAAAAAAAGAAAACGAAACTTTTCTGTTGGTATCAGGTAAGTGTGTTTATAATATTATTGTACTTTATGAAATAACTTTATAATTCTGAGATAATATAGGAATTTTTTTATTGAAATTATGACAGAATATTACAAAAATTGTTCTAAAAAATAGGGCATTTTTATGTTTAATTTTGTGAAAGTTTTTTTTTTAATACCCATGAAAAACATTTGTGGTAATCAAATATTCAATTTGAATTAGAATAATAAATTTTTCAAATGTTTTTTAAGGATTATTTTAACAGAAAATTTTGTGTCCTGCAATGATATGTCTTGATCACATTTCTTTCTCGTTTAGTTTTAATTTATTTGCCTTTATGAATCCGGCTTTAAACTTTTGTTTTGTTATATTTTATTAAATTATTTGTTTTATAAATTATATGATCCTAAGTATTCTATCACTATTACTCGAATTATTATAATTTCATTACTAGATTTTTGAGTTTTTGTTGTTTATATTTTATTTTAAAATGCTGTTTAAAATATCTTAATTCTTAAAGAATCTTTTTTTAATCATAATTTCATTTTTTCATTGACAATTTTGCTTAGTTTTAATTGAATTTATTCAGTAAAATGTTTGTATTTAGATTGTTTGATTTCAAATTTTGCCAAAGATCAATATTAAGCTGTTCAATCCATGCAATTAGATGGTGGGATAATGTGAAACTGTGTAATATAAAATTTAATAATAATTCACAATCGATTTAGACACTGCTTTGTTTGTTTCATATCATTTGTTTGAAATATTGCTATTGCATGAATTTTTTAAATGTAAATTTATATATTTTTTAAAAATATTTAGTTCAGCAGCTGAATTTATCTTAAATATAAAGCTAAAAATTGTTTTTTAAAAATGAATAATTTTAAGGTATGATAATAATAAGATATATGATTTACTTCTTTTATGTTTATGTTATGTTTTTATTTATGAGCCGTCTTATGTTTTTTTTTTATGAGCCATATTTCTGAGTTGCCTTTACATTTTTCTTAAAATTTTTCTTTGTATAAAAATTTAATATATATATATATATATATATATATATATATATATAAACAAATATGATATATTTAGTTAAATATCTTAAACTGTAAAAGCATTTTAGTATAATAAATTTTGTTTTGTAATTAAAGGAAACATTATAGTATAGCTTTGAATATGCAATTTTATAGTACACAGCTTTGTATATGTAACTCATTTTCTGACCTACAGTGCAACTAAAATGAAAATGCTTTTTTTTTTCTGTTTCATAATGATTTATAACTTTTGTTGTTTACTTTTAGGTTAAAGAAGAAATAAATATTAAAAATGGATCGGAATCATCATTACAAAGAAAAGAAGCTTCATGCATCCCAAGTTCCAAGAGCAGATTATCATTATCTCATGGCTGAAATGAGTATAGGCTTTTTTAGAAATAATGTTTAAAATTAATTGTTATTACATTGGTCACATTAAAAATTATGATGGCTGAACATTTTGGCTTTAATAATTTTGCTATCTCTTTTAATTTCTTTTAAATTGGATTTTCTTTTGTAATCAGTGCTTTTAATTAGCTAAAGTATATTTAACCTTACAAGTTTGTTTTCAGAAATTTTAAATATTTATTTCAAATTTTTTAATATAACATTTTTATTTTTACTATGTATTTTTAATATATACATTTCTCAAAACCCTCTTTGAATATTGTTTAATTTTTTTTTAGAAGCTCAAAATTTTGATATAATTAAATTTGCCACTTATCGCACTGCTTCAAAATTGAGATTTATCCAGAAGAAAACCAACAGTAAGTATATCTATTTCATTTTTTTTTTCATATTACATGTATTTTAGATTTTTAAAAAAAATTTTAATATTTATTTTAATTATTTTACATGAAAATGACTTATTATTTTCTATCCTACAGTGCACCTTGTGGATATATGGAATATTATTGAAGCATTTCGAGAAAATGGTTTAAATGCTTTAGATTCTCGTCTAGAACTAACTATTCCAAGACTTGAAACTCTTGTGCATTCTATTTTATATCAGCTGAATAAACGGTTACCTTTATCTCAACAGATTGATGTTGAACATAGTAGTGCTGTTCTTGTGAACTGGCTTCTTGCTACTTATGATCCGTAAGTTTTAAAAATTATTAGAGGATTTTAATTGTAAAAGTTTATACTCATTCTTTATAATTTGATGCTTTATTAATAATTCTACAATGAGATTGATGAAATTGAAATCAGATTTTTTATGAGTTTAAAACTATTTAGACTACTTTGCTTAATTGCATTTACTTATAAACATTATGATATATCTTTATTTAAAAATATTTGTAATTTGAAAATGTTTTAATTGTTTTTAGATATTTTCATTTTAAATATATTTCTGAAACATTAAGTGAAACATTAAATATATTCATGTTAAGTGACATTTCCAATATAAATAGTTTTGAAATTTTATTTTAATTTTCAATAAATGCGATGTGTATGTTCTATATTTTATTTGTCTCATGCTGAGAAAAACATTTCTTAACATTCTTTTTAGCTTTTATTAGTATTTCATTTTGTTTTCTGAGATTTTAATTTACATATTCATTTAAAATATTAATTTGGTAAATATTTTTCTCATCTTTTTTATTTCAAATTTTCTTAACAGAGATGAAACTGGAAAAGTGAGAGTTTTCTCAATTAAAGTTGCGCTTGCTATTATATGTGCTGGAAAAATTACTGACAAATTGAGATGTAAGTTCTTTTAATATAGTAATGAGAAATAAGTTGTAATATATAATAATAATATAATATAGTAATGAGAATAAAGTATGAGAGGGGAAGAATTGAAATGGAAAATAATTAGCTATAAAAGTCTTCTTAATTATATGATATATTGATAGTTAAGCTATTATATAGTTTAATTCTTTTTTTTGTTCATGTTTAATTTCAGTTTGAAAATTACAATATATATTTTTATTGGAGAATTGATAATAGAGGAAAACAACAATTTACTAATCTAACTGTAATATATATATAATGAAGTTATTAGAATTTGTGCCTGATTTTAAGAAAACTATTCCAAAGAATTAAGTGGTACAAATAAAATTTGTATAAAAGTAAAGGGAATGCTGAAGTTACTGATGGCAAACAGTTCTATTCTTTTTTGCTTATAATATCCGAAATGCAAATTATACATGTCTAGATTAAATGCAAAAGGTTGGAATTAATCCCCCACTTTTTTTTTTTTTTTTTTTCATCTTGTAAGTTGACTTAGCTTTTATGAGTTATAGTGATAAAAAAAAAAATGCGAGAAATTGTGATCAAATATTTATATAAAGAAAAATGTAAATGTTCATTTTTTCTAAATCTTAAATGTTTGAAAGTTCTTCACTAATTGCTTTGAAATTTGGGCACAATGTTGCATTGAAATGCATGCTTGTTTTATGTACTTCTTATATAGACAGGTTAAAAAAATATACTTTAAAAAAATTATGTTGAATTATCTAGAATTCTTTGGCTAAATTTTACAAAAGAATAATGTTCAGCATGGCATTAGTCTAAGTTTCTTAGGGATCAAAGGTTTGCAGAATTTTATGGACTGATGGTAATCCCTGTTTTTTTTCCTTCCAACTTTTTTCATTATAATTGTTGTCATGCTGCATCCCATCATCTCTTTAACTCATACATGCATGACGAATTACTTCTTCTCTAGATTTTTTTCTTGTCTTTCAATGTGTGTCAACATTAAATGAGGCCTCAGGAATATTTTTTGGAAATAATTTACTGACTTTTCAATGAATCAGAGATCTTTTTTTATTGGCATTAGTAAAAGATCCATTCCAGATTCCTTTTGCATTAAAATTGATCCTACCTGGACATTTATATTTAGATACAATGGGAGATCTGTTTGATCTGTACACAAGATTGTTTGTTACATCTGTGATCACTTCTAGTGATGACTACTGTGTATATGGTATAATCTCTAATTTACAGTATTTGAAGGTCATCAATCATATAATTTTTGCTTTATTAATAGATATCTGTAATATATCTATTAATTTTTTTTGCTATAATATAAAACAATTCAAAACATGATATATCATCTATTCCAAGAAAGGATACTTATAAAGATAACTTATATAAAGTCTTTTATATACTATAGGCTGCAAAAACTGGATAAAGTTGGAGTTATATTTAGGATTACTGTTGATATGTTAGATTAAAATATTTGTGGAATGCCTTTCCACATTTAGGAAGAAATGCAAATTGATCCATTAATAAAACTTAAAACTCAAAAAAAAAAAAAAAAAGGAACTGCATTCAGGAAAATTGTTAAGCTTGAAGTACCATCCATTCTTACAACATACCAGAAGAAAATTGGATTGAAATGTAAAATTTAATAACAAAATGCATTTAAAAAATTTATTTTCTGAAAAAAAAAAGGAGAAAGCAATTTTGGGTTATTTAAAAGTAGTAGTCAAAATAACTGCTTCATTTCTTTTGAGGGATAACGAAAATACCATCTTTCTAGTGCTAATTAAATTTTATTTGATACCTTTTTGTTAAACCGTTTTGTTTTACCTTTGCATTAAGGTATTTATTCCAGCCTTTCTTAATAATAATATTCATTTTATTACTTTCAGATATATTTTCTTTAATATCAGATGTAAATGGTCATATGGTGTTCAGCAAATTTGTTGATTTCTTGAGAGAATCAATGGGGCTACCATGTTCAGTTTATGAATCTCCTTCATTCTTCTTTACTGAGAGTTTGCCTCGCACTATTTTTGATGGAGTAAGTTCAAGTAAAAAAATAACAAGCTAACTTTTAAAAAATTTATATTATTTTTCTGTATTTTTTTGTGTGCATTTTTAAATTTTTTTCACCCATTTATTTAGTTTCTTTTTAAGATTGGAGAATCCTGTGTTGCTGAATATTTTGGTTTATTTCAATGTAATGATTTTAAAAGCCTGCTAAGGATCGCTATTCTGATATTTTTTTTAAGTTGATTCTGTTAATATTGTGAGTACTTTTTGATTTATTTTTATGCATTTTTTGTTTTATTTTTATTTGATAATATTATGCATTGTTTTAATCTAATATTGATTTAAATGTAAGTTCTTCACTGATTATTTAAAATGATATTAAAATTGAATATTGCTAATGACAATTTATTAAGCCAATTTAAAAATTTGGAAAGTTATAAATGATTCTTTATTTCTGAACTTGATTAAAGAAGTGTATTGTGCATTTAGGTGATAGAATACCACCTAAGTATTTTTAATTTTTGAAATTAGGTTTTAATTGTATTTTATGTCAGTTAATATTTTATAACTATACCCCCCCCCCAAAAAAAAAATTGGTATTTATTGGAGAAAAAAAATTTTATAATTTAAAATTTTAAAACTTTCTTTCCAAGCACCTCAGAATATATTATATAAAACTATGTGGCTCCTTTTTTCTGCTAACATTTATTTTTTATTTCTAAGGATGATAAATATTTTCAAAAATGTGTTGATATTTGACTTTGAAGTGCTTGAAAAGTACTCTACATGATGGAACTAATTCTGTATATGGTTCTGTAAACCATATATTTTAAAATAGGCATAAAAAATTAAATAAGCACAAAGAATTCTACTGAAGGTCATGATTTATCCAGGGATTTCATGTCAGTTAAAAAGTTAAACAATTATCTAAAAAATGATTTACAAATTACACTTTTGATATATTTGTATAGTTTCTATATGGTTTTTAATTCAAATTGCAAATTCCAATTAAAAGTTTTGATGAACTTTACTGTTTTTACTACCCACATTCATTTTATATAGTTGTTAATTATAAATAGAAGGATCATACTATACAGCTAAGCATATATATATATGCTCACACATACATGTAGGGAAATTATTTTCTTATTTTTTCCTGCTTTTTAATGTGTAAGAAAGAAATTTAATTTAATTGTGATGTTAAGTAAAATAAAATACATTTTTTTTATTATTGTCAGGGGCAAATCAAATTTTATGCTCTTTACTTAAAAACAAATAATTCCTTTGTAGCAATCCACAGTTACTGTTAATGACTTCTTGGATGTTTTGCTGTCAGATCCAGGCCCTCAATGCCTTATGTGGTTTCCATTGATTCATAGAATGGCTAGTGTTGAAAATGGTATTTGTTTTATTTTGTATATTGTTAACTGCTTCCTTTGTTTTAATCGTAAATATTTGATTTGCTTATTTGCTTATTGAAGTTTAAAATTTCACATTAGCATTTTAAATTTGTCAGAATGCAGTGATTATAAGTAAATAATTAAATTGAGTAAGTTAATGCTTGTTTTATTTCTTTCTTAAGAACGATTTCTATATCATTGAAACATTATAATGTCTATTATCACAAAAAACAAAAGAATATTAGCAAACAAATATCTATTTTAGTCGAAAATTCTTTTACTTTTTAAACTATAAAAGTTAAGCATAATATTGTTATGTGCTAATGAAAAATGTTTTTATAGCTTTTACATAGTCTGTTCTGTTTTCTAGTCAACACTTAGTAATTGAAATATGTCAAATTTTAGATTTTGTTATACTAAATTTCCAGAATTTTTCCCTCGCCTTATATATATTTTAATTAAGTTGAAGTTGATTATTTTATTTTTATGTCCTATTTATCATTATACAGTTTTGTATTTCAAGCATGTAACACTTAGTAATTAAAATACTTTAAATTTTGTTATTATAAACTTGCAAAATTATTTCCTTAAATTATATATGTTTAGTTAAATTAATGTTGATTATTTTATTTTTCTGTCATTTTTATCATTATGTAGCTGATTATTTTGAGCATGTTAATTACAATTCTTAAAGTTTTTATTAGTCCAGTAAATATATATTATAAATTATACAAATACATTCTTTTAACAGCCAGTATTCTTAAGTTAATGAAAATTGTTGTATTATTTTTTTTTTATTTTGACTATGCAAATATTTAAAGTGTTACTAAGATTTGTAAAATATAACATAACAGTTCTCTATAATTTGCTTTACATACAAAATTTCCATTTATTAAGTAATAAAAGAAAAATTTTCATGTTGGTAATTTTTATAATGCATGCCATTTGTGTGTGCATTGCAGTTTTACCAATTACTTACAGAAATCATTATCTATGAAAATAATGGTAACTTATCTTGAAAGTTCACCAGAAGGATTAAAGAACATTTAGTTACAATTTTTTTGATTTGATGGTTCTGGTAAGGTTGCTTTGAGGTTTTTGTTAATACAGAATTTTGATACTATTTACTTTACCATTTATGTTCTAGATGTGCTTGTTTAGATGAACTGTTAACCTGTTAATAGTATCTCAGGTGTATATTTTACAAACTAAACATTCCTATAAAAAATCATTACTAAAATTGTTTTGAAACAAATAGTAGTTCACTAACAGAAAGAATATATAACACATGTTTAAAATAAACAAACAACAAAGAATTTATTTATTTTTTACTTAAAGTTAATGCGTTTTACCCAATATAAATACTGTGAAGTAAAATAAGTATGAATAATTTAACAATAAAATGAATAAATTTATATAAAAGAACATTAATTGAATTTTATCAAGAATGATAAAATTCAATTCTAAAAATGCTGAAATACACATTTTTGCAGAAAAGCAATGCCAAATACAAAATAAAAATAATGCTGAAAGAAAATATTAAGGGACTTCAGCTCTTTTACCTTTACTATAAACCTGCATGAGAAAAAAAATGTAAATGAAATGTGAAGTTTACATTTCTTTAATTACCTGAAGTCCAAGAATATTCAAATTAAACCCAATTAAAATTGGATTTAAATAAATAATGATGCATCAAAAGAAAAGCAAATGTCTCATTATATACCATGTAGAAGGAAAAATAAAAAAGAGAATGAATGTTCAGAAGCACTTTTGAGTTTGTCCAAATTTATTATTTGCACTAATAAAAAAAGAAAACAAAATGCCATCAGGGAAATTAGCTAAATGCCAAAAGAACATTATTGACATTTCCAGGCAATTTGAATACAAAGATATTAAAGAACAATTTAATTCTTTCCCCATAAAATTGTGCACTTGAGCCTTTCTTTCAGTTAATCTTTTATTTTGTAGCTGTGAATAACAAAAAACAAACACCAAAATATCATTTCATGCTATTGATTTTTTTTGTTGGATGATTTAGAAAATTATTGTACTCTGCTTTTTAAAAATTAGTTATTGTATTAGTAATCTGTTGTGCAATAGGTCAATTTTCTTCGATTACTGTATCCAATAATGAATCTAAAATATATAACATGGTATTACATCCTTTTAGCAGTTAATGTTTAAAATGCCTTTGATGTTAGAAATACTCATATAAGCCTTCTCTTTCTTTTTGATTAGTTCTTCATACAGTGCAGTGTGAAGGTTGCAACAAGGAATCATTTGTAGGTTTTCGTTATAAATGCCAGCGATGTTATAATTATCAATTATGTCAAGATTGTTTTTGGCGATGCCGTGTTTCTGGAAATCATACAAATCAACATGAAATGAAAGAATATACCAGTTGGGTGAGTCATTTGCATATTTCTTTCTCTAAATTTATTAAAAACATAGCCCTTTAATGGTTCTACCTGTAATATTGTCACTTAGTTTTTTTTTTTTTTTTTTAACTTTTAAATACTGTCTGATTAAGTTGCCTTCTCATGGTCATAATTTGAATGAATGCCTGTCTAAAATGATTCAAGCATTTATCTTGAAATAATTACATTCCTTTTTTTGTGAGTTTTAAAAAGCTAAATGTTCAGAACTTTATAAAAAAGTTCATAAATAAAATTTCATTTATAATTTTTTATTTATTGCAAAAATGTTTTAAAATATTTTATAAATTCAGGTGCAATTTTTTTGCTGTTAAAAATTATTATATATTATTGTTTGTAGAAAAGTATTTTTGATTTCATTTATGTTCCCAAAATAATGTAACTGTTTTCTTGAAAGTATAATTTATGACCCTAGGACACATTTTTAAAATTACAGTCTTGAATTTTATTTTACTTACTATAAAAAGGTGATAATTATACTCTTTTATTTTTTCAAGAGCCAAATGTGTAGGGTAGCATATTATTATATCTATAGAGGTAAAGGTCTAATTCCATTGAGAAAGATTTAATCATTCCCATAATTGTTCCTTCATATATACTTTGCTACTCTATTATATATAAACATATGAATACAAATTCAGATGTTTATATATAATAGAGTAGCAAAGTATATATGAAGGAACAATTATACCTAGAATTTTTTTAGAATTATTACAAAAGAAAACTACTGTTATCCCAGTTGAGATAGATGGTTAATATTAAACATTAAAAAATGGATCCCATGTTATTCTCTAATTTTATTGTGTCAGCATTTAAAATGTCAAGTGTTTGTGTTTACTATTTATTATTTTGTTATCTTTGTCATTACGAATCTGTTCTAAATTTCAAACCTATTTTTTGGAAGATTATGCATATTCTTTCTTTTTTCACTCCTAGAAAACTCCAGGTAAACAGTTGGGTCATTCTTTAAAGAAGTCTATTCTTTGTGTTCCTGACAAGCCTTCTGAAACTCATTATCAAGATGATCAACCTCGTAGTACTAAGCCTTATCAAGCACTGTGAGTTTTACATATGATGTGCTAAATTATGATTATATTATTACCACATTTTTAGATATAAAGCAATATTTCTGGAATTATCTTTATGTATTTTTAGTATATTATTTCATTCTATCAAAACAATAGATAACAATTTTTGAGTCAACATTTGAGATAATTTTACAAATCTGCAAGCAGAAATGCTTTTTTTGGGGGGGGGGGAGGGAGGGATTAGGTTTTTAAAACTTTTTTTTTTTTTTTTTTGTTACAAGCATTAACAATCAAAATATTTACTGATACTATCTATGGTGTTTTGCCATTTATCGAGTAGATGATAAATGCCTTCTTGATAGAAATCGGATAGTTTCAAAGCAAAATAGTTATCTTCAACATTCTTGAGCCTATTTATTTTTCAAATATGATGACATTGATCTGAGTAATGGGTAGGCAGAAGGCAACAAGTCTAGAAAATATCCTACATGCTGGCTAATTTAACAGCCTAAGGAGAAGATAAATTTTTTCTGGGTTTGTTTTGCTGTGCAACAATATTCTTTTCTACCTTCATTGGTTTGTAAATCTTTTTTCTTCCAGAACATCACTTAATTCAATTAAATGGGTCTGTAACATTCAGCTGTAACTTTTGATCAGGTTCTGCATAAATGATGACTGCCTGGATCTACATATGCATATTTGTGCATTTAGGATTGCTGCCCAAAGTCCACTTTTCATTCCCTGTAATTATTTTTAGTAAAATGTTCTTTCTTTCGTACTAAGAAAGCAAATTCATGCAGATATTTACTCATCAGTTTTTGTTTTCTCCTATCCTATTATGAGAAACCATTTTTCTTCCTTCTATATCTTTCCTATTGCTTGCAATTGAAGTGATATTGCCTGGCGAGTAATTCCTAACTGCTCTGTAAACTGTTTAGTAGTTTGACTGGGATTTTCATCCAGTAAAACTTAACATTCTTCATCCTCAGATTTTTTATATTGCTTCTAGACATAAATTGTTTTCAAGATTAAAATTTCTATCAAAAAAATCTTGCAGAGCACTTTTTTACTGTTGAATCACTCTCTGAATGTTCAATTAAAGCCAAATCAATTCCATAGCTTGAGCAGCATTTTTTTCCTTATGAAAATAAAATATAATGGCATAAATATTGCTTTCAACAACCATCTCTTATGAAATTTATATACACTGGATAACTTGTAGATTACTGAAACTTATGTAAAAAGCAGCATTGATTATATTACATATATCCGCATTAGCAGACGAACTGGATGTGTTAAAGTAGGTTTTTAATGAAACCAAATTCCATTTGCCACTTGCATTTTTATTAAAAAGTTAGTTTGTACTTTATCTAGAATTTTACAATCAATTTTCTAGATTAATTAAAAACTATCATGACCATATTTTTTTTATTATTTCAGCAATCTCTGCTGCTAAATTCTTTTATGAAAGGAATAAATCTATAAATACAAATTATTTTAATATATACGATCCCTCGAAAATTGGGCATTTCAAATTGACTGTTGGAATTTCTGTTAATATTAATATTTCAAAAACTTTTGATCTATACAGACAATTTATTGGATTCCGACATTTTAGCAAGTCTTCTTGGATACAAAAATTTTATTGTATTGTGATTCACTTATTTTTCATATTCATGTTTAACCCATTAAACGCCAAAACTCAAAATCATTATTTGTTTTCGATGTAAACAAAGCAAGTTATTATTTTGACCACTTATAATAATAATTTAATGTAAAAATAAGGAAATTGCACTTGCCTTTAAAAATATAGGGTGTTGCATTGGTGCAACATCGGCGGAAAAGAAGTACGAGTGTTGATCATTATTACCGAATACTACGCCGCATTTTCTTCACGTTTTAAAAACTAGAAATTTTTGTGAGCTTATTAAAGGGTGTAAAATAGTCAAAACACTTTTTTGGAAATTTTAATTTATTAAATACTAACAAATAAATGTAGTTGACAAGCTTATTATGTAAGAATAAGGTGATATAAATTTCAAGTATGATATGCTTCACTACAATTGTGGTGTAAAGCAACTTCACAAACATTGCAGCGATAAATAGTTTGTCTATGGCAATACTTGCAACATAGTCTTCTACTGTCTGTAGACTTAACAATAAAATGCCCTTCGAATATTGGTTTTGTAAGACTGAATTTCCTCGGACGTCCTGTAGCTGATCTTTTCTTATTTATCTCACTATCCAAGGGCGTCTGTAACAGATGAAGCACAACCTCTCATCTAAAATCCAACAGTGACTTTTTACTTCCTTTTTCAGAAAATCTTGATATTCTCCAAGCATTTGTTAGTGCAACATCGATGAAATTTGAAAATATCGGCCACCGCCATCTTTTGCCACGGACCCTAATTCTGTAATTGGAAACAAAATTGTCACACAAATCTACACCATCTATTTTCTGATTATATTGCTCAATGCAGTGAGGTTGGGCTACTAATATTTTCTTCTTCTGACTTTTAAAGTATCGAGAAACATTTTTTAGTGCTTCAATTTTTCCAAACGTTGACCGTATTGTCACAACACAGTTGTCGTTCCACCGAACAACAAGTATCTTTTTTTCTTTATACTGAAAAAAAAAAAAATATATTGAAAATATCTGCACTAGTTTTATCTTCTATGATTTGTTTGATACGATCAATTGAAGCTTTTTCTTCATTTTTTGGTTGAAGGCTATCAATTGGTTCCATTCTTGTCCATCGTAATTCTTCCTTTTTCCGTTTTTTAAAATTTTTTTTTAGCAGAACTTTTGGGAGGATCTAATTTCTTCTTTAGATGAACTTCAACTTCCCCTGCAGTATCTCTTCGTAAAACTTCATTATCGTTATATAAAATATTTTCATTACCTTCTTCTTCATCACTAGCATCTGCTGTTTCTGGAAGTACGACAACAATATCGGTCTCATCTGCATCTTCGTCATCGGAATTTTGCTTGAAAATTTTTTCCAAAGCTTCTTCTAATGTAAGATATCTTGTTTACTCATTTTAAACCAGAGAGGATAAAAAAGTTGCTACCAATAAGACGCACAGTACTGAAAAAAAATCTTTCAATAAGGATAACAGTCTATCCCCTTTCCGCTGACGTTGCTCGAACGCAACACCTGTTTTTACTTTCCCCTCCTCCCCCACAGAAACACCTGCTTTGTGGAATGTACTGACAAAGAGTGACTTTGGCTAATGTATTTCACAGCCAAACCCCAATTTGTTTTTAATTTTTATTTTTTCTAAGGAAAAATGAGTTTGGAAATTTGAACAAAAAAAATACTTAAAGTAAAACATTGATTATTAGGTGTAAAATAATTTATTTAAGTCAATTTTTTTACTGATTTGTTGGTAGTGCTATTCTTTAACATAAAACTGTAATTTATTCAAAAATTTGTTTAATCGTTATTTTTTTATATTTATTTATATTGACCGTTGCGTCAACACAACACCAGCGGTTAATGGGTTGAAAGTTCATAAAAATATTAAATTTTTTTTATGCATTTATTTCATGATTTAATAAAATATTCTTTTAATGAATGGAATTTTTAAAAAAAACATATAATATCTCCCGAAATATCAACAAAGGTTTATAAGACTCATTTAATATTGAAAGTGTCATTTTCCAAAAGTTGGTAACTCTCTAAATTAACAATAGAATTCCATAAAATTTTATTAAGAAGCTACTTTTGTGCCAATAAATGAATTCAACAACAACAACAAAAAAATCGTGATAGTTTTAAAGGAAAATTTTTAAGATAGTAGTTCAGTACTAATTTTAACGAATTTGTCAATTGTAACAAACCTATCTCCTTAAGTCATTTCCATCGACATCAGATTTGTGAAGTTATGATAATATGCAGCAAAGTTGCTGAAGTATTCTATTTTTTTTCTTTTCTGATGGCTGGACATGTGTTGGTTAGTATTTATTAATGATGTTGTATATATGTAAATGCATTAAATATTCTCTTTCCATTTGGTATTTTCTTCTTTCTTGATTTCCAAATAAAGCTATTTGAATTTCAGCTGTTTGTATATTTTTATTGTAAAATTTATTTCCAGATGCATTTAAATGCTTGACTTACCAACCTTTTAATCAGGATTTTTATGCTATCTGAGGATTTATTTGAAAATTGCTTGCCTTATGTAATAGTAGCCATGTTTAAAATATCTTTATATTTTTATATATCTAAAGTACGTAGAAGTATAAGTTTAAGAAGAGTTGAATAGGATGAAAAAGAAGAAAAAATAGAAATAATAGAATAAGAAACTATATATTCTACTGTATTTTGAAATGAAGGAAAATGAAAAGGAAATTTTACCAGATTTCTTATATTTCAAAAGTAATCTGAAATTTAGTGTGTGTTTTAAAATTAAAGCATTAATACACTTGATTTCATTAAATTTCAATTGTTTTGATCTAGATCATCTTCACCTTCCAATGCATACAATGGCACTACTGATGCTATTGATAGTCATCAAATGAAAAGCTCTCTTAAAAAGTAAATATATTATGAATTGATTTACTACTTTGTAAGTGCGTAAAATTTAAAAACATATGCTGAAATTTTTAAGATTATAATCTTGTGTGTGTGTGTGTTTGTTTGTTGTTGAAATTTTTCAAAAACTTCGTTTATAAATAAATCTTTTGATCAATATATAGTATTATTATAATTTTGCATTTTTTGCTAAGCTAAAAAATTGCATGCTAATTTTTGGGAAAGTTGTTTTATTTTTGAAAATTAAGGACATTGGCTTAAAAACCTTTCATTATGTACATTTGAAAACAGCTTGTTAAATATCTTTCAATTTTAAAGGAAATTTGAAATATTTTCTCTGATTCAATATTTTAGTGAAAAATAATTAATCTATGTTTCTTTAAAGAAAGATAAATTATGATTTTGTTAATAGAGTATAAAAAAACTTTGTATACTACTAGATGGTAACTCTAATGCATGGGGGAAAAAATCTAATACATTCCGTTTTTAAATTTTCATATTTATAATAATAAAAGGATATTATTCCTTAATAGGGAGTCAGAATATTACACAAAGTTTTTAATTTATTACATCTGATTATATTAAAAATCTTTTTCTTGTATAGCTCCCATAGAAGATCCAGCAGCGATTTCTATCCTAGAGAAGATGATCATGGCTCAATTTTAAACTATACAAATCATATGTATGCGAACAGACGAGTATGTATCACTATTTATCTGAATTAATTATAACTTCTTTGAACATATTTCATAAATCTGCAATTCTATATAGTGTTTTAATCTGCAATTTTGTCACCATGCTCTTAAAAAAATATACTACAAAAAAAAATGTGTTGTTTAAAATTTGTGTAATTTAAATTTTAATTTTACAAATGCTGCTCTTTTTACTGTAATTTTAACAAAAAGAGCTCTAATATCATTTTTCTATTTATTAAGTTGAAACAATTTTATCTGCTGTAGAATATTTAAATATTCTATTTCATTTAGAATGTATAAATTGTCCAGTATTAAAAAAAAATCTACTGCTATGTATGTTTATATTCATTATTTTTCTTAAATATTTATTCATTTGTTTTTATCATTATTCATGGATTTCTGGTATGAATTCGAGATCGTCAATTTTCATCTTTCAATGTCAGAGAGTAATTTATTTTGATTAATTTCCAATTATTATTATATTTTCAAATTTTTAATTGTGTGTTTTTTAAAAGTTTAATGCTTAATTAAATTATTTTTTTATTCTAAAAGTAACTTGTGAATTTTTTTATTAAATATATTTTTATTTATTAGGGTAGGTACTCATCTGAACTTAATTTGCCATCAGATACTGCTAGACAGAGAGAATTAATAGCAAAACTGGAAGCAAAAAATCGGTAATTTTTTATTGCAATTAATGTATTTTTTTAATAATTTATGGATTTCTTTTTATAACAATTAATTTTTTAAAATGTCCCAAATGAATTATTATATTTTAAAATGAACTATATAAAAAAAAAGAGATAAAATTGTCTTATTCACTTTTAATATTTTTATAATAGATAATTCTTGTACAAATTTTTCTCAATTTTTATTCACATCTATTAATGATCATATTTTCATAAATTTGAATATGAATCAAATAATTATATATAATATAAATAAAATGCATCAATCTACAAGAAGTAAATTGTAGGTAGTCTGTAGTAATATTTAATTCTATTTTATATGCTGAAATTGGTAGACTTCAGAATGATAATAAAAATGGCAAAGTTAAAATATGAATCATTTATATTCTATTAAATAATTGTAAACCATATCAATTCATTAACAATGTATTTAGGGATCCAAAATATCTTATATATGACTATTTTTTTTTCAAATGATTTAGGAAAAAAATATTACTTTTAAGGACTGCAATATATTTTGAAAATCTAATTGAAAAAGATTACTTTTTTCTGAATAAAAATGAATATTTAGTATTTTTTTCCAAAAATATTTAATTATTGAAAATTTATCATTTTTATCTATTGATTATTATTATTATCAGAGTTAGTGTAATAATTGTTGAATTGCAGAAATTTCATTTTATATTAGTCAGTGTGTATCTTTTCTTACAATATGTTTGTTATTAAAATTTAATTTTTGTGACTTGAAATTCCTTTTATCTTGCTATATGTTTTCTGGTGAACAGAATAAAATTGTAAGATTAAATTTTTTATCAGGATAATTAGTAATACTTGTATTTCTTCTCCTGTCATAGAAATCAGGCTATTTTTGTCTACTTTTCAGGGAAATAATGCGTGAAATAATACGCTTGCGCAAACAACAAGAGGAAGAAGATGAGGCGTTACGATCAGATAGGAATCCTACTCTTTTGTCTGAATTACGAGCATTAAGAATGAGAAAGATGGATCTTGAACGTCATTTATCCACTTTGCAAGAGAGCCGACGAGATCTTGTTACGCAGTTAGATATGTTAATGAGAATGCTAAAAGTAAAGTGGTCACATTTTTAGTTAATTTTTTTATTATGTCTTTCATGAGCCATTTCTTATTTAGTTTAATGGGTATTAAAATTCTTGAATCTATTGTTATTGGCAAAAAAATATATTTTATTTTGTATAATTAAGTTTTTTTTTTCATCTACTTGATTTAATAAAATCAGAAGATTTGAAAAATTTCTATTTGCTCTTAAATTTAGAACTTTCGCAGAATTTCTAACTTTATTTATTTTACTTTCTTAATATATATTGTCTTATTTTTAAATTCCGATTTTCGTAAAATATGTCTTTATTTCATTTTATTTGTTATTGCACTATTTGAATTTTTCATAGATATTCCAAACCTGATAAGTGTCTTGCGTTTTATAAAACTTAATGATATATATATTTCTCTTCATTTTAAGATTTGATTTTAATATACTAAAATGTAGTGACCAACTTATATGACTTATTTGCCACAAAATTCAACCACCTTGTGTAGTTATTTCAGTTGATTATTTATCAAATTTTAAAACTGTCATCATTTTGAAGATATTGTATCTTTTTTTTCAGGATCATTCTCCTCTATCCTCTCCCAATAGTTCACCATTATCTTACTTTTCAAGATCACCTATACCCCTTTATCCACTGTCTTCAATGAGTGCTCCTGCTACACCAGGAAGTGGTTACCCATATACCGACCCTTTGTTTGGACTTGGTGGCGATGTGCGCCAGGCATTTGGCCATGCGACTAGCACAAGAAGTTTGCAGTCTGACCTTTTGGTTGCTGCTGATTCTGTTACAAATGCCATGTCATCCTTAGTGCAGCAATTAAATATAGGTGAACCCTCTTTTTATCCCGGTAATAGCACTTACTTATTATATGCATTCTATTTTAAAACAGAAAACATTTTCTTTAAAACAATTCGATATATGTTGTTAAAAGTATATTTTGTAATAAAAGGTATTCATAAAACTTTGCAAAGGATTTATACAAAAATGTTAGATTTACATCTTTTATGAATATCAGGTGAAAACGTCCTGATATTTGTACATCTAAATAGCAAATAGCAAGCACAATAGCATTTTAAAGAATGCTTATTTTAAATTGTTTTTTTAAAATCTCTAACATGCAGTCAAGTTTTTTTTAACTATTAAATTATATTTATAAAGGTAAGAAACTCATATTTTTGAGTGATTAATGCTTCAAATAAATATTAGTTTTAATGAAATTGTCATATAAAAATATTTATTCGATTAATATTTTTTTTAATAATTTTCTGTCTGCATTTAAATTTATGGATAAGTTTAATGGAAAAGTTATTAATAATTTAATAACTTGTAACTTATTAAATTATTGCATTTTTAATAAAAAAATTAATTAAGAAATTTAAAAAAATTTAAAAAACTAGATGCTTTTAGAATTTTATATTATATATATATATATATATATTCTGCTCTTTTCGTAGTAGATTGTTTGTTATATTACATCCATTTTTAATAAATGTAAAAGAATTTCTGAAATATATTTCAGAAATTTAAATAATTTCCGAAAATATATTTATATTTAAAGAAATTCTTTGAATTTCTTAAAATTAGACATAGTATAAGTGTTCCGAAAAAATATATCTTGTAATTAAATCAATTATCTATACTTTATAATGATGTACACTTACTATATAAAATAAAATTATTAATTTTTTGTGTTTGATTTTCATTAATCTAATGTATGAAACAGTAAAACTGAAATTTTTTACAGGTGATGACGATGACATCCATTATACTAGAGCAAATTCAAACTATATCACTGGTAAATAAGTTTTTGAATGCGTTTTAGCTTTAGTTTATTTTTGTTATAATTATGCATGCTGTTCTTATTTAGAATAATTATTTCGTAATGACAATGTTTGCTCTAAAATATTTTTGTTTATACAAAATTCTTAATATCTGAAAACTGCTTTATTCTTTAAGTAAATATAAATTTGACATTCTTTGCTTTATGAATGAAATGTTTTACTTTTTAGATGTGGATTCTGACTTGGATGCTGGATACAATGATGATTCATGGCCTGTTTATATGGATAGTGGTAACTTTCAAAGTGCCTATTCTGATCCTTATCTTTTGGAAAGCTCAGCTAGAGAAAATGGTGTTCTTATTAAACCAGTGAGTTAATCTTTTAAAAATTGAAAAGTTAAATTGTTTTTGTTTTTTCCTACCTTAGAAATTATTTTTGTTAGCATTAGTACAAACTTGCTTATAAATTAAAAATGATTCTTGTTCTCTGAATTAAATGTAGTAGTCGATTTTGGGAGGGGGAGGGATCAATTTGCATTTAAATGGGGTTGTCACTAGCTGACACTCTAATTCTCAATGTGTCTTGTGACATGTCAGATGACTATTGATCGGTTTTAGTCCAAAGATTCTGTATTTAGAAGACATGTTTCAGATTAACCACGAGTTACACCAATAGGAGCTTGCAATAACTCATTTCTTCTACTGTGCCTCAGCTCATTGTAGGCCATTTTATGGCAACAGGGATAAAAGTCTTCACTACTCCAATATGAAGGCGTATTCCCATTACAAGTCTGTATGTAAGACAGCCAGTTATGTGTCTCTACATGAAGCCAAGATATAATTGTTCTTCTAAACTGGGTAACAGAACACATCTATTGATCCATTTGGAATGGGCTTCTGTACTGTCCATTCACAAGTCTAGGTTCAGGGGAGAGCGATTTAGGTCATTAGATAATCGGAAGGAACACCATACCTGATATAACCAATCCAACATTATTGAAAGTCATAGTTACAAAAGTGGTGGAAGAATAGTTTAGACAGAGATCCTTCTCGGGGGTGACACTAATCTGCATGTGTTCTGTGACTTTGAATGTATGAAATATGAAGACGAGATCAGCTAATTTGCCACTGCTATTGCTCATGATTTTCTTCTAATGGATGACAATGCACCAGCAAATCACATCAAGCTTGGTTTAGAATGGAATAAACAACATGATCTCCAAACCTGAATCTGATAGAGTATCTTTGAGACTAATTTGGAAGACATGTTGCTGTTTTGAATTTTTTCTCTAAGCTCATTAGATGCGCTGGAACAAGGATTACTCCATGTCCGACAACTTGATGCATGGAAAGTCGATGCCATTGAAGTATTGTAGCTAGGGGGTGGACATTTTCCTTATTAGAACCCATTTTTGTAATGCTTCCTTGACATTTTTTCACATAAAACTGTCATTTACTGTTTTTTCTAGGAATGGAGTTCTCTGCAGCAATACATTTTTTTTCTTTGTAAATTATATTCTTGTTAAACTTTAAAAAATTTCTATGTTGTTATATATATTATATTTATATGAACATCTAAATTTAATATAAATGTAGATTTTATTTTACTGTTT
Source organism: Argiope bruennichi (assembly GCF_947563725.1). NCBI lineage: Eukaryota > Metazoa > Arthropoda > Arachnida > Araneae > Araneidae > Argiope > Argiope bruennichi. The sequence goes on from NC_079156.1 coordinate 81,049,728, forward strand.
TTTAAATATTTGGATAGAACAGCCCTGAGAATTTTTATTTGACCAATTTTTGAAGATCTATCCTACTACAAAATTAGTTGCTTAAATTGAAAGTGAAATTAATGAGTTCAAATTAAATAGATTATAATACCGATATTATTTTTAAAAATAGACAACCAGTATTCAACCTTTTTACTATGTCTGAGCATATTTGTATATATTTCATAACCTAAAATAGGACCTAAATGAATAATTTTTTTACCTCCAGGAATAGTATTAATTTCTTAATACAAGGGGATATCAATAAGTAACACAGATAATTTTGAAATGATATGAATGACAGTATGAAACAGAAATGATAGTTTTGCCAATTTATTGCTTTTGACTTAATAGCCATATCTGATGTAATATGCATCATCATTTTGAAAATCCAGTTCTTATAGAATGCTGTTGGCTGTGAGTTGAGTTGCTGCCATCAGCCTGTTCGAGGTTGTTGTCAGTGTCAAAATTCTGACCAAGAGGAATCTCTTTAGGGGACAAAAAAAGTTGAAAACTTGAAGGTTCCAAGCTCAAATGTTTTTCTAGAAAATCCTGGAAACAGTTTAAATTCCATTTGTGTAATGCTGCAAAAATTCGGCTTAGAAGTTTGGAACATCCCATGTACGACATGGACTTGGAATCCCCAGGTTTTCATGTGTTTGAATCCATGAAGAGATTACTCAATGGCCACAAACCTGATTCTAACATTGACTTCAAGTAGGCCATGTAACAGTGACTTTGCTCACATCCAACAGCATTCTCTGAGACTGTTCTCAGATTTTCAAACTAATTCAGCACTTCAGTTTGAATGGCAGTTATGTAAAAAAGTAGTAAATTGGCCATATCTTCATTTCCATTTCATTTTGTCATTTATTGCTTTTAATTTTGTATTCAAAATTACATGTATTATTTATTCACCTTCATATGGTTATTTTAAGACATAAGTTTTGTGAGCTTGTATGTATGCCTATGTACTCTACATTCTTGCTTCTGTGTTTACAAACAGAACTTTTGACGTAACTTTATTTGTCCTCTTCAGTCCTGACTTTTTTAAAACTGGTTTAAAAATTTGATTTCAAGATCTTTTACTTTTGTTACATATCAATAGTTTGTGGGAAAAAATATTTGCTGATCAAACAATTTTAAGTCCCATAATTTTAAGGTACACATATGTGGGCCTCAGGTCTTAAGCAAGTTAAAACATCCTCGACAAAAAAAAATTATTTAATTTTCCTGGTTATTTAATAGCTATACTTCTCTTATCCTGAGGCCTTATAAATGAAAAAAATACAAAATTTATTATATTAATAATCTATTAAACCTTATTTTGAATGAAATTTCCTTTTTTTAAAAATATTACGTTAAGTAGATACTACATTTTGAGTACTTGACCTTTCTCCTAGAGTTACATCCTGGATACCTGCATTTTGATACGTACTTATCGTCCATATAATGTTGTAGATGGCTTGACATATCTCTTCTTATTTCTTTTTAATTGGGAAGGGACAATTTTTCTTGCTCTTTTAGAGGTATTTTCACCAGATGGTGGTAATGAAATAGCCAATGGTCTTATAGTTGCATTTCCATCATTTGATGACCCTTCTTCTATTAATTTGTTTTCATTGAAAGATGATTTTTTGCTTGTTCTAGGTTTTCTTTCTTGCTGATGATGAGAATTCCCTCATATTTCAACAGAGACTGAATTATATGCATTTGAAATTGCAATAAAGTCATAATATTTTTGGCTTCATTCCTGAAAGCTCAGCTAGTTACTTTTCCACCATTTTATAGTATATCGAGCAATTGACAACTGCTAAATCTACAAAATGCGTGTATGCTCACATCAGTCATTTTTTGTAATTACTGCATACCGGTAATATGCAAAATAATGGCTCATGCCTCCCATATTATATGCTTTTACAATAGCAGATTATTTTATATCAGCTTTTTGTTTCAATTATTTTGTCTGTCTTCTGCCTATTCCAATTTACTCATTACCTATATATGTGGATAATAGTCACGGATTTATTATCTTTCTACTTGACAAGGCACATCTGACTATCGTCTGTGACCCATTCATCCTACTTGCCAGGTTTCATCATTGATACATGAGAAATTCTATTGCTTCCCCTAAAATCACTTTTTCCTAAAAGTTCAATAACCTCCTTTTGAGTTAAAGCCACGTGAAAAAAAATTATTATTAGCTTATAAAATTCCATATATTCTATACATGATGTCAGTTTGAAATATCAATTACTGACTACAAGACAGCTATAAAGTTTGTTGATACTATGAATCATCTCTCTGTTTAGTTACAGAAATAAATTTATTATTATAAATATTATTATATTATTTAAACCTTAAAAAATTTTTCTTGATATTTGAACTGTAAATATTTAATATGTGGTCTTTAAGTTTAATATTATGCAAAACATAAAACCATTTTAATTTAAGATACTTTTTCATCTATTGATATTTCATATCAAAAGTCTATAAATTTTAATAACTATTTATTTTGATTTGTCTTCATTAATTTTAAATGTAAGTGATGAAGGATTAAACTCAGTAAATAATATTTCAAATTGCACAGGATGACTTTAATTAAATATGCTTTAAAATTATTTTCTTTCTTTAATGGTGGAGAATTCATCAAATGTTTCATCAGAATGAAATCTGTTGATTATGAATTCTTGTGATGATAAGAAATATAAGATCATATAGGTGATGTTGAACATGGCTGTTTGAAGCAATGCCAGTATTAATTTCTTTGTGGAATGAGCATTTGTTACAGTAAATCTAATATGAAATTGATGAAAGTTTTTTAAAATATGCTATTAATGTTTTCAGAATTTCATTTACTTCAATTACTAACAAAATAAGGGAAAACAAGGTACAGATTAAAAATTTTCAATATTTATAAATAGCAACTATGTTTTGCTTCCCTGGATATTATCAGTCTGATATCCAGAAAAAAAATCTCTTTATAATTATTAATAATAATAACATAATTAATAATGATAATACAAAGGAATGAAAATGCAAATTAAAGGAATTGTTACTTTATTTGAAGAAAAAGAACAGAATTTTAGACAGAAAAAAGAAATTACTATATAATATAAACTAAACTTCATTATTTGAAATTTTTAAATTTTATTTCTCATCTTCTGATTATGAATTACTTAAAGAAAATGCACTGATTCCTGTGAAGATATTGAAATTTTAGTAACATTTAAATATTTATTTATTCATGCAAAAATTTTAGTTTATCCTCTTTATTGATTTAGAAGTGTCAAAATGTAAATGGTAAAACTCATAAATGGTAACTTATGAACTTAAAGGGCAAAAATATATTAATCATCAAAAAGTAAATAAATAAATAAAATTTAAAATGTGAACGAAACTATGTTTCTAATTTTTACCATTGTGCATTCAGGGAATTTTTATGATTTTCCTTGTTTCCCTTAACTTTCCTGTCCCCCCCCCCTTTTTTTTTTTGTTTTGTTGTTTATGTTTTCTGTTTATTATTATGAGTTTAATGTTTAAGAGTTGCATTCAGTTTCTTTTATATAATGAAATCTATCTGAAGATAATATAGTATTAATATATGTTTTGCTTCCAATACTTTTTTGTTAACCAATGTAAACCGTTTTAACAATGTTTTGCTTTCAAGCGTTTGTCAATAGATTGCTTTACCAATATTTTAAAACAAACCAATTTACAAACACTGAAATAATAATTTGAGCAGTGATTCAGATACAATGAAATAAATACTGAAAACTTTCAAAAATGAACTCCTCGTGATTATTACCAAAAAAGTATAAGTCTATTTTTTTCCCAGTGTCCTCTGCTTGTTTAAGTGCACTAATTTTATGACACAGAATGGAAAGGTAATTTATTTATTATGTCCTTTAGTGTTATTTTTGCCTCAGGATTATAATCTTCATGATAAAAGGAATATTATGGTTCCTTTTGTTATATTGGAACATCAAAAATCTTGATAAGTAGTCTTAATCTTGTACAGAAGAAGTTGTGAATTTTTTGTAAATATAAATTAGCTGTCTAATTTAGAAAAGGAGCAGGAAACATGTTCTATATGTTCTTCCCTTTCAGTCTTTGTGTCACAAACATTCCCATACTAATTTTTGTGTATAGGGGTTCTCCTGCTATCGAACAAATTGATAATATAGCTGGAGTTTCTTTTAAAGTTCTGAACAAATGAAATGTTTCTAATATTCAAATTTTCATTTTGTATTTATTTGAATTACTACTAAACTTTTGTCTTGTATTTGATTAATTCTATAGAAATTTGTCTGGACTAATAGGTTGAGATTGTATTGATTTCTTTCATGTCTGCATTCAATGTTTTTTGTGACACATTTGAAGAATGCTTGCTATTAAGATAAATTAAATCCCATTTAAATATATAGTTAATATATTATTTTATAAAAAAAGAGAAAGAATAGTTCATTTATGTAGGCATTTTTTTCAGGATGTTTATGCTGATGATATTGCATTGTCTTCTAATGAGTGTTTTGATCACCCAGAAGATACTTTGGAATGGGAAGATAACATGAGGCGTTGGGTAAATCGATAACTGTTTTATTTCAGAAGCTGTGGTATAAACAGTTGTGTAACTATACTTACCATAACGTCCTCTATAACAAAATTTTTGTTGCTTATCTGAATGTTTTATGTATTGCTTGTTTTAATTTATGAGGAATATAATATATTGTTGCATCAATATTGTTGCTATATGAAGTGGTTATATCATATTTCATTGTGCCAAATGTTAATGATAAATTATGAGATGTTCTGAAATAAGAAAATGATTTATCAAATACTTAATAATTTTGAAATATATTTTTTCTGGTTTGTCATTATTTAAGTTGATTTTAAAATATTTTACAGCTTTCCTCTTATTCTACTTTGATTGTATTTTGACATTGTAAATAAGTATTTTGCTTTTTTAATGCTATTTAATACATAAAAGTTTTTATTTAAAAGAATTATATATTTCTTTTCTTTTTTATTCTGTGTGTAGAAATTTCACCTTCTTTCAAGCATGTTTTCTTATTGAGAAATATATAAAGTTATGTATATTAAAGTATATTTGAAATCTTGAACCAGAACCCTTCCTCATATATTTCCCATCCAATTTTATACTACCTTAAAGTATCAAAGTATGGATATGTGAAAGATTAATACTTTTAAATTATACAAATTTTTATTGAAGTTACTTTCAATAATATTTTGAAATAAACTCAATCATATTCAAGTTACCATTCAACTGCATTCAGAGTTCAAATATAAATTTTTAGTAGTTGAAATATATTTATATTATAAAAATTGCATAATCTTTTCTGTATGTTCTGATTTTTTTTAAAAAATAATACCATTTTGAAAAATATATAGTTTTAAAATACTCAAGTATATCTTATAATAAAGGAAATTATATATATGTGTTCACAATTTTTTTTTAAATGTTTCAGTATTATGGAATCTACCTCAAATTGTTTTAACAGGGCTTCTTAAACTATATGTCTTTAATGGATTAAAGGAAATTTTACCATTCTTATTTTCTTTCAGATTCATAAATATATGTAAATATTAGAATTAAGATAATTATCTTGGTTTAACATTTTTTTATGAATAAATTAATTTTTTATTGACATATATCTTTACTATAATCATCTATAAGTGTTTCATTTTTTTATTAGTTTTATAATTTTGAGAGTTTAAAAAGATTACGAAGCTCTATTTTTTGTGTGTTGCATTTTCTTCAATCTATGTAATTACTCAGAATTCCTTAATATTTTTATGTGATTTAATTATATGTTATTTAATTGTATTCATATATGGTTGTTAATATCCATCAAGTTACAACTGTACCTTTCTCTGAAGGAATTAATGTGATTAAACAAGTTTGTCTTTTGTATTTGTGAATTTTAAGCTAATTGAGTTACAATTAAAATATAGCTCATTTGATCACTGCCATGGACTTCTTATAAAGTAATTTGCTTTTGTAATGTATTAGTTTCATGATATTTCTTTTATTATTACAAATCAGAATTATATTGATATTTATCCATAAAAATTAAGATCTATAGACATTTGGTATTTTTATTATATTGTGGAATGAATTAATTTGAATATTATATATAAAATAAGTAGAATTAAAACAGACTGTATAAATTTAGATTAAAGTATCAAACATTTCAATAAATTAATCATTAAATAATGATGTAATTTGTTTCTTCATACTATGAAAAGTACAAATAAGGCATATTTCCTTTTCTGTAATACTCATGATTTATTTTAATCATATTAAAATAGTGCTGTAGGCATATTCTGCTGGCTTCTACTGTAATAATTTTTTTTTGTTTGATAGAATGGTTTATGTAAAATTTGTGGACATTTCTTTGGTAATTTATTGAATTTCAAAGGTAATGAGTTTGTTCCAAAATGAATGAAATGAAAATTTGAAGACTTTTCAATGCTGTATTGCTTTTTTTCTGAGTATTGAATTAAAAATATAAATATATTGCGAACACTACAGTACTACTAAAAAATTAAACTATTTGCTATAACTATGTGCCTAGAGCCCATTTATTTTTTCCTCTTTTATTTCGAACTTTTACATTTTCCTCAATCTTATATTTAAATTATTAGATTTATTTCTTATTCTTATACATTGTAATTAATGTTTAGGTCAACGCTACACATACAATTTAAAAAATTAAAATTTGAATAATTCTGTTTGATTTACTATTTTACATGTTGACAATGAAATATATCCCTATTATTCTCTTAAAATGTTTAACTTATTTGTTTGAAATGTGTTTCTTCATAGTTACAACCCAGATTTTAAAATAAAAAAATTCTTAATCTAAAAAGAGGTAATTAAAACTAACAGGTGACTTGTTAAGTAATTTTATATACTCAACTGAAATCAAATGAGTGTTTTGAATATGTATGAAATAATATAATGATTTTTTAGGATGTGTAAAATAAATAATATCTTTAAATAAAATATCATAATCAACATATAAAATTTGTTGAGTTAAAATGTTATAAGCTTGCCCTTTTCTACATGAATTTTGTTAATTTGTTTGCTTTTACTGGAAAAAAGGATTTGATTATTAATTTCATTACTTGGGAATAATACTAAATAGAAATTTAATCAGTTCCAAGAAATTGTTTTGAATTATTGTATATGAATGTAAATTTCAGTTGAATTTCCTAACAGTTTCCTAGTAGAATGGCATGTAATTTTATTGTGATAATAAAATTCTTTTAAAGTCTTGCATAGTTTTTAAAAGTTTGCTTTTGGCATTTTAAGATATCAAGACAAAATTATAGGACAAAAATAATTAAAATATTATTTTATGTATTGATCATTTCACAATATTTTGCATAAATATTAAAAAGTGTATATTTATAGAGTGTTAAATACTTATTTTATGTAAATATACAGAATTATTGTTGTATAGATAGCATATCAGCATAATTGATTTTGCTTTTGGTAACCATATCCAAATTGTATTTTTTTAAAATATAGGACTCTTTAGAGGATTGTTGTTGTAGAGTAAAGTGCTCTATGTATTTGCTAATGGGTACCAAGCAAAACATTTCACTAGAATAAAGTTAAAAAACAATTCTGCAATTTTTTGTAAAGATAATTTTTACTTAGAAGTATGTGGGTTTCTGTATATTATGAAATTATTTTTTATATTATTTCTTCTAACATATTGTGCATTTTTTGTTTATAGAAAGATTATGGACAAGAAGACAAAATTTTTGGAATTTAACTTCAATTTATTTATTTTTTTGTGTAAGGCATGATTTGTACACAGACAAAAGTAAAACGCTCCATTCATATCAAAAGAAAACCACAAAGTGACAGAAATTTTTTCTTTGTTTATTTTACATTGAGATTCCGGGATTTCTTTGACACATGTTGACATAGGAAAGGGAATCTTAAGTATCTGTGAAAGAAATGCATAGGTATTAGAGATTTTTATCCCATCATTTGTGGCGTGGAAAACAAAAGAGCCAGCAATTTTTTTAGAGAGCGTGTTAGAAATAATTGAATAAAAAAGTGGGATTTGGATCAGGAAATATGAGAATATTTTAGAATAAAGAAACATGGGCTAATTTAAATTAAAAATTAAGATTTAAATAAAGAGATATCATTACATTATATATATGAACATTTTTTTTTTTTTTTTTTTTTTTTGTCATGAGCAAGGATTCTTAGTTTAATTTTAGAAAAATGTTCAATTTTAAAATATGGTACTTCCATTATGCTGATATGCCTTATATGAAAATGCTTGCTCATAAATGTACTATTCTTCAACATGTATGTGACAAGAAGAAGAAAAGAATAATAAGTGCTTCATAGTTGTTTATATTTTTCAGCACATCTTTAGAACGTTAAAATACTTTAAAACTCTTTCCAGATTTATGGCAAAGTTTTAGAATGCATTGTGCTCTAATCCTGGAGAATTAAATATAATACTGCTTTAATAATTAGGTATGCCAATGTTCATATATACTACATGCTTGTATGTAACTTCATATCTCCAAATGCATTTGGTATTTTATATCTAATAATCCTCCTGTTTGCTCTTATTAGATTTAATGTTATGTAAAGGGACCAACAAATATTATATATTTTAAATAATCCTTTTTAAAGATTTTAGAACCCATTTTTTCTATGATACTTCCTTTTATACATTTTTTACATCAAGTATTGTAACTGTTGTATGTTTGATTTCAAATTATCCTTAAAAAAATAACCAGAACTTTTTCTGTAATTTCATTACATTGTAATACTTCTATTTTCCAGATCATTTTTTATCTTACAGTAATTAATAATTCTAACCAACTACGATAAAAAAAAATGTTTTCCTTTATATGATTGTAATTAAATATTTAACTTACTCCAAGTTTGGAACCGAACAATGAATAAAGTTCAAGAGTCAATATAAATACTTTCTTTGAAAATATTGTCATCATATTTTATAAATTGTTATAATGGCTTACAAATAACATTGTATATAATGTTAATTGAATGGGACAAAAACATTCTTATTTATAATTATGATTTTAGAAATTTCTAATAACATTAATTAAAAAATACTTTTTTGAAATAGTTAGCATTGTGTGAGATTTTATAATCTTAGTGAGATATCCCAAAGTTTTTGAGGTATTCCACGAATTAATTATCATACCCATTCTTCAGGCGCATTTGGAGATATAAAGATTTGTTAGTCTAACAAAATGCTTGATGTAGTTTTGCATTTGTGCTTAATTCACCATATCAGTCTGAATGTAATATGAGCTTATTGTGTTTCAATTTTTTTTTGTGAATGTTTCCTGGTTTTGTACTTTAAATGCGATGGTTTTTGAATGAAAATTTCATGAAATTTTCTAAGTTGTTTGAATGTTTGGAAACTGGTGTTTTTTGTCACTGATATTGTGTTTGATATGTTTGTCACGTTTGATATTTGTGTATGATTAGTTAGAAATTCAAATTGTTACATAAACATTTCATTACATGTGGTTATATCTTATTTTCAGGAAAAAAACAAAACAAAATTGTTTACTGAAGCAGAATGTGAAAAGTACTATGAATAATAATTGTGTAACCTTTTTTTAATAAAAAACAAAGATAATTTTGTTTGCATTTCTCTTATCACAAAATATGAATTATTTTTTCTTTTCACACATTTATTGTTTTTAGAGAGAATTTTTTCAAAGCGTGGCATGTGAATTGAGATATACAATAAAAAAAAATTAATGCACTCTTTACAAGATACAATTCTGATATCTCTTTCAAACGGCATTCAGAAAATATATGTGATGCCATACTAATATTTCCAAATTATAGTGGGCTAATGTCATTTCCAAATGAATTTATTTCATCAGACCGTTACTGATTTATAAGTGAATATAATAAGAAGTTGTTCATTTAATAATTTTTCGATTTAACAAGGCAAAAGCTGGAATATAAACGATTACTGAGAACTTCAAGAGTAACACCATCTTGTCCTTATTTTATCCAAATTTTCACTTTTCTTTTCAAGGCTGAGAAAAGTTATATTTTTGCATATCTAAATACCTCAATCTCATATACTATGTAGGTATACTATAGAGACACATACAGGTAGTTATCAAAATAATGAAACACCTGTGAATAGAATGACATATAAGAATTCATTTCATAAGCATTAAAATAAAATCCTAGCTATCACTTTTTTTAATACTAAAGTTACTTCATTGCAGTAGAAGTAACGCAACTTTAATGAAGTTGTATACATTTGGGTTTTTGTCAAAAGCATAAACTGTCAGACCTTGTAGACTTGCAGAGAGACCAAATCATAGGAGTCTGACAAGCTATAGTAACTGTGACCGAAACAGCCGAGCTTTTATATTTATAGAGGTACAGTGTTAAAATTAAATTATGATAGTGTACATAACATATCAAAATAAAGGATGGAAGGAGAAGCTAAACGAAAGACACTGATAGGTATTGAAGCAGATGGATTATAATGTCTAAAAAGAAATCAAAGTGATCACAGATTAAGCACATTTGTAATTTAATTCTTTAATGTCAATAATTATAGTTAGGAGGCTCCTTCATAAATAAGACATTTACGGCATAACAGCAATTCCCAAGCCACTTTTCAGAGATGTTAATGCCAAGCGTTATCTACAATTTTGCCATAACCACAAAATCTGGTCAAGTGGAAGATAGTTATATAGTCACACGAACGATCTTTCACAATTTTCTTAATAACAGAACGGGTGCACATTTGGAGGACACTTACATGAGTATATGAACATGTTTGTCTGTGAAGCATGGTAGTAGATCTGTCATGGTATGAAGGCATGTTATGATTTTCTGCTGGCCTAATTGTAAACCTGAAAAGAATTACTGGGGAGAAGTAAAAGAAGTTTTAGCTGACCAGGTCCATCGATGATTCAGACGTAGCTTCCTTAAGAGATAGAATTTTCTTGAGTGATAATGCTCCTACTTATACAATGGGACTTATCCATTTGTGGTATGTTGAACCCGAGAATGAAATGAAGCATTTACTTTAGTCTGTACTGTCCTCAGACCTCAATATAATCAAACCATTATGGTTTATTTTAGAGTGTTCAATTCGAATTGATATCCTCCACAAGCATCTCAACCAGAATTTTCACAATATCTCCATGAAGAATAGCACAACATTCCTCTAAACACTATTCAGCACTTGAACGATTCCCAGGTGTATCGAAGCTGTATCGCATTCCAAAAGTCGCCATGCAACTTAATACATTTTTATACACTTTACCATTATTTTGATAACTCTCTGTATATATTTCTCACCCTAGACACTGCACAATCAAATGAATTTTTCGTAAAAAATCATCTCTCTCATATTTTTTAATCTCAAAGAAATCGGAATCAGCCTTTCCTATTTTTCAAGCACTTCTAAAGTAAATAATTCATATTAATATATTTATTTGAAATTTTTTTGGGGAAAAAATAATCTAATATTTCATAAACATGATTCTTATGGTCCATCGACTTAACATTTTCTGAACCTCAATATTAAAATAAATCAATACACAGATCTTTTTTATGCTTACATTTAATAATTAGATGAAAATGTTTTATAAAAACCAAGTGTCAAGAAACAAAAACAATCTAAAATTACATTTTTCTACTTGATCCTTCCCAACTATATATAGTAACAATTTTAAAAAATTACCTGTTGGGCTCAATTAAACTATTAGTAATAGGCATATATTTTGCATTTGAAAAAAGCTTTAAATGAGCGAATATAAAAATTTTGTTATTTATGAAATTTAATGTTATTTGAGCTAATTAATGTACTATCAAAAAATTAGGAAATTTAAATTTTTACATTACTATATTACTTATCTATATACTTATAATAAAGCTCAATGTGTGTGTGTGTTGGCGCTCTACAGGCCAGACCGTTTGACATACAGCTACCAAATTTAGTACATGTATACCTTGGAGGTTGGGAATGTGCACCTGGGGTTCCTTTTTTCGAATTTTTAATTAGAATTTTAATTATTAATTAAAAACTAACTTTCCCGCCAAAAAAACTTCCATTTTCCCACCGCCAACTTTTCCCCCAAATGAGTAAGGCTTCAGTTTTTTTTCTCCCAACAGTAATGAGGCTAGGGTTAATATTTTTCGGCGGATTATTTCAAACGATTCTGTTTATTTTCTTAATGTTTGATGCATTTAAAATTAAACATTTTTAATGAATCGATCTTTCAGATTCATTCTGAAGTACTTTTGAATTAAAATAAAACAGAATAAAGGAAATTAAAAATTTCTAATCCGCATAGCGTTACCCCAACTGGCGTAGAAAAAAATCACGTATTTACGTTACGTAACTGGCGTTGAAAATTCACGCATGCGCATTATGTTGACAATTATTATCAACAGATGCGGACTGGATTTAAATTATTTTTAGGTTCGCTGTATGCTTTTGTAATTAAAATGTATTTATGTTAGTTATATATTTTTTGTATATGCTTATAGTTTTAAGTACATCGTTTTTTAAGTAGTTTTTTTTTTTTTTAAATCCGTTTTCAACCGTTTATTTTAAACGATTCGTTTTATTTTCTTAGTGTTTGATGCATTTAAAATTAAACATTGTTAATGAATCGATCTGTTCATGATGAATCTAAGAAAATTTTATTGACAAATTCTTGAGATATTACATAAATTAAAAAAGATATTTTTTAGTGCCCATAAAGTTTAAACGCTGAGTGACTCTATTTTCAGTAATCAGATTATAAAAAAAAATGCTTCGTTTCAGTAAAAAATATTATTATATTAATTGAAAATTAATTCTTTCCACTTTAATTTAAAGCATAAATTCTACGGGTGCTAACAAAAAAATAGAGAGATACATATTACGTTATAACTGAATCCTTTATAATATTATGAATGAATTATATGACAATCAAAATTTGAAGTTTTAAAATATTTTGATGAAGAAGCTATTAAAGTAGGAATTGCATAAAATATTTAATTATTAAAATTTTAACGAACATTAAGATTGGCGAACCGGCTGGTCGACAAATTCTTGAGATATTACATAAATTATGAAAGATATTTTTTAGTACCCATAAAGTTTAAATGCTCAGTGACTCTGTTTTTGTTAATCATGTTATTAAAAAAATTAACATTTATTGACGAACACGAACACACTGATATTCACCGTTACTCTGATTAGACATTATAAAATCTGAATAGCTAAACATAAACGTGTAAACAGCTGTGCGCTGGTTTCTATGGCAACACAGCTGAAAAGGGAAAAGAAATTTCTGAGACAGAACATCTGCTTTACCCAATTTTATAGAATAACTTTTCCCCTTTTTCGTTTCATTTTTAAAAAAAATTACTTATTTAATAAGAACACCTGCTTTACCCAATTTTTTTAGAATAATTTTTTTCCTTTTTCGCTTGCTTTAAAAAAACAACTAAACATAAAAAAAAAAAAAAAAAACGTATCAAAATCCTAGACAAACTGCGCATGCGCCTGTCTCCATGGGAACAGAGCTGGAAAAGGAAAAGTCGTCTGTAAGACAGAACAACTGCTTTACCCAATTTTTTAGAATAATTTTTTTCCCTTCTTCGTTTGCATTAAAAAAAATTTAATAAAAACACCTGCTTTACACAAATTCTTAGAATAATTTTTTCTCTTTTTCGTTTGTGTTAAAAACAAAAAGACATCTATATCTATATCTATACTTATAATAAAGCTCAATGTGTGTGTGTGTTGGCGCTCTACAGGCAAGGTCATTTGACATACAGCTACCAAATTTGGTACATGTATACCTTAGAGGTCGGGAATGTGCACCTGGGGTCCCTTTTTTTGAATTAGAATTTTAATTATTAATTAAAAACTAACTTTCCCGCCAAAAAAGTCTTCAATTTTCCCCACCGCCAAATGAGTAAGATTTTTTCTCCCAACAGTAATGAGGCTAGGGTTAAAAATTTTCGGCCGATTATTTCAAACGATTCTGTTTATTTTCTTAATGTTTGATGCATTTAAAATTAAACATTGTTAATTAATCCATGTTTCAGATTCATTCTGAAGTACTTTTGAATTAAAATAACACAGAATAAAGGAAATTAAAAATGTCTAATCTACATAGAGTTACCCCAACTGGCGTAGAAAAATTCACGCATTTCCGTTACCGTAACTGGCGAAGAAAATTCACGCATGTGTTCTGACTGTTGACATGGCAACCATTATCAACGGATGTTTTAAATTATTTGTAGGTTAGTTGCATACTTTTGTAAATAAATCGTATTTATGTTAGTTATATATTTTTTGTATATGCTTATAGTTTCAAGTACATCGTTTTTTTAAGTAGTTTTTTTAAACCTGTTTTCGACCGATTATTTTAAACGATTCATTTTATTTTCTTAGTGTTTGATGCATTTAAAATGAAACATTGTTAATGAATCGATCTGTTCATGATGAATCTGAGAAAATTTTGTTGACAAATTCTTGAAATATTACATAAATTAAGAAAGATATTCTTTAGTGCCCATAAAGTTTAAACGCTCAGTGACTCTGTTATCAGCAATCATATTATTAAAAAAAATGCTTTGTTTCAGTAAAAAATATTATTATATTAATTGCAGATTAATCATTTACACTTTAATTTAAAACATAAATTCTACGTGAGGTAACAGAAAATGAGACAGATACATATTACGTTATGACTGAAGGCCTTTATAATATTATGAGTGAATTATATGACTATTAAAATTTGAAGTTTTAAAATATTTTGATGAAGAATCTATTAAAGTTGGAATTGCGTAAAATATTTAATGGTACGACCGGAGTTTAACCCCCTGCCGGAGTAAACCCCCGCAATTTTTAAAAATCGCCAACAACGGCCTAGCGAAATGTTCAAAAGCAAAGGAGCAGGTATTCAATTATAGTGCATAATAAAGATTGCCAGCTTTGGCGCGTTATCGCAACTGGGCGAAGAAGGGGGTAAAACTCCGGTTCAATCTATTTAATTATTAAAAATTAAATGAACATTAATATTGGCGAACCGGCTGGTCGCCAAAGGCGGCTAGTATTTAATAAAATACTTCAAACTAAGAAATTTCACTATGCCAAAATTTACTGAATAACAAAGCTTAAAATTTCAATATTTAAAGTAAATCAACTGTCATTGTTTCTTTTAGAAGTCCAGAGATTGGAGGATCTTCCATGAACATCCTTTGAAATAGTCTAAAATAATGATATTAAAAATTCTGTAATTTGGTCGGTTTCATAAGTTTTTTTCTTCTTTTTTAATATTAAATGTGCCAAGAATATTTTATAAAATATGATTGGGACTGAGTAAAATTTAGACAGTAATACTTTCGTCAGTCTATTTATCAAATGAGACAATATAAAATGTAATAACTTCATGTCATTAAAAATATTTTACCAATTGGAA
The DNA here is from genome assembly GCF_947563725.1 of Argiope bruennichi. Taxonomy (NCBI): domain Eukaryota; kingdom Metazoa; phylum Arthropoda; class Arachnida; order Araneae; family Araneidae; genus Argiope; species Argiope bruennichi. The sequence goes on from NC_079156.1 coordinate 81,065,250, forward strand.
GTATATACAGATTCTAATAATTCAGAAGTTAGCTACTGGGTCACTATTAGAGTGTATATCCTATATATTTTAAACTGAGAATAAAATACTTTTTTATTAATTAAAATAATCCTTTTAAGAGCGATGTTTTATATAGCATAGTATATTTACTAGAATCTAGCAAAATAATCTCTTGTTTTGAGTTTATAAATATAGTGATAACAGGGTGCGTAGTGAGAAACTGTTGCAAAAATTAAGTACTTTTTAAGCATCCTTGTATAAGTATGCATTAATAAACTGCATATATATATATATATATATATATATATATATATATATATTTGTTTTATAATAATGTTATTTTTTATTGAAAAATTAATTTTAAATGCTCATTTTTTTTAAAAATTTTAATATTTATTTCTGTATTTGTGCAACATCTACTATTGTAAAATTATGCCTTTTTTGGATTTTACAAAAGCATAGAAGAAATAATCATAAAAATGAAAAAAAAATTATCAAAACAAACTTTTTACGTCAACAACAAGTCATATTTTATAAGATTCACAATAAAGATCTGTGAACTTTTCCAATATTTCTTAAAATTAAAATAAATCATCAGATAGATACATTTCTGAAAATATCGATAGTGATGTGGGAACACAGCATGACCACAAATTTTGTATTTGATTTTTATATAAGCAAAAACAATTTAGATCCAACAGGGCTGGAATGGAAAGATTTATTTTATTTTATCCCTGCAATGTCTCATTCTATTAAATAATTTTATTTGCAATCTTATAAGACTTAAGCATTCCTATGGCTATCACACATATGACTGGAAAATCTGCCATGAAATTGATGATAGAACAATTCCATATTCTAAATAAGTTTTTTATTATAAAATAATAATAACATTCACAAATTATAGGGTAAAAAAGAAATTGTCTTATTGTCTCTTATTTCTAAACTGTAGTAAAAGTCTTTTTTGAACGTTTATCTTTCCTGATATTTAATGAAAACCTACTTTTTAACCTATAAGCAAAAATTCTTACTTAAAAAAAATGACAGAAGAAACGTTATATATATTTTACAAAGAAATGAAAATGCTTTAACACCGAGTTTTCATAAATAACGGAAGCAAATTCATACCAATATACACCAAAAGTCAAAAAAGTTCTGTAGTTAGAAGTGTGGTGGATTGGAATGCGATGATAGAACCTGGGACCTTATGGTTCGCAGCCGAGTAACAAGACCACAATACAAAAGCAATTGCTCGTGTAGCGTAGCTGTTAACTGGCTTATAAACTTTCCCTCCAATGAGTCGGAGGTGAGACGAACGATATGGCTATTGAGTGGTGATGTATTAGCTGTTGATTCTAATGCGCCTGTACCCATTTGAGTAACGCCATGCGTTATGGCCAGCGTGTGTGGGTGAGTGGTTGCTGCGCCAAGTGAGTCTGACGACTTTAGATTGCTGCGTCAAATGAGTCTGACAACATCACCACACAACAGCCATATCGTTCGTCTCACTTCCCACTCACTGAGGGAGAGTACTGTGGTGAAAAGCTTATAAGCCAGATAACAGCTACGAAACAAGGGAAATTACTTTTGTATTGTGGTCATGTTACTGGGCTGCGAACCACAAGGTCCCAGGTTCTATCCTCGCTCATCACAATCCGCCACAGAAGCAAAACGGAAATAGATCAGCCAAAGAGTCTCCCCAAAACTTATTTTCATATTGCCAGGACATGCCTTGTGTGTCATGGCTACAATAGTTACAGAATATTAACAGTAGACGCGAATTAAATATTTTAACTGATTCTATCGTGTGATCGTCGGCAATTGTTTTGAGATTAATCTCTGACGTGCAGTTGAACCGAAAGCGAATTTCGGTTTTAGATGCATTCTTCCCAATTGATTAAAACAAAAATTTGATTAAAAACTACACTTATAGTCACAAAATTACATTTCAAATTTGATATATTTAAGTCACCACAGTTTTGAGTCATTGAGTTTACATATTTCTCAAAAGTAGAGACCGATATGCTGTGAACCTCTTGTTGGATTTGGCTCAAAATTTGACAGATGTTAAGTTTAAATAAAAGCAAAGAAAGCATTTTTCTTCTTTTACTACAATTTTAACAGCTGCAGAATAATGTGATTCAACGATTCGAAGAAGCAATATCATTTTGAATTACAACATAATACAAATCTTTGTTATAAACTTTGTCCAAAACTAATTTCTCAGAAATTATTTTTAAAAAATTACATTCAACCAAACAAATTTTTTATTAATTATTTATTTTTAAACTTTAAACTGGTGTTAAAGTAATTTTTATGCGATAATATGCTTAGATATTAGGATAAAAACACATTAAAATTCTATTTTTTAATTAAATTTCGAATTACAAGTTTGAGATAACCGTTCTTAGTGTACCTCTAATTCCCAAAATATAACTTTCCCACGTTCATGCTTCTAACTTCAATGGTTTTATGCTGGGTGTGGCTCAGGTCAAGACTTTATATATAAAGAGATATTTCGTTGGGAAAAAAAATTCTATAAGAGTTATAAAAAGAATAAAAATCTTAATAAAATGATAAAACCTAAATCTAGAAGAAAAAAAAAATTGTAAAAAACTTCTTTTTATTTCTTTAAAAATATTTAAGTACTTTATCCAGCAGTTTCCTTTTTTCTTAATCAAAACAAATTTGGCCAAATTAGTCTAACAAATAATAATGCTCAAATGGATGAGGACATACAAAAACACCGCGAAAAATATCACGATCATTGAAATTTAAGGCTTCAAGTTAAAATTTCATAATACAAGATTACACGCGATTGATTAACGTAATTACATACTGCAATTAATTACAATTCAATATAGTACAGTTAAATACCTGTAGTAGGTCGTCCAACCGATTCCTCCAAAACGACATATTAATGCGAATGATGATCGAATATGTTATGTTTTTAAAGCACCTTTTCCCAAATTCGATATATCGTTTTAGTTCATCAAATTCACCCAGCTATTTTCATATTTTCCGTTGATCGGTCCATATTGCATATTCTTCTTTAACAGCACATAAAACTTTAAATATATACTTACCATCCATGACTTAATAAATTCTTAACATCTAAAACATGAATTGAAATTAGAATGTTTTTCGATTCGCAATAAATATGGTATTGTACCCATTTCGACCTGCCCATTTCAGACAACTATTCCAATATTTTAATAAATGGCAATGCACATTGTTTAAGAAAGGGGGGGGGATCATTAAGCTTTGTTGGGCTTTTTTTATTGATACATCCGGTAACAAGCCTGTAGGACCATGATTCCGAATTACCATATTCAACTTGGGGGAAAGCAAAACAAATCAAAAAGCTTTCTTTTTCTTCAAGAGAAAATTAAGCACTTTCCATGACACTACGCACCCTGGACAAGAAAAAAAAATAGAAATTTTTTAATTTACTAACATTTTATAAAAAATATTTTTTTTTTCCTTTACCTAAAAAAAAAAAAAAAAGTATATGTGAAATAATACTGAAATGTACTTTTAGATAGACAGAAGGAAAAAGTTATAACCTTTGCACATAGGTTATACAAATTCTTTAGAAAAAAAATTGCGAACTTAATAACTTGTTTCAAAAGAAACGTTTTAAGATACAAAAGAGGAGGATAAAGCTAAAATTCATACTATCATTAGCAAAATTCTCAGATTAATGTTTCTTGTCTCAAACAGTTATATAATACAAAATCCTTTATTAATGTGTTTTCTCTCCGCACATAGGTAACTTTTTATGTTCATCCATGAATATCATTTTATATTTTGCAATAAAAAGAAATAGCAACTACTACTTCATAAACTCCCAGTATTTTGGAGATAATTGTCAAAGGAAATTTTATAAATTTGGAAAAAATGAACTGGAGAAAAAAGCTGATTTTGATTTGAATATCAATAACTGCTTGCTGCACAACAATTTCTAGTCTATTGGTAGCATAAAACAAATTTTTATTACAAGAAATTGGTACTAAAGGTTGGTTCTCTTTAAATGGTAAGAACTTATGATAAATTTTAATACTATTCTTACAAAAACATTCTTTATTCAAGACTTTTCTTTTTGTAATATATTTAGAGAACCAGCAATATTGATATTATAAGTAAATAATGTTAAACTGCTTGATTTATGATGGGTTTTAAAGAGAAGAGTTGCAAAATTTCTTTTCATTAAGGCAATTTTCAGGGGACAATAAACATTCTATTCTAATTATTTTTCTAATAAAAGGAATGTTTGGAAAGATTATTGCTATCATCGCACACATGATTTTGGCATATTATAATTAATTAGATTTGTAAATATTTTAAATTTATTTTTCTTAATAAGTAAACAAATAATTTGTAGCAAAATGTTAGAAAGGAAAATTTGATAAAAATAAATAAACATTAATTCTTAAACTAATTTCAATTTATTTTTTTAACTTCCATTGACCATTTGAATATTTATTATTTTTAAATGAATATTTTTTTATCATTTATAAATTTTAAAAAATAGCTGAAAAATTTCTAATGTATAAAAAGCTTAACAATTTTATTAAATATATATTTTTTTTTATTTAAGAAAACATATACATAAATAAAACAATATTTTATATTTGTTTTTTCTTTCGATTTTTCTTTCTACAGCTTTCTTTCGATTTTACAGCTTCTACAGCTTTTTGAGGACCTACAATAATAAAATATACCACAATTACAATAAATATATTTTACTTTAAAAAATTAGAATAAAATATATTTAAAAACATACCTACAAAATTATATTTTGTGAAAGAGGGTTCAAAGTATTAAAATAGAATAATACATCTACTAAAGAATAACTACAATCTTTTTCTTAAACCATTTTGGCATCCATTGAAAAGGGAAGTAGCATACACAGTGCTTCTTAAAGACATTTCAAATTCCTTCTTCAAATTATTCATTATGATTTTTTTTTATTTTGATAAAGATAAAGATTAGTTTTAAAAGATAAAATGATACATCAGTAATGATAAATTTGCTATTCTTTGAGCTCAGGAAATTCTACAAGCAGTAAACAAACAAAACAGTTCTTGTTTCCATTCTTCACTTTATGATATATTTATCAATTCTTAACTATACTCTTTCATTGATGCTGTATGAGGGCTTTCTAAAAAGTATCCGACCTTTAGCCAGGAAAATATATTACTTATGTTATGAAATTGTGATTCTAATCCCCTTCAAAGTAGGCCCCTTGTACATTCACACACTTAGCCCACCTATCATTCCACTGCTTTAAACACTCCTGGAAGGCTTCTTTTGGAATGGTGTTCATTTCTGCTGTCACAACCATTTTAGAATTGGTTAAACCACTTTTTCATTGGTATTATTCCCATAATACCATCTCCAAACTTTTGCTGAATCTTATAAATAGTTTCACTTTGAGAATCACCATGCTTTTAACAAATTTTGATGCAGTATCTTTGCGCAACTTGTCCAGTCATCTTGAGAGAAATAAAAAATTCAACTAACACATATGACAGCACTCTACTTAACAGGCAGTGGCTGACATGCTCAAATACAGAAAAAAAATTCAAGCAAGCACATTATCTTCCACTGTGCACAGTGGCGCCACTCTAGCATCATTACCACACACAGGGAAATTTGAGATCGGATACTTTTTAGACAGCTCTTGTAATTATTGGTAGTGGACAAAAATATTACTACCATATGGATCAAAATACCAGATAACGTTTTTATTTTATATAGCAAAAAGATTGTCGTTTGGATTGTCAAATGTCATTGGAATTACAGATTTTTGAAAAGTATAAACTGACTTATTCTTAAATAATATTTTATAGCAAGAGGCATCCTGCACAATCTGATATTTAGAAAGAAACCATGAATATTAAAGTTAAACATATAATACAAAGCCAAAAAGTTTCATATTAAACCACAATAAATTATACTTTATGCAAAGAATTAAAGAAAGGTAAAAACTTACAATAGATGCTTGGGCTTAATAATTTTCCAGATTTTGTAGGAAAACAACCCGTTAATATTTTTGATATGATAGGTTTTGACAGCATAGCTTTCAGTTGTTTCCTAAGTGCTTTGACTTCCTTTGCTTTAGCAGCCTGTTCACGCTCATCACCAATATCATTTAGTCTTGAATGCAGTCAAGGAAATCATAAATTAATAGTTTAACAAATCTAAACATAAATGAAATTCGGAAAATTAATTTTCTTGTATAAAATAATATTTCCTACCTATAATAAGTATCTTAAAAATGTATACATAATAATTGTGAAAATTTCTTCGTATTCAATTTAATTTATGACATGAAACATCTAAAAATCATTTTTATGTATAGAAAATCTTTTATACGATATCTTTTACATTTTTATAAAAAAGAACATTTAAAGAGAACATTTAAAATATTTTTTTTATGTAAATATCACCTTAAAATTGCTGTAATGATTTTTTTAGAGTATCAATTGAATTTATTTTCATTAATTATATAAATTACATAAGAAGTATAACTTCTTATTTAAACAATTAGAATGAAAAATTACAAAGTTAAAAAAGTAAGATTTAAAACTCATGCATCAATAATCTTCATTGAAAATAAACAAATAAATGTAATACTAATTAAAAGGATACAAATCTTCTTCAACATCAATTTCCATGTCATTGGCAGCATTTTTAAACCAACGATTTTGGGCGTTCAAGCGATTCATTCTGTGTTCCAACTTATCGATTTGTCGAGCAAGTGTCACTCGTTCTTTAACCAGTTTCAGTATTTTGTGATCTACAGGAAAATTGGGAATTGCTTGTTCTAGGAAAAAGATTGGGGGAGGGGGGGAATAAAAAGATTTAAAAAATTAATTTAACATACATAAATTTCTTAAATAGTAAGAAATACTTAAAATACTTTATACACCAAAATAACAAATAAGAAGTCTAAAATTAAAGTTAACTAGATCCATGAGATTCATTTATGAGAAAACATTTCAAAATTGATTAGTTACATTTAAAACAATCATCTTCTAATTGTTTTTATTATCTAGTGGAAATGAACTACAAAATTGAATAATGAAGAGTAAAAGTAACATTTTCTGCATCAAAACAGCACCATTAGTTGAAAAAGGGGCAAAGTATAGATTTGATTTGCTTTGACTTTAAACACTCCAAATTTGGAAGGGATAGGCCCTAGAATACTCTTTTACGTTAATAGGAATGCTAGGTAAAATATTGTAAATAATTTTATAATTTAATTGAGAGTATAGCTTTTTTCCTATTAGTTCATATGGAAGTCAATCGTAGTTTGATAAATCTAAAAAAAAAGTCATAGATTGGCCTATTTGCAAAACATTACTAATATATTGCAAATAAGAATGCTTTTTGCTAAATAGTAAATAATATTCCATTTGCTTAATTTAAACTGTCGTCAACATACACATTTAGAATTACAAATCAATTGCCAGTTCATTAATAGGCATGAGAAAGTTTAGTTTAGTTATATTAACACCCCATTTTAAAGCAATACTAGGGCTATTTTGGGACGGATCTTGTAATTTTGAACTGCGGTCAGATGAAGAGGAAGACACCTAAGCTGGCACCCTTCTCCCCAAACTTCCATGCCACAACAGCAGGAGGATGTTTGGATCCAATGAATTTAACATGCACCAGACCCGCTCCCATCCCATGGCAGTTATTCAGTGGATTAGAGCATCGAACCTGAAACCCTCCTGTTCTGAAGCTGAGACCTTACCACCCGGTTGCCCAGAGAATGGGAGAGATAACTGAAGTAATTTGTTATACTTAATATATTTGTTATAATAATTTGCATTTGGTAAAAAGATGCTCATCCATATTACTTTAATAATATCAGCCAACATTGATGAATTACACATTATCACATTAAATGAAAGTACTATTAATAAATGTAGAATAAACATAGAATATTCTGACTGATCAGATATGCACATAAAAAATTAATTGGAAAAAAAAAAAAAGATGAAATTGGTCCACTTTATTAAAGCTGTTAAAACATTATTTTCCGACAACTTTCAAAAATGGAAAGTAAGTTAATCATAGTTTGGAAAAGGATAGATTTAACACCATGATTTTTTCAAATGAAGTAAAAACAGACCAAATTAGTACAGTGATAGCGGCTGGGAATCTCTACAGGAGTTTCCCTTTTTATACAGAAAATACAATTTTTTTAGTATTTTTTTTATTTCCAACAAAATTGGGAAGTGTCAGATAGACGATCACTGAGGACATATATATATATATATTCTATATAAAACAAAAATAAGTAAAAGCTGGCCAGTGGTTGGGCTAAGGAATTGATTCTTTGATTATTCTATTTTAAATAAATTTTGAGTACTTCCATAATAATGTACCTTTGCTTAATGTTTTACAAATTCTTTTGTACAGTAATCCCTCTTGTGGTTCTATAAGCAATAAACTTAAGCCCTCCTTTTCTGCTCTTGCTGTTCTTCCACTTCTGTGAACATAAGTCTGAAAATAGAGAAATCTCTATTATTTATCAAAAGCCAGAATATAATTAAACTGCTGACAAATCAGAAATATTTTATTTATCAAAAGCCAGAAAATAATTAAACTGCTAACAAATCAGAAATATACAAGAAATTCAATTTTAATATTCAGAACAAGAGTAGTGTCACATAAATTGACAGTTTTTGAAATGAAGAAACCACAGAACTATAAAAGTAATTTTTAAGTTACATTTTCAAAGGTCAACTTGAAATTTGCTTCAAATTTAAATAGTAATTACAAAGTTATTTATCCTTTCTTTACCTTTAAATTGTGAATTAAAATTTTTATTCACATTTTAATTTTAAAGTCTAGATTAAAGGAACTGTGACATTAGCAAACTTCAAGTTAAAATAAAAAGGATATTTTTCCCCTAGGAAATTTTACGTATGATCTAAAATTTAGTGCCAATAAAAATAATTTTTTAAAATTATAAATTTATATAAAAATTTGTTTTTTGAAGTTTTTAAAATAACAAATCAAAAATGCATTGAAATGTGACAATTTTCAAGTTCATAACTACAAATCATCACATTTCAGGAAGGGGGAAAAAAAAAAAAAATCTAGAATCATTTTCATATTAACTCAATAAGTGAATATGGTTCTATAATTACAATAAAATTATTTTCATTTCATTTTAATTAAAATAAAAGTTAAAGCAAATACTGATTCAAGTAAAACTTAAAATCTGAAACGTATAAGATATATTTTTAGTCCTAAAAAGCCTTTTAAATATATTTTTATTTATTTCTTTTAGTAATATTAAAGTAAAAAATTTCACTGAATGCACTCTCTATATGTATACTAAAATGGAAGGGGGAAGAGATCCCCAAAACTATATTTATATCACAAGAGTTAATTATATGTTTAAAAAATTAATTCCAGTCAAACCTCGCATAATGAGTGGCAAGTAAATGTCATGATATCACAAGCTGATCTGGCTAATATCAGTCTGTGCTGAGTGCTTGTTTGAAAGGAATCCTTATATTTACATGAAAGAAGTTTCAGTTAGCCTCCCCCAATCATATTCTTAAATGTTTAAATTTTACTATTTTTGAGATTTTAAGGGATCTGCTATTGTTTTTGAACTTTTTAGAGATCTTTGGTTCATGGAGAGGGTATACCACCTGGGATCAGAAATAACAACAACAGCTGGATAGTGTTAGCAAAGGCGACTCTGAGGAGTTAGAGAAAGTGCCTAAGGAATCATAGCAGACAAGATTTTGTCTCTGGTCAAGACTATGAAGTTAGTTAAACATGGGTAGCAATGACATCCATAAGCTGGAAGAAGAACATAGACAGAACTACTGAAGAGCTTATGCAACTGCATTTTATATAAAAAAGCTGCAGAGGAGATTTTGATAGGAAAGGAAGAAATATCAGATGCAATTGAACAGCAACCTTTCCTGAAAGTATGAAACATAGAGATCCTAAAAGTATGGGAAATTATTGCATCATATGTTCAGAAATATCACGCTAATAAGGCAGTAGCTATCAGTACTACATATTCATTTTACGATAATGAAGCATATCCAAAGGTGACTGACTGTCTTAAGACAGTTTTCCTTGTAAAAAAAGCATGCATTTTAAACTACATTATTATAAATCTGAGTATTTTTTTCGCAATGGAACACACTGTGCTATTTTATCTGAACTGCTATGGTTTGTTGTTTCACATTACAAATCAGATTCGGAACAAAGTTATACTCATTAAGCGAGGTTCCACTACATGAGCTTTTTGGCTCTTTTATATATTAGAGTAGGTCATGTAGCACGAACATTTTTTTTTTTTGAGATTACCCATCTGACATAGTCAGGAAAAGATTTCAAAAAGTGTTTTGAATTCACTTGAAAACTTCATTAAAATGGAATATCTTCTATCTCCAGTTAAAAAAAATATGGAATAAAATATTTAATTTTAATTTATTTATTATTTTTTAAATATTTACACATATGCATCTTTTAGCATTTCATTAGTCAATTTTTTTCTAAGTTTGGGATAATTGCACTCATCTGTTCTTACAATTGAAGCTGAAAAATCAAAAAATAAATTATTGCAGAACTTTTCTTAACTTATTTTTTTGGCATTTTAAAGTGAGATCTTAAAATGCTTTTGCACTTCAATTGATATGCCTTCAATGTTGTTTTCACAAGTTTGTGTTGAAAAATAAGAATTGAGCTATTGGCTATACAACTTTGAAACAACGATATTTTCAAGTTTCTTATGTAAGCTCTTTATTAGTTTCATTATCACATTTTATGATATGCCAGCATATCATAAAACAGTAACAGTAAAATAGTTCACACCATCCTTAATCCTAATAAGCTGGTATTCATAACATCCTTGTAGGTTGACAACACATTGCATCTAAATTACCAAATACTGGGCATTTTCACTTTGAATAAGGGCGATTCATGACTGAAATGGTAAAAACAAATGCCAACAAAAATATTACATTGGAACTATACTGAAAATAAGAGATATGCAAGTAGGACTAAAAGGTGTATTCATTGAAACCAGTGGGAATAATATTCCCAAATCCTTTTCATATAAACTCGAATAAACTTTTCATCCTAGAGTACACCTTATATGGCACTGGTGTACTGTAGGATGGTGTATATAGTGGTATATATGTTAGTGTAATAATGAAATATTAATTTTTAATATGAATTCAGCATTTTTACTAAATCTACTGTGCCATACTTGGCAATTAATCCCTCGCATATAATTAATAATATCCGAAAAAATGTGTTTTAGACATGTTTTCTTCAATCGACACAAAACTGCAATTGCAATCACAAAATCCATTTGAAATTTGATATATTTAAGCCTCTGCATTCTTTAATTATCACGTTTACATGTTTCTGAAAGTGCAGACTGACATACAGTTAACCTGCCGTTGAATCTGGCTCAAAATTTGATAGGCATCTACACTATAGATGTTAAATCTGTGTACCAAATTTTCTTTATCTAACTCTCTTTGTTTTGTAATTATTGGCTTAACTTATATTCAAATGGCCGGACAGCTGGAGTCTTTCTGAACAGATTTCATACAAACTGATAGAAATGTGTGTATACCAAATTCCAACCCTTTAGCTCAAAGCATTTCCGAGTTACCTTTATCATAGACAGATAGATGGACATTTTTCAGAAATGTGTTTTTCGAACCTAGGGAGGACTAAAATGCAGAGATTCGTCAAAATCTTGAGTTTGAACTTTTTCACGATTACTATTTTCTCTATGCTATGTACATGAGGAAGTGAAAAAGGATGGTGGGCAAGCAGGAGCAAAAGCGCACATCTATTTCAATTCTACTACTCATCTGAAAGAATGGCATTTTTCTGCAATCATGACGAATGTTCAAGTTTTGTTCACAATTTTAACAGGAAATTATTTTGATAATCGAAATTTTGAAATATAATTATTATAATGTAATTAGAAATATTATGTATATGAGGAACTATATACATAATGTAATAATACACGGTAATTAAAATGAAAATCCTAAGAATAATAAAGAGATAAATTGTACTGTCAGTTTTGCAGACGTTATAATTTCATGTTTTCTTTTAAAGATTCGGAGTCTTAAAAATAAAATTAGATTAAAAAATTAAATATTCCAATTAAATATGATAATCCATCATTAAAAAGGGGAAAAACATCTTCTACATACTTCAGTAGTACGAGGCACTTGGAAGTGAATTACATGTTCAATTCCTCTGATGTCTAAGCCTCTAGCAGCAACATCGGTTGCAAGTAAAATTCCATTTTCACTCTTTTCAAATGTTTCTAAATTTTTCAGCCTTTGACGCTGATGCATAGAAGCATGAAGTGGTAATGGGTGGCATTCTAAAAGTTCAAGAACGTTTCTTAATCGACGCACACAGTCAATACTGTTACAAAACACCAAAGTTCGTCCAGGGTGCATTAGAATAAAATAATAAAGATATGAATCCTGAAATATAAAATAACAATATTAATCGTCTTAGTTACTAAATGTGGAATCTGAATACATAAAACACATATATCAATAAATAATACACCTACCTTATCTTCAATGCTGCACATTATTTGAGTTTCTGTTAATGTCTCAACAACTGCAGTTTTCTTAGTTATATCAATAACTTTTGGATTTTTCATTCCAATCAATTTGACTAAAGATTCTATATGGGGGAAAAAATAATAAATATAAATATTTACAATACTAAGACAAAATAGAACACAGATTTCAGTTACAACCAATATACAAATCTGATTAAAATATTTTTGTTCAGTTATCCTTAAACAGTTTAGCTTAATACGCTGAAATTAAGTTGAAAAGGATTCCTTTAAGAGAAAAGAAAGATGGAGGTGGGCAAAATTGTAAACTGCAGTTTACAGTTTTTACGACAGCAATTAAAAATTGAGACATCTTAAAGCAGAAGTATCATTTAATTTTGTTTAGGATGAGTTTACCAAAATAGCTTACAATTAGTTTAAAAGTTTAATTTTTACTGCAAAATTACGTTTAGATAGATGAGCTTACCAAAATAGTTTACAATTAATTTAAAAGTTTAATTTTTACAGTAAAATTACTTTTAGACATTGTTACTTACCAATTTTTTGTTTAGCTTGAGTAGTTTTCTTTTTTCGCTTTTTCAGAGCTATTCTATTTGGTACATCATGAATGAGAGTAAGAGTAGCCGAAAAAACAAATGTCTGTCTCTTTTTGTTGCTCTCGTTACTAAAAGAAAATCAAACGCAGTGATAAATATTTTGAAACATTAAGTAAAAATAATATTATATAATAATATGTATATATATATACATACATAGGGAATTAAAATTAAAGAAAATGAAAACAAAAAATTTATTCACTCAGAAGAAACACTATTTTTTCATCAATTTCAAGTCGTGTACAACAAAATAACATATTTTAATACTTTAAAGCTAAAATTATGTCTTATAATCTAATAAAAATCATATAATATATATTAACAATTCTCAAAGCAAATGTCATTTAGTTATATATTACAGAATTCAAAAGAATTAAAGGGTAAAGCATATATTTTAGATTTATGAGATTATTAGATCTCAAGTAAATTTAAAAAGAAACCATGGGCAAAAGCTAAAAAATTTTAAAAATCATGCTTTTTATAAATTTATTAATAAAGTATAAATAGAAGAGATAACTATATAATATACTATAAATGAAAAATATTTCTTGATATTTAAGATTCTTACCCATTAATAAGAGATAAAATTTGTGTTAATTCAGCAAAATGTCCTTTTTCAACCATTCTGTCAGTTTCATCTATAACTAAGAATCTCACATTAGAGATTTGACTTACATGAGATACCCCCTAAAGAGATAAAAATGCAATAAATTTAATTTAAAATTATTTGTTGTCTTTCACAGGATTGGTGAAAAACAAGACAATTATTTTATTATAAAAAATTATAATAAAAAAGCCACAAACTAAGAGCTTAAAACTAAATTTCAAACCTTTTAAAAGCCATTAAAACAAATTCTTTCTTTAAACACTGCAAAGTATTTGAAGTTGCATACAAAGACGATTTCAAAAATTTAATTTTTTGGTATTTTTCATCTTATTAATTTAATAAATAGATTTTAAAAATAAGAGAAAATGGAGACAATATTATATACTAAGCATCTTTGGTGGCCAGCTTGTTCACTAGTCACATAATTCCTATTATTTTAGAAACCTTACAATATTTTATTCATTATACTATATATATATCTAATTTGCTGTCAGCAGCCATAAGATTTAAATTGGAAGAAATAAAACTTCGATATTAAAACATTTTTACTGAAATTAAACGTGTTTTTTTTAAAAATATGACGACAGAAAATCGGATCCTTTAGCATTGTAATCTTATGTGTAACATATAATATATTTTTCATAATTTAACCAATATTTCAAAGAACTATGTAATAAAAATTTCTCTGATTCATTATAAAATTCAGTTTTACCTTCAAAAGAATTTAAATTTGGTAAATAATATTTTTTTTCGATCAATAAATGCAGTTCTGAAAACAATTATGAAACCTAAATTTTATACAGTTTTTCGATCCTATAAATCTAAGTCAGTAAAATTATTTTGAGAATTTACCATTTTAATCTTCTGCGATCAGTCTGATCGAGCTATAAAGCTTTGAATATCATTATTTTAGGACAATCAGCAATTTCATTATTTTAGATCAGCCTCAGGAAAAGTCCAAGTACTGATTGGTTATTTTCTTCAAGACGGTCAATGGAGAGGCCTAAAATTGTTTGTTTTACAGAAATAGGGAAAGAATGGGGGGGGGGGGGGGACACTCCATGGAACCTTTAAGCATGCATGGGAAAAAATAACTTTCTTTAATTAAACAGACTTTCAAATTTTCATAACAAAAACAGTTTTAATTTCCAAAGAAAGGAACTTTTTTTTTCATTTAAAAATGACAAGAATCAGTCATTTAAAAGTGTGACATTTTATTAAACAAGACTAAAAAAACAAAGGATCGATATAAAGAATTAAAATTTGCAATTCATCAGAACATTTATTGATGTAAACTGTCTAAAATATGATTAATTATTTCATTTAGACCATTTTTTTATTGATAAAGTTTTAGAAATTAGCTATTGGGTACAGATATCCTGTATATATTAAACCATGTATGCCTTAAATAAAACTGAATTATTAAATTAATGATATAGCTATTTTAAAATGTCACAGAAAACTTTTTATCATTTTTTTTTTTTTTTTTTTTTACAAAACATATCACATTTCATACAGACACATGCTATAAATTATATTTTCCTAGGTTTAGTTTGCAGTAAACATTAATTTTATCTTCAGTTTTTGTCAACATGATGGCAATGTGCTGATAAAAGGTTATTTTCTCCCATGCATGCCTAAAGGGCCCGTGGAGGTCAAATTTTATTTTCAGCGAAATAAATTGTTGAAAAGTAAGGTTAAAATGTTTTTTACAAATTCATTAAAACCAGACACTAAATTTATAAATTATAATATTGGTATCATTAAAATGTTAATTTTTAAACTTTAACATGTAAAAATCATTTTACATCATTCAATATTTTTGGAAGTTGTCGAGAAGAAAATGGCAAAATTTTGCTTAATTTTGAATTAACTAAAATTCTAATTAAAATTTCAAAAAAATCGTTCCGCAGTGCACATTTCCGACCCCCAAGATATACATGTATCAAATCTGGTAGCTGAAGGTCAAACAGTCTGGCCTGTAGAGCGCAAAAAAAAAACGCATACAGCTTTATTATAATATAAGTATATACAGTTGACAAAATGTTTATTTGTACACTTCAATTTTGGAATATTATAGCAAAATAAAATAAGGTAACTAAGTTAAAATTGCAGAAATATATTCTAGTGAGGTAAAATAATAATAAAATATCAACAAAAAAACAATAACATAAACTTTAGTTGATTAATGAACAAAACTTTATAAAAACTGTACAAAAAGAGTATTTGTACACTTATTTAGTGACAAATTTTAAACATAATTATAATTATTTTATAGAAATTTAATACTTTGTAGCATTCCATTGGCTTTTACAATTGCTTCAAAACGTCTTGGCATTGATTCTATTAACTTTTTGCTGGTTTCTTGATCCATTTCATCCCAAGCTTCCATGAGTGCTTCTTTCAAACTATTTTTACTTGCAATATTTTTTTTTCGGACTTGAGCATCCAATAGCATCCACAAATTTTCAATTGGATTTATATCCGGGGATTGTTGTGGAGTTTCAAGGCATCTTGGCGCATTATAAAGCAACCATGTTTTAGTAACTATCGCAGTGTGTTTTGGATCGTTATCTTGTTGGAATAAGAAAGTCTCACTGATACCCAATTTTCTAGCACTGTCTAATAAGTTATGCCGCAACACATCAATGTAACCTAAAACTGTCATTTTTGTGTCAATAAAGTGTAATTTTCCAACACTGCCATGAGCTACACAGCCCCAAACCATCACATTTCTACCACCATGTTTCAGGGTCTGAAGTACATTTTTATTATCAAGGGCTGTTTTATTTTTTCGCTAGATTTTTCGGATACTAGGGGGTGAAAAAATTTCAAACTTACTCTCATCTGAAAAAATAACCTTTTTCCAGAAGTCCATGGGATTGTCTTTGTATTTCATAGCAAATTCTAGACGCTTCTTTCTATTTACTTCAGAGATCATTGGTTCTTTTTCTCGGAGTTCTGCCTTTTAAACCAGCACTAAGTAACACATTTCTTATTGTTTGAGCGGTCACTCTAATGTTAGAAGATGCGAGAAGGTCATCTGTAATTTTCTGAGCAGAAATTTGTGGTTTTCTAATAGCTGCTTTAACAATACTTCGTTTATTTCTTGAAGTTAATTTACTCGGGCCGCCTGGCCTGCATTCATTTTCAACGCGTCCAGTATTTTTATATTTTCTTAGATGTAACCAATAGTTGTAAAGGGTAACTTAACCATCTTTTGAATTTCGCGATATGATTTTCCACTTTTATTAAGGTTAACAATATGAGTTATCATGTCTGAAGAGACTTCTTTTGATTTCGTGGCCATTTCTCAACTTTTCTCTGCGAATGACCTTCACTGTTAAAAAAGATAACCTTCAATGTTTAAAAAATACAAACTATCCAAAAAATTAACTATAATGTGAAAAAATTACATGAAATGATAGTAATACTTAGAGAAGATATAGGTGTACAAATATACTTTTTTCAAGAAATTTTCCAAGTTTGTTAGATTTAGATTTTATTTTAAATTATTTCAAAATATTTTTTTTCGTTTACTTAGAAATAAACAATAAACTCACGCTCACACGTCGCAATGAATAAAATAGCTGCTTATATGTTTCTAAAACTTTAAAAAAAAGTGGTGTACAAATAATCATTTTGCCTACTGTACATATTTATATATATACATTAGGCAAGCAGTTTTTGAAAAACATTACAGTCATTGATGAAAAATGCTGCTTATTGTTAATTTAAGTGATTAAGGAGAAAACTTAAATGTAGTTTTTGATACTATTGTCAGAATGTCTGAGCCAAAAAAAGAATTTTTCTGTAATTTGAGAATAAAATTAAAAGGTACTGCTGCACTTCAAATATATGAGTTTCAAATTTTTTTTAATATTGTCTTTCTTTATTTCAGTTACAGAGGAATAATGATATTGTTCAAGCAGTTGAATGGAGAAGAGAGTTTCGGAAGTCTGATAGCATTTGTGAATGAAATGCTTTGACTACAATAATATTTTAAAATAAATTAATAACACAGAATTTTTTTTAAAGTTTTTTTTATCCAAGTAAAAATGAAATGAATTTGAAAATTTGTAAAATTTAATTATATATATATATTTTTAAAAACTATAATATATTACAATTTTATAATAAAACATCAGCTGAAATTTAAAAAAAAAAAAAAAAAAAAAAAAAAAACAGCACTGGATTGGACATATACTTAGAATGTTGCCATACAAGAATTGTATGCACACTCAACGGAAAGAGGAAGACCAAGGGCTACATGGTAACAGAGGAAAGAAATTCTTTTGGATGGTAGAGTTGAGTTCAGGGGGTTTGGATAGTATGCAGCTGTTGTGTCTTCATGCACCAGCTTAGTGAAAAGTGAAAGAATGATGCTAATATACTTAGTTTTGATTATTATTTTGTCTTTTTTGTTAATGATGTTTTCTTTTTCCTTTTTATACCATACAGATACATGTCATTTAAGATCTCTCTCAAAGAGCTAGAATAATAAAAATATAACAAATAAATAGTAACTGATAATAAAATTTAAAATCTCCCATTTTTTTTAAATATATAATATTGACAAAGCATAAAAATTAGTGTAAGATTTTATCAGCACAAAAGCAGTCCGTAAATTTTTACTCATTTAGATAGTTAAAACTCTTGTTTTAAAATCTTAATCAATGACAATAACATGAATATTGCTGACAATTTTTTTAAAAAAAGTAAGAATATTTTTTAAACTGAATTTTGTGTGCTCAGTAGATTTTGCAAGGCAATTTTTTTAAATATATTTTAACATCATTTCACATATTAAAATGGAACATGATGAAATACACTCACTTCTTCTATCATTTCCCACAATCTACCGGGAGTTGCAACAATAATTTCAGGACATTTCTTCAAGATTCTTTTTTGTTTTTCTGGTGCTAATCCTCCAACTAGAACTCCTATCTTAAAAGTAAAATGGATATAACATATATAAGTTTTATTGATGCATTCATGACCTTTAAACATATTAGAAAGAACAACAATTACTCATATTAGCTAAATTTCATGATTTTACTATATCGTTTTGGTTCAATGAATTTTACATATATTGGGCGAGTTAAGAGATATTAATTTATCTGTTTAATGTTTGAATACATAATAAAGATAAACAATGATGCAAAGTAAGACATTTTAAATCAAAACTATAGGCATGATTAAATAGTACACAATGTCTAGTAATAGATACAATTAGCTAAACATTAATATATATTTTTGTGTTTTTCTGAATTTATAAAATAAGTAATCAACATCTGTGCATATCAACTGTGCAAAAATATAAATATCAAAAAATAAAACAAAAGGGGGATATTTTGAAAAAGGATGGGGTGGGCATTTACCAACAATTTAAAATGGACCTACTTATGCACTAGATTAAAATATTAATAGATATAAATTCAATATGCTCAAACAATAAACATGGTATTCAAAAAGAAAACAAGCATTTCCAGCATAGTTACGATTAGTTTTATATTATAAGGTAATTATTAAGAAATACTGAAATAAAGGATTTGATAGTATTGCTGTATAGTTATAAATTTTTTATCATTATATAGTTAGAAGTTTTCAAAAAAGAGAGAATATAAACTGTCATTAAATCATGAACAAGCAAACACAAGAGAGATTTAAAAATTTTCTTTAGCTAAAAGTAGAATCTTAATAAAGTTATCAGATTATGAAAAATATTTTGGTTTATATATAGTTTTGATTGCAATTAATCTTTATAAAAGGTGCACAAATAACAGATAACTGAATATCTATTTTGATTCCATTTAACAAAAAATGCAATTAATCAAAATTATTAAGATAAAAAATACTGCTTTAATTGTAATAAGAAAAAAAATCTAGAGTAAAATATTTTTTTTTTAATATCCTAATAAGATCATTTATACTAATCCAAAATCCAAGTGATCTTTTTTATAGAAATAGCATTTCCTGTATGCATTTGAATATCATGCTAATAATCCATTTTGAATATCATAGATGGGAAAAGGAGTTACTACTGATGACTACAGTTTAATCTATAATTATAGATTTTTAAAAAAGTTGTGAAACAGGACAATTGTTGATAAATCCTAGAATATGTCCTAATATTTAAAAAAAAAATCTAAGATTCTTCGGTACTTTGTATTTAGTATTATAATCTTGGTTAAACACTGAAAACAATTTTCTTTTTTTAAAAAAAAATTATTACCAAATTCACACAACAGATCAATATTTTTAAAGAGGAGTGGTGGTTAATTCTTTAATATTCAGTATAAACTCATTTAGTATTTATTTCTAGCATAATTTGGTTCACATAAAGAGAAGATCCATTCATGAACTCAGATAAACTGCTCATGTTCAAAATTTAATTAATTATATATGTAAATATTAAAAAATATATGTACCTTAATATCAGTATATTTACATACAGCTTGCAAATGCTTCTTTATTTGAATAGCAAGCTCTCTAGTTGGTGTCAGAATTATACTGTACAAAGGTTTAGTATATTCAATATTTTCTGCTTCAGCCTAAAAAAAAAAAAAAAAAACAGAAAGATATAAGATAGCTCAACACACTTTGAAATTTCAAAACTAACTGTTATTAACAGAATGAAAAAATTACCTTTTGTCTCCTACTTTCCTTGATGGAAATTATATTATTTACAATTGGAATGCCAAATGCCAAAGTTTTTCCACTTCCCTAAAAATATCAAACAGCAAAATTAAAATTAACACCACTTTAGTGACAAGTAATAAATACACTTAAAACATTATCAATACTAAACCAGGTTATCACTCAAATCTGGAAAAAAAAATTCCCTGTGATTTCTCTTGTACCTATATGCAATATATCAGAAAATGCACAAACAGCATTCATGTAAGTTATAATGGAATAAAAATGCGCCACAATTTTAATGTGTGGAAAGAACAAGGTTCTTCAATAACATTCTTCACAAATATAAAACATTCTGCTAAAAAGTATCTTTTTTTCAGCTTCAGTAGCTCAACGAGTAGTCAAGTAATTGTATTCTTTAAACCAATATTAACCTTAGATATTTAGGATCTTAAGCTCTATCAAAAATAAGTGTTTAAAGTTTTTGTTCACTCAATTATGCTTCTTTGGACAAAGTTTTTCATTAACTGTTTAATAAAAATGAAAAAAAAAATATATATACATAAAAGATATTATTGGATCAGATTGTAATTTTTAAAGAAATTTCTGAAGAATATTAGCAATATACGAGAAGCTTATTTTAGCCAGAATCAATTTATCTTGACAAGCATTTATAATATTATCACTTACAACAGATTCAGGAAAAGATTTTTTTTAAAAAAAATTGAAATCTATGTATTTCTTTATGTTGTCAGAAACCTTTCGAGCACTCTGCAGACACTGACATTTTCTACCCAGTGGAAAAAACAGAATTTTAATGAAAATTTAGAAGAATCAGTAACTTCCAGGAAATTGGCATGTCTAGCTGGACTATCTTAAAATATTTTATACATTGCTCTTATAGTAGCATCTACTTTTCATTCAGTAGATTTATGTTCATACTGAAATGCTCAATGGACAACAATTACCTAAATCTAAAATTTTACAGTCATTTAGGAAAAAGTTATTCTCAGACATGTTTTAGAAATTTTTAATTTATATTTGGTTTACTCATACTAATTTGTAAAAGAAATTATATGTTCAAACTTGATATAACTACTTTAAAATTCTTAAACAGTTCTTGAGCAGTGGTATGTCTTAAAAATATTAAATTCAAAATTTTGTGGAGTTTCTGTTGGTTAATTCACACAATATCTTACAAGAAGAGCCATTTTGTATTTCTGTGAAACGCAGTTCTAAGCTTCATCAAATTTTATTACAAATTTTTTATTGTTTAATGATTTCTTAAGACTGTTGGGAAAAACAAACCTAGTTCATATTGAAAAATGAACAACATTTCTGTATGACACAAAGAACATTTTTTGGTTATTTTACTATCAATGAATATATGTGAAAATACTTTCAGCATGTTATTGAATGCATTAAAGGACATGTGAGGCAACAAATTTTAATGCCCACAAAAGTTTACATGACGGTTCTTGAACTAAAAAGCTTGACATCAAGATATTTTCAGACATCAAATTTGACATTTTTGAGCTTGGAATATCATCATCTCCTGCATTTCTTTAAAATACAAAGTTTGGTTATTTTACTATCAATGAATATATGTGAAAATACTTTCAGCATGTTATTGAATGCATTAAAGGACATGTGAGGCAACAAATTTTAATGCCCACAAAAGTTTAAATGATGGTTCTTGAACTAAAAAGCTTGACATCAAGATATTTTCAGACATCAAATTTGACATTTTTGAGCTTGGAATATCATCATCTCCTGCATTTCTTTAAAATACAAAGTTTAATATCAATTATTTTGAAATTTTCTTTTTCATTTTCATGCAATTTTGTTTTGAATTTTTAAAATTTCACTGCATTTTTGTCAGAAGATTTTTTAAATGATTTTTAAATTCTCAGTATTTTTCCAGTGCCGTGGCAACCCTGTGAATAACCAAAATATTTCATAAGTATATTTTACCACAAATTTATTTTCAATTTAAAAAATGCTAGGGATTCTATATTTTATTCATTATTATATATGTTTGCAATTCGAATAAATGCCATATTTATTTCAAATCAAAATTGTATTTTTTCCCCTTAGCAATAAATATTCAAATTAATTTCATATTAAATATGTATATTAAAAATTAAATTATAAACATGGAAACACTAACAGTTTCAGCAGCTCCCAAAATATCTTGATTACCCCTAATAGCAGAAGGGATTGTCAATTCTTGAATTTTTGTAGGTTTTTGAAAACCAAGTTCTTTTAGAGCTCGTATAATTGAATCATGAAGACAGCCACCCCAGGCAGACATATCTATAAAACAAAATATATTTTAAATGTAGAAACAGTAAAAGTAGAAATAAAAAATATATATTTTTCAAATTTATATAAGCACATTTTATCAATGATTATTTAGCAATTTATTGTAAATTAATGATGGTTATGATTTGGCATAAGTACCAGCTGC
Organism: Argiope bruennichi; assembly: GCF_947563725.1. Taxonomy (NCBI): domain Eukaryota; kingdom Metazoa; phylum Arthropoda; class Arachnida; order Araneae; family Araneidae; genus Argiope; species Argiope bruennichi. The sequence continues at coordinate 81,088,181 of NC_079156.1, forward strand.
ATACTGAAACATTTGATGAAAAAATAAAGAACAAAGTTAAAGTTTCATAAAAATATATATATATATATATATATATATATATATATATATATATATAAAGTAGAAGTTGAATCACATGAAAAAAAATCAATCAATGATGGAGCATTTCTTCAAAACCAGCGATATTAAAAATTTTAAATTTCTAAAAGTTTGGAATTAAGACATACATTTACTCAAAGTTGCCTTTAAATACAATATACCCTCCTACGGCCAAGCCTAGAGAGAAGACTCAGCTGTTTGATTTTTAGCATCTAAACCTCTTGAGAATTATCAGTATGGGATTATAAAAAAAAAAAAAAAAGTGATGTGATACTGTTTTTTATTTCACTTATAGTGCACAAACTTGCATGCATTTGTACAAGAATATAAGAATGCTTTGTAGGCCTGAAATGACTTTTTTTCTTTTTACAAAACCTTAGTTATGCAAACCATATTACATACAAAATAAATATCTGTTGTTGTGGGATCCTTTAAATATAGCAGATCAATGAAAGTCTTTATTTTAAGGGTATATTTGAAAAAAAAAAAAAAAATCCTTTTTATTGTTAAAAATTGTTTGCACTTGATATATGTGTCAATGCATTCCAAAATCTTAATTACTATTGGCAAATTGCCAAAAAAAAAATTTCAATTTGACAACATTGCATTTATTAGAAAGCTTTGTTTCATCAATACTTCATAGCACTTCAACAATATTGTATGTACAGGGTAACAATAATTGAGTTTATAGCTTATAAATCGTAAACAAGATGCAGTTACAATTCAATGGTTAAATACAGGTCATCTAGAGTTTTTTTTTTTTTTTTTTAATCATGTGAGAACATAATATTATTTTAGTTTGAGGTTTTAGAATTCTCAAAATGCGCAGATAGAAAATTGGCGATTTATTGCTTTTGAGGTATCATTTTTTTTGCTTTTAGGGTTATTAGAAAATGATAAAGAAGGTTGTCACATTTAGCAACTTAATGCCAACAAAAATTTACAACTTGGCAAAGAGGTTATCGTCCAAAGAAGCACGAAGAAGAAACTAGGAATCAACATGAAACAGTAAGGGGAGGTATCGAAGAGGTATATATCTCATAATGATATATATATATATAAATATAAACGAAAGATTTTGAAATGGGGTTGGGGAATACTGGTTTTCTAAAAATTAACAATTGCACAATACGATAGTCACATGATCATTCAAAAGTAGTTTAAACTAGATTTTCGGAGGGTGGGGGGTTCTGACATGGAGAAAAAGTTTTGAAGCTCGACCAATTTTGAGATGGGGGGGGGGGAGCATTATTTTTCTAAATATCAATGCATGCATAATTTCATAGTCATGCGATTGTTTCAAATTGGTTAAAGACTTGAAGTAATTATAACAAACAATAACTGAAAAAAATAATAATGTTCTAACATGATAACTTGAAATTTGTGATAGCAGATTTAATACAATTAAGCAATATTTAAATACTAAGTGTCTGAGTATATACTGATCACCAAGACCTATTACTCATGCAATAATAGCCTAATAGCAGTTCAAAGGAAATTTGCAACCAAGTATAAGCCAAAGACAATTGATCCATGTGTTATAGCAATTAAAAATGTGATTAAAAAGTTCAAGAGAACTGGTAGTTTTTATGATGACTGTGCTGGTAAAATTGATCAAGCATATTGATCAAACAAGCTACATGAAACAAGTCGAATCCACTAGGAGACTTTGTGACAAATTGTTGTTCAACCCTTGCAGCTCTTTCCTTATAAAACTAAACTCAAACATGAAGCTCCACTGTCAATGAAAAGCAACCGTGTTTCAAAAACACTATTATCAAGACAATTGACATTTGAAGAAAATGTTGTTTAGTGACAAAGCCCACTTTCATTTGGATGGGTATGACCATAAAGGGAATTGCGATATTTTGGGGGTGGGGGCATTCCACAACCAAGAGACGTCTTCAAATATTTGGTGTACAATGTCAAGTGCCAGACTGTTACAATATTCATTGAAGGCATGGTGAACTGTATAAATGTTATAACAATTATTTTTTTTAATGATCTCATCTCTATTACATAAAGTGGCCAAGATTCTGAAAAGATGTGGTTCATGTAGAATGAAGCATGACCTTCTCCAATCAATAGAATGTTTGTTCTGGAAGAACACCAAGAAGAGTGCATTGATAATGGGACACATAGAGACCATTGGAATTGGAATTGTTTGACAGACATATTCTCCTGATCTGAATCCTTATGACTCATTTTATGTGGCAATATTAAAAAAGAAAAAAAATTATGCAAAAAAACCTCAAAACCATCATTTAGAAGGACGCTGAAAGCATCCATGTCTCATCATATCCAAGTTTTACAGAATTTTGCTTTTTGTCCACCCCATGTTATAGCCATTGATGGCAAATACATCAAACATGTCAAAAACTAAATCTGATCTGTATTTTATATCTGTAGTTATCTTTAAAACATGAATAAAATTTTTGAACACAATAGTTTGTTAAAATTTTATTTCTTATTTCATATAGCTCAATAATTATCACCTTGTAACAGTTCTCATAATTTCACTTTTTATTTAGTCATTTCTTAATTCAATATTTTCTTATATTTCCTTTTCAATATGTCTTTATTTCATTTTTAACAATAAATGAATTCATAAGCAATCAATTCATTGACAGACTAATTCCTTTTCAAGATTAGATTGTGGATCACTATAGCTACCAGTCGACAATTTCTTCATTAATCGATTTTCTCAGACTAATTGCTGACTATTGGCAGACTAATTCCTTTGCAAAATTAGATTGCAGATCACTCACTGTACCAGTTATCAGATGTAGTTACCAGTCATCAATTTTTTTTATTTTCTTCAGTAATCGATTTTCTCCTGTTGGCATTTCAGCCAATAGTTTTTCATATCTATTCATTTCAAATAATTCATTAGTTCAAATAATTATATATTTTCAAGATCTTTTCTGCAATTTTGCATATTTATGCAAATGCATATACATGGTTTCATAGTTTTAAACACATTTCTCTGAAAGAATCGTTTTTTAATTGGATGGGAGGTGAGAGGTCCTTTCTACTACACTATGCTCACCTTCCCACAATAAAGATAATCTTGAAGTTATGTAATAAATGTCTTTAGTTTAGATATTAAATTTGATAAAGAAAAGCTACAACTTTTTAAAAATCTCACAATAATCAACTTTAGTAGAATGATACAAAATCATTACAAAAATATTCCTGGTTTATTAATAACACTTTTTAGATAGCTTTTTTTTCTGTTGCCATCAATATATAACGAATAAGTTACAATATTATGCATTATCATTTCAACTATTAGAAATTTTTTTAAAAAAACCAAAACTTTTTCAAATAAGTAATTATTTACCCAATTCATCATCATCACAGTCGTCATCTTCTTCAACTAATGTATCATCATTTGATTCTATTTTCAACTTCTTATTCTTTTCCTAAATCAAAATTAAAATACAAATATAGTAATAAATATTTCATACAATAAATTTAAACTTTTATTTGAAATGATACTTCTCATTCTCATAGTTAATTATAAAATATAATTTTAAAAATTCCAATATTTCTTTACAGAAAAGATGAATAATACAACTTAAGTACTTCATCTTTTACTCCACTGAAATTTGCTATCAAGTAGGCATTCAATTCATAAAACAACTATAATGTATCTTATTACTTTAAATAATATTTTATAACATATAGAGAAATTTCCATGAAACAATATCAATAAATATTATCAAATCTTTAGTGAAGGGGGACAAATGTTTTAAGAAGCAGAATGTAAAATAATGAGCTTCCAATGTAAAAATTAATAAAAACAAACTGGTATCATTTTCATAAACTGACAATACAACCATAAAAAAAATACTCAGTTATAATAAAAGTAATATGTTGGAAGATTTGTTACTATAATCAAAAGTATTGAAACATTTAATGCTCATTTCAGGTTGATTTTAATTACATTTTATAAGAATCAAAAAGGAAATATAACATTTTTTTTTTTGAAAATTCTATGATTTTTCTAATGAAATATAATATATACTTTTGCAGAAAAGTGTAGTTTTTTTAAATTTTATTTTTTTATATAATTTTTACAATTAAATATATACATGAATTATTATATACTGTATTAAATACAGTGTCTCACAAAAGTGATGGGACACTTGTGCTTTACAAAAGGAAACTGTAATAAAATTAATAAATAAACATGTACAAAAAGTTTTGGGTGTGTTTCATATTTAAAGTTAGTAACAATTATTACATAACATACATTTTGTCAAAATATTAATTTAATAAAAATACAATTGTTTAGAACGGAGCAAAAAATGGCTCACATAAGTGATGGGACACTTACTTTTCCATAAAATATTTATCCAAAAATTTTACTTTTTAAAAAGTTTTAATATTTGTTGGATTTCCTTTTACTTTTAAAACATGATTTAATCTTCTTGGGATGGATTCGACTAATTTTTTTGTGATTTTACCCCATTCTTCTTGAAGCACCGATTTTAATTGTTGTTTTGAAGAAATGCGAATTCTTGATTCCAATTCTTGCCAAATATTCTCTATGGGATTTTAAGTCTGGAGATTGTGGTGGTGTTTTTATTATTTCAGGACAATTATACAGCAGCCAGAGTCTAACGTTCAAAGCAGTGTGTTTTGGGTCATTGTCCTGGTAGAATTTAAAATCGTTATGAAGGTTCAATATTCGTGCTGAAGATTTCAAATTTTGCTTTAAAATGTCAATATACTTGTATTGATCCATTATACTGTCAATAAAAACAAGATTACCAACTCCAGCGGACGACATACACCCCCATACCATAACTCCTCCTCCAACATGTTTTACTGTTGGCACCAAGTTCTGTTTGCGAAATTCTTCCCTGGGTTTCCTCCACACGAAGATTCTACCATCAGAACCAAATATATTAAATTTACTCTCATCAGCAAATATAACTTTATTCCAGTAATCAGAATTCTTATTTATGTTGGATTTTGCAAAAGCTAGTCTGAGTTCTATTCTTTTCGCTTACGAAGAATTTTTTTCTGGTTACTCTACCGTGATATACAGCAGATTGAATTACCCTTCTAATAGTCTCAGGATTAGCAATTATTCCGTATAATGCTTGTAAATCAGCAGCAACTTTAGGAGCATTCTTTCTTGGATTTTTTTTTAATATTTCGAACTATAATTCGCTTTATTCCATTGTATAGTTTTGATGGTCGGACAGGTCTTCTTTTATTCTGAATAATATGATTCTTTTTATATTGTTTAATGATATTGAAAACTGTTGAATGACTCAAGTTAACTGTTTCAGTAGTTTTTCTAACAGATTTTCCACGTTCAATATGCAAATTAGTAACTAATTTTCGAATTTCAGGCGAAGTTTCTTTTCGTTTAGCATTCATGGCTGCACAGAGCTAAAAAACACAAAAATTCCAAAACAAACTTTAGAGAAATACTGCAGACGATTTTATAAACTATTGCCAATAGCTTTTGAGTAAAAATAAAACTACCAAAAATATTTTTTATTGCTTATTTCAGACGATTTTTGTTGCATATTTAATGGTGCCCCATCACTTATGTGAGCTATTTTTTGCTCCGTTCTAAACAATTGTATTTTTATTAAATTAATATTTTGACAAAATGTATGTTATGTAATAATTGTTACTAAATTTAAGTATGAAACACACCCACAAAAAATTTGTACATGTTTTTAAAATTTATTTTATTACAGTTTCCTTTTGTAAAGCACAAGTGTTCCATCACTTTTGTGAGACACTGTATATACAGGAAACATGAAAATAAATCAGTTCATTTCTATTTCCCAAATAAAACATATATTGAACTCTTAAAAAATAACCAATGCACATAATTTTCCAAAAAAAAAAAAAAAAGTATTTTAAGCCAGTTGTAAAATAAACAACAACAACAAAAAAAAAACTTTATTTTTTATTTAGAAAATTTTAAAATTATATCTATAAAGAACTAAAATATATTAATAGAAATACAAGAAAATAAAATTAATTCAATATAGATATGTCTTCTAGAATTAAACTGAGATAATACCTTATTAGTTTTTGTTTTCTTCCTTTTCTTTTGTTTATTACTTGAGCCATCAGATCTTATGATTTCATAATCAGAAAGCTCCTCTATACCACCAAAAGCTTCCAAATCTTCAGCTGTGAAACTGCTCATATCCATTGGGATTGCTTTCCATTTTTGAGATTTCATTGCAATGGTTTTAAAATCTAAAATAATTATAATAAAATTATCAATTATTAATGATAATTAATGATAAGTACAATCAAGCTTTTTATTGCAGAATATAATATTGAAAAAAAAAAAAAAAATCAGGAAAATTGGCTAAAATATGAAATTTAAACAGAAACAAATAATGAATTTAAACCATATCTATATAGTTTCAGGACAATATTTCATTCATGCAGATTTTATAAAGAAATTTATAGTCACATATAAAAATATATTAATAAAAACCCAGCCAAATTAAAGTATACTTAAATTACAATCAACATAAAAGCACAGTATATATGTTGATTACAGTATATATATAGATCATATATTTTTTCACAGCACATAACTCAAAGCAATTATATTTTTCTAAAGATAACAAAATATAAAAAACATGCTGAACAAAATGAAAATACAAAAAGCAATTCTAATGAATAAATTTAGTCTTTTCATATACATATAATTTCATTCTTTGATAATACTTCATAGATAATATACAGAAATAATTTATCTAATGAAAAAAAAAATTAAATATAATAGGAAAAAGCTAGACACTTAACCACTCTTTTGATGACCAATGCAAAACTTTCATTGTTAAGACTGTCAGCGTTTGGAGGTGTTTAATTAACTCCAAACACTGACAGTCTTAACAGAGAACACTTTGCAATTTGGACAAAAAAAAAAAAAAAAAAAAAAAAAAAGACTTCTGGGAACATTGACTAAAATATGAAATTTAAACTGAAACACATAATGAATTTAAACCTCATCTATATAGTTTCAGGACATCATTTCATTCATGTTAATTTTATAAGAAGCCTACTAATCAATATTTCAGCATATATGTAAATATATTAATAAACGCCCAGCCAAATTAAAGTATACTTAAATTACAATAAAAATATATAGATCAAGTATTTTTCAAAGTACATATCTAAAAGCAACTATATTTTTCAAAAAATTACAAAGCATAATAAACATGTTTAACAAAATAAAACTACAGAAAGCAATTTTAATAAATTTAATCATTTTTTTAAATACAATTCCATTCTTCAATAATACTTCATAGATAATATACAGAAATAATTTATCTAATGAAAAAAATTAAACACAATTGGAGAAAGCTGGATACTAAATCACTCCTTTGATGACTAATGCAAAACTTTCGTTGTTAAGACTGTCAGCGTTTGGAGGTGTTTAATTAACTCCAAACACTGACAGTCTTAACAGAGAACACTTTGCAGTTTGCAGAGATGGCAAAATCTTCAGATGTACATAAAAATGCTGAAATAAAATCATTAGACATAACAAAGAAATTTTAATTCAATCATGTATCATCAACAGGGAATGTAAATATAAAAATATTTCTTTCACTGTAACTTATCATACTAAATATAATAAGTATAACTAAAAAAGACTTAAAAGAGGTTTTACACAAGCTTCTTAAGAGATAAGTATATTGAATTTTTTTTCAGTAATGGGATTATAATAAATTACATATTGTTTCATTCTTAGCTACAATTCAATATACTTTTATAATTAATTATAAAGTTAAAATAATGATATGGAGTAGATAAAAATAGTTGATGTGGACACTATTACAAAGCAGACTTGACATATATTTTCAGGTTCTAAACATTATTAATTCACATAAATTCAAATACATAAATTCCAGAGGACTGTATCATATTTTTATTTTAAACTGTGGAGAATGATGTCATTTGTAGCCATTTTTTTTTCTCACACTGAACATAATACAATACAACTTTATTTAACGACAGTATGTACAGTACAACTTTTAACACTAGATGGTGCTTTACTTAGCAGACACATATTCATTTGAGAAAAAATTTCAATAATTGATATCTAAAATAACACTGACTTTCAAAATATTCAAGCTCAGCATGAATACTACCTATCTGGTTATCAATAATAAATAAAATTGCTCCCTTCAATACAGCATTCCATTCACTTTATGTGCTGCTTAAGAATTCATATTTTAGAGAAACGAAAATATATCAGTGCAAGCAAAGAAACAAAAAATATCTTTTTGTGCTTTTAAGTAATGATACAACAATTTAAAATATATTTTTAAAATTTCATATAATTGTTCCCTAAAGAACAAAGTTTGGCAAATGTAAGAGGGCTTTTTCATTTTTTTTTCAAGAAAATAAATAACCAGATCATTTTCCTTTCACTACTGAGGCTTCCTCTCATTTGCATTTACATTATCTATCTATGCATAAGTGACCAACTAAGTTAAAATCTACTTTTAATACCACAAACCTATTTTAACATTCTGATTCTGCAATCAAAAGAAAATTATATAGTGTTAATAAGAATGTTAGTTCTCTTGAGTTTCAATAATATAAATGAAATGGGGTATAGGATATCGGGTATTTTTACTCCAGTTTCAATAACTTTTATTATGAAATTTCTAAAAAGGAAATTCGAAAAAATGTTAACTAGGTAACTGAATAAAAGTATTGGGTAAAACATTAAGATTAGTATCGCCCAGCATAACAAAATCTTGTCAACCTGTTGAAAGATTTGTCATCAGCAATAATTTTTTTTTTATGGTTATGAGATATAATAACAAATGTCTTTCAGGGTTGCAATAAAAAAATCATCAAAATTATACTTGGTGGGAAAAAAAAAAGGTCCAAAAAAATTAAATGTTGGCACATGGACATTAATTTTAAATCCGGCCAAATAATGTTTTTATATGAACCATGTTGTTTCCATTGGTGGTATATAATTTTAAGTAAATGCTAATTTTAATTAGATTATTAATAATTAGATAAAAGGCTTTTTTTAAAAGTACGGATATTTGCATAAAATTACATGCAAATGAATGCGAAATACCATGTTCCGTTAAAATTACTCCTGATTTTGTGTTCATGGTAAATAAAAATCTTTTAGGTATACAATTCAGAAGTCCAAAACTCCAAGAAAGAAAAGTAAAAAAGAAAAAGGATACATAAAAACTAAACAACAAATATTTATCACAGTTATTAACAACAAATATGTATTAGAGTAAGTATATAAATAATTTTACTAAATGTAATCTCTTATATGAAAAGCTGACTTTCAGGAGAAAAGACATTTTTTTCCCCTTCTCTGGCAGCAAAATAATAATAATTAAAAAAAATCTGATATGCCATTTTTTTCATTCAATGAAATATCAAAATTCCCTCTATTTAAAAAAAAAAATGTCAGTATTTTAACAAAAGAGCATAAATTTGACAAAAACATACTCACTGTGCACCTCGTGTTTATTGAATTATTTAAGAAAAAACGAATCGATTCAAATGATATGTAGATTCAGATAAACATGCAAACGGAATCCAGTTTCGCCTTATATATCGCAAAAATTTGAATAAGAAACGTGAACTGCGAACAACGTCAGTTTCAAATTTTACGAACCACAAACCAAAATACAATGTGCTCACCTGGAATTTGTTGATAACGAATCTATTTCAGTTCACTTCTTTCTTTCGTTCTATTTTTAAAGCTAAAAAGCTGCAAAGAAAAATAAGGAGAAAGGATATTAGTTCTCAGATCTGTTCAACGTAAATTAAAATTTAGTTTAATTTTGAAAATGAATTTTATTTTCTTAGTAACATCTTTTCTATCTAGTTGTTCATAGGCAGTATTTTTTTTCTTTTCTTACGACATAAAGTGTAACTGATGAAGTGAAATATGAAAAACATGAAATCGTGAATGAGTAATTTTATTATTGTATTGACAAACAGATGTGCTTAGCATATTAATTTCTTTTCTCTGTTGTCATTTACTTGCAGATATAAGTGGTACTTGTGAAATCTTTTGATAGAATATATCACATTCAAGTTCACTCTAATAACACATCTACAATGAATCAACAAGGTTTGTGTTTTCGTTAGCTCTAACCAACAAGTACTATTTCATTGAAATATTTTTTTAAGTTATACTGAATTTTTAAAAATCTAAATATTTATATCCAGAACAATTTAATGGAAAGTGAAATTATTTTGAAATATGCTTTCGAAAATTTGAATGAAAAATCTTTATTATTCTGTACATATTTTGCTTAGTTTTTACTTGCATAATCATTGAAAATAGATAAGAATTTTTTTAAGTATCACTTATAATGAAATTAATCTTTCATTTGTGTTTTGTCATAACATATAATGCTTCTAATTATACAATTGGTGAATATAAAGTGACTACATATAAGAACAGATGATCTGCAAAACTATTTAATTTTTTATGTGCATTTACGTTATAAATTTATTACTTCGAAATTTATACTTGTAAATTCTTTCTTTTACATATAAATTCTTTTTGTGGTATATTCTTTTATTTTAGAAAATAGACCAGAGTTGTATGAAGAAGTCAAATTGTATAGAACAGCTAGAGAAAGAGAAAAGTGAGTCGAATTGTATTATGATTTAGATATAATACTGCCTAATTATATATATATAATTTAATAGTCTCTAATTGGTACAGAATTGAAAAGATTAATCCATTATTTTTTATAGTAAGTGAAATATATTTATGTATTTCATATGCTACTCAAATTTTTAAGTTTGTATTTTCTGTTGGCTGATACTTTTCATTGGTGATTTTAGATAGTTGACAGATTCTAGTATGATGCCTTCATTTTATTCTAGTAATATCCATATGAGGTTTTGGATTGTGTTCAGAATCTGTTGAACTAATTCTTGAGAATCTTGATCTAAATCTTCTGGGCTTGAAATTTTAAAACTCAGATAATTTGGTGCCTTCTACTTCAATCAATAAACATCTGCTGCATTGAATTTTTCCTGTATAAGACTATTGCAAACTAGCTTTTGATACAAATAAGAATATAAAAATGCTTATTGGTTGTCATGAAATTGTTACTATAAGTTTATTTAATTTTATGTTCTAAATTAAACAACCAATTATTTACTTTTTAGATATGATTAATATTATTCTGTAATGAAATAATTGTTTGATTTTGATGTAACGTATTACTTAGTAAGTATAAATTTTATAATAAATAATTGAATTTCTAAAAAAAAGATCTAGTTAATTAAGAAGTTTAATGAAACACATGATGATACATTCTTACCTTGGTTTGTTTATTATTAGTAATCTTTTATATATAAAAAATATTTTTTTAAATTTTTTATAGGTATGACAATATGGCAGATTTGTATTCTGTGATAAATACATTGCAGTGTTTAGAAAAAGCTTATATCAAAGATTGTGTTACTCCCAAAGAGTATGTTTATTATATCATTTATTGTATTTTTATGTTGCATTTCAGTGTTAAAATTTACACTCTGCAAAACCTATTAAGTTTTAGTGTTCAGATCTTTAATCCATGCTTTCTTCAAACTTATTAGACTTCTAAAAGCAATATATATATTTAAAGAATTTACTTTTATATACTAAAGCAAATAAAATCTAACTGGTAATTTCATTAGTTTGTGGGTTGTTCTATTAAATGCTGATTAGTAATATTTTCAAATCTTTATTGTAAAATAGCACTTATATTAGTACAAATCCTGTAAATATTGTAATTCATTACTTATAATCACAATCTGTTTAATATCTACTTTATATAATTTTTCCTTCAACTTATCAATTGCTAATTAATTCTTTTAATAATTATCTCGAAAGGTATACTGCTGCTTGTTCCAAGCTACTTGTACAATATAAGGCTGCTTTTAAACAAGTACAAGGTGAAGAATTTCCAACTGTTGAAGTATTTATGAAAAAGTTTCGTGTAAGTTTTTTATACAGTCTAAATTATATGTAATAAATATAGTAATTTCTAATTTTTATCATAATTTATCTTGAAGTTCAGTTTTATCAAAGAATTTTTTTATAAGAAAATATTGCAGTTAATGAATGAGCTTGGAAATACTATTACTATTCATTATTACTATTAAGAGCAGAGAATACTAATTACTACTACATATTAAGAATTACTATTAAGAACAGGGAAATTACTATTAATTATTAGCAATTAATGGTACTAATAATTAATTACTATTATTATTAAGAACAGAGAATACTATTACTATTAAGAATTAAATTTACTATAAAGAACAGGGAAATATTCTTTAGTTATTTATTTGTGTAGGTGTATATTTTAAATAATTATTGTTTGAGAATAAAAAAAAACATAACATATAATGTATAATAATATATTTAACCATCCAATTATTTCCGTTGGCTTTGGTGTCCTGAAATTTAAAAAGCTGAAATGCATACACCCCTTACTTCTCCCCAAAACTGCTATTCAACTTTTGTAGGAAATTATATACAAAAGAGGACTCGGCTTTGCTTGATGGCTATTTGGAAATTTGTATGCTAAAATGTATTCAATCATGGGCCAAATTCTTCAAAGGGAGCCATTTAAATGAATAAAACAAACTCCTTAGGTAGTCTATCAGTCACATACAACAAAGACTGTGGAATTTCTGATCCTTCAGTATGAAAAAGGCTAATAATATTTATTTTTTCTACATTATACTAATTTTTTTATTTGAAAGCGATATAATTTTGCATGCTCTTTCTATTTTATGTCATTTTTATTAAATATTTAATTCACAGCTAAATAAGTTCTCTTGGGGAAAAAAACCCCAAACAAACTGGAAAGTATTACAGTTATTATATTTATAGTATCACAATATTATTTCTAGCTTGATTGTCCTGCTGCCATTCAACGAATAAAAGAAGATAGGCCAATAACAATTAAGGATGATAAAGGCAACACTAGCAAATGTATTGCTGATATTGTTTCAGTAAGTTATTTATCCCATTTTCCCATTAGCTATGTTAACAATACATTAAAAAAATATGGATAATTCACAATTTTTCATTACATTTACTTCTGTAGAAAACCTGTGATTGCATTAAAGGAAATATGTTGTGGCTAAAAGATGCTTTTTTTATAGGCTATATGTTACAGGCCTGCTTTTGGCAGCTGCATGTCATTAGGGAATATAGTCATTGGACTAACATGACATCATTGTTTTTTTGCAGGGGGGCGGGGAATTAATCGCTGTTTGCAATAATTGACATCTTAAATGATTAATTGTTAGCATGTAATTAATACATAGGTACCATTTTTTTAAAATTTCCTATATATAGCTCTATACATTTAGAATACCAAGCATAGTTTGTGGTATTTCATTTAATGAAGAGAGCCATGTAAGTTGTTGAATTTTTTAAAAGTCGGAGGGAAGGAGGGAAAAAATTAAATACTGCTCATTGTTATGTTGAAGCTTACTGTTTACTCTAAATTCTTATTTGCAATAAAAATTAAAGCTGTGTTTGTGTGTGTTAAAAGAGGTATGTACTCATTATTTCTTACAAGAAGCATGTAATCAGACTGTTAAAAACTCTCATGTATTCTATGATTTTATTCAATCAATACATTTTCTTTGCAGCATAAAATGATTTCTCATTCAGTAATGATTTGTATTCAAAGATATTTTATTCTTTTATCTTTATTTGAATATCCTTTGTCCTTGAAGCAAAAAAACGTTAATCTCAGTTAACTGTTTCAATGTTTTTCATTGGAAAATATTGGTATTCGAACAGAAATTTAATTAAAAATTATTTTTAAGGAAAAGAATTAGTGGTGTTAGAATACACATTTGGAATAAGTTAGGAAATATAATTTATTAATGATAATTCATTTAGAATTTGTTTTATACTCACTGATGCCTTATTGTTCTATTCATCATTTAATCATATAACTTCAGCACACCTAACATTTTTTGAAAACATTCACAATAAAATCCATTATATATTTGATTTCTGTTTGAACGATTTTTTTTTTTTTTTTTTACAGTAGTAACAACAAACATTTTATGTATAAATTTTATAAAAAAGTTAAAATATGTTAGATTTTTAAATTCAGAATATTAATAATAATGAATCTATCATCAAATTTCTTTGAATAGCAGTTCTTTTTGTGGCACAATAATTTTAATTATTATATTTTAGTAATGTGCTTTTAAATAAATATAATTATGCAATCCTGCTTATGATGCATTTAACACTATATTGCATTTTAATAGTGGTCTATTAAGTTAATACAAATATGCAAGATGTAATCAATAAAATAAAATTGTGTGATCAAATTTCAGCTTTTTATCACCATACTTGACAAATTGCGACTGGAAATGAAATCAATGGATGAGGTATGTTATTATTTTATTTGTTTTTTACATAAAACTTTTTTTTTCCAAAGGCTAAAAAAAAATTTTTTTTGCATGTTGCAGTTGCAGCCTGATTTGAGAGAACTTTATGATACCATGTGTCGTCTTAATCTTTTGCCTGCTGATTTTGAAGGGAAACAAAAAGTTCATGAATGGTTAGTATATTTCATTCTTCCTTGTTTTAACACTGCAAATCTAATATGTTTGGTAAAATTACTTTCTATAAGTATAGTTCAGATAGTACAGAATTGAAACAGTTTAGAGGGTGGGTAAAAAAAAGGAAGCAAAATAAGGCCTTTGAATAAATTGAGATATATTCTTCAATTCACAATTTATTTTGGATTAATCAGTATAAAAAGAAAAATAATGGTGTTAACGTGAAAAAAAAAAGTGTAACAATGTAAATAAAGATTTGCACAAATTATTTTCTGTCCCATAATAATCATAATGAACCAATTCATGCATATCAATCATAGTTCTTTGCTTATGCTATTGCAGCATTCCAATCATTCAAAATTTCTATTTGCTTTTGAGCAAGTTGCAGTAATCACTTATGATTATGATTGTCTTAATTTTTTTAATGTTTAATTTAATTCATATCATATACTTCAATAAATTCTTTTTAAATAATATAAACATCAAGATTAAGATATTTGTGAAATGAAATTCAATTCCATGGAGAAGGATACTTCTTTTTGTAAAAAGTTATTCATAAGTAATCATTTAAAAAACTTTTTAATAGGTCTGCATATATTAAAGTATTAAAAAAAAAATCTTGCCTTATTTTTTCTTAAAATTCCAACACTTCTTCAAAGTGAATAAAAGGGGAAAAAATATCATTATGCCAGTATTAAATTGTTTAGAAGTTTGGAAATACATATTATTTTTTAAAATCTAGTAAATGAAAGAGAAGATACTAACATAGAAATTGCTTCCAATTAAGACATGGAAGTGAAGTTCAGTACTAATAAATGGAATGCTAAATATTAAAAGATTAAAATTCATTGAAAATATGTGAAAAAATGCTAAGAGTGCATTTTATTAAAATATAAAAATTGTTATATTTAATGCATTAAAGTTTTTAAAGATTTTAATTAAAATTAAGCAAGATTTTTATATTTTTTTGTAATAATTTACAAAAATATTTTTATACTGTTTTAAAATTAAAAAAAAACTTTTTAATTATATCAGTTTAACTACTTTTAATTATACCAATTTTCTGTGTATATCCTGAAATGTGTTAATTTTTTTAAAAATATTTTTTTTTAGTTTAACTGTGTTTTGCCTAACTGTTCTTTAGTTGTTTAAATAAAAATCAAACCATTTTTTTAAAAAATTGGGTTTCCTCCCTCCTAATTTATATATAAAAAAAAGAAAGGAAAATTCCAATAACTTGAAGTTCAGTGTTCTATTTGAAGATTGATTATTTGAACTGTTACATGTCTAATAACTTTAAAGTCACGAGATTTATTTCCATTGGGAAAGTTCGTGTGCACAATAAGCAGAGCAAGAGTAAGACCATTAAAAATAACACAGATGTAATATCTATCTCAATTTAAAGCTTAAAAGTACTTTGAGATAATAATGTACATGAAACAATGCATAAGAGCTTTCAATTACACAGCTGTAATATCTATCTCACTTTAATGCTTAAAAATACTTTGAGATAATCATGTACATGGAACAATGCATAAGAGCTTTCAATGAAATTAAACAATGCTTATATTTCTGGCAAATCAACAAATACCCAGAAGTGTCTAATTATAATTTCATTTGTAGAAATTAAAAATATTTTTTTGAAAAATAATTATGATGGTGCTAGATAATTGGGGCCACATATCTTACTCATAATTTTGAAATTTAATTTTCTTTTTAGAATTTGAAGATTAAAAAAAAAAAATACTTTCAAGTGCTATGAAAGGATTTTTAGTATTCTATGAAAATTATTATTCACTGTTAATTATACTCTAATATTTATGTCTTGAATAAAAAAACTTTTTTCTACTTTTTAAACTAGTTATTTTACAGCTTTATGTTAAATTAAATAAATTATGCTTAAAGTTATGAAAATATTTTTAGGTTGCAAACAATGTCACAAATGGCTGCATCCGATGAATTAACTGAAAGTCAAGTGAGACAATTTATATTTGACTTGGAATCTGCATACAGTAGTTTCAATAGATTATTACATGAATCATGAGCATTCAGTTGAATAATTACCCCATGTTTTTTTATTATTAGCAGTCTTTTGATTTTAAACAAATTAATTGTTAGTACACAAGTGATATGTATGATTACACTGTATTAATTTTTGTATATATATTTTTTGTTTGTTTATGAAAAAAAAAAAATTCATGATTTAAAGTTTGAAAAGTTATTACTTATAATTGCTTTGTTTTTATTTTTATTGTGTTCTCTTTGAACTCTGTCAAGTTCTAATGTATCATATTTACGTAATATATTTTTATTATATTTTATTCTGAAATAAAATTTCTCTCTGTTATGAAAAATTGATGGTTGCATATTATGTTTCTTGAATATTCATAAATTATTTTGACACATCTCAGTTCAGGGTTCAATGCTGCAAATTAAATTATAAAGAGAAATGAACATTCCTTCACTTTGGTTGTAGTTATTTCAATAAAAAAAATTATAAAAAGTATTTCAAACATTTTAATAAATCATTTTTATAAGGATAGTTAGAAAAGGTCAGATTTTCTTCTCAGTGCATTTGTAGAATTTATCAGGTCAGTGGAAGGAATTGGATCTTTAAATCTTATGGATGGCAAGACAATTAAAATTTTAATTACAAATACATAAAAAAAATGTTAAGTCGGTTTAAAAAAAATAAAGTTATTATTTTTATCTAATTTTTTTGAACTTATAAAAAAATGTTTTTAATACATTTGTATTTTAAGTGAGGCCATTTCTTTCTAGTTATGATGCTTTGTTTTATTTCTTAAGACTGTTTTTTTTTAATCAATTAGCTATTCTAAAATCAAGAAGTGAATACAGTGCAACTATTTACATTTCTAGATGAATATAAAAATACTTTTGTAGCTACATTTAATATGAAAATGAATTAGAGCTTGATAATTAAAGCAATTAATGTACAATTGCATTTTATTATATTTGTTTTGCAATATTTCAATGTATTATTTAGCAGCTGATAAGGAATAAGTAAGTACATCTCAGTAAATTCATATTCATTCCCTTCATAATGAAACTGATTTGAGAATGATTGATACTTTATAAACATACATTAAACTTTCTTATCCACCAAAATATCAACCTCTTGAAGAAAAAAAATTGTTTTTTAATTCCAAAAATATATCACAAGGGTGCGTAACATCATAAAAAGTGTTTAAATTTGAAAACCAATTTTAAGTACCTTAAAAATTCTTAATTTTGGAAAATAAAAAAAAAAGGGTCCTTAAAAAGTGCTTAATTTTCTCGAGATGTGCAAGGAAAACTTTTTGAGGGTGCCATGCATGCATATTAACCTTTTATCCGGGTAATTAACTCATATTCAATTCGTTTTACTTTGAAATATTTTGTCATACCCTGTTAACAGGTTAAGATAACGCTTAATGGCCTTTTCCCATTTCCTCTTCAACAATGTGCATTGTTGTTTATTGAAATATTGGGAAAGCTATGCCGAAGGGTATATATACTATGTCATACTTCTTGCGACTTGAAAAACGTAGAACTTCATTGGAATTCGAAGATTATGAACAATTTGTTTTAGCTATCCCTTATAAAGATATGTTTAATCTTTTTATGTTTTAAAGATAATAAGCAGATTGGTCCTATCAGTGGAAAATAAGAATACAGTGAAGTATAATATAGTGAAAATAAGAATAATATGGTGTGCCAAGGAGATCTATCAAACATGGGAGAAGCTCCTCTAAAAAAAATTTACTGTGAAACCTCTTTAGTTCATTACACATTCGATCATTTTTCTTGTCAATATGTCGTTTATAGGTAATTTTTTGAACAATCTGTTTAAAAACATTTTACTTTACTGTGCTGAAATTAATTCATTGCTGTGTGAAATTACATTAGTCGATGACATAAAATTTTGTATGATGAAATTTTAACTTGGAAGTCATAGGTTTTAAATAATCGTAATTTCTTTCATCTTTTTTTATCCATTTGAAAATTTATTCCTAATTGTTGGACCAATATTGTCAAATAAATTGAAACTTTTATTCTTCAGGGTTCAGATTTTATCATTTTGATAACGATTTTTCCCTTTTTCAATCTCTTATAGACATGTTTTTTTTTTTCCCCCCCCTGTAAAAATTTTTTTATGCATATAGAAGTTTGTCCTGATTAACGGAGCAATGTACAGCATAAACCATTGAACTTAGGAACATGAAAATTGGTAGAAAGTTACTACTTTGGTATTTGAGGCCAACTAAGAACGGATCTTTCAAAATTTTAATTAGAATAATGAAAAATTAAAACAGAATTTTAACGTGTTTCTGCCATAACATCAAAGCTTATTATTGCACCTAAGTAATTTTTGCATCTTTTAAAAAGTTTTAGGAGGTGGCTTTCCAGTGATATGAATTTTGTTTAAATAAATATATATTTTTAAAAAAATTTAGTAATTTTTTGAGAATTAATTTTAGGCATAATGTGTAACAATGATTTTTATTGTAGCGAAGTTTAAAACATTGCCATTGCTTCATCATTGAATCATGTTAAACATATTAATGTTGTGATTTTTAAAAAAATGCTTTATTTGCTTTAACTTAAAATTCAAAACTTTAAAGCAGTTCACTGAATAAAAATGTCTGCTTGTTGAGTGATTTTTAAATTTTAAGACAATGGAACATATTGTTCGCTAGCTTTAAAAAATAGTTTTAAAAAAAATTCATTAACTGTTATTTTTTATTTTCATTTTGCACCCTCGTGAAATTATTTCCATTACTTATGGAAATATTTTCATGAGTAATGTGATTTTATACTGCAAAATCAATTTTGTTTCCTCATAAAATATATCCCATTTTTCTGTAATTTTTTAAAGCTAAAGTTTTTATTTATATTTGTATACAGATTAAAAAGCAGGCTTTTATTAAATTTTTGGAAGTGTGAAATGTTTAAAAAGTCCTTTGCTAAACTAATTTTATAGCTTGATCAATTCTAAACGCTATTATTGTTTTTTATCTAAAAAATTTAATTAGAACATGTTATTTTGTCATCGAATTTTGGCATATATATATAAACCATGGTTCTATATTAAATCATTTTTTACATAAATGACAAGTGCTACTCATTATATTTAAGATAATTCTTTTTGGAAAGAGAGTAAATACTTGAAGAAAATGACATTATTTCATTTCTTAATCAAAATCATAAGTTGTTACTGAATGTAGCTAAAATAAATCTTCATTCTTAATCATGGCTTTTTTTTTTTTTTTTTGATAAAACACATGTTTTATGAAATACCCAAATTTTGACATTTGCAGATATAACCCTTTCAGTAAGAATGATATCACCTTAAGAGAGTCAATTGGAGAAAATACCAATCAAAACCTCTTTCAATTTCTTAAAAATATAGATATTAATAAACTAATTTGAGCACTTTTTTCATTAGCATATTTTTTGAAGACTATTTGTTCAATAAAATTAATTATGTTTTAATTGATAAGTGAAGAATGGAAACATTTGATTATCTTGTATTTGGCACAAATGGCCAAATATAGTTCTTATGCCTAACCTTAATCTTGGCAAAAATTCAAATTGCTATGAAAGAGAAAGTATATCAGAATTTTTGTGATCAGAAAAATGTGATTCTACTATGTATTCTAATTTGAAGTATGCATGATATATAAAAATGTTACATTACTATTACATTTTTATTTCTATGGCAAGAGCAACATTATGAGTTTTTAAAAAAGTTTCACAGGTGTCAATATTTTTTGTATTCTGACTGGCTGAAACATCATCCACTTGCTGCAAGGCACAACTTAAAAAAAAAAAAAAAAAACGTGTTTGACTTTCTAAATAACAACTTTAGAAATTTATGAAGAAAGATCCAATACATTCTTCAAAAAATATGTCATGGAAGTCGCATTATTCATTGAAGATTATATGATAGACAATCTCTTTAATGGATTATTTTATTAACTGTCACTAAACACATCTATCATTAAATGTGTTTGTTCTTTTCATACTGATTACAGCTATGAGTGAATCATGCTATAATTTATTGGCTGTTCAGAGGAATATTAGAATAATTTTAGATATTGATAGATTGTCTGTCAATGCTAATTTTGCCCACTTCTTTAAAAAGGATCAATCTGAGCAACAATGTTATCATTTTCCTTTCCCAAATTATAAGCGACTTCTACTCAAATATATAATTAAATATTTATTATATTTATATAACTATTGCCTCATTATATTGCTAACATGTAAATATAATCTTGCTTTAGAATATTTAAAATATATGGTCAAAAAATAGGAAATTAAATTTATCTATACAATTTTTATGACTATTGAGCATAAAATTAATTACATTTTTGACTTCATATAGATTATTTGTAAATTAAAAATATCTATTTGCAAATTAATTAATTCTAAATAGGGGTTCCAAATGTTTGGATCACTCAGCAATTTTTAATATTTTTGGTCTCGATTGGATTAAGATATGATGGGGAGAGGGGGGGGGGGGGGGGGGTGCTGTGTCAATGAAAGCAATATTTAACACATTCAACGAGAGTATGGTTATAACAGTCAAATATTTATACTGTATTTAAACACAAATGGTAGCTATATTTTTTTAATAAAATTTGAAAAAAATAATAAAAATATGTGTTTTTTTTAGTTGTCACAATACTAGGGTATTGCTCTATAAAAATTTCAAAGAAAAGTCACTTTAACATGGAAGATAAAAATATGACATAGCTAGTTCTACTCACATTTTAAAATTCTCTACGAATGTGTTAAAACTTCTCAAAATAACTTCTGCGAAAGACTAAGAAATTCTTATTATTATATAAAAAAAACTTATATAACTGCATTGAACTATAAAAATAAAAATTGAAACTATAATAAAAATCATAAAAAATATTTTGGTTCGTTTGCATTAATTAAATATAAAGGGATACCTAACTGCCACATGATTAAACTCTAATATTAATAATTTCATTAATTACTAGATATTAGCTGCACTCAACGACCACCTGGTTCACCCATTTAATTAGGTATAAAATTAAAAAGCTATTTTAAAATAGTCATAATTGTTAAATTTTAAACTAATCATTAGAAATGAAAGCTATCCAACTAAGTTTTCAATTGAAATTTCTGAACATAATGAATTGTTTTTTTTATATAAAATGATAACATTGAAGATTCAAGAAAATGATCACAATAAACTAAGTAAAATATATTTAAAGAAATGTGAAATTTTGAATGATTTTTTTAGATGAAGAAATTATTTAAAATGCAAAAATAAAATTCAAACATATTAAGAATCAAAAGCTGTTCATAATATCAGATATATCAATTCACAGTTCAAATAAACAGGTATTTAAAATTAAAAAAAAAAAGCATAATACTTATAAATTAAAATGTAATTATGTGCAATAGAAAACATTTATATAGGTAGAAAACCATTAAAATTTAATGTTTCATTCTATTTGTATTTCAAATGAGTTGATTAAAAGACTAGTTCAGCTAATAAGTTTAAAAGTGATTTAATATAAAGTTTTACAAAAAGATGCATGTTATGAAGTTGAATATCAGTCAATACATTCATAAAAAGAAAGGTAGTGAATAAATCGTGGAATGCCTTTCTTTCATATCCTGTTTATTTTTCTTCTTTCGTGAAGAATACACATAAGTTCGAGTTTCCCTTGTCTAACTTTGGTTGCAAATGCATGATGCATAATATTTAAATTAATGTCATTAAAAAGATGATTGGTTGTATTCTAAAATAATATAAAATAATTTTTTATTTAATAATACTTTAATAAATATAAACAGATGGACAATGCTAATCTCTAAAATATATTTGTGCCAAATTTGGTAGTTCTAGATTCAATGACCTTATTTGCAGACCATTAATAACAGACTTTTAAATTATTAATATTAAAGATGCAGATTATATCTGAGATATTGAAGTAGGGCATGATATACAAGTGAATACTAATTGCAACATTTTTTTAATAAACAAATAAGAAAGGATGCATTTATACTGTACAATATATCAGAATATAAAATGATACAACAACAAATATAATCAGATCTATCTAAGCTACAGGAAGGCATAAGAAGCAATATATACTCAAATGCTAGAACACAAAATTACAAATATTTCAGAAAGTTCTTAAAATAGGATGTAGGGATCACTAAAAATGAGGCATGCATACTTTTCCAGCAAAAAGTTCAGATATAACAGTAATCCACAACGCCAGAACAAAAAATATATATGACAATCCAACTTGATGACTACTGGGTAACTGATAGGCTTCTCCTCCTATTTCTTCCATAGTAAATCCCATCGGGAAGATGACAGCAGCAAGACAAAATAAAACCATCGCAGAAAATCCAACCCATCTGGCGTATGGTACAACGTGTTCATTCCAATGAGACAGCAGCAACAAACCCACAGTGCTTGATACACAAATGCATCCAATGATTATACAAATTAGAGACAGCATCCATTCTGGCTGCAAACTGGGAGCAAAGCACAGTTGTTTTCTACCATATATTGTCATACAGTTTCGTAAAAGTCCGAGTCTGGTATTTCCGCCGACATCCGAGACAATCCAATCTGGCAAAACTAAACTAATTATGGCAAAGATATTAGCAGATAGAAATAAAGCACCCGATATAACTGTTAATCTATCCATTATTCACATTATTTGAAGTCTTGAAAATACAAAAACAAATTATATTAACAGTTTGATGCTTTATTTTAAAACAGTTTCGAGTTCCTGAACCAAAATCATTTATTTTAAACAATAATAATAAACATACTGATTTCAACTCAGTTCATATTTGGCAAATTGCTTATTTATTTTTCAAAAATTCTATTCAAGTGCCTTCAATATCTTCATTGAATATATTTTTTGCTCATAATATTAATATTACAGTTCAAGAAAAACACTTATCAAATAAAACAATGTATTTTTATCATCAAGTCTTTCTATTATTATTATGGGATAGCTCTTTGAAAGAAATCTATACCAAGCTCCTCACTTTAGATATCAAGAATTTCATCATGATATACATAATATATAATTGCTAAATATCATAAGAATATTAAATTCCTAACGAAATTCCTCATTTGAATATTTTGTAGATTAGAGTTTATATCAAATAGAAATCACAAATATTTGATGAACTGCCATTTTATATCAAATATCCCCCAAGGAAAAAAATCATAAATATCACTGTTATCTAAATGCGCTCAATGTCAATTTTTTTCAGTTGAAAATCTTAAACCCTATAAACTCTTGAATAAGAAGGAACAGTATGCCAAAGGAAACAACCCTTACAGTACAAAGTTTTTGCTAATTAACTCTCCAAGAAAAGACTTTCTAAACATTTCCAATACTTCTCAATGACCATATACTACAAAGTTCTTTCCCTTTCAAAGCCCTAAGCAAAAATAATGCTAATTCGATTTTAGTTTTTTATGTGTGGTTTCTGATATTGTGACCGTCTATGATCAAACAGCCCAAAATAAATTTTGCTGCTCTTGCCATCTATTGATAGTATGTAGAATTAAAAACAAAACTTTAGAGAAAATTAAAAAAAAAAAAAAATGACAGAGTTTTATTAATTTTTTTTTTCTTTTAAAAGTCTTCATGTACATTTTATAAACAAATATTTAAAAATAAAAACAATAAAAACATTTATTTCCTTCCCCCCAAAAAATTGCTGATTGTGCAGCTCTAATATCAAATTCGTCAATGAATCGTTTGAATTTTTTATATATTAAGATATCATTTTTAAATCACAAAAACCTTTGAAAATTAAATCGCATCAACAATGGTTAAACAGAATCAAATTTTCATTAGTTTTTATTTATATGGAGAATGTGTCATTGTTTTGTTAACTATCTGTCTTTTGGCCAAGAACTACCAAAGTTGGCACATATTTTCTATTGTAGAGGGGGAAGATAACAGAGCATAAAGAAAGAAGATGTATACATGAATATCTAAAAGAATTTTTTAAAACTTTTAATTAACTGAAAATTAAGTAAGCTCTTGTATTTTTTCCCATAATAGTAGCCAAAAAATTATTGCATAAAAATTTTTACGCCATTTTAAAATTAAAAAAAAATTTTTTTTTTTGATGATACCAGTTAAATTGCCGTGTAATAAATATTTCCCTGAATTTTTTATAACTTTCAAATATATATATATATACACACACACACATATATATATATTGCATAATTTTCAACAATAGTTACTCTTTGTTCAATTTTGTTCAATAATTCAACTTTGTTATAATTAAATTGAAATCGTTTTTATTGTTTCATTAAATATTTAATCGTTTGATTTTCTTCCATTGTTTAGCGAAAGTAGGAAGATTCTGTTTTTTTTTTATTTATCCAGTTTTCATGAGGAATAGAATGGGAAAACTAGTATTGAGGAGTTTAGAATACCTGAAGATGTGTGATTAGAATAATGATTAGCTGCGTAGTTACATTTATAATGACACTGTAAAAACATGGGACTTGATTCCATAATGCTCATGTACACAATAAACAGAACCGACATAAGGATATAAAAATAACTTTGATTTATATCTATCCAAATATGGAGCTAAAATACTTTGTTAAGGGTATATTAGCAATGAAAATGCACATTGCCAATATTCCTGGTGAACCATCGGGTCGGAAAAGGTGTTTATTCAATAATATTGCTAAAGAAGTGTACATTTAAGTGAAAAAGAAAATTCGCTTTTATTTTATTTTAAAAAAATGATTATTGCTTGAAATTTAGGAAAAAGCAGTTAATTTGTGTGATTAAGGGATATTTTAAAACGGTAACAGAAAAGTGACAATGGAATTTTGTTTCAGGAAGCAAATCTTAGAATTTTCCAACACAGATATTTAAGTATTGTACTGGGAGAATGAAAAACCAATGTATAAATTGTTAGCAGAAAATGCAAAAAACAAATTAGTCTTGCATCAAAATTTAAAGTCTGCGACTGGAAGAAATAAAAGAAGGCGTAAGAACGGAAAGTTAACAACTGACGAAGCATTTTTTCTATTTTTTTACACTTGAACAATATGTATATATATATATGCTATAGAGATGCATAATCCACGATTTTTTGAATAACAAATAATTTTGCTATTGTTATTTTTAAATATTTGTTCCAAATAACTGTTATTTCAATTATATTATTCATATTATTAAATAAAAATTATTAATTAGTATTAAATATAAAATTTATTAACTGTAATTAATACTTAATTTACTAATTTAAGTAACGTGTGATTGGATTAATTTATCTATTTCAGCTTACTTCTTAAATTTGATTTTTTTTCAAAACTATTTATTTAATTTCTTTATTGGAGTAAACCATTTTCTGAAAAATTTGAATTAAAAATATATGTCATTTCTTTAAAAATTTTTACTTTAGTTCTATATTCTACCAATAGATGGCGCCAGCAGTAAACAGAATGTATGCAGCCATGTCACAAGCAATAAAAAATGATCTTTATGGAATAGTGCATCGTCAAATTCGAATATCGGATAGTCAAGATCACTCCCATGAAAAGGAGCAGCCACTTCACACTTTCCAGTGAAGTCACCGCTTCGATAAATTTCAGTGATATGCAATTCAATGATACGATAATTCCAAGAATAACCGGTTTGTTCACTTTTCAGTCCATTCACAGATCGTATCGATTGTTACTTGATATCGTGATCCAAGACCTTTAATCGAAATATCACCAGTAAGATCGTATCAAGGATTTGAATCACACCCCTCTTTGAAAAGTATTGATCACTGGTATTTGTGACTTTTTGATATTGGTTACGTAATAACCGCTCGTAGAATATTCGTTATAAGTGGTATTCGTTAGAATTCTGTTCGGATATTGACTCACATTTAATCATGCAGCAGCCCTTCCTTTGATTTCTACTAATCAACAGATTAAATGCATTCCTACAATTTTATCATCTTAAATTGATGGATGTTCTTCGCGCGCATTTGAGATTTTAAATGATTTCTCTCTGAAATCTTGCAGCACTGATAAACAACCATGTAACTTTAACTTCATTTTGGGTTTCTGATCTCTCTTAATTATTTATATAGTTCATGGGGGAAAAAAAGAACTTCCTGGCTTTATTCTGGTATACTTCATCGTACAATAATAAAGGAAGCGTTTTTCGAAAGGACTGAAAGTATCCTTAAGGTTGTTTTTTTTTAATTTAAAATTTCCTACGGGGCTGTCTATGTATTCTGTGTTTGAATAAGACCGTCTATGTTGAAATAAGAACAGACTTTACAATTTCTTATAGGCAAACCTCTTTTTCTATCAAATTGAAAACTGCATTAAATTCAGGAAAGAATTTCTACATCAGAAATTCTTTTCTAAATCTTTCCTTAAATTAATAAAATTTGGATTAAAAATTTTTGATTATTCAATAAAATATCTGTTTTTCTTTTGAAATCTAATTTATTAGATTACAGTTATTTCGCTAATGAAATGTTACCGGCTGCAATTGACGTCTAAAGATAAATTTATGTGGATTTTTTTTTAGTTGCACCAAAACAATTTTTCTAAGTATGTACTAAACTTGTTAAGATTTTAAAACTTTCCTATGTAAAGCTTAAGAAAACAATTCATGCAATTGAGGGAAAAGAGCTCGTTTCGTTTGGGAATGTTAGGTTCAACAGCTCCGAGGGAAAAAAATATTTAATTAAAAAAATGATTGATGTATATACTATTCGGTTCAGTATCCTGAGAACGACCACTTTTCGATGATTCTATCTCACTAGGCGATGATATATATATATATATATATATATATATATATATATATATATATATATATATATACATAAAAAAACAAAAGTATTAAAATCAAGTTAATAGGAAAATCAAAAAAACCAAATAAAATTTAAACCAAAAAAATATAAAAAAGAATCCGGAATTAGATCGCTCACTAGATGGCGCTGGGAGCCTGCAATTTTTTACCTATTTTACCGATAGCTTTTTTACCGTTAGTTTTTTAAAATGCGAGAATCACAATCGATAGCTTAAAATTTCCTTGACTGCAGATGGTATGTGCTTGCCTTTTCGTTTTTACTTTTGTGCTATTTTATGGTAATTTTTGTTTTTATTGTTATTTTTGTTATTGCATTTTTACTTTCTATTGGTTATTTTTAAAGTGAGAAAAAGTTTTCAGGCCGGATTCTTTTTTATATTTTTTTGGTTTAATTTTTATTTGGTTTTTTTGATTTTCCTATTAACTTGATTTTAATACTTTTGTTTCAATTCATCTGTGTTTTAGAAGTAGCTGCAGTTGCGCTCTCTAAATACTATGAAGTTCTTTTTTGGTCTTAGTTTAAATAGGTAATAAATTTTAGTTGCGATTTCGAAACTGTTTTGTTTTGTTTTCATTTTAGTTTCGTTTTCAAAATATACAATTAATACGTTAATACGTTTTCAAAATACTTTAGATCGATTAATTATATATATATATATATATATATATATATATATATATATATATATATATATATATATATATATATATATATATATATATATATATATATATATATATATATATATATATATATATATGTAGAGTTTTAATTTGCGACCATTACCATTCCACTGTTATACTGAACGCATCCAATTCAATTTAGTTTTATTGTATTGTAATAGATGGCACCATGGGTTCTATTAATCGAAAGTGCTAAGTCACGTGACCATAAATTTTATATAAAGCGAACTGTTGGCATTCGCTGAAGAAAGCAGAGAGGCGTTGCATAGTTTAGCTATGAGCAGACATCTTGTCAGCTTCGCCCTTTGTGCCATCTAAATATTTTACTTCTAACTTTAATGTAAATAATCTTTCCCGTCCTAATTGTTAATGTCCTTTTAATCGTGTTTACTGTAAATAAATTATTTGTTTTTCTTTAAAAGTTTCTTAATCAGTACCCTAGACACTGATCCAAATGGGATTGAATGGGCATTTTGTCCCACCCAGTCCTACATATATATATATATATATATATATGTTTCTATTTTAATCTGCCATCTTTTTCACAATATCAATATTCCACATTCACGAAATTTTTGTGCTTTGCAAGAAAATATAACCAAATAAGATAGCATAACATTATTACAACAGTGACATTTAGATTTCAAAGAATTTTATGAAAAGATAAATAAATGATAATCTGATTATACGTCACCCATCATGAAGTTCGGACTTCACGATGGGTGAGACACCACTTCTCAGATAATATCCAATAATTTTGTGACTAAAAATATGCTTAATCATACATTATCATGGAGAAACGTTTATTCCTAAACAATTTGTCGATTCAGAACAATTTTTTGTTTATTACTATACCTAATTCACTAACAGTGTACCTAGTGAATAGCTAGATGTAAAATGTCTTTATAATTCCACCAGATTATGGGCATAATTTTTCTTTGAAAAATTTCAGCTTTCGATCTAGTTTAAATAGTTTAGTCACGAATTGTTCAAGATCTTTTAAAATGATGACAAACTATTCATTTTTCATAACTATTTATCATTCATTTAAAAAAAGGAATGTTTTCAATATATTTGCAGATTTCATACTCTATGTTTATTGAAATTCCCATTCCAATAAATACTGAAGTTCTTGAAATTCTTTCAATTAATTCAAAATGTTGAACTCTTAAAAAACTGTATTTTTTATAAATTTCTTTTGATGATCGAAAAATGATTTTAGAGACTTTATTTCATCTGATGCATTAAAATTTGATTGATGGTATCCGAAATGGTTAAGAAAATTGTTTAGTTGCCATTAATTTCAATTGGTTGACTGAAACGTTCCCGACTAGCAGAAAATGCCCATCGTCATTGTTTCGATACCTTCACAATATTGGCCGATATTCAAAATATCCAACAACATTGTGGGGATATCATACGATATCTTGTGCTAATGGACCGGTCCCTTTTTAGTCCAAATTTTTCAAAAAGTTATTTTGTAAACCAGTTTTCATATGCAAGTTATATTAATCGTCAATGTTATAAGTTCCGCCCATTTCTTTGTGATCGACAGTAGAAATCTCCTATATTTTGTGAAAATGGAAAAATAAAATATATTGAAATTTTTTTCTCGTTCTAAATTAAGATCAAGAACAGAAAAACGTTTAAATTAAGAGATATCAGCAACTTGCGTCAAAAGAAAGTTAAAATATCAGATCAAACGAAATAAATCAGATAAAACGAAATTACAGAAATTATTCAAAAAGATAACTAAACTCTCTGGTTGTAAAAAACACAATACTTTTTAGATTAAAACAGTAATAAAATAATAAATTAAATAATAATTTTCTGGTTTTATGATTGCAAACAGATTTTAAGGAGCTTTCGAAAAATACTTCTGATATAATCAATATCTGATATATTTTCTTGTTTGTATTCTTGCAATTACTAACATCACTGTATCGAATTTCGACAAATCAATTTTCAATATGAAGAATGATTGTATAACAATAGTTCTTTTATTCGTCAAATTTATTGATACGTTTCTACTCACATTCTAATACAAATTATTTATCAATGATTGATGACTTGAAGAGAAAAAGTAATTTAATCAATATTGCAATTATCTATACTTTTGAATACTATACAATAACAGGAAAGCAGTATTATGTAAGGAGATGGAGATATTGCATAATGCTTAAATTTTGATATTTTCAAAACTCTACCGTTGCTAATTGTTTTTTTTTTATGCTGATAGGTTTATTATCCTAATGGACATCTTCGTATTTTGAGTATATTTTAAACTGGAAAACAATTGTTTTGTATTAAAAACCAATTCATATAAAAATTTTAACATAAAATTTTGATATGAATATGATATTTTAATATAAAATTTTTGAGTGCATTAGAGTCAGTAATCGTAATAATTCTTTAAGCATCTCCTTTAATTTTGATCCGAATAAATATATGTGAATTTTTAGAGCATATAATTTCCAGAAGTGAAAAGTTCAATGCCTGAAACTGAGTACTTCTATTTTTTTCGTAGATTTCAGTAGGAGGAAACTTTGTATGCAAAAGAAGAATAGACAAAATAATTTTTAGCATGTTAGATTTTTAAATATTTTTTATCTTTATACACATCCCATGAAATGTTGAACTATTAAGAAGAACTTAAACACACGAAAACTGTCGGTATACACCATGTATACACCATATGTCGGTTTTATATGCCATATATGCAAAAAAAAAAATCATTTGAATCTGTAATCAAATATATGGTAATTAATTTACAACTGGATAATAAATTGAAGGAGATTCTTAAATTGATAAACATTCAAATAAAAGCAAAAATATTTTTTTTTTAAATTACGAAAAACTCGGCCTGCAAGAAATCGGTTATGAAAACCATCAATATTTCTTCAAATAAAGAGGTGAAATTGTCTTCGCTCAAATGCGAAATAATTATATCTAAATTTTTCTATGTATTTCTTTACTTAACTGGGATCATTGAAATATATGATAGAAATAAATGGTATAAAATTGCTCCAGTTGTTTTTGGTATTCTTTTATTATTCCCCAACCTTGAAAATGTGGCAATACTTTTTATAGAAATGGCGCATCATGATTCTTTATGATCTTTTATAGCTTATGTCTTCACGTACCCATTAACAGCAAAAATGTGGTTCGCAATGAGTTTAAGACGAAAGAAACTAACTCACTTGTTGTGAAAGTTCCAAAAATTTTCTAAGCAAAATCCTCATGTTATAATAAATATTTTTGCCATCCTGTGTTGCATGCCGTTTGTGTTGACTGCAGTTATTCTCATGCTCACTTTTGAACGCAAATCAACAAATCACACTTAGGGATATGCAATAAAAGGAGAATGGTCTGAGGGTATCATAATATACATTAAAAATTGCATTCATACTTTAATATTTCCAGCTTTTACAAATCTGTTGGTTTTACTTTACCGTACAATATGCCTATAAAGTTCTTACTTCATAAAACACCACACTGACCAAATTGGTTGCTGCTCATCTCACGCCTTCGAGGCATCAAAACGAATCAAAACTATCAAGCAAAAATTGAAAATTGATGATATCTTGAACAACATTCTTAATAGTTTTTCTTTTCCTTCCTTCATTATCCTGATCGTGAACTTACTGACATGCTTTAGCGTCTAAGGCTTATATTTGGAGATGAATACAATTTGCGTTCGCCCTGTAATCCTATATGTTGAATGGGCACTCTACGGCACCAGCTGTCTAGCAGGGTTGGTTTTTACTTTATGAATAGCAGGAAGTGTACTGATTGAAGACGAAAGGTTTAAAAAGAATTCTAAAGAAATTGAAGATGAGAATGCTTTTGATTGGCTCATCCAAAGAAATGGAACTTGAAAAGTGGATAATTGCGGGACTAGAATTTTCATGCTCTGGATGGAATATTCTCTCATACATAAGTTTCATTTTTGCTTTGGGGGGTACATTGCTTACGTATACTGTCCTTGTTCTGAAATAACGAGAATGAAAATTATGCACGTTAACATTTAAAATTGACTTAGAAACACTTGGATGTGATGTTGTATAGTGCATGAAATGTCCATATGGAAGATATAACTATAGAATTACTTTTGATCATATGTCTTAATCCCTATTGCCTTTATGTTTTTGTCCCTCGCCTATACAGTCAAATTTTACAAATTATCCAAAGTCAATCAAGTTCACTAGAGGAATTATTGGTTGTTGTAACTTGAAATTTTAGGCTTTTCAGAAATTCTACTTATGTTATAAAGAAATAAATTCTGGTAGTAAATATTCATTTTTATTTAAAAACATTTAAACATGTCACAATATATATGTACAGAAGAAAAGAATGAAATATCTACAAAACAGTGATATAAATATACAAAATGAGGAAAACAGAATAAAAAAAGACTCGCAGTTGAAAACTCAAATGAATACAGATATTATGAATATTTACATATTTATGGTATAATATGTTGTCTTTATTTAAATGTCTGATTTTAGAAAATAAATATTTTCAGTTAAATTTCTTAAAATATTTCTTTAAAAAGTAAAAAACTATTGATTATTATTTTTTAAGTTGAGTTGCTAATTACTGATTATTCTTAAACAGATTTAAATAAAACTTGCTTTGTTTTTGTTTCGGTTTCTGCCAACATTTTAATACCTAAACAAGTATAGTTTGTTTTTTTGCTTGTTGCTGAACTAATGTTGCCTATGTAAAGTCCACCATCAAGGAATGCTTCCATATTTCTTTTCACAATCAGAGTTAGCAATAGAAGGCAGCTTCTCACTTTGTAGATAAGGAATGCTCAAAAGTTTATCTGAATAGGTACTCTGTGCCCAAGACTGCCTCTCTGCTGAGCCCCATATGGTGAATATAATGGCACCCAAAAGATAAAATCCGGATGAAATATAATACACTATACTCCATTGTTCAACACTGGCATGCTAAAAAATAAAAATGACAAATCTGTAATAGTATAATTCATTCAATCTAAAAAGCAATAATATGAATATTTCTTATTTTTTATGGTTTTGTTTATTCTGCATTCTTTCGTGGATCTATTGTCGAATGCATACGGATTATTAACTTTAATAGTAATTCATCAGCTAATTTTTTTAACAGTCAGAGATAGGTTTATACTTCAATAAGAAAATTCTTTAAATGACCAAAAAAATTATACACTGACGGAAAATATCCCAACACCAATAAAAAAATTCAGATTTCGCTTTCTCGATGTAAATATGCTTTCGAAACTTTGCTATGCAAATAATCGCAAATAAAGTGTTCTCTCATATCACATCCATAGTAATTATTGAAGATATTTTAAAATCATGATGACTTGAAAATATATTGCTTTATATTTATATAGAGAGAATTATAGTATTAAGAAGAGAATGTGAGAATTATAGTGGCAGAAATCTGACATTAATCATCTGGGAAAAATAAAGTTTTACATTCAGTGAGATATCCTTTCTACTCTTTTGCTTGTGAAAAGACCAAATTTAGAGGCTGTTAGGTGGTCTTAAATCGAAAAATCGATTTTTTTGCAGTCTCATTACTATGATTTTTAACAAGCTAAATGATACAAATATAAAAATTCATACATATTACGAATCAGTAAAGAGGCTGGCAATGGTTTAAAGTAATTTAAAAAATATTCTCGTGCAAAATTTACTTACTGCATTATCAAGTAAAAATCCAGCTGCCATAGGTGAAATTATACCTGCTACACAACCAACAGTGTTGACAAACCCAAAAATTGATGCTGAAAAAAAGAAGAAAAAGAAAGAGGGAATCAAAACAACATCTCTAAGCATCTATACATAACATAAAATGAAGTATCCTGAAACCGTCTGTATATTGAAACCCTAAAAGCTTGAGAAATACTTAACTAATTTTGGAGATATTTATACCATTTTGTAGGGCATTTATTAGGGAAGGTTTTAGTATATTGAAGTCATATAAAAATAAAAAAAAGGAGTTTTATAATTGCGATTTTAAATATTTTCCTGCTACGATTCGCGCATGCGTACAGCAGTAGTATATGTGCTTTGCACTTATCCGCTCATGAGCGGAAATCTCAAACTTCGCATGTGCAAATAGCAAGAGCTGTGGTAATCGTATGCAATACATTTCTTTGTTTACGTCTGATTTTAAACAGCGATTCAAATCTCATTATCCCCAAAAGAAAGAATTTCAACCTTGGCCGGAGGACATCAAATGCCAAAACGCATCGTTTGTTGCGCGATAATGAAAATATAGAGGAAAGAAACGTTCGTTTAGCCGAATATCAGAGAAAAAAATGTCCGCACTTTCTTCAAAGGAGAGTCTTCTTCTGAGCAAATTAACCATCTCTCTTTAAATCGCACTGCAATTGAATTACCGAGACAGAATGAATCTTGCCTGTCTGCTGACAGAGAAAGACATATAAATTTGACGCACAGGAGAAGAAATGAAAGAACAAACGTTCCTGATATTTGGTCCGAAAAGGAGTACACCGCTCTGAATTTCGATCCATTTGTGGATTACAGAAATGATACTTCGGTTTCAATAGAAATAATGTCTACAGTCTGTCCATTTTGTTCAGCTGGTACTTTTCCTTTAGCCGGGCGCAAATGTCGCCAATTGTGAACCAAATGCGAATTTGGAGTAGTAAAATTTGGCGGAATTCTACATTATTTGGCGATTTTTTGCTTGCCCCCGGTTAACGGAAAAGTACAGTTCATCTTAGGAACAGCACTGATATGCAGTCATTTTCGCCAAAAAATAATTTATCGCCAAATTTTAGCGAAATGGTCGAATGTGGCGAGAACGGCAGCAATAGGGTAATGGTAGCAAAAGTGACACCGAAATACTGCCAACCTCGCAAGGCGCAAAATGACTGTATATCAAAGCTTAGTCCAGCTTTAAAATGGAAAGAGGAATCAAAAGGCATGCGTTATTTACAAGGGAAAATTGAAACCATTTTAACAGTCTAAATATGGAACATGATTGATATACAGTCTTTTTCTACCAAAAAGTTTGGTAAAAGTGAATTTTAGTGTGCACCCAGCTGCGCCAACAATGCCAAGTCGCCAATAAAGATGGCGGACAAAATAACAAATACTTCCGAGGAACAGTTACGGTTACCATTTCTCGCCATCTAATTAGGACTTTTTACTGATAAGTATTGTTTTTTTTTTCATACTGCCTGGTCCTTCTACAGATGCCGAAGTCATCTGTAGAAGACACCGGGCAGAATTTTTTAACTTAAAAAAAACATCCTACGGCTACGCTAGCAGCGGGAGCGGGAGCCTAGTAGCTTCGCTAGCACATTGAACATAAAGACTGTGTGGAAACAGAAACAGAACATAACCAAATTAAAAGAAAAAACGGAGAAATAAGCAATCGGAACATTCTCCATACAAAATTTCAAACATACTTTTCCGAACTTCATCAATTCGTAAAAAAAGTATATTCCACTTACCCTTCATCCATTCTGCTGGTTCGATATTAAACCATTCCCAATACAAAATTTCAAACAAGCATCCTTTCCTAACTTCATCAACTCGTAAAATATATATATATGCATATTTAACTCACCCTTCATCCATTCTACAGGTTCGAAATACTCCCGACATAACAAATTATGAAGGGAACCAACCGTTATAACACCAAAAGAATTACGAGAACTGCGAAGAATTCCATTGCAGCTGTCTTTTAAAGTGAGAATGCAGACGATTTTTTTAAAGCGCATACTGACAATTAAAAATTGCAAAAGAATAAATATTTTCTGTCCGTATTCACCTTAAAAAAAAGAAAGAAAATAACTTTTAATTATAAGCTTAACTTTCTTTATTTAATAAATTTTTATTATAATAAAGAACAAAATTAAAATCTTTAATCGATATTTTTTTAATATTTTTAATTTAACATTTTTCATAATGTCATTGTAGTTTATGTACAACTCAACCATTGCAAAAAGTAGTAAACAAAACAGCAGTACGGTTGCTATAAAAGGGATCAGATGGGTTGCAATATTGGCGACAAACAGCTGGTGCACACTAATCTTCACTTAGGCCAAAAGTTTATTGCTAAATTTTAGCGAAATGGCTGAATGTGGCGCGAACGACAGCAATGGCATTTCCAATCTAAAGGTTCCGAGGAACGCTGCAGCAAATTAACGGAAATATAAAAAAAAGTTTAAAAAATGCAGTAAAATGAAATGCACTCAAAAAAATTTAATCGAAAATAATGAAAGTAAGCAGAAGAAGTATGTGCAGCAGGAAAAAAAATCAAGGGAAATGAATAGGAAAGATCGAAATACAGTAGCGTACAGTAACATAAAAAAAATGGTGGCCATGTAACCCCAAACAAAAAAATTGCCTACCTCGCAAGGCGCCAAATGACTGTGCATCAAAGTTTAGCCCTAAATATTTCTGAATATGTGCTATAAAAATTGTTTTGTAGTTATTTTTGATGATTTCTATAAATATCTTTTTGATCCCGCATGACATTCCCATGTCATATCGAGGGGAAGCTAGACTTAAGTCGAAAGCAAATTTTTCGTTTAAGATGTTATGCCACGGGCAACGCTGTGCGGTACTGCTAGTATTTTATAAATTACTAATTACTAGTTCAGAGTTATTACGATTACTTACCAATTCAATAGTTATTAGAATTACTTTAACTATTTATAGAATTATAAAATCAATTAATCGTCAATCATTACTTTAAAAATATTTTTGCTGCTACTTTTTTCTCAAAAAGCAAACATAATCTTTTCCTTTACTTATAACTAGGCACCTTTGGCGACGAGCTGGTTCTCCAAAAATATAGGTTATCTTTATTTTTAAATGAATTGTTTAGATAAAACTTCATGTACATTATTCTGCCAAATTGCCTGTCATTAGAGTTCTATTATTTTAATTATAATAAAGATGAATGTGTGTTTGTTTGAGTGTGATAGCTCTCTAAAGGCGAGGCTGTTCGATCTAGAGGTATCAAACTTGGCGCATATGTACTTTGGAGAATAGAAACGTGTATTTCGGTGCAATTTTTTTAAAAAAATTAATTATAATTTTAAATAATTAAAAATTAAGGGAATTTTCGGGGCTTTCAGAGATTATTTCCGAAAATATTACAATACAAAAATGATATTAACATCATCTTAAAATAAATTAAGGGTATTTTCACTGGTGCCAGTTGTTTAACGAATAAATTAAATTTTTATCTCTAATAATTTTTTAAAAAATAAGCATTTTCCTCACAATTTATCTCCTTAAAAAATAAAAATAAAATTGAACCTGCAATCACGCTGACAAAAGCTCAAATTGAGAGATTAAATCAACTCTTACTGCAAATTAGACATAGAAAAGAATTCTCAGCGCATGGCTGTAATAAATGAAATAAAATTGAAGCATATTTTCTAGAATGTTATGTGGAAGGAAAAGATTTCTGTGAACTTTTAAGGTATCTATATTATTAATTCAATAATTTTATATTATTTAGGGCAAGCATGGTTGATATACATAATACATAGGATATCTCCTGTATTCGGGTCCCAACACTTAATTTCTAAATAGTTATTAGATACATACACATGATAAAACAATTGTGTAATTGAAGTAATGAGCACTTTTTTATACAGTTTGAGCTATGGATGTTTTATAATTTTTATATTTTGTACAGACCCTCGGATCTATGAGTCATATTTAGTAAAATATTCTTAAGACACTAACGTTTAAAAGAAAGGTCTACTTAACTGTGACTAAAACTGAGTGGATTATGAAAATTATAATAATATTATATTATAAAAATGTGTGACTTTAGACCACTTTATTGTCCAGATACGTCAATCAGAGCCTAGAGTTTCCCCGAGATTCATTAACCTAAAATTACGAAATTGTCTTAAAATAGTTATATTCAAAATTTCATAACTCGTGGCAGATTTGATCGCATATTCATAATTTTCATAATTTTTCAAAAGTACATTTATTAATTGAAACAAAATAAAATATTATTATACGCCATTTATCTTTTTGAAATCCTTTGAAAGTAAAATCCTTTGAAATCCTTTTGAAAGCAACACTAATGATGATGAACCAGAGAAATTTTTGTAGAAAAACATTGCTGCATAAATTGTAAATAAAAAAAAGGCATGATAGATAAAAAAAATCAGTAGTTTAAATTTTTCAATACAAATAAGTAGACTAATTGCACTGTTCAATTAATAATCTATATAGGGAGCAATAAAAGTTCTGATTACCTGAATGATGCGGCGCCATATCGGCTACAATCGAAACATGGCCTCCTCCGGCGAAACCGAGGAATGCCATTGCTAGAGTCAAAAGTGCTATCACAGAAATTCTATCACATCTCGCAACAGGTATAAGGCCAGTACACACGGCTGGGCCCACCAGTGCTGAAAACAAGATGACGATCATCGGTTTATAAAAGGTAGAAAAACTTTAATTCAAAATGACGCATTGGTAAATGTTAAAAATTCAGTACATGTCATATATGCCATTTATTAATTTTAATCTTTGGATCATAATTTTTTAACCACAAACCGCAAACTGGCTATTCCACTACACCGGAAGGCACACGGGAAAACTTGAATGACAAGACAGCCGTATCAGCAACACTGGCGGGAACTGTCGTTGAATTCTAAGGTCCATCACCGGTCACGGTACAACCCTTCTCTGAGGAAGTACGTCCCGTCATCGATGAGAGGAGTCAGACCTCTACCTTTTCGTGTACCCACATGGGTGGCAAGAACCAACCACCATGTCGGAAGATCTCATCCACAATTACGAGGTGCATCCCCAACCCCCACCTTGTGGGACATCATAATTTCTTAAAACGGACATCTTGAAAAAAAAAAAAAATGAAAATTCTTTTCATCATTTCATGGTTTTAAAAAATTAGGTGTTGTGTTGTGTTCTTGTGTTTTATTTGATTGGCAATAGAGTTGATAATGTAATATTGTTATCCATAAACAACGATATATAGGATGTATTAAAACTTTTGATACATATTTAAATACGAGATAGAATTTACCTAGATGAACACAGATCGATGTATAATGCACAATTCTAACTCGAGCGGTAAAGCGCTAAAAGGTAGTCCAGTTGAAGGCATCAAAATAAATAAATCAAATAAAGAATTTCTTTTATGACGTCGATTTTATCAAGAATACCGTTGCAAGAATTTCTACATCTTCGATAACCTTATGAGCTACGACTGGCGTTTTCTTCAATCTCTATGTCGACAACGGGAAGCCCGTATATATGTTGGCAGTTACATTGTTAAGAAATTTCAGAACATTTTCGCATGAAACGTGTCTCTTAACTCTTTAACTACGAATTTTTAAAAATCGCTTTCTTCTCATTTTTTACATAAGTGAAGAAAACAAATTCTGAACGAGAGAAACTAGTTCGAATTTTTTAAAAATGATTTTTAATCCGGAGGATGGGACATGGTGCTTAATCCCCCCTCCCCCAACATTGCTTTTATTAAGAAATATTTAAACTAATTTTAAAAAATTAGTGAGATGTACATTAGTAATCAAAATGTTAAATTCATCAATCGTCTATCATTCTGTATCTCCCATTCTTCTATTTTATTATTATAGGAAACATATTATATAGTTTCCAACATGGAGTTTAATCCCGTAATTTATTATCAGATCTTGTTTGTATTTTATCGTTCTTTATACCAAACGTTTAATGGAAGATGACTATAACATTATATGCAAAATGATTTAACGGTCTTCTCTAGCTGTAATAATAAAGCAAGCAGAATCTAGGTGTGGTTTGGCATTTTGTGGGACAGACATCTAGATCTAGATCTACGAAATATACTTAGGAAAGCAGAAGTGTCAATTGGAAGTAGTTTGTTTCAAAATTTTAACCCCTGTTGATTAAAAATATTTCATTAAATGCTTCGCTTAAAACTAAAGAATGAAGATCCTACTTATTTTAATAAATCATAACCAATGCTACTATGATAATAAGTAATTCAGAATATTATAACCTCACAATTAAAATACTTTTTCAAAGGAGTTGTGAATAAATATTTATTTATATATAAGGAATTCCATTGAAATGAAACTCGATCACTATTACCGCGAACATGCTGGTCAAGAGAGGCCATTAGAAAAGAATAATTTCAGAACTTTATAACAAAGTATTTTATTATTATTTGATTTGATTTTTGAAGGGGTAGTGCATCTTCCCCGCGATCTGGGCGTTCCGGGTTCGAATCCCGGTTCGGGTATGGTTGTTTTTCATCTGTGATCTATCTGGGAGGTGTGTGAATGTTCCCCCTTGTAAAAAGGGGTTGTGCAAACGAATGTGTATGTGTGTGTCATCTTCATATGAGCTAGAAGTCAGACTTCTGCCCTCGGGTGCTCAGGAGTCTTTACCCTCAGAAGCTACTGCACCCCCTTTCCGTGGTAACGCGGACACGACATCATCATCATTTGATTTTTGAACAGGATTCTTATGGCACTTTATAATAGTTTTCTTCAAATTTCCATACAAATTTCTACAAAACGTCGGCCGGCGTCCTGGCATAGGGGTAGCGCGTCTTCCCCGTGATCTGGGCGTCCCGGGTTCGAGTCCCGGTTTGGGCATGGTTGTTCTTCTGTTGTTCTATCTGTGAGATGTGTGAATGTGCCCTCCTGTAAAAAGGGGTTGTGCAAGCGAATGAATGATGCGTGAGTGGCAAAGTCGTACTCTTGGCCCTAGTTGGAGCTGCTATAAAAAATAAGAGACGTCCCCCACAGGCTTAAATCACTGTCTTCGTAACAGCGGGCTTGTCAGTGGCAAGTGCCATAAGAAACAAACAAACAAAACGTCGCAAATGATTTGGATAACTACAAAAAACAGGGTATTATATTTCAACGTTCATTAAAACTTACCTATAAATTCAAAACCCTTCCTCACTTTAGTCGAATTCATATGCTTAATTGTTCGCAGGTAATCTGACAGGTAACTGGATAAGAAAAGTGTGATACATATGCTTGCATAAACAAGAGAGTTGACAAGCCCATTCTGAAAAAAGAATATTGTATTTTTAAGCTGATATGTAAAAAATATGGCAGGATCTATTTCAGTACAGACAGGAAGGATCCTATATGCTTTCAAATATCAATTAAATTTCGACATAGTTAATGTGCTTGAATTTTTTCAGTTATAGAAATCAGATTTCTTGGCATATTTTCTACAGATAAATTCACTACCGGGATAAAAATTAGACAGCCTGTGTCTTAGACAAGTGTGCATGCTTTGACTTCTTACGAACTAAAGGGCAACACAGATGGAATATCATGTTACACAATATTGTGTGATATTATGTTGTATTTATTATACTATATTATACAACATTCCGAATTTTGTTTAATATTTTACAATATTGTATATATGGGATACTAGGGATTATATATTGAAAGCAGAACTGAAGTGGGCAAAGCATTAAAGAAAGGCAGATAGTACAAGATTTTTTTCAAGATTTGGACATAATTGAGATTTGGAAAAACTAAGACAAGAAATAGACACTACACTTGACATAAATAATTTCCGAGCATCATCGATGGCAACTATTTTTTCATATCAATTTCTTCAATAGCTAAAAACTGTGTTCACCCATAACAAAACAGCCTTTGTAGCATCAGTGCAGTTGCTGCGTAAAGTTTCAAAGAGATTAATTATATGTCACAAAAATGCCGACTTAACAAATTTCATCTATGAAGTATGTGCTAAGCATTGCTTCAAAATCAGTCCAAAGGTGATAACAATAAAAATTATTATCATTGACAGATTATATTGTGCATGGAATTTTTTTCTCATTCAAATTTCTTCAGAGCGGAGACGACATACTTAATTTTTCCTTATTAAAATCGAATTTATTTGGACAAAAAAGAGAGAAATAGCTTAGTTTTTATATCTAACTAGGGTAGTGAAAAAAAACCCAAAACTACGAATAAATCCATTGTTTTTTTAATCATCGTTTCTTTAATGTTAAAATATTATACTGTTGTTAAATTTAAAGAAAGAGCGTGCAACAGTTTCCTATTATTTAAATTAAATGCAAACAAAAAATTTCATCGAGATCATTTTTCGTTGAACTTAAGACTCATAATTTGTAATTTGATACGCGATATAAAAGTTC
The DNA here is from genome assembly GCF_947563725.1 of Argiope bruennichi. NCBI lineage: Eukaryota > Metazoa > Arthropoda > Arachnida > Araneae > Araneidae > Argiope > Argiope bruennichi. The sequence goes on from NC_079156.1 coordinate 81,130,588, forward strand.
AGAAGAGCACCTAGATCGTTGAAGATATTGAGCAATATATTGAGAGAAAAAAATAAGTTCATTATGTATTAATTCATAATGATGAATGTGCTAATATCTGCAAGCAAATTTCATAACTGAAGTAGTGAGAACCCATAATCTCTGCTGAATTAAGCCAGGCACCATAATTTATGAGCATGGAAGAGAACAATTTGACAAGAATTGCATTTCGCTGTGTGGTAGCTTAAATTCTTGTAACCCACCCCGGTATTATTAGAAAGTGTGTTTTTCGTTTCAATAGATGCGTAGCTCAATTTAGATAAAATTTGGAACTGGTGCACTCTTTTAATCAATACTCCAATTTATTTTAAAATTGAATGATTAAAGTCGAAAAATTTTTTGACGAACCTTTTGAATTGGTACATGAAGTACTACTTCTAAATATGTTGGTAGTTTTGTCAATAAAGTGATGAAACCCCACGTAGAACAAAACGAAACGATTGCCACCGTCCATACCGGCATACTGGTGAGAGCTTTCTTCCATGGGACTGGTAGCTAAAGTGAAAAGAAAAAAACGACATTAAAAAGTAAACAGAATTCGATTATTTCTGCGAAGTATCTACAAACAATAGTTGTAAGGATTTTAGTGCTTCAGCCATTTGATCTGATGCATCACCATAAGCTTTGCACCATATATAATAAAATGATTTCATATTGATTATCTGCAGCTATATTTACCTTTTGTTCCTCCGCAAATTGAATTTGTCCCTTCTGAATATAATCGATTTCTATCCTCGATATTCTTGGATGTTCGGATGGCCTGTTGTATGCAAGGAAGAACCAGAAGAAGAACCACACAAATCCAACTATACCTGTTACAATTGTACGTTAAGCTTTACTGGAGACAGATTTAAAAATAATTAAGAGAAACTCAATAACTTATTAAATTAAATGTAAAAATAATTCAAAAATTTAAAAAAGAAAGAGACGCAGATTTGTTGAGGTAAAACTAGTCTTTAAAAAAAACGGCTTTAATCAGAAGTCACTTGAAGTGAGATCAGATTAGCTTGCGAAATAATGGTTGATCATTCAATCTTCTATGAAGTTCATCGGAACAAATATTAGATAACTCGAATTAAGTGGAGAGATGCAACACTGAGTGAATATTGTATCCTGAACCGGTGATCAGCACATAATATTCTAGTATCATAAAAATTCTAATCTAAAAACATCCTATCATATCAGATGATTATTTTATTTTAAATAATAAAATTTTTTCTGGATGAGAGGATTTAAAGTTTTTTTCAATGATGTCAATTTATGCTTAAATGATAAACTTTCAAACCACTTCAAAATTTCGAATCTACTACTTATCGTATATGCAACAATGAATACAATTTTTCTACTGATTGAAAAAAAAAGGTGTATTTTTTCCCTTCATATTCTTTTGATGATATAATTCAAGTTTATACATTAGAATTGAAATGAAATCTTATATTATTTTTCTACATGTTCAATTTATTTAATATAATATTTCGCGTAAGACAGATTTATTCATTTTCGTAAAAAGTGGGTAAAGTATAACAGACTTATTATTAGAATAAGTCTGTTATATTTTACCCACTTTCTCTCTCTCTCTCTCTCACACACACACACACACACAAACACATACGCACACACACACACACACACACGCACACAAACACACACCGCTTTGTTGGTTTCCTTTTAATAGAGTTAATTGTACAAGAATATAGTCTATGAGAGCTAAAAAAACTTATTGGATTTTTTTTTTTCATATTTCATGATCTTAATAGCTCAGAATTATTAAGTGGAAATTTAAGATTCATTTTAAGGACACCAATGTGTTCCTTCTTCGCATCATAACACCCAAAATCCTAAAATCATACTATTTTTTTTACTCAATAAGATTGCGTTAAATATAAACAACGTATAAAATGTTTACACATTGACTGACGCATTATGAACCTGTGCATTACAGATAATACGTAATTGTATAAAAGCATCTATCTTATTAGATGACTCTTTTCTACTATAGTTAAGAGATAGCAAAGACGGAGTCATCTAACTAAATAGATGGCCTGAATATCAGGTTTGAGTCGTGGCAGCCAATGTATTAATGGCATATTAAACGCATGGATATTAAACGAACATTTGTCAAATTATGACTAGTATGAGGTCAAATGATGATTCAATCACAACGTCACATGAATGAATTGCAATGAGCTAATATAATGATACTTACCAAGTATGTAGTAGACAGACGGCCAACCTCCCGCAAATCCATACTGGCAGAGGTAACCCGTCAGAGGCATGGTGAGGATAGTTCCAATGTTATCTCCGACCACACAAAGAGCTATGAGAGTGCTCCTCTCTTCCACCGGTGCCCAGTGGCCGAACAAGGCGAATGCTGTGGGCATGCAAACACCCTAATGATTTGGAGTATTTAGCGTTAGTCGGATAGAGCTCAATGGTTCAGGTCGTTTGTCACAACAGCACTGGATTAAAAAAAAATCAAAGATGATCTGGGGGCATGTATTGGGCTTTGGGTGGGATTAATAGCGTTCAATCCGCATTGAAAAGTAGAATTTGTATTTGAAATTGCATTCACATTAAATATTCTGAATCTATTACGTGAATTTTTTATTTGATGCTTCTTTAAACAGGACTATAATTCAAATACCATATCATGATTGGAAGGAATACGACTTTTGGGATGGTATTCAAGTTTTCAATGTTTTGCAAAAGCTGAGTTTAAGGAATATTGATAAATATTCTAGAAAAATTTGTAATCATAATTCTTTAATCAAATTTAAAATTTCTTTGCTGTTCAAGAGTCTAACCATTTAATGCCTCTTCCTGCGCAATCTAGATCACATAGAAAATAAATATAATATTCCAAGTTCAATCATAACTGAGCTGTAAATGTATTGCACAAATTCTTTTAATCACAGGAAATAATATTTAAAAAAAATTGAAGCTGACGAGATGAATTTGAACTCTTTAAATCTTTAATTCTGGCCTTATATATCTTATTATAAACATGTTGTTCTCTTAACAGGTTTAAATCATAGACAATTATTAAAATTTGCATTGGAAATTTTTAGAATTGGTATACTTATCTATTGTTCTTGTGAATCTATATTCTAATATCTATTAGTCGCAGTGGAAATAACTGAAAACTACTTAATAGCCATGATAAGTTCCAACGCCTTTGCTATAAGGAAAACTAACCATGCATTTCTTTAAATTTTTTATCTCCAAACAGGATAGGAAAAGGGGAAGGAAAATATTAACCAAATGCAAAACCTATAGCGTAATTTTAACAATCCCAACACCATTGAGCAAAAATTGGTAAATTTAGTTCTTACATGAATCATTCCCATCATCGCACGGATAACAACCATTGCAGCGACACCTATATCGGCAGCAATAGGTGTGCCGAGTGTTAAGAATGACGCTATCAGAATGGAGAGTCCTAGCACCCATTTGCCACCAAAGACTTCTGCAAAACGGCCTCCAACCACTTGTGTGCACACATAGCCGTAAAAATATGCTCCAAGGATGATGCCTTGAGTGGATGGTGACCACACAAAATCACCCTAAAAGGAAATTAATTATAAAATTATAAAACAATAATTGAAGAAGTAATGCAATTTTACTACGTATTTCTTAATCCACTAAACATTAATTAACAGAAAACAATTCTTGGAGTCCATTTCTGTAGGCAAGCCAAAATTTATTTTTAAAGAATGGATTTAATAATATATGCAAGCAATTAAATATTATTGGCTATCCTACCTGAATATTTTTTTCGTTGCAGCATATTGATTTACTTTGAAAATCAGAAACTGCTCCAAGAAAATTAGATAAAAACAAATACTTAAACAAAATTTTCAAATTTTAAAAATATAAACTATAATAAATACCAGAGGTTTTGTTACATTTGGCTTAAAGTGCGAAATAAAAACACTACTATTTCGTGTTCAAGGCATTCCAAGGAATGGTTCATCAATAATTCCCTTTTCTCCCATCGTTACCCGTTGAATGGCACCATTTTGAAGTCTTTCAAATTTTTATTTATTCTGAGGAAGCGATGATACGTCTTAGATTTCAGAGAAATATCTGTTTTTAAAATTACATCATTAAGTATTTGGATGGACTAACAGGCCATATTACCTCAAATATATGGGAAATAAAACAAGTATGTATATGTTCATCAATCATATTAATTCATATACGAATTTCTCGATAGTATAATTAGCGATTTTTATATAAAAAAAACCCTGATTAAAATTAACAATGCTACTTCATTATTAAAAGTTTCATCTGAAGCATAATCTACAGTGAAAATACAGAATTAACGATTCATGAAAAGCACAATAAAACAGAAATAATAATAAATAGCATAATAAACATAATAAATAATTAATGGCATAATAAAGTAGAAATAACGACATAATAAAGCAACAATTGTATAATAAATCTCCAATAAAATTCTGCTTTAATGTATTCCTCATAAAACAGTTGCGCACGTTTAGTAGAGCTTCAGTTATAGAGATTAAATAAGATCAAACCCATTTCAGGTAATCCAATATCTCAATAATTAGACAACTGACGAATAAATATTGTTTATTTCTTTAACACTAGGTTTACCATGATTTGGCATATATCTATTTCTACCAAAGGAGTCAAAATGAGGCCTTTCGATATTTAATTATAAAAAATGTAAATTAACCTATCTATTATGAAGTTAAAGTAGAAAAAAACTTTTGTATTTTCAATATATTTGTTGAGGCATGGTATGAGGAAGAGGCAGTTTCTCTGTGTTTGTTTATTAAAAAAAAGTGATTGTTTTCTAATCTAGGTCTTCAAGACCATATATTTTTCTACCATCTTCTACCGAAACATTGACTCACACGCCTTCTTACTAACAAACTATAATAGCTTCTATCTGACTGATTTTTGGCTTCGTCTTCTTGCTTCTTATATACATACATTTTACTAACACAAGCTTATTTCTATATTTATACCTATATCCATGTGCGTCTCCCTATCAAGCCGTTACATATTTAAATATAAATGTACGTCTTCTCAACAATATTTATTCGAATGGTCAAAATGACCCCTTCGGTAAAAGTTGGTATACTATATGCATTCCTCCGAAACTAAAAAAAGAAAAAGTTAATATTTGCGATTATATATCTTATAAATGTAAATAAAAATTAATTAAAATATTCACATAAAATACAGCAGTAATTTTCTTGAAGAAAATTAAAGAAAATTTTTCTCATAGGGGTCAAAATGCCCCTTGGTATCAGGTCAAAATGACAACTTGGTAAACCTAGCATTAAAAAATAAAATTTGTTTATTATGCATTAATTTAATGAAGGCAAAAAAAAACTGTGTTGCTAAGATTTTATGCATTTATGTACATATAATATTAATACGTCACTGCTTGAAGATATCAAACTCAGTTGTTTTGTCATTTTTGTTTGGGAAGATTCAGTTTTCGGATCCCCCCCCCCTTCTCACCCACCCACCCGCTACAAAAAGTTTCAGATATCAGACGTTCAGATAAGGGATTCAATTGTAGTTTCAATTCTATTGTTATATTATAGCATAATTAAAATAAATTAATGGCAATTTCTACTATCTATTAAAACCAAAGATACTCTTGATGTCCATGGTGCATCCTTACAGTCAAATAAATAGATGAGTAAGTATAGAAAAATGATTTATAAATTTAACGCCAATAATCAATACTCTATGAAATAAAATATATTTAAAGCAGGATTTGTTTAATTTGGCAAAATTTGGCTACTAAAACGCAATGCATATGCATGCTATTCTTCAGTGATGCAACCACTCGGCACTCCTACGTGTCGCCAACTTGAGAAGTCTTTGGCTATAAAATTTTTTTCGATTTTAGAGCAGATGTTTTTACCTCCTCTTCTGGCGTTGTGACGTTGATTCCTTGGGGCACATCGCACGTATCATCTGCAGAAGTTGAGTCATTTGTGCCGGCGTCAAGGGCCGTGTGGTTGATCATCGCGACAATCGTCACGCTCAGGCACACCCTCTGAGCATATTCCAGACATTTTGCCCATATCAGAAGGAAAGAAAGGACATATCGAGCTGGAAGATAGCCTATAAAGACATTATAAAACATCACTACTTTCAGGGATTCTTAAACTTTCAGTTTAAAATAATTGATATAATAATAATAAATTGAAATAATGAATTTTATTAAGAACTCAAATAAATAATATAAATTTTGAAGTTAAAAACTTTTTTTATTATAATTTACTTCTGTCAGATGGCTAATAAGAGCAAAAGTAACTGATAAAATCGTCTGAATTTGTAACGTGTTATTATAATTTTTCACATGAAATAATTTAAACAAATTTCTTCTTATATGTTATTAATCATTGCATTAATGGTCTATTTTATATTAGTTAGACCATTTTATTTTATATTAGTTATTATAAAATGGTATATTTTATATTAGTTAGACCATTTTATTTTATATTAGTTATTATAAAATGGTATATTTTATATTAATCATTATTAAGGGTCTATTTGATATTCAGTTAACAGAAAATACCGAGTATAATTTTTTGGTCATAGTTGAGCTCATGATATTTTCTCAAACCTTTTTTTTCCCTAATACTTTTGTTAACGGTATAATAATAATTATAACTATGTACACATATTGGCTATTACATGAGTATTTCATACAATTTGATCTATGAACATTTTTCAGTCTCAAAAATATCGCGTCATCAAAAAAACACACTTTATTTTTCTTTCCAAAAGGAGTTTTTTTTATATCGTACTTTCAAGAAGCAAAAATAATAAGTACTAAAAAAGCCATTTACTTTTACAAAAAAGTATTATCGCATGATTGGATCACTTTAACAGACAGAACTTGGAAAGTCGTACTTGTTAAATTGTGTGGAATTTTGGCATAATTATAGACGATCTCTATTAAATAATCGAATGGCTTGAAGTTAAATTAGTAAAATATTTGGATGTATTCAGAAAATTTTATTCATCTACTTAAGTTCGAGAAAGAGTTTGCAAAATTGAGTAGATTTTTTGAGCTTATGAGCTGAAAGCTCTAAATCACACTCTAATAAACTTTAATTTCTAACTTTCATGTTCCTAGGATTTAGTACCGGTGGGTTATAGGGACGCGGTGAACAATCGTAAGAAATACACTATGCATAACACAATCACAAAGAATTAAAATAAAAAAGTTATAGAATTTTTTCCCCCAAGTTCGTGTGAAAAATTGAAAATTATGCAAGTTCGAAAACTTACCATGTAACTGTGAAACAATAATACAAAAAAAAAAGGGTTAAAATAATAAATACATTTTACGAGCACAGAATCTGGGGAAAGAATTTATTCATCTGATGAACATATTAGTTACAAATATTGAAATAATTCTGAAAATAGTTCCAGAAATGAAAGTGTATTCTGTTTTCATTTGAATTTAATTTTATAAAACTTAACCCCATGGAACAATTTCAAGGACTGCATTGGAATTGTCATCCGTTTAAAAATTTATTATTACAATGGGTAATTGTAAATTTAATTAAAAGTTATTAGAACGTACAATCGATACAATTTTAAAAATAGAAAAAAAATTCAAATCAAAATTAAATTCTACAAATATTATTAAACTAATTATAATCGTTTGATTCTTAATCAAAATCTAAGAAGTGAGCTAAATCACAGTAACAATACTTTGCATAAAGTAAAGTAAAAAAAAAAAAACACCTTGGTATTTTGAATAAAAAGAGAAGAAACTCTCATGCAAATACACTGAACAAAAAAGAGGGGTTAAAAATAACTGAGGAAAAAGGAAAACTTAGATCAAGGGTTTAGAACAAATCTAATTGTTATTAAAAACTTATTTAATCCAGAAGAATCGTTGGGGAGGGGAGGGTAAAAGCTATTTTACTATCCCCTCCCCCCAAAAAATAAAGAGATTAATTAAGGGATACAAGAGGAAATATATCTTGGATTACAGCTCTGAAATTGGCGAAGAGGGTATCAAGTCAAAAATTAACATGTGTGGTTAAAATATTATTATTTTATTGACGAACCTGTACAGAGCAATGAATATAATATTAATTGGTTTATGATGTAGATTTTGAATTATTTGTTAAATTGCGTTAGCTGTATTTTATTTAAAATTTCACTTTAGCACCGGAATTTTTAAAAAGCTAATGAGAGCAAATGAAACTAACCTTTTTAAATTTAATATAAAACATTTATTTAAATGTTAAAACCAGGCATTTTAATCTGCATTGAAGAATTGGCAATCGGAAATGTTCCAGCGTTTTCGCCATGTTTGGCTACTTTAATTTAGATACGTTGGTTTAGTGGAAGAAATATAAGCTATTTACAAACTGATCTTAAGAAGAGAGGAAAAATCCAATCTGTTGGAAGAGAAATCAAATTATACAAACACCAAGTAATACTCTTCAGAAACGTGACAAATAACTCATTTTTCATTATATAATACGATAAATAAATCAAACTACTTGCAAAACGTGATATATCTCTTAATGTTTATAAAATGATAAGCGAAGAGGAAAGCAAATGTAACTCATTGTATCTTTGTTTGATAAGAGGAACCTAGTATGCGAATGCACTTCGCTCTTATTCCAAAGATAAAGACGCATCGTTATTGGAATTGCGAAGAATATAAAATTTCAATTCCCAAATACTATTAACAATACAAAATCAGCTGCAAAAATATGAGGTTAAGTCAAAACAAATTTTATTCATTTGTACTTTATGTTAAAACAAAGTGCTTGTGATTTGGTTTAGTTATATTAACGTCCCGTTTTAAAGCAACACTAGGGCTATTTTGGGAAGGACCTCGTCATTCTCGCCCCCTTACACGACGGTCCTTCGGTGGAATCGGGTCACGAACCTGAAACCCTGCGGTTTCGAAGCCGAGACCTTACCACCAGGCCACTGCGGCCTCCAAGCTGCTTGTGATAGAATCAAAACAAGAGGTAAGTTTCATACATTTTTCTGTAATAAAAATGCAGCTTATGTAAAGTGAAATCAATTATTTTTCAATTTTTAAACTGAAATCAATTATTGATAATCATAATGATTGCATTATTATTAATATATTACACACTACTGTTTCACTTCCTTGTAATCGACTCAAAATAAAAATAAACAGAATAACGTCTGTTTGTGGACAAAATAACAAACTCAAACTGGATAGGTGAAATATTCATAACACAAGTATAAATTTTTATCTAATTTTAAACGAAATCCATCTAAAGAATGTACAGATATCTTTCCGCCCTCGTGCATGCGTAATTGAGATGAGCTAAATGGATGAAATTCGGCATAATTTTTTTGACACGGAGCTTTGTAAGGATATATCAAATTTTGGTCAAGTTCTAATATTGAGTTGCTCCCTTTCTGTTTTTCTGCCTGTGAGCACGTGAAAATTAAGCTCAGGGAGCCAAACAATTTGAAATGAAAAAAAAAAAAAAATGTTTAACCTTAAAGACAATAATATAAATATTTATGAAATTTTGGATCTAGTCAGTCAACAGGAAGAGTTATTGCTGATTGCGTGTTCATTACACAATAAATTAAGAAAAAAAAGTATGTTATAATGTGACAGTATACTGGAAGTCGAACACTTTAGCTTGTTAATTTATCCAAACACCATTGTTTGTTTGTTTATTTTTTTCAAATATTATATGACTCCATATGACATATTGTATATGATAATAACCTTCAAAACTCACAAGATTTTTTTATAACTCAAATATTTTTAAATATTTCTTACTTTCACAAAATAATAGAATCAAATAACAATCAATCAGTATTTCATAAACATTAAGTAACAGCCATTAAGATCAGTAATAACTTCAAAATGCATAAGTTTTGCACAATTAAAATCTTTTAACAATTCTTTCTTTCACAAAACGATAGGATGAAATAATAGTTAATCAGTAATTTACAAAACAATTATTAATATCAATACCACTAATAATTTACGAGTCTTGAAAGCTGTTAAATTTTGCATAATTGAAGTTTCCTTTAGTATTTCTTATTTTTTCAAAACGATAAAACTAAGTAATAGTCAGCAGATAACTAATAAGCATTAAGTAACAGTGATATTTATGATAATTTCAAAATATTTATGCATAGTTAGAAAGAGTTTTTGGACATTTCTTATTTTCAAAATAATAATAATAATAATCAATAAATAATTATAAAAAGTAAACAACATTGATATCAATAGTAAATCATTAACATCAATTATCTTTCAACGCTTCAAATTTATATAATTATTTTTAATATTTTTTTACTTTTTCAAAACAACAGATTTAAATAGTATTCAATCTGTGGTAAATGTTAATAATGATAATAATTTTTTTTTAAAATTTACTCATTAGAAATCTTGAATTGCTTTCTATAGAGATTTGAAAAATAAAGGACAAGTATACCTAAACAGAAGAGTGTTGGATTCCTTCTCAATAGATCCCTGGAATGCTTTCTGTTATAGAGTATAAAAAGAAAATACTACATTCTATATGGGATCGCTAACTTAATATTACAAAATTTAAACTATTCAAAAGACATGCGTTATAATTAATATCAATAAAATAATGTGATTCAGATCTCATTCGGATTGAAATATTTGATAAAAGACTGTTATATAATTTTGTTTAATTCATTCAGGATCTGTTATATTTTTCATAACGAAAAGATTGTAATATCTAGAATAAAATGAAAGAATGAATTACCCTTTTTTCATAATATATAGAATAAACTAAAAAAAAAAAGATATTTACATTCCCTTCTTTTGGTCGATGACATTTGACAATCAATTTTAAATATTGAAATTTCCTATTATGCATTCGACATATTACTATTTTACTTTTTTAATATTACAGAAAATATTTATTTATTTACAGGTCTATTTAATGAGTAAATAATAAGCTATTTAAATATAATCATCTTTCAATTTGAAATTTCAATAAGTAAAAAAAAAAAAGATTTAGCAGAAAAATGCCATGAAAAAAAAGACAAAATAAATTTATACACTCTGATTTTCAAGAATTTATTATTAAATTATTATATAAAACAATAATTTACTATACTATTTAGTTAAATATATATTTTTAAAGTAATTTTATTGTTGTACAGCTCTGAATTTATTAATTTATTTTAAAAGATAGTACTTATTTCTCGTACAATTCAAAACATTATGCTTGTGGTTAGCTTAAATGATTATAGAAATACAAAACAATCGTTATAAGTTAATTAAAAAAACTTTATTTTCTATAAACTAAATTTAAATGCAGATTTAACAACACATATAAATAAATAACCTTTACAGAAAATTAAATAAACTTATAAGCTTCTGATATTTACCCAGAAATCTCAATTGAATTTTTATTTCCGCTAAATAAACTTGAAGGCTTATTTTTTTGTGTATTTTTATCTCTGTAAATCAATGTCTTATATGTATTATATGTCTTGAGAATGAATGAAATTGTTTAGAAAATTATATTCAAAGTATTAAAAATATTAAAAAAAATACTTATTTTGCCCTTAGTTGTTACAAAAAATGATGAAACCGCAGCGTTATATTCAAACACATTGCACTAAAAACTATTACTAATATTTGTATTCTGAAAATAATTATCTGGTATACAGAATAGGTCCAAGAATAATTATATATACATAAACATATTAGTCGAACATATTAAAAAAATATGCAAAATAAAATATAGAAGGTAAGGAACAAAAGAATTTTAATTACATATTTACTTCAGAACTACTAAATTTAATAAATCTTGATATGAGATCTCTTGGTTAAACATAAAATGTCTAAGATTCGATTTCATGCAAGTCGTTTTTAATTATCTAACCGATCTGTAATATGCTGATCTAAACTAGTATTTATCAGATACCTAGTTCAAGGTATCTGATAAATACTATTTTTCATACATTAAAAAAATTCCAAGGAATTTGAAAATCTCACGATTTTACTACAACATGAAATTTTCTTATTAAATCATCATAAGGCCACATGTCACACTACCTATAGAATTCTGAAAATGTTATAAATAAAAACTTTAGGAGTCGTACTAGTGTATAAATGCTACTACTCTTAATTATGTTTTTACATAGTTTTGTAATATGTTCAAAATCGGAAATCATTATAATCAAATTATTAAAGAAATAGTTTATACTCAAAACTTTTTGGTTTCATGAATTTTTTTTGAACATCAAATATCAAAATTCATAAACATTTAAAAAATTGTATACAATTCCAAATTGCTTACAATGTAAAAATACACACATATATATTTCTTAGAAAATGTTTCAGTTATAATGATTATATTTTTCAGTAATAAAATTTTTGGAAACATATGCAAAAAATACAAAAAAAAAAAAAGACTTTTAAAATTTTAGGAAAATTTTATTTATTGTGAATAAAAAAGCAACACACATAGAATATTAATTAAAAGTAATAAAATCTCATGAATCACATAGAATAGATTATTGACATATGAAGAAAATTAAGAACTGGTTCATAATTTGGAACATATATACCAACTTTTCAATAATTCAATTATATAAAAAGTAATCCGAGAAAAGTATTGAGTTTTTAAAACACTCAAACTGAATTCAGATAACCATACGCTTTTAAACGAGGATAAATAACGTTCAATCCAAAACGAAACTACAACAAGTAATAATATTCACCTCTTTTCGGGTTCCCAATCAGGCAGCCACAGAAGAAATGGCATAACTCTTCGAAAGCATCGAGCATAGTCATTTTCACACAAACAATACTCTGATCAGAATCTTTTTATAGAAGTGGCTGAATCTCCGCCCCTTATCTCGTAGTGAGAGTAAAACGCTACTTCTAGAATGGAAGACGGGGGGCGGGGAAAGAAGCAAGGTTGCTCAATCCCGAAGTGAACACGGGAACGATAAAAAAGTATACATCTGCAGGTCGTTGTTATGATAGTAAGGTCAGCATATGAGGTTGAGATAAATTCATGCAGAGTGCAAATGCCTTCGGACTCCACATAGTTTGTGGACAGTGCCTCAATTAGAAGTTTGTGGTGTGCAAATGAATATTGCTATAAGTTCGTAAGTATACGTGATAGGGAGAATCAGAGATTAAAAATTTAGATATGTCAATGACCCGCTCATTTTTATATTTAGAAATTCTTTTTAAAAATTCAGTACTTTCAGGATTACCAGGTTGATTCATATCATTTACTAGAAGAAAATGCAATCCAAAAATTATTCCTGTATTTTTAAGAAGTTTTAAAATCCGACACGAAAAAAAACAAAAACATCATTTTGAAATTTCATATTCACAAGGAGAGTACAGCTATATTTATCAAACGATAAGATTTCGGCTTCGGCACTGGTGGATTTGAAATTTATTCATTCCACTAGGGATCGGTCGTATATGCTGGTCAATACAAATCATATTGTGTCGTCTGATGCAAGCATATTAAACATGAGAATGAGGATCAAATTCCTTCTTAATATTGTGGTTTGCAAGTTTCGGAAGGGCAAGTGCCCTTCTCATAATCTGGAACCCCCCGGGGGCACTTCGAAATGAGGATGAGATGCTTCCGGCATGGTGGTTGGATCTCGCCAACCTGGAGGGGTACACTAATAGGTGGGGGATCTGACTCCTCCCATCGATGACGGGATGTACTTCCTTCGGGGAGGGTTGTACCGTGGCCGGTGACGGCCCTTAGAACTCAACCACAGTTCCCATAAATATTGTTGTTGCGGCGGTCCGGTCATTCAGTTTTATGGTTTAAATCCGTGTGCCTTCGTGGTGTGTCGGAGAGTTAGATGGCTGACTTCTCATAATCTGGCCACGATTCAAAATCATGAGGTCCATAATCATACGATTGTTTCAACAATGGAGTCATATAACTAAATTAAAACATTAATAGAATGAGAAAATTTGAAAATTACTTTCCCTTTCAGAAGACTTTTTCGATTCTATAAAAAAGTAGCTTTTAAATTAACTTTCTAGAAAAAAAATATTAAAAAAGAAAAAACAGGTATAACATACCTTCTAAACCTTTTTTACAAATTATTTCGGTTACAGACACTTTAAAATTTATAAATTCATACGCCTTCTGTAAGAATGTGACCTGCAGAACTATTAAATTTAAGGATTTGTTGGTAATTTAAAATTTATAAATTCATACGCCTTCTGTATGAATGTGATCTGCAGAACTATTAAATTTAAGGATTTGCTGGTAAAACATTTTTTTTTTTAAATACAGAAGAATATCAATAATTTTCAACATTTGAGGTGTAAAATGTTTAAATTTTAAATAAAAAATATAATTGGGTAATAAAAATATCATGGAGTTCTATTTTTTTTATGAAGTTTATCTTGAAAACGTTCAGTTCACAAAATATTCACGAGCTGTCTCTTCTATAAATGCTTCTCTAATTATCTCCAGTAACTATGCAGGGACAGAATTTTAATCTGTGAAATTATGAAGGTTCTGTTTCAATAGCTATTTAGGCCAGGACAAATATTTCAAATGATTTCAATGGATATAAAATCTTGAAATTTCAATTTAACGATGATGGCGGCAAATACTGCAAGAATAAAAAGTTCTTCTTCACTTATTATATCCCAGATTTGAATGAGCATTTTGCTCTAACGAACGACAAGTACCTTGACACTATTTTGTAATGGCGCATATAAAGGATTACATAACAAAAAGATATCCTGTTTCAAAATCATTTCTTTAAAAAATCTTTTGAAGTACTAACGTTTGGAATCATAATGTCTTGCTGAACCCTGATAGAACATAACCAGCAATTTCTATCTGTCAGGAGCGATTCTAATAGCAAAAAAATCAAAAGACACGAGGTTGAAATTTAAAATGGGTATTTTATATGACTTCACCAAAAAAATATAACAAATTGAGTAGTTGCATAAAAACATCTACCCACATAAATAATCTTTTAAAGTAATTTTCTTAATTAATAATTAATATTATATATAATTATAATTTCTTTAAATAGCGATTTTCAAAATGAAATTTCAAGCTAAAGTAATCAATTCATAGTGAAAAAAAAGTAGCTATAGTTCAAAATGCAAAGGAATTGTAAAGATTTATTTTTCCAATGGAATACTGTCATTGCCCTTTTTTACGGAAAAATAAAGAGAGGTAGTAGTCTAAAGGATGTTTTGTGAAGACTCGATTTCCAATATAAGATCAGAACTCATAACGTAATATCATCTTTTACTTTTCTTAAAAGTATGGCCCCTTGTAATTTTTTACAAAATAACACTGTTTTCAAATTTATCAGAGAAGCCACTGAATGAGCGTTATTGGCCTTTTCCTAATTCAACTTGAAATAAATTTCATCTGCATATTTTTAGAAAAACTAAGTATGAAATTTTGTTATGGCTGATTAAAATTTATATATAATGGGATTTTTTAACAAAGAATGTTTTAAAGAAATAAAAAAAGACTACAAATAAATTCATAGAGTGCAATAATTCATAATTATTGCATTCTTTCGAAAGCTCTACTGATATGGCCGTGATAAATAGATTTTTTCCTTAAGAAATGTGTTGAATTAACGTAATAAATTATATACCGATAAAAGAAAGCAGTTTTCCAACAAAGAAAATAAGAATTTTCAACAATTTTATTATTCTAAAAAGACTATGTGTGAGGAAAAGAAAACATCCGTTTTTTTTAATAAAAAATTTATGCTGTTTTAGTTAAAAAATTATCATTACAATTAAAATAAGTTTGCAAGCAAAAAACAATTACAGAACACTTAATTTTATACCTCTGGTTTTACAAATTTGATATGTGAAAGATGTTTTTTACTTGCATCTTCACAATGGATTTATTTTAATTTTGCATAGTATAAATCAAATGAGCCATGCCGATTTCATTTTAGATTTTCCTATGCTTCTTAATATTAGATAAAAGAGCATGATGTCATTGCATAATGTAAAATGTTATACAGAGTTTCCTTTCCAGATATGGCTTCATTATTGCTTACTTGTACATATGTAAATATTCTTTCGGAATTTTAATATTATGAAATGTATACTTATTCAAATATTTATACGAAACATTTTACTCTGCAAACTGTTTGTAAACAATAAGCTATAGTTGTTTGTAAATAGATTTCACCTTGGAACTTTAAAAATAAAAATATTTCCCTTTTCTTTCTTTTGGACATAATGCTGACCATTCATTTCTGGGAACATATTAAACTGAAAAGGAACTACGTAGTTAATATCAGTCAATAACACTGCCCACTTTATTGTATTTTTTATCGATATCCATGTTTATATTTATCGATGAATAAACGAGGCTTCTTTAGATCTTCGAACTCGATTTCAATGCAAAGTCTGAATTCGGTTCGTTATCATCGATAAGGTCTCTGCGATGCTTTGTTTCTACACAGATCCTAAATGTTGCTTCATCCTTTGTTCAAGGTTTCGGAATTCATAATTATTCACAGATGTTGAAGCTGAAAGCAAGTTGTTCCTAAAAGGGATTTTATCTAAAGCTCATTATCTTATGAGTGTAAATATTTTCTGTGGATACAATCTGTTCTATCACATTGTCCTGAATTAATGAATTAACATACAATATACAGAAATTCACGAGTATAAAATAAAAGATTGTTTACCACTTCCATCATAGTTCTTGATTAAATTCAAAACTATGATCGTGCTTTAAGTATTAACGAACATCGAGCAGGTAATGTATATAGATATCGATAATATTATAAATAATATAAACCGATCTTTCTCTATAAACTTTGCTCCTTATTGATTTATATATATTAATTATAAAAAATAAGGAAATGTCTTACACGCTATAAAAAATAATTATTTTTAAAATAATAAAATAGTTAAAACTGTTTTCATAAATATAATAAATAGCCATCTATAAAAAATATTAAATATTTCTATAAATATCTAAAAATATTTCTATAATCTAAAAACTTCTAAAAATATTTCTATAATCTAAAAACTTCTAAAAATATTTCTATAATCTAAAAACTTCTAAAAATATTTCTATAATCTAAAAACTTCTAAAAATATTTCTATAAACTAATAAAATATTTTAAAAAATATAATAAATGGCCATCGGTATTTGACGCATCTCATTAAAATTTTCATATAATTGCATTTACCTAGTATTATTAGTTCTTGCGCCAGTAAATACCTAAATCCAAATCCTAATATTATTAATGGTACCATTAAATAAATCTACTTGTAGATGTGATACAATTTTATTCGGATAGCTTGAATCACGATATATGTTGCCATAAAGGTCTCTTAAGAAGAAAAAATTAAGACATTTAATAAAAAAAACAAAACATTAAACGTTAACGAAGGGCATAAACCTCTACAGCTTCGCTTAGAGTCAAGATAGAAAGAAAAAAAAAGTGAATCATTACGAATGCATTCCGTAGAAGCAGCTGTGTATTGCAAGATTTCAAAAGTTCTGGAAATAATTCTTGCAGAGAAAGTCAGTAGAAAATAGCCATTTTAATGTCTCAGTATGTTTTAGTTCTATAAATATTAAAAATATATAATTCTAACAGAGTTATAATTATCAGTTATGAAACAGGAAAAAAAGATATTTATTTTATAAGGAATTAACTCTTGAAAATTTTGAAAAGAAACAGTTTGGATTACCATGATGTGTTAAAAAATGAAATATTTAATACAGTAGACTCCCGATTATCCGCGGGCGAGTTATCCGCGGAGCGGATTATCCGCGCGTGCCACACTAAGTTTTTTTTTTTTTTTTTTTTTTTTTTTGCTTCCAAGCAAAGAGAAAATGCTTCCAAAGCAAGAAGCAAACACAAATGACTGATTTTTTCAAAAAGGTGTAGTTTTACAGTTATGCTTTTGAAATTACATAATACATTACAGTATTAAAACAGTACATATGTATTCATTTTTTTGTGTATCCTTGACGCCTCTCGTAAGTACAAAGCACTTTTCTGTTTTCACTAAGAAAATGCATTTTAGGCTAGTTTTGAGTGATATACTAAAATATTAAGCGTTAGTTAAACATTTCCTGCTGTTTATTTTACGTTTTATTGTACATAAAACAATTTTTCAAAGTTGGAATGACTGTTTTCTCTTTTACTATACCCGTTTTTAGCTTTTTATCCGGGATTTTTGTTATCCGCGGCGGCCGCGCCACCCAATTCCGCGGATAATCGTGAGTGTACTGTATTAAAAATAAAGAAAAATATTACAATTCATTAATAATCATTTTACCATCTTTTATTAGATAATTAGCATAAAGTAAGTATAGTGTGAGAACAATAAAGCTTTGAATAAATTGCTTGTTAAATATAAAGAAAGAAAATATTGCAATTGATTAATAATAATGTTCTTTTATTTAATAATTGGCATCATATCAATATATTGAGAGAGCGAGAAGACTGAATAAATAGCTTGAAGATCGAAATCTTGAAAATTACCATTTTTCATTTCTGAATGTGTTGCACAATAGTTTAGTATTCCTTCATTATTTTGCAAAAATCTTTTGTTAAGTGACTATATTGATATTCAAATAACTATTATTATTATTTGAATATCAATACAGTCAGGATATATATAGCTATTTGAATAAAAGAAATTCAATATATATCACATTTTTAAAACTACAAAATATTTATCCACTTGCTGATGCTACAATGTACCAAAGGTTAAAGAGTATAAAATAATTTCTTCTAGCCCCATACAGATTTTCCTGAAAATTTGTGATTGTGCATTTTGAAAATTCGAGTCACAAATTTTCAGGACGATCTAGTTAGAATTATATATCTATATGAGGCTAGAATGAATTGTTTTATACTTTTTGGATCGTTTTAAAAACCCGACATATTAAAATCTCTTTTATTTAAAAAAAATATATCTACCTTTTAGTTTTGTATGTGTAAAATTTTGCAACCGATTTCAAACTAATTTCCCAATGAGCTAACGACCTGACATGGCGCCATCCGTCGATAATAAAAGTCTTTAATCAATTGCAAAATTTGTATCACACAAAGAGATAAGAAAGTGATTTAATATTGCATTGTCATCCAGTTCTGAGCTATTTTTTAAGTTTCAAGTTTTCTAGCTTTTCAGAAAGTTAGTCCGAAAGCGATTGCAAAATTTGTTGTCCAACAGTTTAAATTTTTTTAGGTCTGTCCGAGGTGTTATTTAATAAAGGGCTTGTCATTATAAATAAATTTAATATAACTATGAAGAGACAGCTTGTAGAAACTGTGCCCTTTTAAGATAAGTTGCTTAAGTTCCATTTTTTTATTAACTATATATACGATCAATAATTAAATGATAAATAACTATATTAAAAATTTTATTTAGTAGATATGCTCTAGAAATTCACAAACATCAAGTGTTTCGAAAATAATATATGTTAATATATTTTACGGTGTCTTTTTTTCAGGATATCATGTGAATACTTCAGCTTTTTTTAAAAAATAGTGTAGCTCTATGTTACAAAGATTTTTCCAGATGACAATTGTTTGAATAAGTTCACACATATATTGACAGAAATGATTATTGGCATGATGTTTTATCAAAGTCAATAGTCATTTTGACGATTTTAACACTGATAAAGGAAGTGTTTGCACAATATTTTTTTGTGCAAATAGTTAACGTTCATATACTATTGCTTAAACTATTTATTGATTTTTTTTATATAAGGGCGGAAAAAAAAATTGGTGAAGGTAGCTCATATTTCTGAATGCGCTTGAAATTCAAGCATATTGAAGAATTATTTATAGCGTTACTGCAATTTAGCAATCAGAGGTCAAACTAGATACCTTGAACTCAAGGTCTATCAGTACATCGACATCTAAACTGAAACATTGCTTACGGAAAGGACATGGGATGAGATTATAAAAATGATAAAAAGAATCCTCTTTTAGAAATATACAAAATATATGCTTTAAGATGTAAAACATTTGAGGTGAAAAAGCTAAAAAGTATTAAATTTTTTCAATTTATCTGAAAGAAAAAGCTGCTTTGGGAACTGGACAATACAAGCTTTGAAATGAAACAGCCAAACGATAATTAATTTGCTCACAATTAATCTGTAAAAGGTCTAAGAATGAAATTCTAGCAAACGATATCACGCTCCATGCAGTAATGGAAATTATACAGTAATGTAAAATATACTCCATATAGTAATGGAGTAATGGAAAAGAAGTCCGCATACACTTCGTGTTGCAAAATTATTTATTCTGTTAAATAGTCTAATAGATTTTTCAATAAGTTCTAATCGTTCATCGATATTTCCCAGGAAAACTTATTATGATTTTATAATTAAATTTTTTCAAACAGGCCGATCTACAAGTCTGTATTTATAGATGATTAGTAATAAATTGGATCTTATTCTAGTTACCCGTACTAAAATCATTTTTACAGTTAAATTTAATAATATGATTATTAATATTATTTACAAAAATAAAGATAAGATTTTTTTTTTTTCATCTTCGACGGAAAGTCAATTTTTAAAAAAAAGTTTAATGAAAAGAAATCCAGAAATAAACAAAACAAACCCGATTAACACTAAAAAATTATCAAATTTAACGAATAACTTTAGTAAACATCAGACGATCTTCCTGAGGAAGTTAAAGTCGGCATTTTATTTCTGTTTATGATGTTGGAAACGAAATTGATAAATTAAATATAAATTTGAAATATCTCTTTGAAACCATTTTTGTTAACAAGTGAAGCGTCTGGTTTTCAAATAAATCATTTAAGTATTTTTCATAGAACAGAGTAGATACATTTGCTAATAAATCATTTGATTTCTATAACTACTCACCATCTAATTAAAGACGAATCATCTTATTCATGAGGAAATGATTGTTTATAATGAAATGATTTATTCATTCAAAAAATAATTGTTCATAAAAATTCATCTATTTTTATTTCTTATTCTTGTTTTACCAAAAAAATTCTCATAATTTTTATTTAGATCAATTGCAGGCATCTGTTAATGAACGAAACTGTAAGCAAAATGCAAATTCACCAAAATGGCAAGAGATATTTCATTAACTGTTATTTTAGCCTATTTTTGCATCATCATACATTTTATGTGATTAAGAAAACAACGAGATATTTCAATTTTTTTTTTTAGTTTTTATAAAATATTACTATTTATAATTTCTTTGCAATATAATAACAGATTTTTAGCAGTTGTTTGCAGTATTTTCTGGGAAACTCAGCATAGATTGAAATCTATTTAATAAAAATTACACGATATTTACTTCATATTAAGGCAGTATTTCACATCTTCGTTAAATTGCTTTATTTGTACGAATTCCCCTTTTGATGTTATATAAAAAAAATATGATCATTCTGTCTGCAATGCAAGAAATATTGGAATCTGTGTCTGGTCAGGCGTTTTTGCATCATTCGAAAACGTGATGCACTCGCACACAAAATTTCTGCTGTTTGTATAACCGCTATCAGTTGCAAAAGAAAATGTAAACAATAGATTACTTGTTGAGAGCTTTTATCTGTCTCAAGACGACAGGAGACGTAGATCAGGTATGTTAATTAACTTGTAATAAGGAACTTATTCGAGTGTAAATATTGATATTTGTATGATATTTATGTAATCATCTTAGGGTGCCAGAGGACAAATGAACCTATATATTTGTACTTCTGATGATATGGAAGCATTTTGCTTGAATAAACGTTTAGATAACAATATTAGAGACTGATTCAAAAATTCATTCTTTATAAAAAATGCAATTTCATAAGTTAGGGAGATTTCTCAATTCAGTGATATCGTAAGAAATAGAATTTCTCAATGTTTGACCAATTTTTATTTTCTTTTCAGTTTTTATTTTAAGCTTAACTTTTTTCTTTTTTAATCTGCATTATATATATATATATGAATAGATAGTGCTTCCCCTTCCTTAAGGTATTCGACTAGGTTGTAAAATGCCTTTGCCAGATTATTTTTTTTAACTTTGTAGATTCTAAAACAGACTTTGCTTTTAATATATGTAAGATAGAACTATATATACAGTAGTTTCAATAATATAAACAAATAAAAATGAAATCGGAAACAATGGTGCTTTTAATCGAAAATGTGTGATTTATTTTGTTTTTACTAAAATAATATTTGATAAATAAATAATATTTGAAAATAAAATTCTCCAAAATAGTATTTGATACATTTATATTAACTCTGCACCTACTCAGCCGTAGTTTGTTTATTTTTAGAATTTCTGTTAAAAAAGAGTGAATATTAAATTTGTTTCCAGTACATATGAATGAACTAATATATAAGCAGAATATTTAAACGCATTTTCTGAAGAATGAATATTTCAGTGTGGTTGATTCATGGAAAACATGATATCTTATAATTAATTCAATAAAATTTCATGAAATTTGATATGCATGTATCCAAATCTTTTGAGGAACCGCGAATTTTAAGATAGCTTCATTTAGGCATGTTTTACAGACACTTTAAATTCAAAACATAGACAAATTTTCACAAAAAAAATCATTAACGGCAACTTCAAATGCTCATAAAATTTTTATTTATTAAAATAATTTTTATCTTGAGGTCTGTTACATTTTATGTATTTTGAGCTGTATATAATTGAAAAAAAATTAAATATTCCCATTATTTTTTAATTTACTTTGTTTTTCCAACATAGAAAATTTTGCTAAATTTTCATTTTATTTAATGAAAATTTTTTTTGCAATTTTTTTTTCTTTAAAAATGGGTGTATTTTTTTTCTTTTAATAGTGACTTTTCAAGTCTATTTTAGCTATTTGGTACAATAAAAAATATTTATGTATCATTTTTTTTAAAATTCGTCTCCGAACATATTTGGATACTTTAAATTGTATGCCAGTTCTTCCATGCTAAATTGCATTTCAGAGTCTCTTTCTTGTAGAAATTTTTGTGCGCACCTATTGTTCTTCGTGTCTGTAAGACAAGGTTGCAAATGTTTAAAATCATTATCTATTATTGGCATTTATTATCATATATGTTTATAATATATCTGTATGATATATTCATATTATGCAATACTATCCCTACTTTTTTATATTTATTACATTCTATCCAAGATGGGTGTAATATGCATTATTCGAAATTTTCCTTTCCATCAATTGGTATCAAACTTTACACTCTTTAGTCGATCTGCGTCAGCGCAGAAAAAAAAACAGCCTTAAATAAACTGTTCTTCCCATTTGAATTATTTTATTATTTAAAATTTGAAGTGAAGGGAAGTAAACAAACCTGAACTCGCAACTATGATTATATCTGATGTTTATTTTTAGTTGAAAGTGTATCAATGTATTAAAAATTCCTAATTTGTATCATGAAGCAATTTTTGTAAAATATTTATCCTTCGGATACTAATAATTAAGTAACCAAAATATATTATGAATATTTTCAACCTGTGATCCATTCAAGAGATATTGAAAAGAAAAAAAAAAGAAAGAAGAGACAGCTACAGTATATGTTCAAATAGAAAAAATGAAATGAAGAAAATAAAAAAAAATGTCGAATCATAAATTGAAATAATACTTTC
Organism: Argiope bruennichi; assembly: GCF_947563725.1. Classification (NCBI taxonomy): domain Eukaryota; kingdom Metazoa; phylum Arthropoda; class Arachnida; order Araneae; family Araneidae; genus Argiope; species Argiope bruennichi. Next base: position 81,154,234 of record NC_079156.1, read on the forward strand.
TATATATTATATAAAAAAAATTAAACCTCACATTTAAAAATAAAAAAGGTATATATATAAAAGCAAGTATTATTATTAAATTAATTATTTGAACTTCCAAAATTCATTTAAAGAGAAGGAAAAAAAATAAGATACTCAATAAAAGGAGAAAGAATGAGAAGAGAAACGAAATACAGGAAATAAAGATGCAAATATGACAACTTTTGTCATAATGAATTAAAAATAATAAGCAGTATCTGTATAAAAAATCAATCTAAATAGCAAATTATTTTATTGAAAACTTTTTACTATAATTGAAATATAAGAAAGTGACATATTTTTGATGAAAAGAGAAAGTTGTTTTTTTTTTTGTGAAATACAAATAGTCACAAATAGTACAATAGTCACAAAAAGTTAAACTTAATCAAAAATTTTAGCGTTTTACAATAGTAATGTTACATAGTAACATTATTATTACATTATTAATGTTACATAGTAACATTATTATTACATTATTAATGTTACATCGTAACCTTATTATAGTAACATTATTAACAACATAACATATTATTACACAAAAATAATTTCTACATCTACAAGTCCTAAAATAAACTTTTCAGTGACCTCAGTATTATTTCGATGCATTTTTAAATGTAATTTTGATAGATTTATAAAAATATCTTTAAATCTTTCTTAAAATTGCACTTTTTAATTAGTACGATTACATACATGAGCCATTGTGACAGCATTAAATACAATTTTTGTGACTATACTATAGATGCATATGTAAATATAAATATAGCTAATGCTTTATAAAACACAACTTCTTGGAAAAATCGTACAGCATTATCCAAATTAATAATAATCTGAAAATTATTGAAACCTTTCCTGTAATAAATCACTATAAAGCTTAAAGGATATATTTGTCAGATTAATTTGTCCTTGAGAATTTCAGTTTTGAGAATTTAAAGGATCTACAGCAACTCTGAGAGAAACAAAAGCGTTCCTAAATAAATTCCCAGGTCTCACTAAGGAAAAATAAAGTTCTTGATGATCAATGCTCTTATTCCAGGTTTTAAATAATCTTATAATAAACATTTTCAATAAGTAATTACACCCGCCCATATTCCTTTAATAATCAATAAAAATTAATAGAAAATAATTTTTAAAAATTTCTTACTATTAACTACTATTTCTGGATGAAAAAAATTATTTTTTTTTCTAAATGCACCGAGATTTCTTGAGTATCAAGTTTCAAGAACAAGAAATTTTTTTCGCCGTATGATAGTGTAAACTGAAATTTCATTTTAAATTGGCGAAAAATAATTAACTTATCTGGCGAAAATTCATTTTAATTTGCTTCACCATCTATTTTCTCATTACAAAATATAACAAATCTGTGTATTTTCAGCTTTGCATTAATTGCGAAAAAAAAAGATATATATATATATATATATATATATATATATATATATATATATATATATATATAGAGAGAGAGAGAGAGAGAGAGAGAGAGAGAGAGAGAGAATGCATTTTGAATTCACTTTAGTTGATAAACTGAATCTGAAATTTGCTACGGATTTGCAATCTTGGTAGAAGACGGCCTATCAAATTTCAATTAATTAGATTGCTGCGTTTCAAAGTCATTGCGTTTACATGCGCATAATTAAACAAATCAGAATGCAATCATTTTTCTGAAGGATTGGATCAAAATTTGTTATACAGAAGTACAAATAAAGTCGCACGCTCAGTTTATCTATCGAACATTTTTACGTTTTTAAATTAACGTATTCATAGTCTGTGACCACATAAGTTCAAAGATTGTTGAGTTTTGAATGAACGTTTTCATATCCTGCGACTCTATACATTCAAAGATTTTCCTGTTTTGAATTAATGTGCTCATAATCTATGACTCTATATGTTTAAAGATTTTCTATTAGCTAATTTCATTCCTTACATTCAAAACTTACATTTTTGGTGTAATGTCCGCAAACCAAATTGTCTGATTTTTTTGTCATTGTACTATCGTTTTCACACAGATAAATCAACAGTTTAACAAACAAACGCAGGAAAAAAAACAATAAAATCAGAAGGAAGGATCTACCCAAAACATTCTCATTTACTCTTCAAAAAAAAAATCTTACTTCCCACCCCTCCGTATAAGATTGTGGACTTTGTTTAAGGCCACGAATTCCTTGTATGGCATTGGCGAACTATAGCTATGAAATACAAATCTTTAAAGTGAATTTTGTATTTTTACTGATCTGTCTTGTGAAACCTTGGCGACTTTATTTTGGCCATGCGGTTAATGATACCCGAAAATCAAATTTTTTTTTTGTTTAAGATGAGTTTTTTTCAAGCGACTGAACCTAAAATTTGTCACAGAAATACAAATAAAGCCAAACATCATATTCCAAATTTTATGTATTTATTATGTTTTTGAATGATCGCATTTACCTGCTTGTGAAACTATATAACGATAAAAAGTCAATTCCTTGACGGATTTGGTTCCAAATTTGAGAGTTATCTACACTTTAGACGTTAAACTGTGTATCAAATTTTATCTATCTACATCTCTTCGTTTTGTAGTAAAAGAGTTAACTTATATTTAGACAACTGGACTGACAAACTTACATTAAATCGATTTCGTTGTGACTTTGATGGAAATTTACAAATTTGGTTTAAAGATCATATACCAAATTTCATCCATATAACTCAAAGCGTTTGTCACAGACAGTCAGAGAGACATAATGCGAAAAATGTGGTTTTCGAATTCATGGAATATGAAATGTGAAGATTCGTCAAATTCTCGAGTTCTAAATTTTTGACGATTACTTACTTCATTTATAATAAAGTATGAAATGTGTTTTATTGTTTAGGAAAAAATCAAAAACTAGAGGCCTCTTTCTTTTGCAGATTGCATTACTTCCTCTCGGTATGCTTTGTACACAAGAATGTAATAAACTAAAGATTTTGATTCTTCAATATTTACTCAGATGATAAAAATTGTAACAATAACACTTTCATCTAGACTCTCTTATCAGTTGAGTAACTTTTCAGCTGTGCATTTGTAGCGTTCAAGCACTTTAAAGATTTAAGGAGCAAATTTAGTTCAGTAAAACGATCTTAATTTCTTGTTCAATCATCTAGATGATAGAACTTGAGTTTTTCTGTTGCCTTACTTACCAAATTTTGTTGCTTTTAATGTAAATTATTGAGTTTGCACTATTATCAGTATTATATGATTTTCCATGTTATAAGTCATAATTAAAAATAATGAATTAATTAATTTTTAATCATATTTATTTACGTATAACGAATGTATTAAGCGTCTCTGAAAACGATAAAGTCTTATTACAAGAATAATAAAACCATGTTAAAATTAAGTTTAGAATAAACTTTATTTTTAAAATAGCCCAACAATTCAGCCAACTTCAACATCATCCACTTTCATTTATTATTTGACTAGTTCTTCGTTATATATTTATTAAAAAATTTCGAGTTATCTTAAAATGCTAGTCATAAAAAATTATTTTGTATTAAAATTATTTTTTTACATTCTCATATATGAAGTGTACGAAGAGAAAATAATTTTATGGTTAAAAAAAGAAAAAATTCGAATTCTCTATTTTGTGGAAATCACGTTTCAAACATTCTCTAACCCAAAAAATATATCTATGGAATTATGATTATCTGTCTGTAAACACGTAAACTCAAAAACACTTTGAGTTAAACGGATGAATTTTGATACGCGGTTACTACACAGAATTTGTAGACTTCTGTAAAATGGATGAAATTTGGCAAGTGGACACAGCGGTAAATTTGCAGACTGCACGGAATCCTGCTTGTGTGTCTGTTCGGGAATGCGATGATTACAAAGTATAAATACAAAGATAGATAAAATGCAGAACACTGATTTAGCATCTAAAGAATAGATCCGTACTTAATCTGTATTAAATTTTGAACCAAATCTATCAAGGAGTTACCATTTGCCTGTCTGTACTTTCACAAGCATGTAAAAGTGATAACTGAAAAACACAATATCAAATTTTGAATTAAATTTTACGTCAAAGGGCTGATTGTCTGTTAATCCTATACTTTTGTATGCATATAAAAGCGATAAGTCAAAAAAGAAAGTGGTTTAAATAAAGGAAATTGGTCTGTGATCATGAGACTAATATTGTAATTCTGTATCAAATTATCGTTCAGTCGATCGAAAAAAATATCCAAAATGCATAGCCGATTATTTTTTACAAGACTATGAAACACAAACTCTCATGTCAAAATAAAATTCTGAATATACAGTACACTCTCGATTATCCGCGGAATTAGGTGGCGCGACCGCCGCGGATAACAAAAATCGCGGATAATCCGAAAAAAGCTAAAAACGGGTATAGCAAAAGAGAAAACAGTCATTCCAACTTTGAAAAATCGTTTTATGTACAATAAAACGTAAAATAAACTGCAGGAAATGTTTAACTAATGTTAACTTAACGCTTAATATTTTAGTATATCACTCAAAACTAACCTAAAATGCATTTTGTTAATGGAAACAGAAAAATCCTTTGTACTTATGAAAGGCGTCAAGGATACAGAGAAAAATTAATACAAATATACTTTTTTAATACTGTAATGTATTATGTAATTACAAAAGCATAACTGTAAAACTACACCTTTTTGAAGAAATCAGTCATTTGTGTTTGCTTCTTGCTTTGGAAGCATTTTCTCTTTGCTTGGAAGAAAAAAAAAAAAAAAAAAAAACTTAGTGCGGCAGGCGAGGATAACTCCCGCGGATAATCGGGAATCTACTGTATTCCGTTCATAGTCTTGCCAAGATCCACGATTTTGTTGAGGAAGGAAGGAACTTATTTATTACAAGTATGCTAGAAAAATTCGGAGATACAACTCTTGCTGATTTCTTCTTGTATCATAATTCAGCAAAATATTTTAGATTTTATTTGATAATAATTGATCGCATTTACTTAACTTCTCTTCATCAAGTCATAAATCTTTAAATAGAAAATGAATGAGTAAAATATGTATTGCATATTTTTTGAAACGAAATTGCTATTAAGTGAATTGTGAAAATCAAAATGAATTGCTAAGGAAAGAGGAGAGAATGTAAAACGTGATAGAGAGTAGGACTAGCGCAGGATATCCATTTCCGTGCAGTTGTCATAACGAGGAATTTAAAAGAGTAGGAGTTCGAGTTGCTGATATTATTAATGCATAGCACGATCAAACTGTATTTGCGTCTGTGTTTCTTAAATGCACGTCTTGATTTCAGTTTTCATGCACCTTTGAAGTAATTTAAACAAGATTAGAAAATTAAGAATACTGAAAACATAAATTTAAAACAAATTATCGTATAAGACAACGATCGTTTTCAGAAAATATTTCCAAATTGTTGCCACATATTTTTTTATGACACTTCATTATTAAATTTACGAATAATAATTGGATATAAAAATCTCTAAGTTATTTACTATCTAATCTCTAACTTTATTATTTCAAAAATATCTTTTAAATATTCTTTTTTAACTTCTTTTATTCCTTTTAACTTAAAATTCCCTAAAAATAAATTAATTAATATAAAAAAAAGTGTCAAAGTGTTAGTTATCTAAGTACGTCGATAAAAGAACGATAAAAAATTTAAATTCAAAAGTGCCTTTACAAAGTGAGGAATACATTGCGTTCTATTTGATTTAAAGTTTCAAAATTAAATTTCTATCCCACTTTATCTCAAGAGAAATTTTAACACTCACTGATATTTCTGAAACAACTCTTCCGATCAAAAAGAAAAGGAAAACCTTAACAATAAGAGAGCCAGCCATGGTAACTCATCCCTTAATCATTTAAGGTGCTAAAATTATGAAATAAAATTTGATATTCAAATGAATTCTTCATTTATCGAAGTCCTTTCAAATACACCGATTACAGATAACTGCTTGAACACTAAAAGTTCCGAACAAAAAGAATGAGGAAGCTGTCATTGAGAGATAGGAAAAATCCAAAGTTTACAAACAGACGTCATTAATTGATTAGATATATTTGTCGCTATTAGCTAATAAAGTTCAAAATTGTTACGAAAGCATTTATCATGGGATTTGTCATTGTTTTAATCATTTTTTTGGGACAGATGCTTTAGATACTTTCAGTTGAGATTTGCATCTTTTTAATTATTGTTTATTCTAATTATAGTTTAGCTAGTCATAGCATAGATTTGCACTTAACGTTATTAATAAATTGTTTAATGATCAGTGCGAATGTAAAAGTTTAAGAGGAAAACATTTTTATCATATTTAGTAATGTCTTTATAATATAATTACAGTAAAATCTTGATTTATATGGCAGGTTTGTCACTAGAAAATATCGTGTAAATTTAGAGTTTTAAAAACGTTTTTTAAAAGATTTCTGCGTTGTAAAATTCACACACATATGTTGATTTTTAGAAATAGATTTTATTTGGAGCAATAGATTTAATTAAAATATTTTTCATTTTTTTATATTTCTATATAATGTAATAATTTTTTATAATGTATTCTATATAATGTAAATTTATAACTGGAATCATTCCCTTCAAATTCCATACAAATCTGGAAAATTGAAAAAAAAAAAAAAAATTGTGGAAGATTTTTTTTTTTTGTAATTGCACAGTATTTTAAATGTATACATATTATATATAAAATACTAAATGCTTATTGAATATCTGGCGAAAATGTAGTTTCTTAAAATATTGCAATTTAAATAATTTTTTTTTTTTAAATTTCTAAGGGAAATAAAGATTTAAAATGATATTTTATTAGGTTGGAATATATTAATTACAAAATATACCAATTATTAAAGATATCAGTTCATTTAAAGTAAAATACAAATATATGGATTTTTAGAGATATTATATTTGAGCGAATTAAACACAATTGAATAAATCTTAGCCAATCAGACATTTCAGAATTAGCTAAAACAATCCCTATTTTGATTGTCTGCCCCATATTGATTAATTGTCCCGAATTTATTCCAAATTTTAATCAAATATTTTTTTTCCCATACGCAAATTTATTTTTGTTTATCAATAAATGATTAATATTAAAAGAGTTATCAATATGAAATTGATTATCAATATGAATTCAACTTGGATTAAAATGCATGTAAAATTAGTTTATACAGAATACAATTATATTTTTTCCTCCCTAGTTAGGCAAAAGAAATAAAATCAATTAAATATTGCCACATAATTTTTTTTCTTTAATCGAAAACAAAATTATTTCAATGTTGACGAGCAACGATTGGAAAATCATGCAAGAGGGTATAAATAATAATATCATTACTGGGTTAATTTTCTAAATTTCAGTTGCTTTCAAAACATTTTCCATGCTGAGTGTTGCTTTAATCTTTGTATAATGGCATCAATATTGAGCAAATACTTTTTCAAATTCTTTTCTATATGTATGAAAAATGATGATCTAGATAATTGCATTAGTTTTTTAAGTGGTTATACCTCGAAGTACTGTTCAAGGAATTAAATGTATGTGCGGAATTAAAGATTATTCCTTAGATTAATTGAGGAATAATTTTTAATTATGGTCAAGAGGAGGAATAAGTTTATGGCCAAATATAACTATGTGGTCATAACGTTTGCTGAATATTTTGGATGGCCTCATTTTTTTCTTAGAAGTGAATTGAAAGGTTAACTTAGTTTACCTTTAAAATTTTTAAATTCTGAAACATTTAATTTTACTATTGAAATGCACATAAAATGCGGTCAATCTATCATGATTATGAAGTTGGTCAAATATAAAAAATAATAGTGACATATTATTTATTGTTTTACTACTGGATATTTCTTTGAAATTTTCTAATAATCATCTTCCTCTATATATTTGAATTTATTATTATTATTTACTTATTCTTTTAGTTCGGGTAATTCGTCCTCCCCAATGCAAGCAGTCTTCCATGTTGATTTGCTTTTAAAGTAAACTCTTCCAAACTCTCTAATCATACACATTTATTGTAGTCAGCGAAACCTCAAGCTAACATATGCAGAAAACTGCAAAAGATATTGCAGAACGATGATAATACTGATGAATGACGCATAGAGTTTCTACTCATTATTCAAAGAAACTATACGAGTACGAGAGAGACTTTCGTTTAAAATCTAGCTTAATAAGATTATTACATAGCTAGGTGCCGACGTCCTGGCATAGGGGTAGCGCATCTTCCCCGTGGTCTGGGCTTCCCGGGTTCGAGTCCCGGTTTGGGCATGGTTGTTCTCGTTCTATCGGTGAGATGTGTGAATGTGTCCTCCTGTAAAAAGGGGTTGTGCAAGCGAATGAGTGATGCGTGTGTAGTCAAGCCGTACTCTTGGCCCTAGTTGGCTCTACGATAAAAACAAGAGGCGCCTCCCCTTAGGCTTAAATCGGGTGTCTTTGAACAGAGGGCTTGTCCGTGGCAAGTGCCATAAGAAACAACAACATCAACATAATGAAGTTTATACTTAAGTTTATTGAAGCATATCAAATATTTATTAATTTGTTAGATTTAATAAATAATAATTAAAACTTTAGATTGTATTAGTGAGATATATAATTAGTAATACATTACATTGTATTAAATAATTAGATAAATAATACATTAATTCATACGATTAAATGTAATAATAAGCGTGTATCTTTTAGAGTATTACTAATTTGAATTTACCATAATTTCTATTAATTTTCCTTGAGATTAAGAAAAAAAATAATGTCTCTGAATTTTATTTAATGTTCAACAATAAGGAAATAATTTTCATTATGTTTAGTAAAAATTCATCGAGGAAGTGATATTGTTACATAATTTCAAGATACAGATGATGTTTTCGTGATGTAAGAAATGACCGAGAAATTAAAGAGCACAATCATTAAATCTTTCAGTTTGCATAAACAAAAGTAACATCTAGAAAATAATAAATCAATGTAATTTTTGATGAGTACATCCTTTCACATTTCCTTATTCAGTTTTACTTAATGAAATGAAGATCTTATCAGGGAAAAGAGAATTGCTTTTATCAGATCAAATGGACTGAGAGTCATTCAACTTTTGGCCCGAAAGGCTGTCAAGTTCAGATTAAAAACATTTTGAAGTACACGCGAGATATCTTAGAGTGACTCGGAACTTATTTTTGAACATATATAAAATATCGCTTACTTTAATTATTGAAAACTTCTGCTAAATTATTAGATAATTATGATTTTTTCTAAATGTTTCTGGGCTATCTAATAAATTGCTAAAAATAACGAACTCCAGAAATGAGTTTAAGAATCCGCAATTTTTAAAAAAGTTTCCTTAAAGTATAAATCACATTTGTGACATAATTTGCTTTGTAATGCTGACTAATATATCTAGGAAATATATCTGACTTATCTAGGAAATATAATATAAAAGTTCTTTCATAAAAGGATAGATTTGGAGAATTATACTAAAACTGCAATACCATTCTAAACTATGAAACCACCACTATATGCGTACAATTCTTGGATACTGATGACTTGATACTGATTTCCATGAGTCCTTCAGGTCGATAATAGTCAATAATTTACTTGTAAACTGAATAGGAATTTATTTATAAATAGCATAGCACTTCATTATGGTTAAGTCCAGTTTTATACGATGTCTAGTCCATTTTTACTACAGAACAGTACAACCGCCAACAGCCTCTCCTGTTTAAATTATGAAACTCCTTCTTATATGTATAACTCATAGTTGAACTGATCTGGTATAGAAATAGAATTCTCTAATAACAGTCGGAAATATGTCTGTAGACTTAATAGAACACAACAAGGACACTATTCTTGTCTTCCGCGATCTCGAATTCAGTCCCATTGATGTCCACATCCTTCCTAGAGGTTGATAGTTGGGATATATAAAATGTTCGCTTATTTCTTGTTGTAGATTCGAATTTTAATCTTAAATTCACAGAACTCGCAATATCAACCAAATGCTCAGAATTTGAAACACTACTTCGTATGAAATGGCTGTGTCAATCACGCCACTTAATTTCCATTGAAAATCCATGGAACATGTAAAATGTGTGTTCTGATACACTTTCTGAATGTAATCGGAGCATATGATCGCATTACTTGGGTATAGTTAACCGAAACCATCACAAATGATAGTATTTCTGAATTGACAAGCAATCCATATTGAACATTTTTTGCAAACGAAAAGTGCTACTTTTGCATTATTCTGCAATATTTATTTATTTAATGAGCATTTTTGTATATTTCTACACTAGTGTTTCTATTCTGCCTCATAATACAGATTAAGCTAATTTCATAATAAGCTTTTTTTTAAAAAAAAAAAAATGTTTTTTTTTAAACGTCAGTGTATCTGTGAGATCTTTTGAAAGTAAGATATTAAGCTTAATATTATTTATTAAATTATAATTGAAATTACTTTTAAATGGTCTAAGAAATTCTAATGTTCCAGAATATAAAAACGTGTATTGCCATTTAATCACAAAATTTTGTGCAGATCTTCTTAAAATCAGATGTCTAACTGGCTCAATAATATTAATATTTCAACAACTCATTAACAATATTTGAATATAAATAGACTCATTCTATTGTGTTGGACAGTATTTGGTGCTTCTAAATCTAAATTTAAATTAAAGCAATCATTATATTTTAATGAAAAGATCTCGAAAATTTTTAAGGACTACCTCTCTGATTATCTAAACACTTATAATTCATCGAATAATGTGGTAGCATAAAGCACATATTATCGAGTGTAAAAAGAAATGGAATATTTGATTGATATTCATGGGATATTTTCTAAAAAAGACTTATTTTTAGGAACCAAATGAATATCATTTCATTACAATTCATTTACATGAAAGACTGTAGTAAAATAAATATAAAAATTTTCGGCTTTAAGCTAGAAACTCTAGATTTTCGCACAAACAAAAAAAATCTCTAAAAGGACTTAGATTTCTCACGATTTTTTAAATTATAAATGGGATTATCATAAATGTTCAGTAAATTCGTTGATTAGAAATATATATATATATATATATATATATAAACAAACTTCTTTTTTGTTTTTAAAATTCACCAAGTTTTCAGATCTACTGTTATAAGCTGCAACACACTAAATAGAAACATTTAAATTTTCGCACATATAATTTTTTATAGAGAGATACTTTAAAGGAAAGAAAAGCATATTTTTTTTACAAAAATTATCCACTTTCTAAATTGGACAAAAAGTATATTTTTTTGATATTCATTAAAAAAAAACGCCTAAATAGCGGTCTTATGTTATTAACCAACTGATTTTAGCGAATTGTGTAATGGGCATACAAACAAAAATATTTAAATGCTACTGAGATTAAACCATTGTTCTAAGCGATATAAATTCTCGAAAATAATAATTCAGTTATTAATTTTTCATTACGCAATAATATAAAAAGACATCTTTAATATATTTAATGGAACTAATAATATGAAATTGGACGTATCTACCACAGTCCTACCTCAAGATTAAATATGTTCTACAAATAAAATTAACTTCAATATGTAATTTAAAACAACTTTAAGTTGAGGTCAAAATAAAAAAAACAGGAATACTTATTCATAATCGCTATGATGTGCAATTTTGTCATCTTTCAAAAAATGATGACATATTCGAGTTTCTAAGTATCTTGAGGTACTAGATTCAGCTTAATGAAATCTCTTTTCAAATATAGTTTGATTATTCAGAATAAAGATTAAGTTTTTAAAACTAAATTATTTTTGTACACATCAATAAACTTTCAACATGTTAAGATCGTATTTAGTACTGTTTAACTCTTTGAGACAGCCGATTTCAAAGAAAATAAAAACCCTAGATGTAGATATTTTTTATTATTATAAAAAATGAAAAAAAAAATATTCATTTCGATTATTTTACATAAAACATCACTCAAAATAAAAAAAGAAGTAATAACATTTCAATAAATCCAATTTTTTACAAAGTGGAACATATAGAATCCCACAACTTCATAACTTCCTATTTAGTATAAAACATCAAATAACATATTTTTTCATTATAAAACAATTTATTCACTCATAATAGAACAACACATAGCATTATCAACGAAAAAAAAAATACATTGCTTCACACAGTGCGCCAGATAGAATCTCAGGAGCACACACAACTTACTGATATGTCTTGATTTGCATAAATAGTTTTCATATATATATTTACTCATTTACCATTGGTCATAGTATTGTCAACTGAATGAAAAACTTTAAATAAAATATTAAACTCTATATGACTATGAATAATGGTTTTCAATATATTCCACCATGCATAAAAAGCTAAGCAAAAAAAAGTGGGTCAGTTATTGACCCATATAGCCCCAAAGAATTAACTGTACGTAATAATACAAAATATAGATTTAAATCTACAACTCATCAAGAGTTTGATTTTACTAGCGGATATTATTTTTATCAATAAGGATGAATTATCTGCTGTTTTTGCTGCTTTAAATTTAATTATATATAAATTTAAATTTCAGAAAAGAAGAAAGAAAAATGTACTTACATCCTTTCTTTTGCAGTTTTATGCTGTCCACATCGTTGTTGATCATCTTGATGGATTAGAAACCTCTTGTGGCTCGTTTTTCTAACAGTCTGGATTTCTAAAATTATTGCACCAATTTAAAATAAAATTTATAATTTTTTTTTTGTTTGGTAGGTTTTGAAACAAAAATTATCTGGAGGGTAAATGATATATATATATATAATATCAATGTCATGATATGAGTTGGTATTGTTTCAACAGATATTAATTTGATTAAAAACAAACAAATTGATAAGTGCCTAACATGATAAGAGAGCACGTTTAGGACAAGCTAATTGCGTTATTTCTTCTTAACAGATACTAGATATTCTTGCGTTATTTCTTCTTAACAGATACTGGATATTCTTGCGTTATTTCTTCTTAACAGATAAGTTAACAGATATTGAAGGAGAATCTTTGTATTGAAAAAGAAACTGCGGATTAATATGACTTGGCACTTTTGTTTCACTGCAAATGCCTTAGAGACTAATTAGACAAGAGACAAGAGAATATTCGATAATAGTTCTTTTACCTCTTTTAGCTATAAAAAGAGAGTAGCAATAACAAATAGATAAAGAAAGCTTAACAATGCTGAACTTAAAATCTTTATCTTAAAATTTTTGGTAATTTTAATGCAAAATTTCATCTTAATCTCAAAATTGGCTCATAACTTTCTAAACGTAAATAGTTAACATTATTGAAGCTACAATTGAAAACTTTGTACTTACACAATAAAAAAACAGTAATAGCTAAAATTGGATACTCATATTACTAAATTATATAAGCAAATGAAGAAATTTCCTAATTTTAAGACGATATTTGATAATTCAAAAATGATTACATTTTATTGTACGCATAAATTAAAACTTCCTTTGTTTAAGAAAAACACTGAAAACTTTAATTACATTCAGAATATAACTTTCAGAATATCGTTTTATTTAATCGGAAGTTGAGAAAATTATTAGTAATCTGATGCTTGATACCGAAAATGATTTTTCTATGCCTCGTGAACTCTTTTATGCTTCCTTCCACTTCTTAAAAATTTAAAAACGTGATATTCATCAATCTTTGTTTACATTAGATTATTTTACATAAGTAAAGAATGTAAAAAATAATCTTAAAAAAAACTTTTATAAATGTATTAAAGTATATTTTCATTTATTTCTTAATTTTTGATAATTACTTTAATTTATTATAATGATCTTGATATTAATTTTTTAATATCTTTTACCTGTATGGCCCGATGGTGCTTCTCATAAATAATAAAAAATTATTTTAATTAATTTATTAAATGATAATTAACAATAAAATGAAAACAATAAAATAGTGCATTGCCACCCCGAATATAGTAGTGCATTAAATTTTAATAATTTGGCACTGCATAAAGCAGGTAAAATACCTGATTAAAAAATTCCAATCTTAAAAACATGAAACAAATGTTTAAAAAGGAAACTTCTATGATTTAGTTTAAAATTTAATTTTGTTAATTATACATTGACTTTACATAATTTAAATTCAGTTCAAAATTTTGAAACTATTATATTCTAATGAAATATCTACTTTTTTAAAAAAACTCCATCATTACAAATACGAAACAATTCCAGTTAAATAAAAGTATTTAAAAGAAGAAGTTTTAATAAGTTTTCTATTCATTTTTCTGTTGCATCAAGATTTATTTTCATTCGTATGATTTTAGTAATACATGAATATTTTTTTTTTTGTAAATTATCTATTTTAAAATACTAATTTAAGAAAAAACATATGCAAGAAAATTATTCATCACTATGAAGGAAGGTCAAATTAATTCAAAATAGTGAATTTCAGCTATTCTCTTATTCAAAAGTAAACGTTCTAACAACTGAGGTCTCGAAAGCATAGATATATAAAATACATATAACCAAGATTATTAAGTGCACATAAGATATACTATTATTTAAGAAATTTCTAAATGATATTTACGTACCTTTTGAAAATCTATTATTCAATATAAATTTTGAGTTAATCAAACAAAGTTTCAGTTTCCATATGAAATGCTGTTAGTTATAAATTAACAATTTCTATCTGCCTACATTTGGGAACGGGAATAAGAGCATAAAAGTCTTTTCAGCAATAAAACCTTGTTGAGAATGCTTTAATAGTGGTTACTTGCTTTAATGCATCCAGCATCAAGGTCTTAAACAACAAACCGCTATTCGTTAAACTTTCAAAAAAATTTATAACTCCTCCCATTCGTCTGCGTAATGACTCAGATGTACGTTCACTCTATTTCCTAAATCCATCAGTTAATGAATAATAAAAGCTACGAAAGATTTCCATTTTCTAATATACAAAAATAAATTAAAATTGTCATAAGATGTTTCAATGTATCTGAGAAAACGTATTTGTTTGAGCATAAGCATATTGAATTATATGTAATAATTTTAATGTGCAGTTTTATCTCTAAAAATGTTATTTGATTCATTGAAAAATAAATTCTTTTCATGAGATCTTATTATTGCCACAATCTATTTAGTAAAATGGTACATTTAAATAATAATCTGAAAGGGAAATTCAGATTGTAGCATCAAAATGAAAAACAAACATGATAATCATTTTCAATAAAAAACTATTTGCATTTACTCACATGACATAATTTTCATTAACATTGCGCTAGAATTTTTAAAATGTATTTTTCCAAAAGCCATGAGGTCTGTCTTTAGTTCTAATTCTGCAAAGATTCGATTATATGTGAACAATGTATTTTATATTACCGCCATGTTAGGCTTAATCTTTGTTTTTGTTTACAATTATCAAGGTTTTTTTTATACGTGCTTTATTTAAATTTTAGAGCTTCTCAGTATTTATAAAACTTATTATTTTACATTGCGTACTACTTCCGGGACGTTAATAGAAAGTTAATCAGGATGCCAAGGTTAAAAAATCAGCTGCTAGCTCTTAAAGAAATATTTAAAAATTCTAAGCATATCACACATCTGCAAAAGGAAGTACCTCTGGAATATTTATTTTACATTAACAACTCAGTTTCAACACTTTTTTTACTTACTTTGAATGAATATTTAATCAAATATTATAATTTCTGGAAATGTTAACCTCCATGACCAACAAAAACAATGCAGGCACATCATTTCCTTTTATTATATTGGCTACCTAATTTGATCTCGTAAAAATTGCATTTTAAATCGTGCTGAATACTTCAAGATGAAAAATTGAAGATAATTATATTCAATCCCTTTGAATACATATCTAATGAAGTTCAATAAGAAATAAATAATTTTCCTCCTTATTTTCAAAATGCCGATTTAAAAAATAAATAATTAAAAAAAACTCTGAAATTTTCCTTCATTATTAAAGATTTATAAAATAGAGCATATTCATTGTTTCGAAATATACGGATAACTAATCATTGATAGAAAATTAGTTCTTGAAATATTCTATATGATTATTTATAACAAATTTTTACCTTACAAATGAATTTGACCTTTAAATAAGGTAAAGTTAAATTACCTTACAAATAAATTTTGCCTTACAATAAAATTTTACCTTTTAAATAAATACCTTACTATATAATAAGGCATTTTAGTCATTTGAATTTTTAACTCATTAACATTCGTTACAAATTTCGAATATATCATCCGAATCAGTAAAGAAAATTATTTTTAGCAATTTATACTTAATTTCAATTTCTTAGTTTCTGTAATATTTATGCTTTTAAACCTGTGAATTAAAAAAACTGCATAGCATGTACAGCACTTTTGAGATAAAAATAATAAATAAATAGTTAGAAATTTATACAATTATATCAATATTCTTCTTTTTAAATAATAAACTCACATTCTTCAAAAAAAAAAAAACTAATTTTATTATTAGCAAAAATTTTTTATTAGCATTTTTATTAATTTTATTATTAGCAACAGCAAAATATATGTATATAGAAGTAACAATAATTCTTTGTTTAAATTTTTTTAGTAACGTTAGGACTCTTAATTTAAATCTTTAGATGAGATAAAGTAGCAAAAAAGTATAAGCCATTTTTATAAAAATAGATATTAATGAGATAAAATATTTTCTTAACAGCCGTAGTAGATAAAGATTAAACTGATGTTAAACTGAAAAAATATATTTCCAATAAATTTTCCCTAAATAATAATTTTTAAAAAAAAATTTCTGTAACGAAATCACATTTAATGAATAGAAACTTATTAAAGAACAGAGATCGAAGCCAAAATCAATAGACATGCAGTTAAACTATTCTATTAAAGAATAATTGTCGATTCTGTTAGAAAACAACAATTCTAAAATTGTTAACAGAACAATTTGAAAAAAAAAAAAAACTATTAGAGTCCAATTTAAAAGCAAACAAACCTACAACTATTGAATAAATCAAAGTTGCAGTTCTCAGACAATGGTGTGATTCTATTAGATTAAGAAACTAATATGCACATACATAAAAAAATTAGATTTCAATTCTAATTAGAACTGATACATTATGTTAACAGGAAAATAAAATGTTAATATTAAGAATAGAGCCATATATATTATTATTACATTAAGCATTCTGGTGTAAATTACTTTAAATTACAAAACGCGCTGGATTAACGAATCGTATGAAAATTAAATTCTATAAATTAAATAGTTGGAATTATTGCTTTCAGTGTAATTCAAAGATTTTAATATTCAAATTATAAGAAAAAAATACCTTGAATAAAGAAGCCCTTCCTTGGGTACAAAATGGCATACATGCGTGCAATGTTGAGTTAAAGTTTTTTTCTTGAGTTCAGAGGATACTGTATTTCGATTATAAAAGCAAACATCTGCTCGACAACATTTTTTGATCCATCTCTTTTTTTATTGCCGTAGAAAAGAACAAAACATACATTACTAACAAGATTCGTTAAATTTAATAGAAAAGATAATAATGAAAAAAGATTTTGCACCTGCTGCCTGTTTAATCATGCATGCGTGATTCACAGAGCACTACCACAAGATGTATTTACATTTGCATTATTCGTCCATGCCTGTATTTGTTTCAGTCTCTCTAGAAATTTCGTTTAGTATGAATCAACTATTGCTCATAGTTCGTTTCTTCAATTGAAAAGCTCATACATTGAGCATATACAAGGGAAAGTTCATGAATTTTCTATTCCAATCATTCGCAAGTAATTTGAGTAATAAACGAATCAAATAATAAACAGTGTGATGACAGAACACAGGAGGAAAAGCTAATGCAGCACAGAAAATTATTTTTCTCATCACACTTTTTTGAATCAACTTTTAAATTTATCAAAAAAAAAATCAAAGACAAATTTGATTTAAAATTAAGAAAAGTATTGATTTGTTTATTCTGATGAATATTTTAAATCTTTTAAAGGTTAACAATTTTGTCAAGCAATATGAACGAAAAAAAAATGGATTCAATGAATAACCAATCGATTTTTTACGTCTTCTAGTACATGTTATTGTAGGTAAAATATCCATAAAAAAGGAGATATAACAATTAAAAAATTGCACCTGGAGATTTTGAAGAATATACTTATTTCATACAATCTGATTCTACAAATTTTGTGAATCGGAACGAACTGGAAACCTGAAAAATTTAATGAAATGAATGTATCAAATTTAATAAATGATTCTTGCATTAAAACGACATAAACTGTATAAAAGACCAGAACATATCTCTCAACAATGGTGATTTATGCATAATTTAAACTCAAACTGAGTTTTTTTTTATTATTTCGTAAAATTCAGTAAAAACGATTAATATTAAAGATTTTTAAAAGCGCACTTACTAGACAATTGGATTGAAAATGTCCCAGAACGGAAGAAAACGAGTAAAGTATATTCTGATTCTTTTTATTTGTTTCATTGAGTATAACCTCCACGAATATTCAAGGAAAATATTAAATATGTTTTTAAATATCGCAGTTATTTACATATGCTTTTAAATATTGCAGTTACTTACGTACATATGCTACTTTAATTATAGATATTTATATGCCTACAGTACAAAGGCTGTTATTGCAGAAATAAAAGAAAAATAGAATGGTAATTAGATAGACATCAATAGACTAATGATATGTTGATTTTTAAGTTAGCTTAGAAGTAATTTTGTGGAATAATACAGTTTTGAAATGTGAAAATTTTGTAATTGAATTCGAATATGAAGTCGAGTATTTTTTCATATAATCTCCATGCAATTCTGAAAAAAAAAAGAAAAGAAATCCAATTTCATTTTATTTAAATAATTGAAAATTCTGGAGGGTTGAGATAAGATGTATTACAAAAGTAATCTTGTATTGAAAAAATTTTGGAATAAATTAGTAACCAATATTATCGTCTGTTACTTTTTTTTATTTTTACATTTTGGTGACACATTTAAAATCGTTTGGTTTTAATCTATGTTTGCTTACTTTCCTGTGTTTTGTCGCAGTCACAGAGGCAAAGAAATTCTCTTTCTCAGTGACCGCAGTCTTATAAGAGAACAACAAACAGCATTCGAAAATTTAATTTTGTTTTTTCGTAGATGAATCATTTCCGGTTAATTGGAAAATTTATCCTATTCTACACTGCAGTAAAGAAGGGAAGCTGTAACAGGTAAGGAAAAGTTGTCCAACAAAGTTAACTAGATATAACAAGAGATTCTGTGAAAGATACAAGTTTAAGTGCTGTCATTATTTCTACAAAGTTTACCAAAATGTTTTCTATTCCATTTGTAACTGAAACTATTAGCCGAGTGCTTAAATCAGTTGGATTACATGGATATTCAATCCAAAAAAAAATTTTTTTTTGTGCAATAAGCAGAAAAATAGCAGTTTTTTTCCGGAAATCAGTTATACAGTGGCTCCCAAAAGTGTTCGTACACTAAAGAAATTTGCAGAAATTGTGTTCTATATTTCTTAATAAAGCATTTTATTAGTTGGTTTTTTTAATTAGCATCTTTAAATAGTTCTTAATAAAACTGAACAAATATTTTTATAAAAAATCAAGTAGTATTGTTCTAAAAAATAAATAAATAAAAAATGTCACAAAATTAGAACACAAAAGTTTTCGTACATCCAAACATTATTTATTTAAATTCATCATAAAAATATCTCTTGCGGCTTATTTTTCTTCTAATTGAAAAATACACTAAAATCATTTGATTTCAGTATTTAATATCACAATTATTTATTCTATTTACTTTATTCTTAGATATGACGCGCATTCGTAAAGAAACGGGTTTAGACGTACGAAAATTAATTATATTTCATTTTAAAGCTGGAAAATCAATTAGAGGCATTGCAGCTATAACTAATCCACCTCATTCAACGATGCAAAGTATAATAAAACGTTACAGAGAGGGAAAAAGGATTGCAAACAAGCCTCGTAATAGTCGCCCTAAAATTCTGTCAGCTAGAAGTCAAAGAAATATTGTGAGTAAATTTCTAAAAAATCCACGTCTGAGTGCAATAAAGTTTATTTCACAATATAATGAATCAAATGGAACTTCTATTTCCTGTGAAACTATTCGTAGAATTCTTCGGAATGCTGGTATACATGGCCGCTCAGTACGAAGAAAATTCTTTGTAAGTCAGAAGAACAGAATTGCTAGGCTTAAATTTGCCAAATCTATGATAAACCAGCCTGAGAGCTATTGGAATTGTGTATTATTTGCAGATGAAAGTAAGTTTAACATCTTTGGGTCGGATGGGAGAATCATTGTATGGAGAAAAAAAAAAAAAAAAAAACCGAAGAACTTAATTCCATGAATTTAGTTGGAACAGTAAAACATGGCGGTGGAGGTGTCATGGTTTGGGGGTGTATGTCAGCCGCTGGAGTAGGAAATTTAGTATTCATTGATGGTATAATGAATCATACAGTTTATATAAATATTCTCAATAATAATTTAAAAGTGTCAAGTGTGTAATACCAAGACAACGATCCTAAGCACATGGCCATGAATGTTCGTCTTTTTTGCCTCTATCATTGCCCTCAAACCCTTAAAACATCAGCTCAATCACCGGATTTAAAACCTATAGAACATATTTGCAAAGAATTAGAGGTGCGAATAAGAAGTCACGACATTAAATCGAAAATTCAAATGAAAGCAGTAATGATCGAAGAATGGAACAAGATCGGTGCAGAAGTAACCGACCGTTTAGTTAAATCTATGCCCAAACGTTTAAAAGCTGTTATAAAGAATAAAGGATATCCTACTAAATACTAAACATTTATAAAAATTTAGAAAATTTCATATTTAGTGATGTTTTTTTACAGTGTATGATCACTTTTGTGTCCTATTTTTGTGCAATTTTATTCATTGTCATTTAAAAAAAAAATAATTTGCAACGTAATTAAAATTTATCCTTCACTGCTTTATTAAGAACTGTAAAAATATGCTATGAAAAAATTTTCATGTAAAAATAAGAATATATAATGGTAAATAATGAGGTTTTTAATTGATTCTTGTTGGTGTACGAACACTTTTGGGAGCCACTGTATATAAGCAAAAAAACGTATTGGAATCATACTTTGTTTGCAAATGAAAGCAGATTTACATTTTTGGTAATTTATATTTTGGTGTATAATTGCATAGATTAGGAAAAAAAAAGAAACTTTATCAAAGAAATTTAATTAGAACTGTAATTCACGGCGTTAGAGGTTCTCCAGTGCGGGAATACATATCAACATCAAAACAGAGTAATTTGATATTTATTGATGTGATAATGAAGCAATCTCTTTATTTAAATATTTTAAAAGAATTTAAAACTATGAGCCCAAAATTAGGATATTGGAAAAATATTTATTTTTATTTATCAGTATAAAGATTCAAGGTATATTGTTCTCAACTTTCGCTTCGTAATTGTCCACAAATTCTGAAAAGAACACTTCAGTCGAACGATATAAATCTAACAGAAAATACTTGGTAAAAACCGGAAGTTAGAATGCGAAGATATAACATTAATAAGAACAAACAATGGATTAAAAACAATAATAAAAAGAAAATAAAGGAAACTTATTTCAGAAATAACAACAGAACAAATATCAACAGAAGAAAAAAAAAACCTGAATTCACTATAGTATATCTAGGCGTTCAAAACTGCTGTGGACACTGATCGAATTATTACAATATTTTCTAGTCAGTATAGATTTCTTTAAAGTGTACGAAGGCTTTATTGAGAGAATTGTTTTGTTTCTTTTTGAATACAGGTTTTTTTTCAATGCAAAAAATGTTTTTATTCTTAAAATATTTATACTGATATTTTACTAATAATAATACTGAAATTTTATTAATATGGAATTATAGATATTATTTAAGACTCTCATTCGGAAATATCAATTTTTTAATAATGAGTGAAGCAATATTTCATAATAATTTTTTTATGCATGTGGACACTTTTGAGACAGACGGCAGTTTCCATTTATCAGCAGAACATATAAAACTTAGGTAATTAAAGAAAAATTGTGGAAAATATTATAAAAAAGTAATAATTTAGATGATTTTATGGATTCTAAAAGCGAATATTTGTCCCCTTAGCATCAAAGCAAAATTATTTTTGATTTCACCATATAAATCACATTTTTAAATAGAAGTATATGCAAAATTTAAGAAGAAAATAATATAAACCACATTTTTAAATAGAAGTTTATGCAAAATTTAAGAAGAAAATAAATTCATTTTTTTTCAATGTTTATTTAACTTGAATTTAACTACTAATTTTATGGTTGTAAAGATGTTTGTTTGGTTTTTAATAAGTTAGTTTGTAAACATGGATTTCTTTATTGGTATTTCACTTATTCTTGATAGGCTAGATTTTTGAAAATCTGCACGCTTATACTTTCATGTTGACAATTCATTATTTTTCATAATTACATTGTTAGTCAGTTATTTATTAATTAAATATAATATACACTTCAGATAAGTGACTCAGGTTTGTAGTGCATATAAGAAAAAAAAATATTTTAATTTGTTATAACACTTCAAATAATGAATTATAAATTAAAAATAGAAATGCAAAAAAAAAATTAAAATCAAAAACGATTTCCAAATTTTTATTATGCTAATAAAAGGATTTAAAAAATGATTTTGTAATATTAATCTAAAATTGTGGCAACAAAGGCATTTTAGTATTGAAAATATTATGTATTATTCTCCTAAGTAATAAACTTTATTTTTTAATTTATAATTAGGAAGGAATTAAAGCTGTTATTCCCTTCTTGTCTCAAAAACTCAGACTTTTAGCAAAGTTTTGAATAGTACATGTGCTCCGATTTTTATTTTCCTACCCATGAGCATTTTGTGTTTCAAAGAATAGTAAGAAAAAAACAAGTATGCATTTTTAGGAATGTTTGTCAATTGATTGAAACCAAAATTTGACGAAATTTTAGTAAAACGTGTTTATATGCATGCGAATGTAAAATTAATAGATGCGGATCTACTTATTGGTAATTTAAACTCCACAGAATTCTACCCTTCTAACTGTTTGCATTTTGTAATTATCGTGTTCACTTTCGCTCTGACATATAGATAAATTTCCTGTGAATGGATTTTGTGCAAAATTTAATAAGAATCTTAAAATTGCTTTCAAATACCACATGCCAAATTTCACCTATCTTGCTCAAATATACATACGTTATTCCAAAAATGTATTTTTCGAGCACAGAGAGGTGTGAAACGCGATTGTTTATCAAAATCTCAAATTCGAATATTTTTTTTGACAATCAAAATATTTTCTCTATGCAAAGTTCGTATACGAGAAGGAAAATGCCTAGAATTTTTCACTTTTTGAAAAATAATAAAAGAAATTTAATTAGAATTAAAACAAATTTTGAATTAGAATGCAGATACAAAATTAAATTTTCATTTCAATTATTAAACTAGCAATACCTACACAGTATTGCCCGTAACATGATGAATGATAGCGAAATCGAAATCCGGAAAAAAGCTATCAAACAGAAGCAAAAGAAATGACTTTATACGTCCCGCTAAATTCGTCGACAGAATACGCAATTCCTTGCAGAATTTCACAGTTATTAAAAAGTAAATCTGAGCACATTTTTTTGCTAAAACCATAAATAGAACACCATAAATTTTTTATTATATGGTGTTCTTTAAAATTTAATATTTAATTCTGAATTGTTGCCATAAAAAACTATATCAAATAGTGCCTAATTGAAAGCTCTAGCTTTTCTGAGATGGTTTTCTAAAATAGGAAAAATCTGGTATAAAGCAATCAGTGAAGACGTGTCACGGAATAAAACAGAAGTGATAAAACATGTAACATCGTGCCAAGAATTTTTCCCAACAAGCAAGTAGAAATTTAACTTTTGACGGTATATTTATTTATTTTTTGTTTTTTTATGCAATAGAGTTAGTAAAACCTATAATTACAGTCGAATGAAAAGTTTTTAAGAAATTGAGTGTATACAATGTAATGAAATTTTCCAATCTTGCAATAATTTTTACACTAATGATTAAGTGTGCTTGACCTGACATAAGACCTCTATTTTCATGTCTATGCTTAAAATCATTGAATCATTTATAATAACATACATTCAGTTCCTTATACATTCGTTTGTTGAAGTTAATTTCAATAAAACTTTTTTGCCTACAAAATTAGATTACTGTACGCCTATTCTGTTTAGGTGAATTTGTTACTAATTTGATGTTATCTACTTCACACGAAATACTACTAACAAATTCATACCGGATTTCTTCTGACATACACAAGCATCTACCAGAAAAAACTCAAATTTTTGCTATTTAGAATAACGCCACTAGATTTGCAGTACCATGTCCATACTTCATTTGGCTGAAATTTATGTATCATTATATTAACATTTTGTTTGCAAGTACAGAATAAATTCTTAAACTTTATCCCAAATCGGGGCGAAAATGGTCTCCAAGTTTGAAAAGAAAATTATTTTAATTTCTATGCTCTAAGGAATGAATTTTAGATGTTCGATTAAAAATTTCTTTTTGAGTCTTCTTCCATTTTCTTCCGTCTTATATTGATTTTTAGAAACACACATATAATACACACATCTATAGACTATAATACAACTTGTTAAATTTTTTGCAATGCTTCTTTTTGTATACTGTGATGGAAAAGTTTCTGCACAGTCCTTAAAAGATTCAGTATCAAAATCCAGATGATTTGTTTAAAAAAAAACTTAGTTCCCTTTTTCTCATTCCTTTCTTCTTATTGCTTATGAATGCGCACGTGAAAGTGGAATTTTGGATTCTTTTTGGTGTCAAAAATAATTCAAAATAAAAACCGATATTTATTTAGCATTAGCAATAGCATTCATTCTTTTAGTACACTCATGATGTGTTAAGAAAAATGATGAAACATAAAAACAAAATAAACATCAAAATTGGTTGAAAGCGAATTAACCGTAACAGATTAATAGATCTTAGTTAACAGATATAAAACGCAATTATTTCTGTATAAAACTTAATATAAAGAATAATGAGCATAACAAGATTGTCGAAAAAGCGCTCCACCAATACTCAAAAATTGCAAAAATTTCAATATGGATTTTAATGGAATATTTTTGATTCGTGAGATTAGCACTAGTGCCAAAAATTTAACACTGATAGCCATGTTAGTTCCAAATTGGGATGAGAATTTAATGAAAAGAATGAATTTTAAGGATTGAGCATTACTTTGCAAAGGATACGTTCATAAAAATGAATTCAGATGTTTTATGAATCCTAAAAACCATTTTAGATCCTAAACCCTAAAAAGACAATTACTTTCCTCCATGTAATCCAGTATCTAGAAATTGAACCGCTGATGATAAGAAAAGAAATTTATCCCCTGTGTTATAATCTAAACAAAAAAAATCAAATGCTGTATTTATCAACAAAAAATGTGAGAGAGTTAATGTAGAAAAGAAAAATATCTTACGGAAATGCACAAAAGGTATGTTTGAAAAATCTGCTTTCTTATCATATTGAGTGTTTCAAGAAACTGGATCTGAAGTGGTTGTACCTGCTTTTTTCCATTAGAGCCACTTGATCTAACAAGTTTATTCAAACAATCTACTTAAATATTAACTCAAAAGAAATATAAGGAATGATATTAAGAGAATAAGCACTGGTATTTTGATAAAAATAGTTTGAAATTTGTGAATGAGTAATATTCAAAGAAAAGCAACACATGTTAAAACACGTATTTTCATATTGTTCCAATTGTTTTAAATTCATTGAACAGTTCCTTTTTCACTTTACTTCAGGTTTTTTTGTTTCATTTTTATCAGTAATTTTGTTATAAAATAGTTTTCCCCAATTTACATTTTATTACGATTACTAGACTTTTCAAACACTTGTTAATTCATATATTTCAAAAACTTCTGTAAAAATAACAGTAGTCTTTTCTCTTCTTAGTTCTTGATTTAAAAAAAAAAAAATCTAGTTCAATGAGGTAAATTTTTCCAATGAATATATCTTTGTAATTATAAAAATTGAAATTCCGCAATCTCTAAATTTTTAATTTTACAAAATTAATTTCATTGCATCTAGTACCCACATTTATATATTTTAAACATCATAGGAAA
The DNA here is from genome assembly GCF_947563725.1 of Argiope bruennichi. Taxonomy (NCBI): domain Eukaryota; kingdom Metazoa; phylum Arthropoda; class Arachnida; order Araneae; family Araneidae; genus Argiope; species Argiope bruennichi. Next base: position 81,180,331 of record NC_079156.1, read on the forward strand.
TGACAACATATAAAAAGTTAAAAAATTCCTTTGTTCACAAAATACATAACAAAAAACTGTTGCGATATTTCCCGAACAACCATTTAGGTAATTTACGGAAATCGTTAGTTGAAGAGTTTTTGCAAGAACTTTGTTGGGAATTTTATCGAAAAAAAATAATGATTTATTGAAAAATTGGCTTAGAATTCGAAAAGTGTTCATTCTTTGCCAACGTGAATATCATTCGTTGTTCGAACGATATTGTAAAACTGATTCTCTATAAGGCATAGCTAAAAATTTAAGTTTCCATAAATACTTTTGCACGGCAATCTAATTTTTCTAAGTAAAATGTCTGTTGATATAAATACTTTCTACATTTTTTTAAAAATCGTATTTTTACAGAATTTTTTAAGCAGGGAATCTGGCCTTAATATTTCAAGTTACGGAATTAATTAATAGTTCTTTGAATGGAAAATATTTTTATATTTTATTTTGTCGGAATAAAAAATAAAAAATTTATCTTTAAAGATGCATATTAAATTAACAATAATTAAATTAATAATAAATATGCAAATAAATTCACTCTAAATATACAAATTTTATAGATACTAAAACAAAGGAGGAGACAAGGAGAAAATAACACAACTTTATTCAAACATATAAAACATAAAACATTTGCGTTCCCTATACAATCGACCTCATAAGACTGTTAAATAGAATTTCATTTGCTAAAAGGTTATAATTTATGTAATTAAACCAAAAAATAAAGTTACACAATCGCAGTTCAGATTTGATTCATCCGGCATTCAAAATATCACTTCAAAATGCTAATGTATGATTACCATGGATAAAATTACCATTATTTTATAGCAAATATTATGCTCTGGCACAAAGAGAATTCAAACAATGTTTGAAAACAATAAATGAAATATGCTCATTCTAATAATGGTTACAGTATGTAAAATTTGAGTCTCTTTCGTTGCTGTGAAAAAAAAAATAATAATAACAGTGAATATTGTTGTGTGACGCACCAACTCACATAACGATGACGCTTTTGTCGAAGAGAAGCGGACAATTTGCTTAAATATAACTGAAACACAATTTCTATTTACAAATATCTTAATACAAACATGAGAGCGCCGATTGGACGCAATTATGTACAAGTCGATCTAACGTGATTCGAAGTAGAAGAGTCCATTCAGCAAAGAACATTTAAAAAAAATTAATAATCAATTTTTACTTTCTTGTATAAAACCTCATTCTAATTATTTGTACCTTAAATGAAATGCTAATTCTCATTTATCAAACTCGTGTTCCAAATGACCGCTTCTTTACAGAGAGCCATTTTTTTAACCAATGTAAACATTTTCAGCTAATGAGAAATCAATAAATAAAACAAAAAAGCCAATTATTGACTATTTTGTGCAGGTTGGCAAGAAGCGGTGAATTGAAAGACGAGCATTGTTACAAAAATGACTCGGCCTCCAATACTAAAAAAACTAAAATCCTTCATTTTTCAGACAAAGAACATTCTAAAAAATCATTTAAAACTTAATAAATCTCAAAGAGCTGTATGTAATTAAAAGTACAATGTATGTAACAATTTTTAAAATGTAAATTGCATTATATAAAAAAAACACGTTAAAAATATGCATTTATAGGATAACATGTTGAATATGATTCTATCTCATGTAGTTTTATAAATTGTTGAATAACTAATATAAAAATAATTACCTAATTTTGCTTCTGGAAGCAGTCTTAAATTTCCTGATGACTATAATTTACTAATTAGCACTCATCTTCCCATTTAGATTTGCGAAAATAATACCTCAAGAATGCATGAACAATATACTTAATTGTGCGATAAAATATGAAAATTATCTGTTTCGAGTCAAAAATATTTTCTTTTCGTAAATACATAAAAAATACATGGTGAAAATACCATCATGGCCTTTTCCGTGAGTACATTAAATTTAAAATATGAGAGATGGAGGCAGGTGTCGTTTCGCTCTTTGCTTGTGAATGGACGGGGAGTTTTTGTGTGACAATATGGCGGATACTCCGAATGGCACCCGGAACGACTGGCACATGCTTGTCTTTCCACGTCCGACGCTCGGGAAGTAGTCTTAAATTATTATGTGCAAATAATGTACATAGGGCACTGGTTTCCGTTTTATTTCTTGTAGTTGGTGTCCCTCCATTTACTTAGGTCCAATCGGGGAATGTCATCCGTTGAGCAGTCCAGTCGGGGATTCCTGCAATAATGCATGAATCAAATTTAGATTGAAATTCCATTCTTTAAAAATAAAATATTACTATCGTAAAAAATACAATTTCGTTCAGATTATATTTTCCTTTGGAACTCCATTTCAAAAATTTTATGATCGACAAATAGCTATTCTAGAATTACTTAAGTCCCATAAACATTAAAATAAATTCATTAAATGGCCTAACATTAAACTGATAATCTTTACTTTTTATGGATTATGTAAGCGAAGTGTTTTTTTCCTAGATCCTTGAGAGAAAGGGAATTATGTTTGAGAATTTAATGAAATGCCCTTAGCAGTTTTATGATAAATATGGAAATGATACTTGTATTGATAATAAATTTATTAATGGATTTCTTAAATTTGCACTGGTTTCAGAATATTCTTCAAAATTTGTACGAGTAAAAATGATTGAATCATTTCACGTTAGGAATATTAACTTTCTTCGTAAAGTATTATTAATATTCAGCTTTGACAAAGATTAAAATGTGCAAATTATTCACTTTAATGAAAAAAATTTATTTTAAATTCAAGTCAAAACATTGAGGATTAATTTTTAAGAATAGGTCAAGGTCACCTGTAACTCTCTTTGTACTAGTAATTGTACTATAAAAATGCATCAATTAAAAGTTTTTGGCAAAATTTCAATAGTAAGAAATCAGTTCTTTTTCATGAATTTTGATAATTCTTATCAGCGAAGATATATGTTGTCAATATATAATGTGTCTTCTTATTTGCACATCAGAAGACCTAATTTAAAAAACAGCAAAAAAGTTTCAGTTTTAATGAAGGCATATATCAATTTTATATTTTTCAACGACATAAGACAGAAAGCATTGATGACAGCTACTTCTAACTTACATTTTAATTGAATAGTAATTCTTATAGATAATAGTAAGATTGTGCTCAAATAACAATGTACGCATAATCCCTCTTCTAAAGGGCTTAATTAGAAAATCGAAGAATTATTGATTCACCATTCTTCGTCAGACTGTCTTTTATGGCTAAGATATTAAAAACTATTCCTGCCATGTGATATACAGCATACAAACAGTAATATAAAATAATCGCCTTTCCTTCTTGCGTCATTGAAACCTTTTTTCTCATTAGTGTAATGAGTTCTACAAATAATTAAATAAAACTAAGACAAAAAGCAATTGAAATCCTTTGAAAGTTTTATAATCGTTTCACCTAAAAAAGGTTTCACATGAATTTCCGAAAAGTTAGGAAAATCATTTTTGCTGTTTCAGGTGAATTTTTTAAATAGCATTTGAAATTTTCTTGAATATTTTAAATATTTCGCACTAATTCACGATTAAAAAATATTAAATAGTTTTTTTTTCATTTTATTCAGAATTTTTTTATCATGCAGATTTATATATCAAGTTTTTGCAATAAAAAATGCATTTCTTTTGATAAAAAAATTAATTGTACATTTTATTTTAATATTATCTAAAGTTTTTGGAAGATTAAAATATTCAATAAAATTATATTAAAATTCAACCTTTCTTTAAAAGTCAAATGGTTTACTCACATAAAACTAATCTATGGTTTTACGAAATATGATTATTGGAAGAAGAGCATTTAATATCCAACAGTCTCTAGGAACGTGATCGATATCTTGTCATCACGTGGCAAGATTTGTCCTGATCAAACAAATCAGCTGGCTACATCGTGATTAGATGTTTCCTTTCTTTAGCAGTACGTAATTTAATGAACCGCCGATTTGAAATTATAACAACCAGATTTTTTTTGTCAGACATTAATTAGCATTGCTATATTGACCAGACAGAAGATTTAAATAAAAATATTTGTTAAGTTTGATTACTTTTTTACATCCTTCATAATCCATTTAAATAATATAGCAGAAGTTAAATTAGATATGATCCGAATTTTTTAAACATAGAATTATTTATTTTTTTCTATCTCTTTCTTCGTTTCGGAACTGTGGCAAAAAATATCATTAGTATGCAGAAACTCAACAGAAAATATACTGCTTTGAGTCAGTTTTTAAATAAGATCATTTAATAAAAATAAAAATAAAAATCTGTAAATTCTTTGTATTTTGATGGATATTTCCTTACTATTAAATTTATGTGATTTAATATTTTTTTAGCAATCATTTTGTATATTTTACATAGCTGCGAAGAAATAGAATAAGGCAATATAAATTGAGTTTGCAGGCTTGTTACCTCGGTGATAATAAAAGATCTATTGTTGTCTTGTTATTTTAAAAACTTTATGTATAAAAACATTTAATATAAACTATTTATAAAGGATATGAAACACAAAAATCTTAGAGGAAACTTACGTGTGCGGATCTGCCATGACCATAGCGTTGAACTGTACTGTCAACATTTCATCAGCATTATCACATAAGATACGTGCCAATCTCACTTTACGGATTTCTTGCAATTGTTCTGTAATTATAAATGAAAGAATTGTTTTAATAATTAAATATTAGAAAACTTTTAGAAAAAATACTATGCACATAGATGTCAAAAATATTTTAGAAATTCATTATATAAAATAGAGATCATTATATTATGACGTACTGAAATTATCAAACAGGGTGTTTGATTAAATTGAATGAGTGAAAGATCTTTCTCAGAAGTGTTCATGTGAGTTACTGTTATAATGCGAGGTTCAGTTATGATCATAAAGTTAAAAAAAAAGAAGAAGAAGAGGGGGGGGGATAAAAGAACCAATAAAATATTCTGAAAAAAATAATACGAAGTACTCTATTATATTGAGGAATGATTTAACAAATTTGAAATTGTACAATACATTTTTTAAATGATTAAATTCGAAGAAAAGAAATTAATTTAAAATATCATTAAGAATAAATATATCGCTTTGTTATAACTTATTTAATCAAACTTAGATTAGTGAGAATTAGCATTGATTTGTTGAGAATTAAAAATCATTAGCTTTTCCTTTCTTAAAAATTCAAATTGGTGTCATTAAATTTTTGTCTTAATATGTTATAATAATTGAACAGAAATAAGCTATTATAGAAAAGATAAATATCTGAGTAAAAGGTATAAAAAAATCAGTACTTTAATAAATTAGCTGAATTATATTTTCACTTTACATATAAACACTTTAAATTTGTAGAGACTGTCTTTAATAATTGTTTTCTTAATAAAATGCTGAGAAACGCCTTGTGTTCTTTTTTATTATAATTTTATTTTAATAGTATTAAAAATATTTCCATCTTCTGATTTGAAAATTCATAAACAATTGCAAAATTTTCATTTGGCCTTAAAATCTTTCTTTCCATTTTATACTTCTATGTTACTGAAACTAGGAGAAAAAAAAAGAAGAAAAAAAAAAAGGCATGATGAAAGTGTTTACTCAAATATATATCCAATAGATGGCAGCCCTAAATTCTCGATAAATTTTTATAAGAAAGCAAATTCTTAAATGATTGATAACCTGCAATTTAGAGATATAATAAACTAGAGCTTGATGGAAAATGGCTTTTTAAAAGTCAGAAAAATAACCAAATATTAAGAAATCTAACCTAGTGAGAATGCTGACGGCCATCCATGATTTTCGTACCAGAATCTGTCACCTCTTCGAATGTTGGCAAACTGTTCGCCTATCAGACATGCGAATGTTGGTCCTACAACTGCTCCTGGCACGGGATATTCGGCAATACCAATGGTCCATAAATCAATATCATCAACAGTTCTGAAAGTGAATGAGGAAAACAATATTTAAAAAAAATGTCAAGAATAAGTCATATATACAAAATAATTGCAGATTAAATTTTAGGATAAAAATGGTAGCGATAAATTAGACATTTATCTAATAATAGAGACATTTCTGTAAATTCTGAATTTCCTATAATTTATTCTTCCGAAACATTTATATGAAATCTAACACTCATGAATTTTATACTTCTTCAGACCTTTCTAGAGCACATTTAAATGTTGCATTTTCAATATTCTTAACTGATATTGTTTTCATTTTCTCGAAACAAAATATAAAATCATTTAGAAAAGGATTTCATAAAATTGAATACTTTTATTTCAAATTATCACATTGATCTTGTGTACTTACTTATATAGATTAGCATATTTGTGGATTGTGTTGTTTGGAATAATTCCTGATAAATCGTAGAAGTCTCTGATTTTAGGCAATCCGCAGTATTCTCTGAAGGCATTGTAACCTGGGAGACCATGTTCTCGAGCTCTCTGGACGTTAATGGCAGCCAAATCCATTCCAAAATTATCTCCTGGTTTCTCGAACAAGTGATTTGTAACCTATAAATGACAAGGATTTCATTGCTTTTTGAAGTTTGATGCATCAAATTTCGTGAGATTTCTTTAAACATACTTATATTTCAGTTAAGTTATTTTTTTTCAAATGTAGGAAAAGTATTACTTATTATTTATTTGAAACAGAACTCAGAATCCAGATCCAGTACAAGCACAAAAATTGACATGTTTTTTCCTCTTAATGAAGATTAATTAACCTAAGCGATAATTTAACTTAATTTAGTCAGTAATTTTATTCATAATCCGATTTATATAATTAAGGAAAAACAATAATTATAATGTCTAATTATGAATAGTAAATTCCTAGCTCAAAATAGTTTTTGTCATATTTGTTTGAAATACTTTTGTCATATTTACAACTCGAAATAGTTTTTGTTATATCTGAATTGGTTTTGAGCATTTGAAATGAAGCTAAGCTAAATTAAATTAAAATATTTCAATTTAAAACTTAAAAATATTATTAAATTTTTTAAAAATATGATAAGTTAATGACTTAAAATTATTCAAGATTCATGACATTTCAGAAATTTGGAAAAAAAATTAAAAAAAAGACCCAAACGTCATTATCCCTTTCGCGACGGGTATGTCATATATGTATCACCAGCGGACGTCTCCCGCAGCTGGGCGTAACACCCGTATTTCTGGAAATCGAATTCATGGGACGGTGATGCATATGTGCATTTTAAACATGAAATAATTTTTACTTGACACTAGATGGCTCCCTGTGTCCATTACTTTTGAAATAAACATAGTTTTGGTATACTGACCTTCAGTTCGCTCATATTCAACTTTACTTTGGTATTTTACTCATCAGCTGTTGCGGGGGAGGAGGGACCAAGAGTAATATAAATAAACAGATCTGGGTTGCGTAACTTTCCACTTGATAGAATCATTTCCGCTTCTTCTTCTTTTTTTTTTTTTTTTTGCTATTGCTGTGTAACTGTAATCTTTTGGGTTTTACCGTCAGTTCTATTATAATTTGCGTACCTTTTGGATACATTTCGCGCACTTCTCTTTTTATTACGGAAAGCCATGCTTTCAGTTTATTATGTAAAAAAAGGCAATTTGTCAGAGGAAGAATGTGGTCATATTATGAATGAATTAATAATCTAAAAAGGTAGAAAAAGTGACAACGTTAGGAGTTGAACTTTATTTTTTGTGATTTTTTTTCCTCCAGAGTTAGGCTTAGTGACGCCAAATTCATGTCCTATGCGTGCGTCTAGGATAGAGGCCGCCCGTCCCGAAAGGGTTATAGATTTTACATTGAAAGCTTAATAATTTTGAAATCCTAAGATGATTCGAAATCAACGTACTTCTGTGGTGATAGATGGATCCATTCTGTAAGCTTCTTGATTGATGAGACCAAGTATGAAAGTGTCGACGATACCAGGCTTGTATAAATCGTATGGCTGCAACAGTTGTCGAGACAGACGGATTGATTCTAGAAATAAAATTGATTAATCAAGGCTTTAAAAAATATCCGCGAATCAGTATCCATTTCATACGGTCTACGTATACAATATTTGAACAACATTACCTATTCTTTCGTGGAATTTGTTGTATCGTTCAGTGACGTCTGGTAGCAAACTGTGGCCGAATCGATAAGCGGAAGCTTGGAAAGCAGATCGAATGCCTGCATTAATCTTTGGACTGTAGCCACTGTAGTATCCCTGAAAAACAAAGATTTTAAATGCAGTTTTTGAAAATGATGGAGGAAAAGTACTAAATTTAAAATTTTAGCTCTCATTTAGGGAATTAAACCTCTATTCTCCACTATCATGGTTTTTCTAATGAAATTTAAAGTCGTTTAATTTTATGTTTACAGAAAGAGTCTCTTGGTATAAAAGTTAATCTCAGCTCACATGATGCAACACAAAACTCTTTTTAACCATTTTTTGAACACATAGGTATAATTTTTATCAAAGCTAAAAGGGAATTATACATTTGCGTTTACTGATGAATAACAGGTGGTTATCAAAATAATGGAAACACCTATAAATAATAATGGCATTTAAGAATGCGTTTCGTAAGTGTTAAAATAAAATCTCAACTACCAGCTTTTTTAAGTATAAAAAGCGTATATGTTTATAATCAGAGGTAATTTCAGAAAAGTTATAAATGTCTTGTAATTTTGTCAAAAGTGTAATCGTGGTTTTTTGCTTCAATTGTAACTCTGAAAGGATGAATCACTGGAGTGAAGTATAAAAAAATTATAGTTGACCAAGTCCATACTATGGGGCAAACTATTTTATTGCAGGATAATGGTCATGGTATCGACATTCTGCATTGCAATCGATAATGGACAGGAAATCGTGCTTTGATTTCACAGGAGAATGAAGTGAATAATTTAGCTTTGACCCCACAGTCCCCTGATCTCAATCGAACCGTTATGGTTTATTTTAGAACACTCAATCGGGAATCGATATCCTACACCGACATATCTCCGAGAACTTTCACAATATTTCTATGGAGAATGGTACAATATTTCGATAAACAGTACTCAGATATGTATGATTTTATTCCCAGGAAAATCCATGCTGTATTACATGCCAAAGATGGTGGCCCTACGCCTTGTTAATATTCGTTTCTTGTATTCGTTTATGGTATTTTCATTATTTTAATAACCATCTAAGCATTGTGATTTTTATTTTAATACTTGTGGTTTTCATGTAAATCATGTAATAAAACGTTAATGAGAAACATATGCTAAAATCTTTATATTTATTTATCTTTTTTATTTTACTTTATTTAAATACTTAACCAGAAAAGATAGAAGTTTAATTAAATATTATTATCTTCTTATTTTCTAATGTGTGTAGAAATTTCCAGTTGCTTGCTTTTAAATGATTTTAAACAATCGAGCTATAATGAAAGTTTTTAAATGTTGTATTTCTATAGATTTGTTGACATTGAGCAAATGTCCTTGATTTGAACCTCTGTTCTTAATATCGTAGCGTTATAGGCGTGATTCGTCTGTCACCGCATTATCCGTAAGTATAAACTCATTTAATAAAAATTATTGTTGTAAAGTACATTTATTTTTTTTAAATTAGTAAAATAAGTAAAACATTTAAGGCAATAAAATTGATGACTAAGAAGGAGAATTTTTTTTTTAATTTTAAAGTTATATAAAAATGGTTTTTGCGCAATCGTATTCTTCTAAGTAATTGAGAATATTATTGCAGACAAAAAAAATTAAAAATAATTTTAAGCAATTATTAAACAAAAATTCAATTAAATGTTTTGAAAGTTTTGATCCTTTGTAGCAAGAACCTACTTTTCAAAAAATAATCATATATCACATTTTCTCGCTTTAGATCGAAAAGTCTGATATGTCGAACGTTTTAGAATAACTATTTCACCATGCGTATCAAATCACGAATTTCACAATTTACAAATAAGTATGGTAGTCTACAATTACTATAAAATTAAATTTCCTACACTACTTTCTTACAATAATAAGTTATTACACTATAGATAATCTGTTGTACAACTGTTTGAACTTGGTTCAATTTTATGTAGCAAATGATGGAGATTTCGGTGCAATTTATTACAATGAATCTAACATTTATAGATTGGTAATTGATTTTCTTTTGCATTACTACGTCAAGCTGTTTACGAATGAATGCAAGTACATCAATTAATAATTTTTAATAGTTTTCAAATAATAGTTTGAATAAAATATTTTGTTAGTTTATTTAAAATAGATCATTAGGCACCACTGCTATGTTAGGTATAAAATCATCATTTCTCTTTCCCTCAAAATCATTCTTAAAATGAATGGGAAACTTATTCTTCAATTAAAATTTAATTAATTGCATTTAATTATTTAAAAATGATTAAATGCATAGCGTTATTCACAATTAAATAAGAGCATATGCTTACTTCTCCTTTCAGTTGATAAAAAAATTGGAACATTCATAACGCTTGTGAAATATCCAATTCAGTTTTTTTAAATCTATAAAATTGGGGAAATTTATAGTTTTGAAAGAGTGTTGCATATTCTCTGACCTTGTTTAGGGGATTGAGATCGTATTTTTTCATCGTTTGATGTCCCAGAACTATGGGCAAGAATTCATTATAGGTGACGTGTTGTAGTTCTGCAGAAAGAATATGCCTTGCTTCTTGGTAAAGAGTTTCGTCATCCCAGTGAGGGTTTACGTGAGCCAGACCTTCAGCCAGGCGGTTGTGTTCTCTCATCATTATCACGTGCATGACAGCCAACTGGAGCTGTTCGTTGACTCGATCGTCACCTGAAAAAGTAATTGAATGTGAGCGCCATAAATATATTTAAATATGCTGTCATGATAGTTATAAAAGATTCTTTAAACATTTCTGTGAGATAAAAATTCCTTTCATTTCTAAACCAGCCGGATATAAATACTTAAGAAATTGTCTTTAACTAAGGAATGCTTAAAAGTATGCTAAAGATTCTTTTAAATGCTCTTAGTTATTGTTGAGACGATCTAGCAGTTGTAGGATTTCTGAAGAAAAATGCCAGGATATTTTAGTTCTTAATTTTGTAAGTTATAATAGGAATTGCTTCTGTAACATATGTACAAGGTGGATACTAGCAGAAATTTTAAGTTTCAAAACACTCTTTATGAGTAATAAAATTTGTGTTTCCTAAAGATGCATCAGTTCATAAAATAAATACAATGAAAATGTTAATAAAAATAAAGAATAAATATTCACCTATAAAAGTATAGATTAATACCAATTATTTTGTAAAACTTTTCTGAAATTAATTAAATATGTATGTAAAGATCTATAAAGTTTCAATATTACTGTCCAGTAATTAACAGATCATTTATTGAGACATTATGATATAGAACAATAAGGAAATAGATGGTTTTTGTCATTTTAGTAGACAAAAAGTGTTGTTTTTATTACAATGATAGAGCTGCTACTTACCAGCATCGAAGCAGTACATATTTCTTGGTCTAGCAATGCATCCGAGATCGGGATCAACAGTCTTCATTGGAAGTAAATCTTTCAAACCCAAATTACGGTACAGAGGAGAAGTCTTTAGGCGACCTAAAGCATCAAATTTAATTGAATTTTTAGTAATTTTTATTCTCCTTTTCGCTATTTGTAATTTAATACCAAACTGTAAATTTGATTTTAAAAATACTAACAAAAATTGCGTATAATTTAAAACTAATTATTTAAGCCGGGATGACGCGCGTTCCTTGTTGTTAATCCAGGACTCGAGTCGAACATCTCAGCCTCGGAGAATTTTTTTCTTTATAAAATTCAAAAAAATTAAATTTATGTTAGAGATGATGCTAGTTGTAGAATATATAAATATACAAAAAATAGCTTTTAAATAAATATTTCTAAAAAATTCAAGTTTGTGACAAAAATGTATTAGGGAAATAATAAACAAAGCTACAGTTTGAAAATTGCAAATGAATGACTATAAATTAATTCTTCATACAATCCCCCCCCCCAGATTATTTTTTCTCGTTATTTTGTTAACTTCCAATAATTTAATTTTCGAATTTTTTTTCTTCGATTTATATATTTACGACAGAAAGATACAAAGCCTTTAATAATTTGCTATATATTTTCTTCTTTATTTTACAACATTATATCAGTAACACAGAGTTTAAAATAATATTTTTTTCAAGATATCTCATTAATTACATGTAAAAAAGTAGGTCCTCAAAAGTAAGTAATTATGTAAAATCAGGACGGATTAATTGGAACGGCAATTGCATTTCCTAATTGCCCTGATACGTTTTCGTCACAAATTTGAATTTTTTAGACTATTGTGACCTTTAGCGGCCTGAGGAAAAATGAGTATTTTTTAAAGCACTCTACATGAGGACAAACAATATTTTCCCTCATCCATATCATTTTATAATGTTTGCTTAATTTAATTACAGCTGTGTTCAAGAGTAGTGAAAACAAAACATTCCTAATTTCCATTTTCTATTCCCTACTTCAGTTACTTGAAGGGAAATTACAAAGTTATATATTTTTTGAATATGCAAAATATAACAATTATGAACGGATTCAATTTTCCTTTTTGGACTTTGAGGAAGAGGATAGTATTCTTCAATACCTCTGACAATTTACATCTCGAGTGTGAGATGATTAGAAACCGGCCTGATATGATAAAAGCTATGAAATCATTTTTCAACCATTAGGAATAATCTATTATATGATAAGAAGTGGTATTAAATCTAAGAATGCCATAGTTTCCTGTTCTGTCAATATTTTGTATCAAATTAACTGACATTTTTAAAGAACCTCTTTTGTGATCAACATAAATGTTACTTTTCATGAGTGGAAGTTGGGTACTAATAAGGATTTGATACTGTTTGGCATCAAGTTGGAAAAAAATTATAGAAAATTGATTTCGAGGAAGAAGAGAAAAATTGATGCAAAGGGAAGAATCTGAAGATGATGATTTTGATTCTTTTCTACAAGAAATGGAGGTTATGGAGATGAAGAAAGTAATTAGTCACGAATAATACCAATAGTTAATTTTTCAACATATACATATAATTTGATTATGTTGAACATAGCAGACTGAAGGCACATTATTTGTAGATCTGAGATATTAAGGCCGGCATCCTGGCACAGGGATAGCGCGTCTTCCCCATACTCTGGGCTACCCGGTTCGGGCATGGTTGTTCTTCTTCTGTGCTTTGTCTGTGAGTATGTTAATGTGCCCCTCTGTAAAATGGGGTTGTGCAAGTGAATGTGACGCATGAAGTAGCTAAGTCGTACTCTTGACCCTAGTTGGCGCTACTGAAAAAACAAGGGAAGCTCACTCGGCTTAATTCGCTAACAGATAACTATCAGCGGACTTATAAAGTGCCATAAGTCACACCACAACAGAAATGGATGAAGTTGATGGTGATAATCTTAATTTAACTGGTTTGAAAAAGAACTTTCACAAAATCCAAATTTGTTTCGGTGGTTAATGACCGTTTTTAATTTCCGAGTTTCAGAAAAGAAGATTACTTCACCAGATTCTATTGCTTCAGTAAACTTTTTCAGGTAGTGAATTGACTGCAAAAAATGAGTAGAACAGGAGATTCAACATTTTACTTGAAAAGAGAGCTATTACAAAATCGAATTAGCAGCCTTTACTCATTACTCAGACATAGAAACAGCGTTTCTACGTCTTAGGTATTTCTTTTCATGTTTCATAAAATTCAGTCACTAATTACAAACAAATTCAAGATATTAAGTAGTTATGATAGTTAAAATGTGATGTTCCATGAAATAGAATATACTTTTATTGAAAAACGATGAAATGACAGTAATTGAGGATGGTTAGATGAAGTGAAATAAACTCTGAAGCAATAGACAGTAGGTTCTCATCATCTCAAATACATTCTCTAAAATAAATTCATTCTTGTGATCAGGAATCTAGGTAGGTTCTCTAAAATGCCTAATAATTTCTGAAATAATTAGAAACATAATAAGATGAACGTCTCTATAACTGTAAAATTTGAGATTAGTTCATTAATTGGCAATTAGAAGGCATTGTTTAATGAGCCCTCCAGAACTCGTTTATGCATTCACATAAATTATGAACTTATTTTCCTTCTCATACGATCAACAATAATAAAAAATGACAAGGTGAAAAATCCGTTCCCAATTACTTTAACTGACCCTAAAAGCTGTTGGAAGCTCAATATTATTTATATCTAAGAAAACTGACCTCCTTTGAATTCTCTGAGTCGAGATGCTACTTCTTCGTTGCTGCCATAGATGAAGTTACCATCGATATAAGCAGAAATAGCATTTATTTGCCACCTAGGTCCTATAAAGAATGAAAATACATATAAATATTTTAAAAGATGAACAAATTGTATTTTGTATTTCAGAAACACATACATTTTAGCAATAAATATCTTTTGTACTAGAGCTCAATATATGAATTATTATAATTAAATTTTTAGAAAGTTTTAACGAATTCTTTTGAATTTAAAAATTAATATCAATATACCATAAGCTGATTTCTATAATGCGTGCTGATACATATTTGCACCGGTCATTTTTTTTATCAACAGTTCATTGCTGATAAAAAAATTTTTAACTTGTTTTCAGATTGCTGATAATATAATGCTAAAAATATAAAACTTTTATATTTACAAAATTTATTTTTCCAATAATTAGCTGTATCTGTAATTCAAAATTCCTTTCCCATCAACTGGCGTAAGTAAAAAGTGTTTAAGTTTAATACATACTGTATGGACACTCATGTCCATAAATTAAGGATTATGCAAGTTCAGGATAAGAAAGAGTCAGAAGCAAAACAAACGTGACTTATTTGTAAAGCCTATTTATTAAACAAACGGTAAAGAGCAAAAAAGATGCTATATGTGTGATATCATTAATAAAAATTGCGATTTTTTGCTCCCAGATGCAAATTACAAAAAACAAAACCTATTTACAAAAATCAATATTACATGGTTGGTATGATGGTTAATACATAGTACGTCTTCCAGACGTTGCAATACAGTCCGTACAATGCCTAGTCATGTAGAGTATCAAATGATCGATCTGATGTTGGGGAATATTACACCACTCATCAAGCAATGCTTTCCAGAGTTCCAGTAGGCATGTAGGAGGTGGTTGACGGGCTGCAACTCGTCGGCCAAGCATGTCCCACACATGCTCTGCTGAATTCAAGTCCGATGAGAATGCTGGCCAGTCCGTACGGGGGATATCCTCCGATAGAAGGCATTCGTTTACGATGTTTTCATGGTGAGGACGGGCGTTGTTATCCATAAACACGAATTCTGCGCCTATGGCACCCTGAAGCAAACTTACATGTTGTTCCAGAATGGCGTCACGATAGATTTGGCCTGTCATGGTTCCAATTTGAATATGCAGGTTAGTTCTGGAGCTAGATTAATCCCCCCCCCCAAACGAGCAATAATGAACCACCGTAATGGTGTCGTTCAATGATGTTCTCTTGGTGGTAACGGGTACCTGACACTCTCCATATGAAAGTCCGGCGAGAATCAGATAGCAAGCTAAACCTGGACTCGTTGGAAAACATCACACAAGCACACTGTTGCTGTGTCCACAATGCATGCTCTCTACTCTAGGCTAACCGCAGGCGACAGTGAGTTGCAGTTAGTGGAACACATCTGACAGGCCTACGAGCATATAGACCAATCTGCCCTAAGCGTCTGTACACAGTCTGCCTTGAAACTATCGTACCAGTGAATGAAGAGAGCTGACGAGACAGATCTGATGCTATACTCCATCTGTTTCTTTTGGCAGTAACTTTCAAATATCGGTCCCCATCCGGCGTTGTAACTCGGTGGTGACCTGTGCTGTAACGTCTTCTCACACTACAATCATCTTGGAATCGTCGCCAAAGCCTGGAGATGACACTCTGGGCGATTCCAAGTTCCTCCAGCTTCCATTCTTCCAGCTGGATACTCCCACATTTCAGATGGCCGATGATTCTACCACATAAAAATCATCCAAATGCGTCTTTTGTGTCATAACTATGCGGTTATTGCACTGAAAGGATTATAAAGCGCTTGCGAACCACTTTACTTCTTTGCCTGTATTCCTAATACATTACTCTCTTACACTCTCGTCATTGTGACGTACTATCGGTGTCATCTGGTGGCTTCCTGCAATTTGCATATGATTTTTGAAGATGTGTGTAGTCATTTTACGGGTTATATATTTCGATTCCCGCATGACTCTGAATTATCCTTAATTTATAGACAAGAGTGTAGAAAATGTGCTTTTTTGCTATGTTTTGAAGGATGTAAAAAAGACGTTTTCTCGGAGGAACCAAAAATTTATGTTATTATGCGAACAACGTTAGGATTACATTTAAAAATGTGTTTATTCATTTAATAGTTAGGGTTTTGGTGACAATATACGTATATGATTTTGATATATGTACATGATCGTTAGTTGCTTAAATAAAAAGTCTTATTTATGCTTTGAAAATTATATTCATAAGATTCAATTCACATTTATTAATCAATTGTTTTTTGCACTTGAGGATGAATATTAGTAGCTAGACTATGAGCTTTCGTAGCCGTAGTTTTAACATACATTTCATGAAATAGCATAACTTTTATCGAATTTGTATGCTCATAAGGAGAGGACAAACTATCAGTTATTTTCTATTAATATCATATACTTATGAAATCACATCATTACTAATAAAAAATAAATGCATTGATATAATATTAAAAGAATAATAAAAAAAAAACCATTTTTTTAAAAAACAGAAAAGAATGTTTTAAAAATTATCTTAATTTCATATGCAATTTTGATTTTAATTCACAAATTGTTGTTTCGCCGATAATCTAGACTGAAAAAATTATATCATTATATAAGTTCAGTCTTGCTTGACATTTTACCATAATTTGCACGACAAGAAAAATTACAAATTAACATCTGTTTCAATTATTCTTCAGCTTTTCTCTTCATTAGTCAACGCTTAACTCGTTTCCGTGATCAATAGGCCATAAATAACACTTACTAAATTTGAGTTAACAAGGACCTTACTTGCACGCTATGCTTAACACGCCAAGTCGTGGGAGTTATCCTTATTATGTTGTCAGATTGAAGAGAAAGTTAAAGAAAAATGCTTCACTTTCTTCGAGATCTTACTGAAAAGTAAGCTGAGAATATCTTACTTTTTTGACAGAAATTATGCAGTATTTTTACGAGTTAAGTTACCAGAAGTTTGTCCAACAAAAAAAAAAATCTGATTATCTAATCTTTAACGAAGCAAAAATAAAACACTTTGGGATATATATTTTTTTTCAAACAGAAGGCGTTTGAATTATACTTGAAAGAGCATTTGATTTCCCTCTGAAAATTTAATTTTGAATTTAAAAACACATTTTTTTCTTACCAAGTCTGCATCCTGGCTGTAAACCAGCTAGAGATCTAGCAAAGTTCATGCATCTTCTGTCAAAAAATTTGTAGAATGGATCATCTTGAGGGATGTCCACTGGATAGCAGTTGTAATGTCTTCTGTCTGTTGGTGTCTTACAGCACTCAATACTTCTACTACGGGTATCTATGAAATAAGGGCATAGAATTTGTTAACTGAACTAGAGCATATGGTGTCAACAATTCAACGAAATAAAATCAGTTTTGCTATAATAGTAAAATTGAAGGCATGAAATGAATTCTGATTTTATCTTTATTATTACAGTTAATATAATATAGATACTTGATTGAATCGTTTATATTTTTTCTTTGTAGTCACGAATAGGAATAGCTTGTTATTAGTGATGTGGGTGAATTGAATGCCTAAAGTAAAAGATTCGAATGGAGCGGTTTGTTGTAATAAGCATCTCTGATATAATTCGATAGCGATTGCCGTTAAACGGTTTCATTGTCTTGAAAATAATATAATATTTGCATTTTGATAAAATGCCGCAGCCTCCATCATGATGCATTTTTTTTTTAATATCCTAAAGTATTTTCGGAATATTCAGCACATTTTAGTTCATCGGTTACCGCATGGTGTTTTGCTATGCATCAGAGTACTTGCGCTTACATTTGAAGAGGCCATTAATTATGAGATAGGTTAAGGTTACGACTTAAACGCGTTTATTCCTTTTACTGTAATATCTGTTTTATTTTCAAGAACCATATACGAGCTTTATAGCGAAAAAGCGAAAGATATGCATATACATAACAGCTGAAGTAAAAAAAAAAGATATTAATTGCAGACTTTCAATTGAATGACTAATTGAATTTCATTGATTTTAATTGACTTTCATTTGATGGAATACGCCGAAGAATTTTATTTGGTGGATTGAGGCATTTCCTGTTAGGTTCAAAGTGATTTCTCTTTTAGTCAAAACTAGTTAGAAAATCCAAGTAGATTGAATTTAAGTTGTGAACAAGTTGGCGGGACAATAGATATATCTCATACACATATATACAAGCATATAATTGTTTACTCGAAAAGATAATTTTAAAGCTAATTTTATTATGCAAAATTTTTTATTATATAATATGTATTGATATCAAATGTTTATATTTAAATTTATAAAATGCAAATTTTGATTAAAAATTCATCTTTTAATGAACAGACTAAGTGGAGGACTTACAAAAGATCATATGAAATGTTTTTTTCATGATTGAAAGATTCATAACAAATGAAATATAGAGAGCCATACGAAAAAATAATTTGAATGTATTAAAATTAGAGCATTGAGGTTAGAGATGTAAAATATAAGTTCATAATTTTTTCGTGAAAATTGTTTTAAAAAAATAAGAAAAAGACAAAAAGGATTGAAACTAAAAGTTGCCATTTTTGTTTCATTACTTTTCCATTTTTCATTGTATTTCCATTTTCCTTCTTTGACTTTATCTAAAAAAATCGCTCAGTAGCAAAAAATTTGACTGAAAATTACATTAAATGTCAATTTAGGGTTTATATTGTTACATGTAACATTTACTTAGTATATTGTGATGAATTATTCAATATTTTTTGAGTCTTTGGAATTAGAATCATTAGAATTGCTGCTAAGAGATTCACAGCCTGTTTCTATTCCAGTATTAATTAGAGAAAATCCATAAAAGATATCATAATTATTTATTTAAATATTTCCTTTGTTTTGAAAAATCTTGTATAAACTTGAAGGAGATCATTATTTTTTAGAGACAGATGATCACTAATAACAAATATAAATAATCCTAAATGTCAAATTCACGCGAAAATCTTTTTTAGACTTAAAAAACGTGTTTCCTCATTTTATTGTTTGTAATGTTAGGGCACTCCACTTCATAAATGAAAAAAAGGAAAAAGAACTAACAACGACACTTTAAATGAAGTGCGTGCATTTAGCCTCGTACGTGGTTATAATACAAACATGGTCTTATAATTTTTTTAGCATCTCATAAAAGAATTTCCTTGTTTTTATCGCTTTCAGAATTAGAACAGTTAGCCTGAATAAGGTCTCCGTTTCGAATTGCTCTACGATTTTTTCTTCCTTCCGAATTTCTCTCTTTCGTTCTTTTTCTTTTCTTTTTTATTTTTTCCATCTTTTATTCCTCATAAAGAGGAGTATATAATATCTGAAGCTATTGACACTATTTTATTATTCTAACTTATTTTTACTTTAATGGGCGGGGTACTGAGTTCAATGGATAGATTACCATTCGAAATTTCTGCACGTTCGGCATGAATTCTTAAGGAAGAATGGGGGATGTTTACAATTAGATTTTTTTTAAAGCTTATGCAGGGAAAAATTCATATAATCATTGTTATTTAATACATGAGGCATCTCAATTTTTTTTAGTTTTATTTATACTTTTGAGATATATAAGCTATGATACAATGGCAATTAAAGAATGATTTCAACAACGTGAATGAAATTTCCCCTTTTTTCTGTTTTGCTGCATTGCTTAGAGGTTATTGATATTTATCCAGGGTGATAGAGAATGTACACAAAAACTGTTTAATTCAATAGTTTCATGAGCTCATTCATGCAATAAGTATGGAATTTTGTTTGTTTGTTTGTTTTGTTATTTTGTTGTCATTTCTTACTTATGAAAATGCTATTATTTATTTATTTTTGTTATTGTGATCTGCTGTTTCCTGAAAATGAGAGCTCTAATAAATTTCTTCATAATTTAATTTTTCAAAAAATGTTTCCAAACAATATTGTTTTTTTAATTAGTTTCCTTTAAAATTTTTTTCTGAATTTTCATGAATAAAATTTTTTCTCATTGTGTAACAGTTAATGATAATTATTCATAGATAAGTGATAATTATTGCTAATATACGAGGAGGATATCAATAATTAACTTTCACAACTTTGCACACAATAATAAGAAAATGCAGTGGTTGATATTATGAAACGGAAATGAAAATATTCCCAACTTATTACTTTTTGGCATAATTGTTTTCAGGTTGAAACGTTTGTTCCAACTCTTGACAGGTTTGAAAATACACGTTATGTAGAACGGCGTCAGGCCATATAAAGTAGTCATTAGATTAAAAATTTTGACTGACAAGGAACTCCTTCATAGGTCTGAACAGATGAAAATTTAGGGGGGGGGGTTATGATGGGCACTCCTAAACTTCAGTTAAGAAACTAATCCTGAGAGTTTCCACGAATGGGTCAACGGCATTTTGTGAGACAAAAATATTCAAACTGATCCAGGAATGAGATAAATGCCTAAACGTGAATGGCGTGAATGTTATACCGAGAAGTTAATAAAAATGGCAATAGTGTGATTTCCATTTCATATTATCATTCATTTCATTTTTTATTATTTTGTACAAAATCATGTGCGTTACTTATTGATATTTCCTTATTATTTATATCATAAAATTCATATTTATAAAATCCTAAAAGCAATCATTACACATTATAGACATTAAATTACAATTAAGATCACATATATTGGGTGAGCTGTTAAAACTAGGACTATTGTGATTTTTTTATAATTGTAATTTGCTTGTAAGGATTTAGTTAATGTTAGGCGTTTCTTGTGATTTAACATAGAAGTTAGTGAGAGATAAAATCCAACAATTTTTAAGTTCATCTAATCAAAAAAGGAAAAATTTCTATATATTCTTTTGCCATAATATCTGATGCCACGTTAAAATAGGATTATTAAAATTTTTCAGCATAACTCATTCATCACACATAATGTTAAATGCAAATGTTCAAATAGATAACAATTAAAGATCATTGATTGACATTTCATTCTTCTATAACATTGCTTTAATTTTAATGTAATGCAAAATCATTAAATTGTCATCTAAAATATTAAAATAAATATCAAAATTATTGGTTTAATATTTGTATCATTCATCCATACGAATTTTTCTTGCCAAATTCCCACCATATCCTATCTACTTACCAAGAGATGGAGCTGCTCTCGTAAGATCGTGATCCAACATTTGACCCCAGGCTGCAATCATGTTACAAATACCAAAATCATGTTCGCTGACGTCGTGGTGCATTACCAAACTCACCACTCTTGGACTGGGAAGGGGTGATCCGTCAAAAGATCTCCTGGGGATGGATATACCTATTGGATAAATAAAAAGAATTACAATTTTCGAAATTTTATTAAAAAGAAAATGTAGTGAAATGGCAAGTTTGGTATGTTTTTGAGCCGTATGCATTGATATATAATGTTCTAAATTTTTTCCTA
This sequence comes from Argiope bruennichi, assembly GCF_947563725.1. Taxonomy (NCBI): domain Eukaryota; kingdom Metazoa; phylum Arthropoda; class Arachnida; order Araneae; family Araneidae; genus Argiope; species Argiope bruennichi. The sequence goes on from NC_079156.1 coordinate 81,202,007, forward strand.
CAGTTTTATATAAAAGTTTGACTATAAATGTATAAAAATCTAGCTACTTCGAAAAATCAATCCATATGAAATGCTCATCAAACTGCAGATGCTTCAACGTCTTTATGGTTTTGTATCCTCATGTTTATGATAGCTGATTTATAATTATGAGAGTTCAAAAGAATATATAACCTTAAAGATTTTTTTTCTTAAGAATGATAACCATTTACCAATAATACGAAGAGAAAGAAGCACTTTTTTTAAAAGCTGAAAAGTGATTTTTTTCGCAGTCAAATTCTCCATGTTTAAAAGGAGATTTAGTCATGCAGTGATATCAACGTTAAGTATTTAAAAGATTATATTTCTTTACATTCTTAAAGATTATTTTAAAATTTAGAATGAATCTTTATTTAGCATGATCTGAATATTAACTAGAAACTTAAGCGATTTACAGTGCAGATATGTAAAAGATAAGAAATAAATGTTTCTCAAAACTTGGGGGAATTTTTTCATATGCGAATTAAAATTGTACTAAAATAATACATTACACTTTAAATAGAATTATATCGCTTTCAGGATACAAATTACAAATAGGAAATAAAATTTTCCTTTTTAATACAATTTTACACATTCATAAATTTTCACGACCTTTCTTCCCACATTAAAATGACGGAAAATCAGTTGTAAGCTAAGTTATTCCTAAAATGCTGAAACTAATGAATTTATTCATTATTTATTTCATGTATTTTTTTATATACTTGTGTTTATAGACACAATTGAAGCATTTTAGAGAAGTCGTTGAAAAGACAAAAGATGTCTAATCAATTTAATCTAAAAATATTCAACAAAGACAGATTTATATCCAGCAGAAATATGTATTCTGAGCAGCTTCTTCCCTTTAATACTAAGCACCGTCGTGCATACATTATAGAGACTAATGCAAATAACATATCTCACCGTCAGCATATGCTGGAGGAATGAACCTAATCATAGCAGATCTAGCACTTCCCCAGGATGGATTGTCCAGATTATTACACATTCCACTCAGAGTTCTGTATCGAGAAATTTCACATTTCACGGGTTGCAAGAAGGTGGGACAGATCTCCTTGATGGCAGTTTTCGAGGTGTCGATTTGTGGGAGACCATGTGCAATTGCGTCCACGCTGAGGCCGAATCTAAAACAAATGTTCAATAAGCATGAAGTATTATTTAAGTCATATTAATTTTATATAAACCTTGTGAAGCTTGACATTTCATTTAAATTTCATTCTATTTAGAATCCACTTCTTTTACTGTGAATTATTCAGATCAAAATTCGTTTGATCATTTGGTTCAATTTTTTTAGATCCAATTCCTTTCTATTTTCGTGGAAATGTGTTCTAACGCGCGTTTATTAACTCGCTTTCTTGTCTGTCTGTCTATTAGTCCGTTTGGTACTAATTTAGGAATCGATTTTAAGCTAATTTAATTATATGCAACTTCGCGACGAACTAGAGACTATAAACTTTTCAGAACTGAATATCAATGCAATATTAATTCACTTTCTTGTCTGTCCGATAAAAACTTTATCATCGGGTGTAGCTCATCAGAAAGTTAGTTTAAAATCAATTTCAAAATTTCACACAAGACAAAAAAATAGAAAATAATTATTGAATTTTTTTTAATATTACTTTCTAGTAACTTGAAACCGGTGCATAAATCCATTTGATATAAATAACATGTATTATTTTAAAACTATTTCCTGATTTCCTGATTAATTGATATTTCTAGGCAGCATTTTTGGCGCAAGTTTTTTTTTTTTGTTTTTTTGTCTGCCTTTTTTTTTTTTTTTTTTTGCTTAACATTTAACGATTAAATGAATCAAAGAAAATTTTAAATATACTGTAAAACATTTAAATCTACTTTTTTAACTTTAAACAATAATTCTGTGACTTTTTTTATTTAAGAAATTATTAAAGAAAGTGATATCACTTTATGCGGACAAATGAATTAATCAAAACAATTGTTCAATTAAAGTAAACAATATGTGATTTTAATGACAAGTATTTAAACACTATTAATTTAAGCTCAAAAAAAAATTTTTTTACTACAATGAATAATCAATTTTAACACTATATAAACAAATTATTCAACTTATTCATTATCAACTTATTTGACTGTAATTTTGAAATTTATCTTAAAAAAATTAAATTCTTGTAGTAAAAAGAAATACTACGTCATAGAAAGTGTAACATTTTTTTCACATTTCATTCTCCAATAACTTCAAGAAAATGTAATAATTTATTAATTGTTTGTTACATAACGAAATCGGACTTCATTATGAAATAATTAGTTTTGATGAAACGACACTGAAATGGCATGAAACGAATTTCTATGTAGTTCATTTTTATTTGTTTTTATTGTGGAAAAAGTAAAACATTACGTGAGATTTCGCCATTCAGAGCGGAAGAGAAAAACTCAATGGTCTGTGTAACTATTCAGTAAAGGTTTCTTTCTCAAAATGAATTCGCCAACTTTAAACGAAGGATTTATGATATTTTTTTATAAATATTGATAATACATAAAGGCTGAAGCAATAACTTTAGGACATTCGTAAATTCTTTGTGATTTTTCCAACATTTTTTTTTAATTTAATGCGGTTACGCGTATATGTAGGAGAAATTTAAGTTCATGAATGATGTTTTTAAAATATTTTATCATTCATTGATTAAATATCATGTTGTTTGTTTGTTAAATCAATTCAATGGCGAATTTTTACTTTCTCAGTTTAAATGTGCTTCTTATTAATATGGAGAAAGTATTGCAGTCGTCAAAAAAATTGGATCTTGATTTAACGCATATCCACGTCCTAGCCCACTTTGAGTCTTAAAAACACATTTTTGGCCTTTTGCTTGTATGTCTGTCCGTTTTAACTGAAAAATGCTTTGACTTAGATGAATAAAATTTCGTATACAACTTTAGACAATATTTATATATTTTTGTCAAATTTTGAAAGGAATCTGTTAGAGGAAATCTTTCTAGCTTGCTCTTCAAATTAACTTGATAACTACGTAAAGAGGTGGTAAAATCTGACACAGAAAGTCAGCATTTAAAATGCAGATAATTCTCAAATTTTGAACCAAATTTATCAAAGGGTGGGCCATCTGTAGTCTGCACTTTCTTATGGACGTAAGCGATATAACCAATAAACGAAACGACGTAAATTAATGGTGTTTAATATGAGAGCTTGCGACTACAATTGTAATTTTTCACTTTAAATTTGAGTTTCAGTCAGTCTGAAAAAAAAGGCATTCAAGATACACAATCGCACGATAGATTCAATAATAATTCAAGATTCATGCCAGATATCTATATTTCGTATGCATCAATGCAGAATTAACAAGGATTTTAAAGCTCTTTTCATCTTTAGAGCTTTAAAATACTTATATCTTCTGAATACTATTTGTTAAATAATTATAAATCGCACATAAATTATATATTTACTGGAATGAAATGTGCAATTTCAATAAATATATTTTCTTCTTCTTTGAAGTTGTTTATTATTTTTCTATTGAATTTAGAATCCTAGTATATGTGCAAATCTAAAAGGAATTAATTAACTTTTAGAATTAATAAAGCGACAACAACACACAAATATTTTCTGAAAAAATGTAATGAATCTTGTGTATTAAAATAAGTAGTAAATTCCGGTAAATCCAGCAAATAAAGTTGCAGTTGGCCTATAGTGTTAAAAAAAATCTTATTTTTCTCCTTCAGATATCTTTGCTTTTCTCTGACTATTTAAATATTTTACTAACAGTGATAAAATGAAACATTTTTTTTTATAATTAGAAAGAATAAATATGAATTACTGTTGGTCTTTTTAATTTCAGACCTTCTTTATGAAACCGAAATAATCTTTTTAATGGAATTTTTCTAAAATAAATGAACAAAAGATATGCAAAAGATATTGACTTTTTAAAAATAAAATTCAAATGAATAAACTAAAGATAAATCCTTTAACATTCGTTACAACAAAAATATTCTTTTTCCAAAAAAAGAGAGAGAGAGACAGAGAGAGAGAGAGAGAGAGAGCGTTTAACGCTTCTATAACAGTCATAAAAAAGAAGAATGAATAGGAAATAACGAACTTATTATCGAAATATACGAACGTCTGCTCTGTCTGAATGATATGTGTGTCTTCTTTTCCGGTTTTGTACGCATTTAGAATACTAAAACAAGGATCTAAATCTGCCATAAGCCTCACGAATGATGCCAATTACATTGGCTATTCGGTCTCATTATTATTTTTTACAAATATTTGGAATAGGTCCCTTATCACCCTACTATTCAGAAAACAATTCTTCTTAGCGATTGACATTAAACGATTTCATGTTGGCTGAAATTCCTCCCCTGTATTTGTTTTTCTGTCATTCCATTACAGATATGAAAAATGCTAATTCGTAAAATCGATTTCACTTTAATTTTATTTTTCTGTTTTTCTGCATCGTGTTGCCATAAGAGAAAGAATAAAAATGGCTAGCAGAGAAATTAGGGTATGGCCCGCTGAACTGATTTGAGAGCACAATCCAGTTCCATTATCTTTCATCAATACGCAGGGTGATAGATGAAAAGGGGAGGTTGTCTACAGCAATTTTGATCTACTTACCAATCATGAAAGTGTATCAATAAACTCTTCATATCTTTTTTAACTAATTAATAAACTGTCCCGATGTTGCGCCAATTTACATCACGACGCTAATGGATTGCACCACAGGTGAAAGTAGTGAAAGCAGGAAGAAATATCTTTTTAAGGAAAATTGCCAAGAAGATCGTTCATCTCATTACGATCAGAGATCAATCTAATTCGATGTTTAAAATGCTTTTTTTATTGATGTGTCCTCGAGTAAGGTTTATCCGGTTTAATGAGCATAAATGCGAATGTTGTTTTTCTTTTCTCATCTTGTGCAGTGATGATGAGTTACCTCGCCAGAACTTGCTTCGCATTCCTAAGTAAGGCTGAAACGGTTTCAGAAGGGAAAAAGATCAAAAGAATATTAATAGCTTTCATTATTGTTTCCGTCATTATCATACATAAATCAGCTAAAAGAAATTTTTTCTTTTCGTGCTAATTACTTTTAAATTAAAAAAGTATTTTCATGATACAATGATAAATAAGCTTTATGTCACATTTAGATTACCGAATGGGGTATTCAATAAAGTAACATTTCTATATCTGTTTATCTTGGCCAATCTAATGAAATCGCAATATTATTAAGATATATGTAATTGAATAAAAAAGAATTCATTTCTACATTTATTATTTTGGAATCCAAATTTTAATTCAAACTATTTCCAAGATATTCATCTGCGAGTGTATCATTGTTTGAGTGTTATAAGAGAAAATTATACAGAAGGAGAATCATCACCTCTGAGTATAATGAAAAATTGTTAATAAACTTCTAGGGATGATGGATTTCAAGAAAAATGCAAAAGATAAGATAGTATAAGATGTTAGAGAAGTAAGCCTAATTGAATCTCACGAAATTCCAAAACAGATTTAAAATACAAAAGATTTTAAAAAACAGAAGTTGTAATTTATAGGGTTAAAAAGATTAGGATTTCATAGATATAAAAGAACAACAATTTAAAAAGGGCAACATTAAGGTAACAACCATCATTTAACACTTTTTAAAACTATGGAATATGATGACTTAAATATAGGATACCAATCGTGTAGTCACAATCATTGGATATGATTGGATCTAAAGGAGTAGGTATATCGAAGCCTAGTTACTTCAGAGAAATGACTTAGTTGTTCGTCTGCATGCGGTCTTAATTTTTACTCTCTCATAAAAAGTGCAAAGAAAGTACTGAACTCGTCAAAAATTAGAATTAGAGATTTTGATGAATCTCCCCGGGTCAAAGTTCCCTGATTTCGAAAAACACATTTTTGGCATTATATCTGTCTGTCTGCCTATTCGTCTTTCTGTGAACTTAAAAACGCTGGAGTCAAGACGAATGGAATTTGGTATATAGATTTAAATCTAAATTTGTAAACTTTTTCAATTTTGAACGAGTTATATTTAGAGAAAGAATGTCTGTCGGGTATTCAAGTGTAAGTGAACTCAATAAGTACAAAATGTAATGAACTGACTAAATAAAATTTGGTATGCAAGTTTAATGTCTAAACTCGATGAACATTTAATGTAAATTACTATCAAAACTCGGATAAAATATGTTAAAGTTTGTATATGTCATATGTATAGTTTATCATTAATAATTAATATTTATGAATAAACTAGTTTAATATCGTAAATACAAAGCAGAAGGAAAACATATATTAAAATTTCTGAAGAAGCATTTTTTTTCCAGATTATTAAGCTTAATTGTGATGAATTTCAATATTAGTTAACTCTTTCATCCCAAAATTTTCATTTCAAAGCTTACATTATGTTAATGTCTAAAGCAGCATAAAAAAATCATTTTTATAATCTCATTTTTTATCCATTCCATGAGCTATGTTTCAGTTTGGATGTCAACGTATTAATAGATCTTGAGATCTGTCGAGATAGACTAAATATGGCGAAGGATCGACCGTCTGTTGATCTGTATTTTAATGCACGTGCCTGTAAACACAATGATTTGAAATCTGTAAAATTCTATCTGTGATCTTGTGATTACAACTGTCGTTTGAATAAAAGTTCGATTTCAAGTCATTGTGTTTACAATGTCAAGCTCTCAAAATACATATTATCACTATAGATTTAATGAAAATCCTAGATTTGCGCCAAAATCTATATTTCGTTACTATTGTTTGCTAATGTCTTATAAGACATTCGCTGCTTTACTTAAGATTCAAAATTTTATGCTAGGGTAGGGAGGTAAGACTTTTATCGGAGAGTATACTAGGAAATTTCGAGAAGTCCACTTCTCCTGGTTTTACAACCGTACTATGTTAAATTGCAAACAGTTAGCCGTTGTAAGGCACACGCAAATGCTTTCTTCAAAATCCGCCGTGAGTATTTTAAGTAGTTCTCATATAAATAATATGTTGCATGAAAGTACTACTGTTTCTGTTTATATTAAAGCTTATTTTTACCACATTATGACATCATATTTGGTCTCAAAAATTATACATCGTACAAATATGGTTCTTTGGAACAATTTTTATGTTTAGAAAGCAAAGATTCGAATTCTGTACAGTTTGCCCATTGGTGTCTGAACACTCTCAATAGTTAATTCAAGTCAAGTATTCTTGACAAATATTCGAAAATTTCTTTTCGTCGAAAAAAATTAATTTTATTAGATTCTTCATAAAAAGGAAATTAATAAATTAAATACATTAATATTCAAATAGCGAAATAAGAATTTATTACAGTGCCAATAGTTATATTCAATAAACAAAATTCTTATTTATTACTAAAACATTAATGATGTTTTGAGAAATGTTGAGATTCATCTGATGATATGACGTTATACAGATCGATGCAAAAATTCATTTCTAATTATTTGAAAACTACTCTTTTTTTGCAAATGAAAACGGCGAAAATAATAATATTCTATTTTAGCCTAAGTACAATATCTTTGACGCTCAAATGACAACATTTTAGTACTTACACTTTCCTGTTTCATAGTTTAGAAGTATAACCACACATTGGCTCAGAGATGTTTATTATGATCATTTTTTTTTCTTTGATTTTGCTACTGATATTGCTATTTATTTTTTTACAACTCTTTATTTGTTTAAAATCGCTTCTTGAAGAAACAGAACTGTTTATATGTTTAATATAACGTGTCTTGAAGAAACAATAGAAATTCCCCTTATTCATGGAGTTTTATTATTCGATATCTGTAATTCAGTTTATTTATTAAAGAAATAAAATATAAGGCGAGAACATAAAAAGTAAGAGAAATGCATTTTTATAGAAAATTTCCATTAAACAGCGCTTTCAGAATTTTTCTTATAAGCTTATGAGGTGAATTTAATACTTTCCAAGGTTTTCTCGGTTGAAATTCTGTAGTTGGGAAGATTGATTGTTCAAAGATTTTCTTTATAAACTAGCAAAAAATTTCACTTTTTGAAATTCACATGAATCACAACTCAGTTGGTGCATTAGACATTTAATACCTGGAATTTTTTTTTAAATTGTATATTGAGAGACATTGTTCCATCTTTCTAATAACCGATTCCTATCGAGCAAATGGACACACCATCACGTGTTAAGATTTCACAAAGCACTTTTTGGTAAGATGCTGGAAAACGACAATAAAGTGAAAAGAAAAGTAGCTGCTATGATCAGATTCCAGGATGTGACCTACAAAGGACGTTAGCTTGGGGCGAGTTCAGTAATCTTCGCGCCTTGTTACCTAACGGTCTAGGCTTGCTTTCTCAAGTTCGAAAGAAACTGGTAACGCTTTCTACCCAGATTTTTATCTATGTCATTTTTTTTCGTTGTGAAATACTAAGTCTCAATAAAAGTTACGATAAGAAAAAGGATTTTCCTCTATTGCTTGACCCCTTAAGTGTGAAGCAAGACAGGTCTCTTGCATTTTTTCAAAGCCTCGCCGAATTATTTGGATTAATCAACCTCGATAATAAGATGTGAATTTAATTATTGTTCGAAAGTCTAATAATTTTTCAGAATCGTATACATTGCCTTGCTGGAAATGAGCAATTTATTTTCAGAAATTCATTAAGCCCATTAAAAAGTTTCAGAGAATCAAAAAGCGTGCATTCTTTAATGAGATTATTTTACTCTATATAAGTAAAGAATTCTAGAAGCAAAAATGCTTTCTTTCAATCCATTGGATTTCCTAAACTATACTGAATAAATTAAGGGAATGAACCTAAGTCAACAACGTTTAAGATTTATTACTTTTACAAAAAATTATAACTTTATTTCTATAGATGCCGTAATTTTTGTTGCTGTATTTATTCGCAGCTTATATTTGCTGTACTTATTCGCAGTTTATTGTTGCTGCATTGTCGATAGTTGACGTAATGTTATATATATATATATATATATATATATATATATATATATATATATATATATTACTATTATTATGACAATGTTATATATATTATTTGATTTGATTTTTACGAAAATCCTCAATTCATTGTTTTATAATGGGCTTCAACTAGATTTCTCCCGTGTAGATATTATATAAAATTGTAAAAAATACTAATTTTTCGAGAATATTTGCATATATTTATTTGCGAATGATAAATTATGAGTTTATATGGAATATTTTGCTTTAAATTGTGGAAATTTCATATCGCTTATGCATTAAAAGATCAAGATTCTGCTTCTTCTTCATAAATAAAATTTACAATAAGGGATTTCGAATCATCTTGTACAATATTGTCCTTTCTTGGAATCTCAGAATAATTTTTAGTAAGTTAAATCTTTATCCTAATTCAAGCGATGGTTTTCTTTCTTTATAATATATTTTGAGTCGGATATAAGTCCAGTACGTCTTGGCATTTGTAAAAATTCCTCTCTTTTGGAACAGTTGAGTTCATATTTTGACTATCAGTATTTTGAAACGAAATTTTGTAAATATATTTGTTTTGCTAATACTTTTAATTTTATTTATTTATTTTTATAATAAACTACTTTATTTACTAAAAGAATTTTATTTCCTGAAAAGTATTGTTGTTTAACATAAGATTTTATTTTATTGTTATTTAACAAGAAAGTAATTTTATTCAAGCAGGATGTATATACATTCATTAATAAGAAAAGTAAAATAGGTTAATCTGCGATTTATAATCAACATCTCTTTATTTTGCCTCTATAAAGGAATTACATACACAATTGTAAATTATCTTTAATACTATTCATTAGTTTAAACTGATTTATATATCTCTAAACTTGATTGTCTAAGAATTGCTGACGTGAAGATATGCCATTGCTTAACTGAAAATGTTAAAATATTTTAATTATGATAATATGAGAGTCGTATATAAATGGGACTTTCTTAAAAATTATTTGAATTAAAATTAACTACTTATCAAAACGATGCCGTGTATTTTATTTATTCTCCTTCATCACTTCAAATTTCCTCCAATATGCTATAGGGAGATTTTTTTTATTTATTTATATAAAGAAACTATTAGATATATACAAAGCTAAGAGGGTAAAAACTTCCTCCCCCCTTCTTCATCCAGTTAAAATCAAATTTATCTTAAGTAACTTCAAGTGATATAAACAAACAAGTCTGAAAGTATTAAGCCTGTTTGTTCTATAGGGGAAATGTAACAGCTCTGCGGTGGTTCTTTATTGTCCACATAGAAAAGAACAATATGAATTGAAATTAAACTTTTTTTGGATTGATTGTACTCTAACCTTCTTTAAAAATGCCGATCTATGTTATTTTATCTTCATCTATGAAGAAAATGGATGTACAGGATAACGTGTGAATCTATGAAAAAATGGATATACAGATAACTTGTGAATCTATGAAGAAAATGGATGTACAAGTTTTGTGAATCGTCAGAAAATATTAGCTTTAAAACTTTTCCAGCAGATTACTGACTTTTTGCTTTTGTGTAATCAACATTTCTGCTTCTTCACTGCGGTTTTTAAACATCTTATACCATTTGGATACTTGACATTTTTATAAGGTACCACAACTAAGCTGAACATTCAATCTATGCCAAATTTCAAAAGGTTTAAAGATTTTTAATTTAAAGATCATTCGTTGTGCAATTGCAATAATACTCTGTATTCATGTATAGTATTGGCAAATAAAGGAATGAAACATTAAGAATGAAACCTTTCGAAATAGTTTTATTTTTAAACAATTTTTAAACAAATTATCATGGTAATTTTAGTAACAAACACTGTCGCAATTAAAAAAAGTTTCATTTATAATTAATTTATATCCTTATATTAATACAAATACACTAAAAAATTCTATATCGGAAATACTATTACAGCAAATGAAGATAAGCCAACTTCTGCCATTGCGGAGTATTTTGCAGCTTTCGTTTGCTACAAGCTATTCTGCATCACATCATTAATATTTACTAGACATGTTACATGGATGTTCCCTAACAAACCGCAGGTGAAAGCTTAGAACTCGGATTCGGCAGGTGATTTCATCATCTGTACCGTAACGATGGTGTGCCTGACGTAACAGAAAGAGGAAGTTTCGCATGAGCGCGTGGGTGCAGTGACGATTATGGTTTACTTTCACTGCTCTTTCCGAGGGTTTTTCTTGCCGTGGGTGAAAAAGGAGACTCAATGGCAAATCGGTCAACGGGTTTCCTCGCGATCGACCGCATTCCGATCGCTTCTTCACTTCACTTAGGAAACGACTCATGCAAAGCATCAATAACATTTATTTTATAACATGTATGAGGTAGAAAAACATCCAGAAACGTTCCGAATTGCAGATAATTTATCCGAACAGGACAAAGAATATTCTTTTTTTATGCTTAGCTTTCTAATGGAATTTGAAACAAAAGGGCAGATTAGAAAAAATTCGGAGAATGTAAATGAAAATTTTTTTCCAAGAAAGAAAGTTTTACTAAGAAGTAAAGAAAATGCTACATGTTTTTCAATCTTAACTAAGTATAAACGGAAAATTATCTTAATTTTGATTAGAATATTCCAATTAAAAATTACTCTAATTAACACAATGTTTTGGAGATAAATAAAGTGTAATCTACCTCAGAATTGAGATTTTTAACTTTTATCCATGTTGAAGATGACAGGAGAGCTAGCATAGTTTCTAAACTTATTTGCCACAGTAGCAGGAAGAAGATTTAACATGCACTAGCTCCTTATGAATATTCAGTGAAATCGAGTCTCAAACGAGTGATTCTTTGATTTTGAAGTCATGGCTTTGCTTCAAGATTATTCCATTTTTTATGTTTTGATAATATCTCTTTCCATAACTCTGTTGCCATTTCAAAAATCACTACAGAAAGCCCAATTTGGATTCAGAAGTAATCATAACATTGAATGCATTGTGCAAAATTCAGATAATGTAAAAATTAAAAATATTCACAATGCAATGTGTACTCGCAGAAATGCCAATACGCATTAAATAAATATATTTTCTGGTAATACTTTCGTTTCTTTCCATATTTTTGTAAAGATTTTTTTTTAATTTGGTGCAAATTTTGTGATCAGTATTTGCGTCCATGCTATTTCAAGAAATTTGATATCCAAAGCTGCTTTAATGATTTATCGAAATTTAAACTTCGAACGTATGACATTAAAATTTAATAAGAAATTCTTGCTGCGAGATACTCTGAAGTTAAAAAGAGGCAAAAATTGTAGTTAAGAAAATTTAAAACTAAACGTCAATGCTTGTTGATATATAAAAGCATAAATTTTGGAGCTGATGTGGCAAAATATATAATAATGTAATAAGAACTCACGAACTTGTAAAGGGAAATAATATTTTTAATGACTTTTTACATATAATCCTTCCAGTGAGGAAAGGCAAGTTCGATAACGTGTAACGTTGCTTTATTTTACAAAGAGTACGAAAACATAGAAAACAAAATCTAGCCGAAGCATATATAAAGACTTGGCTTGTAGCAATCAACAGTACTACCACAAAAACTCGTTAATAAGCAAATACAAAAGCTCAAAGCGCTCAAAGAAACTGGCTGGAGATAAATATTCCAAAGAAAGGATTTCTCAACTGACGCCTTAATGCTCTTATTTCTGTTGAAAATTGTTTAGCATATTAAATAAAACACATTTTGAATGTCATTTTTGTTTTTTAGTTTCAATCTCCAAGCGAAAGAAGTTAAAAACATTTAAATAACAAAACAAAATTTCCAGCGTGTTTTTTATTTCACTTTCACTTGTCGCTGAGTAAGGGCCTTTAATTTCACTTTTCCTTTTATCGTAAACGAATTCAACGCATGGGTGTAGCTCAAAGATCACCAAACATCTTTTTTCTTTAGAAATACAAGCAATTTATTCCGATGAAAGATATAATTTCGTAACTTATTTGATTGAATACTCGTAAATGTGACGTTAAACAAGGCGAATAATATTTTATAATAATCCAACATTTTTTTAACGATTATAACTCAATAAAAAGTATTATAATAAAAATTCCCATGCTGATGGAAAATCGGTCACATACGAATAGCAGGCATTATGAGTTTATAAAAAAGGATTACTGATTTTTTAGCGGGACGTCAATGGAAATTCGATTGGAATGCATTTTTTGCAAATGAAAAGAAATTTCATTTAGAGAAAATTGACATACCTGTGGGCCAAAATTCGAACTGTTTCCAACAGTATTTCAGCAGGTATAGATACATGATTCGCCTTTGGATAAACTGAAGAAAGTTCTTTGACTTCATACGGAACTTCTTCTCCTAAAAGAGCAAAAGAAATATATTTTAAATTCAATTAGTTTGCAAAAATGTAGTTTTATAAAACAGTTAAGTTTTATAGCATACAATTTGAGAGGTGAAAGTATTTTTGGTGAATGACAAAGAAATAATGAGTATTCACAAAAAGGTATCCATAAAATAATTAAGTATTGTTACATTTCTAAAAATGAATAAAAATCGTACCTTATACAATAAACTGAAATTGGACGTGAGATATTTGAATAACTAAATGAATTTTTTTAAATCAAGAGACCGCTTTCGAGATATCAAAGTGTTTCAACATTTTAATTTTTCCTTAAATTAATTTTGAATTTAGTATAATATGCTAAACTCAGCTATGGTAATAGATATAACAAATTACATACGTTGCAATATACTTTTTCTTTTCAGAATGTATTCTCGGAGTACATTCTATTCTGTCCACATGCATCAGTTGCTCCTCAAGCTACAAAAATTTTATTTGTTACTGAATTGACATGAATCCGATTGAAAGTGAAGGCTTTCTCAAACAATGTTTCCTTTTTTGCTCAAATAAATTTAATTAAAATCATTTTTAACCTTATTTCACCCTACATTGTCAAAAGCTAAATAACTGAAATTTGAATAAACAAGAATTAAAATTTACTTTAAATTTATTTACATTAAAAATTCCGAAAGAAATTTGTATCTTTCTTCTGGTAAAACTTTCCTTGGCAAATATTTCAGTCAACTGAAAAATTAATTAGAAAAATAAACAAAGAAAATATTAAAGTTCTTTTTGAAAGTAATAATATGCTATCAATTCTCAAAATGAAATTTAATTTTATTATTATTTTAATTGCATGTTATATTACGTTCTAAGCAAAGCATTTCATTAGAAGAAATATTTTTTAGGCAATTTATGTAGATTTCAAGAAAAATAAGAGCAAAATAACAATTTTTTTTGTTTTGAATTACTTAGCTTAACTTCATATATTTTTGTTTATGTGTTACAGAGAGGTGTAACATCTATTGTCGAAACTTGGAGTTCATAGTAATCTTCATAAAACTCATTAAAAACTTTAGTCGAATCATATTTCCTCTTTTTTTACTTAGATGTTTTGTATATCTGTAGAAGCAATAATTTTCTGTTCCTTTTGAATATCATCTAGGCAATCAGATCCTTCAGAACATGTTAAACATGTTGTCTTAAGATTTCCATCTTCTACTTCATTGATCCCCAGGCAATTTCAGAATACAAGATGGAAAAATCACTCACTGGTATTTGCTGCCTACCTTCAGGCTCTATTTCCGTGTAGTCTTGACGTTGATTAAAATATTAATGCGGCCAATGAAGCATGCCTGAAGAATTTGAGATTTCTTTAGAAGATAACGGAAGACACGCGTGTGTTGAAAAGTTCACTGATAAGTATAGTAATTTAGATAATCATTCATATTATGAATGAACTATTCTGAAATAAAAATAAAATTAAAAAAAATTGAACTGATTTTTTTGTTTGCGTGGGCAATACAGATGTAGAATCGAAATCTTGAAGATATTCGAATTCGAGATTCTGCTGTATTCTGACATTTCAACACTCCCTAAGTTTTAATGAAAAAAAATTTGGAATTATGTCGATTTATTGGTAAGTCACACCAGTCAGATTAATAAATTTTGTCGTATGATTTTTTGAAAACAATTTATAAATCCCTATCGAATATTTTTCTATCAAAGCTATTAAATAGAGTATGAGCTCTTAGTAATAGTAAGCTCTATTTTTTAAGAAGACATTGTTTTTTTAGTTACATTGAACGAAGATATAAAATATTACTGAATTTATTTATTTATTTATGTTAAGGCAGTCGCTTTTTGCCTTGATAAAATTTCAAATATAATTCTTGAATCCAGTTGTTTCCTCAGAAATATTTGCTTCGTTTTTCATAAATTTGTGTTATAAAATAAAAAATAGTTCAAATTGACATTATCAAGGAAGTAAGATTTTATATTGTAAAATGGTGAACAAATCTTTTTTTTTTCTGACTAAATATATTCAAATGTTATTGCTGAAAAATATTAAAATAAAGGAAAATAAATAATAAATAAATGAATAAAGTGCCAAAACAAGTTTTTCATTAACTCCAATCGAACGCATTTGGTTGTTTAACGTTTTATTTACTGACTGTACTTTAAAGTACGGTTTAAATACGATCAATATCTTCACAATATGACTATTTTTTCTAATAGTATTTGAAAGAACGTATTTCCAATAGAAAGCAGTAGGTGTCAACTAAAAAATAGCACTGAAAATCTTTTATTGTTAATTTAATTAACAGAAATATTTAAATTAATTAAAACAGTTTTTTTTTCTTCTCCCTGGGTTTATTCTGTACCAAAACAATGGTTCAAAAATAAATTTGAAAAATTGATGGTAAAATAATGGAACGCGTTTCATAGACAACATCCTTTTTTTAAAATGCCCAAGATTATAGCTGAAGGACAATATTATCTTTTTCAAGGCAGTGATTTCTTATTTGCAAACTTGCTGCACTAGAAATGCTTTTGCTGTCTTTGTTAGTATTTTATATGAAGTTTCATCGACACACTTGAATATGAATATTTGCCTACAAGGAATTAGCAGAATACGCACAAAGGGACTCTTTATTTACACTTACCGAATTTTCTACGGGCCTCGTGTAACGCTCTGTTGATGTCTTCGTATCGAATACATGTTTGATCGATGTTTTCATTTTGCCAACTAGAATATGAAAAGAGAGTTTTGCAATGATATTCATGTATTCACATTTCATTTAGATTCACACTTAATGCAATTTACAATGAACTATTTTAAATGAATTTTTTCGAAACGAAGCAAAGAAGGAACAAACAATTTTTTTTAAACGAACTGTTAACAGGTATAATCATAGTTTCTGAGCAGACAATATAACTATAGGAAGAAAGAAACAAACAATTTTATGCATATTTTGTTAAAACTTAAATATGGATATATAAGTTGAACAACAGGGATTTTGAAATAATAAATTTGGGTTTGAAAATAGTATTTTTCTTCTCATACTTTCTTTTGAATTCGCATTAAGAATCTCTTATTAACAATTTTTATTTACTTATTGTAACATAATTAAGAAATGGAGGAGGTATTTAAAGATCTATATATATTTATATTCAAGCCAATAAGATAATAAATAAATAATAATAAATAAAAATTCTTAAAATCATGCACTATTGCGATTACTATTAAGAATATAGAAAGATAAGGCATATTAATCAATTGACATAATTTATTATTTTTCAACGTTTTTTTAAAATGGTTATTTTCAACGGTGAGCTCATACATGTCTTTCGAAAAAAATAAAATGTAAAAAAAAAAAAAAAAAAAAAAATCATTCAAACAATAAACAGCATGTTTACCTTGGTATATAGTCTGCAAGGTAACTTAAACCAGCGTCAAGCGACCTTTTAAAAGGAGGTCCCCCTTTGCTTTGTTTAAGGACGAGGGCACATTCAGGCGAATAGTCAATGTTGAAAGGAGTTGGCTGATCATAGGAAGAAGCGACGCCAGCTATTAAAAACAGCCACGTCCATGGTAGGTATCTGAAACAAAGAAATAACAAATAATTAGTTTGCTTGTAATACTAGAGGAAATATTTTTTCATCATTATTTTGAATCTTTATAATAGTTACTAAGGATTACGTTCATTGAATATGTAAAATATATTTAAATGGAACGCTGGAAATTCGGAAAGTTGTAAAAATATAATTTTTTTCTTCTGTCGGCTATATTATAGATAAAAAGTAATAAGTTAATTTAAGCAAATTAAACAATTATGTTTATTAACGAAGTGAAATAAATATTTGGTAACCAAATTTTTAATATAAGATGTCTTTTCTTTTTTTAATTCCAGTGGGGAAAAAATGATAGAGGAAGTTATGGCTCTATTCTTCAGAAACCAGAGTTAATTAACATATCCTAAAAGCATAAATCCGTATGAAAAACTTAAAAACTGGATTAATATTTCAATAAAAGGATTAATAAAATTAAGTTTAGATTATTTGATTGAAATTGCTTTGCATTATTGCTTTGAAAAAAAAATCAGATTTAAATTTATTTATGTTTAGAAAATATATAAAAATAGGTTGTTAGGGTAATTAGGTAGCGACAAAACTGGTGAAATAAGTGCAAAAAAAGTGTTATTAGTTTAGGTGTAGAACATGCTATAAATAGATAAAGAATATAATCACTCTTAAGTATTACTTATAATTTTCAAAAGTAAAAAAAAAAAAAAAAGAGGACAAAGTGTATTTTTATAATTAACATTTTTATAATTAACAAGTTAGTGTATTTTTATAATTAACATTTAAGGTATAAATTCTTGTAACAATCAGTCTTTGATTACTCTATTGCAACATTCAGTCCATATAATTATGAATGTATAAGTAAAATAATAATACTACTAATGTAAGCAGAAAGAAATTAGAAAATATACAAAAAAATTGCAAAAAGAAAAAGAAATGAAAGCATTGAGATTAGGCTGAAATTCTCTTTGAAATTGAGCTATTGTATGAAAACGTTGTTTTTAGTAATGGTTAAACAAAGATTGATAAGTGAGAATCGGGCTTTAAATAAATAAACATCGCTTTAATATTGCTATGAAAATGTCACCACCAAAATATTTTTACAATATTTTATTCATTGTTGACATAAATACTGCATGTTTTCAGAAGGAAGGACTGACCTTCATTTACAGACCGCTAATTTTAAACACTGGCATTCAGACATAAATACATTCCTACAGCAAAACACAAATTTAAATAATCCTAATCTATTTATTCTCTTTTAAAGAAAAATGGACGAATGAATATTAAACAACATTCATTTTTCATGATAGCAACTACCGAACAAGTTGTCATTTATCATTTTCTTGTTTAATTTGCATTGACGTTGGAAGAAAAAAAGAAAAAGGCAGAGAATGACACAGTTTTGCTTTCTATGTCCGCTGGTAGAAAATTAATTATTCAGGACCTCCTACATGGAAATCCAACATTATTTAACTTCAACTATATTCAAATGATAAAGTCCTTGCATAAATCTTTCTTTAGAATGTAGCGTTTTTAGATCAGGTGTTTATGATATGTGAAAAAGAAGGGAATGTAACCTAGTCATCTGTTTCTTTTTCAAAAATGTTGTAAAACTGACTAAATAAAATCGGACACTTAACCTAAAACTGTCATTATACATTATTGGTGGACGCAATCTCAGAAAAAACCCCATCCCAATTTTCTTTAAACCGAAGTAATTACAGAAGAAAACACAATAAAATAAAGAGAAAAATCAAAACACAGTCCAATAAAATGGACACTAAAGATATGATGAGATTTTTACAATATGTGATATAATTCTTCTTATTTAATGTTATAATCTCTTACTTCCAATCCGGAATGTAATTTCTCTTCATATTTTTTTGTAACAGACTCGTTACAATAATATGAAAATATAAGCAAATCGTAATAATATAATCTTATATCCTGCAAAAATGAAAATTATTTTATTTTTAATAAAAAATAAAATTATCAATTATTAAATTTTATAATAATTTAATATAAAATTACTTATAATTTTATCTTTTTTTTCTTTACTTTTAGCAATTCATTACAAAAATAATGTCCCGATTTGGCAAGTATTGTTTTGTTATTTTACTTTGGCAATGCGAAATAAAAATATTTTTTCTTATGTAACTAAAGGTGGGTTTACACTCAGCTAGTTATAAGATTCTAGTAAGTCATGCATCCGCAGAAAGAAGATTGTGCATGCTCTGTGAAAGCGGACAATAGCAAGTTCTTGTCTCGAAGGGGCAAGTACTTGCTGCTGTACAGTTTCTACGCATGCATGATTTTACTGGATGGTTTATTGCTGGCTGAGCTTAAACCCAACTTATACAATTGTGATTTTATAATTTAAGCAAGCAATCAAGATCTGTAATAAATATTTAAAAAATTACAATCTATATGATATATTCATAACAAAATTGTTTTCTATGCATACTGAGTTTAAAGAAATTTTATCAAAATTTCAAATACTTTCCTAAGAATTCAGAAACGAATTTATCGTAGGTAATTAAATACTTATCTGAAATAAAATTTATTTATTCCCGTTATCAGTAATATAACATAATTCTCTATTGTTAAATGTTTTCTTTTTACTTCCGAAATAATTACATAAAGAAAAATCAGGACCAAAACGATAAAATATGTCACTGCATCTCACTTCCTTCACGAGTCCATAAAATTCCATCTTCTTTTCTAGAAGACAATGCTGAGAAAACTCTTAAGAGAAATTTAGTTTGAAAACTTCATTATTATTCAATGAATGTTAAGATTAACCGGAAAGTAATTTACATTAAACTGGAAGTTAAATACCGCACTTATTGAGGATTTCTTTATTATGCGGTCTTCTCGCGAGCTTTCACAGTTATACGACAAAAATCGTGTATTTATCTTGAATGAATAATTGCATTTGTTTCCTGATTTGATGTGACATGATATCCTATTTTCATGTTTCAATATTCTTAACAAGTTTCAAAATTAAACTGGTAAGGCAAATATTCACATAAATTTTCACATGGATATTTTCTCACTCCATGTGAAATTTATGTCCCATTCCTATGAGGTCTATCGCAGTTGCCTTTAGAAATTTTAAGCTGTCGTTAGTTGTTTCCCGTGGCAGCTTTAGTTCGCATAGGATTCACAGTTTGTATTATAATCTTTATATTCCACATTTTTTTTTCAGTATGATAAAGTGTGATATAAGTATTAACCAACTAAAGTTAGTATGGGATTCGCAACTAGTATTCTATTCTCAATATTTCTGATACAAGTGTGACTATTTTCTTTCGCTTTGACAGAAAAGAAAGAAATCTTTTTGGAGAAAAATAATCAAAAAATATTAATTTCTTAGCTATGAAAATAAAAATATTCGGAAAACAAATTTTATAAATCCTTTCGAACTAAATTGCAACGATAATCACTGAATTCATACTTATAAACTTAATTATTAATTTAAATTTGCAAAGAAATGTTTCTCCTATTAATTAGACACTATTTCTTTATATTAATTACATCATCAATAAATTTAATTTTCAAGAGCTATTCATGATATCATTATTATACTTCTTCTTTTGCCTGAATAGATATCAGATGATTAATCCGAATCCAAGCGAAAATTAAATTTTTCTGATTTTTTTTCCCTTTTACTTTAAAACAGATCGTATTTGAAGTGTCAGTGTCACGAATATAAAGACTCTATGACATAGAAGTTATTAAGTATTCGATTTTTGAAATTTAAAGGATTTTTCATTAAAAATGCATTATTTGTTATTCATTTATCACCTTTTATCCTTTTTTTTCATATTACATCTAATATTGAAACCTTTTTATTTCATTGTCATTGTTTTTCATTGGATGTGAGGACATTGTAATGAACAAGAAATGGAGATGTGAATTTTGTAACCATTAATATTCCAAGCGGGATTTCATGCTAAGGGTTACTTTTTTGATGGATAAATATATCAGTTTAGCAAATCGCTGCGTGAGGTTTTTTTAATAGCAATTACTGCCCTACTATCAGTACATCTTTATTTTTATTAGTATTGGATAAGTTTTGCTGTGACAGGATATCACATTTTATCCAAGTTTAGCATTCATTAGAGGCCAAATTAACCTTGCACTTTGAAAGCTTAATCTGTTTATTTAATTAAATTTAATACTGAAGTTTAATTTTATTATTTTTTAATTTTAATTTTATTATTATTATTTTTTAATTTTAATTTTATTATTATTATTTAATTTTATTATTTTTAAAGACAGCCTTTTTATGAAATTTCGAAAATATGTAGTAAAAATTTACTTTAGAAGGGAATTATTGAACTTAACCTCTTACGATGATGGATTTGTCCAATCATTAGAAACAAACTAACCAGAAGTAAATTACATCATCTAATTTCAAATCATCAACCAGTTTATCCAATCCAATCTCATCGAAATGGAAGCTTTGCAACTTTCCATGCTCACGATCAGTATTACGACCTTTCAGGAGGTCGATCTAACACCCACTTGCTACAAAAATTAGTTCATTCTCGGCAGCCAGATTGGAAAAGTGCCGACCTTTTTCCTCATCATTCGAGGATGTTCCCTTAACCTTTAAGCATCATCCATAGATCAGGCATCATCTTTTGGATCTTTCTCTTTGTTTACGATGATGAGGAAAAGAGTAATGATAAAGGAAGATACTGTAATATTCTTTTCAGCCAAAGATGTAATTATTTTATTTTTTAATGGTGATCAATGTAAAATGTTATGTTAATTTCTATTTCATTGTTTATCAGAGAAAATGGTGTGCTATACAAGATGATTTCATACTGACTCTTTGAAAAGACTAAAAATTAAAGTATTATTACTAAAAAAAGTGTTTAATGCTGTAAAATTTGATATATAATTCTGATAAATGTAAATTCTTACTAAATGCATAACAAAATTTCAGAAGTATTTTTGAAATATATTTATTTAGATTTATCTATTTTTATTTCGTACATTTTTAATAAAAATAAATTATTAAATGATAATATAAGAGCTTTAGTATTCAGATTCTGTATATACGATGATTGCAAGTTTAATATTAGTAATTATTCTCGATATTTTATTGCAGTGTTTTACTTAATTGAAATCGAGATTAATTCATTTAATCTCGATTCATTTTGAATTTTTAATGCAATCATTTTGATTCTAACGGATATGGAATAATTTTTATGTATATCTTCACAGGATCTGAACATGAAATAAAAAGAGAAATCGAACAAAACGAAGCTACAGAAGAATTCAAATTTGTCGTCAAAAGAGATTTTATAATCTTTATAGCAAAATCAATTAAAAACCATCAATGAATAATTATTCATGGGCGAAATGAAACGAAATTTGTCAAGATCTTTGAATTTACTTTTATAAATGTTATTTTTTTAATTGTAAATAAAGCTATATAAATAAAATGTAATTACGCTAAAACCCGCTCTCAAAATGTTTTACGATGTTTAGCAACTATTTCAAAAACATCACAATTCGTAAGCGCAAGCGAACAAATAGATATTTGTGTGCGACGAAATTTTATCATTACTAGACAAATGAAAGGAAACATTTATAGCGATCGCAAAGTACCAAGTGAATTTCTTGTAATAAAAAGACCATTTCCTCCATTTCCTAGCTATTAAAATTGAGTGGTGAAACTACTTTTCATTTTTTGAAAATCTAGATTATTAACACATTTCTGTAAGTAATGATCAGTAGACAACTATCTACCTTTTCCATCAGCTGCAACATTGTATCTTTGATCATTTATATTATTATAGTAATCACTTCATGCCAGACACAATCGCTAAATGGAATGTGCTTCTCTCTCTCTTGGCGATATCTTACTAACCATCAAACCTACACAATACCTCATCACACTCAGTTTCGTTCAGCAATTAAAGCTATCTCAATAATCATAGACGCTACAGTTCATTCTTGGAATTGATTTAACGATTTACGTGCAAAACGCGCTGAAGTATAAAGTGATTAGCACATCATTCTATCCTTAAGCGTAAGTATCAAGTTATGGAAGAAAGAAGAAAATGGTCCTAGTCTCATTTAAAAAACAAACCATTACAATTTATTATGGAAACAATTTCAAGTCAATGTAGAGATGGAATTAATAAACGATACGCATTCGCTTCAAAGCGCTATTGCAAAATTGATTACGGTCACGTGGTGGAGTTTCAGCGTTTATTTAAAGTTCAATTTTAAATTCTTCATTAGGATTAATTTTTCCCCCATACCATTAAAGTGTTGGATAGTATTCTTTTAAAAATGGGTCATAGTAAGCGTTTACTACTGATTCTATTTCAAATAATCATTCTGTCATGCTATATTCAAGTTTTAGATTTTATGTTGGTATGAATGAATTTTCATTTCTGAAGACATTTTTAAATTCGCCAATATACCATACCGTATTTCTCTGCTGTGCTCTATGCTATATGAATACGAATTCACTTTTATCGGATACGTCTTCTAGTATGAAACTAGAACAGTCTATCAAAGGGTTCAACAGATATAAGTGAAACTATGAAATGACCTACATTTTCCCCTTATAACTATTAATCTGCTGGATGACTTATCTAAAAATATCTTTATGAAGAACGACCCAGAAGTTTGCTATAGAGAGCAAGTAGATCTTTACCTGCGGTACTTCCTTATCGAATTGGCACCCAAGGTGGAAAGGTGAACCGTCCCATTTCACGCGGAATGATTTCTAGTAGCTCCGTGTCTGATCTGATAAGTCAATTAATTAAAACTTCGCTTCGATATTCTACTTCTTTAAATAGATGGGCAAAAAATAGATATATATTCTTCTTTTGTTTTTCAAGGTCTCTGTTTGTTAAGTTTTACTCTACCCAAAAAACGAACTAATCACTTTTCTTCTCTTATCAGATCGAAATGGTATGACTTTATCTGTATTTGATGGTTCTTTTTCTTTTATACGTATAGAAACGATTGTGATAAGTCAATTAAAACTTTTCTTCAGGATTCAATTATTAGGATCGCGAGTTGTATTTGAGGAAATTTAGCTTTTGAATATCACAATAGGATAAAAAGAAAGAAAGAAGTTCAATTTGAGAACACTATAACAAACTTGTGCCCATTTACAAAAGCTCAATGATAATCAAACATATATATACATATAATCAAGATAATTAAATAAACTAATGAAAAAAACAGCAGCTATTGTTCAATGAAATCTGCTTACAACCTTTTTTAAAGAATTATTGACTATTTTAATGTTGACATTTATTTGTTCAAATAAATGACGGTTTCTTTAAGATAAATTTCTTAATTTTATCAAAAAGAAACCGTGATGAAATGTTTAAAAGATAATGCTTGACTTTTAAAGCATTTTAATATAAAATTTTGTTGTTAATTAATTTAACTATTAATTGATTGGAAATATTAATTCAACTTAAGAAATTCAGACTAAATTTTATTACTTATTGGAAATAATTATTATTAATTAATGGCATAAGCAAAGTTTTTTTAATGTCACACTTTATATATTGTGTATTACATTTAAATCATATAATTTTAGAAATAAAAGAAATTGTTTTAATCAGAGATTCTATAAAAAGAGTCTGTTTAAAGCATATTTAAATGCAGAATTTAAGCCAATTTGTAATTCAAAAAGTTTAAAAAAAAGCCATCATAATTTTATTTCAAGTCATAATAAATTATAGAGAATATACTCTCAAATGTTTTTTTTTCTTTTGGAAATCTTTTATTTCTTGCCGTTTGTGTGCACTATGCCAAACACTTTACCCAGAAAATCCGCACAAATGATGGAACATTCCTTAAAAGCTTGTAGAAAATGAGTTCATTGGCGTCCTGCAGTCCTACTTAAAAACAATCCATTTTCACTCCTACTGCCATAAGCACATAAACATCTCAAAAGATTTTTGTTTATTTGTAACTAAAATGTGAACATCACAGAATGCTTGCAGAAAACAAGGATAGTATAAAGCGCAATTAATGTTTAGCTGCCAAGGTCGTTGAATAGAATGAGTACAAGCTATTATTCAAGGGGTGCGTCCAGTTTCAGCTCGAAGCTTCATGACTATCGAAATTCTCACTGAGAGTAAAAATAGAATTCAGGTTTGAGCGTGAAGGTATGGCGGATTCGGGGATGGAAAAATATGGAAATCGTGACCCTCAACCATCCCATCTTACAATGCTCAATGAGCACTTAGTTTGCAACCTATATATACTGCATAAGAGAAGCGGTTACGCGTTATGAATGGGAAATTTAATCTGGGAATTCAAAGGTCAAAGTCGACTTCAAGACATTTAATAAAGATGAGTCGTCCAGGTGCAAAGAATAGCAAATGACCATTTTTTTTTTCAATCAGAATACATATGATAAGATACGTTTCAGCTGCAGTGATACGCTTTGCCTGAACTAGAAATGAGCACATTTTGTTTCAATTGTTTTGATATTTTTTGCTCTCATTCTTATTGTTGAATTCATTAAGTTCAGTTGAAAATTCCAACTCACTGCTTCGGTACAAAAAGTAGGTTTTTTCAGATTAAAAGTCAAGTCTTTACTTAATACAATTCCATAACGTTTGAGAAACTTTTTAAATTCATTTCAAACAATTAATTGCTTTTTTCCCTAATAAATTCACCTGTTGTGTCACCTGAGTTGAAATAATACTTTCAGAGTAAATAATAATTACAACGATATACAAGGATTGCTTTGAAATTTTTTATGCTGCACTATCAATTAACAATTAACTTTAAACTTTAGAATTAAACATTTTAAACATTAGAATTTTGTAAATTTTTAAAAATTGTCAATGGTTCTGTTTGGTTTGTTCTAGTTTATATTTATATTTTTTTTAAATCTTGAAGCGTTTAACGTTTTATTTTCTTTTTTATATCTGCAAAGCACTATAGAACTTCAGTTCAAAAGATTTGTAATTTGAGTGAACCCAAGCAAATCTAGTAAAAAAATAAGTTAGGCATAAAAAACGTTTGCTGAACTATATTTTGCAAATATATACTTTTCACGATGCTGTAATCTTCATTTTCGACAGTGAGTTAAATTTTTAAAAAATCGCACTTTGAGATCAAAATTACTCATTAATGAGATCGATAAATGCAAAATCTTGTTAGCATTAAATATTTCCTAAAAATAAATTTTGAATTCTAAGTAGTAAAAAAGAGCAACTAAAGTAATATTTGTGGGCAACATTCTCAAATTATTGTTGACTACTTGGAAGTTTCGACAATAAGCATTAAAAATTTGAAGATGTGTCTCATGATTAAATAAATTAAAGTTCCGACATAGAAACATTTTTAGTGTTGAATTGGAATTAAAACAATGCTAAACATTTCGATACATAATTTGGTTTTAAACAACGAATGAAATTTTCTTGAGAGGTAGACATTACAATTTATTATTTAAATCTTTGCTTAAAATCTTTGTGAATAAAAGTTTTAATCATAAAATAACTATAATAAGAGGTTACTTTAGAATAAAAGTTTATACCAGACCCAAGTTTATATCATAGTTTCTGTAAAAAATACTTATTTAAGCACGTTGCAAACCCATAGACAACAGATACAAATTAAAATATAATAAATGGCTTGAAAAATATTTCTCGTTCTTTCATTTGATCAACAGTAGAAGTGTTACTGAAACCGAATGATTCATTGGATTCTTATTAAGGATCCAGTTACAATTAGAGAATTTTCGAATAAAAGAGCTGCAAATAACCAAAATAACCAGTAATGGTAACATGAGATAATGATCTCAAAAGTTAAAAAAACAATGAAAGCTATAAAAATACATGCAAATTGTGTATGAGTGTGGGAAGGGAATCCGTACCCTAATCTTCGAAAATATGTAAATATTTTGCTTTTAAAACATCGGAAGCAACTCATTTTAGTCCTACAATAAAATCAAATATCTTTTTATACGATATTCTTCTTTTGATACAATTAAGAAATAAAGCAATGGAAGAAAAGATTTAGGAATATCATATTATTTTTTCTGATGTAGACACTGGATCAAAAAATGAGATATGAAACAGATAAAGGATAGAAAAATCCCATTCAAGAAAACATAGATAAGAAAAATTCCCTGTAAAAGAATGACCATGGTTGCAAAATCAAAACACAAACACCCGGTATTGATTGAAAACACTTTATGAAATCATTAATAGTTGTGTGCAAGAAAGAAAGATAATTAAGAAGAACAGAAAAAGAAATACATTATTCTGTAACATCCATAAAGTAGTTACTACTCTTTTTTTTTCAAAAAAATTAATCGTTTGAAAGAAAAAGGTTATCTCACGATGCGTTTTGTTACTTTAATAGTTCAGAAATTTTGATTGAAAGTGAAATCCTTTTGAAGGAAATAAATAAATCTGGGTTTCTGTAACTGTGGTAGGTTATCAATTATTTGCTTTCAAAAGATAAAAATGTGGAGTAGTTATATAAAAGAAATATATCTCAGCGTTCTATTGCTATTTGATATAGTTTTCATTAATGCTTATTGAAGATTCTGAATGAAAATGAGTTTACTTCCTTATTAAGTTCTTACACCGAAATGCCATAAGACGTTTATTTTTTTCTATTTATATAAATCTTTCATCGTAAAAGATGTAGGAACAGATAGTAGAACAAAAAGTAGAATGTTTTTTCTTTTTATTTATCCTCCTTAATATACATGTAGAAAAACATATCAAATATTAGAAATATTAGTTTAAAAAAGAAGAAGAATTATTTTATAGAATAAACGTTTAATGCTTCCTTGTCACAAAGATATCGTACCATATTTTTAAGAAATTGTTCAATATTCTCAACGCTGCATAGTTTCACAAAGATACGGCAACTAGTATTGATTAATTTCTATATATCAGGATTAACAGCAATGGGAAAATGAAAAGATTATTATTGATAAAGAAAAAAAAATAATAAAAACGTGTAACTATTATGTTATCCACATATTTTTAATGGATAGTTAAAATTCTATTGATTATTTTAGAGTTTGCAGTTAAATAAATCATAGAGAAAGAGCACGCACACGGACGCGCTTATCATATACAACACCATAAACAAACATTCCCTTATATTTTATGAACGTTTGATTTTTACCTTTATTTTTTTTTAAAAATTATTCATTTAATTTTTTTGTTTTAGAAAATGCCTACTCTTATTTTTAAACTTACTATGATCATAGATATAATTTTTTCTTATTTATTGATGCAGCATAGTAAAAATCATAATATTTTATTCAGTCATAATGAGTTGAATTATTTCTAAATAAATTTGGTTTTAAAAAGACTGATTTCATCAAACGGACAACTTAGTTTGATTTTTGATTCAGATATTTTTTTCAGGTAATAGATAGTTTAATTGGTTTAGATTACTTTTCAGTCTATTGATTCACCTTTTAGGGATACGCGTTGCAATATAAATCTATGATTTAATAAAAACAATTAAACTGAAAAGAAGCAAAAAGACCTATGCCATCACTTTTATATATTTTACACTTTTTAATCAGGAAAACCGTAATCATAAACACTTTTAAATGATTTCATATAAAAATTATTATTATTTTTTTTCTGTTTGTATTATGCTAACATGAGAGATAGGCACAATCATCACCACACAGTATAAGTTATATTTCCTTCAGCCTGTTGTGACAAAAAGGAATTATGCCTCTTACGATCCAAGTTATTACAATCACGCAACTCCATGACCTTGTTTGACCTTCCATATTATCTCGGGTCTAGTTCAAAGAGAAATGCATTTTACCAAGCGTCTGTAGACGGTATCTTGGGAAGCGATTAGAAGGGAACATCAGCGACCTACTTACCCAGATCTATGCAATAGGTTTTTCCGCGAGCGTTCATCCTGCGTTCCCTCTTAGGGGGTAAAGGACAATTATCGGCGTGAGGTATTAGAGAGTTATGATAAGAGATGGTATAAAAAATTCCATTAAGCGAAATGGGGGCTGCAAAAGTCAAACTTTTTTTTTTTTCTGAGAAGAGAAAATTATGAAAGAAATGGAATCAAAAGAAATTCGATTTAATGATTAATGTTCCAGGCGTTATTAAAAATCCTTACAATTTGTGACTTCAAAATGTTTTTCTTTTTGTCATTTTTTTTAAAAATAGAATGCAAAAGAGAAATTTTGATTAATCTTGAAACACATTTTATTTTATTGCAAAAGAATTCTGTACTCAGCATTAATTCATATATTAAATTTTATCAACTTTTATGTATATTGTTACTATCTATATAATGTAAATATTGTCATAGAATTTTAAAAATAAAATATGCAATACTTCTTTATTAAAAACATATTTTCTTTATTTTACTATTTACATTATATTATCTTTTCTCTCAGTGAAATATATCTTTAAATTTGTTGAAATTGTTTTCAAAAAGACTTTATTGTCCTTGTGAAAATGAAGCCAACAATTTTTCTTTGCTTTTAAAAATTTAAAAAAAAAGCATATTTTTTTGATCAATTAACAGTATATTCTACTGAAAAATATTACTTCAGCATCTTTTTAGAAACTACATTTTAACAATTAAAAATATATCTTACATTACAGACTCAAATCAACTCAATACATCAATATTTTTCCCTTTTCAGCTTATAACTCAAAATATCTAAAGTGCAAAGAAGAACAACTACATTTGCCGTTAAACGAAATAAACTATAAAATCAATAATTAACAAAATGCATACTACTAATTGTAGGATTCGCGAACTAGACAAATTTAGTTAAAAATTATATTAATCTAAAGAATCCCAAATTTTCAAAGTTCGAAATCAATGGCAGAAGATAATTTTCTTCTAAAATTTTCAAATGTCAGTTTAAATTTATCATATGTTAAGAGAAAATAATTTATTATTAATTAGAATTTTATTATAATTTAAATGCATTTATTCATTTGTGAACAGAAATAAAATTGCTAAAAGATTGGAAGAAAAACCTCAATCAAAATTTATTGAAAAACTTGATAAGATATATCGGTATGAAAACCTCAGTGAAGAGTTGCTGTTTAAATTTTGTTAGAAAAAGCATCGATTGGCTTATTTTAATTTGCATTCATTGTTTAGCGAATTTTATCGTCAAAATATGCAACAACAACAAAAAAAAGACAAAGATTTCTGTTATGGGTGTAATTATTAACTATTATTATTATTCGTTATTTAAACCATGAATATTTAAACTTATATATTTTACTTATCTCTTAAGAATTCAAATGTAACTCACACTTCCGAGTAACAGATCAAAAATTCTTAATAATAATAGATTACTGAACTTGATAATATAACCATTGTTGAAAGTGTTTAATGAAATTCTGAGAATACATTAGTTTAATGATGCTTATAAATGGAATTTCGAAAAATCTAAAATTTAAAAAATAATTCTAATAACACTTCAATATAAATCTCATTTTGAGAACTAGTACTGCCAAAGGTATTGATTGACAAATGACTCATTATCCAACAAACTTAAAAGTATCAAAAGTCGGAAAACTTAAGAAGAAAAACTATGATTGTGTGATCTGCCATTTTTTACTTCATTTTTTTTTATTGTTAAATAATTTTTTTTAAATTATTGGCTTCAAGATTTTAAGAAATGTTCGTTTTTTTAACCATGGATAATTGGAGATGTGGGCCCATTTCTTATTTGTTTTTTACTTAATTTGCCTTCATTCATCGCTGTCTTTATTAAATCACCTAAAGCATCCAACCAGCACCGGGAAACAGAGTCACCTTATTTACGTTTTGGACAGAGCATACAATAGTTATACCTTGCGAGAAGATGTAGCATTCATACCAAGGAGAAAAAGAAACGGAAGAAAAACCTCGCCTATTCACTCCAAGCAGCATGCCTATACAACAGTCATAAATAGATGCTTACAATCTGTGTGCTAAATACAGAAGCAAACCCATCTAGCCAGCAATCCCCATCATTAAGGATCCAAACCGCAATTCATAATGCTAATTTGCCTTGCGAAGAGGCATTTGTGTTCGCCCATAACATCTCTATAAACAGAAATAGGCGAAAAATCGTCCATAGAGTTAACGACTGACCCCTGATCTGGAGAGTTGGATGTTTATTATAGACCAGGAAAAGAGGCGTCTGCATTCATTAAGCGACGAGAGGAAAAAAAAGCGGGACATCACCATCGAAATCTAAATCACGATCTGCAAAGATGGCCCTGGGGCAAGGAAAAAAGATCTTCACAAGTTTTATTTAAGGACTGTACGGTGTGATGGGTGGAATGACTCCATCCATCTGTCACTATGCATCTCAATAAACAGATTGAATGCACGTAACAATCACCGGTCATTTTTTGGAGGCTTGGTCCGGTTTTTGAAAGGCAACGGAATGACTTCAATGTAGAACAGTTTTTTTGCTTGTTCCTCGTGAAATCTGTTTAAAAATTCAATTAAAGATGACGAAAATGTAACAATCAGGAAGCCATATGGCAAATGGTAAAGGTCGAAGAATGGTGGTTTCTATGAGATTTCCTGATTAATGAAGAAAATATCGTCCAGAATATTTTTTATTTACTTTCAAAGTAAACAAGTCAAGGATTAGCATGTCTTAATAGCACATATAATTAGAAATAACACAAAAAAGTGTTGTTTATCGGGCCAATTTAGAACAAAACTAAAACAAATCTGTCAAAGAATCAAGAGGTAACAATACAGGAATTAGAATTTTGTTAAATTAATTCCAGAATGTCTTTAAAAAAAGCTATCGAATCTCACAAAAAACTTTAGTTCACCTTTTTGTATTATGTAATAGTTCCATTAGTTTCCAAACGAGTCCGAATAATGAAAATCTGTACGTGGGAAAATTAAAGGCTTGTGCTACATGCCTTTAATGGGCTTGTTAGAATGCACAATGGTAATCGTTTCATTATGATCTTGAATTCTCTAATCCTAAATCAAATCCTAAAAATTTTTTTGAAATCATAAGTTCTCACAGATAAAATTTGAGACCCCTCAACTTTTCAGTGAAAACAAGTTAAAATAATTCAAAAATTTATGTTTATTTGAAGCAATTGATTTAAATTAACAAAGAGCCCAATGAGTAAGTAATTAACCTTCTTTCAGTCTTGTATTGTTCTTTGCTTATTTAGCCCTGATTGAGGAGAATTTTATTTTGTATTATTCTCAGATAGAATTAATCATAGGGCAGTTAACAAAAGTTAGGTTTAAAATTCGGATCTGACTGATTCTGAGATAATATATAATTTATCTAACATTCTTGAATGCGTAACATAGGTTTACGCATTCAGTACTTTGGGACTAGTTTTATTGAATAATTATATGATCCTCAATGTAGTAAATAGGTTAAAATTCCCGAATCTGAACACTGAATGGTTAAAATCTGAATATTGATTACAATTTTAAAAATCAGGTTGCAGCACTTATCAGGTTCAATCAAGGTCAGCACTTATCAGATTGCGTTAAAGTATTTAATAGAGGTGTTGATTTAAAATGCCTAAATATGCATAAGCTTAAAACGCTGGAAAAATAAAGAATCTCTTGATAAAACTATTTGAAGTATTTATTTACTTCCAATTCCGATATTCCTTTGCAATTGTTGTGAATACAATTAAAATGTTTTAGGAAAAATCATTTGATGTATGAATCTAAAATTTCCAAAAAAAAACGAGGTATGTTAAAATGAGGTAAGAAACTAAGAAAAAAAAAATGTTTTTCGTTGTTTCTTATGGCACTTAAGCAAGCCCGCTGTTACGAAGACAGCGATTTGAGCCGATAAGGGGTGCGTTTCTTTAGCGCCAACTAGGACCAAGAGTACGACTTTGCCACTCACGCATCACTCATTCGCTTGCACAACCCCTTTTTACAGGAGGGCACATTCATACAATTCACGGATAGAACAGAGGAAGAACAACCATGCCCGAACCGGGACTCGAAACCAGGACGCCCAGATCAAGGGGAAGTGCAGGAAAAAAAAAATAACATGTATGAACACTAACTGAAAGATTCTGAATTCATAACTCTGCTTTGTTTTTAAGTTGATGAATCACGCAAAGGAAATAGTAATTTTTGATTTTTACAAAAAAAAAAGTCTAACATAAGTAATGATGTTATAATGATAATAAAATAAAAATTCATAAAAATGATTTCCTAAAAAAATAAATATTTTACAACAAATGATATTAAAAGAAATAAATGTTTAGTTCGTAAATATTATTTTGCAAATAGTATTAAAGATTTTATTTTAGTATTTCAAAAGACTATTTTGCCAATAGTCAATTCAAAAGACTGTTTTGCCAAGAAACAATTTTCATGTTTCACGTCAAACGAAATTTTCTCCAAGATCCAAATTGAATGTTTGTTCAATGCTAATTTTATTTTTTATTTTTATTTATCCAATTTTTGCTTTTCTACGCTGAACTACTTTTCCGCCGCTTCTCAAGAAGGTTGTTTTTTTCGCCTGCTGATGGCTATTGTTCCCTTATATACACACAGCCGAGAAAAAACGTTTTCGAGTTCATTAACAAGACAAAAAAGCTCTTTAAAATGACGGCTTCTACAAAACCTCACGACGTGCCTAAGGTTTTCTCATTCTTTAACAAAACAAATCCATTGCAAAGCTTTTAATTTAATGAAAAGAGGAAGTAATTATTCGATACCGAAGATCGCATTGCTCGACAATCTTTACACAATAAAAGCAACATAATAACGTTTACAACAAAGAAAGTAGGTGATTGTTTTACATTCATTTCCTAACTCAAGTCAGACTCAAAGGAGAATGTTACGCCTTTGTAACACGCCGCTTTTGAGCTTTATTTTGCGGAAGTAAAAGTGCAGTATGTTCCATGGTACATATTTATGATTTGAGAAACTGATTTACAATTTCATTACTTCAATTAATAATTAGAGCAACATGAAGTTTGAAAGGAACAATAATAGGAAGCATATTGTTATATGATTAAAATGATGATTATAGATAATCATAATTTTAATAGCATTATGGTAATTTTGTATTCTATAAAGCACTAAGTTACATTGAAGAGCGTTAAAATGCTATTACGGATTATGAAATTTTAATGTATACT
Source organism: Argiope bruennichi (assembly GCF_947563725.1). NCBI lineage: Eukaryota > Metazoa > Arthropoda > Arachnida > Araneae > Araneidae > Argiope > Argiope bruennichi. Next base: position 81,236,025 of record NC_079156.1, read on the forward strand.
TGTAGATTATTTATGGTTATTTATTAAGTTATTTTAATTAATTGATAATCTAATCTAAATGGGAAATCGAAGACACAATGGGAAATTTCAGAGATTAAAGCTTCATAGCAGAACATTTTGAAAATGATCATTTTTTTTTTTACTTTCCAGTATGACCTTTTATTCACTTTAGTATACAATTCGTGTATTTCAGTTAATTAAAAAAAGTAGAGATAAATTTATTTAATAAATTTAATTGCAACTTGCAAGTTTAATAATTGATGCATATTTGTTGTCGCCTATATCAATTTTGAATTAGATAATTAAATAAAATTTACTAATATTTTCGTAAAATGGAATTTTTATTTAATAAAAAACATATGCGTTCGAATTCCTGCCATTTGTTGAAATATGACTTTAGAAACATTTGCCTTGTTACTTCTAACAGAAAAATATGCTCTTAAGTACACTTTACAATTACATTAAGCTTTAAAAACCATACCGAAAAATAAAATTTCAGCACGAATGGACTTCAATAAGAGAATTCGCAGCCTTAGGCTGCAGAACTCAAATTATTGGAATCTCATGACCTAAATAAATTACGACGAGTAACATTATATAAACATATTTTTTTGTAAAAAAGAAAATTCCTTCGGTTTTTGAAAGAATAACTTTATTTTTTTACCTCAATGAAGGTAAAGTGAAGGTTAAAAGAACTTCTATTATAAATAATAAGAATCAGATGGTGGAAGAATTTTTTTTTGTATGCAGGTGAACCCCCCAAGAAGAGATTACATGACATTATTTCACGTCTCTATAAAGATGGAAACAGAAAAAAATAATACTCTTTGGATATGCCACAGGGTATGCCATGCCCCACTTTAGTCGATGGATTCGTTCGCTATTTGAGGAAATGTTACAATATGTAATCTGAGATACTTCGGTGTCTGCTGAATAATTGCCCTTACAATGACTTCATGTTGCATGCGCTAAATTAAATCCTTAGCCTGCAGATGAAATGATTTTATCTTTTCCAGATGGCTCTGGTCTCTCTCTCTCTCTCTCCAAAAAAAAAAAAAAAAATACAAAAATCAGGTGAAGGGGGTTTTTGTATTTAAAGTGTTTTAATTGTCAAATACATAAAAATATGTTCATGAAATACTTTATCTAAAAGTAATTTTACTCTGTAGCCAGCTTTTTATCAACCGATTTATTTAACTGATACTCAGATTGATTCAGTTTAGAAATGTATCTCTTCTGAGTCACAATTTCAGATATAATTTTTTTTCAAACTTTGTTATCTCGTGAAATAAAATTATTCTAAAGAATTCGATTTTACAAATTTGTTTAAATTATTAAACTGATTACTGGATGGTGGAAAAAGTGGTTTAAAGAAGATTAAATTTTAAAGATTTCAAAATCTTTTTTAGATTAGTAATTAATTATGATCAATTACTTTATATTGTGACGATAATATTTATTTGATATGAAAATATAGGTAGTGTATGTTACGGTAAATTGAAAATATTGTGGAAAGATATGAACTAATATATGAGAAACTAATATCTGTACTAATATATAAGAAACTAATATCTGTACTAATATATGAGAAATAGATTGCCCATCTGTAGAATGTTTCATATTAGTCATGCAGTATTCTGAATTTTTGCCCCATCTAGAACGAAAGGAAGTCTTGAAAGGCAGGTATGTTATATAAAATCTTAAACTGGAACAGCGATTAAAGTCTATTTTAGGAATTTGTTGATTTTTACATTATGGAAATACACAAAAATATCGAATGTACTATATATAATTGATCAATAATCAATATATATCGGGTAAAAAAAATATTTTAAAGAAATACTTAAAACACTTCGAAGAAATAATGGGACAACCATTCTTTTTTATGTGAGCACTTAGTAGCATAATGGCAAGAGATGCTTAGGGAGTTCAGTCTTAGAAAACACCATAGGGACAAAATTTAGGCACATATAAATTACTTTCCAAAGTCAAATAGAGTGACATGTAGAAAGTCGGAAAAAGTGATCTCATGACCTAGGCGACTCCTTTCTAAGTCAGTGGCGAGCCTGACTATGATAAACAGAAGTAAAAGACATTTGGATATTCAACACAGTATTCAATAATTGTAACACTTTAATTAAAAATTGTTTAAATTATAAATGCAAAAAAAATTGGATTTAATGAATGTGTGATATATGATTAACAAAATGCTCGTAACAATATAAGCAACAACATATTCTGCTTTTCAGCTGAGTATTTGTTAGATTTTTTTTTCATTTTTAATTAAATGATTCTGGTGAAAATATTAATTAAAAAAAGGAGCTTAATTAGATATTTTACATTTCTCAAATGCATATTTTTTATTAATATTTATCGATTTGAAAGCATTTTTGAAATTATTGACAACTCCATCCTAGTAGAGATTGCAAGTAAAGTTAACAGTTAAGAGACACAGAACGGCAAACATTTCTAACATGTATTTCTCATTAAGAGCACAAGAACAAGAAATCCTTTTATATCAGACGTTTCACTGCTTAAATTCCGAAGATTTACAGCGGAAATGTAAATCTGACAATTGAATGGTATTTTAGTGCGTTCCTTATTTGCATTTATGCGCTCTACTTCAGTGTTCTGCTCTGCATAGTTTTCAAAGTGAAATAAATAAAAAAATCTTATTATTGCTTTTTAAATTTTGAGGGTCAATATATATTCTTCTTTAAGATCCTAATCATGCAATGTGTTTCCTTAAATAGATAAAAAATGATTCTGGTTCATTGGGGATTCTTGATGGAATTTATTATCTAGCCTTTTTAAAAAAAAATCTTTCTCGTAATTTATTTTCAAATTTTCTATTATATGAAATTATTGCAAGAACGATACGAAAGTAATATGCGATACAGAATTATTTTGTATTAAAGAAAAGGATGCTAAAAAAAGTTAAAGTTATTCCTCTAATCTTTATCTCTATGTCTACTAACAATAAAGATGAATGTATGAGTGTGTATGCGTGTTGGCCGTCTACCGCCAGCCCATGTGACCTACAACTGAGAAATTTAGCATCTCTATACTTAGGAAAATAGGAGTGGTCATCTCCGAACGTTTTAATCAGTTGAAAATTAAGCAGAATTTTGGTGTGAATCCTTATTCACTATAGTATAATCAATTTTAGACCATATTAGAATTTGAAAAATTATCTTGTTAATAATACCAATTTATTTATGGTGCGAATTTTTGCTGAAGTTTAGCATTTTTTTTAAATAGATTTTTTCGCCTGATTAAGCAACAATAAATTGATACCCAATAATTCAAACTATTTTCATTGTTTTTCAGCAAATATTTAATCGCTTGGTTTTCTTTCGTTACTGAAAGCTAAAGAAGAAGGAATTTTTTTAAACTTTTGTATACTTTACAAAGTAAGTATGAAAATAAATTTACAATATCGCGAAATTTAAAAGAAAATAAACTGGATATTTACGTTTTTAATAACTATATGATGTTATGAGACTGTCTCCATTAGAAAGGTCCACGTTCACAATAAACAGGAGTTAACTGAGAATCAAAATACATAATTATAATGTCAGATAATTTAGCAGCATTATAAACATGAAGACATATTTAAATGATTTCTATATATTCATGGCAAACCAACAAGTCGACTGAAGCGACTAGTGTTATAATATTATGATATTATGTATATTAACAATATTTCAAGTTTAATTTTAACTTCTTTGCTCAAATGCGGTATTCAGATCGTTCAAATGCATTAGAATTTTGTTCTTCGTCGTTAAATATTTATTAATAGTTCACTTTTCTCATTTGGATGTTATTACTAATTAGGCATTCTATCGTATGAATTAGCAGCATTTGCTTTCTGATGTAAAATTATTGCCCTATAACCATTTACAAGTTCTTTTTAAAGTTAAATGAAATTAAAAGTTTGTAAATTTTTTAGATTATCTTCGCATAGAATAGTATATTACTTATTCAGCAAAAAGAAAGAAAAGTTGGATTTCAATTGAAAACACAAAAGGAATTATAAAAATTTCTCACAATAGAATGAGTTTCTTCTATACTTTTACTAAATCCTGTAATTATCAGATTTTCTTTCATAAAGTAATCTGTTTAAGAAAAAACATTACATTTTCCTGATTTATTTTTAGTAATCATCAGCATTAAAATTAAATGCAAGTAATAATAAGTAAATTTTAATGCTTTCCCCCCAAAAAAATCTTATAAAGGAATTTGCATTCTATGCTTGAAATCATTTCAATATCATCTTACAAGTAGGCCCTTCTTTGGTGCCTCTCCCTTCCCTCTACCAAGCCCGCCTTTAACTAGATAATTCGCTCTGTCATTAGGAAAGAAAGTAAGAACCGCCCCCTTTCCACGGAGTTCAGGAACGGAGATATTTATTTCCAAGCAATATCTCTTGAGGCGCCGTTGTATAGAGAAATAAAAGAAGAGAGATGAGATGAAATTTTTCCGATTCATCTAGGTTTGAGAATTTTGCTTATTCATTAAGGTATGTACATTCTATTCTCAGGAAGATAAAATGATAGGCGCATAACAAAAGCAATATCTTTTAAAATATTGAACTTCTAAATTGTTAATAAACACCAAACTGAGTTTTATGTGTATGTTTATAGATAAAGAATATAAGATACACGTTCATAAATATATTTTTAAAAATATTTTGCAGATCTATACTTCAACCATAATTTACTATTTGCTAATGAGTCTAGTCTCACTCGGCTCAGAGAAGCGTTACGAAATTACAGTAAGGATAACGTCAAAAGAAGCTTCTGGGTACTCTAATGTGTCTGACCTAATAGAGGAAGAAAATCGACTGGTCAATTAAGTTGAATTTGACGATTGTTTCGGGTCCTGCTGTCTCATAGTACCGTTTCTTTTTTGCGTCTGTGACATAGTTCTGAGTAAATGATTCGTTTCACTTTCGCTCGCAAGGTGATCCGCACAAATCGTTTCCGGGTCTTTTTTTTATTACTTATTTTGTGTTGAAAATAGATGCTTATAAAGGACACAATGTGAAGGATGTATATGAAAATCGTCCAGTCAAAACATAGACTAATGTTAAGAATAAGATTCTGATGCAAAAATAATGTGATAAATATTGTATTATATCTCTTCGTATCTATTCGCGTAAATAGGCTGGAACAGATCATTCAAAAGCTCAACAAGGTGTGTTACTGAGATATAGCAAATAATTCACTGAAAGTAAAAATTTGTTTTAGATGTTAGTCCTAATCCGCCAAAGGTAAGAACTTAAACAGAACACAGACTCGATTTTTTTATACAATTGATATAAAAAAAATCTCTATTTTCATATAGTATTTTACCTTAAACGTATCATGCAAGAAAATATGACTTACAATTTTAATTATTATAAAGATTTTCCCGTTTACAGCAGTTTACATACAAGAAGAATGTTAAATATTTTTAAAATATTGGATTTATTTGTATGTGTATTATAAATCCTCTCATTGAAAATATTAGTTTAATATCTCTATAAAGATAATTAGTATTATTGAATCGTTAAATTCAAATTAAAAATATTTCCCAAAATGGATTCGTGGCTATTTGATTGCACCTGTGAATCTATCTTTGTGTCTTTAATTTTATGTGTGTTCCAATTTTTCTGGCTATAATTTAATCTACATTGCAGTTTTATACAATTATATATAATTATAATAATGTCTTATAGAAGTTTTTATTTATTATTTTTAGATAATACTATAAATAAATATTATTATAACAATATTCATCTTTATAATATCTTTATTAATTCCAAGTTAAATCTTTTGTTGGGCTTTGCGAAAACCGAAGAAAAAAAAACACTCTTGATTTTTTAAAGATAAATTGTATGTAAAGCAAGGTTATTGTCGGTAATTGGATACATTAGCTACTCTACGTATCACTGAAACCAGGAAAATATGTGTCTTCTTTAATAATCTAGAGGAAGATGGTAAATACTTTTCTTCTTTTTCCGTAGAAATTTTCTAACGTTTGTTTACCTTAGTTGCAGCCGTATTCAAATATATGAAACCAAAGCATTTCTTAAAGTCGCTATTACTGCTCTGCATCGTTATTTACAAGAAATGCACAATAGGATACAAAGCAATGCGCAAAAGATACATTGCATTCTATTACATACTGCATTCTATTACAAAAGGTAAATTGCTAAGTTGTATCCTATAGTGCATTTCTTACATCTATAGGATATACTAGTTTCGAACGAGATTTCATTTTCATCTTTAGATTTTCTTCTAAAGAGCAGGATAAGTTACCTAATAACAATTTTCGTAATGAGATATAGAATAGGATTTCTATGAGATAAAAGTAGACACTTTTCATTCATTTTGAATAATTTATTATATGATATGCCCTTTCCCATCAATAATGCTTACTATTTTATCTTTAATAAACAAATGATATTTTTAAAAAATCCAGAATAGTCACGATTTTAACATACGAAACCTGGTTATTAATAATGATTGGATACCGGCTGACGCCGTGTATAGAAGGAAACAAGAAACTGATTTCGAGGAAGAAACACGTAGTGTTGAAAGAAGAATCTGGAGATGATGATGTCGAGAATTTTCGATAAGTCTTGTCGGTAGCCTTGGTAAGTTTTGTCATGGAGACAGTAATTTATCGCGAATAATCCATGAAGGAGTTTTCAACAAATATGTATCCTTTGATCGATTATGTTGAAAGTATTAGAATGAATGACCATTATTTGTCCGTTCAAGGAATTGATGGAATGGATGATGGTCAGCTCAATGTGATAGGTTTGAAGAGTACCAATTTGACAGAATCAAAACTTATTTTGATGATTAATGATAGTTTACAGTTGCTGGGATTTAGACAAATTCATGCTACCGGACTATATCTCTAAGTAGATTTTTTTTCTGGCAATTTGAATATGTGAAAGAAAAACAAGTTGAAATGGAGATTCCACATACTGTTTGAAATAGAAGCTCTATTTGCTTTTACTATATTTGACTACTAGCACTTATTCACTTTGAAGTAAATTTCTAATTCTTATATTTATCTTTTTTTTTTTCTCGTAATCTTCAGCTATTTCTATTTTATTTTTGTAAAAGTTCATTTCATGACTTTTCTCGACAAAGTTGAAGATAGAATGATTATATATTATTCCAAATTGTAGATAGTTTATATACAATATTCTATGGAAAAGAATTTTTTATTGAGAAAAATCAACTAAAAAAACGAGACCTTTTGGAATTTTTAATGGTGAATGGTAAAATAAATTCTATTGTAAAGTACAGTAGTTTCTTATAATTACAAATGCATTCCCTTCAAATTAGTTTATTATATGATCAGAAGTCAAAATACTTATTCTCAATTACTCCATGTCTTTTTGGGTAATAAAGAATGCTGTTATAACCGAGACTGTTTAATAAATAAATTCATTTGGTAACAAAAGCATTGTTTAATAAGCTCTCCTTGAAACTTGAACTCTCTGTGAAACTTGATTATGTTTTCATAGGAATTACAAATTTTATTATCTTCCTTCTAGTAAAATTATTTTAAATCGAAGAAAATGATAATATTTCGAAAATTTATTCTCAATTACCCTAACTGACCGTAATTCAGGGGTGTTTGTGGGACCCCAAAAAATCCCCTGAAACTTTTACGGACTTACTACCGACATTTTGGAGTTTCGAGGGGGGGGGGAGAAATGAAAAATTACAATTATGAAGTATTGAATGACCTAATTATAAAAGTTCAATGAATTACTTTTTTTGCAAAATTAATAACCATTAATTTTGCAAAATTAAGACCTCTGAACAGAGGTCACGTGATCGCACATCTGGTCGAACGAAGTCTCTCCCTTTTTTTTCTGCCGCGCCTACTTGCCGAAAAGAATCCAGAAGAGAATGTCCGAGAACCGGGGGAATGAGTCATAACTCGTAATAAGGAAAGAACAAAAAAGAAGTTTTCCCCCCTTTTCACGCATTATCACTGCCTTTGGAGAAAGAAAGGAAAAGTTTTCACCACACACACTGACCTTGCGTTTTCTGCTTTCAAAGCAAACAAAATTACCCAGATCAAAATAAATAATTCATTATTATACCTATTTCCTTTTGAACGACGATCCCCGGAATTTCCGGGTATCGAAGTTCAAAATCCCCGGAATTCCGGGGTTTCCCCGGAGCACAAACACCCCTGGTAATTAGTGAAATGTAAAAACATTTTATAAAATGAACAACAAAATTAGAACGATATAATTTAACAATAAAATTTCACTAGAAGATAATCAAACATATCAGAAAATCTCTGTTTGTCGTGATTTAAATATTATGCCGGTTATTTCAATAAGTTTCATTTTTTTAAACAATACAAATATAATGCCTCTCAGTTAATTGGATTTAAACCATTATATGAAATTTATATAAGATAAAGTTTTATATAATTATTATTCATAATGAAATATTACAAACGGGATTATAATATTAGGGATTACCTATAAAATACATTAATCAGTATATTGAAAATATTTTATTTAATAATTCCGTTAATGTTTAAATATTTGATATTTTATGTTGCATATTCAATATTGTTCATAAAAAATAGAGGAAACATGATCTTTTTTATTTTTAATAGAATTTTATGTTTTAAAAATTAGTTATAATCTTACACTTACATTAGTTATGAATATCAGCAGAAAATACTTTAATTATTTTTAACCGGAAAAAAATAGAAAACACATAAAGATAAGAATATATGTGAACTCTTTCATAAGGCATGAATTGAAATTGCCATATTTCAATTTGATTTTAATAAAAAAAAAAGCAACAGCATCAACAATGACGATTATTCCAAGTCGAAATCGAAAATCGTCGGAGAGATGCGATTGTTTGCTTCTTTTTTTCACAATGAAATGTCTGGATGAGGAAAAAGCGATAGAGGATAGCTGGAAGAACAAACGAGAGCATATAGTGTGTGAAGAAAGTAGGATTAGAAAGTTAGCGATTGTTTGCCGAATCGGAACGTACACTTTAGCTGCCGATAACAATCGCCGCGACTCGGATAATAATAGTCTTTGGAAAACTATTGTGTAAAGACGCGAGAAACAAACCGAAGAATGTTATTTAATCCTTGGACCATCTGGTCAAGCTTTGTTGGAAGAAAATTACGAAGAGTTAGCCAGTCGATTTAATGCAGAACAAAACAACTGGCTTCAAGACTTTATCAATAACACATTTTAGGAAAGACTTCGTTTTGGAACAAAGGCAAATGCGAGTTTCATTTTTCGTTCTTTTTTTATTCAAAAGAGCTCGTTTAAAGATTGTGGCTTTGTTTATAGTTGATAAAAAGAAAAAGATAATTTTTTTTCATATCGTATAAAACTGTAATTTTGTCGATTTAAATTTCATGACTAATTTTGATCGAATGATCTATTCATTGAGAGCGAAACCGGGTTTTTTTCCTTCTTTTTTTCAAAACGAAATAATTTATTTCCAAACTTGCATTTAATTAATTTTAACTTGCATTTATTTTTAAGTTCTTTTCGAAATTGTGACTTCATTTGTAGTTAGTATAAAGACCGCTATTACTTTAAATATCGAATAAAATTATGATTTTGTTTATTAGGTTCCATGGCTTATTTGATTGGAACGATTTTTACATTTAAATCTAAGGTCAGTTTCCCAATATGAAATATTTCATTTGTATATCTACATTTAAAAGTAAAAAATATAATACATTTTATATTATTTTTCCGTATTAATGTTATTATTTACTTAAATGAGATAAACATTGTTATTAATATTGTTGAGCCCAACTCTCTTGTGATTTCTTTATGCTTTCATGCACAATACTAAGCCCAAGAAAGGTAATTTTTAATTTATTTTTTATTTTTCGTAAGTTATTAAGAATTTTATTAATCACTAATTTACAATTTTAATACTTTTTATCAGATATGTTTCATAGCCATTCCATTTTATCAAATATTATGAAAATAAAATACATTAAACTATAGATGAAAAATGAGAACATATTGAAACATGTGTAATATATACATTTAGTCATCGTTGTGGTTGTATAGATTTAACAGATATTTTTAGGAATTAGAATCTGTTTATTCAAAAGAATAAATGCTATGTGTTTACATATGATAATAATTATAAATGCTGATTATTTCGATATATTATTGATTTAAAAGCTGCTTTTTAAGCTATTTTATCGAACAAAGATTATCTTATTATTGTATCATTATATAGAGAGTGTTTATATGTAAATACATGAAATATTAATTTCGGTGATATTTTTAATGTAATTATTTCAAATAAATAATTCTTTATTTAATTTGAAATATCTTTAAATATTCAATTTCCAAAAATATCTAATCTTGATTTTCTGATATGTTTCTGCATTTCTTTACTTTATAAATTCTAGACATCAAGCGCACCTTTTCTTTCAAATTATATAATTATAATAATTTGTACTACATTAGATTTCAGATGCAAATTTCAGTTGTGTTCTCTTTATTATGTTTCCACCCTTTAATCAGCATAATATTAACCCCGCAACACGTTGATCTTATTATCCCAAATTTATTTCGGTTTTAAACAGCATACATAAAACTCATGCTACAATATTTGCTTTTCGTGAATGCGCCATTCCCGATACACAGGTGCCATATCATCGATTCCTTTTGGCTATCAATCCCTGACCTTAAATGACCTTCATCGGAACATAATTTCTTTTTGTTCTTTTTTGTTCTGACAATGCTTAAAATGACAGGTAACACAAACTGATAAATCGAATTTCCTTGAGAAAGCATTTAAGAGGTATTAAATGCAAAGCAGTTCCACGGCCTTTCTTGAGGTCGAAATGAAGAGACGACTTTATGGGAAAGCATGACCTTGCCAATCGAATGAAAATCGGTGAACAGACATAGGCGTTTTGACCTACATTAAAATTTTTGCAGCTTAATGTTGCGCATTCTCAAAAATGATGAAGATAATAATATAGTCTGATAAAATATTATAGCCATCGCATATCATCAAGAATAAATACACTCATTACTTACAGCATATAAATGATATATGTTCCTGTGTCTTTATTTTTATAAATTGCCCGATATTTAAAAAAAAAATCATTGCTCTTTTATTCCTCTGAGCTTGGAATTTCTTATGTAGCTCATTAGTGCCATAAAAGTGACGTATCTACAAGAAATGCTAAATAGTTTGATTGATAGCTTGCAATAAATTCTAGTTATAAGAAGGAACTAGAATTAATAGTTCTAGAATAAATAAATAAATTCTAGTTATAAGAAGGAACTAGAATTAATAGTTCTAGAATAAATAAATGAATTCTAGTTATAAGAAGTATCAATAATAATGAAGAATTAATTAAATATATTTTATGATTTAAATCATTATTTAAAATAAATCCACCAAATATGCTTTCTAATGACTTTTTAAAGCATAAGTTAATTCCACCTTAATTTAATATTATTTATTTGTAATATCAAATAAGTAATATTACATAAGTCGGAACTAACATAAGGAAGGTAATTCATGGGAATGATTCTGGTTATGAAAGATTTTATATGTGAAAGATATACGAATACAAATACGAATATTTTTCATAGGCACAATCATGATCGAGTATTTTTAAGAATATAGCATAAACAAAAACAAATAAGATACGGAGGCACAGACATTTTTAGTGATTAACTTATTTATCACAGACTTATTTTGACTGACAGTGAATAATATATATAATTTAACAAGTCTATATTTGTCTGATTAAAATGGAATAATATACCCCACTATATAATTTTTATTTAAAATTCTGTATAATTTATTATCTGAACAAACGTTAGAATACATTTAAATCAAGAATTAAAGTACCTCCATTATAGTAATTAAAATATGAAAATAAACAACCATTTAAGTCATCGACAATATCTTATTGTATACTTTTCCATTACCTCAAGGCAGATATTCAACTTTTCCAAATTATTACAGATAATTTCACGATTACATTATGGGCCATCTTATTTATATAATAACAAAACTAAAAACGACAAAACCTGGAATCCGACCCAGACTGATCCCGACATTTAAAATGCGTATATGATTCTAATGTTTGGAATTGAACAGACTTCAAAGACATTTCAAAGAATAGGGTCAGTCTACAGTTCGAAAACTCTTGACCCTTCATTTGCATCGCCCGTGGGTGTTAGCAACCATATTCCTTTTCGTCCTCAATAATCGAGATTCGGCTATACAAACTCTTTGCTGGGAGGAAGGTCGAACGAACCGAAGAGAGTTTTGTTGATAACGTAGTTACAAATCCATTTGCAATGTTTGCTGTAGGCTTGCCTTCGAGAAAGAAAGGTTTGTGCAGCAAACACGCCTTCTGTCAAGTTGAAGAAATTGTTCGAAATTATAAGGTAGTTCATGTGTTTGCCAGAAATAAAAATTAACTTTTTACTTTTATGTATAAGATAAATTGCTCAAATAAAACACTTCATGAGTTATGTAATAGTTAAGAGAATTAATTTTTCATGAGTTAAAAAGAATTGTTACACTAATATTGCAGATTTTATGAGGAGGGTATCTTAAAAATGCAATTTTGTAAGAAATAACATAGTTCTTAAAACGGTGCTAAAACTAACAGGAACATTAGTATCAATATATATGTTTTTAAATAGTTGGTAATATTAAACACTTTCCTTGTATTAGTTACATACTTCAGCGAATTATTCCGACATGACTGCAGAGCTGCAAAAAGAAAAAAAGAAAGAAAGAAAGAAAAGGAAAAGAGACTAAAGAACTGCAAAACTTCCCAAAAATAAAAACAAACAGAGATAATGTAATGAATCGTGTTATTATTAAGAGGCTTCTTAATGATATTTCTTTATTTCCTTCCCTTGTTTCTTTTCAAAAAAAGCATTCTATGAATTTCTTATCAGATTTAGAATGGATTGCGACTTAATAAAAATATTGTTTGAAGGAAAAATGAAATATATTTTTAATTTTTAAAATATAATATAGAAGATGCTTAAAATAATTATAATAAACTGTGAAATAATACAAGATATTGTAATTCATGCAATTGAAAATCGGAAAATAATCCTACAAAAAAAAAAAAACCCCAAAGGTAACCAAATTTTGAAAAAAAAAAAAAAAAAAAAATATTTGGTGGAAAGCCATAGACTAAATTTCATGTTGAAAAGTAATTCAAAACGAACATCTTTAAAAGAAAGCTATATTGATTTTAATGGCTTATTGAAGGAGAATTATTTTTTAAACTTTATAAAAGGGCAAAGTAATTCGTTACAGCATAGTTCAGGAGATTCATTAAAGCAGATTTTTGTTATAGTGCAAGGTTAAGAATCATCTAAAATTCACATTTCTTTATTCTGCAAATAATAGAGGAGCTATGTATGTAAGGACATAATGTGTTGACTTCCTACGGAACAGATAATTAGATTTAAAGCAACCAAATTTATAACAGATAAGTTTTATAAATTTGTAAAATAAATCCTAGAGCTATTTAAAAAAATTTTGTTTAATAAAAAATTAAGAGAAATTTTAATACTTCTCCGCCATAACTTCCAAAAATATTATAGTATAAAAGTGATGTTTACATTAACTTAAAACTCAAGAAATTATGTTCTCACTAATATCAATTTAGTTGTTGCACAAGTTTAGTTTAATTGATTTCTGAAGTTATTTTTAAGTGCATTTTACAACAAAATTTTCATTATTGTTATGAAATTCGTGTCGTTTCCATTATTGTTACAAATATTTCAACCTTATTTAAGGTTCAAATTCAAAAATAAATAATGATAAAAAAAATCTGAAATATATCCCTTTTTAAACTTTGTTGATCTTATTTGGCTTTGGATCCTTCAAAGCCTTATTTTGCTCTTGAAGCTTGATTGTCAATAAATACTATCTCATATGGTGTCAATAAAATGTTCCATTTCAACTTCTTTCATTACATTATTCATTATTTTCTTTTGAATATGGCATTATCAATGTCCATAAAAGCTGAGTTTCAGGAAAAAAGGAGGCCACTGGGGTATGTTGTTTAGTATCCAGTCAAAACTTAGAAACGCTACTACATATAAAATTAATTTTAATAGTTCATAAATATCATTTTATAAATATTTAATGAATAGCCAAGTCTTTAAATTCCAACATCCTTGACCCTTTTCCAACTAAACGTATAATTTAGTTAATGGCCATTTGATCATGATAATCAGCTCCTATGTAGATAAAAAGTTACTATTTTTTTCTTTTATATAACATAAAATGATTTACGATTAATTGGATGGAATTATGGATAAACGAGCAATTAATTGCACATTATATTAAGTAATGATAAAAGCATATTGATTTACATTCCCTAAATTCCAATAATTAAATTATACAAAACTTTATTCAGAATTCAATCAACAGCCCACCATGAAAAATATTTTAGTTTCGCCTTTAATTTGTCATTTGAAATTCCATTATATTACTGTGATTCTTTGATTCAATAGTTTATAAAAAAGACAACCGTTTTTTTTTCAAGGTCACATAGGATTTCTAGAAAACAAACATAGGATAAAATATGGATGCTCATTTATGAATTAAAATTCACAATATTAAATGTTTTATATTTATTATAATACATACTCAGAATATTTATCTTTAATTTCAATTTTTATATTTTATTTTCAGCTTTTCATTAAAAAAATTTAAATAAGAATTAATTTCTTCTTAAAAAATGCAATTAATTTTGACATATATCATGACTGTTCATAAGAAGTTCTGTAAGTCTTCTATATTTCAACAGCGAAAAATGTTTTTTTTTAATGTTTTAATTTATTTTTTAGATGCTATAATCATTTTATTTGCTACGTTTAAACTTTCTGCAACTTATTTTAAAGTGAAGATCAGCATTTTTAAGATGCCATTTACAAGCTATTTAAATTCTGATCAAGGCATCTAGATTTCTTTTTAAATCCACTAAAAATTATATAAGGTGAATTCGTGCCGTAATGCAGCACACACTAATTCTGCTTAACTGTGCTTTATGGTGGAACAAGGACTTGATATAATATTATAAGACAGTGTAATTCATTATACGAGTGGAGCGTCTCATGAATTAACCCTATTATTAAAATTAAAATTATTTAAAACTAAAGTCTGTTTTAAAAATTAATTTCCAATGTTTAGCCTTTTTTTTTTCTAATTCATGATTATTTATGTAATTTTTAAGACCTTTTTCTTCTTATACCATTTGCTGAGTTTTGATTTCAGTTATATTCTATTTCTTTAGAATTTTTTTTTTATCATTTTGTTTTTGCTTTCATATTTATTCGTTTTTCAATTACAGTTTTATTCTGGGAACAATAACCTTCTTGCTAGTAATCATTTTGTCCTTTTTATATTCTTTATTTTTATCAATAAAAGTACTTTCTTTCAAATGATTCTAATATTATATATTGCTTTTTACCAACTTTTTCAAAAACGTGCTTCAAATTAACATTTTTGATGCATGTTGTAATCTGTAAAGGATGATATGCCTTCAAGAGACTAAATAAATTGTGCAACTTATAAATAATGATGAATTCAACTATAGTCGCTGAAATGAAATTCCTGGTATGATTTTGAGAATGTACGTTTAATATATCTGCACTCTCATAAAAATATATTAGTTTTATGCTAAGTTATATTATTATATTAATAAATATCAGAACTCTAAGTTATTGTTGAAAACTCGGGATTTCAGTAAAAATGATTGACGCTGTTACTTAAATGCTTTAATTTCGTTAGAAGTAGAAATAGTTTAAAGCTGATAATAAAGCGCAATAATTAATCTATGACGTAATTATCCAAAATTTTAACTCTCTAAGGAAGTCTATTGAAAATAGCATAAGCTGACTTCAAATTAAAGAAATGTCTATTTTAAGGAAACATATAAGAATTGTTTTCGTTAAATAGAGATTGGCTTTTAAACAAGTAAAGCGTATTACGGTTAAGACAAACTAAAGCAATTATTAAATAAAAAAAAAAAGCATTTTATGACGTTTGTATATTATTTAAATTGTATTATTAATTGTATATTATTTAAATTGTATTATTAATTGTATATTATTTAAATTGTAGTCTTCATTGCTATAAGAATTATCGATTGTAGGGCAAGAACATTTCTTTTAGAATAAAGGTGCTAGATACCTTACTGAGTCATAAAGAATATAAAATGCTGATGTCCTAAAATACAAGTCTTTCCACGTGGAGCTTAAAGCTTATTACCAAAACAGAAAATAGATTTGTAGACAAGTAATGCATATAATTATTTGAAAATATCAAAATTAACAAAATTCGTAAATATACAAGCGAAGCATTGAATTAATATTTGATTATTATATAATAAGGATATAATAGACAATCTCATTAAGGACCCATTATTTTTTGACTCTCAGATTTTAGTGTATGGAAGTAAGGCAATTTTTCTTAGGAACCTATTTATCACTTTATTGAGTTGTCAAGGCGGTAGCTGGGACATCAAAGACGTTTAACTAAGATAATAGATAGATACTGTCGGTCTTAAAAACAAGAAATGATTGAAACCTTGGTAACCGGTTTGTGTCACAACTTGAAATTGGCATTAATTGTTAACGACTGTTTGGGGTAATTGTTGGGTATCTTCTATATAATCACTTTCCTATATAAAGGGAAAGGGTTGTCCTAGCTTAAAGTAGGTGACTTTCACATTTTGTTAACGGGTTAGTAGAACGTGTGTCCATCTGAAATGCAATGAGCACAAGCCATTAATTATATATAGACATATGGTAAGAATTTCAATAGTAAAATGGATGTCGCGTTTTGTGGGTCAAATTAGTTATCTACAAAATATTATATGCAGTGAAGATGAAAAAAATGTTAAAATAGCTTCCATAAAAATATAACATTTATTTCATTGTTATTGGAATCATTTATAGTGTAAATTAGCATGTATTTAAAAAATCATTTTGACACTGGCTTTGGTAAGCTTGTGATGTTAAATGGTTTAATTTAACCCTACGTTGCATGATTTTTTTCTTTTTTTGTGAAGTAAATCAGAGTGATATAATTCATGCTCTAGATTAAAGGGAAAATGTTAAAAAAATCCTAATATAAATATGTAATATAAAATAATTAAAAACAGCATGATGGAAATATCCATCATCATGCAAATTTACATGTTAAGCTTAGTACAAAATCTCCATTGTCTCTCTCTTCTAAATTTCTCAACTCAGTATCACTTTTATTAGAAAAAAAAATCAGATTAGTTATAAAAAATATTCAAGAAATCGCACGTTTCTTCCAACCACAACAAACAGCGGAATGACAAGTTCAAACCTGCTATAATGATTGTGTCATTTGATTTTTTTTTTGACAGCTACGTTTCTTATTATGCAATAGTCATGTAAAAAAGTTGCCATCAACAACCAATTTACAGAACACCTGTTTTGAATACAATTTTTTGTTCACTAAATGTTATGATGGAAATTTCCAGCATCATGCAAAGAAGGGTTAAAGATTTCAGTGAAGAATTTTTTACAGTGATAGTTTCAAGATAGTAATATAGTTAATGTACATACTGTATCACTCTTAACACACATACAATTTATTTCTATTCAATGAATGGTTATTTCGATGAAATAATATACATATAAATTATTATGGAAAATAAAAAAAAATACAATGATTAAACTCAAGAAATGAAACATGCGTTTAATATTTAGAGTGAAACACATAAATTGAAAAGAAAAGGATCCAATATCTATAAAAAATAAGATGGTTCATTAAAAATTTTATGATACATGAGTAAAATGTAAGAAAGTATTTTACGATAAAAAAATTAATTTAAAATTCCATATCATATGGTTAGTGGCTATTATTATTCAGAAAACATAGTTAACCAGTGTCCAAAATTCTTCCATAGAATGGGTAGTGATTGACTTATCTATGTTTGTGCAGAACTATTTAGTTTCTCCTCTAGAAGAAATTTCGATGTCCCCATTTTCTTATCAAGTCGCAGAAAAAAAAGAAAGTAATTAAAGAAAGAAATACTTTAGTTACATAGTTCCGGCAGTAGCAACACCTCAAACAGGTTCAAATCCACATGGGGGAGGGGAAAGAAGACTGATTGAAAGATTTAGTTTTGGGGCTACCGAAATCGCTAACCCAATTTCATAAAGAAAATCGTGCACTAATGGTGCAGGAATGCTCGAGGGATAGAGAAGAGGGCAGCGGGGTGATCTTGGGAGAGAAAGAAGGAGCCAGAAAGATGGCTCCAGGAATTGGAAATTCCTCGATTCTCACGACAACCGCTTATTATTTATAGTTCTTTTTAAAAAACAAAAGAAAAGAATGAAAGAAAGTTCGAATTCTTCCAAGTATTGGGTTATTTTTATTTGAGAAATATGATTGATTTGTTGTCAGGTTCATATTATATTTTAGAGGAAATCACTCTTCAGTTTAGTGAACAGTGATATATGAGAATCTACAATACTACAAAGTCAGAAGCTACGTTTTTTTTTTTTTTTTTTTTTTTATGAAGCTACGTTATATATATATATATATATATATATATATATATATATATATATATATATATATATATATATATATATATATATATATATATATATATATATATATATATATATATATATATATATATATATATATATATATATATATATATATATATATATATAAGAAGTTGTCGGTAGAGTTCTGGATTTAACTGGTTAAAGGTATATTTGCGATGATTTTTCTTCATTTCCATATCAATACCTAAGTTAGAAGAATAACTGCTGGTTCAGTTGTAAAATATGATACAACTGCTTATATATCATGTAAATGTTATTTTAAGTATATAAATATAACATTTTTTTTTCTGTCCTCCTATAATAATCAGCTATTTAAAAAACAAATTGTATCATTAGCAATTTGTATATTTTTTATTGAGTTTCTCATTGATTTTATTTTAATATTTTTCATTAATTATTAACATTAATTAATTTTAAAATAAGAAATTTTCAAATAATCATAAAAAATATTACTGTATTTATAATTTATTAAAATGTTCGTTTATTTTAACTAAAAATTTTTTTTGTTAGTATTCATTGAAAGTAATGATTTTTTTTTAGATATATGCTTAAAAATGCTGAAAAATAAATTTTCCTTTCGCCTTCAAACAATAATGGACTGCTTTAAGATTCCGAACAGAATTTCAGAAAAAAAAAGAATTATACTTTAAATATCATTTCAGAAAGTAAATTCAAAATAAGTCTTCAGTATTTGTAGCAAGACAAACGGATTATAAATTTCTATTAGCATTTTTTCCTACGCACTGAAGACTAGATTTCCATCGAAATTTAATACATGTCACTTTAAAACTAAATTATACCACACGTTATAATAATATTTTAAGCAAAATGCGTAATTATTTTCTTTTTTTACTAAAATGAAAGAGGCGAGCTAGCATACTTCGATTTCAACATCCGTCCTGACAAATTTATGAATATGCACTTTGAAGTAGATGTTTGTCTCACAGAAGGAAAAAAAAGATAGCATTCTGAACAATACTAGATAAACTGGTAATCTTCAAAAATTACATTGCTGTAAAAACCTCAATGCAAACGGAAAAATTTTATTATTTCACGGCATTTACTTAAATACTTATCCTCTTCCTGTCATCTTTACAACGGTTCTAAGCAGTCACGCATGTCCTCGTGCACGCGAGATTCTTCCGAGGTCTGTGATTTGTATTTCCTATGGAAAACTTTTTTGTGCTAAAGGAAGACACATCACGATCTCTGTATATCTGTTAGGTCTTTTCGTTTAAATTATAAACAAACGAAATATCGATTTGTTATATATTACATATCAGAATTTTGACAACAATTATTGATTTCAGCAGTTAAAAAGGAGGATTTTTAATTATTTTCATTTATCTTGAATAAAAGGGATAGGAAAAGGGAAAACAGTTTTTTTTTTCTGTGAGTACAAAAATTCAAACAGAAAGCGCTCAAATTTTCAATAAAAACGAAAGCCTATACAAATCTTATCAGAGATTCTATTAAAAAGATGTATTTAAAACTTGGATTGCTTCTTACAGAAAATTTATTTCATGAGATAGAGACCAGAATATATTCGGATACGTAAAAATTTGATTTATAAATTTGATATTCTCTTAAAATTTAAATTATTGAAATGATTTTGTTTCAAGAGATAAATGCAGTGAATGAAGCCATATATAATCGTATAATTTATTAACAAATATTAAGAAGAAAAAACTATTCCTTTTACTAACTATTTTCTCGTTTTCAAAGCTTGTGGAAATTTAATTAAACATACATATTAAAAAAAATAATTTTAATTTTTTCTGATTGTAATTGACAATGTATGCGTTAAAAAATTTAAAATCTCAATTTCGAGGTCGAAGAAAGTGGAAGGAATAAGAAAAAACAAAGAAAATTGTTTAAAATCCTTCAACAGAGCTCTTACAGAAAGGCATTAATGGATAAAGGAAGAGAAATTATTTAAACTCTTCCGGATCTATTTTGTTCAAGAAGATTTCTCAGGGTTTAACAGTAAAAATTTAATATTTCTTAAGTTCAAAATCTTCAACCAAATAATAAAGCAAAGGAGTAAGGGATTTTATTGCTAAACGGTTTTGAGAGATACCTTCTCTGGTCTTTAAGTTACAATAAAGTTACAATATTTACAGTTTTATTCTTTTAGTTACAATATTTATTAATAAATTACTTTCACGCACAAAAATATTAGGTTGAAAAGTGCTTTCAAAATAATCGTTGATATTAATATCTAATTATCATATAATGAGCTATCTATTTTGTGTTGTGTTTTTTCTATAATTATTAATGTATGATAATTTGCGGATATAATTTTTCAATTGCAAGTTATAATTTCCTTTCTCCTCTGATCCTTTTTATTTCGTTCAAAATATTTTAAATAATTGAAAATAGCATTCGAGAGGGAATAGGTTTAAAATATTATAAAGTTATTGCTGCACACGCCATTTATGTTCACTTTTATAAGAGCTTTCAACATCAATATAAATATCATCCATATTTGCAAAGCGTTCTACCATCAATCAACATTAAGTCGAGGCACACACCTTTATTAACCTCTAAATAAGGCTTGCAAATAAAATACGTGTGATGCAAACAAATAACTCTTTTTTACTTCTTGTCGGCTTACAAATTGCTTTGGGAGAAAGTGATTCTGCTGCAAAATTAACTGTTCTCCGAAGCGTGTAAATGCAGCCCAGTCATTTATTTACAAGGAAAAAAAAAACATATATTTTTTAAACAAACTGGAGCAGACTAAAAAAAGAAAAAGAAGTTTTGTGGATCCTGTTCGAGACAAAAGTGTATTTTATGTTTTACTAAAGCGTATCATTGCATTAATTTTTTTTTATTTTGTTTATTTATTCTTACCTCAAAAGAAGAAGACGTAGTGAGATACAAGGTGTTAATTTTGGTTAGAGTACGATGTATTAAAAAATCTAAATAAAAAAATTAAGAATACTGTAAAGTTGATAATTTTAAAAACATCTCAAACAGGTGGATCATTTATGAGAAGCATTTCCAGTGACTTCGAAGGCATGACGTTCTCTATAAGTTTGATATGTATTTTTGTTTTATAAAAGTGAAGAAAGGCATTTTATAAAAATATACTGCCTTTTTTAAAGACCCATTCACGTATCAATACAGGTTTACAAGAATCAGTTAAAAAAAAACCTGTTTATGTGGTTATTCTGGAAAATCCCTTATTGTTTATAG
Source organism: Argiope bruennichi (assembly GCF_947563725.1). Classification (NCBI taxonomy): domain Eukaryota; kingdom Metazoa; phylum Arthropoda; class Arachnida; order Araneae; family Araneidae; genus Argiope; species Argiope bruennichi. Next base: position 81,257,884 of record NC_079156.1, read on the forward strand.
CAACAATTGGCAAAATATTCCCATTAGAGTTTTCCAATTTTATTGTAAAAAGGCCCATCTATCCATATCTATATATCTATTTATACATATATAAATAACACAAAAACAATTTTTCCTTAGTAAAAATCTCGTATTAATACACTTGCCGACAATTTCCCATTTATTATTAAACATAAAGACATTTTTTTACTTATCGAAATCTAGCTAATATCTTCTCATTCATCTTTCCAAGTGAGACAATAAATCTCGCTCCGTATGAGGAACATATATTTATTGCACTATTATACACTGGAGACAGATTTCCTTTAAGTGCAGGATAATCTCAATAGGGGATTATCACCACCGCGTGTGGGACATTCCAAATTTACGTCCTCAGTGAAAGCTGGCGCGTGCAGTGTTGCAATTGAAGGGTGGTCCCGATCGAGAGATGTAGGACATCGAACGCATCGTGGAAAAACTGGTTTTATTGGAAAAGAAGACCACTGTATTACTAAATATAATAACAGCGAAAGGGAAGCGAAGGTCATTCGCCTGATTTGTACTGTTAGCATCTTCTCCCAGAAGCTGGTATGTAAACTCTCTGGCAAAAGAACGCCGCGCCAAACTTATTTATGAAAATGAAATGCACGAATCCTTACTTTAAGATCATAGATACCGTTTCGGATGTAGGTTTCATGTTAAATCCTAATCACAAATGATTAAATCTTATAGTTTAATTAAAGAATGATTCAGGTCAAATAAGTATAATCTTTTTATGGAATCATCCTTTACATGAATATTATTCTCATTAGAAATTGTTGGAACGAAATTAAAATGTCCTATAAACAGAGAATGTATAATACCATCTTGGGTAAACAAATAGGTAATGAAATGCAGGAGGAAATAAATAAATTAGATAAATATTTTTGCTTGCAAGAGCATAGAATTTCTTTTAATAGAAACATAATTTTATTATTTGAAATCTTAAATTATTTCTTTTTCGAAATTAATAATAAATATTTAAATTTAAAAAAAAATATGTTTTATATGTAAGCCATGTAATTCAGATGAGTTTCAACTTTTAAAATAAAAGTACGAAAACTTTTTAAAATACATTTTAAATGACAGAAAGTTTTGTAAAGAAATATATTTATATTTATATATAGAAATATATTTATATTTTCTTATTCAAGCATAGGCATGTTCAATATAATTAATAGAAATGCTGTCTAAAATTTAATTATATATAAAATATAAATTTATGTATATATGAATTATAGCAAAGGAATATCTAATCTTCAGTTTATTCTTAACAACTCAGCATACATTCAAAGATAATATTTTTCGGAAATATATTTATTTTTTTAAATAATTAAAAAAAATCCATAAGAATTTGTTAACTTTGCTCATAATATATTAACAGATATATAATAAATTTTTGTAGGAAATACCGGTAGTATTAATAAACAAGTTCTATGAGAAAATATTTAAAGAATTGTTTCTTCAAAAACGTGAAGGAATATTAGGAATGTATTTTCTTTTCAGTCATCTTAAGTAATTCTTCAAAATAATAATAATAATAATATTTATCTAAAAGCACATTTTAAAAATAAAATGATCATCCTCATCAGGAAACAGCCGCCTTTGACAGTTTGTGCGAGTTATAAAGCAATTTCCGATCATTTCTAAAATATGATGTAATTATAGTTTTAACTTGCATCATAGTTATTATCTCTGTGCTTCATACTTAATTGGATCAATTTCTGTCAAATGTGATGTATTTATCTTTACAAATATCTGTACATTTTTTACAAGTTTTATGGAAGACACGATTTAGAATTATTATAAAATACCTTTATTTCTAAATGTCTGAGGTTTTTTTTAGACTGAAGTAGATCAAGTGGTGGAGCAATAAGCAAATAAGTGCCATGTATGCTTTCTTCCAGTGATAGATGCGGAGGAATATAAAATAATAGTGCTTTATTTCCTTTTTTAAATCGAAATGATACAAAGGATTTAAAGGAAAACAAGAAAATATTTTTTGCTCGGTTATTATCTTTGCTGCACATAAAGCATATTTCCATAGAATTCACCAAAAGGTATTATTTATTCTTAAATAAACTAATCTGAATATTGCGGATTAGTCATGGAAATAGAGGATTTGAATTTATTTATTAAGAAATAAAAGAATTGTAGAAAATGAAAATATGAGACATTTAATTTAATTAAAAACTGTTCGTTTTAAGAGAAATAATCTGTCTTTATTTATCAATGAAAAATTCCCAGAAAATGCAAAGTTTTATAAAACCAGAATTAAGGTTTGATTCCAATTTTGTGAACTGGATGGCCATTTTCGGGAGGAGGAGGATACAAATGAGTTGCAAATGAATCAAACGAGGAATTGTATGCTACAATTAGAAAAAGTAAGTCTACATTCATAATCACTTTCGATATAAAGTTTACACTTTTATAGGAGATTAAACAATTTTTTTCATTTCATTATTCAAAGTTAAATTATATTAACTTAAAAGGAATAGGTACAAGAGTGCGTCTTTCCTATGCCTATACTTTATGAATAAATATCCAATACAATACTTTGACATTATAATCTTTTCAATTCTTTTTTGCACTTTTAAGACTAATGCTAAATCTTCATTGACTAAAATTACTTGATACTTATAAGAGTTTAGATTAATTTTATATTATAATCAGTTATTTTCAAAATTTACCTGTATAAGTAGGATTTAAGTACAAATTATTTAACGTAATTACCATGACATTATTCTGGAAAATTCTTTCCATAATTTCTGCATTCTGAGGAGTTTTCTTTTCATTAAAAGCAACAACAACAGGCTTATGTTTTCAGCACAAAAAAGTTTCTTCTTCTGTCAACAAAATAAGGCTACAAATAATGATATCACTCTAAAGAAAAACATTTATCCGATTCGTGCAACCAGTAATTATTTGTATGCTGTTGTAAAAGCACAATATATACATTTCATTTTTTTCTAACCCACGAACAATTAATTTCTTTCAAGAAATTGGTCGACCTTTAGCTTCAAAGAAAATGTCAGCATATTTGTTTCCCTCCGTAAAATATGATGTAAGAATACGGAATCTCACAGAACTTTTTTTGATTGCTTCATTGACCATTCCACACACGTCCGCCAAGGTTGACGATCTTTTTCAACGGAGAAGTTGACTTCCTCTCTATTTCCCACAACGAAGGAGGAAGACCTTTTACTAGGTCAATCTCCGCTTTGTTGTTGTTGATCTTCTTCTTTGCCCACGAGCTGATTGGATCCATCGATTGGGACGGCGGTCTTTGGGACTTCCGGTCCCAATTGGCGATTCATGTGCGATGGCCAGCACACAGGGATGCTTGGCTATGGAACAAGCAGTTCAGTTAAACTTAGAGGCAAAGTGACAAGAAGGCGAGACGAGAAATTACTATCCATTGTGAATCGCTTGAGCTTTATTTAGCAAGTGGATTATTTTTCCACGACTCGCAAAAGGAAAAGTATTTCGTTCGAAAATATTTATGAGGGAAAGAAAATAATATGCTCACTTTTATGTGCATTGTCGCGTTGTTTGTTGAAACCTTTTATGATTTACAAATGATTTGTGCAATTTACTTTTGTTTAGATTAGTGTTGTAAAGTGTTATAATTACTGCTAAACATAACATTATATTTTGATTACATTTGTTTTATGCTATTTTTAATTATTGAAAGCATAAAAACTCTTTTAATTTTTTGTTTCAAAGTTCAACTAATTAATTTAAGTACATTATTATTATTGCAAAGAGAAGAAATTTTTGAGGCATACAGATGCCACTGCTATCGCTTAAATTGTCTATATTTAATTGATATTTCCATATTATGTCATCAACTTATGAGAATTCTCAAATACTATCGCAGTCGGTAATTCTTTCGTCTAATTTTATATAAAAGTAGAATAACTGTATGGTTAAATACATAAATGCTAAAGGCATTTTATTAAAATAACAAAATGTGCCGATTCATAAAATTACGAACATCTTCTTAAAATAAAAGCGCTGATAGAAAGACCCAAAACTCATATTAACACTTTCAACGCTACTGACGAGATATTTCGTCTTTCAGATACTTCCAATTACAGGTTTCTGTGGGCTAAAATTTGTCTCTTATACCAGTTTGAAAAACGTAAAGGTATTCTTCAGATATGTATTACAAAATTTAACCTATCTAAACTGGCATAAGGAACAAATTTTCCCACAGAAACCTGTAATTGGAAGCATCTGAAAGACGAGATGTCTCGTCAGTAGCGTTGAAAGCATTAAGTTCAAGTGTACAAATAATAATTGTAATGCTCATACTTAAAATACGATGTAAGTATTGCAAAATGCTTTTAATGATAACTTAAGAACAGATTTAAATCCTACCTGAAACTTTTTTATTGATTTATATGATTAAGAAATTTTAGGAACATTATTTATTTATTTATTTTTGAAAATGTTGTAAACGACGTAACGTAAATTTAGCACTCGAAGGGAAGGACAGCTATTTCTACTTTTCATTTACATATAAAACGTAGATAATTTAAGTATTTAGATATATTTACTTAAAATTCAGTAAATAAAATATCAGACTTAGCAACTTTATTAAATACAAGTTTATTTTGGTTAATCCATTTGAAAATTTTATTAAAAAAAAGCCAATGGCACAAAATAATTAGTCGATTAAATAGTTTTAAAAAGTTAAAATTAAAATGAATCGTATTTGTTTTTTGAACAAATCAGGTGACTAATGACTCGTAAATTCGCGACAAGCTCAGTAATTTAAGAAGTAAAAAAAACTTAATAATCATTTATAAATCGAAAAACGAAAAACATTTTTTTTAATTTGCTATCCGTGGTTTAGAATTAAATGATAAAAAAAGAAATCTATATTTTCATATTCATAATTGAAAGTGGATATCTTATTTAAAAAACAATTCTTATTATATGGCCTTTAGCATCATTTTCGAACATTGGTTTTAATTTTCATTTGCTATTTTGAATAAACTATTTATTCACTGTTGATTAATTGTTATAAATAAACTATAATAACTTTGGATGATTTTCAACTAATTTCATTTTAGATAAAAAAAAATTATTTTAAATTAATTTAATAGTTGTTCTGATTATATAGTTTTAAAATTTTCTACTCATATTTGAGAAAAATCTCTTGATATATTGGACTCTTGAATCTCTTACTGACAGATTGAAACTTATCTTTTCTCAATTCTTTGATTTGCGATATTGTATCTATTTGAAAATTTATAATAGAAAAAATATCTGTGTATAGAAGTTGAAACTAATTTTTATTTATTCATTTGTCAATTTTACTCAAAATAGGGTATTTCCCAAACTTTCTATAGATTACTTCATATTCTTGCCAATATTACTTTTTATTAATGTTTGTAATTCTTTTAATTATGATCATGTTGCCCTATCTCTGTGATTGACATTGCTGATGCTTTTGCAGCATTATACAGGTTGCAGTTTTTCCTATATTCCCATTTCTTTCGAAAACACTCATAATTGATTTCACTGCAATAGCAACGACAAACTAAAAATTTTGGGAACCTTTTCACCATCATTTTCATATTATATGAAGGGAAAAAAAGGGAATAAAGAGAGGAATATAGTATAAATATATATAAAAATATATTAGGAATATAAATTTCATTCAAACAAATGTTAAAACCCCATTTTTATTCAAGTTCAAAAAATTGGAATTTTTTTGTTTTTGTTTTCTTTTTTTAAAGTTGTAACTTTAAAGTAAAGTTGTAACATTCATTACTGTAAAATGTGCTCTTCAAAAGTTTTCTCAAGCTACTGGCAGGTGGCGCCCCTCATGGGTATAAAATTTTAATTACATTAATAGATTATTTTATAATTAAAGTTTAAAAATATTAAAATAGTATATTTTAATCAAAAATATATAAGCTCACAAAATTTCAGAACATCTCAGGAAGAGTGTTGAAAATCCATTGCAAAGTTCTGTCGTTATGAAAGTGAAAGAAATTAAATACAATTATGTAAAAATAGAATGAATAAAAGCAAATTTAATTATAAATTTTATATAAGACCTATACAAATGTTTCAAAAAGTGGTGGAAATAAATAAAAAGTGTTGAAAAAAAGAGATAAATAGTAATTGATACAACCAGCATATACAAAAAATTAATTTTAAGAAATACTTTTTATGGTCCTCATTGTTCAATATTTACAATATTTGTATTTCCTTTAAATATACATCACTTTTCTAAGATGTGACTTCTATACATTAAAACTGACGAGAAATTTAATGACACTACTTATGATTTACATATTTTAAAAAAAACCTATTTTAATATAATTTTTGTAAAAATATTCAAAATTGAATATTAATAATACTATAAAAATCCCTTTTATAGAATATGATAGTAATTCTTCTTAACAGTTAACTAATAATAAAATTTTGCGAAGGCATAATTATAGAAAATCATTAATGATTGAAAGACATACAGTTTAATTTATTCAAATGAATTCCATATATTTGGGGAAATATCATTTTTCATTTAATTGCTCCTAAAATTGAATGAACTATCTATCAGATAAACTATGATTGCATGATTTACATGCATAACTTTGGAAGAATGTCTTTACATACAATGCATACTTCAATAAAATATTTCAGTCCTCATATAAATTCATAACTTTCTCATCCGTGATAGAAAGCGTCTCTTTTAGAATATAATATTACATTAATTAAAAGTTGCAAGCAAGCAAAATTTTTTCCCTTTTATTGAACTACATCCGACCACTTGCCATCACAATTCTGTTGGTTAAATAATCCATGAGTTATGAATGGGCACATAGAAATATCAAGCAGCCTAAAAATTACACACATCCTTACCTCATCATGATGATCCTACCACACTGTTGACAGTACACGCTATTATCCGGAACGTGATTAAAATCACCACAATTGCAATAAAAATAAAAGTCACTTGGCAGTATCTAGTCCAGATGGGGTATAGGATTATGTATAGTCCGTCACGAGACCACGAGAGGAGAAAATGTCCGTACGTCTCTGAGCACACACTTCATCTGAGCATAATGTCCAGTGGTCCAACGATGGCAAAACCTTTATATACCTGAGTAGACTTTTCCGTCTAAGTGGATGCGGATCGAGGCCTAACTCGGGTCACGTGGTGTTCCACCTTCCATCAACCCCCTATCTCTCCACCTTGTTTCTCGTGCAGTCGGTAACCCACTTCTTCAAAAGAAACCATTCTCTCCCATTCGGTTATCGAAAGAACTTAAACTTTCTTCGATGCGACACTCAATCAGGTTTTTTTTTGTAAGAAAAAGAAAACTGACATTTAGTTTCAGACAGAGAAAGTCAGTCTGTGTGAGTGTTTACTCATTTAAATAGAACATCCGATAATTAAATAATTGGATCTATTTCGAATGCACTTTCTAGTATGGAATGCGACAGTGTTTGGTTGTGCTTACATTTGTATATGTGAGACAGACTCAAATGTCTTCTTACAAAGCCGAATAATTTTAAAGACTCAATAGTTTCTTTAACACAAAACGTAGAATATCATGATAAGCGTGACTTGTTTAAAAATGGAACTAGTTTTTTTGGAACGTAATACATATGATTTCGAACTGATTATGGTATGGGGTAGTAGTTTGCTTTCATTAATAAATAGAAAAAACAGAATAGCATAAAAAAGTTACAAACTAAATACAAGTTACTTAAATTTAAAATTAAAACTATCATAAAAGTAGTAATAGCTAGAAACGGATGAATTATTTCAGTTGATTCATATGGTGTTCACCAAAGAAAAAATTACTTTCATGAAAAGAAATGCTCATAATTCTCATAATTTTTTTAAACTCTCATAACTTTTTTTCATTCCTGGTGCAGCTGGATAATTGAAAATTATTTGACAAAGAGTAATGAAGTGCAATAATTTAATTAATAGTATCATGAGTTGCAAATATAAGCTATATAATGAAGTACTGATCAAGTTTTTTCTTCATTAGGAACTACGCTTTCAGTGTTAAATTTTACTTTAATTCCTTTTCACTTTTTTAGTATTTTAAGCAAACATAATTGAATTCTGTTAATGGTATTTGATGAAATTAATCACTTTGATAATCACCGAATAAGTAATACACTTATCGAATCACAGATAAAAATTCAATCAGAAAAAAAGATATAATCTTTAATACTTGCATAACAAAGTAAAAAAGTATAGCAATATCTATGGATTCATTATTCATTAAAACTACTGATTATTTTCCTCTCGTGTGAAAGGATTAGCGAAGTAACAAAGTATGAACTAAAGAGAAAACCCTTTTAATTTTTGGTATCTTGGAAATATCTGTGCAAAGATTAAAATTCCAAAAATATACAGAATGTTTAGAATAAAAGTCCTACAAATATATCATTGTCATTCTAGAGAAGAACAAAGAAACAAGTAAAAAAGTAGTAAATCTAGTATTACGTTTAATGCAATTTGCAGATCATAATGTTTTTTAAGAAATAGATATGCAAATGAACTTATGGAATTTAAGAAATACCAAACATTTATGCATCACTGAAAGATATCTAAACGAACTTTATGAATGCCTAATTAGGTGTTTTAATTTTTTATTTGTTAAAAAATCTAGTCGGATAGTGAAGGAGATGAATTAATTTATAATGAAGTGAAAATAACCTTTCAGGTTTTGTTATAAGAATGAAATACCTTTTTCAATAGATCAAGTTCCAATTTCTGATGTTTAAATAACACTATGAATTATCTCTTCTAAGTTCTAATCGGATGGTGTTAAAGTGATTTCATATTTTATTTTTCGTAATCAGATTACACATAAAATTGTTTTTAATCAGTTGCCTCATTGGATATTCTACTTAATAAAGAGTAAACAAAACACTGAAATAATCATTTTTTACAGTATGGTAATTATCGTTATTATACACACACACATACACATTTCGGACTGTGAAAAGTTTAAAAAACATTCACCGGCAACATTTAGCTTTTAATGGTCCAGTGCTTTATCAACTCTTTTGTTCGTCAGATATGGATAAGTGAATAAAAAAAATCGAAATCGAACCATAAAAGCGAGTAAATGGCAAGAAATACAATAAATCATCTTTCTCATAAAGGTACGAAATCATTCTTTTAAATACTTTTAAAAAGGCAAGCATTAAATATAGAATTATATAAACGGCATTTGGCCATGAATTGACTGTCCTAAAGTTCCTTTTAACTCTCTAAATCAAATGATTAACCTCAATAACTAATTACAGACGTAATTAGTCTTAAATTTTTATTTTATCAACATTCCGTTTAAGGGTGGGTAACTTTCCTCCATCGTATTATCAGAATCTAGGGCATTTTCCCTCTAAGAACCCCCTCAGTTCTAAATCACTCCATCATTTAGTTGTCTACTAATCTTTTTTTCTACCATTACTATAGCCTGTTCAGTAAAACCATGCTTTAACAAGCATTAAATACAAGTTACATTATCTGAGAATGAAACTGTTTCGTATACAAGCACTATTTTAAAGAAATAAAATTTCTGTGAAAATGTTGTTTTTTCACTGAAAAAGTAATATATATTTATATATATATATATTAAATATCATTATCAAAAACTTATTAAAATTCAATCAGATTTTTTATTCTTTATAAACGCGCAATCTCGTTCAACAACAAAGAAGGAAACAGACAATAAAAAAAGTTCCAATTACATGCTCAAGAACAACAGAATGATCAATCTGACGAATAGATAATTTGAAAAGATTAATAATAGGAAATATAAAGCCGGTTTAAAACAAAGAGAAAACAAATCGAATGAGAAATAAATTCGAATTATATTTTTAAAAAATGTTAACAAAATTTGTAATCTTTCAAAAAATGTGTCGATATCGTAGAGGAGGATGCTTGATGTTTTTTACTTAACCAATTACAGGGCGTTATCTTGAAATGTTCCACGTGAATGGAAACGTTTATACTACTTTTTTCTTCTCGTTTTTTTTCTTCTTTATTTGAAAAAGTACTAGCTGGTTTGGGTGAAATTCAAGAAGAAGGGATATTCAGTAATTTACGGAAATGTCCCAGATGATTCATTTACTTGTGAAATGTTCAAACATTCCCGGTGCTTTCATTTTCTTCGAAATACAAAAAAAGTCATGTAATAATGATTTCCTCAATAAATGCATGAACATATCTAGATTAGTTCAAATATTTATCATTTTAAAGTCATTTAGTCTCTGCTATATTTTTTTAGAAGAATAATTATTCACGTGATATTCTTTACATCTTTTGACGAGGATGGATGTATTTGTGATAGATTAAATGCGTTGGTAATACATATATATATTAAAAAAAACAATGTGCCAGGGACTTGATGTTTTTGAAAATTAATAAGACTTTGTTCTTTATATATTGGTCCATGCATAAAGCATAAGCCTTCTAAACGATATTTTCTTCGGTAAATTGGCATATTTTCTTTTGTAAAAGTTTATAAATAAAGAAAATGCTACAATTTCCAGAAATGTTCGCATTATAGGAAATATAAGATTGAAATATACTGTGTCAAATGAGAGGACCTATTTGAATTAAATTTTATCATCTTGTGCTGCTATAAATAACAATGTCTAAGGACAATTTAGATTAGAGGACCCAGTGTCCACCATGAAACTAATTGCCTTTGGTACTACCACTTACTTTCTTTGCCGTGGATACAGGAAATACAATAAAACTGAATTAAGACCAAAAGATGTGAAGTTACTTGTTATAAAAGATATCCTTTAATATTATTTTAATATCGAAGTAATAATAAAAATTTAAAATGTCTGAAAAACATTGAGGTGATTGAATTTTATTTCATTTATCCCATTCCTATATTTAATTTCAGATTGCAGTAGCTTGTTTATCTCTTAGACTTCATAATTCACTTGTGAGAGTAAGATTTTTAATATGATATATTTTTTAAATAGAAAATCATTAATATCATAATGAAAGATAAGATCTGATGAAACGAATGCTATTAAATAAAATCTGAATGCTAGTAATTAAATTGTTAAACAAATTGTTTAAAAAAATTTTCAGGTTAATTTCCAGCAATAGATTTCATTATTGAATTCAAATTCAAATCTTTTTCATTGTTTCATCATATTTAATCAAATAATCCTCTCTCATTTTTGAAAATTGAATTCTGCTAAATGCTTGTATAATTTACTTAAGGAATAAGAAAATAAAGTTGCAATATCACAAACGTTAGAAGACAGATTATCCAGACAATTAAGTTTCTGATACCTCTATGATGTGTTGAGATTTGTATCTATTAAGATGGTTCATATAAACAATAAATAAATATACACATCAACGATTATTAAAATAATACAGCTTAATGTTTGACACAATGCAATGCTTAAATATCTTTTCTTGAGGAAATCATGACGCTGTGCTGTATATTCAAGATTTAATTAAAAGCAAAAGCAGCGAGTATTCCTGGCAAATCAACTGGTTGCCAAAGGTGATTATTGTATAATAAATACTTATAATAATAGTATTTATATTAAACTAATAACATTAAGTGAAACATTTTTAAGACGATAATGTTTATAGTTTGAAATGCTATCTGTAAATTGAGACAAGAACGATGAAAAAAAATCGCCCAAAATCTCTGAAGGCAGATAGATGGTTGGCCCTAATGCTACTAAATTTGGTATGTGTTTCCTTCCTGTGTAGTATATACACTAATGGTGAAAAGTATTGCAAGTTTGAGAAATTTCACGTTTTTTCAAGAATAAGCCCCTAAAAAGTAATATTCTTTCCTTTAAAGTACTATTTTTTTATGTCAATATGTTAAATTAGTCTAAAGGCAAGATATAATTAAGTTATGTAACCAAAAAAAATTACTTAATTTCAAAAAGAATAAAATAAAAACAAAATGTACAGGTTATTAGTATAGGAATCCCTTTTAATTTCCCGGAATAAAATGGGGTAAAGAAAAAAGTTCCAAGTTCTTTTGATCAGAAAAGATAATAAAAGAGTTCAAATTAACTGAAAAGCAGTTAATATTTGGTTGCGCCACTTCTGGTTTCGATTACAGCAGCCATTCTGTTAGGCATGGAATCCACTAGGTTTTGCAACACTTCTTTCGGTATTTCACGGTGCCAAACTTTAATTATTGTTTCCTGAAGTTCTCGTTTTGTTCTGGAAGGATTCTCAGTTATTTTCTTTCCCATTATATTCCATGAATTCACAATGAGGTTTAAATCGGCCGAGTTTCTTTGCTATGCCAGAACATTGATACCAAATTTTGCAAATGAAGCCTTAATCTAAAATGACGAATGTTTTGATATAGAGGTCAGAACTGAACTGAACTGAAATTTAAAATTAATTGTAAAGCTTGTCTTACCTTTTTAAATATAAGGTATAGTGCTAGATCTTACTGAAATATCTATTTCTGACTTGGGAACATGTTACGAGCGCTAAGAAGTAATTTATCCTTCAGCACACCAGAAGTGGTCCAGTAGACTGATATGACATGAACCCCCCCCCCCGCACCATTACGTTTTCTGGGTGTTTTACCTTAAGAACTAGGCATTCTAGCCTCATGCTCTCCTTTGCTTTACGCCAAACATGGCCAGGTTTGTTAGATTTTTAAAAAAAGCGTCTTTCATCGCTGAATATAATTCGTCGCCATTCCGAAATAAATTTTTGTGCATCTTTTGACCAGTAGTATGTATAGGAAAAGCTATATAAAAAACGAGTTTTCAAAGATTTTTCTAGATTTTAAATTAAAAATGGAAAAGAATATGGTTTTCCCCTCCTCAATAACTTCAGAGAATATTACAACACAAAAATATTTTAATGCAGTTTTAAAATTAAGAAAATACTTTTTAACTGTATCAATTTTATTTCCGCATCTGTTTTCAATGATTTAAAAACTTAGGTATATTTTAAATCATTACTTTTACAAGAATGCTTTAATTACTGTATTTATACTCCTGAGCCTCAATTTTAGTTATAGCCAAGGAAAAAATCCCCCCATTACAAGCATAGTAATATGTAACGACGCTTTATTCTACACGAAAGCGTGAAACATAAGTACTAAGATACAGATAAGGCTTTCATTGAATAGCATTTTCAGAAATTAAAAACACCAGGCAACAAATTGTTATCAAACAACTGCAACAGTACAAAGCGTTCTTAAGTAACACTCGGAAGATCTACACTTAAAAGAAAAAAAATTCACTTGATTACCATTTTACTCGATTAGAGTGATTTACAAGTATGTGCTCCCGTGACAACACATAGAATGTTTATGAATAAATAGCATATCTCAAGTCTTGATAGAGACATTGCCAAAATTTGCGAATATTTAGGAGCCTTCACTTTTGCCCACGAAGTCAACAAATTGCCCGCCAAGGTCGAGGAATCATTAACTATCATTACTCATAATTCATTTAAATATCTAAAACTCTTCTCTTTAACATGAAACTAAATGTGCATATATGTAAAAATACAAATCTGAAAGATTTCAAATACTAACTTCCTTCAGTCTCATTAAGCAGAACTTTGATCATTAACCCAATATGGAAAAGCCGGTTAATATGAATGACTTTCGGTTTCTCGCTGGACGATATCCATCTGTGTTTTGACGATAATATAAGGTCATCCCAATTTTGCTGTAATTTCGGGTTTAGCCCTTTCCGTCACTTCAGATTATATATCCAGAATTGATCACGCCTCTTATATTATAAAGAATCACAAGGGATTCAGTAACGTTTTATAGCGGGACTCTCTAGAACGATTTCTTGCGAAGATGGCGATTCACAGAATTTAATTTTTTCTCTAGAATCGGTTTAATGCTAGAACTTTCTAGCTGCGCGTTTTGGACTTTTATTGAATACCAGAAATCCACGTAGTCTAAAAACTTTCCTGTATATACCTCACATTTCATGCCTCTTCTTGGCATCCGAATAAAGTTTGTAGCTCTCAATACAGCGTATTTTGCATAGCATCAGCATTTCTGCGAGAAGATCTTTTGAGGGAACTGTGCATTGCTTGAAAACACAAGAATTTCCACGTCCCCCTCTCTGTATCATGCTTTTCTTCAAGTTTACAGCAAAGGTGAATTTCGGAAGAAAAAAAATCCAGTCCTAGAACACAGGGATAGGTGATTTCAATCTCATAGATCCTATCTTGGATTCTACTATATGCTATTTCCACCAGTAGCAGTCTTTAAAGAAATTTTAGGAGGTCGTATAAATAAGCTATTTAATTTTTGTACCAAGTAATCTCTTAAAAGAGTCACATTAGCACCGGCGTTTAAAAACATCGAACATATGATGCCATATACAGATCTTTCCAAATAGAGTCTATTTTCCTCTTTCCTAAGTACGGAAACCTTTAATCCTTCATCAGTGGCTTTATTTAGCGAAGACCGTAAGACGGCCATTAGTTGGTTTTTCTGTTTTCTCTCTATACGTTCCTCAATTTATTGCACTTTAGTTTGTCTTTAAGATCACTAAGACGCTTTTCGGTGCCTTTGATTTCTCTTTGAATGACTCTCTTCTTTCCTTTAATCTCTCCTTTCAAACCTCTATCGACTTCTGTTTTTCTTAAGAATTTTCAAAACTCATTCCTTCACCTTGAACCTCGACGTGTACTTCACTCTCTTCTTTTTCAGCTCAGAATAGTTTCTTCATTTCGTAATTCAAAGATTAAATCTTTTACAAACATTTTGTTTTGGCCAGATTCCATTTTATCCTACATTTCTGCGTTCCTAATTTAAATATTTTTTATTTATTTATTCGTGCCTCGCTTCAATTTTTTCCTTAAATTCAATTCCATAGTTTTACTAAAAGCAATCAGATCGATGTTCTCATCCATCTTTACTTGAAATCGTGAACATAATCCCACTTCTGGCACCAATGAAAAATCCCTCTTTGGAATGTGCGATGAAACCTTTTAAAAGGCTCATTAAAAAATTATGACGTTTTATTCTATGTGAAAACACGAAATACAGGTAATGAAACACAAGATTCGCGAATATTCGAGAGATTTACATTTTGTTCCCAAATTCATCCGCAAGTCGCCAAATGGTCGCCAAAACAGGGAGTCATTAACTTGATTTCTGTTGAGCAGCTATCAAAATACATGTGAATATCTTTTCCTTGTCATAAAATTAGCAATGTAGGGAAACAATATCACAAATTCATAATATCCCAATTTTTTTTATATCTATATCATAGTTTTTATGTAATTAAAAGTAACAAAAAAAAAATAAAAATAAAGTAAAGATAGAGGAATCAAGCCTTATACATTATCATGTTATGATGTTTTGGAATAAATTTTTAAAATTTTCTTTAATTTTTTTTCAAAAATATCGGTTTTTATGGCCTAATTTCACATATCAATGCAATTTTTGATTTATTTTGAAGTAATAATATTAATTACTAACATAGACTATATAGTGGATTCTTGAATTCTAATCTTATGATAAACAACTAAATTTAATTTCACTGCAAAACTGTTCCAAATGTTAATGGCTTTTCCGTATATGTTAGATTGCTCTCTTTTCTGGTTACTGTTATAATCAGTCAGCCTAATAATGACTAACAAACTGACTGAAACAAATAACCCAGTGTTGCACCTGAAATACAATCTGAAGGAAAAATCATATCGAGCTTCCTCACAGATCTTATTTATTGTAAGTATTTAATATTCTTTTTTAAAGTTGAAAATTTCACTACGTAAGTAAAAAGAAAAGTAAATAAAAGATGCAATCGTATTTAAAAAATGTTTAAATCTCAGTAAACAGTTTAAGATCTGATTTGTTCTTTCCTGTTGTTGAAACAACCAGTAAGTTATTAAGCCTTTTTATCAGTTATTATGCTATTACACTTTTCAACTTCAGTTAAGAGCTCATTTTCATCAAAAATCCATCACTCAGTTGAATACATACGAAAAAAAATTGTTACCAATGTGATTAACAGGTTTGCGAATATTTGACTGACATGATGAAATACGGAAGAAAAATCACTTTAAAACTAAGACAAAAAGTTAAATAGTTGTTACTGTTCTTCCTGGTTGGTGTTTTGACACTGTTAGAAAACTCTCGGAAGAAATTCTTTACTTTAAAAATTTTTAATGGGAAACGCTCCAGTAATCATATAGCATTTGAATGCTAAAAAAATTCAATAAACTGTTTTATGTGTCAAAATCATAAAACAGCTGTTGAATCATCAACTAACTAAGCGTAGAATCAAGGTTATGTATGTTCCGGTAAAAAAAAAAGAGATTTAACTGTTTCCTCTATTTCCTAAAATAATCCATATTTCAAATTGCCTTTTTATAGGAGAAAAAATAAGTGAATAAAGCAGCAAGATATTCTAAATATTAACATTGCTTCAAAAATAATAATTAAATATTAATTCGTATATCATTAAAAATGAAATATATATATTGCTTTTACTATCGATTTTAATACATTTTTTGTTTGTTAAGATTTCATGTACTTGTATTAGTTATTTCTTCAAAAGTTAATAGAAACTTTTAAGTTTCACTTACTTTTTGAAACTCATTAGAAAAAAAGCTTTCTGTTTTCTTAATCAATATAACTGCTGATTTTTTTAATAGCACTCACATTCTTTTTATATTTTGTTTCCAATAATTAAATCAAAAATAAAAGGTGTCAAATAAAATGCAAAAAATGCACAAAAAGTATAAAGTAATTGATATAACTCATAAAAATAAAAACTGTAACAATTGCTTTAAGGAATGCTTGAATTCTTCATTATTATGATTGCGATTCATTAAAGATCTGCTCGAATTTGAGTTTTGAGCTCTAATTAAGTCTGATAATTTTTTGTTCACAATAATTTAATAATATGATGACGTCATCATATATTTTTTCAGCTTTTGCATGAGTAAAAAGTTAACAAAAAACAAGTTGAAGGAAATAGGCTTGTCTTCATTTTCATATTTATTTTCTTATCACAAGTAAATAAAACTTATAGATAAAAATATAAACAAAAGATATCATGATAATAAACAAAAGACTCCAAGACTATTTTCTTTTCATAAAAATTACATGGAAGGCATGAAGTCTTTAAAAAAGGCCTATTGTCCAAACTTGTACTCTAGAAATCCCCCATTCAGAAATTAATTTCTTAATATTATGCCCGAAATAACACATTTTTTTTTTCATCTCAAAAATTAAAACTTTTTCAGAAATAGAAGATAATATTTTTCCTCTGTATAATTGTAATTTATTATTGCTGATGTGAATCTTCAAAGTTTTATTAAATAATAATATTAGAGATAAATTTATATATGAATGCATTAGATGACAATTCCTGCTGAAAAAAAAATTTCTTTTATAAATTTTCATATCAACAAATGCATGCATATCTTTGGCAAGAATTCTGACCCAACCCAAGCTCCGTTTAATCCAATTACTGCAAATAACTCAGTCGCAAAGACTAAAATTTTTTAAGTTATTTTTTTTAAAATTAATATTTCTTTACTATTTTGACAATAGCTGATGTAAAGCATTTTGATTCAGATTTTTTTAAAAAGTATTTTGCCTGAATATTTTTTTTTCAAAATTTGCTTTTATTCGGAATTTATTTAACTTGGACATTTTGTTGCCTTCCCAGTTAAAATGGTGCAATAGTAGCAAAAGAATCAAGACGAATATTTAATTATTATTTTTAATCACTATTTTTTGAAGCAAAATAACAATTTTTTGAAAAGAGTAATGTTTTTGACTTAAAATTAATTTCAGATTAATATTTATGAATTCATTTGGATACATCTGCAATTTCTTTTTTTAATAAAAGTTGCTCTCAATTCAGAAAGAATAATTTTAGGTAATACAATTTATGTAATCTTGATCTATAAAAAGTATTAATCTAATTCTAATTAATTTATATCTCCTATTTTGAAACTTTTCATTTGTTAAGTAGTAGTATTATGAATGAAGTCTATTTTCGCATATTTAACTTATAAATCATTATCAGTGTTGGCATGGGCAAATAATTGTTCTAAAAACTATTATCTCTTTGTTATTGATTTTTATGAAATCTTCATAATTTAAAGTTTAATTTTGAAAAAATTAAAGTATAATTCAGCGATAAAACTGTTACAAAAAGATCTTAAACATAAAAAAAAAAAATAAACTAATGTCAATTCTGAATGTGTTTGTTTTTTCATTGTTTAATTCGCATGCATCGCACATATTCACACAGCCAGTTCTTAAATGTTGCGGGATATAAAAGAACAAAGTCAGCTTGCTTAAACTTTGGTAAATAATATGTCAGCACAATATGAAAACAAAAGCTGAAAATGAAATATAATCCTTACTTCTAAAATTGAAAATTGCCTGTTTTGACTTATGAAGCGAAAAGAACATACATTCAAGATTTCAAAAAATAAAGCTAGTTGCAATCATTTTTTTTTTTTTTTTTTTTGCATATCTTATATTTCGTCAGAAAAAGCTCACACAAAATTACATTCATTATTTTGTTTAATATGTATTTGAATTTATTTATGCTTAGCACCAAACTTATATCTTTATGTTCTCGCATGATAGTATGTTATTGCACTGGAGATTTTAGACTTACATTCGATTATGTAATTTTAGACTAATATAGATGATTTTTATGACAAAAAAATCAAAACATAACAGTAAACAAAAATTGTTGTAAAAATAATCATTGTATGTTAAGTAATTTTGCTATCTGAACTTCATAGCACAATAGCGTATAAAAAGAAAATTAATGTTATGTAATCGAATTCTTACCATTGCTTCTTTTTTTAATAATTACTGCCGATTTTTTTTTCTTTAGTATATGAAGGGCTATGGCGTGGCAGTTCAAAGACTGTGATCAATAATTATTAATTTTGTTAAATTCAAATCTTTTTAGTAAATTAGGAACATTTATAAAAACCTTGATATTACGGATGACAATATAAATTAAATTCATGTCCACTAGACTGGAAGTATGGTTGGTTGAAAAAAATCCCAAGAACTAATTCCAAATTAAAATTTTGAAAAAACGATGTAACTACGAAAACATAACATTACAGATAATTGTGGCTATTTTTCAGAAATAAAAATATATCGAGATTAAGACACAGAAATTCGGAATGAATCCTTTCATTAAATTTAATTTATTTCCGCTCTTCACTGCACATCATAGTCATTGTCATTGATTTCGATGGAAACTGCAATTTCCAGGAAGTTTATTCGTAACATTTTACTTGTTTTTAAAAGCCTAGACTTCCTGAAACTCAATATAGGCATCATCCATCAACAAAGGTCTGTTTTGAGGCTTATTTAGAACATCAATAATTCAGATGTAACTCAATATAAAGAACAGCTATGATATTTTTAGAAGGGGAAAAAGAATTTGCCAGTTAAAAACAATTATGCAATATAATTGTCTTCATAAATGAAATTTTTATTGTGTATTTCTTAAAGAATTTGATTTTACAACTCTAAATGAAGCAAACCCTGAAGAATTTTAATAATAGGTAGAAAGAATATTTCTTCAGTAAATAAAATGCAAAAAAATATTGATAGCATAGTTATATACTGTAACAAATATAAAAGTTTTTACTCTTTTATACTCTTTGAAATCTAATTTCAAAATATAAACTAATGACAAATTTTATCCCTATAAAACATACACAAGTCTTTATATGCAATACCGTTTAAAATTGAATTTGAAAACACTTAGTTATATGCAAAGAACTTTATAATTTCAACCGTAATTCTTGGATATAAAATTAAAAGCATATTCAATCTATAAAGAGAAATCACATTTAAGTAATGGTATGAATACAAAGCAATTAAATGCTGTTAAAAAAATAATATAAAATCTTTAAAAAATAAAAATTACAAGATAAAAGTCTTGATTCGTGATTTTTAAACCACCGTCAAAAAAAAAAAAAAAAAAAAAAAAAAAAAAGACGAGAAGTGTTTGATGATTTTATTTCAAACTAGCCACCTCTGTCGATTACCTTGTTCATCAAGATTAAGCTCTCTAAAATTTTCAATTAAATATTTTATGTAATTTGGTCTCTTAATAGCTTCATTATCAAAATATTTTAAGCTTAAATTTTTGCTATATAAATTATAAATTTATATGAATGTTTTATTATAGAATACTTATATTATTCTGTTCATTGCATTGTGTACCTCTCTATTTTTCTCTCAGTTCCCGTAAAATTTGAATCTGAAATATAAGCGAAATCGATAACAGTTCAATGTAAAAAAAATAAACTGTTTTTTTCTGCAACAAGACATGTTTTTTAAAAAGTAAGAGTAATGAAAATTGAATTCTTCAGCATTAAAAGCTTATGTATACCACAGAATATTTTTTATAATTTATTCAGTAACTAAAAGAAATATTTAATAAAACGTTTTCTAATTCATCATAAAAATTCAGCGCTCAATTTTACTTTCAAAACGGTTTAAATAAAGGAATATTTTATTTTAATCAATAACTGTACTTCTGAAAACAATTTTGTAATCTAAATTTTATACAATCCGTCGATAACCCTGGGCTTCTTTCCTGCAACAAAGAAAACGACATATATTACCCAAATAATTAAATGGACTCACCAAAATGGATGATATGAAAAAAAAAATAGTAACAGATTTAACTAATTAAGTCAAGAACTTTTCAAATTATTAAATTTGAAGATTCTTTAGAGGTAATTTTTTTCAGAATTAATCAGTTCATTTAATTCAGACTTGTTTGGAAATGTATAAGTATTTTTTCCTAATAAATTAATTTTTTCAAAAGTCCTAATAAGTTCATTAAATATTTTCATCTTACATATATTTTAACGAATAAATTCAATAAAAATATCAAACTATCATGAAGATGATCCTTGACATTAACGAATATAAAATTTCAGTAATAAATCATATAGACTTATTATTAGAATGGCGAAAGCTTTTGTCGTCTAATTCCTAAAACACAAGTCAAACGGTCGCTATCTTGGATAGTAAAACAAAAAAAAAGGTTTCTTTATTCTTTGTTTTTTAGGATTGCAATTTATTCTTTTTATTTATTTTATGTATTCTTTGTTTTTTTAGGATTGCAATTTAAGTGGCTTGGATGTCATAGTAGTGTTATTTCAAAAAATACTTCATTACTAAGTCTAACTAGATAAAATTCGAAAACGTTAGTCAGTCTCAGTAAAAAAATTATGGATTCCGGAAAATAAAAAGTCCGGATTTCGGAATAAAGGCCCAATTATCCCTAATAATTCAAGGGCAATGATCACTAATTTGTTTTTTTTTTCTAAGAAGTGAATATATTTTAAAAAATAATTTTAAATACCCCACTTACATTTTTCTCTTCACATAAAAGGTGCACGTGAATTGAAAATAACGTGATTGAAATGAAAATTTTCTTCCATAGGCATTAATCAGATGATATTCTCAAATTATCCAGTTTGTGAAACATTATATGTTAACATTAAATTAAACCATTTGAATTTTTTCTAAAACGTAGAAAATAGCAAAAAAGGACTAGACCTCATAGTTTGTGCCCTTTTTTTCCATATTATTGAATTATGATTTATGCCAATCCCTTAGGCCATTAGGTTTAGCTGAAATATTTTGCAATTGCTTTAAGTGTAGCATAAAGTGTTTCTTCCAGCTTAATGTTTTGAAGTTGTTATGCACTTGATAGAGCAACAACTTATGCCTTTCAAATCATAGGTGCAAAAACTTTGATTACGCATTTCTCTTCATTCATAATTATTAAATCAAAAAAAGACATTTTTTTTTTTCTAAAATTTCTATCGGAACTCAATTTTTTATATGTTAAACTTTTGAGTTTGATTTTGAGAACAAAACAAAAAATAATTAATGTTTATTACGCTAACAAGTTGTTAAATAGTTTAATAATTATTATGGATTTCATATGAAAGAATACTTTAATTGCGGATGTTTACAAAACATTTTG
Source organism: Argiope bruennichi (assembly GCF_947563725.1). Classification (NCBI taxonomy): domain Eukaryota; kingdom Metazoa; phylum Arthropoda; class Arachnida; order Araneae; family Araneidae; genus Argiope; species Argiope bruennichi. The sequence continues at coordinate 81,279,901 of NC_079156.1, forward strand.
AAAACGCATTTCATGGAACTAGAATACAAAACAATTATAAATTGAATTATTCTATGTTGAGTTAAGTTGTAACTGGTATGACGAACATAAGTTGGTTGCAATTATAGTGCAGTAATTAATCTTTAAACACAAAATGCAATTGTTTTAAATAATTGATTAAAAAGTGTGGAAAATGATTCAAATGAATCGAATGTATATAAAAAAGAAAAAATAAATAAAGAAAGAAAAGGTGGAAAAATGACTACAAACACGCAATTTGAACTATGGAAATATCAATAAGTAATACATAAAAGCACTTTTAACAGCGCCATCTAGATATAATAAAGAGAACTCACTGAAAGTCACTTGCAAACATATTTCTAATTTAAAAACAATTTCTATTCAATTAAGAAATTTTTAAATTTTAAATATTAAATTTATAGTAATTTTTGAAAAGCAACTTATAACTGCAGTGGAAATGAAAGATTATGCTATAAATTTGTTTTAATTTATATGTAAGAGGCTTCGACAGATATCTACACAAGACTAAAAGAACAACATTACCTAAGTATGATTTAATGAAATGATTCTAATTCATAGAAAAGAAATATACAGAAAAAGAAACAAAATAAAATAAATTCAAATGACATCTATAACATAAAATATATAACAAATCGAATACATTTACTTACTATAAATAATCTCCTTTACATAATTCTCAGAGGTAAGAATTTAAATCCATATTGTTTTGCCGTCTTCATGTCAAATCATTTAAAACATATTCAACATTATACAACTAATAATTTCGTTTAAGAATTTTTTTTTCATGATCATCACGAGCACGAAAACAAAATAAGTATTTAAAAAATCTTTGCTTTATTTTAATCAATGCAATCGTTTTTCTCTTTTTACAGAAGTAAAAAAGAATTTTTCTTCAGAATTCTAAAAATTACGTTAAGTTGCCACAAAAGGAGTTAAGTATAATAAATATTAGTCAAATAAATCCTAAATAGATATTAAATTATTTGAAAAATATTTTTTAAATGAAAGCAGTCAAGAAAATATCGATAGCGACAGAAATGCCTTGCATTTAAGTTGTTTAATATCGATATAAAACTAAAATTAAAAATGTGAAATAAAAAAATCACAATCGATATAAAAATTTCTCAAAGAACTTTATTTTTAAATTATTAGTGAACTATTTTATTTCTTTAGACAGTTTAAAAACAAATAATAACACTTGCACTTCAAGAGATAAGTTGAAGTTAATTAAATTTCTACTATGATTTTAATTTTGTTCAAGCAAACGATATTTGGATGATGTAGATGGATGAGCTTTTTTCATACAAAAACTATTATTCGTTTTTTAAATCAAAAGACACAGTTCTTTTCTATGTCAGAAGATTAATTAAAATTTCTTATTTAAATTTCTATGGCGAAGTATCATCTTTCTGGTGTGACAAGCACCTGCTCTTTATTGATATTACAATCTTTCCCAGTAAGTCAGAAATATCAAAAAGAAATTAATATAAAAATTGTTTCGAAATTATTTTTTGAATTAAAAAAATGATGACAAATGAGTTAAGAATTTTTAAGTGCAGTTCAGTTTTATTTCTATGATTGTTTTGAAATTAAAAATTCATTTTCTTTTATTTATTCGTGTATTTTTTCCTATATGATGCTATTATAATTATATTAAAATATTTATTTTATACATTTTTAATTAATTTTTAAAAAGCAGCATGCTTTGATTAAATGTCAAGCTGGATAAGCATTTGAATTCTTGAGTGGATAAAAAATAAAATATGGATTTAAAAAGCAAAAATTATGTTAAGAATTCTATAATTAATGAACTATACTCCTTGAAAATAATTTGAGGTATAATATTATAGCTCATTCTTCTTTAAAAGTAATTCGTATGCTCTTTAAAACTTAAAATTATTCCAAAAGGAAAAGAGCCCTTAATTCTAAAAATAATTGTATTTATTATAAGCAATTTCAATTTATCAGAGCATTTCCTTTTCAATAGCGTATTTTTTTTGTCGTTGTTTTATAAATATTTCCCTTTACAGTCATCGAATTCAAACGAAGTATGCTCAAACTAGGATTTGATAAATTTCATGCCAAAGTGTTTGAGAGAAATATCTGTTGAAATTCTTTTATTAAACGGATAAGAGCACTTGAAACTTTGAGCATACTATTTTTGCATTCTACTATTGCACTGCAATACCGAATTCGATGATTAACTTATGATTATTTTTACCAATGTATTCTTTTATTACCTTCTCGTATACGTAGTATAGAGAAAGTATAGTAATCGTTAAAATGTTCAAACTCGAGATTTTGTCGAATCTCCTGATTTTAGAACTCCCTGAGTTCGAAAAACACATTTTTGGAAAATGCCTGTCTGTCTGTGACAAAGACAACTGAAAAACGCTTTGAGCTAGACTGTTGAAATTTGATATATGGTCTTTACACCAAATTTTTAGATTTCTATCAAATTTTGAGTAAAATTTGTTGAGGAAGTCCGTTTGTCTAGCTGTTCGAATCTAATTCAACGCAATGATTACAAAAAAAGAAGTATGAGATAGATCGATAAAATTCGATAAACAGATTTAATATCTATAGTGTAAACTTCTATTAAATTTTGAGAAAAATACAACTATGGGTTGATTGTCTGTCTGTCTGTACTTTCAGAAATATATAGACGCGATAATTCAAAAACGTATTACTTAAATATATCAAATATGGGATGGGATTTTGTGACTATAATTGCGGTATTGTGTAATTTGTTTTTTTCAATTGGTGGAGAAAAACGTGTCTAAAACACAAATTAGATTTATGATGCTACTAAGCAAACCAGGGAATTATCGCTAAATGATCGCCAAGGAAGACGCGACAGATTCAGTAAAAATGCTAAATACACGCTAAAAAAATATTTAGTCGTATTGCAGGACAGTACCATGTAAGGCGTTCTATAGCATGATAAGTTTATTAGAGAGCATGCGAGAAAGTTTTGGGGAAACAACTTCCTTTACTTTTTCTATCTATCTTTTTTACACAAAGTTCACTCATTTTTATACATAAATTCGAGGAAATCAAAAGATTTTATAGTATTCTTTAAAGAAATTCACAAAATAAGTAATGACATGGATTTGCAAAAGGAGAAAGATTTTCCCTTCAAAGCCTCTGTTAAAACATTAAGAATAAAAATTAAACACATTTTTATCAGGTGAGAAAAGTTTTCTTGGATAGGTTTTTCTCCATTGTTTCCATTATCAATTTATAATCTGAATAAAATCATATTACAATAACGAACCATTTTCTTTTCACCCTTATTCAAATGTTCACAGTGAATGATTGCAACCCACACACACAAATTATTTATGCTTTCGCAAGACAATACACACCTTCATTGTCACTTGCGTATATGATAGCTTTTAAACGTTTTGTTCATTTATGATGCTTTCGGTTATTCAAAACGCCATTAAATGTGAAACAAATTCTTCACGGTTTAAATTTTGTAAAATATGAGTGAAAAGAATTTGAGATGAATAAATGTGTTAAAGAAACATATATACAATAGAATAAGCTTTTTAACTACAGTAAGTGTGTTGTTTGAATATAAACGAAGAAGAACATGTAGCATACACCACTCAAACTAGAATTATTTTATAAAAACCTCTTATTCTACTTTAAATGACAAGCACGCGGAACTTCCGCAATGGACAATCTGCAAGCTTAAAAACTTACTTCATAGGGGTTATTGAGAAATAAAATTTATTTATAGTTAAAAAAAAATCTTTGAAAAGATCAACAGAAACGCAAACGATAAATTAGTCCATAATAATTATTATTTACGATTTAAATATTATCTACTAACAACAGTGCATAAAGCTGTTATAGGATTTTATCAGAAAATATGATAGAAATGAATCTAAATGGAAAAAGTTAATAGTCCAGATAGAGGCGATAAAAGACCATATACAGTTCCAAATACACTGGAAATAGGATTGCATCTAGCAGAAAAATGCTAAAACTGCACCCTTCTCAGCATGTTACGTTATTATTTATTTTTAATCACTTCCGTGTTTATCACAAGAAATAATTTCCTGCAACTGGTTTTTTTTTATTTTTTTATTTTATTAGTAAAAATAAAAATCGAGTTTTCTTGAAAAATAAGGTTTTCATGAACAATATTATATATTAAATTATCAATCTCTTAAATGAATCAAAATTTTTCATATTTTCAGAAAGATTTTTGATTCTTCCGGAATTTTAAATCAATCACAGAAGGTTTATTCTTGAATTCTTTTTTGTTTATTATCATTTTCTCATTTAATTTCATTTTCATCATTCTCATTTTTAATAGCTATTTAGCTTTTCTATTGATCATTTTATTTATGTCTCCTTTGTCCGCGTTTGAAGTGCGTCAGCCCCTCTTGGTCTGACGCTGAGTAGACATTCGATCATTTCTCGTGAAAAAGTAAATATAATACAAATGTACTTAGTCACTTTTTTGTTCAACTTATATTCCTTTAGTACTCTGGAGACATGGAGAGAATTTCAGGGTTTTTTTCCTTCCCAAGAGGCCACAGTTTGTAAAATGTTATAAGATTAAATGAATAGAATTAGACACCACTATTAATTTAAACCTATTGATAGATATATATTCTATTTATATATAGAATTTTCTCCTCTCAGTTACGAGAGTTTTTGTTGGCATCCAGGAAAATTCTTTATAAGGTATAACAAATGCATTGCGGAAGAAAGTATCTAGAAAGTTTCCTGTTGCTTGGAGAAAACTTTATTAAATATTCTTAAGTCGGAGAAGTAGGTCAGTTTACTATATAAATGTTCTTAAAGCATTTTACTGTTACTTTTATGAAATATGTGCACTAACTATTCCATTATTCAATAATTTAAAAATGAAAATTATATCATCTTTTTATTATTACTTGAATTTCATTTAGTTACAGAACCTTGGACAATTTACATATTATTTTCTGATCATTACAAAAATGAGTTAAATCACGAATGTCTCATTAATAAATTGATGAATTAATTTTTTCTTCATAAAAAAATCTAAGGTAGAAATGCCTACTTCTCTATTTTATGTGCTTGAAGAAGAATTAAATTTTATATATTTGAATGAAAATATAATATTAAATGAATTTTATTTTCTTATTGCTTCAGTTTTAGCTTCCTCTAGGAATTGTAGAGGAAAGAAAAATAAGTAAACAATATCGATAAATTTCGATATTATCTGTTTTACTATATTTGTGGAAAAATATGATTTACCGAATTTTCACAGACCGGAATGGCAACACCTGCATATTGCTTTGCCAAAGGGAACATATTTTCCGCGCTAAAAGACAAACATTCTGATAGACGGATTTCGACATTGTTAACTTTTATTTTTGTAAATATAAACATGTTTGATACTCAGCAATATTATGAATAACACTAAAAAACTTTCAAAAAAGTTGTGTATGCATATTTAAAAATGGTATTGATAGTGAATATTTGTCAGGAAAGTCTTATTTGAGTTAAATCTTAGCTTTTGAAATAGTGGAACAGAAACGAAATTTCGTTTCCATCTTGACTTCTCGAAAATTTAGTTATTTTAATATTGTCTTATTTTAAATTAATTGCTATTTTACATATGTCTTATTTTAAAGAAATAAAGAACTGATATTTAAAATTTAACATATTATGTAAATTCATCTTTTAGGGATTCGTCCATATAATTTCAATTGCATTTTTGTTGTTGTTGTTATTAAAACAAGGTTAAGTGATCTACAATGTATGTATCACTTTTGCAAGCTGCTGTGCGTGCTTGTATGATATCAAACACTGGGATCACACTTATTATTGTTCATACTTAAGTCGCTCGTTAGCTCGTATTTCTTCATCGATCACCTCTGGCTTCGGATGTCCTACTTTTTAAGAAATTCAAGAGCATTAAAAAACAGTTCTCATTTTTCTTCCTGGTTCAGAAATTCGCCTACAGAGAAGATATAAAAAACCATGCAAACTGCTTTCCGTGAAAATTGTTTACAACTGGACATCTAGATTAATGATATTACCTCCAATAACAAGCTTGTTTTTTGATTTTAAACCATCAAACTCAGTTTAATCGCAGGTATTAATATGGACTTCAGATTTGATTTGAAGCGTTAAATAAAAATGAATAGCTGAATACTATCAATTATTGTCTTTGCTATTTTTATCTTAATTATGCAGATTAATTTTTTTTCTTGGCATTTCAACAAATATTATATGGTATTCTTTTGTTTTCGCATAAATTTCATTAAAAGAAAGAGGATGTATGTTGATATGAATATAATGGATAACACATAACAGAAAAATACTTAATTTAATTTTTATGGATTTTCTTATTTCCTTAAAGTAACACATATGTAAAATAATTAAACTAAAAAAAATTAGTCGTTAAAACAATAATAATTTGGCGAAATGATAATATAAATAAAGCAGATTATAAAGCTGACAAAAAATGAAGATGAGAAAAAGAATATATATATATATATATTCTATTTCGAAATTAATAACTAAAGAGCGTAATTTTTATAATAATTTTAACATTCGCAAAAGTTTACGATAAAAAGATATAACGAAATTCTAAAATTGGTTCAAATTTCATTATACAATAAAATGCATGATTACAAACTATTTTTAATATTAATCTTAAAGATTTATTAAAACTGGGGAAAAATTGTATGGAAATAAAATTAATTGCTCTTTGTTCTTTCTGATGTGAAGTTGTATTTTTCCCCTTTTATTTTCCCTTTTTTTTTCTATAGTTTTCCAAATTTTAGTATGTTGATTTTTTTTTTATTTTACCATGTTTCTTTGTATAAATATCTATCATTTTAATATGATACGCAGGGAAAAGGAAAAATTCAGGAATGCCAAAACGGCAATTTATAGCCAAGCATGGAATGCCTGAATCTACGTAATGAAATTGCGGCAAATGTAAATCAGTCCCGTTCTGCGCATGCGTTTTCTTACTGGCCGTCTTCTAACTGTCTGAGTGTAAACTCACCTTTATTAATTTTTCTTTGACTACTGCGATATATAAGGGTGAAATTTTGGTGTTCCTTCCTTCGTATTTCCAAAATGATCTTCTCAAAGAGTGGTGTGATACTTATGTATGATAACAATGGTTTAAAAAGCCATAACTGTTTTATGATTATGTGGATTTTCTTTTGTTATTTCAATCTGTGCTCATGTCTAATTTCATTTAATAATTTTAGTAATTTCGGAGATAAAAATTCTCTGAGTTTTGAACATTAATGTAAATACTACCATTAAAATATATTTATTTCTTTTTATTATCTGTCTAACAATATTGCAGCATTTTTTCAAAAATCCTTGTGCAAATCATTTAATATTGTTAGAAAGAAATATCTACCTGAATTTTATTTTCTCATAAAATTTACAACTAACTCTCATTGTCATAATTCAGCAGTCGATTTGTTTTACACGTTTCAAGAAGTCTCAGCTGTTTTTTAAAATCTGTATTTCTGTTTCTATGGCTGTTTAAGCTTGTATAGGCGAAAAAGAAAATATTACGAAGATAGTTTTAAAAGTCTTACTTTTTTAATTTTTTTAAAAAAATTATGAGTTATTTATTTTTTCTGGTTCAAAAGTAGCAATATTACTGCAGATTATGATGCTATTCTAAAGAATATGAAAATATTTTATTACAATTCTGAAGAAATAAGAATTCACACTGAAAAACAAGGATGTTGTCGGCATATTCCATTTTCAAGTATATATTTAAACATTTTCTAAATATTAAGAATCATATTGATAAGTAAGATAATAAGGCTCTAATTACCGTGTTTTGTAACACTTTTTAATGAATAGAAAGCGGAATCTTTTCAAGAAGGTCGTTAAGGAATTCTCTAGAAAATGAGCATCTTTCTCAACTTGTAAGTAAGATGCGTGAAAGAATGCCACTACTTCCGCAGTGTTGATGCCGTGCACTGTTTGTGATACCCGTAGGTTTTGTTTTTAAATCTTCATTATCAAACGTGAGCAGCATAGAAGGAATGAAAATATTTTCCCTGTTTAATGTGACTGAAGAGTCAGCCTTGTTTTTTAATAATTACATGGCATATATAATATAAACAGAGGAAATGTTTTTCCCAAATTTTCTTCTAACTTCCGCAATATGGTTTGGGTATTATGACATACATCTTTCATATATTTTAACCTATTACATTTAATTAACTAGATTCAAAATTTGACTAGATATATAATTTCGGTGTCAAGATGACCATTATCAATTTCATTTATCTGATTATTTGCTTTTCTAATTTATAGAATGTTCTTTTAGGGTTTGTCCAAAATTTGATCTATGGTTGCAATCTCGTTGTAACCCATCACCCACCAAATTTAATAACGTGAAGATACTTTGAGTTTTGTTTTATGTCTGGGAAAAATGCAACTAAAGAAAATTTTTTTGTGGAATAAAACAGCCGAAATGAAGAATTTTATTAAAGTCTCGAGGTTCAAATTTTCACTATATATTTTTTTCTTTTTATCATTAGTTTTTGATGAAATCAAAACCATTCAAAATAAGGTTATTCAGATGTTATATGTATTCGAATAATAAAAATTTAGTGAATATATCAAATTACCTTTACAAAATTAAAATATCAATGAATAGTATCAATTAATTGTTGTTATAACAGCTAAACAACTATTTGTGTGAATGATATTGTCGTGTAGATCAAGTTAGCATAGATAAACCGTGTGTTTACTAAGTCAAGGATACCACTCGCCAATCTCAACTCGAGACTATTCAAGGAACTAAAACTTACATATGTTTTTATCCACAAGACGAAATGACTCGACTTTTCCAGATTTAGAAAGATACAGATATTATAAGAATATTCCAGAACAAACTAGAAATAACAGAAAGTAAATCAATAACAAAGAAATTTTTAGGCAACTTGTCTGCAGTCAGATATGAACTATCGCTTTCAGTTTATAGCATTCTATCAAAAAGCCATTCATTCCGCGCTAAGTTAGAACAAGTTTCGTTACGATACTTTAAAAATCGTAATATTAAGAGGCTTAAGAAATAAAAATATGTTTAGCAAAGTTTAAAATGTTCTTCAGTTATATATCGGAAGAAAAACTATTTTTTATAAAAGAATTTATGCGAAGGAAGAGCTTTAACTTGACATTTTAAGATTAAGTCTTATTTTCTCTACACTTTTATTAAATATTATCAGAAGGAAAAAAATGGACAGATAAAGGAATGAAGGAAATTAAAGGAAGATTAAAAACATATGTTGCTAAGAATAAAAAAATAAAAGACAAATGATAAAAACAGTTAGAAAGCAAGTTTTTTTATTAAGTATATTTCGAATTTTTGCACCAAAAATTATTTCTGCATAACCTGTTTTATATAGAATATTTTTTTCAAAAAGCTTATGGAAAGTTTTTACAACTGATTTATATATTAAAATAATTTATTCATTTGAAATAACCAATTTATAACTCAAATGAAACCTAAAATATTGTGTATATCCCTATTGTATTAAAAATTTGAAGTTGAAAATGAATCTAAGAAATCTAAGAAAATAGTCAAAGCAATCTTATAGTCTAATCTAAGAAAATAGTCTTTGCTATAAAAACGTAGAATACTGAAGAAATAAATAAAAAGAATATTAAATAGTATTAAAGATATATGGTTTCAACGAAAACAATTTACTCCCATATTATACATGAAAAGCATTGTGTCAATTTATTTACGGTATTCACGACTCACTTGAAAATTAAAAGGTTATGATATAACCAGATAGCGAAAGCGCTTGATTAGATTATTGCGATTTTTGTAGTGCGATGTTGGTCATGGAATAGTAAGACCTTATTAATTAATGATATTAAATAAACCAAATTACACAAATTTGGATTTTTTTTTCATCTTACCTTTTGAGGTAAATCTTCACATAAAATAAAATGAATTAATTTAACGTTTCACAGTCTAAGAAGAATTTTTTTCGAAGTTTCATTGATTTTATGAATTTTTAAAAATACTCTGGCATACTAAAAATCATTCACTCATTCAATATTCCTATCCATTTTCATCTCCTTTCTTAAATTGCAATCAATGAAGAATCATTTATTCTTTCTCCTCAATATTGCATACAGATCAGAAGAATACTCAAGAAATATTTAGCAGAAAACAACTAGAAATTGTTTTGAAAATCGCTTTTAGATCCAAATTTCCAGTTTTGACCTCCTTTATCTGTACAATAGCCCTAAAGGCCAGCAGGAATTATTTATAGACTCATCTGCCGATTTTAAATAAACAGAATAATTATGCAGCTGTCAGCGTAGACTGATTCAAAACTGTCAGAATTTAGAAGGAAACTATTGATCAGCCAAATAATTTGAAAGGACTGAAGACCTGATTTAGATTAAATACATGTTCTCTCTCTTTGATGCTAAAAAATGCATATTTACCAATAAAACGTTCAACCACACATATACTCACAAAAAATAGTATAATATTTATTTTTAGAATGTGGTTACTACAACTTGCAAATGCAAGTAACAGGAAAATCTCAAAGTATTCGATTATGTTACCTTAAAATATGTTTTTAACTTAGTAACAAATAGCGAAACTTTAATCGATTCTTATGAATCGGAAAGAAAGCATTATTAAACTGTTTGGATTGCTCAAAATTCATTGAAAGTTGTTTGAGAGTAAAATGTGGGGAAGATAACAAAATATAAAAATTTTACTATTTTCATTAGCTAAAATTAAATGAAATTAAAATTAACGAATTAATGAGATGAAATTAAAATTTGTCAAATTAGAAAGTATAGTTTCGGAATATAGTAGAACAGTGAATGCTTAATGATATGCGACTTCTCATGTCTATACCATTTGGCTTGCTAAAAATTAGAAAATAAAATATGAAAACTTGAACTCCTGAAAAAAAAAAAATTGATTGTATCATTCTACGTTGTGGAAAAGCACACTACCCCAATGCATTCCACTATTAATTATATATCGAAGAATAAATTTGATGAATTATTGTCCTTATTCGATTGTTTTGGCATCAGGTAAGTTTTGTCTGGCTCACAATAATTTGTCCCCAATTAATTTAGCAATCCCTAAGAAATGCCGAAGTCTCTAAATTACTAGTTTATTTACTAGCAATGAAAATTTCTGAATGTCATATTTATTTTGGAAGCTAAAATATTAAATTAATGTTGATATCAACTAAATGGACTTTTGAAAAGCAATAAAATATTTTATTTCGATGCGAGCATCATACGTATATCGCATTCTGAATTGTTAAGAAATAGCCTTCATATGTTTTAATAAAATGTTTTTCTTCTAATGAATTAAATTTATGAAAGTTTTGTATGATTATTTCTTTCTTATCGCGGTCAGTGTTGTAGAAACGTAATCTTCTGAATCAGAGGAATTCTTAACTTCAGAACAGATTTCGTTGAAAATTCATGATCTTTCATCAAAAACTCGTAACTTTTTACGTGGGTATGACCTATGGGAAATTTGTCATTGTCATGAAATGATCTCAAATGATCTAATCTTATGTGAAGTTTAGAGAAAATCAGTCTTTCTCTTTGCTTTTTCGTCTGGTCAGATTTCTAAATAACGAGATTCATCCCAAATATTAAAACCAGTATTCGCGTAGAATCTAAAGTTAAGTAGTTAAAGTTAAGTCGATTTAATAGTAAAATATCATACGAAACAGCATTTTTTATTCAACTATCCAATATTTTTAATATTTATTCCATGAAATGTTAACATTTTTATAAGATAAACTATTATTTTTTTTCGAAAAGCTAATTACAACGAAACTGCACTGCTAATGTCGTGGTTTTAGCTATTGATTTTTATTAAACCTACTTTCTTAGACACTTAAATTTATCTGAAATATTGCATTATGGTACTGTTTTAGGCTTGATTCTCTTGTTTTGTTTTTGTTTGGCTTTATAGCACCAATTATTGCATTCTTTGTATAACAATATGATTTTTACTTTCAGCAATTTATAGACAGAATACTTATTTGAAAGCATTATCAGGCTATTACAGTAAAATAGGAAATTTTGCTTTGAGATTTAAGAAAGTATTCGTATAGTAATTTTAATTTTAACATATTTATTGGAGTTTTGTTTTCTTTTCTCTGATTACTTTCTATCCACATTATAATAAGATTTCCTATTGTGCATTATTTTACTGAACTTGTTCTATCAAAAAGAAAAAAAAATTACCAGACGTTTCTTTTCTTATATATCAGTTGTTTTATATATAGCACTGACTGCCAAAACCTGCAAGTAAAGTTTCCACTTTCTTTTTTGTAAAATTAACTTCGAAATTAACTTTTCTTTACAAAAATGTTGCCATTTAAGTTGTTACTATGGCAATTGTATCGTGGGTTTAGCTTGACGGTTCATTCTTTTCATTTAAAATCTTGGAACTTGTTATAATACATTGGAAAATAGTGAATTTTTCTTTTAATCTTTACAAGGTTCCTTATTTGTAACTATTACAAACACATTTTTCCTTTTTTAACTATGTTGCTAATTTGAGAAGCAACATGAATATTAATTGTAAATTAGCTGAAATATCAGGAATATTTAAAAATAAAAAAAAATAATAGGGAATATTTTGAAAGCTTTCTACTTTAATTCTCTTGCCTTTAAAATAAAAAAAAGAAACATAAATAATTTACTCAATAATGTTAAGCACGTAAGTGATTTTCATAAGTATTATTATCATAGAAACTTATCTTACCTTTTATTGGGCTAATATTGCTGTAAAAGAATTAAATGCAGCGAAAACTCTGGAATTAATGCCTATTTCGCAATGTTTAATTAGCAATCATTTGACATTTTTGTGTTAATAAACATATTTTCAAATCAAATATTAAATAAGGAAGAATTTGTTGCATTTGTAACATTCAAAATCATTTAAATTCAAGAAACGATCCAATTGCCTAATCGTTTAATTAAATTGAAAGTTCACTAATTAAATAATCCTTTGAATGTTCTGGATGAATTTTGCTCTTAATAAACAATTTAAAAGTTTCGTGAACTCTTTCCCAACTTCTCTATCAAAAGCTTTAGAGAGGTAGATGGGAAATTGAAAGAAATCAGAACTTTGGTTCTATTCATGCTAAAAGTTAAAAGAACCAGTTCTGCTTCTCTGATGCTAAATAGATAAAGAAATATAAAAGAAAAACTGAAGAAAGTAGCATTAAATTGGACCAAGAAATCAACCGAGCACCTTGCTGACGATTAGAGACTTTTTCTCTTTTCAAAATAAAAAAGCAGCAATAAAAAGCAGTTTGTTTGTATCGACGAATTGCGAAGTCATGTCTCTGCTGCATAATAATGAGCTTGTTGAGTTATTATCGGAAAGAAATGGAAAAAAATATGGAATAAAAATAACAGAAAACACTTTCAGATACTTCTATTATGGGAATAGTTTAAGGAAAGAAAGGAGACTTGTATCATAATGTCAAATAAGTTAGAAAAACATTTTTGGTTAGATAAATTAAAATTTATTTTTACTGCATACAAATTTTTGTTGTGTTATGACGTCTTGCTTAACCATCTTCCTTATTAGACTTTGCATTATTTATCGAATTGATAATAATTTTTTATCCAAAATAATCGAGACGAACTTAATTTCGAATGAAATCTTGTAAACAATTTCAATACTTATCAATTTAATTATTTTCTTTCTTATCAACTGAAATGCTACTGCAACTGATTTTTATTTATTTTTATATTATGCAAGAACTGTGAGAGAATTTTTTTATTCGTATATATCATTGAAATCAACTAGTTTATTATAAACAATTTATATATTTATTTCTCTAACACAAATTGGCCAAGTCTTGCATCGAGATAGAATCGGAAGTCACTGAATATTATTTGGAGATTGTTAATCTGATTTTATGTTCTTATAATTGCAAGAAAATAATGATTGCAAATCTTTGAAGAAATGCACTCTTTTTGTTTAGAATTTTCATCATAAAACTTATTTACAGCATTTATAAATATAATCTATCGTAATCGAAAATAGAAAAATATCGTCAATTAATTATTATCATAATTCATTTCTTAATTTCATTGGATAAATAATAAGCAAGAAATAAATTTTACAAGAAAGCTAGTCTAAACAATTTTGTAGAAAAAAAAACAACACCGATAATCCAAATTAACCAATTTTCAAAAATTTTCTTTAGATCAAGATTTCGCTTCACATCAAACACAGAAAATAATCTAATCTATATTTCTGATTGAAATAACAATAAATTAAAACAATTGTAATTACTTTGCAAACTTCGTTAAATGATAAAAAATATATTATTAAAAACTGGCGATAATATTATTTTTCTCAAAAAAAAAAAAATCAAAAATTAATTTGTATATATAACCAACCATATGCAATCTTTTAATTTCTATAAACTTGTAAATAAGTTTTTCTTCAAAAAAATCTGACGAAAATTAATTATTTAAAAAAGAATTCCTTAACTCAGAAAATGTGGGTTTTTTTAGTCGTGAACAGATCACGATTCAAAGCTACGAGTTCAAACCATCCACACAGAAACCTTCATGTAGCTTCAAAATGTGATATTAAATATGACTAAACCGAGCCATAAGAATTATTTTGAGAATAAATACCTTTTAGAAAATAATAGTCTTAAAAAAACATTCTTACAGAATTGACAGATTAAATAAGCATTATCCATTAGAATAATGTCATTTACCGTTAGACACCATGCAAAGCAAAGCAAGAAATAGGCCCGGTATGTATTTTATAAATGGGAATTTATCCACATTAATTTAATTTTTTAATTGCTATTTGCTATAGTAAGAACATTATTTTTCTATTTCAGATAAATTCTAATTTTTTACTTTATATTTTCTTTGATGTTATAATTCTAGTTCATCATTAAAAATGTAATGCATTTTTTTATTAAACATTGTATTATATTATGTAAGCATTATAATGCGATGCAATCAAAGTTATATAAATTATTTTTATATTTGCAATTTATTCCTTTAATTTTATTTTAATTTGTATTTTTTATCTTACATTAATCAGTATTGGCGTAAACCAGTAAGCTAAGATGATATTAATAGAGTTAGCCCTAAAGGAACAAACACTTTATGTTGGTTTAGAAACATCCTTTCCAGTTTTGACAGTTCGTATAGGGTTGTTAAAAGAAAACATAAAAAAACAGCTACTTCATGGACAGTTTGTCTTTTTTATCATAACAGCTCTAAAATGAATAATAATAACCAATTTTTTCCCCCTCATAAGCATGCATTAAAGAAAACGGTATATAAGATGTTCTTGACAAATACTAAAGTCTTGTTAAATGATACAGATGCATGTTGAGATGATATGCATTTATCATGTGGTTGTAGCGTTTATATAGATTGATTGCTATGAATTGTCAAAATTGTTGGTCTATTTTTAAAATTTTCTGAATATTTATTTGAAATCCAGTTTTCAGATATGGAAACTGACTACTTCTTTGTTCAAAGACAACGTTCTTAACAATAAATATTCTTTAATAATAATACTGAATAAAATAAAATTTATAAGCAGATGTTCTAAATAGGAGTATTGTTTTAAAAGCCAACGATCCTTTCTACGTTCAGTTAACACAGACGTATATTATGGAAGGATCTAAATATCTGACAAACAACCTGCCTTTCGTACTATCATTTATCTCTACTGTAGACATATACCGAAGATTTCTGATTTGAAAGATACCGTGTTAATGAAGCGATTTTTCTTCTGGTACAATGCCTTAGGAGCTCAGTTGAGGTCAAGGCTCTGGAAGCAAAATTTATCGGGTTTAAACCAACTTCTGGAGCTGATGATGAAGTTGGACTGTTTACTGTAGATAGCGACATCATTCTTTGCTCTTCAAGCATTTCGTTACGATTCTTCTTGTTCTTATTGAAATATTTCCGTAATTGCATGATTCTTCATTTGATACTGTTACAAACTTAATAAAGCTAAATTTTAATTAGGAAAAATAAATTAAATTTAAATGGTCTATTAATCTTCGTAGTTTTGGACTATGATTTGAGAGCACGAACAATAATAGGTCATCAATATAGGCCAGAGAAGAGAATTTGAATGTGAAGATTTCTGAACCTCACGTATTCGCAGACCTATACTCATTTCCTCTCTAAATCTTGACACCGCCGACGTCCTGGCGTAGGGGAAACGCGACTTCCCCGTAATCTGAATTTTCTAGGTTCGGGCATGGTTGTACTTTACCCTGTGCTCTATCTGTGAGGAGTGTGAAGGAGCTTACCTGTAAAAAGGGGTTGTGCAAACGATTATGTGAGTATCATTTTCAAATGAGCTAGAAGCCAGACTTCTGCCCTGGGGGGCTCAGAAGTCTTCATCCTCAGAAGCTACTGCACCCTTCTTTCCGTTGCAAAGCAGACATGACATCGTCATCAAATCTTGACACCGAATTATAGTCTTCTGATTAAGAAGTTGTGATTGTCTCATGTACCACAACCTTTCTGATGCTCCGCAATGGACGTGCCTATAAAAATAGATTAATTTTGAAGTCTTTCCGCAAAGTATGGGAGATTTTAAAGCAGAACTGAAATGAAAATTTGGGCACTTATATATATATATATATATATATATATATATCAATTTTGTGGGTTCACATTCATATAACATAACTGCGCATACTACTTAATATATAAATGCACATTGAACAAATGTGAGATATTCTTATTTCTTCTTGTTATATATGTGGCAGATTTCAAAATTAAAGTTTATTAATGTTTATTAAAACTTTTAATACACATCGTATAAGCGTGAATTAAAATTGTTCGATATCTGTCAGAAAATTCATGAAGCAATAATTTATTTGTGAGAAAAGTTATCTGACAAGATACATTAAATACTATATAATTACAAAATTAATGCATATTTGCATAATCATGTCAGCAGTCTATATAGTTATATCAACAGTGTCAAATATTCTTAAAAGTTTTTTAAAGAATGAGTGAAAACCGGTGTTTATCCACACATATTTCATTTTTCAAAATGTTGTCGTTGAAAACATGAAAAGAGTAGAAAAAAAATTGACACTGGACGAGAAAACTAATTAGTTGAAATTTTCTACTATGAATGTCAATTCTAGTATACTTAATATGAAATTTTTTCTTTGCATTTACTAAATTTCTTCTATCAATGAAATCCATACACATTGAACAAAAATTGTAACGAGAACTCTTCAAAATTTCTTTTTGAAATCTATCCGTCGAACATTGCGTTATTTTTCTCAGTCTACAGTTTGAAGGTTTCAAAAGACAAATTTAATCTTTATTCATCCAATAAATCCAAAATGAACAAACCCTCTTGTGGAAATCATGTTCTAAAACCGAAAGCTACTCAAGACCAAGGCCAGCGGAAGACCTGACAATTCACACTTTTCACTGTACATCGGTGCGAAATTTTTAAGGCCGACATTACCAGTTTATGATGAGCATACTTCGCAAAAGTTTTGAAATAACTATAATCATTATTACAGAAGCACACTGTAGTAATTTTACGAATATGTGCCATTTTTCTAACACATTGTTAGATAAAAATTTAACTGCTTACAGTTAGTGTGAAGGGATTCAGGATTGCCCCTGAATTGCTGTGGCTCTAAGAATAAAAGATTTGGATATCTAGGTTGAGGTTAGACGCACCATAATCACTCTTTTTTTAAAAAATATTACTCATCCCGTCTGGTTGCCATTTCCTTTCTAAAAAATAATAAGGCTGAAATAGAATGGAAAGAATATGTAAATGGCGAACAAAAACATTGGAAAAATACCACGAGCCGCTTATCGTCCTATTTCTATGTAAATGCTACATGTTCGCAGCCTTTTCTTCATTTTTTGTTGCCATTCTTTGTTAACTCATCTTTTTTTTTATTTCTTCTGTCTGAAATCGGTTGGAAGGAAAATGACCAAACGATTTAGAGAACAATTTAAAACATGTTTTGACTCGAGGTTAGATTTATTTGGTTATTTCTTGGCTACTTGCAACTGTTTTTTTTTAATGTTTTGTTGGAGAACTTCAGGGAGAAAATTGTTTCAGAAAAGTATCGTTGAAAATTAGTATTACAATTTAGAAGAAGTTTCTTGAAATGGAGACAATAAAATCAGGAAAGTTGCAAATCAAAAAGATTGGAAATATTGATATGTAAATTATCAAACTGTCTTAGTTTGTCAGATTTTATAAGAAGCACACTTTGATGTCAATTTTTTTAAAGTTATGATAAATGTGTCATTCTATTACAATCCAATTATACGTATGCTGCCAAACTGTGTTTATGTTACTCCAAATATACTTATAGAGATATTTTCTTTAGAACCGTTGAATAACTTTATTAGTCTAGATGGTGGTAATTACTGAATAATATTCCTTTCTTCGATTCAGCAGACCTAATTAAAAATTTTCGTTTGCATTTATACAGAGTATTCTGAACAGATAAAATAGAAATTTACCATAGAAAATAATGAATTGCTTATATCTTTAAAATTCTTACATTGTTTTGAAATCAAAATTTATATTTGAATATTCAACGGAATTTGATGTTAAATTAATGAAAATAATGACAATTCGTGTTGTATTATTGTAATTTCTTTTCTATATACTAAAATTGAGCATGGTGAAGACAAATAAGTGCCTCTTAATGGTTTACCAATTTATTAAACTTCTAAATAGTAAAAATTTTTATGATTTTATTTATTGAAATGCAATATTGTCCCATTTCTGAGCTTTTAATATTGCTAATTGAAAACTTCGTAATTGAATATACATTTTTTACATGCTTATTAATCGATTCAATGGAGCAAATAAAATGCTTTTTCAAGTATGCCAGTCTCTAATTATTTTTAAATTGGTTGTTATTTAAACGCATTTAAGTGGATAGTTTGTCTTAATTCTGAATGATTTTTTTTTTGGTTCAGCTTGTCTCTCCATTAAGGGTTTCAATTTTTTTAATATTTAATTTCAATATTTATTTGACTTTAGTTATGATTCATTTAACAATTACAGGCATTATATAACCGTGTAAATAAATATACAGATAAAAATTATATGTTAGCAGGCTATTTTTTTTATTAACATAAAATGGATTCCTCACGAAGATAAACAACAATTAGTTTATTATCATAACAATTTCTGCATAATTTTTATACAGTTTTTTTAAAACTTAATCAATAACAGTTAATCATAAATTACATTTCCAGTGAATGAATTTTTATGCTTTGTAATTTTACATTTACAAATTTATCAATGCTTTGATTTTTTTTTAAATTTTCATATTATTATGAAAAGAAACGAATTGTTTGTAAAATTATTTTCAAAACTATATGATTAATGCAGATCTTTTTGAAAGTTATAATGAAACGCATTCTCTTTTATCACCTTATACTTGAAGTTTCTAAAATCTTGCTTGCACTACATCAAATCTGCTTATTATTTTTTAGATAATAATATCAATAAAGCATTTAATTATAAATTTTGCAAAAATTAACAATTAATTTTCTTTTATCATATGTTAATTCTGAAACAAAATTTTTTTTCTGTAACATTTTTAATGTTGAAAATTCTGAAACAAAATTTTTTTTCTGTAACATTTTTAATGTTGAAAAAGAAGATCTAATATTCAAAATAAAATGTTCCGTAACGAACCAAAGATGTTGTAGTTTTATACTATGAAATCAGTGAATTAACATTCTCTTTTTGTCTTTCATTTATTTGTAATATTACGAATTTTATTTAATGAAACTTTTTGCATTTTTCTCGTTTTAATATACAGGGTGATCAAGAAATAACAGGAGGCGTTTCGAGCACTATAGTGTGTTATGTAAGGGGCGGAATATAACAAAAGTTGGCCACCATGTACATTAAAGTATGCGGTTTCAATTTATCAACAACAACAAAAAAAATTAATGCCAGAAAGCGCCGATAGAGGAAATCCTGGCGCTGCGATCGACTACTTTGTTATGTAATTTGCATATACGGGTACTTTGTGACATGACATGGAAGATAAATGGAAGGGTTGTTGGAATTCAAATTATTCTGCAAGAATTCGCCAGTCGATTGCGTTGTTAGTACTTGAACGCGCCTTATTAGTCAAGCTGTTTTATCAGTGAGATGAAAATGCCAGTGCTGCTCTTTGTGAATATTGGCGGTTAAAACAGTTACGTAGAGGACCGCTGTCCACAACTTACTTACGAAAAATGGTTGAAAGATTTTAAACAACGGGAATTCTTGGTGTGCAACCAGACTGAGGACGTAAAGGTATCAAACAGGAACAAATTCAAGAACTTCCGTGATGGATTAGGCGAGAGCTAATAAGCATGATACCAACAATGCACGTTGAATATCCCGAAAAACATATATCTCGTTCTTGACGGTGCAGAAAATATTGCGTAAGATCCTGAAATTTTATCCGTAGAATATAACACCCATTAACTGATGATACTGATCTGATTCTTGACAATTTCTGGTTCAGGAGCGGTTCTGGTTCACTTGAAAGGCGTTGTGTATCAAGGACATGTTCCTGACATTCCTACTTTAAAAGATCAAATAACCTTACATGTCAGACGAATAAATGCCGATATGCTGCGAGCCACCGTCGGAAACTTCGTGTACCGCATGCAATTATTGGAACATTAAGTAGGTGGTAGCCTTGAACCAAATTTGTAAGTTGCTATAATAAACGTTTTTCATTAGTATTTGGTGTGTTGCTATTTACTGTTTCCATTTAGCAGTTATGTATTCTTTTTCCACACGTTATATGCTTGCAGCGCCAGAATTTCCCTATAGGCGTTTTTTGGTACTAATTTTTTTTTTCCTGATAAATTGGAATCGCTTATTTTAATGTGTCTGGTGGCCAAATTTTGTTATATTTCGTCAAATACATAGCACTCTACAGGGCTCCGAACACCTCTTGTTATTTTTTGATCACCTTGTATTTAACTTTTAGCTAACAGATTTGACAAAATCTGAAATTTTGTCTTAAATTGTAGATTTTGACGAATAGAAATGAGAGTACTCTCTTCTTTTTCCAAGTCATTGAAGATAAAAATCTTTGGCCCGTCTGGACTACTGATGGCTCTCTAGTCACCACTTCCTCCCTTACCAATTTATATATCTATCATATATTAATGATAAAAATAAAATGATTAACAAAATAATGAAAAAAGAACTAAAACTAATAAATAACAAAAATAATGAGAAAGGAACAAAAAAGACTAACTACTGATTTGATTATGAGACATAAATTGTGGTTCCATTGGAGGATAAAATGATACCACTATCATTTAGTGGTATTTATATGGTCAAATTTGTAAGCAAAAAAAAATTATGTTGATTCGGAATATTTACATTTCCCATTAAGAATAGATTAAGTCTTTCATTTGTTTGAAAAAATATTTGTGAAATATTTGCTTAGTTTAATCTACAGGTAAAGGACTATTCCAAGAGCCTATTAATTTCGAAGAATGGGTAGATGTTGAATACCACTCCTGAGCCATCCCCTTTCTAAACTTCCATGTCACGCAACGGGAAAACATTAGACCTTTGATGCCAGCAATTAGCAGGATGAGCCAGAAATACTCACCAGATCTTTATAAATCGGGTTTTGAACGAAATGCATTAGTTCCATAGCTGAGAACATATTTCCAAGCTGCAGAAGTTCTTTATAACTACGTCAGAAATTCATAGAATGAGATTATTTTTTTTTCGACTAATGCATATATTAATACCTCATTCTGAGCTATCAGTGATAGCTTAATAAATTCTAAACTTTTTCAATGACATTTATAATGAGCTTCCACATTTAATGTAATTACCCTATCTTATATTGCAACTCTTAAACAAATTGTTTTCAAACTTGCTGTCTGAGATAGTGTCAGAACAATTTGTCTGAAAACTGATTAACAAACGAGTTTTTACTGTATCAAGGACCAATATCATTTCTCAAGACAGTGGCGGATGCCATTCCTCATCAGAAAGTTACATTTAACTATTACTTGTTTCGTATGTTCAAGCTAAATTCCTGACGGCAAATCTGAAGAGCAGTCGTGCTTCTCTCATATCCACAGGTAGTTAAAATGTCTGCCATAGATTCAGTCACGATTTTGCAATAAATATTTTTGCCCCAGATTGATAGTAAAATAAGTATAGTTTATATTATTACTCATGCCGACAGACATTTTTAACAGCTCGTAATTTCAGACTTGGTCACCTTCACTTTTCCAGATGCAAATCGGAACATTTTCTCCACAGCTGTATTTTTGAATAGCAAATGATTATCGTGGATTGTTTAACATTTCAATTAAGCTCAAATGATCTCAAACATCTTTGTATTTCATTGCTTGCAATTGCGCTGAATATGTGATTCAATTTTTGGGTAAGAAATGTTCTTGGGCGATAAGGTTTTGGGTCAAATGTTTCATTTTATGCGCGTCTTTTCTATCAACACGGACTGCCTCTAAGAAAAAGGAATTAGATGATGTCAATTCAAAACTTGTAACTATCAGATTCGCCAAGCATTTCTGAAGTTAAATTATAAAAGTACATATAATGAAACGATTGATAACATCATATATTTTAACAGGAAAACTTTAAAATCATATGTGCAGATTAAATTTAATAAAATTTTGACTAAAAAAATAATCAATATTCTGAGAACATTAAGCCAAAAAATTCTAGAAGATAGTTCTAATTACTTTCATACAACACATTACATAAACATGTTCTATAACTATTAAGCCTGATTTTTTAAATCTGTATTGAATATTTTATTGTAATTATTAGTCTTAGAAATTTAATTCTTCTATCTTTCTGAAAAGTCGAATGAATGTACTTTTATATGAATGCACAACTGGATTTTTTATTTTGAAGTGTTATCCGCCCGGGGAGACTTCAGATATGGAGATGAGAAGTTTCCAGTATGATGATTGGTTCTCACCACCCTTTTGAGTACAGAAATGATGTGGGGGACGACTTCTCTCTACCGCTGACGGTACGTACTTCCTACGGGAAGTATTGTATTGTAACAAGTAATGGCCTTTTGGATTCAACCATAATTTACGCCTATGCTGTTGCGATATTCCAATTATGCAAAATTTCCATGAACCTTCGGGTGGTAGCACAAACCACTTTTGGTTATCTTGAAGGATTGAAATGACTATAGGATTCCAACCTGGACCTCTGAAAACAACACAAATTTACGTAATTAACTAAAACATAAATGAATTAACTGCTTCTGAAAAGATATAATGGAATTTTATATCGTTTCATAAATAAATGAAAGATTTTTAAAACTTATGCTATAGTTCCAGAATCCTTTCAGCCTTGATTGATGACAAGCAATCTTTGTTCATAGTCCATCTTTGCTATAGAGAGACGTTTCTTAAAGCTTAGGGTTTAGTGTAACTTCAACTTTTCTTTTGAAGCTACAAGAGGCTGTTTCAACTAGCCTAGGAAATTCGTCAGCACATATTAGCAAAGCAGCCTTTGATGAAAGACGAATCTAACGCGCATCAAGCTTCCATACGTGATATATAATCGATTGAACCTGTCTCGAATCCATGATTTAAGCATCCGGTTAAAGTGAAACTTTTTATATAATGCAATATAATCATGAATATTTGCGAAGATAAAACTTTATTTTTTACGTGATGTATGCGGAGGAAATTCTTATACCGAAACATATATATATATATATATATATAAAGACACCACAGCATATCCTGACAACCCTACCTTCTTGTTTTCAGATTTCAGTTATGAGGATATATATGGGAGAAAGAGGAGTTGGCATTCCCCAGGGTATACAAACGCTGGTTGAGAGCTGAAACCACCAAGTTGTTCCTTTTCATACGGCCATTGATGGGAAGCCGTTGAAGTTATATATCAACAATAGGACATTGAACAATTATTTACAAAGCAAAAATTCATCTTAAACAAAGAAAGGGTGATAAAAAAGATTTAAAGGCGAGCTATTGAGATAATTTTTGAGATAATAATTCTTCTAAGCGCAGGACTTCATGGGTCTTCTTGTAATTCAGTGTACAGTGGCTTAAATATAAAGAAACACAAAAGGTAAAACCATTTTCGAAATGAAAAAAAAACATAAAATAAAACTGAAACTTTCAAAATATCTTTAAAATCTACCGAGAAATATTTTCATGCATTTCACAAATTGAATTCGATAATGTTGTCTGATAGCTGCATTGTTGACCCAACTCACCGTTCATAGTTTCATAACGTCACCTCCTTGGATTCCATTTCAGTGAGTCGACCTTCGCATTTTCAAGAACAGACATCAGAATGTGTCTGTCAAAGGAGAGGTGTGGTCAGGGCTAGAAAATAGCACACCGTCACACCTTGTCCTCGGCAATGGTTAAGGACGGAGCTTTATGATGAAAGTAAGATTAGATGTGTGCTACAAATAGAGTCTGAAAGATTTTCAATATTTTTTTTTATTGTTGTAAGGTGAAAATAGATGAATAGCCAAAAGACTAATAGGTAAAGATATGAAATAATGTAACAAAATGAAATGCTGTTTTGAATTTGCATCTGATATTACATTTCAATAAACTTTAAAAAATTTTCTCAGTTAAAATCTTAATATTTAATTTGTTGATATTTGTGAGAAAAATATAATTATTTTAAATTTAAAAAATAGTTTTCAGTTCATCTAACTAAATAAGTGTTTTAATAAGAATTTATCTCTGGTTATTATTAATTAGTACATAATTTTCTTTTTTTTATTTATTAAATTGCATTCGCGACAGGCTGTGATTTATGTGTATATTTAATAATAATCTTTTTCTTAGTTTTCAGGAGCAAAGTATCTAGATACCACTGTAAGAGAGCAAAGTTATTATACGATTTTATGAATTTAACCAATTTTAAATTATCAGCAAACAAAAGATATTCCGGGAAACTCTGAAATGCCATATGAATAATTAATAAATTAAATAAAAGAAGCTTAAGATTGGATTCCTACACCTGAAGTATTGGTAAATTTATAAGAAACAGAGGCTCAAAATAAATATAGCGTATTATTTATTTAAAAAAACGAATTAGTTAGATTGAAATGAAAATTAAAATTATTCATAACCTTTTAAGAGCCAAAATCAACAGAATGAACAGCCTTAAAAATCTATGCATCTAAAAAAAGTCACCAAGTGAACATCTAACTGAAAAGTCATCATAATTTTATTCACAGAACAAAACAAATTTTTTTTTGGTAGAAAGTTTCGGAATAACTCCATGCCAATCTGGTGAAATTTTCTATACTAAAATTTTTAGGTGGAATTTTCCTGAATAAAAAGATTTTAACCTGACAGAAAATCTTTTTGCTCATTATATTTTCAAATAATTTAGGAAATAGTCCATAAATTACATTTTTAATAGGTCTATATTGGATTCATTGAAACCTTTCAAAGATGAAAGGTTTCTTGAAAAAAAAAATGCTGTTATATAACTAGACAGATATTAAGTGATGAAATTTCACTTTTTTCCCTCAGGGGAAAAGAATAGCAGCAGACTTTTTCAGCTCTCTGGAGCTATAGAACTAAAAAAGTGCTATTTTAGTTCATAAAACTCACACATTTTGATAAAAAGCAAAGAATCATTTGCCAGATTGAATGCAGTTTTGAGATTGATTTGATTGTAACGATTTATTCATTTGTTCTTAGTGGCAGAGTCTACCCATAGGATTTAAAATATTCTGATTATAAAGACAATAAAGATCATTCTTTATTTCCGGTTCAACTATAATTTCAGATATTATAATTAATTTCTCAGTTTAATCAAGAAATAAGATTACCTCCAGATCACACCTCTGCATTCAGTACTTCTTAAAAACATTTTCGTAACCTTCATTATGAGAAGAAACAAAAAATTAAAACTTTGTTTTAGTATACTGCAAAATAAAAAAAAAGGAAATATAAATTCTATGATTCAGAAAATAAGGTCTTTAAGTGTTATTTTAAGATTTATATTTATAAAAAAGTAGATTTCTTCCTAGTTAATAAATCTAAAATTTTTATCCTCGAATTCTTTTTAGTATCATTGATAAATCTTTGAAATTATTTTTCTTATTGTTTTCCAAAGGAATTTTAAATTCATAATTTACCTTAGAGAAATTAGATAAATGGCTCTTCTAGAGAGTATGTGAGAAATATTTTGGGAGGAATCATGAACTATAATCGTATACGATAACACTGGAGCAAATAATCTTTTTTCCATCTTCTATCCTTAACCATTCTTACTGTTCCAGGTGGGAAGTTTGGAGTAGTCAAGTTGTCAATATATCACTACAGTTCAAAATTACAAGATCCATTGTTCTTAAATAGTCTTCGCATTACTTGAAAAAAAAAGAGATAAAAATAACCAAACTAAAACTATGAACTTAAAAGCCTTAACAGTAGAAGATTTGATTATGCTAGTATACACGATTGATTGATCGTATACAGACATGGATCTCAAATCCTGTAATCCCCAAATCGAGATTTGATAATGAGACCACTTCGATCCGGCGTTAAAGCAAACCATACGAGAAAAATTCCATAGATTTTCACATTTCGCGTGTCTAATTTATTCTAATTAAATCTATATTAACAAATCTATTGCTTGTCCTCATTAAACATTTTTCTAATTCCATTTGGATGGTTTTGTTGATTTTTGCTTTTCTGTTTTTACTCATATATCCAATGAAGATAAAACGTCGACCGCGGTGGCCTGATGGTAAGGTATCAAACTTGAGCCATAGGGCTTCAGGCTCGAGACCCGATTCCACCGAAGAACCGTCGTGTAAGGGGGTCTGTAGTACGTTAGATCCGTTAAGGCCAAACGTTCTCCCTCTGGTGTGACGTGGTGTGGAGAGGGGGATGCCAGCTCAGGTGTCGTCATCTGACCGCTGTTCAAAATTATCAGGTCCGTCCCAAAATAGCCATAGTGTTGCTTAAAACGGAACGTTAATATAACTAACTAACTAACCAATGAATATAATTACTCAAATCATTGTTAATGATCTCTTCTAAACTTTCTTCCATACTCTCCAGAAAATGTCTTCTCTCCTTTAGCTCTGCATAAAGCCGTGGATTCAGTATTGTCGCGACTGAATTGTATGGCATTGGCGAACAATAATTACGAAATATAGATAGATTGTACGTGTGACTCTAACATTTTAACCGAATCTATAAAGCGAATATGTATTTAGGATGCCTTTTTTCCCGACTGATTGGAATCAACTGGACAAGGAATTACAATTGTAGTTCTATGTCAGATTTCATTGATTTTAGTTTGTGTATTTACATGCCTGCAAAAATTCAGATTGAAAAATTGTCCATCCGTTCACAGATTTGGTACAAAAATTGATTAGAATCTTTACACATTAAAAAGAACATTTTAGATGCTAAATTTGTGTATCAAATTATATTTATCTAATCTTTTACGTTTTGCAGTTAAGAAGCTTATTTAATTCGAACAACCAACCTATATATTTTTTGAATGGTTTTCTTTCAAAATTTGAAAGAAATCTACAAATTTGTTCTAAAATCCGTATGTTGAATTTCATACTTTAAGAGCAATACTTTTTTGACAAGTGCACAGACAAGTTGACAAAAATGTGTTTTTCGAACTGAGGCGAAGTCTGAAACATGGAGATTCGGCAAAGTCTCGAGTTCGAATTTTGTGATGATTACTATAATTTCTCTGTACTTTGTACATGAGAAAGTAAAAGGAGACAATTAGATGTTTTATGGATTCACTTTCCTACAGTGTAGTTCACAACGTATCATTTGCTGCCGAAAATCGATCCTTTATACAAAAGGATAATTTACACTACAATTAATTTCGAAAAATTGCTGAATTAAAATTTTATTGTGTTATGAAAACAGCTATAGTTTTAAACCCGCTTTGGATGATGGATTTTATTGCACAATTGCGTCCAATTAAGAATCGTACTATCGCAGCTAATAAAATTGGGTAAATATTCATTTCAGATCAGACAATTTAAAATGATACGACTGATACCTTATTAAAATCCAACTATGACAACTACTAAAGCAGAATGGAGTCAGGAAGTTCAATCATATCAGAACAATCAACTCACCATATTAAAATGCGATATCATATCTTACTCGCTAAACAATGCCTCTGCATTTTTAACAGGAAAAAAACTACTACTACCGCAATTCGAATTCTCTACGAAAAAGGTTAAAATTTCACCCTTTCAATAAATTCGGTTTCAAATTACTAGGTAATGTTAATTCGTATTACACAATTGTGTGTGTGTGTGTGGTTTGACAATTTGGAGCAGATTTTTGTTTGCTGTCTGGACCTTAATATCGCACCCTAGGGGTATTTACTCGGGCGTGTAGATTTGAGCGAGGTGTGGCGTGTACTTTCGCTTTTACGTGGGAAACCGAAGTTTAAATTGGGCCTTGGGGTTAAGTAGCCATTGTATGTCATTCCAGTAGAACCCAGTCAATTAACTTTCAAACTTAGTTGCACTTTCTGTCCAGGTAGTTCCGTTTTCACTTCCGTGTAAGAACTTCGCTTTTCAGTAGCAAAGGGAAAAAAGGATTGGATGTTATGTATTGCTCCAAAAAATTTATGTAGGTCAAATGCCACATGGGGAGTGGAGTTTTTAGAAAGTTCCCCGCCAAGTTGTTGCAAACATACCTTTTAAATCCTGTAATACCGACTTTAGTATGGATTATAAAATAACACTGATATGAAAAGACTTTGTAAAAAGAGATTAAAGCAATATATATATTTATATATGTGTCAATGGAGATAATTTTCAAAAACATAGTATAATTTAGTTGAATTAAATTTGTTTTATTACATGGTAATTGTCATAACTTATCGGATATTAGGAAAGATGAAAAATTTTAATACATATATTTCTCATAAAATATTTTCCATTAGCACAAAATGAAAATTTCCAGAATAGCATCTTGAGCCATTTTAACATATTTAAAATATGTAAATTTAATTGTAATATTTATATTTTTACATTAATAAATTAATTAAATTTAAAAGAAAATATCCCATCCCTTCCTCCTGTGAAGAGTCACTTTTACTTTAAATTTTTACGTTAAAACAGCTTTCATCAATTGAATTCTCTATCACCCTATTCCATTACCACAGATCTAATCATGGAAGGAAATGAAAAATTTAGGAAAAGGTAGCTTTTTTTTGCGTCTCCGCACAAATAAAAGGCATCCCAAAATCAAGATTTGAATTTGCCACTTTTCGTGCATTAAAGTATTAATAACTCCATTGGAAAAACCATTTGACAGCTGATAGTTTAGATTTAGTAAAGATGGAGGGTTACATGACAGAACAACGTGTTTCCATTGGTGAACAATATTTTAAAAATAATCAAAGTCTGGCGGCTACATTTCGGAAATGTGCAAATTGCCCTCCGGATTGTGTGATTTTATACCATTAGATTTTTTATGGGGTTATTCGAGGTCAAATATCCTTGCCAACAAGCCCATAAGCATGCGAGCATTGAAGGAAGAAATTTAAAGCTGCATCAACGAAATTTAGCCACATTTATGCAAAATGGTCCTGGAAAATTACGAAAAAAGAGTGCGTATGTGCCAGGAAACCCGTGGAGGCCATTGCCCTATGTGTTATTCCATATATAACTTTATCTTGTGTACTTTAAGATTCAATAAAAAAAAAAATAACAATTTAAAGAAAAAAAATGGTGCCTTTTATTTAATTCAAGTTTTGGGTGAATTTATTCTATCGTGTAGCGCCCCATTTTTACTAACCCTAAATTACCAGTAATCAAATGTGTACGTACACACTAGAAGATTTTTAAAAAATTTTAACTTTAAAAATCCAGTTTTTTCACAGTAGGTCATTAATATATGTTTAAACTCATTTCAGTGAGAAAAAACCATATTACACTAATTATTAATTAATTAAATAATATTTAATGAGCTAATTAGCCTATTTTTTGAAACATTATATCTTAAATTCTAATTTGTACAGACACACAATTCTAGTTGGAAATTATGCCTAATATTAGTCTTCATTTGTCTGCCTCAATCAAGTTATAAAAATATGTAGTTTTTTAAACAATTTTTTCATCAACGATGAATAGAAAAAGCGAGATTTTTTCTGTAATTTTAACTTTTAAATAGCTATTAAAATTTATTTCTATAAATATAATTTTGATTGAGGCACAAACCATCCGCTATTTCATACAGATTATTTTGATATATAAATATCTGTATTTGGTTCATTTCTTGTTGAGTTGTAATTGTTGGAATGAAGCAACATAGTGGAAAAATATCATTCTTCATAAAATGAGTTTTAAAAACATCGTAACTAGTGATTTTAATGAAAGCACCTCAAGAAAAATAATTATAACTCGAGAAATATTTCGAATATTGACAACATCTTGGTATCGTTTGAAAGCTAAAGGATCTGAGAACATTATTAAGCAATAAAAAAGAATTCGATATTTTGAACGATTTTCGAAGTTTCAAGTGTGTACATACACCTTAATAGGGTTCCCAAAACTTTACTGCACGAATGGTGGCAAATTTAAATCTTGTGTTCATTTTGGGACACCCTTTATTATACAATATTCCATCATTTGGCTTGAATCAGTTTCATTACTTAGTAAGATATAACCATCAATTCTGTCTAAAGTCAAAAAAGATTTTAAAAAATTATAAGTTTTTCCTTTAAAAGAAAATGTTTATCACGTAAACGTAATCTCTTTCTGCATCCTGTTTCTCCTGATCCATAAATTTTTTTGTAAATTTTGCAGCGGTTATCTGAATTAGATTATAAATAATATTAAACCAAATTGTCCACGAGATTTTGCGAAATTGTGAAGTTATTCTTTTGAATAGTTTGAAAAAAATAACTTCCCCTTTATAATATACTATAAAATTGCTTTTATCTATTAAAGTGAAGGTTTTTGTCTTTTGTTTTTTGCCTTATTACATTCTGGTCAAGATTAAAACATCTATCCAAAGTTAAACGGTGAAGGAAAAGGCTCAGTTTCAAGACTCGGTCAAATAAATTGACGAATGTTAGCCAACAAAGGGCGGAACTTACCTGTTATTAGAAAACGGTAGCCGGTTCTTTTGTAATATTCTAAAATAAGTTTCCAGAGAAATTGATTAATGATAGCTACTGTATTTAAATAAATATAATAAATTACAATGAACAGATAAAGAATGACATTAACATTGACTTTTCCTACTGAAAGACCTTGAAATGTGTCAGCACTTTCTTTGTTGATTAATAAATAATAAAAAAAATTTATCAATTCTGAGTGGTAATAAAGTGAAAATAGAATCCAGGCTGGAATATTTTTATACCATCCACCTTCAACCAAAAAAGATATTTGGTTTGAAAAAAATGGAAATATACTTGGGAATATTTTGTTCAATAATGGCCTACAAATCAAAGTACTGGAAAATCTATTCACTCTCTCTGTTGGTATTATCTTATTATTTAAACGTAGCAAGGGCAACGGTGGCCCGTTGGTAAGGTCTGAGCTTTGGAACCGGAGGATTTCAGGCTCGAGACCCGGTTCCACTAAAGAACCGTCGTGTAGAAGAGTCCGGAGCGCGTTAAATCTGTCGGGGTTATATATCCTTCCTCTGGTCTGGTGTGGAAGTTTGGAGATAGGGCGCCAACTCAGGTGTCGTTCTCGTCATCTGACCGGGATTCAAAATTAGGTGGTCAGTCTCAAAGCAACCCAACTGTTGTTTTAAAAACGAACATTAACATAACTGAACTCACGTCCTCAAAAGTGAAGGTATTTGGTGCATTATTTTGAAATCTTGACATTCATTTAGTGATTTGTTTTAGAAAAAGAATGCAAAATAAATGTAAGATAAGTGTTCTTAAATTAGATTTGCAGTTATTATTTAATCGCATCTGATTGTGACATCAAGCGAATTAATCTACATAATAGTGAGCTAATTTGCATAACAATTTATCTATATTTAATGCATTTTTAGCTATTAGGGAAGAAAATATCAAATATCAAATATTCTCTCTTCCTCTAAGCTTATGTTTACTAAATTCTCTGATTTAATTTCGCATATTCCATTTTTTTTATGGATGTAATTTTGTAATTAATCTTTTATTCGCTTCTTGATGCACTAAATTTTGTAAAGTTATTTGCCCATGATAACAAGAAAATATTTTGATAGTTTTTGAGCTCTATGTATTTATTTAGCTTAAAGTTAATTTCACAGAAGTAATACCGTCTAGAAATTAATTTGTGAAATTTTAATATTTAGAATTCAAATTCTTTATGGCTACTAAAAGTATGAAATATTTTAAAAACTAACAAATAAAAAAAAATCGTTTAAGAATTTTAAATATCGTTTTTTAACTGTTTACCGTAGTAAAAATAAAGAACATTTTTTAATCGAAAATTAAGCCCTATTTAAAAAAAAATAAGACAAAATATAACAATTAGTAAAACATTCTTGCTTGCTCATAAAAAATTAAAATAGAATATAAAATTGATAAAATTTCTGATTTGCCAAAAGTATATCTATCATCTTAACGGGGTGACTGGCTGCAATTATAAAAAGAAAGTATATCTATCAGAATCTCAGGATGTTTCATTTCGTTTTTGGCATCCATATTTATGTGGGAGATTAGTTAATTAAAGCTAAAAATTAAGAATATTATAAAAAAAAAATAAGAATTGGAAATATTATTCTTAGAACAGAAATATTAAATTAGAATACATTATTCTAGAAGAATATTAAATATATAAATTATGTACATATTAGAATATTTATTATTATAAGTTTAAAATATTAATCAGATTTAACGTTTTACACAATGAAATTTTATATAGTTGTTAAAGATATGGATGTAAGCTTCAAGAAAGCTGGCCGATTTGGTATAATGGTTAGTACATGGCTTTGCAAAGTCAGTGTGACTGCTCCAATTTTCTTGCTAGGACATATATGGTTTACCTCTTTCTGAAAGCCACAATAAATATCATTAGAAATAAAGAATTGAATGGCAGAAAAGGGTTTTATATGACCATTAAAACGGGGAAATTATAATATTTATCAAAAATTTCTTCAAAATAAAAAAAAATCTTAAAAGTGTGATTCATAAAATGTAATAGAATAAAGAAGCAAAGCCAAAATGAATATCATTACAAGTTAAAAATTGCAAACATTCTTTATAAAAATACTCATGCCCTTATTATCTCATTATTTAATGTTTTACTATATGCATTTCACGCTTTAATCGGTTTTGCTTTGATACAGAGATTTTCAATTTTGAAAGTTATTTTTCCTTTTTAATACATTGATAAAAGTAGGTTATCATTTGTTTTTAATTTATTATTCACTTTTGATTTCTATTCGATTTTCAATATATTTTTGTTTATTTTTTAATTCATGAATAAGGTGTAATGAATCATATATATATATATATATATATATATATATATATATATATGATCTCATTTTGAACCTAACATGCATGCAAAAATTATAATTATTTCTAGTAAATGATCCGTATTTCTTTAATTTTTCAATCCGTTTTTCAATCACAGATGCAAAATAGACCATAAACTTTTGAGTAAGGAAAATAAAAATATAAGTGAAATTAAAATACTTTTGATAATATATAATTGCCCAGAAGTTTTGTATTACATTAAATTAAAATATCTACAAATTTGTTCAGTAAATGCTGAATTCCGAGCTTTGAATGTATACATTGAAAATTAGATAACAATAAATTCTATACGCCTTATTGAGCAGTTCATGCTATAATTTTAAAGATTGTTTTTGCTTGATATTTGATTTCCAATTTAATTTATTATTAAGCGGTATACCTCATTATTTAGCAGTTAATATTCTTGTTCGACACACTTCAGTGAATCAAAGTTTTGTTAACTAGTTGAAAAAGAACGATAAAAAAGTTGTTTGAAATTCAGAACCTAAAATAAAGTTGTATTCTTTTTGAGAAAACACGTGCATCAACGGTAAATAATTGAAAAATATACAGTTTTTCAACTTATCGTTTTAATTTTTTCTGATTAGTTCATCACAGTATAACTTTCTAAATTTCCTCCGTTTTAACATGATGAAAGTTATAAACTGTGTGGTGTAGCAAGTGCTGCATGCAAAGGATAGTGCCATCAATTCCGACATAAATATTATCCGACATAATATTTCAGAGAAATTCAAATTTCTTATCATTTTACAATTTTTTTAACTTATTGCCTTTATTAATTAAAAGAATTCATTTTTATAAACAAGTCAGTCAGTTATGTCGTTTAAATATAGTAATATGATCAACACTAAACGAAGAAAATATCGATATTTTATGTTCAATTGATGTATTTTTAATTTTATATACCTTTTTTCATATGCATATATATAATTCATAAAAATGTTCAGTAAAATAATTGTATTCCTTAAAATTTTCGTTGACTTTTTGTGGTAACGTTAGTTTGTAAATTGAAAAAAAAAATGCATATTAATCATGAGTTATTTTTTACACCTTTTTCATAAATGGCTTACAAAACACAAGCAGTCTCGTGTTCTATCTTTAATATTTCATGTATTCCGAATTTTTCATGCATTCTTATTAAAATAAAAATATAGTTGTCTCTTACTGTTTTTAAATTTGCATTCAATTTCTTGTGAATTAGTGATGTGCTAAAGATGAAGTTTAAAAAATATATATCTTTCCATTTGAATATTGTCTCTTAACCAACGAAAAGCAAGCAAATTTGTTTCATTCAAAATTCACTATGAACTAAATCTCATATATGTGTAATACTTCCGCAGTTGTAAAATTTGAATACAAAAGATTTGAACTTTGATTTGAAACAGAACTTTCGATTATGTTTGAAAAAGAAACATAATCAAAAACTTGTTCATTTACTTGTTATTCCTACGAAACACCTTTGCATCACGGAAAGATGGCGAACTATCAATTAACAGTAAATAAGAAAAGAAAAGCTGCTATAAAATTTTCATAATACGGAAGTTAACAATTTTGCCAATAACAAATTTCTTTTGGCATCAGTTATGGAAAATTTACATGAACCACTCCTAATGCTTTAAAAAAAGACAATAATTCTTTATAAAAAAGATAAATGTATGAGATAAAACCGTTGCGTTGAACCAGAAAAAATTGTTTTCATGTTAGTGTCGTGAGGATCAGATTATTATTATTATGTCTTCCACAATCATTAGCTGAGCAGATGTTAAATCGAAAATAAAAAAGAAATACAAAATCGAATGAACCATGCCTTTAATGTCCTGATCAGAGTGCGAAAGTACTATGTTATTTTGCTTCTAAATTTAGATTCTGCGAACAGAAGGAAGAAACTTCAAATGAAAAGTCGTTTATTCAGATATTTATTATCTACCTTTTTTTTATCTGCGTAGGATTATGAATGCTTCCAGATATGTGTCAATTTTTTCAGATTCCGAATTTTTAATGCCAACGTGTGTGTTAGCTAAGGATTTAGAGCACATGGCAATTTTCAAATTTTTAACTAATGGTATGAAACTTATCAACTATTACACTACATCAACTTTTACTTTCTCGTATATGAAGTATACAAAGAAAAAAGTATTGCAAATTCGACCTCAATATTTGTGCGAAGACAGACATTTTAGACCTTCTTGAGATTGAAAAAAACCATTTTAACTTATTTGACATCCTGTCTGCGAACACAATAACTGAAAACACTACGAATTCTTATTATAATCGTAACCCATAACGAATATTTTTGTGGTCCAGAAAACTCAGAAGCATCTAAAAATATTTTAATGAAAGTTTCATAGTTGAATTTTGAAATTCTTAGTTTTAAATTGGCATATACAATTATTTTCATGTTTGGAAGCACTGAATGATACCAAAAACAATTTTTCCCCTTATGAAAATGTAGAAATCCTCTATCAGATTCTCCCATCTGATTATTAACATTCACTTTGTGTCTATTTTAAAATTAATCACTTCAGACAACATCTCCTTCGAAAGGAGAAAATATTATATGTGTGCTTTTATTATTATTATGCCATGTTTCTGTAAAAAACTAAAGAGGTTTATTTTACCTGTCTAAATTCAAACCTTGGTTGTTTGGTTGGTGATATTCTTTTAGTTTGAAACACTCTTCAGTTAGATGAATAAAAGCATTCTTAACATCACAGCTGTAGACTTAAACAAATTTTGAGTCAAACTGTTAAAACGAATTATGAATTATTAAATAAGGATTACTAAATGAAACTAAATTAATTAATAAACAAGGTTTCAAATTAGTATTCTTTATTAATTAATTTATTTTATTTTGTCAAACGAAATATAACCCCCACCCCATATTCTGATGAGGAGTATAAGCCTTTCAATGAATTAATAATGGTTTTCACCTCGACTTCCTACAAGGTTTTATACCCTTTTTTCGTTAAGCGGGTCGTATTCGGTAAACCAAATAATAATTCTATCAAGTTCATATACATGAAATCCGGTTTATAAAGTTATCCATCATAATTCTAATCTGCATTTTGAATAATTCTACCTATTCGTGGGGGATATTAATGTGATAACTAGAATAAATGTTATTTTATGTTTCATTTTGACCCCAAAATTGTAAACCTTTTTTAATTATCACCAAGAAAATTGACCATTAAGAAAAGAAGTCCGAAATGCGTTTTTGTTTCTATTCACCTTACTACAAAGCGAAAAAAATCGAGCCTTATTGCCGAAGTATATGAGAAAATCCAAAGGAGAATACTCACACTGGGTATAGATTAAAAATTTGATTGTATATTTTGATAATTGTATTATTTCTACTGAAAAATGTACAGCATTTATCAAAATATTACAAACCTTTGAAATATTTTGAGACTGAATGAGGGTTATTATACGGAGGAGCTTGTGGATCGAATCCGTATTCAGGAGCCCAATGAATATGTGCATGCTTTAACTTAAATATTAAAACTAAGAAAAGAAGCTTAATTACAGGAACTAAACTTGATACTAAAGATTTATCCAATTTGTGTAAATGACGGATATGTGGTGAAATTGGATTGCGAAGATCCATCCTATCCTGTCCATCCGAAACCGAAAGTGTATTATTAAATCATCGCAACCTTTATTTAAATAACATATAAGTAAGTAGTTTAAGAAATTTTAAAGATGGAAGTTCAATGATGAATATTTTAAATTTTGCATACTACTGAAATGGCACTTTTGTTTCATATACATAATCATTTAAATATTGTTTAATGTTTTCAAAAAAAAAAATGTTGCAGTTCAGAAATGAGAAAGCTAAACAAAAAATTCTCCCCAGCAAGCTGGAAGACAAAGGTAGAATCCTTTACATTTGATGTGCTATGTAGGAACATAAATTGTTGATTTTAAATACAGTCGAAATTAGGGCGTGGATATTACTTTTTACACCCTAACTTCTAAGATATTGCAATTATCGAAAAATCTTAACACAAAAGTTGTTCGTCTAAATGAGGTGCTAATTTGGGTAATTGGATTTATTTTTCTTTCAATATTAAGGAAGTTATAGTGAAATGAAAATTTTACCCCCCCCCCCCCCCCACACACACTATTTCCATTCCCTTTGAGTTAGATGGCACATTTACGAACTCTTCCGAGATTTTTACATTTCTAACACACAGACAGACAGACAGACAGACACGCGCGCGCGCACACACACACACACACACACACACACACACACACACACACACACACACACACATTGTATTTAACTTTAGAAAGAAGGGTGGTTCTAGGGATCATAATCGGTGAAGAGCTGAAGAAATTTTCCCGAAGTCTAGTCATTTGAAACATTGCAATAAGTAATCCTTCTATAGGAATCTCCCTAAAAAGAAACAAAAAAAAATAGTTGTAAAGAAAG
Organism: Argiope bruennichi; assembly: GCF_947563725.1. Lineage (NCBI taxonomy): Eukaryota > Metazoa > Arthropoda > Arachnida > Araneae > Araneidae > Argiope > Argiope bruennichi. The sequence continues at coordinate 81,317,901 of NC_079156.1, forward strand.
AACTTTATTTATGCAAAATCTTATAAAGCTAAAATATTCATTCATTAAATATAATTTCATTTAAAAAAAAACTTGATACGATGATAAAGTTGAAACTTCTATTAATTTTCAGAAATATAATTAAATTTAAAAAATACAATTTTTTCATGAATACCTACTGCCCAAGAAATAGCTACTCGTCAGATTTGATTGGCACATAGTTCGCTCATTTGGTTAGTCCAATATAGTCTTGTAGAATGTTTTGAAATTTTTTTAAAAAATATCAGGCAACGTCACTTCAATGGTATCATCGAATAAAACTCAAAAATTATTGTTAACTTAACTAATAAGAATTAAAATAAAAGAATTTAATTTTTTTTCCTTCAACACTCATTACTTCTTCAGGTGAAACTGAAAAAACAAATGAGTTTGACATTACTTTCTTTCACTTTCTCCTTTAACTTCAAGCTATGCAAAACATTCTGAATATTTACTTTAAAATCTACTTAGAAACATATTTTATCTTAATGTTTATAAGTATGTCACATAAAATGAGATCGAGCATTATGTAAATATTTTACGATTCACTGGATACTACTGTGAATGCTAAAGCCATCAATTAAAAAACTATGTGTCTCATCAGGAAATGCACTATTTTTTTTATAAAACAAAGAAATACGGCAGCGTAAACGAATAGATTTAATTTAATTCCGCATTTTTTATTTTCTTATGCTATAAACCCAAATTCCACCAAATTCATGCGAATTCTGAAATCGTTTTCATGCTCATATTTTTTTTAATTCTATTCATTGCATAAGGAACGATTACTCCTTGAAAAAACATAAACAGACACACATAGCGTAGAAGGCCGTGTTCATATTCAAATAATCTTTAGTTTCTTATTTCTTTCAAGTTTGTTTATTTATTTAAATTGGTAGTTGCTTTTACATAATTTAACGGATTGCTTTGGAACTCCTATTTCTTGTTAGAGACTAAGTTTATTATTAAAATCTGGTTTTCATAAGAAAAATAAAAAATAATTGGAAGTTATTTCATATGTTGTGTCTGTTGTCTAAGAGAGCTTACGTTTACAAAGTTTCAGAGGAAGGTTAAAATACTGACCTGCGTTTTTCGCAACCGCCTCTTAATTGATCGTAAGTCTAACAATGTTTAGAAAGTTGCATATTACTTCCTACCTTCGCTATTGGTGCATTTTTTTGGTTTATCAGACGAAGCCTTTTTGGATAACCATTTACATTGAAGGAAGCTTATATAATTATAAAAGTATCATGATTTTCTGAAAATAATAATGAAGAAATGAAAAAAAATGTCTGGAAAATTGTAAGAGACAACCAACTTATGTACGTTTTTATCTCACCATTCTTGTTTACTTCTACTAAGGGCTCTTTTAGTGTTTCATTTTTAGAGAATCTAGTATACATTTTGGATTTCTTTCTAATAGATTGGGGTACAGAATTTTAGACATGTTGGGATGAAAAATGGATTATTAAATTTTATTTACGTAAGGTGGTCACTGTAATCGTGGCTCAATAACTAATTGCTAAACCATTGGAAGTAGCATATAGTTTCAAATGGAAAAAAGTCTTCTAAGTGATATAACAAATTGTAATATTTGTTAAAAAATCTTCAAATCTTATATTTAGTAACTAGTCTACTACTGAAACCGATCCATTTATGAAACTTTGAATTTCATTATTTCAAATCAACTAATTGATACAATTAGAAAATAGAGTTCGCTGATTAGGTGGTTATTCTTGAGCCCTATTTGAAATGGCTCATAATTGCTTAAAATAAGAATATTTAAAGCTTTATAACTTGGATGATTTTTAAAGCAAAGTAGAGCAATTTTCTTTCGTTAAAAAATGTTAATGTGTTTAGAAATTTTGCTATATAAGTGATTGGAGACTCTGTAAATTTTATATCTTATTATCAATCAGTAGTCCATTTATTTCCTAAAATACCATAAAATATAATTCTTTACTTTTTACTACTGTAAAGTATATGAATACCTCTAACAGTTTGGAAATAAGTCAAGCGGCTACGATTAAAATAGAGACCTTGTATTTTTGAATTATCACATTCACGAATCTACAGAGAATCTATCTTTAGAGGGAACTACTATACTTTTTGTCATAGATTATAATTATAAAACTGAGTATTAGGCATAACACGAGTAAGTGCGTTTTTCATGTACTTATCAAAATGATCGTGGAGGGACAAAGTGAAAGACTTCAATTCCTTCAAGTGTTGACATAGATCTACAATTCTAATTCTGAAACCAGGTTTTTAGCTCATATAACTCACTGCGTTTTTGAGTTATCAATTTTACATGCACATGGAAAAATAAGGAGTAAGATTTTAGTGTATTCAATTTTTAATATACAGATCTACAATTTTGAATATAAAACCGAATTTCACTCACATATTTTGTTGCACTTTTCAGTCATCATGTCTTCATGCACATGCGCGGGCAAAGTGAAAGTTTTCAACTCTTGCCATTTTTAACAGAAGTTTATAACAACGACATAAAGACTACATGCGAATTCTTTATTCACCCCTGTTTTTTTTTCTAATTTGAATCGTTACAGTTACAGACAGACAGAGATAATTTGAAATTAAAGAAGTGTAAAAATTTGAAAATTCCTCTAGATTTCGAAATCTTATTGTTTTGATTATTAGAATATAGATCCGTTTCGTAATTTTCTAGTACAAAAAAGAAAAAAGTTTTGCTACACAATAACGTTTTTTTTACGGGTTTTATTTGAAATATAATTTACATAAAGATATTCATGCATTTTTATATTTTTCACAAATATTTGTGTAAGAAAATACTTCTAAAAATACCCCTTATTTTAAAAATATAGTTTATTATGAACATTTCAATCTTCATATCGCTTTTAAAAAGAAAGCTCGGGAGAGGCATATTTTTTTTAATTACATGGATTGCAAAAGCAACTACTTACTAATTTACTCATACTGGTTGGCATAGTATCTGTGAAAATTGTTTTATCTCTTTAAATGTAACATTTTGTTTTAGTTTCAGCTGAATTCCTTTCTAACACGAAAAAGAAAATATATGCATTTTTAAATTTAAAAAATACATATAATGTTTTTCAACTAAAGTAAACTATTTCCTGATCATAAATCATGTTACTTTTCAAACAATTCTACCCCTTTGCCTCTAGTTTTTTAAACCTGCATTAAAATCAGAACACTAAACAATACATAAAAATACATATAATCATTCTGCCAGATGTCGAAGAGATTATTTGCTGAAAAAACTTATAACTTCCAAATTTCAAAAATGTTTATTAATTTTGTTGTATTACAATATTATTTATTGGCTGGCATAGTATCAGTTAAATTGTAACATGCTTTATGAAAAAATCCTTGGAAATGCTGTACCGGAGAGAATTGCTCAAGAGCTAACAAATTTAGTACATAATTTTTCTTGCTTTGCAGTTGCTCACTATGAAAGGTAGCTTTTAAAAATTTAAATTAAAATTTTTACTAAAAATTAACCATAATCTTACTGTCTTCTCCCAAACTCTTACGTTTATGTGATTGCACAAAAAGTATTTTTATATCACTTTAAAATTATATATATATATATATATATATATATATATATATATATATATATATATATATATATATAATTAAAATACAAACGCTTGTATAATGTAAATTATATTTCCACAAATTTTTCTTTAATTTTTAAGAAATTTTTAAAATTATTTTGAAGTTTATTTTAAAGCAATATAAATTCATATATAAATTATGAACTCACTCAAATTCACTTATGATAAAATAACTCACTTAGTTGTAAATATAAATTAATTCCTTTATTTATTTTTTTGTTGTTATGCAATTACAAGAAAATTTCAAAACAAAAATTAAATAAATAAAAATTAAAAAAATAAATAATGAATAACAATTCAAGACTAAAATGTTATGATAGTATGATGGTTTGGACTGCAGATTTAAATCAGTTTATATTTCTACTACATTATCCTTTCTGCTTTAATTTATAAGAAATACATTTGTAAATTGTTCTCTTGTTTTCATTCAACCATATTTGTGTACATTTTTTTATATCTTAAGTTTTTTTAACAAAGGAAAATCTTTTTAAGAAATTGAATAAATTCTGCAATGAATAAAATTTTTTATCTGTTAAGCTAAAAAATATTTTAAGTCCAAGTTCATGCTAAAAATTACACAAAGGTGTCTTTGTTTACATCTTTCGTTAAACGAAATTATGGAACATTATATTAATATGTTTATTTGCTATTTTGTGGATATTCATAAACTATACAACTGTTGAATTATAAATCGTATTCAGTTATTCACACATAGATTTAACTCTTTTTAAATGGAAATAGGCAATTTGATTAGAGATTGAAATGGACCTGCCTAAGCATGTAATTGAATTCTTATTTTTCTGACACGCTTCATCTGGTGAAAATCATTTTGAAATGCATTATAATTTCAAACAGCTGCATAATCTTTTAGAAATTTGGATACACTAAAGGTGGCATCACTGCAATACGAAATCGTTTCATTCACTTTTAATCACTGACAATGTCGTAATGCTTAGAATTCCCTTTCAAACCACTAAGACAATGTTTGTCAAAAATGGAAATTTTGTAATTAAAAAACATGAATGAATTCTTCAAGTTTTGTGAAGAAAAAAAAAACTGCACTTTCTTTCCAAAAGCTTTTTGAAGTTTCTTGTGACCTCTGGCACTTGTCTTTGGGTCAGAGGTTAGACGACAAACTTGATTCCTCTTTTGTTTGTCTATTTTACCCCAAGGTGAATATTTAAGCATCCAACTCGCATAATTCGCTTAAGTATGTTGAGTGAAAAAAAAATGACAACAGAAAAGGGCGATGATGTAACTGGACCAAAGATATTATTAAGCTATTTGACTGAATTTGGGTTTTTAAAGGAAAGCAGATTTGACCTTCATTTTATGATGTTATTTGCAGTATTTCGTGTACAGTGTTTTAAGGAGTCTGTGTGAATTTATTGTACCGCTTAACCTTTTCCTGAAACAGTAGCGGAATGGTGTTTAGATAAATAACATGTTCTAAATACCTCAACGCATTTGCAGACGCTTATGGTAAAGGAATATACAGTTGAAAGAGAAAAATTATGAGAAGACTTGGAGTTTAATCTGAAATCTTCCACATCTTGCACACTTAATTTGATCCGGGGTGCAAGTTAAGGTTAAAGGAGGATTTGAATCATTAGGCTGGGCAACATGATCAAAATGTGCTTGGAAAACATGTTAAGATTTTTTTTTTAATCCTTTCGGCAAGCTGAAAAGCAAGGGTAGATTTTTTTCCATTTTAATATTTGCAAGTTCTTTTTCAACCTTCAAGCAAAAAAAAAAAAAAAAAATGTAACATTGCATATTGAAGCTGTCATAGTTAATAATTTTATTGATATCGTATAATTCGGCTTTTATTGCAAAATAAGTGCTTAACATGGTCTATATTGCCAGATTTAAATAAATAAATGGTTATAATCACAAACAGACACAAAAGTTTCTAAAGCTGTCTATTTTTACATAAAGTTATCATTAAATATTTTTTCTACTTTACTTTTTTATTTAATTAGTTTTATACGAACTATTAAACATTAGTTCATGTACATTTAAACATTTTAAAGTTAAGAACAGAGATGAGCTTAAAAGATATCCATTCATTTAAATATAGCAATTCATATCATATTAAAAATAGTAGATGTTAGATATTGAATATCACTTGTCATCCCTTAACTTCTAAGTAATTGAAGCTATCGAAAAGCTTTTCATACAAAAGTGGCTCATCTGAATGAGACGCTGATTCGCCTAATTTGATTCATTTATCTATCTTCAGTTGTAAAGAAGCTATAAAGAAATGAAGATTTCGAACCTTTATCATTTTTACACTCTTTGAGGTAGATGGATCATCTACGAACTCATCCGAGGCTCCGATATATTCCAAGGAGATTAAAATAAAATAAAAAAATCTTTAGTTATAGGTTTAACAAAATAACATGGGCAAAGCATTTTACGTACATGTTTACAGACACACACACACACGCACGCACGCACGCACGCGCACACACAACCATGATCGATGATTATATTAATCAACTAGTTTGTTAGTATTCTTTTTTATGAGAATTATTTATTTCAAAGAACTAAAATATTTTATTCAAAATGCAAATAAATCATTTTACATTCAATGCAACAATGAATTTTAAAGGCCAAAAATAAGAATACTGGTCAAAATTAGTTATCAAAAATAAGAATTAACTATCGGGACTATTAAGGCTAACTTGAGGCAAATAACTAGTTCAGAGAACATGTGTAGTATTATTTTGATATCATATTCATATACCTAGAATGGCCAGAATTAAGATAACCCACACCACTGAAAAATCTTCTGAATTGGAGGCTAACAGTTTTTGTGTAGGTTAATCGGAAAAGAAAAAAACTTTAAAAAAATTAGGAGCATATTAGAATGAAGCGAGAACTTGAGAATATCACAGTTTCTTCTATACATTAGAAATACATTTGGCATTAATTTGTGTGGCATTACTGTTGCTAAAATGAATCCGGTTCGAAAACCGCAATTGTCATATGAAACTCTAAATAAACATTGAATTCGGTGTTTTTATAATATTTATTAAACGTATGATTGGACAATCACAAAGAAATATCCAGTTTTATACTTTAAAAAGTACCAGACAAAATAGTATTTGGAATATATTCAAATATTGTTATTTTACTATTTTACTTAAAATTGCTTTTAAATTTGAATTTAGAATTTTTTTTAAATACGATATATTGAAACAAACTCTCTTTAAAGAGATCCTAATTAAATGTTTTTTCAGCTTAACAGAAATCTTTTAATTAAATTACTTACAACGAGAATTAAAATCAATAAAAAATATCTGGTATAAAAATTAAAGGAAAGGGGGTTTTGGAATTTTTATTGACTAAAGCTTCCTACAGGATTTAATCCGGTACTACATACTCTAATTTTCATACTCTCATATTCTACGGTTCTGCATTTTCATAAGTTGAAGCAGAAAGGCTACAATAAAGAAAAAGAATATTAAATTTTGTTAAAAGATTGAAAATATTTATCAATCAAATAATTTCACTAACGTTTGACAAAATGTTTGTATGGACTCCCTGTAACTTCAGTACATAGTTAAATGTGATCAAGTAAAAAGAAAATGAAAAATATGTTAATATGTTATTGTTGACACTTATAGCAGCATTTTCTCCGTTTACGACACTTTTAGAAGATTCGTAAAAAATAAACTTTTTTATTAAAGTTTATAGCGTTTTATGTTTATTTTATTATCCACTTTGATATCCTCATACGTAAGAATTACTCATTTGATATGCTATGAACATTTGCGCTATTCTGTCTAACTTTTTCGTCATTAAACGACAAAATATATTAAGCTCATTTTTTTTATTTGATCACGTTTGGCAATATATCGACGAAATGCAATTGCAGTTTTAATTTTATCGATAGGAAAAAAAATTTGGAATTAAAAAAATTGTTAAAATTTCTTTAGAAGTGACATTTTAAATTTATTTTCTACAAAGTGCCAAATCAAGAAGCAAAATTTTAAATTCCTTTGAAGATGAAAAAATGTGCATTTACTTATAGCTTTTTTATTTCCAAAAGATATTCAGTTGAAACCGAGTATTTAAAAATGTAGATATTTATTACATAAATAAATGTTTGAAGTAATTACAATTTTTTTGACCATCAGTGCTAATGAAAAATTTTATTTTCTTTGTTTGAATATTTGTGACCTAAGTATAATATCTATATTTCTCGCTTACAGTGCATAAGCCATAATAAAATTTGTGACGCATTTTAAAGAAACTTGGGTGAATAATATTTTTAACCAAGATATATGGCTTTATATCGAGATTACACTTTCAAACAATTATTAATAATATCTTTAATTATTAATGAGGAATTCTAAATCGACAAATTTGTTTTGATTTAAAAAAAAAAATAAAAAAAAAATAAGATTTGTTCAAGAATCAATGAATCCAGAAAACGTAATTGAAAAAATTAAAGTTTTTAATGCACAAATAATAATTAACTAATAAATAATAATTGTTGTTAATACATATTAGTCTATGAAAAAATAAAGAAACTTGCAAATCTAAATTCCAAATCAGCAAATTTGTTTTTATTTAAAAGCAGAAAAAGATGACAGATTTGCCCAGGAATCAATGCGAGTGTCCAGAAAACAAAAATTGAGAAAGTTTTTAATGCACTAATAATAATTAATATTAATGCATAGTAGTCTAGAAAAAATAATGTAATTTGTTAAATCTAAATTCTAAATCAGCAAATTTTTTATTTATTTTAAAGCAAAATAAGAAGAAAAAAAACAATAGATTCGCCTAGGAATCAATTCTTCAGAAAACAAAAATTGAGAAAATCAGCTTTTAATGCATTAATAACAACTAACAAATGAATAATAATTATTATTAATGCATATTAATCTAGAGTAAAACATAGAAATTTACAAGTCTATTAATAACTAAAAAGAATATTACTTATTCCATTAAAATATTTTTTTAAAAAAATGGACTTACGGCAGTTTTGTATAAACTATATTAATCAATAATTTTCTTTAATTTCAAAATTTTTCATTCAAAGTTATGATTTGGTTTCATATAATAACTAGTTAATTTTCTCAAAGGAACATCTTTTATGTGAGGCCTCAGGTTAAGCAATATATCCAAAACATTGATGGATGGCTTCATCATTTTTTTTTCCTTTCTTTTTTGAGCGTGCTAAAAATATGTTAGATTATTCTAGCAAGTAATTCAAGTGAGGAAATTTATTATCATGCAAAACAAGATAGAAACTTGTATACTCAATTATGTTCTTTCACATTTCTTTTTTCTAGCAAAACTGAAGTGAAAAGAAGTAAAAGTGACCATAATTTTACATTCTCTTGATATTTTTTTATGTCAAATTTTCTTTTCAACAAAATTAAATAGATAGAGAAAACTTTCTTATTCCTTTCAATTTCACTATTATTCTTCGTTACTCCATTTCTTTTATTCTTTAAAAAAATTTGAAATGCCTTGCTATTTTTTGATGAATGCCTTTTTAAAACTTAATTTAAATATAGAGATTGTATTTTGTTTGTTAGAAAAATAATTAATTCTGATTTATAATGTATTTTCATTTTATGTTAAAACTGTTACTTCCTGAAGTATTTTTTTTTTGCTACAAATTTCTGTCAATTGTGGTTTTAACATACTGAATCACCTTTGGAAATTTATTACTTTTGTTCTAATGACACTTACAGTCTTCATAAAAGTATTTCATTTTTAAAAGTATTTGCTGCAGCTGATAATCTTTCTGTAAAAACAATATTTATTAAAATATTATAGATATTTAATCACGCGTTTACTACTTTCAGTTGTTTAACCAACTAATACAATCATGTCATGCTGCTTTTTATACAAAACCAGGATTCATCGCAATCAATTGGAACACCATAAATTAAATATTGGCTTTATTTAATTTCAATTAAGTCTTTTATGCTTAATTTGATGCTCAGGAGTCCCTTACCAAAATATTTTTAAGTATCAAATATGGAATACATATTAAATCCTTGTTATTTTAACAATCTTGCAATTATTCTGTCAAATGTGTACATGGACATTTTTAATATAATAGAATCCCATGATATCATAGCACCATTAAAGATTTAATTTATCTGGCAATATGTCTTCTAAATTCGCTCTGTCTCTCACTGTCCTGAGACTTAGCATTTTATTCGCCAAAACTGCTATAATTAAATGATAATTTTTAAAGTATAAATATTATATCAATGTATATAAAATCTTGTACTATATATTTTTGAAAATTATTGCAAAAATCATCAAAATTTAGCTTACATTTTAATTAATTAAAATTTAAGCAGGATCAAATTAAAGATATGTTCCTAGATTATCAGTTCCGACTTCAAAGTTTGCTAAATGTGATACCTTTAAGTCAAATAGTATGGCCTGCAGGCTACAATATACGTACAATATTCTTTATTATTAGTAAAAATATTATAATTCTATACGCATTTAAAAACATGGAGACAATTGTTATGGAGTCTCATGAAAAAGATTTGATAGAAGTTTTCTTTACAATCCAAATATTTTTTTCAAAAAGTGTTTTAAATTTCGCGATTTTAATGGACTTGGTGAGCTGATGATAAGATACCTTTCTAAGAATTTACGGATTTCATGCTCGAAACAGAATTCCGTCAGGATTCACAACGTATGCGGATATGTTGCAAATCTGAGGTCGATAATCCAATTTTTCTTGGAATTTTGGAGAGAAGGTCACTATTATCCATTGTTTTGTTGAATATAGTGAGGTCCAATTCAAAATTGTCCTGGTTTTGCTTCAAAACGGGAATTGAACGAAGCTATAATAAAATAATCCATTTACCAAGCAATTTGAATTAAAATATCGCTATTCATATTGTAATTTTAATTGATTTCTTGATACCTAGAAAAGATTCCAAATTGGGAATGGCCAAAATAAGCCAAAAACTATCATTATGCAGAGAAAAACTGATAGCGATAAGAATACCTTTTATATCATGTTGTCAGAACATTAAAAAAATGATAGGAAAAAATATAAAAATAATTGAGAATGAAAGAATTATTCTTGTCAGGAGTCTAATTTAACCGACGTCTTGTAATTATTGAACTCAGTGGTGGTGAGTATTTATAATTTATTGTTGAGCAGTAAATAAGCAATGGTTAGTTACTTGTCATAAAATTCACCCATAGTAAAGCTTATAAATTTTAAGGAGGTGAAGAATTTAATAATTAAATATAATTTTTAATTCTTAAAACAGTTCTTTTCTTTTGAATTTTTGGAGTATCTGTCATTCCCTCATGTTTTGAAATACATATCTTTCAGATTCTGAATAACTGAAAAGAAAAAAAAAATCTATTAAAGCACGTTGCATTTATTCTAACCATTCTTATCTTTATTTCTTTTATGAGTTGCAGATATTTAAAAAGATCGAATTTATATTCTCTGATCTTTAATTGAACTTTTGAATCAAATTAGATTAAACAACTTTTCTTTAAGATTACTAAGCATTAACTTTCAAACTTCATTAAGATCTCAAATTAAAACCACGCACTTTGTTCCATTCAGTATAATATTCAGTAATAATTCAGTATTCGTAATATGATGCAATTTCAATTTCGTTAACCTCGTACAATTTAATAAAATGTAACATGAATTATAGAATGTCGATTACCATCTACATTGCATAAAAATTCCTACCGCAAAAATCCTTGATGTAATTAGCCTTGATATCGATTTGAAAATTGATGTTTTCTCCAAGTTAATCTGAATCGACAGATTCAGGTAAAGGCTGCTCTAGATTGTCTGCCGTACACAGTATAACGGTAATAACAGTAATCACACGGTGGCGGAAAAAAGAAATCTCTGGGCACGACCTTCACACTTGCATCACTTTTGGTCAAGTGACCTAGAAGTGGGCTTCAGTCAGAGGAGATAGTAAGTGACCCATTTTTTGGAGAAGGGAGATCGATTAATCAGTTGAAGTTTACCGAATACAACTTCAGTCAGTTTTAATTTAAAAAGAACAAAGAACTTTTCATTAAATATGTATCGAAAAGTGCCTGCCGCCGCATATTGAAAAGCAATTATTATGCTCCTGTGGTTGTTTTGTTCGTCAGTTTTTGCATATGAACAGATTTGAAATTAACAATTTTCTTATTAGAACTCCAGAGTAAGGAGAAAAAAATTGATAGAAATGAGATCATGAAAATAGTTGACTGTTCTTAAAAATAATAATTGTATATGAAAGAAATTAATTCTTTGTTAAGAGCGAGAAGACAAGATTCATGAAATAAAAAGGTAACTCATCTATTTCATAAGATTCAGCAACAACTCACTCGAATACTAGAATTTTTTTTTTATTGCTGATCGTTTGTTTTGAGCTTTTCTTTATTGATGATGTGTCAACTGTAAGTATAGGCATATACTTAGATACTCAATTTTATAAAACTTTTCATTTCTTTATAGAGTATACACTCAAATGATTTTTAAAAAGTTGGTGGGGATAAGTATAGGGTTTAAATGTGGAGAGATACCTTAAATGAATACTTTCCTTCAGTTTATAAGTTATATTTTGTAAAATATTAGTAACACTTAAATATTTTAAACTATCACTCTTCTGCGATTAAAACTGGGTTGCAAATCATTGATTTTTTTTTTATTTTAATCCCTCAGCCACGTCAATTGCTAATTGGTGAATCTTCTTCTAGACAGCTATATTCTATATTAATAGCTTAACATCCTGAAAAGATTTATTTGGGACGCACAAGCTGTTTGTCTAAGGTCGTTATCGAATATAAAAAAGCCAAATTTGTTTTCACCACACTTCAAATTGCAGAAAAATAAATATATAAATTGCGATTAACACAATGAATGAACTGTTAGACGAACTTAATAAATAGAATTTTCACTGAATAGAACCTAAAAGGAACAAAATATATGAAAGCGACGCTCATAATAAACAAATATCACCTTTAAAAAGGGCCAAATGTTATTACGGCAAGATAGTTAATCAACAAATAAGTAGCTAAATAACCGTTAAGTAGAGTAAGTGCTGTTGAATGATATTTATACAAAAAATAAGAATTTAGATCAATCTAATTTTTTTTTAAATCTCTGTTCCTGCAATCTGTTTATTATATTCATTATAACATGATTTGAGAAGCGAAGATTTCATTAAAATTTTATTTGAAATAAGGATATATGGGTATTTTAGTTTTTCATAGCTAAAAATTTCTCTATTTTAAATATTCCTTCATTAAAATTGCATTTAATATTGAATGTAAAATCAACAATAGTAATAAGATTTATCTCGATTAGTTATATCAATATCAGTTTATTTACTTGAATTGTCCAGCACAATATGTTTTTCATTATAAGCATAGTAAAAAAAACAATTAATTAAAGAGTTAAATAAATATGTTTCTTTAATTTCTATTAAAACTATTTAATCTCAAACTATTTAAATAACTTTTAAATAATATTTTTGTGTAGCATTTTTGGGGATATTTTGAGCAATCTCGGTTTCACTTGTTTTAACTTTTCAGTTTCTTTGAATGAAAATAATTATTACACTTTAGGCCAAATAAAAAGCAATTATATGTATATTTTATTCTACTTATTCGAAGTTTCATAAGTTTTAACATACTTGTTCGAATTTGCTTTGCTTTTTCTGATTTCAGTAAAGAATATCATTATTTTTCTTGGAGGAAAGCAAGCTTATACTTTTACAAAACTGGAAATATATACAGAAATACCAGCTGCGTATGTTATTATTTGTAAAAGCAAAGGGACACATTTTTAAACTCTGTATTTATTGTTGCCATAAGAGAGTGTAAAAGAGAGTTAAATATTTTAATTTCGGAGAAAAACAAGCATAAACAGAATAATAAATAATCGAGAATGAAAAATTAGTAAATATTTCAAAATTCTTTTTTGCGATTTTGTTTTGACGACAAATTTAACTTTTCAAAAAAATAAGTCTGTTTAGTAAATACTCTTTTTAGAAAAATAAAACCTCAAATAGATACTAATTTATTTATTAAACTTGCTAATAAAAGCTTTTTTTTTAATCCTTAGAAGAGCCATTACATTCTCATTAATTTTGTAATGTGATTCATTTTCCCATTAAAAATAACCATTATGAGTAAATTGATTAAGTTTTCGACAAATCTTTATTTCTACTATATTTACATCTCATAAGCAAGATATAACCTAAACATAATGATCTCATTTTTCATAGCAAGAGATGCAAAATTTCAAAGTATTTAATTGTATAAAAAAACATACTTTATACAAACATTAAAGAATTCTTGAAAGTTAGTTAATTAAGTTGAAAATAATTTGAACTAAATTATAACAATAACAATAAAATTTCGGTCTATATATTTCTAATTAAAAAAATTTAAAATATATACAGAGGGATAAAAAAAAAGTATTTTTTCTGCTAAGAATAGTAGTAAAGATTTATTATTATTATAATTCAATAGTTTTAATAAGCAATGCAATTTTTAATAAGATAATTATATACAATTGTAATGAATAAACTACTACTAGTAATAATTTTAGAAATTTTAAATTAAAAGAAATATTAATTTAGATAAATAAGGGACTCATTTTAATGATTAATGGTGATGCATTATTTTGAATTTAATAATTGTATGCAAAATTTCAAAATAAACTTTGCAAATAATCAGAATACTTCTGTTCATATGTTATTTTGCGAACAAAATTAAATGAATCGTTCATTTAACTAAGGATCTCAAAAGTTATTCACTCATAATCACCAAGGTTACCAGATATATAAATATTTAACGATGGAAAATAATTCAGAAGTATAAATAATATTTGTAATTTTCTGTTTTGACTTCGGACTTGCCTCTAAATAAATTTGAATTAAAGATGATGCTTTAATATTATGTTAAGAGTACATTCGAGAAATTTGAGAAAAATTTCCAATCAACCACCCATTTAAGTAAAAAGCAATTAAATTAAACAAATATTATAAAATGAATCAGATAATGTATAAAAATAAAAATTCACAAAAAGCTCTGCAGATTTTTTATGACACAATATGTTATTATTAACTGCACTTATGTGTGAGCTGCATTCATAAACACTTTCTTGTCCTCTTCGAAAAGCCAACAGCTTTTTTTTTTATAGATTTCAGTATAAAGGATATACTTCACTGTCTTAATCGCTTTAAACGTTTGCTATTTATGGACAATAATTCTAATTGAAGAATATTGTTTTGAATTTGACATCAGATCAGTTAAGAGTCTTCAAAAAAAGAGCAGATGAAACGTCCCGAGGCCCGTCGTGATAGAGACACATAAAAAGTTATTTTAACAAAACAGCATCAATTAGACATCGAATGATGGATGAGTTTAAAGTTGATACAAAGTATAAGAAAAGTACGTAACCGAAGGATGCAACAAGGGCATTGTCCTCTGGGGCAAAGGAGTGCCCAGGGGGAGTTTCTTTTTTCTAAAATTAGAAAGTTCAAGATAATGGCGTGCCCCATGAACATATATGTTAATTCATATGATTCACCTTTACTAAATTAGGGTAAGAAAAAGAGGATGGGAAATTTATGTTTAGGTGTCGCTTTAGGAAAAAGCAAAGAATTTTCTTATATGGGCGTATGTTGCTGTTATGATGTTGAAAGCGAGAAACTATTGATTATCACAGGGATCATGAACTTCGAAGATATAAAGGATTGGGGTTTTACAATTGCTTAAATATTTTGGTTGAAAAATTTTCTGTTAAATGAAAGCTCAGTCCGGTAAAGAAATCGTTTGAATGATTATGTGGTTGGTTTGAAATTTAAACATAGGAATTTTATATTTCTATATGAAATTTTCGTTTTCGTTTTTTTTTTCTCTTTATTTTATACTTTCATTTTACAAACTATGAAACAAATTTATTTCGAAAATTATGGAATGGGTTTAATATTCAAGATTAATATGAAAAGAAAGTGTCTTTTCGATCTTATAAGAATGTAAAAATTACTTGATTTCTACCCTTTCCCGTGAGATGTTAGCGGTATTTAATTTCTTCGAATTTAGCTAATACACAGACCAATTTATGGAAGGTCTTCATTGTATCTCAAAATTTATATGTTAACTTTTTTTTTCAATCAAACCATGTCGAGTCATTTTTAAGCAGGACATTGAATCCAAAAACTCGACCAATGATTTTTAAAGAGTTACTCACATGTCTTTTAGAGAATATTAGACAAGGAAGTACGATAATTTCAAACAATGACACTGTAGTGGAAGTACACCATTTTTAATTACAAATTCAAATTAAATGGCTATCTAATTAATGTTTTGAAATTAAAATGAAAAAAACACACTTCTTTTTAATGATGGCTGGATGGAGATAGAGACTTTTGAAACATGAAATTCAGAGAATTTAGAAAATATCATTGGATTTTCAAACAGACAAATAAAGTGTTATTTTATATAATAATCGTTTTTTATTATTTCAGGTTTTTTTCTTCTTGGGAGAAAGAAAGAATAGATTGGCGTATTAGATTACAAAGTAAAAACTATTACTTTACAAAACAAATAGTAAATATTAAATCTGAGCTCCAAAATATAAGCATATTTTCAACGAGTACAAGATATGAGACTTGATAGGTGATCTTCTAAGCAAGGTAAGTAAATCATATATTTCGGTTTCAAACTATACACGGTGGAAGAATATCCAAACGTGGCATCTGTGGTGCAACATATTTTTTCTACATTCATTTTTAAAATAAAAATGCTTTCAAAAACTGTAGCAGTTAACTGAGTTTTGAATATTTCATCGTGTATAAAAGCGAGCATTCTATAGAGCATAGAAAATTGACCGGGAAAGCACGAAATGATTAAGCATTTCATACATCTCCTTGAGATTCTATAGAATGCCAAATATAAACTGGGCAAATTATGAAATTTATCTCCATTGCAAGAAAAAGAACTGTTTCAAAAATCATTGATGAGATTATATTCGATGATGAGTTAAGCCAACACGAGGACAAGGAAGAGATTTTAATTTCTGCTACCAGTTCACTGTGTTTAAAGTAAACCAGTTATGCATATGCATGCACAAATTATCGTAAAATAAATTCATGGTTTTCATTGCCATGCTAATGCAAGATGATGAAAATATGATTTTTTTGTGCTCTCTATTTCTAGTCTATTAAATTGTTTAAATAATCGAGTTATTATGGTGTATTTATTATATTTTACGAAAATGGCATTCTTAATATGTGCTTAGCATCCTAATGACAGTGCATAATAATTCAAAAAAAATTCATACTTTGCCTAAATATCTCTGTCATTCTATAAAGTATTATAGTGCCGAAGTATTCTGTAAAACGTCATATTTTCATTCATTGCCGGTAAACATATACAA
The DNA here is from genome assembly GCF_947563725.1 of Argiope bruennichi. Lineage (NCBI taxonomy): Eukaryota > Metazoa > Arthropoda > Arachnida > Araneae > Araneidae > Argiope > Argiope bruennichi. The sequence continues at coordinate 81,334,956 of NC_079156.1, forward strand.
TAAAAAGAATAATTCAATAACAACATATTATTTTGGAAATTCAGCATTCTTTTACGTTAATGTAACATATTTCGAAAAATAAGTTTCAATGCCTCTTCTAACTGTTATTTGTGACTTTTGATTTGCAATTTAATCTAGATGTTAGACTAGATTAGCAATTTTTGAAACTTGAATTATGTTTTCTACAAACAAAAGTTTATGCAGATAAGAAGAGCTCAGTATATATAAACACACAGAAAATATTTCAAATATGCCACGACTGTCGCAATATTACTGATTTATCACGATTATTTTTTCCAAGTCCCATTTAAGTCATAGGAAAAATGCGTGAATATTTCTTTTCATTAACCGATTTCCGCTATTAGTGAATACAGTCTTAAAAATTTAAAAAAAGGAACATATTTTGAAATTTTTAAATATCGATATTTTTTGTCTAATATTCATGTGGAAATCGAAAAAAAGAAATCTACAATACTTACGAAGGAATCCATGTGCGAATGCAGATCATTATGAGCCCCACCGATTCAACTAGTACATGCATCAATTTTCATTAACTGTACAAGTTTTATTTGTACAAATCAAAGCTATTCACTCATAGTTATTCTCCATTCCTTCTATTCAAAGTTATCCATCTTTCCACAGTTTTCACTCCCAATCGTAAATTAAATTTTTGTTTCAGCAATAAATTAGTTGTTTCATGTCGAAATGCTCTTCATTCTCAAAGTAAATGCAACTTTTAAACAATAATAATAATTTTTAAAAAAAACAAGATTACTATCAGATCTCATAAAATAAATTTTTTCGATTACGAGAAAATTCTCTAGGTCCTATTTTCCAAAAACTGTATGAATAAAAAAGAATGTCGAATGTCTCAACAAAATCAATTAATTAATTGGCAGATTGGCGAAGGATTTCGCTTGCTTACATAGATTGAAACAGTAGAATTGAATTTAAAATAATACAATGTTAAGGAAGAAAGAAACAAAAGATAAAAAACAAAAATCACAAGAGCAGATTAAAAAACTAAATTTTTAACACGAAATTTAATTTTTAACTAAATTTTTAACACGAAATTTAATTTTTAGCTGAATTTTTAACAGCTATTCAAATCACAAATAAAAACACGAATAACATTCAACAGTCAGAAACGTGGACAAAATCCATTGCAGACGAAAATACAAGGAAGTTCCATGATAAGTAATGAAAACTACAAAAACTATATATATTACCCTGAGAATTTATCAGATGGAAGTCATAGACAAAGAACCTTTTGGAAGAAGAAAAAGTGTCTACATCTTTAGAATCAAAATATTTCCCAACTACTGAAAAAATACTAATAATTATTCTTTTTCTTGCAGTTGTCCAATCGTTTTGAAAACACGTTTGTGAAACAAAGAATTACGATTAGAAGAATGTCAGAAGAGCAAACGCAGCTAAATGATAAATGATATTTTTTGTGTCCTAAATAGATAAACCACATTTTTTTTTATCATCTCACTAATACAATTTTAAAAATTTTTCCTCCAAAGGGTGGATATTCTTTAAAAGTAAGATTTAATACTAATATAAAAAAAAAAACATTTCGCATACACATTTGGAATCTTATCAAGTACAGTTGATAGGTATTTAGCTTTTATTACGAAATATTTTTATTAAAAAAATACTGCATGAATACTTTTGAATTGATGACAAAAAAAAAAAAAAAAAAAAAAAAAACTATATTATCCTGAATACATTTTGGCTTGGCTATCCTGAATACATACATGGAAGGCTTTTGAGCGAAATTAAGTTCAAAATTTTCTTTATAATATATGACATATTTAATACAAATACCTATTCATGCAAGCTGTAGGTGAAAAAGAACATTCAAACAAATAGCTTGCTCAAGAACAATTGGGAGTAGACCACATTGAAACCTTATTTAGAGACAGAAAAAAGTCCTTTCTTAACCTTTTACCATTTACAAGAATTCTTTTTCAAGTTTAACCTTGAGAAGATACCCTCTGGGTATGGGCTAAAGACATCGGGTGTGGCTTCCTTCCGTTGACCGCAACTGCCGACCATACCTTTCTCTGATGTACGATACTCCGAAGCAAAGGCTGGAAGACACAGAAGTGCCTGTAGAAGTATCCCTCTTTACAGACACCTCGCCCTATGTAGCACTTTCAGTTCTTGTTCTTGAACATGGTAGGCAAGCATATCATTTCACGAATCGGGTGTGGTGATCCCGATTTGAACACAAGTGTCTTTTTCAGAAAATGATATTGTTTACGAGGGAATTTGAATTTTCAATGAATGTTGGGTTTTTAACCTGTTGAGTAATGCTCGTGATAAATTGTTTTAGATAGACGGTGCTTTTGTTTTAGATGATGCATATAACATATTTCGTTATTTTAAAGAATGGTTGGACGTAAACCTTCCAATGCCTTACAAAAAATATAAAAATCAATCGATGCTTTTTTTAGACATTTCAAAATGATCTTTTGCATGATAAAATTCATTGCATGTAGAATTAAGTCTTCCCATAATTTTACGTGAATTCTACTCCATTTTTTCCTTCATTTGTGTGCACCGTATATCAATGAGTACTTAGCTGAAATTTTCATAAATGCTTATAACCACATTATTCTGTTAGGTTTTTGGTTAATAGCGTTCAAATATTCTTCGAACACATCTATTTATTCATTTACTCAAGTGTCGCCTTCAGCAATCATCTGGTTTACCTGTAATATTCGTTGCATTTGACTTCAATTACATCTTATACAGCTTGATTTTAATGTTTATATAGCTAGATATTTTGAATTCAAGTTGAAAGATTTATGAAGCATTATTTTAGCAACTTTACATCCTTTCTGCTTCATGCATACATTAATTTTCTTAATATTTTCAAATCACGTGAAAATCGTAACCATGTACTATCTTATTCTTAACTGCTCGAGTTTTACATTTCCTTTACGTGTTTTACAAATCTTGTTTACTTGTCTTTTAATTTACATGTCTTGTCTAACTTCTCTTTCTTGTTTGAACAATAAATTAGTGTGACATAGTTTACGTCTGTTATATTATCATGTCTAAAAACACGTAAAAGAGTCTGAAATATGCCGTTAAAAATTAAAGAATAGCCAATAGAATCATTAAACATATTTGATTTATTTCATAACATATTTGATATTTTAGTCGATTTTTATTTAGGTTTCGAAACATTGAATAAAATAAAATCAGAAAACAGAATTTTATATATCGAAACTACAAAAGAATTTGAAAATATATGTAGTATCTTCATTCTCTGGCTTTTAATAATGGAAGAATAACAGCACTAACATTTGATGAAGCAATGAAAATAGTTTAAATTTTTGTGTTACACAAAACATTATTATTGCAAATTGTGCAAATTAATATTTAAAAAACTGTGCAACAACTGGGAAAAAAGTGTGCAAAAATTTAATTAGGGGCAACAAATGATAATTATTTTAAATTTTAAAATGATGCGAAAAAATGGTTATGCACAATAATATGTTTGGCTATCATAAAAAATATCAAAATTTCATTTGAATTTTAATTAATTAAAATTTTAATATATATTTGCAATAATTAAAATTTATATATATATATATAAATGTATGTAAGCAGATACACATTTACTTTTATTATTAATAGAGATTTTGCAATAAAACAGATATTGGCAAAACAAATTAGATAAAATACGTGTGTTTTATTTATTTCTTAAGCATACTCAATTATTTTAGAGCTATAGCTTTATCTTTGGTATTTCCTACAGATGCTGTTTATTTAATAAATAAACAATTATTTAATTAAAATTATTTTACAAATAAACAATGCGATGGGTTGATTATAATATATTTTTTTTATTCTTTAAAAATTATTCCAATTATAAATCATACATAAGATTGTTTTATACCTTTCTTTTCAATATTGTATAGAATATTACAAAAATCACAGATTCACTACGATATTAGTTCCTATACCATCTTGTCTGGTTTTCGTAGCAAGAACATAATGGTAATAGTGAAAGGAAAGTGTAGCAATCTACTGTAATTAAAATCATAAAAAAAATCTGAGACACATGACATGCCGGGGAACAAAAGAAATAAAAGCTTAACCCGATGCCATTCCGTTACTAAAAAAAAATTGAAAAGCATTCATTGTCATGAATCAAAGGTTAGAGGGAAGAATATTTCTCACTGAGCTCGACAGACCGAATCTGAGTTTGAATCGGTTTTGCAATCGAATGATGGAAAAGACCATTGACCGGTTTGTTACCTGTTGGTAAATCATTTAGTAAAAATAATACGTTGTGAGAAGAAGCACATTAATTAATTGAATAAACTGATTAGATGATGTAACGTTGTCTAAGGACGTTATCTTGCGCAAAGCAGAACTGTTGCTAAGACCCAACTACAAACTAAAGTACGTTTAAAAAGAAAAGGATAATATTGGTCTTCAATCAATGTCGTAGAGTTTAGGTCACATTGCCAATTTAGTTTTGATTAATTTTGCACAATTGATTAAGGAAATTTGATTTTTCATTTCATTTTATTGAAATCAAAACTTAAAAATCAACAGTTTCTATAAGAGAAAAGTTATTTCGGAACTGTTGCAGTGCGAATCTTTTTGTTATCGTTTTATAAAAAATATAATCAAATAGGATATATCTACTAGCATTGACATTGAGGTTAAAGTAATTTAAATGTATTAATTAAATTATTAATTAAAAATTAAATTTATATATATGTATATATATATGGTATGCGCATAGATGAATATATATATCGAGTTTGAGCCCTGATTCGGGCATGGTTGTTCTTTACAGTGTGTTCTATCTGTGAGGTGTGTGAAAGAATCTAGAGTCCCACTGTAAAAAGAGGTTGTGTAAGCAAGTGTGTGAGTGTCATCTTCATACGAGCTAGTCAGACTTCTGCCCTAGGGTGTTCAGGGGCCTTTACCCTCAGAAGCTACTGCACAAACTCGGCTTAAATCGCTGACTTCGTCTGCTGGTTTGTCTACGGCAAGTGCCACAATTAAAAACAACAATATATATATAACGGTTCGCCGTTACAAGATTAAACGGTTTATCGCATAAATATTTGTGTATTGAATAAATCTCTATATTTCTGAAATAAATGCTTTTATGTAAACTTGTGGTCAGTTCCTTTAAATTTTAAAATAGGCATATTTCTGCAAATTTTATACATAGGAATGGTATGTGCATAGATGAATATAAAAAAAAATCATTTTACTTATTGACACTTTTCCTCTATATGGTCATATAAATATAATTTTTTTTTTATAATTTTGTATTATTCTCCTGAAGTTCAAAAAGTTTTCATACAATTACCAATCTTATTTAACGCAGCTTTGTAATTACATATATATACAATTTATCTATATATATCATTAGTAATTAAAGGTCTTGTTGATTTTGAAAGGGGATGATACAAGAAAAATAGAAGAGATGTGCAAGAAAGTTGAAAAATATTACTTTTTTCCTGCTCTATTTGCCTTTGTTACGGTAACTAGTATGAAAGTGCGCTTGTGATGACTACATACATTCTATTGCGAGACTGTTTTCTGATGAAGTAATTTCATGTTCACATAAATTCACTTTCAAAAGGCCGTTTCAAATCAGTTCTAGAAACCAATATGTATCTTTCAGGAAGTAAGCACAGCTTGGAAAACGTGCATGACACTTTAGAGGTTACATTTCATTACATCTCTGCCATAAGTTGAATCGACTCTATTCTGTCTGTTCTAAAAATTCCTGTGAAGGTTGAGAGATATAAAATTCGATCTTAAAAATCTGATACATGCAATTTTATTTTGCTGGACATAAATTTCGATCAGTTTATTCGGCCAGATTATTCACTTTTCATGTTATTAAACGATTCATATGGAATGTTTAAAAAAAAAACAATTCACCTTGTTATTTGATGCGACTACATAAAACATAAATTTAATTGAATCAATTGCTACAAATTACTATAAATGTAAATTAAAAAATGTGTATACTACGGAATATTAGCGGAAGCAAAAATCTTATTTCGAAGTTATTATCTAAGGATAACGATTTTTTTAAAAAATATTGGCAAACTATAAGCGATTGAATGTTTGATAGATGAGTCTGAATTTCGTCATAAAATTAAAAACATGGTTACAGATTCCGTAATAAATTAAATTTTAAAAAAATAATAAAAACAAAGAAAACTTTATTCAGAAATGAAAATAAAATCATTAAAAAGATATATATATATATATATATATATATATATATATATATATATATATATATATATATATATATATATATATATATATATATATATATATATATATATTTAGTTTTAAAATAGCGCAAAAACTATTTTTGTCAGATAATAGTTTTGGAAGATATGGTCCTTAATTTCCATAATATTAAGTCATTGCAATGATTCACCAGACAATGGTTAAACCGTTATTCGCGCTCGATTAACTTTTGTTTGTTGATTTCTATTACATCTGATTGAAAGCGTATTTTGGGAGACACGACGAACCATCAGAATAATATTTTTGCGATTCCATTAATTAACAGAGCGTGGGATTAATCTCAGATGCAAAAACATTCAATGAAGTGCTAAGCTTGATGTGTGTTGATCGGGCAGAAATATGTTTACAATTAACTAATGCCATTCAGTATTCTTTATTAAAAATAAAGGTGAACATGTGTGTTTATGCTCTACAGACCAAATCGTTTGACCTGTAGTACCAAATTTGACTCATATATAATTAGGAGATGTGCACCACGGAGCGTTTTTTTTTAAAGTTTTTATTAGAATTTTAAGGAATTAAAAATTAAACTAAATATTAGCGTTTTTCTAAGGTAACTTTCAAAAATATTGCAAAAATAAAAGTTGCACGACGTTTTAAAATTTAAAAAATTACATTTTTTTCTGATATAAATTTAATTAGCGGCTAAATTTTCGCTACATTTTGGCAATCTCTTAAAAATATATTTTTTGTGCCTAATTTTCAACAATAGATTACATTGTTGCCCTGAAGTTTGATCCGTTTTCATTGTTTCATCAACTATATGATTAAGTGACTTTTTTTATCATTGAAAGTTAAGGAATACATCTTCAATTTAATATTTGTGCAGCTTAGGAGACGCATGAAAAGTGTTTACAATACTGCGAAATTTAAAAGATAGAAGAACTGGATTTTTACGTTTTTAATAGCGTCATAATGTCTATGGGATTGATCTCCATTAGAAATGCCTATGTACTAAATAAATAGAACATAGGGAGAATTGAAATAATAATTCTTTAATATCTGATAACTTAGAGGTATCATTGACAAGAAGTTAGACTTACACGATTTTTTTAAAAAAACCCCAATATAATCAATATTTGAAGCGAACTGCTGGTTGCCAAAGGTAAATAATCTATACTTATAATAAAGCTCAATGTGTGTGTGTGTGTGTGTGTGTGTTGGCGCTCTACAGGCCAGACCGTTTGACATACAGCTACCAAATTTGGTACATGTATACCTTGGATGTTGGGAATGTGCACCTGGGGTTTCTTTTTTCGAATTTTTAATTAGAATTTTAATTATTAATTAAAAACTAACTTTCCCGCCAAAAAAATCTTCCATTTTCCCCACCGCCAACTTTTCCGCCAAAAAAATCTTCCATTATCCCCAGCGCCAAACGAGAAAGGCTTCAGTTTTTTTTTTCTCCCAACAGTAATGAGGCTAGGGTTAAAATTTTTCGGCGGATTATTTCAATCGGTTCTGTTTATTTTCTTAATGTTTGATGCATTTAAAATTAAACATTGTTAATGAATCAATCTTTCAGATTCATTCTGAAGTACTTTTGAATTAAAATAAAACAGAATAAAGGAAATTAAAAATTTCTAATCCGCATAGCGTTACCCCAACTGGCGTAGAAAAAATCACGTATTTGCGTTACGTAACCGGCGAAGAAAATTCACGCATGCGCATTCTGTTCTGACTGTTGCCATGACAACGTTATCAATGGATGATTTAAATTATTTTTGGGTTAGTTGCATGCTTTTGTAAGTAAATTGTATTTATGTTAGTTATATATTTTTTGTATATGCTTATAGTTTTAAGTACATCGTTTTTTAAGTAGTTTTTTTAAACCCTGTTTTCAACCGTTTGTTTTAAACGATTCGTTTTATTTTCTTAGTGTTTGATGCATTTAAATTTAAACATTGTTAATTAATCGATCTGCTCATAATGAATCTAAGAAAATTTTGTTGACCAACTCTTGAGATATTACATAAATTTAAAAAGATATTCTTAAGTGCCCATAAAGTTTAAAAGCTGAGTGACTCTATTTTCAGTAATCAGATTATAAAAAAATGCTTTGTTTCAGTAAAAAATATTATTATATTAATTGAAGATAAATTCTTTCCACTTTAATTTAAAGCATAAATTCTACGGGTGCTAACAGAAAATGAGAGAGATACATATTACTTTATGACTGAAGGTCTTTATAATATTATGATTGAATTATATGATAATCAAAATTTGAAGTTTTAAAATATTTTGATGAAGAAGCTATTAAAGTAGAAATTGCATAAAATATTTAATTATTAAAATTTTAACGAACATTAAGATTGTCGAACCGGCTGGTCGCCAAAGGCGGCTAGTTTTAAATAAAAAGAAAGATCCATTCTACTGAGACCATCGAAGAATAACATTTGTAAACAAGATCAACTAAATAAGAATAAATACTTAAAGAGAATGTATTCAAACCTCATTCGAGGTACTGAACACTTACAAGAATTCCAAAGAGCAATTTTATCAGTAACGATTGATCAGTAATAATAAACAATTTGAAATAAGTTAATTTCAATTATGGAACTTTTATGCGTGCTATTAATTGTTTATAAAATGGCTTTCCGAAGTGGATATATATTTTTGATACTTTTCATAGTGATTTCCGCCTTTTTTTTCTTTTAAATAATTACCAGGCAATTCGGTTAAAGGTATTTTTCTCTTTTCAGGTTTGAATAGATATTTTTCTAAGAAAAATATCAATATTAATGTGACCTATCTTTTTTTAAACAATTTTTTTTATAAAATAAATAACACGAATGAATGAAATAAATTTACATTAAAAAATCCTATTAAGATAATTCTATCTTCTTTGAATGAACTGAAAAAAAATCGAATGAAAGTCGAATTCTTTTAAGAAATAGCAATTAATTATTATTCATACTATTAAAATTCTTTCTTAACCAAAGTTCCAGTTTCGAAACATGACTGCCAACATTTTCATGTCTCTTTTGTTCTAGACTTGATAGAAACGATTATGTGAAAGAATTTATAAGACTCAAAAAAGCTAACAAAAGAAATTCAAAGACTCATGTTCTTCTATTTATTTACCTCTTATAAAGGAAAAAAAAAATGATTTCACGAGACAGACTATTCAAAAGATTTCTCTTGTTTTTTCATGAAGTTTACCAGTTCGTGAATGGCTACGATATAGTAGAATCCATTCATTCTCCCGCGTTTATTCATTTTATTCGCTATCTTTTTAATCAGAAGATTTGTTCTTCAAACTCTTTGTGTTTTCTTGCTCTTATTTTACACGAATTCAACAGCCAAATACTTTTGGGAGAAAGTTTCGAGATGTTTAAGAGGATATGGAATCTAAATACTATTTACAAGAATTCTAACTATTCTGTTTTCTTTGCGACTGTGATTACTTTTTCTGTTTCATAAAAGTAGAACAAATAAGAAATTACAAATTTTTCATCATCAGGTTCAAATTCGTACAGTGTATTAAAAAAAACCACAAGAAAAGTATTTAGATGACATGTTTTATTTTTTAAATGGCGAGTTATACCTCGATATCAATCTATCTAAAGTGTAATTTAGAATTCATAATTTCTTGCAAGTTTTTGTGATAACGCTCATAATGGTAATAATACATGACATGAAATTGCCCTTTGCATTTTATTTGAAAAGCGTGGCAATTTCGAAAATATATGAATAGTTTTAGATGGGGTTTTTATGCACCTAGTTACTGGCAAAATGACTCTGACCACAAAAATAAATAAATAAATAAAATATAATCTTATGAAACTTATATAATATTACTATCATCATAATTTCATTTCAGAAATAATTTTTCTATGGTTTTATCAAAGACAAAATCATGACACAATAGTTATCATATAAACGGTTGTCTGAATGGCTGTCGTTAATTCCTATAATGAAATGATGCACTGCAGTGTAAGTTAAAAATGTGTTCTATAATAGAAATTTTAAGATGTGATGGTTGTAAAGATTAAAATTATTCAAAGAGTCCACTAAGGAGTTGTTCTATTTTTTTTTAATTGACTAGCAAATTGAAAAACTACAGATTTTATTAGAGCTACGTTTCTTTCAGTATAAGATTCAAAATTATTCTGTACTTAATTTGCTTTAAATGAAAAAAAAATTAAGAAAATTCGAACCTTTAGCTGAGAGAATAGTGTAATGATAATCTTTTAGGCTCGACTTATCTACCTTTATTTTATATATATATTTTTATCTTTATTATATAGCAGTGATAGCTTTCCAACAAAAAAAAAAAAAAAAAATGCAATATGACCAGCAACTTAAAAAAATGTTTTTTTTTTAAAGAAATATATTCAAAAATATTTTTAAAAATTCTTTTAAGTTATATAGAAAAAATTGCAACAAAATTGCTTATGGCTGGCCATTTTTTTAAATTTCAAAATGGTGAAGTTATTGAAGAAAACCTTAAAAATTCGATTAATTTTAACTAAAAATTTAAAAAATTCCTTTTTTTAATAAACCTTCTAGTACTTAAGAAATAACTATGTGACAAATGTGATAGCTTTAGATCCAGCAGCTGGCCCTTCAGAAGGTTTTGAATTATTTTTTAATCATGCAAATCATTGTAAGGTGCGACAGCATTTATAGATAGGATGCCAGACGTTAAGTATTATTATATAAAATATTTTGAAAACATTCTTTTAAATATAAAAGTTCCTTATTTTCATTATATTAATGCCCCATATTATGGTAAGCGAATGGCTTTTTGAGGACAGATTTCGCATTTGGAGACCGCCTGGATTGACACTCCTTTCCCATTTTCTGCTCCTTTCTCAGTTCTGCATTTCACTAACTGGATTGTCTATGGTCCTGATGGTCAGTCCGCTTATACAACGGTTTTTCTGAAGAATCGGATTTCGAATCTGGAACCCTACCCTCCATAGCAGAAACCTTACCTCCAGGCTACTGATTCCCCCATTAAATTCCTTGATTCTTTGAAAAAGTTGAATTTTTTTTTTATCACGTTACCAGACTTACAGAATGTCCTAAATATGCATACACCGTCTGTATGATCTAATTATAGAGTTTCTATTACATATAATAAATATTACCAAATTAATACATATAATATTATTATATAATTAATTAATATTACATATAATTAATATAATAACTGGAAAAATATGTACTTCAAATGTATAGCTCTTCCTCCTATCGCAGGGATTTAAACTTATTACCATATTGGTCAACACGCTATACCGTTGAGCTATTGATTCAGAAACATTTGGCGTTTTGATAGATTCTTGTTCAAATGCGGGTTTTAATTCTTCCAATATAATCGGTTTCTGATGAAGTGAAGACAGGTCTGGGGAAAGTGAAGTATATTGTGTCGGATATTTTCGTCCAAACCATTTGTATGAAAGATTCTCAAGCAAGATATGCTGTTATATCATGATGTGTTGTATGGAAATGCTTCGTTACTTATTATGTTACTTATAATGAGTCATGTATTACCTTATAATTTATGACCTGTTTTCAAATGAATATGTATATATGATTACCCTGTGTTATAGATCTCACGCTCATAAAGTTTCTTCTACGTGTGTAATGCTAGAAGGTCTTTTTTTCTGCAACACAAAACTAATCAATCAAAACTTCATATGGAATACCTTCCCCCTCGCCTTTCTCATATGATTCTATAGCTCAAGTATTATCTCTATCGTCGTTATATAGAGAAGAAAATGAGGTACATGTTTTAGAACTCTTTCTTTCTACTGATTTTATCTTAATATGCATTTAGAACTATGATTTAAAAATAGAGACAACATTCCTAATTTTATTTCCCGTGCTTGTTGCGGTTTTATCGTATTTACATACACACGAATGGACAGGCAACTAGTTGATCCAAAATTTAATAATCATATAAGCCGTCTGCAATCACTTGCTATTCGTGGTATTAGTTTTATTATGTTAACAGATTCCCATTGCTTTCTTTGCTTATATAAATTTTGGCAAATTGAAGGAATTATTTGAAAAAAAGCAATAAATGTATCAGAAAAAATACAAAAGTAGATAATGCTCAGGTAAACTAAATTTTGATTTATACGCAAAATGAAAATGAGCAGAGTATTTTGTATCTAATGGAATTAGTAATTTAGGTCTTTACATTCAATTTTTTAAAAAAAGTGTCAGCCATACATGTCTTTTAAAAATGTGAATAAATTTCAATCATTACATTACCTCTAACTAAATATTGTAATTATCTAAATAAATTACAATATACATACAAATAGCAAATTAATAACAACATATGTTTAAAAGGATAAAAACTGGTATTTTTTTAATGAAATGAACACATAAATAGATCTAGAAAATATTGAAAACATGTAGCGTTGGGGGCGTTTAAATTAAATTAAATTTAAATAACAAACACATAATTTATTATGAAATTCGGCTACCATAGGGCTCTTTGGTCTTCAAGGCTGTTTGTTATAATGTTTAGATAAATAAAAGCCGGCGTCCTGGTCTAGGGATAGCTAGTCTTCCCCCTGATCTGGGCATCCCAGGCTCGAGTCCTACTTTAGGCATGGTTGCTATTTACCCCGTGTTCTATCTATGAGGTGTGTGAAAGATCCCTCCTATAAAAAGGGGTTGAGCAAGCGATTGTGTGACATCTTCATATCAGTTAGAAGTCAGACTTCTGCCCTCGTGTTCGCAGGGGCTTTTACCTTCAGAAGCTACTGCACAACCTCGGCTTAAATCTCTGCCTTCGTTATCAGACTTGTCTGTGACAAGTGCATAAATAACAACAAAAGAAAGGGAAAAAAATCGAAAAAGGCTTGGTTTCAAATAACTTTTTAATAAAAATCATTAAATAATTTTACAAAAATTCAACTAGAAAAAACGCTAACAAGATGATCTCCGGTACAAGAAACCTATTTTTTCCCCAGCCTAACAATTATCATTACTTTAAAAGAAATAAAAATCTGTTATCCAAGAATTTCTTTGGATTAATAGAAATAATTCCAATGTAAAACACGAACAAGATTCTTTTTTAAGAAAACTTTTCTGGAAATCTCTTTTACAATTGCCTTACAATTCTGCTACGATAAGAAAAATATCGGGTTTTTTTCAACCTTGTTTATCTCCAAGCGTACAATTAACGAATTTCAACAAATGCCTTTTTTTTGCCTTATTTCCTGTTTAATAGTAGAGTACAGCTTTCATCCGTTTAATCTCGGACGCTTCAACAATTATGATACGAAACTCATATGATCGTTATCTTTAAGAACAAACCACAAATAAATTAACTTATCTTTTTTTTATTGACCAAGCAAAAGGGAAGGAATTACAGAAGGATTTCTTATTCGTTTATTTTTTGGCACAATTCTTTCATAATCAAAGATATAGTGAATTGTTAAAGCACAACTAGGAAGAGATAGTTTGTGATTACATATCAGATGAATTGATCATAATAATCTGCTGGACTCTTAACAACTGGATATAAAGTGAATCTTGCATAAAGAGGAGTACAATTTATAAGCAGTAATTATTAGAACAAAAAAAATAAGGTTCGCTCATATTTCAAAGGAATGTTTGCTCTAGGTATTATTGTTTTAAAAAGATAAGTTTATCCATGTATATAAAAAATATAAGTTTTGATTATCAAATCTTAATAAATATAAATTTTTTGTAATGTTAATTGATTTAATTTTTGTTATTACTACAGTATTTATTCACAAGAGGAACCAACTTGATAAGATTTACGGTTAAATAACACTCTCTCGTATATAACAGATAAAAGAGTGAAAAAATGCCGAAAAGAAAGGGGTAAATAAAAACTAACCTCAACAATGCTTTAAGAGCTCTTAAAAGAACTTTTTGTTCCGAAGAATAATTTTGAACTATTTTTACTCACACTGTTTTTGGAATATGAAAAGATTTTGTTAAAAGGAAGTGGTGGAATGGATTTACCTTGATTTACGCAGATGCAACAATCTTGAGAAAAATAACCAAAATTTTGAGATAGACAACCAAGAGTGTTATGTTCTGTGATGTATTAATTAATTTTTCAATGAACTGAACTTTAGTTAATGTCAGCTTAATGTTAGAACAGGAAAATTTGAAACTATATTTTTGAAAGTTTCCATCGATCTTTCAGGTTTCAAAGAAATGTTTTTAACCCTTTTCTGCTGGTAAGATTTGAAAAATGAGTCTTTATTATAAATACTTGTCTGATTAAATAAGTGGAAAATCTATTACCTAGAATTTTTCGAATGACCTTAATTCAGGACTTGGGAAGTTCAATTATTAAGGAGTTCCAAATGCTTAAAATTTCTGTGACATTATTTTTACAGTATATATATTTTCAAAGTAGTCATCAATGAATACAAACATTGCTTACTTTGATAAATATTTTGCAAATATTTTTATTATCTGGATTATAATAGTTTTATCTTTTTTTTATCTCAAAGCATGAGTACCCATTAATCTTATTTGTATTCAATAATAAATAGGTAGTGCGAAAATAGCTGCGGAATATACTAACGCGTAAAGTCAATTAATCCTGAATAAGATCTTAAAACACTTGCGAAAACTGCTTCAATTGAAACATCTAAGAATAGTTTTAATCCCTTTTAACTTTAATAAATCAAACTTTTGATGCTTAAAACATCAAATGATTAAATAATCATAATTGTTTAATTCGTAAAAATGTTGGTTAGAATTAGCATATACAGAAATTCGCGTTCCGTCATCATTAGATAATAGGTCATGTGCAGCTTTCTATGTATTGTCCATTTGAATTGCAACGCACTATCTATTTATTTTTTGATTCTTCATTGGAAAAGTTTCAAAATCAAACTTTTGTAACTTTTCTTCTAGTATTGTATTTGATATATCATTCAATGTTAATTTAGGAACTTTCAGATATGTTATTAATTTTTTAGAAGCATTTAAATCATCCACATATTTTGGAACATAATGCAGTAATTTATCTAATAAATTAATTTACAGCTATATTAACAATTACATGACTAAACTAATAATTTTATAATAATTTTCAGTTTCATTGATATTTCCTTTCCTTAATACCATACATAAATTTCTGAAACTCTTAATTACAAGGGTGACATAAATAATGAAGAGACTTTTTAAAAGACCTCTTCAGGAATTTTACTCACAAAAATTATACCAATGATATTTTTATATACCCTTTTTTAATATCGATGAACTTTTTTATGTGTTTCTGCATTCCTGTATTATAAAAAAGTGTCAGACATACATGAATATAATTGTTTAATTTATTCATATATTTAACAATTATATTCATATATGTCAGACATATATAAATATAATTGTTAAATTTGTTTACGATTTCATCCGATAAAGATGTCGAGGTGATATCATTTTTCAATTTATCGCCTCTTTGAGACATCGAAAAATTGCAATATAATAAAAAGAATGTTTGAATAAGACTGCATTATTAAATATACCATTCAGCTTGTGCTAAATTTAAATGAGTTTTGCATATACATTTGATAAAAATTAATGATTATTCCCTGAGCAGCTACGCTGTATTCATTCATTGCCATTGGTTGCTATAGTAAGAAATATTAAAATCACTACAGCTATTTAAAAAATTTCAGTTTTTTTTTTAAATTATTATTTATTTTTCCTTATTTATCTTAGGACTTCTGAAAACGTCAATCATGCAAAAAGAAGTCATTATTCTTTGAAATAATCTATCCAAACTTTTTCATTGAATTTTCATTAATGAATTTATGGAAAACTGTATACCTTATAAAAGCTGGATATTTTTGTTCCTTTCAATTCAGTAGTCGGAGAACATAACTTTCATAATGCATCCGATTTTAAAACTAATTCACCTCTAAGTTTCTAGAGGCTTTTTTTTTGTTGTTTTTGTTTTAAAAAATCTCATTCTAAAAGAGTAATATTTTCTAGATCGCGGTCAGGGAGTGGTAATTCGAACTCTGACATTAATTAACCGAGGGTGCGGTATTCTTGTACAGAGCGTTTTTTGAACTTATTTGCAATGGATTTATCAGACCAACTGTGTTTCCGTGACACATTAACTGATTAGTTGCTAAGTTAACTGATTGTTGCAATGTTACAATTAATTGCGCCATCTTATTGGCAGTGGTATTTGTAGATGAATGAATTTTGTTTATGCTTTGGACGTTCTAATTAAATAATATTTTTTATTATTTAATTATTAATATTAATTTGTCTCTGGAAATTATAATGCTTATGTATATTTCCCATCATATTAACTTGTTAATAATAATAATAATATACTTTGGAATACTTATTATTCAATCACAAAAAACTTTCTCATATTTTTACAGTAGAGATTATATAAAGAGAAAATTATAGGAAATAATTATTTTGCTATAATTTATTTTCTTTATTTTATTAATCTTTGATAATTAATATCATGTTACTTTTTAAACATTCAAACAATAATTCTGTTTGAAAATTACTTTTTTAAAATCTATTTATTCAGCCACAATTTTTCCAGGGAATTTAATTATATTAGTTCGAAATAAAATTAAGTGAAAAAGGAATTAAGACTGAAAAAAAAATGTTTATAAGAATATTTTTGTCTAAATAAAGTTAAAGAAGTCTAATAAAGTTAAAAGTAAGTTTTGTCTAATAAAGTTAAAAGTAAGTTTTGTCTAATAAAGTTAAAAGTAAGTTTTGTCTAATAAAGTTAAAGTCTGAAGAAGTCATAATTAAGCATTTAGATTTTCCCAGTCACAAGACTTAAAGTGCTTGCACAGTTTACACTGGTGTCTATATAACAGCATACCCAGTAAGTGTGATTATATATATGTAAGCAATAATTTTTCAAGCAGTGTCGTGGCCGAAGACAGAAAGACACTTTGAACTTTTAACCTCCTTTCATTTCCATTCCGGGAGGCACGATTTATTAACAAGCAGAAGCGACGATCCCAACACAGAACGACACAACACCAAATGAGGAAAAGCTAATTAAAATTTTATACCTGTGATAAAATGCTGTGAGATTTAGATAGGGATTTCCTACACGTGTCGACTACAGGCTAGGAAATCATAGGGATTTTTCAAAAGAATGTGCTAGGCTTGCCATTTTTTTATCCCTTTACTCAGAGCTTGGGAAAGTGCAACTTTAAGTATTTTCACAGCGCTTCTGTTTAATTAAATGGAAAAAGTGGATTTTAAAATATATATATATATATATATATATATATATATATATATATATATATATATATATATATATATATATATATATATATATATATATATATATATATGTGTGTGTGTGTATATGTATATATATAAATCAAAGCCGGATTTGGAATATTACATTAAAATTATATTAAGGCTCTTAAATATTAAGAAATTATTTTACTATATATCACACGTTTTAAATTAAAAGAAACACCATTTATTATACAACGGTTGGAAAGATAAAATAATTAATTAAATAAGCAAAAACGATAAAATAATTAATAAGCATATTTGTGATTAACCCGACAATAATATTTTCTTATTTATATTAAAAACAGCTATAAATTTTCAATTAGACGTGATTCCAAGAGCTATATTTCAAAAGTGAGCATGAACAAAGAACATAAATTTGACCACTTTCACGTATAATAATAAATAAAAAATGTGAATTATTGAATACCTGTTTTTCCCCTCAATTCTATATTGTTGATAATGATGCAAAATAAACCATTTAAATTAATAATTTACGCATTAGAAAGTTACAATAAATATTTCAATTGATAATTTTTTTCAATTGCTGTTTTGTCTCTTCGTTTATTTTATATTTGATATAGTATATGCACACCAGTTTTTTGTAAAGATTAAATTCCATATCATTTGTGGTATATTTGGCTATAATTCAAATTATTTAAAATATCTAAGAAAGGTTACTTTGATCTAAAAAGTATTAAGCTAAGAAAACTTTCCTTTTAAATCACTTTATCATACATTAATATGTTTCATCTATTAACACAAGAGAATTCGTAAGGCAACTTTCTTTTGATACTTAAAAATTCATCATGTAGGAACATCAAAATGATTTAAGTAAAGAGATAACTAAGATCTTTTTAAAAAATCTTAAGAATATTTTTTATGAGAGTTAAGGCAATTTCTTGTAAATTTATAAATATTTTTTTCTTAAGTTATATTTAAAATCTGGGACAATCTAAGTTAGAAACAAGCAAAAACATACCTGAATTTATTCATTCTTCATTTAAAAAACAATATAAAAATTCGTTGTTACAACATTGATTCAATTACAACATTCCATAGAAAAATTTTAATGACGATTGGAAAAATCGTTTGCTTCAGGAAGAAAAGCAATTAATGTTGCCATCCATGAAAAAAGATGGAAAAAAAAATTAAGCTCAAATATTGTTGAGAAAAAAATGTTATTTTTTATTCTTAGATTTATAAAGAAACTTAAAATGCCATCAAAATTAATTTTTGATATTTATTTCACAAAAACTCTGTTTAAAAAAGGCTATTAAAATATTTTTTTTGCTCTTTAAACTTTTGTTTGTTTCTA
Organism: Argiope bruennichi; assembly: GCF_947563725.1. NCBI lineage: Eukaryota > Metazoa > Arthropoda > Arachnida > Araneae > Araneidae > Argiope > Argiope bruennichi. Next base: position 81,353,845 of record NC_079156.1, read on the forward strand.
TAAAATTACTTGTTTGTCTAGGAAATAAAATCTCTGTAATTATTTTCAGAGAAGTGAATAAGAAAAGAAAATTTAACGAACTTTTCCTAATATGGTGAAATCAGAGAGGAAAACTATAAGAACATCGAATTGAAATATTCGCTTCAAATGAAATATTCTCTCTGATTAGTGTCTGAAAATAAAAAGAGCGGTTCCAACAAAACCTTCATGTAATAAAAGTTTACTAATAAAAAGAAAATTATTCCATCAGTGGAAAGTTTTGCTATATTTTTGAAATATATCATTAAATTCTATTTTTCTAGATATTTTGAAATATATATATAAAGTATCTGCAATTGGATATTTCATATCTGAGATAGATTTTTAAAGCAGGTAAAGGGCACATTTCAAAGATATCTTTAGGGATCGTAATTTTGGGCCAAGCTTATTTGCAATCAAAAATATTTAATTTGAAACCCAATTCTCTTAATATCCCACATCTCTCAAACATGCACTAAAATATTTGGGACTTCACAGATTCGACTTATACCAGTTTTTCACCCAAAATAATTCAAACATATGTTCCTCTAGCAACAGTTTATTCATGTGAAATATTTATTACAGGATGGAATCAACAAGTGGATCGATTATTTTTCTTTCTTAAGAAAGAAGGCGTTTGAATGACTAATTACTGCTGCTATTTAGAATATTTTTTAATTTTATGTTTTATTTTCATTGCGAGGATTACCAGATGTTAATTAGTACCTAAATTAATATATCGAACATACTAAATTATTTTTTTACGAATAACAACTTCAAAAATAACATCTTTATTTTTCTATAGCATTTATTATTTTGGTAATGAAAACCTACAGTGAATTTTAATGCACATTAAAAATCAGAAACTAATTTTAACTATTTATTTTACTCATGAAAAATTTAAGAAACTAAAAACTAATCTGAAAAAATATTATTTTCTTAATATTTTAGAAAAATATTAAGAAATCATCACTAATTACTTAAATGAAGTGAAATTCTTTTTTCAGCAGGAATTCCACTAATTATCGTTTCTCGAGGAATCAGTTGGAGCACTGGATACTGATTAAATATTACATCAGCTAATGTTCCAAAAAATCAGGTTATGGGCAATGAAAACGATCCTTTAGTTTCGAAAAAAACATTTTCATGCATAACAACCACAGAAAAGCCATGAACCCAACCTTATTTACGCAGTTTCAATAAACACAAATTTTAAAAAAAGCGACCATAAATATTTAGCAGTATAAGTAGAAATATTTGTGTCAAATAAACATCATAATGGTTGAATTACCATTATAAAGTATCTCGGAAAATAATGAAATTTGTTTACTCTGAATTCTTGAATTTTTAATCTTTTTCTTTTCTCTTTACTTCGTTGCTTTTATGCGAACGAGTGTAATATAAAATTTGTGTATCACCAAGAAGTGCGAGCATTTTTCAAATCAATATTTACAGTCTAAATATTATCTGTAAATTCGGGCATACGTCATATATAATGTTAAGAAAGTTTAAAATGTTTTAAAAGACTAGCCTTTGGACTTTGTATTACAAATATGGCACATAGTTAATTCATAAATGAAACATGCTTATTAAAATATCTCTGAAAATATCCGTTTCTTCTATGTTTATATTTATCATGTCATATTCTTGAATGTTATACGAAAACAATTGTCATACAAAAAGAGTTTTTTTAAACTATTTTTTCCCTTTAAAATTTTTTCTTTGTTAACGATTACCCTTGCTTTTAGAGATATTTATTACTCTTGCAAGTGATGTTTATTTCTTTCGTTTTATGCTGAATTTTGCAACGGCCATTTTTAGAAATTTTTATTGTTACGAATTTTTTACCTAATTTCTGTTTGTTTTATTTCTATAGAAATTTGTTTCTGCTTTATTTATTTCTTTATTAATTATAAATTTGTTTCTGCTTTATTTATTTCTTTATTAATTATAAATTTGTTTCTGCTTTATTTATTTCTTTATTAATTATAAATTTGTTTCTGCTAATAAGAAATTATTGATAATAAACTATTTATTTGCTTGTCTGATAAAATCCTTCACAGTCTAAAATTTGATCCATTTATTAACGTTTGCATATGGGAATGTAAAAGCCAGGCATAAGATCTAGGTTTCAGATTGCCTGTTTTGAAACCCAATTCGACTAAAAAAAATCTAACGATTATGCAGACCTGATAGATGCCAAATCTGATGATGAAGGTCAAATATCCCTTCGCTGGTGTGGCACGAAAATTTAGAGAGGAGAGTCGTCCTTGATATCCTCTTAAACATTTTACTATAGCTCAAAATGGTGTTGAGATTCATTCTAAATTTTGTTCCAAAACGGGAAGTCAGGATAAATTAAATATATTTCATTTATGCATTTTATGTGTACTTAAATCAGTATTCTAAATTAACCAAATTTTAATTTTTATAACAGGAAATAAAGAGAAAAATGTAATGCTTTTAGTTTTGTAATGAATTTTATAACTTAGAAAAAAATTCTTGTTTATTAATTTTATACATTAATTTTTTTTAATATATCTTGTGTCGACTGCATATAAAAGAGACTTCTCGGGATAAATTTTGAATAGCAAGAAAAAAATTACTATTATTCATTCTTTTTTAATACTCAATTCCAATTTAAAAACTTAGGAAGGGCAAACTGATAACAATTCAATAGTCGTGATCAGAAAAACTTTTCAATTTAAATTTTGGCATTAAACTAATGAATACAGAATGCTTACATCTGAAACAGTATATTATTTATATACAAAGTTATCAATTTCAATTTAGGCAATCATTTGTGTAAATAAAGAGCACAAATTAGAATGTTTATCAATTTTTTTTTTAAAATTCTAGAACTGTGATTGTATTCATATTTTTAAAAGAAGCAAATCGTGACATCTGTCTGCCGTGAATAATATAGCAGGAACTCTGTAGAAATTTCATGACCTTGAAGGAAATAACGGCTCTTCAAATTTCTGGGTGTGGTTAAGCATACGAGCGAGATAATTTCAAAATGCTCCAGTATATTTTTTTTGAGCTAGACAGTAGGTTCTTTTTTAACTTTCGTTTTTCCACGGTAAGCTTATATTTATATAAGGGCACGTACTTGACACATTTAGACTAGTCGCCTCTCCCAAATCACCCTTAAAAAACCCCCTTACTTAATTAAATGTAACTTCAAATCCATGCTCTTAATCTGTAGCAATTCTCTGTGTTGAAACTGTTGCCAATCCATCAAACCAAAATGTGTGCCATGCTTATGGGTTGTGGAATAATAAGTTACTTTCTTATCTCACTCTCGAAATCTGTGGTTGGCTAACCGATTCTGACATTTTATAAAGCATTTTTGCTTCTAAATCTACTAATAGCTTGAAATAACCTTTCTTTTTACTTTTATTTATTTTTTATTATAAAGCTTTTTAAGAATAATACTTTATTGTACTTCGGAAAGAAAATATATCCCATTATCTTTGAAGAGCAAATGTTGATATTTGAAAGAGTGTTTTTTATATCTTTTTTAAAAAGTTAAAGAAAACAACAAATTATTTTGTTAATAGTTAATCATTAGGGCATTAAATAAATATTGCCTCAAACATAGATAAATATTTTGAATATTTTTTTAATTTGCATATTTCATATATATATATATATATATATTAAAAGAATTGATAAATTTTTGTGATTGTTTTATATCTTAAATGCTATGCGGCTGAAATATTAAATCATTCATCATCAAGTACAAAGTTTTACTGAAATTGTAGCTTCTAAAAGTTTAGCTTAGTATTACCATTTCAAACAGCATGATCGAAAAGTTAATATAAATATCAATTTTTTTTAATTTCAACAATTTTTGGCTGATATGTAGCTTTTTAAAAAATGATTTGAATATCTAGAGAAACGCTTCAATTCTGACAAGATTGAATTTGGGAATGTGTAAATTTTTTACAAATAAGTAATAACTGCTTCTTTTAAACTTACTATTTAAGCTTTTACTTAGCCTAATACATGTTTTACGCAACAGTGTCATCACAAATTGGTGTCTACTAATGGCTTTACTGATGGTTTGAACCGAGGCTTCTTAAGGGTTTAATAATACTTATGGCTTGTAATAGAACATTCAAACTTTATTTTTCAATCTCGTTTTTATTTAATATTTTTATTAGGTTGGGAGCTTTTTAATGTTTATTATATTTCAGAAAATGCTCTACATATTTACTATTCCTGCTAGAACTTACTTCAAGTGTTTACATGTTTCTTTTAAACACTTTAAGTTATTTCTGGTAAGTAAATGTTAAGCCCGAGCGTATCTTGTTACAGATTACGCTCATGAAGTATCTTTTCTATTAATTAACGTTTTAAATGAAAAATTTGACAAAATGCTGCTACTTTTTCCAAAATTGTTTAATAAAAAAGATTTAATATTTAAATCATGGTTGCAAATTATGACTTAAACGAATATATATATTTTAATAAAAAAAACTAAAGAGAAAAAGTTTTCTATTCAAGGAAAACTAAAGAACTATTTAAACATTATCAGCATTTAAGGTTTATTTTAAACTTATCCGCTTTGGTGATCAGTTAGTTGGACGGGGATATTGGCTATATTTTATTTCAGTTAAATCCTTTTAATATAAGTTCATGTCCTTGACTACGTTAAAATCCCAAACATTAAAACCCTAGTATTATTATTGACTTACATATGTTCTATTTATGAAATTATTGACTTACATATGTTTGTGTACATGAACATTTCTAATGGAGATCAATCCCATGACATCATAGCGCTACTAAAAATGTTCTCTCTTCTAAATCCTTCGTTATTGTAACTTCATTTATTTATTTGTATTTTAAACAAAATTAAAAAAAATCCTTCTTCTTTCGTTTTTAACAATAAGAGAAAATAAAGCGATTAAATGTATGACGAAATACTAAAATTGTTTTGAATTTCAGGGAAACAATTTAATCTATTGTTAGAAATTAGACAAAATATATTATTAAAAAAATTGCCAAAATTCAGAAGAGAGTTGCAAGAATATTAAATCAATATCATTGAAAATATAATTATTTTTGTATTAAGCTGACGTAAAAATAATTTTTGTGCTACAATAATTTCAAAAATTATGCTGAAAAAAAGCGTTCAAATTTAGCTTAATTTTTAATTCAGCAGTTGCTAAATCTGACATCTCTAAGATAAATAGTCTGGTATGTCTATTCCAAAGCATGCACATTCGTCTTTATTACTGGAAGATGTAATTATCTAATTAATCATTTAAGGACTTCACTTCCTTTAAAAGCATTAATTTATCAAATAGATTTCTTAAGGCGCAAAGTTTATCATAATTAATCTCATTTTATCTGATAAATTTTCCATTTCTGATGAATTTTCAACACTCGTTCGTAAGTGATTACCCGAGAGAAATTTCCCAAAAAGATCTAACCTATTTAATGGAAATTTTTGTCACCACCATTCCTCAAAAACGTCTCTCATCAATCAGTCCCGCTTATCTATTTACATTGAAAGTCAATGCCATCTTATCTCAAAGAGAGTGACTGTACTGTGACATCGAAAATATAGTGGATTCCTCTCTACCCACGAATTCTCAATGACAGGTTTCCTTTTCGCGCCATCTCACACGCACTTCAAAATATTAAAAAAATACTGCCATTTTATCAGCTGTTTAACATTTCTCAAGTAAACAAGAGATTGGCATGTGCGTGAATAATCTGAAACATCTGCCCCAACTTCGTTATCAGGGTTGCCATATTGGCCTTTTTAAGGCGAAATTCAGGAAATCTGACAGATTCATGGCTGTAAAAATATTTACTTCATTTCTCAATCTGTTTTAACCTTTTCACTTTCTATGATATTTAATATGCAAAGGTAAAATCTCAAAATCTTCCAAATTTTTGTCCAACATATGTATTTTAGATTTCTCTGAATCTGTAAAAAACATTTTTTGAAGTTTGTTTATCTGCATATTCAACTAAAAAAAAATTGGAAATAGCTAGTGGAATTAATTTTGCCTTTCAGTTTTTTCATCTAATTATCAGATTTGTATTAAATTTTATGTCAAATTTATCAATTGGCTGACTGCCTGTATGTCTTTTGATTCCTGTAAATGTGCTTACATAATGTAAAAAATTTATAAACTTGGTAAAGAAAATTTCGTGATTGGTTTTGATATAAAAATTGTTGATCTTCCTTAAATTTTAAACTCAAATTACAAAAGTGAAAATATCCATTTTTTAAAAATATATATACAATGACATTAAACGTAATTGTTCATATTGTGAAGAAAAAGTACATTCAGAGGAAAAACAATAATTTTTCTTACGATTTTATTATTAGCTATAGTTTTAAACTTATATTTTTAATAAAGGCTGCTATTTCTCATAACTAAGCTATTGATATTTATTTATATATATATTTTACTATACATCTATTTAAATAAATTATGCAAATTGGAAAATCTAGAATAAAATCTTTCTCTAATTTTAACAACTGGAAATAGTAATGTTATGTTTAAATTCTATTTTGTTGCCGTTTCTGCTATTAACAGAGCAGAATTCTTTAAAATATTTTTATCTCCAATTATATTTTATCACAAGAATCTTTATTTCACACACACGCACATACACAGAAAGAGAGAGAGAGAGAAATATCTAAACAAACTTTTGTTAGCAGTGTGGAGTACATCTGAATTTCTTTTATTAAAGCATTTTTTAAAGCTTGATTAAATTATATACTGCATATTATTTTTATTTCTTACGAGGACAAATTACAGCTTGGAAAAATAATGAAATTCCTTTTTAAATTTTCACGAAAAATTATGCATTTCAATAAACAATCGAAGATTGGTCTGTTTTGGCCTTATTTTTATCGAAGTGTTTGGCATTATTTTGCCATTCTTATCTGGCAGCCCTTTATCGGCACACCCACACCAATTGGACTCTACTTGAAGTGGAAACGGAAAAGCCTTCCTTCCATTTATTCATCTTTTTTTCTACAGAGGAATGAAATGGAAAAAAATATCCATGAAACACAAAGAGGTGTGAGAGGGCAGGTCCATTACGACATGATGATAGAATCTGCAGTTTCTATGCAATATTGAAAAGTAGACGTTTGGAATGGCCGTTTGTAGATCCCATTGACCCACTCCTGTCAGGCAGACATCAGCGACTCCCTTTACATGTGAATGGAATGTCGAATTTTTTTAACCCTGTTTGAAATCTTGCAACTTTTTTTACTATTATTATTTTCAAGCTGTGATGCACTGCGGTGCTGGTATTCAATGGCGAAATTCTACTAATTCTTCTTTGGAGATGCAATTAGTTGGGAATGGCAAGATGTCGCCAGAGTTTGTAAATTGGGGAAAATATGCCGAAAATTTCGTTTCATGAAGGAATAAGGAAATATTTTCTCCCCTTCAAATTCTTTGTTTCTTTTTATTTAAATTTCGTTAAAAGATTATCTATTACTTTTAATGAATGCAAATTTTTACTAACATATTTATATTTTTAGGAACTAATATAATCTATTTTTCTTAGAAGAACACTTTTTTTTTTATCTAATTCATGAATTATATTTATCTTATTTTTGTTTTCCTTTGAAATCTCTCCTTTTTTTAAAATATCTATTTCTTAAAAATTCGTTACACAGTATTTAAAGAATTAAACAAATTTTAAATCAACTCAATCCATGTTATTATGCACATTTTTTAAAATTCAAAAATTGTTTATAAATTATATTATTTCATTATATAATAATTTTTTAACCGTCACATCAAACTACTTTGCAATAATGTTACTTCATCACCACTTTGCAACATTTTTATTGGCAAATATCACAAATGAAATTATTCTAAACTAAACAACGACTGCTAAGATTCTATCATTTTTTTTATTGAATTGTTTTCCCATTTTTGATTAAAGTCGAGTTGGAGTTAAATTTTTGGTAAATATTGTCAATAAACAGATAAAATATTGTTGGTAATTTTTCATTATCAACCAAAAACTATTTCTTCAATAGCTGAAAAAAAATATACAAGACATTCTTGGTTCTCTAATTATTGTTACAGTACAACTAACTCGCTCTCTTAAAATATATACTTACTCAACATTACTGAAATCGAAGTTTACATGGATATTAAGTACGAAGAAATGTTATTACGTTCCTACAGTGGCCAATTTTTTGGATTATCATTACGACAATTCTTCAATGAAACAAATAACGGAATAATTTGAAATTTTATTGTATTGCCATTTTATTACAAATGTTTTTTTTTCCAAATTATGTAATCGAATTCAAAAATTTCTTTTATATGTTCACTATTCTTACGGAAGAGAATTTTGAGAATCTTCTGACTATTTAAAAACAATTGGAAGTCGTAATTGAAAACAGCTGTAAAGGTTCATACTTTAAACGAACATTTGAAATTTTTCGGTAAATTTTTTTTGGCAGTTTTTTTAATTAATACTCACACGAATTATAACAAATATTATGCGAGTTTCGCGGCAATTACATCAGAAAGTAACGCAAAACGCATAGTTTGTAGTTTAAACCACATGAGTTTTTAAACCAAAGAATTTTTAATCAAATCTAATTGATACTTTTTAAATCAAAGCGTTTTGCCGCAAGCATTAAATTTAAAAAATACAATATCCTACAGGCTACATAAAAGCATTTTATAATTTGAGTTTCATCACAGCACAAACAATAAAATGGTACATTTTAAATATGCTGCAATTCTTTATATCGTATTTTAAGGTTTTTCCAAATATTAATTTTTGTTTTTTATAAACAACAACTTTTTCTTCTACTGCATTTAAATATTAAGTATTCAATCTTCTAGACAAACTGTCATTAGTTAAAACAAGTTCTTTATCATCTGAAACGTGCTTCGTAAATTAAACATCCGAATGAATATACAGGTGCTAATTAGCATTTCGGAAAATCCAGCTGAGACAGTACATCATCACCTTTTAAAATCACGTTGAGTTTGCAGACATGTCATGACTGTCATTAGCAAGTCCAAAGAGATATAGGCTAATGATCTGACTGCTGTATATCACTTGATCTCGCTGTCTGCACTTACAGCAGCAGTATTTTTTATTCATTTTCGAACAATAAAATTTTCATTATTTATTCCATTGATTTGATTCATTGTACTCATAAGAAAGGAAATATGCTACAGCCTTCAAATAAATAATTTAAAAAAATCAGCGATTAAGACTCATTTCTTTAACAAGAAGGTTGCTTACGCAATTTATAGTGAATTATTGAAGGCATCAGAATCTAGGAATGAATAAAATGGCTGCTGAAATTGAGTTCTATTCAGCAAAAAAATGTCATCTTGAATAGTTTGGTTCTGAATAAAAGATCATTTCTATTTTTTTTTTCAGTATCAGAAATTAGTATAGATTTAAGAAAATTAATCTAACAAATAGTTGAATTTGAATGAAACGTAATTCATTTAAGCCAACTTATGTTCCAACCTTAACAAGCAATTGAGTTTTCACAATAGAAACAAGTGTTAGAAGTTAAACTGAAAATTCATTAATACTAATTCCATAAAAATTTATTTTGCATAATGCATTCATTTATAACGAATAACTGATTGTGTATGGATTAAATTTTAAAAAATAAAATCCAATTATTTTAATTCTCTTAAAAATATACTTATTTAATTTAATTTTCATGAGATTAGTTTTTATTTTCAGAATTTAATTAAAATGACATACATGAATATTATCATTATTTAATTAGACCTAAAAGAATACAGTATAATGTAAGTTTAAAGAGTTCCTTTTAAATTTTCATAATTTATCGTTTTTCTTTCATATTCTAGCTGATAAAATTCGAATAATAATAAAATGCGCATAACGTCTGCCATTTTGTTGGTGATGCTATATGAAATGAGTTCATTGAATACATGCGAGTAAATAAATAAATGAATTGAAAAATAATATGAATACAAGAAGAAGCATTTTCCCCCCTTTGGCTTAAAAAATGCTTACACTAAATAGTTTTTTTTTTTTCAAATCATATATGCTATATTATCACCTTATTATACAAACGACTGAGTGAATCCATTTGATGTAATAAGTTACATAAAAAAATTCTTTTTTAGCAAAAAAACTTTTAATGTAATTTTATGCACAAAATATAATAATTAGGCAGAGAATATTCGTTTTTAGTTTTATTTTAATGGCAGAATGTTTTCGAGTTTCACTGCAAATAATTTGGAAATTTAACATGCTAAAAGATAATGCAAAGTCATTTCATTTTAGCAGACGATTTTAAAATAAACAAATAAGTAGGAAACATTTTCGTTTTTCTCTTTTTGTTCTTAAGAAGTTCTTGTTTTTTTATCCCATTTGTTCTTGCAAATATAAAAAAGAATCGCTTTCAAAAAATTTCTTGTATTTTCATAGACCTAATTTGTTTGTTTTAAAACTATTAAGAACGGTAAAACTAGAAATTAAATTAGTAAGCAAGAACAAGCTGAATGAAGAATGAGACAATTCCTCCTAGGCATTTATTCTGTCTAAAAATAGTGTTTCTGTAAATCATTTTGTCTTTCTGCACTCTCTTAGTCATTATATTTAAATAAATCATTGTCTTTCACATACGTCTTTTTCTTAACTTCTAGACCAGTCATTTAACTTTCATGTAGGTGGATGCAGGTGTGAAACACACCTTAAAAACTCTTGTAAAAATCGAGTTGTATTATAGCAAAGCATATTAACTATTTCTTGTTTTGGCATATGCATATGATACAAGAATATAATTGTGCTTATTATCATCATTTCATTTATTTGCATTCTTGGTAGATATTATTCGTCAGATAAATGCATTGTTTCTAAATATATTTTTTTTAAATTGCTAAGTTTTCTTTTGTCTTTAAAACTACTTAGTCCATAAAGAGGTATATAATTCCTGTAAATATATTGAGTGAAGTTATCTTGTGTAGAAAACACGAATTCAAATGAAACTCACAAACATACTTCTCAAAAAATGTATTTTTAATGAAAACTTGAAACTTTTTTTTTGCTATAGAATGACGATATTTGCTCAATTTTTGGATCAAATCGTTCATCGGATTAATCGTTTCCAAGAATGTCTTCCTATGTCTATGTCAGCAAGATTATGCAAAAGAATAGGGAATAAAGTTATCTAATTAGTTAAATGATCTAAGTAACAAATTCTGCAAAATTTGTATCTGTTCGTTTAATGTAGGACATAATCAGTCAAGCTGAAGCATTAGTATTTCAAAATATATATTTAAGTCTTTCATATGTATAATCTATTTAAGCCTGAAATGAATACTTCACGCGCCAGCGAATAAATTATTCGTTAATATATTGTATTTATAGCAAAATGTATCTTTTACCGATTGGAAAAGTAATGATATTTTTTCTCTTTTTTTAAAAAGTTCATATTCATTCTGGAAACAATTACGCACATTGTGAAGACTGATTATTTTGATTATCTCTGTTTATTATTATTATTATTATCTTTGGTATGCTCAAAATTTTCAGTTCAGAGACAAGCCATATGTTTCCTATGTGATCGATTTAGGCCTGAAATGTATACTTTAATCCGCTGGTCTACAAATTATTCGTTAATATATTGTATTTATAGCAAAATGAATCTCTTCCGATTGGAAAAGTACTGATATTTTTTCTCTTCTTTCACAAGTTCATATTAATTCTGAAAACAATTACGCACATTGTGAAGACTGGTTATTTTGATTATCTCTGTTTATTATGATTATTATTATTATCACTGGTATGCTCAAAATTTTCAGTTCAGAGACAAGCCATATGTTTCCTATGTATGATCGATTTAGGCCTGAAATGTATACTTTAATCCGCTGGTCTACAAATTATTCGTTAATATATTGTATTTATAGCAAAATGGATCTCTTCCGATTGGAAAAGTACTGATATTTTTTCTCTTCTTTCACAAGTTCATATTCATTCTGGAAACAATTACGTACATTGTGAAGACTAATTATTTTGATTATCTCTGTTTATTATGATTATTATTATCTCTGGTATGCTCAAAATTTTGAGTGCAGAGACAAGCCATATGTTTCCTATGCATGATCGATTTAGGCCTGAAATGTATACTTTAATCCATTGGTCTACAAATTATTCTTTAATGTATTGTATTTATAGCAAAATATATCTCTTACGATTGGAAAAGTACTGATATTTTTTTCTCTTCTTTCACAAGTTCATATTAATTCTGGAAACAATTACATACATTTTGAAGACTGATTAGTTTGATTATTTCTGTTTATTATAATTGTTATTAATATCTCTGATGTGTTCAAAATTTTCAGTTCAGAGTTAAGCCAGATTTAACTAAACTGTGCAGGTACGGAACAGCTTTAGGGCCAGTATTCAAATAAGAAGCAGATTTCCTAAAATGTTCCTTAAACATAATGGTACAAAATAGCTCTGAAAATCACTAAAACATAATTTACATACGTCTAGTCAATTTGCGTTAAAAATTCAGTGCGAAAATTGGGTTGTTATTTCTTACGCAACATATCAAGAAATAAAAGTTGAAAATGGATAATCCTGCCAGTTTCTTAAGAATAACAGCAATTCGATATGTAATGATGTGTATTAAACAATAAATTATAGGATTAAATTTTGCTTCTGAAATGTATCCCTTTAATCTTCTTCCTTGTGTACAGTTTAAATCCCTTTAAAAGTTGAAGTTAATCCGCTATGACTCAAAAGCTTTAAACTTTCTTTTCATGTTTTTTGTATCATTATAACACTTGTTAGATAACTGAAAAGCAAAGGATTAAATTTTTAACAAGTTTTTGTTAAGAAACGATTTAAGATTGTTTACTAAGATTTGTAATTTTAGCAAAGGAACACTATTTCCTTAAAAGGCGCTGAGTCAGTATCTATCAACAAAATAATTGAAAGGCTTGGCTTGGCACTTCTTGAAAGGCTTGGCTCTGATGCTCACAACATTTTTCACTTCATTTGAGAGAAGTCAGTGAGTCATCTTAAATGAGAAGAAAGGAAAATGTGTTATGACGTTGACATGTCATCTTTAAACACTTAAAGATCTCTAAACGAAACTGCCATTTTATTATCTTACTAACTTCTTTTTTCTTGTAAAGACTATCTACTATTCGAAGTTTTTGAATGAAATTCTTTAATTTTTATCGCATTCTTTAATTCTTTTTTTTTCCTTCTTATGTCAATTGATAAACGAAAGCTTTCACCTGGAGACTTTCCATGACATTTTGGGATCAAATTGTAATTAAATTTATCAGAATTTTTCAAGTAACACTTGTAAGTCTCAAGTAGGTAATTTTATAATTTTCAAGAAATAAATATTGCAATAAATTGAATTAACTAAATGTACGGAGTAGATAATGCTTTGGCATCTGACAAGAATACAGCATAGTTTTTTCTTAATCTTTATTCTCAAAAACTTAGTTGTTAAATTAATTTTTAAAAAGTCTTGTAGTCAGATTAGGAGAAGATTCCTGAATTAGTGCTATCTAAACATTTTTAGTGTGCAATAATAGAAAAATAATTTCAATAAAGAATAATTAGTCATTTTTACTAATAACAATATTGATAAAAATGACGTGTTCAATATTGTGCGCAAATTTCTTTAATTCAATTAAACCAGAAATATTTTTGATTCTCAAATTCCCTCTTGCACACAATGTATGAGTACAACAGCACATATTATGTACTGTATTAATTTTTTTCTACTTTCTTTGTTTCTTCATATGTGATACAAAATTAAGGAACTGTAGTCTTCGATCTTTTTGAACAAAGACCTGATGCCTTTAATGCTATTTGATTGAGGTCATTTTTATTCTTTGTTTTCCCCCCCATTTCGTTTGTTTTTTAATCGAGGTCACCAAGCTATTAAAATTGTGCTTTTTAGACTATTTTACTAATGCAAGAAAAAAGTCCCTTATATTTGAATAATTCAATTACGAACCGTTTTTATAGTCCAATTTGAGCAACTTTTAGATAAAAATCGAAATTCCTCAAACCTCATCTTCGAGCTATTTTACTAGTCCGAGATAACTGAAAAATGATTATTTCTTACTTTACGAGTACAAGATAAAGTCGCTATATTTTAAGATAATAAAATAAATTCCACCAATCTCATTTTCGAACTACTTAAGTAAAACGATTGTTTTAAATTTAATCAAACAAGTTTCCTATAGGGGGCCATAACAACGTGTTTGCTGAGCTATCAGCCTATTGTTAAAATATATAATTGATGATATATAAATTTTAACTCATTTCCTATAAAGATATATACTTTAACTGCAATCAAGTATATTTTAAAATGATTTTCTACATCACATTTACATCTTTGCAATATATCATATTTTACATCCCAAATATTTAACAGAACGTAAGTTATAATATCTATCCAATCAAGGCGCCTTGCCGACCCTAATTAGGCAATTCTTCTTTTTAGTTTCCTTCTCATTCCAAAATTTTGTATTTCGTCAAAAAGAGACAAGATATCTGTCACAGCTAGGAACAAACACAACAGCAGGATTTGATTTTTAACTTCCTTTTCACAAATACATGAATTCGAAATGGAGGTGAAAGTGGTCTGGTATTTTAATATATCCTTCCCATCGTCTATTCAGAAGTTTATTTAAAAATCTTTGTTGAAAAATAGCTAACAAAACTGCTTTTAATGGACATTCTCATTTCATTCAAGCAGTTCATGTGGGCGATACATAACTGCAGCAGATCTTTGTAAAGTGAATTACGATTATTAAAAATATATTCTTATATATTATTGTTAATGTTTTTATAAAAATTAGATAAAAATATTATATTTGTGTTGACTTAATATGCATTTATTTGGGTACAAAATTTTGAAATTATATCCATATCCTTCTCCCAAACTAAATTTCGCACAATATTGATGATATATTAATTTTCCATTGGAAATCATAGTTGACATTTGCTTTGTAACCAACATCTGAATTCATCAAGAAGTAAAAAATTTTCATTTTGTATTGGCGTCCATATTTCTCTTGTTCCTAAAATGTCTTCTATCATATCCTTATGTTTCATAATCTTTCTTTTTAATTTTTTGAACGAACTAGTTAGCATCGAGTTTTAGAATACCATCGTCAAAATTAAAGAAAAAATTCCTCAAATTTTTCAATGTAATTCCAAGCCTAATTCAAATCACCCTTCTATCTTCACTTTTTAACTCTCTCCTCTCTCCTGGAATTTTTTCAACACTTATTGCAACAAAATATCTCTATTTCTTCCCTTTTTTTTATTTTGTTCTTAAATACCTTTCTTTATCAGAAAAACTGAGGAAGCTGCAACACAACGCCTCTTTTCCTTACCTTTGTAAATTTCTTAATAAATTCCTTCTTCAACTATAGCTATAAAAAAATCATTTTTTCTTTCGTCCTTTATTAATTCTTCTCTTAAGTTCTTCCTAAACTAGCTGTACATTTTTATAGATATTTGTATCGATTCCAGTTACTGGAAGTATTGACTTTTTATGAATTTAAGACTACAATACTGAAAAAAAAATTTGAATGGAGATTAGTTAAATTATTTATTGCCCACAAACTGAAAAAAAAAAAAAAATTATTTTCATGATTTTTCAGAAGCAATTGCTTCGTCCTCAGGGCTCTGCACAGTTTACTATCCTGAACCAAAAAAAAATTTCTAGGTTACTTAATCAAATCAATCTGATTTTAACTTGCTAATCGTTCCTGGTTATCTGCAAGATCTTCTTGAGCAGCAGAAAGTTTCAATTTATAAGATTTTTTTTCCTGCTTATATGAATAGCATTATGACCACCCTTCACTGCTTTTGATTATGCAACAGTTGTTAAAAATAAATTATTTCCACCTTTTAATGAGCTTATCAATAAACAAATAACGAGCTCTTAATTACTACCCTGCAGATCGAAAACTTCATCAACCCTTAATCCTTTCATTCGATTTCCACAATTAGGCCTTAATTGTCACCGTTCCCTTTCTATGTGACCGTTGCCTTAGGCAATTAGTGAACTCTGCTGGAAATGGGGTCATTGGACGGGTGGGGTTCAGGGAGGGGAACCTTCCCCTTGGAACAAACTTTCGAATTCGAACATACCCGAAGGAGCGGACTGACATCTGAAAGTGTGTCCTCCAATAAAACCGTCTCAAAAAAGAACAGCAAGCACGTTAGGCCTCTTTTGATGTGTGTTCAATGGTTTTAAGCATTTTGAAGAGATGCTTGTGTGATTGCTTTTTATCGCTTCATTTCAAAAAATTGAAACTGAACATCAAAAAGCTGTATTAGGGTTCAACGAATATCAAAGGCGAAAGCTTTTATAAACCTTGTGGAAAATTAGATTTATTATTGATAATTGAGTGCTAAACATTTTATATAAAAAGAAGATTATCAAAGTTGATTACTTATAAATCATTAATTAAAAATGATGATTAATTATTTTTAATTAATAAAATATATTATTAATAACACATTTAACTATATTAATATTTTTTTAAATACTTTTCCTTGATATAAATGTTGCTTTTTGCCTAGGTAATACTTAAAAGCCTTGGTAAGAAATTTTTTGTGGCAAAATGAAAATTTAAAAAAAATCAAATAAAAGTTTTTTTTAGGACACAGGAATTTTGAGATTCCATATTAGCGTTATATAAAAAAATTTTTATAACATATCAGCCATTAGACAGTATTTTAACAAAGAAATAATGCAAATTATTTATTTTTGACTACTAAAAGAAAAGAATTTTTCATTTTCAAGAAGATGGAGAAAATAAAAAATAAAAAATTGTAATGATGAAATTCACTAAGTGACAGTTAAGGAAAACTCCTTAAGTTAATTCTTTTTTTTAAAAAAACATTAAAGAAAATCGTACAATAATAAACTTTATAGAAAATTACAATGCATTTACTTTAGATGTCCATATAATGCAAATTTGCTTTGAATTTAATTATTTTTCTGTCAGAAGAAAAAAACATTGTTAACTTTAAAAAAATTCTTTAGTGAAATGTATTAGTACAAAAATATTTACAGCCATGATAATTTTCATTAATAATGCGTTTGATAATTCATTATCAAACGCATATTTTCCCATTATATTTTCAACCTCTCATATCTGTTTAACTATACATAAACGTTTTGTCAACTCTAATTAGGTGCGCGAGCTAATGTAAACTTGATAAATTATTCAGTAATTTATAATTATTATGTATGGGTGTGTCTCATCTTATGCATACATGAGCTTTCAACTGGAATACTAGATTTCATTTCTTGATTTATGACTATTTGTTCGTTCATTTACTAACGATTATTCTTAGTTCGTCTAATGATATTTATTCATTGTCTTTAAATATATTGAATGTACTTTATTGAACAGAGTTCCATTAAGACATATTTGCATTAATGTTGAATATGTAGGAAGTATCGATTTATTGACAAGAATGAGAGATTCTACTTGTCTAAAATGTAGGATAAAGTTCAAAGCTTACATTTCGCTTCTGATGTAATATAATTATAGGCTTTTTTAGAAAAGCTGTTGAAGCTGTTTTGTTTCATACAATAAATTTTGGAATGAAGAAAGTTATGTCTCATTTTATTGCTTTATTAACATATTTCAATTATATTTTCTCATGCTGAAAAAATAAGCTGAGAAATGATTTAATTGTATTCGAGATTTTGATAAAAAAAATATTGACAGGAATGATATATTAATATCCATATATCTAATCTCTTGTTTTTTATTTTCCATCCACATTTACCCCAAACCAGAGACGGAAACTATTGATCTGGAAACGATATAATATAATGTTTAAATTATAAATACTGGTACGCATCATTAAATAAATTTCTTAAAAAAAAAAAAAAAACCTTTAGGGAACTGGAATGCGCGCGGATAGAACCTGGGTCCTTGTGGTTCGCAGTCCAGTAACATAACCAGTATACCAAAAGCATATGCTCATGTAGCGTCGTTGTTAACTGGATTATATGCTGTTCACCACAGACTCTCCCTCCAGTGAGTCGGAGGTGAAACGAACGATATGGATGTTGAGTGATGTATTTATTAGCTGTTGTCTAATAGGCCTGTACCCAGTTTGAGTAGCGAGTGTGGGTGGTTGCTGATGCTGCGTCACGTGAGTGTGATGACTTTGGTTATCTAAATTTTTTTTAATGTTTTTTTATGTTTTTAATGAGTTACTTAAAAGACATTAAATCTTAAAGATTGAAATCTTAAACAATTGCCTATAGTTCTACTTTTATTGATGCGTTTAATTTGGCTTAAAAGTATACTTGATTTATTATATTATTTATGTTTTTATAGAAAGTTACCAACAGATTTGTTAATTTCACTCTGAAGCTACGAAAAACTATTTGCGTTCCTTATCCTTGACCGAAAATACGAAGCTAGAACAGTTAAACCTCGTCATTTTGAACTATGGTAAAAGGGCGAGGGAAATACTCAAATCGGCCCACCACACCTTAAATTTCAAAGTCACATTAATAAGTTACCTTAATAGAAAAGTATCGTGATTCCAGATAAGTAAGATTTGAATTAAAATTTTCGTATTCCATAAAATGGTGTCCAAACAAAATTAATTAGAAAAAATCACCAATTTCTAAATTACTTAATAAATAGACAGCATATGATAACATGTTAATAAAATATCTTTTATATAATATTTTTAAGAAGATTTTTTTAAATAAATAAAATATCTTTATCAACGAACGGAAAGAACATTAATAATAATTATAATATATCTATATAATAAATTATTATATAATAAATATAATAATAATTATAATTATAATATACAATCTTTTATGTAAATGCGTTCAATTATTGTTTATTTATCACATTTTTTTTTAATTTATAAAATGTCAGAATCATTTGAACAAAAGCATTTTTTATTATAATTCTATCATGTATTCATAGGATACATTTTTTTTATAAATAGTTTTAAAAAAATAAATGAAAACTTTATTATTATATTGGCTTCTTGCAGTATTAACTACCAAAACTACCTGCTCAATATTGCTTGTACGTAAGTAAAATAAATAAAACAAAATTTTAAAGTTATTACTGATTTTGCACACTTTTTTAGAACTTTTTTACAACGATATAGCATGAAGATCACGATAAAAATCGAAATAAATAACTGAAAGCAAAGACAGATCTTCAAAACGAGACAGGAAGAAAAACCAATAAACTTTTTGTAAACAATGCTATTAAAATTTATATTGTGAAACGGTATTACCATGAAGTAAATCTTAGAACATTCCCATTTGGCTTCTTTGCAATCGAAAATTGAAAAGGCATGGCATGCACCAAATCAAATAGAGTCCAACGATCAATGGATACTTTCTACCATCGATTTGTGAAAGAAATCATAGAACAATAAAAAGCAACTGATTTCAAATAAATTTTTAATAAAATAATTCAATGTTCTTGGTTTAAATGAGGATGAATAGTTTCAATTATTACGTAGTGAAATTAAGAAAGATAATTAAAATTAATACAACCCATCATACTTGTCGCATACCGCGTTTTGCAGTTAGTATGCATTTCGGTATGCATTCGGTGTTATTAAATCACGGATTTTTAAAAATATTCCCTAGTGTTTTTGTAATTTTCCTTAACGATTTAAACCTTCATAATTGATTGACAGATAGTGCAAATTTTGTTGATAGATCGTTTCATATCAGATAGGTGAAACGCTTCGGACTCTGTTGTATTGTCCCTACCAAAAACTAAAATATAGGAGGATATTTCCTAATGATATCTTAGTGGCCTGAAGACAAGCATTCTAAATGGGGGGTTCCAGGTTCATGAATCAAATACTATTAAAGATCTACTGTATAAAGGAGGAGAGAACGTTAGGCCTACATTAAATCTAATATCGATAGGAAAAAGTAGTTCTGATAGTAAGGTGTAAAGTTTAAATAGGAGGATCTGACCATGTTTTCCTTGTAATTTAGTCAAGATTGAAAATTTCGAAATCCGCAATAAAAACGCCCTCTATGGAAAGTCATCACACTACTCAACTAATCCCACCACTGCCCCGTTGTTTCAAATTACGAATTTATTCTAACAAATCAAATATATAAGCCATTTAAAATTAATTCTTTAGTTATAATATTTATAGGTTTTCATTACTGAATTCAAGCATTTATTATTTTATTTCTATCATGCATCGTATAATTTCATCTCAAATGTCAAATGCTTAGTAGTATTAATAATATCATTAATACTATTTTAGTACCATAGGATTAATAGAATCATTAATACTGTTTTAGTACCATAGGATTAATAATATCATTAATACTATTTTAGTACCATAAATTCTACTTTATTAATAATGAATAGTATTAAGACTGAATAATATTAATAAAGAGCCTTAATCAGAAAATAATGTTGATTTTTTTTTAACTTTAAAGTACATCTGAGATTATTTCCAACTATAAAAAAAAATGAACTATTTCCATAAATACCCATTTCTACAATACAACACTTTCATTATTTTCCTAACAAAACTAAACCACTTTACTTTTGGACAATGTTTACATTTTTTCTGAGAATTACTGACTTCCCATCGTTCAAATAGGGCAAATAAACAAACTCGTTTTTTCAAAAAAAGAAAAATGGCATTTCTCCACCAATTACTTGGATTTCTCACACAAGACCAATAATAAATCACTGGATATTCCATTAATAAATTGTTCCATTATCAGAAATCCAAGAAAGAAATCAATTCTACAGTAAAGCTTTCGCCCGCGG